>NC_090783.1:12947500-14230000 GCF_040054535.1 Antennarius striatus | reverse complement strand
CCTTTAGGGGTCGCCACAGCGAATCAATTTCCTCCATCTAGCCCTGTCCTTTGAATCCTCTTCTCTCACACCAACTACCTTCATGTCTTCCGGTATGGAAGTCATAGGTTTGATTCGCATCTTTGATTTGGCAAAAGTTTTACACCGGATGCCCTTCCTGACGCAACCCTCTGTATTTATCCGGGCTTGGGACCGGCACAATAAGACACTGGCTTGTGTCCTCTTGTGGCTACATTGTCTACTCTCCAACTGTCATCACAAATAAAATATCTAGAAAATCAATATTTTACTAAAAAAAATCTAAAAGCTGAGGTCTGGTAGTTGTTCACCTGAACCTTTTCTTCAAAGATTTCAAAAACTTAACTGAAACCGTCAGTGAGGAAATCAACTTTACTGCATGCATTGCACTCACTACTAGAGGAGCCAATGAAAAAGTGAAACTAGTCTGAAGAGGACATGTGGCCCTGACCCCTACAAACAATGTACAAAAACTTGCTTTGATACATGATAGATCCTCTATTTCTAGTGTCCCTGAAGTATTGAAGTATTGAATTCATACTGGAAAAATTGCCTAACATTTATTGTCACCTTCCAATCATCTTGAGCCACACCAACATTCTGTTTGACTATGATGACAGAGTAAAGTTGTGTCAGTTTAATCCACTTCTGTGATGCCTGCATAGGTTATAACAGTGCCAAATCTGACTTCTGAATGAACAAAGTGCACAAGAGTGACAGACGGGGTAATCACATGTGCAACCTACCCCCAATGAATTTACTATGCAGTAGAAACACGACGTTTGTGATTCGAACAAAGATGATGACTGCTAACTGGAGAGACAGTGCAATATGTCAGCTTTTATGCTCACTGTTGCACCATATGTCAGGCCTCTTAAGGTTGCTTATTGTCTGCAAACACTGCAAAAGCACACACTAAGGTGGCATTGTGACACCTTTGGTCTGTTGAACAAATTAAAAGGGGTCACAGAAAAGGGAACTCATTTCAGAGCTATTGCACAATACCAACAGTATCTGAAAGAGGCTTAGGTCTGCTGCCAGGCATGTTTTGTTTTTTTTCAATTGCTGGCATATTTATGAGCTTGCTGCTAAACTGGTATGATGAACACAAGGTCAATATGTACAGTGACAATATCCAATTAATCCAGTGAAGCTATTCCAGGAATAGTTTACCTATCCCAGGCACTAATCTTTTCAAACTAAAGCAGGGGTGGACAAAATTTTTGACTAGCAGGCAGAGTTCTAAAATTTGACAGGTGGGCCAGCTTGGGAGCAGACGGATGGAGGTTTTATTTTTACTAATGCAAAAGACATGTAAAGACCATTATATGAAAGGTTTTGTTCTTTAACAGGCAGCAAAGCATGTACAGTAATCCTTCGGGCATCCGCGCATCAATACACGCGGCTTTACTTCATCGCTGATTTTTAGTAGGTAGTCTTGTGATACTGTACATGCATTCTATTGGCTGACGGCATCTGGAAATGTTCTGCATTCCCTGAGTCTCAGTACGCAGCGCACTTTCATATATATCATATATATTTAAAAAAATTAAAATGAAAAATGTCCCTCTCACCCTTGTGGGGTGGTATCTGTGTGTCATCCTCAAGCTCGGGTCCTCTACCAAAGGCCTGGGAGTCTGAGGGTTCTGCGCAGTATCTTAGCTGTTCCTAGGTCTGCGCTCTTCTGGAATGAGGCTTCAGATGTTGTTCCAGGAATCTGCTGGAGCCACTCTTCCAGTTTGGGGGTCACTGCCCCAAGTGCTCCTACTACCACAGGGCCCACATTAACCTTGATCTTCAACATATGTTCCAGCTGTTCTTTCAACCCTTGATACTCAATCTTTTCGTGTTCCTTCTTCCTGATGTTGGCGTCAGCTGGAATCGCCACATCTATTATCACCGCTTTGTCCACTTTTTGTCCACTACCACTATGTCCGGTTTGTTAGCTAGCAGCTGTTTGTCAGTCTGGAAGCTGAAGTCCCACAGGATCTTAGCCTTGTCGTTCTAAACCTCCTTTGGTGTAGTGTCCCACTGGAATGTGGGTACTTCTAGTCCATACTGGGTACAGATGTTCCTCTACACTACCACAGCTACTTGGTTGTGCCTTTCCATGTATGCTGAGCTGGCGAGCATCTTACACCCTGCTACCACATGCTGGACTGACTCTGGGGCTTCTTTACATAGCCTGCACCTTGGGTCACATCTACTGTGGTAGATATTGGCCTCTGTTGCTCTTGTACTTAGGGCCTGTTCTTGTGCTGCCATGATCAGCACCTCTGTGCTGTCTGTCAATCCAGCTTTATTCAGCCATTGGTAGGTCTTGATATCAACCACTTCCTCTATCTGACGGTGGTACATGCCGTGTAGGGGCTTGTCCCTCCATGTTGTCTCCTCCTCCTCCTCCTCTTCCTCCTCAGGTTTCTGCTGTCTAAGGCATTCACTGAGCAATTCATCTGTTGGGGCCATATTCCTGAAGTACTCTTGGATTTTCGATGTGTGTGTGTTTGTGTGTGTGTGTGTGTGTGTGTGTGTGTGTGTGTGTGTGTGTGTGTGTGTGTGTGTGTGTGCGCGTGTGTGTATATACTGTATACACACACACACATACATACATATATATATATATATATATATATATATATATATACACATATATATATACATATATATATTTAACAATTATTGTTAAAATATTGTTAAATATTGAATACAGTGATACCTCTGTACTCGACCGCCTCTATACTTGACCAAATCTGTGCTCGACCAAAAAATTTGAGTAGAAAATGTATCGGACTCCGAACAGATTTTCGGTAATCGACTAGCCGAGTCGACCCGAACGCGCTCCTCGGCCAGCGGGTAAGCGTCAGTTCGACTCAGACCGCCAGCGGAGTAACACGTACGCAAATTACGTACGCAAAGACGTACGGAAAGTATAGCAAAATATGAAAGTGGTGTACGAGTGTCCGACCTCGCGTCGCAGTACGAAATGGCAAAGTCAACCATTTCCACTATCTTGAAGCAGAAGCAACTGACAATGGACAGGTTCCTTCTTAAAGAAAAGAGGAAGGCTACTGCCCAGCCAGATTCACCTCCACGGAAGAGAGAGAGAAGGGAGAAAACCCCTGGAGGCGCGTTACCTAGCATCATCATGGAAGGGATTCCCCTTCCATGATGACGCTAGTGCCATCAACCACTCTCCAAAACGGAAGTAAATTATACAAAATGGTTTATAATGCTTTATCTTTATCATGTACTGCTTGTGCACATTTACGTCTTCGTTGTTGTTTAGATACACGTTCTTATAATATTTTAGGTATTTTTCTAAATGGTAAGAACGGATTAAAATACTTTCCATTATTTCTTATGGGAAAATTGGTTTCGGTGTTCGAACAAATCGGTGCTCATCCACCACCTCAGAACGGATTATGGTCGAGTACAGAGGTATTACTGTATTTGTTTAAAAAAAATTTTTTTTAAATATGTTTAACAATTATGAGGAGCGAGATTACAAAGCCTCACAGGCGGTACATGGCACATGTCTATGTCTTTGGACTAAAAACTAAACTGAAAATGTGAACATGCTGTAAACATAAATAACACTTATCCATTCAAGGACTAACACCTAATGGTCAACAGTTAACAAGAAAGGGTGTGGACCTTGAATGCGTGGCCCTTGACAACCACGGAGACATCACAGTAGAGGCCCTGTAGCCGCTGTTCATTCAGACACTCCAGGATGTTGTTGCCAAAGTTAGGGATCGCCATCTGCAGCGTCTGAGCCATAACGCTCTGCCCAGCACCACGGGGTCTGCAAGAAACAGAAGTAGACGTACCATGACCTGACAGGACCAATGCCACTGAAGGGTTAGAGTGATGGAAGGAGGAGAACATAGATGACACGATGATGGTGCTGAAGGGAAGGAGTAGTGGAAAATGGGAAAATTAGTGAAGTGATGAGAGAGAGGAGACCCAACAGTACCTGGGCTTGCACTAGGAGGTAGTATGACTAAGCCACTGTGGCTCAGTGTAAAGGAATTGAGTAAGCCACATTCTGTGTCCAAGACAGCGGCGCAGCGCACCGCGCCGACGGGCGTTGGAAAGAGCGAGATAAAAAAGAGCGCGAGCGAGAAAAAAACATTTTTTCTTATGTTATTGCTCGGGGATTTTCGGGAGTCCAAAAAGTTGTAAGTTTTAGCCTTTTTTCCCTAAATATAAGAACGCCACTGTAGCTACACAGGCTAAAAACCTTGTAGCCACTGGAATTTACTTCGCCTATGGCGTAGTTGCGTTCGGCTAGCACAAGCCCACAGTACAGAGCAAGAGTAATAGCAAATAAAAGAGTGATGAGATGGACTAGAAAAGCCAAACAAACAAAAGAGGGAGGGAGGAAGGAACCTAAAAATAAAAAAAAGTAGGCTAATAAAGTGTAAGATGATTAATGAATTAAGTATTTGGTAAATAACTTTCATTCAATGAAAAAGAATTTGGGGCCATCAGTAACTGTTACAGAAGCCCTCTCTCTCTCTTCATCACATCTAATTTGTAGTTAATAATCCATTTGGTGTTTATTAGCCTTCCTTCCTTTCCAGCAGTCCTTCTCAGCCAACACACTACTGCTTACATAACACAGCTTAACTTTTCTTCATAACCCTAGGTGGCCACTAACCAAAAGTGGAGGAATTGTCGGACTGAAAATAAAAAAAATTAAGAGGGAATCCAGTTCTACAGTACATTTTTATTCAAAACTGGAGACACCACATTGAACTGGACTCCTATCAGAGTGGACACTGATGCAAAGTGTGACAGAGTAAAAATAACCAGAAAAAAAGTGAGTCACCATTCTGCTGAAAAGAATGTATGTACAAGAGCATCACCTCCAAACAATTGGGTCTGAGGAGATGATGCTGAGCTCTTGTTCTGAGTATACCAAAACCAATCATCTAATAGTAAACAATATGAGAGTCATTACCCCTGGGAGGAAGAGAATACCTGGTAAACCAAACAACAGCCTGCTATATCATTTCCAGCTTTCCTCATGACAGCTGAGGAGAGAATACACAATATATTGTCTCATCAGATTGTGTTGAAGCTCAAATGTCACATTGCAGAACATGTCAAATCAACTAGAGCACATTATGCTCCAAATTTGGATTTTAATGCAAAAAGAAAAGTCATATAGTTCCACATTGCAAGTCTGATCTACAAGAGCCCATTCATCCATTTTGTCAGTCAAGTACAATTCATGCAACATTACAAATTATACGTAATATATTAATAACATATTTGTAAAACTAGTGTGTTGAAAGTTATCTCTCCGTTTGTCCAACTGTGCATGAACAATAAAAAGAAAACATCTTGGGAACTTTCCTGTGTAGACAAAGCATCTGGCCATCATTAGTGATGGGTATGACCATCATGAGCATGACTTAGGGCCAGTTCCATACAAGTCAGCTTGGTTGTGCATTGGTTTGAGTCTCTGTACACAATACAGAGAATACAATTCAATGCAATGTTGTATATTGTGTTTCTTTAGTAAGGTGATTTATCGTTTTACATTCCTCTGTTCTCTGTGCATACTTCTTCCTGTTGATGTCTACTTGGATTGAAAGTGTCAAATGGCAGAAGATAGTTCTTCACACTGCAATCTAGCCATCTGTGGTTTAAACACAACACAGAGACAACCACAGACACAAACTGTGCTTGAATATGATATTAAACTCTTTTTGAATACTGATACAGTGTCACAGAAGCAAATACTGTAACACTCAGGGGGATCTGTATTTTCCTTTACTGTTGCAGATGTTAGGCAATTATGTTGGGTATTGTTGAAATGTGCATAACATGGCAACATGAGCACAAGTGTAAGCTAACTTCGCAAAAATAAATATACAGATAGAGTATTCAGTATACAATTGTACAGTTGTGTTTAAAAGGTCAGACACCATCAACTTCAGGGAACACTAATACAACATTCTATGAATCTTGAGTCATGGAGCATGTTTGACTGTGTTTATTTACTCTGTGCACCCTCCTCACTCACATGCCAAACAATGAATTGTGCCTCTCTCATCCTTGAAAATAAGTCTGTTTCTATTAATGTTTTATTCACATTGTTAAAAACCACTCAACATTCATTAGGCAGCAAGTGAACATTTTACCCTCAAACTTAATGTGTTAGACCAGTGGTTCTTAACCGGGGTTCGATCGAACCCTAGGGGTTCGGTGAGTTGGTCTCAGGGGTTCGGTGGAAACTGGAGTCAACCTCCGCCAAACATACACAAATCACTGTGAACATATGACACATTGCGTCAATTCGTGATGAAATGCCCCCTTTGCCATCACTGGCTGCAGGTGATCATGCTACATTGATTATCCTTCCTGTGCTACAGGGGATTTTGCGCACTTAGTGGTCGTTTTATGCCTGTCAGGTTGGTACGTCATCTGATTTCTTTCTTAATGTTTTAACCCATGTCGACCAAAAAAAAAAAAAGTGCACGGATGAACATGTGCAACGTGAAATTTACATGTATAAGGGGCGGCAGTGGCTCAGTGGTATAGCAGGATTAATCTGGGATTAATCGAGTATATTAAATAAAAATAAATAAATAAATAACGGAATGTGATGGGAGTCAGTGTTCTGCATGATTTGCAATGTCAACTTGAGCAACTCTAGTCTCACACTGGACAAAAGAAACAGACTTTGATGTGAAAATGACATATGAGTAGCACTTGCCAAGGTGAAGCCAAACGTATCTGAACTGGTCTCTCAAAAACAACAGCAGAAGTCACACTGATTTGCAGGTAGGTAATTTCATGTGAGTTCATGCACTGGTTTTTTTCTTTGAAAAAGGTGAAATTAATACACAGTTCAATAAATGCATCAGTAAAACATACACTTATGTCTTAAATTTGAAAAAAAAAATTACTAAAGAAAGGTTCGGTGAGTGAGCATATGAAACTGGCAGGATTCAGTACATCCAACAAGGCTAAGAACCACAGTGTTAGACATACGAACAATGGGAAAGATTTGAATGGGTTTCACAAGGGCAAAATTGTGATGGCTAAGCCACTGGGTCAGAGCATCTCCAAACCTGCACCTCCTGCGGGATGTTCCTGATTCACAGTGGCCAGTATCCCTCAATAGTATGTCCAGGGAAGAAACAGAGTTGTACCAGCAAGTGTGCCCACCAGTGTCATGGGCTGAGAAGCCTCACTGATGACCAGCATTTTCTGGTCTAACATATAGTCATAGTCAACTTTATTGTCAAATGTACCGCATATGCACGACATACAGCACTGAAGAAGTTAATACTGGTTCCGACAGAAAGGTTTCAGAATACACAAAGCACCACAACTTGTTTTGTATGGGGTTGCATAGTGACAAGCCGGTCAGCGTACCCGTGCTGGGCAAGTGAGCATCAGACCATGTACACCCTCATACAATTGGTATTCCATAGTGACACTGCGGTCTTTCTGCAAAATAATACTCCCAGCCGGTCATCATGTCATTTTCATCCCCTTTGCCGCAGAGTAATGTGTTTTTTGTTTCATCTTTCTATCTGCAACAGTTGTGAATATACTTGGTGGACTAACGGCAGGACAGATGGCCGGACGAACAGACGAACACACGAACACTGACAAATAGTTCAGGAACAGCGTGAGGAACACAACAAGAAGTTTGAGGTGTTACCGTAGTCTTCCCAGAATTCCCCAGATCCCAATCCAATCGAGCATTTGTGGGATGTGTTGGACAAACAAGTCCGGTCTGTTGAGACCCACTTCACAATTTAAGGAACTTAATCGATTTGCTTCTAATGACTTGGAGACAGATACCACAGCACACCTTCACGGCTTCAGTGGCATCCATGCGTCATTGTTGTCAGAGCTGTTTTGACAGCAAAAGTTAGACCTACACAATATTAGACAGGTGGTCATAACGTTATGGATGTCTATGGGTGTCTACATGGATGTCTATATATACAGTACATAAATGTATGTATGTTCATCACTTCGTCCCAAACGACCTAGCTGATGGCGGCTCAGTATTCAACACGATCATCCCCTCCTGACTCATCTCCAATCTTGGTCACCTTGTGGAAACCAAGATCCTAGACAGTTCTGTGTGCAACTGGATTAAGGACTTCCAGACCTTAATTGGTTAGGTTAGACAAACTCACTTCCTTCACCATCACCCTGAGCGCCAGCATCCAACAAAGCGGGACGCTCACCCCTCACCTCTCCTCTCTCCTCAACAACTGCACTGGTGACATAGCTCCGACTCCATTATCAGATTTGCAGATGACACAAAAGTAATAGAACCCATCAAAGACAACAACTAGAACCAAGGCAGTCAGAGATTGCAACATCCCGCGACTCCTGATTCACAGTTTAAACGTGACACCGTGAGGTTTTCAAGTGAGCTTATTCAAATATGTAGGTGGGGAGATACATACTGTATATACATTGCACCCTCCTTCCTCGCGGTTAATGCATTCCAGGGACCACACGCGATTAACAAATTCCGCGATAGAGCGACAAACTATCTTATTATTTACGGTAATTTAAAGGTTTATGACCCTCCCTATACTGATATTAAACCACCTTCTATCTGTATTACCTTTTCCCACACTCTTATCGACTGTTCAAAGCACTTTTGTGTCTCACATAAGTCCGAGACTCATGGAAATAGCGCACCTCCAGATGCCGTCAGCCAATAGAATGCGTGGATGGTATCACGTGAGTGCCTAACAAAAATGAGGTGAAGTCACAAGTGTTGATATGTGAATCTGCGAGGGCGCACTGCATATACATACATATATACATAAATATATACATTCATATATATATGTATATATTAGGGCTGTCACTTTAACGTGTTAATTAGATTAGTTAATTACGCTGCAAATTAACGCGCTATAAAAATTAATGCAATTAATCATGAGTGGCAAGTCAATGCACAAGCATTTTAAATTTGGCCCATTGAGGGACCCATAGGCTGCAGTGACGTCCCTTCCCACCTGCACCACTAGTCAAAAGCAGGGCGACTGACAACAGAGAAGGATGCGACATAGGAGAGCGAGGCAAACCCACTCGAACCTTTGGGCGGAAAGTTTATTTATAAAAAGAATAAAGACGGGACTATCAACAAAAATGCAGTGATTCTGCCCTGCCAATCTGCGCTGTCGATGCCTCTGTCAGTCTGCCCCGCAGCAGCTGTGGCTACACATGTAGCTTACCATCACCAAGTATGAATGAGGAGTGACTGAATAATGAATCCGATGTAAAGCATCTTTGAGTGTCCAGAAAAGCGCTATATGAATCTAATCCATTATTATTATTATTATTTGTACCTTTTGTAAAAGAATTTTCATATCACCTAAGCAGCTCCAGCCTAACGTATCATTTAAATGCAAAACATGTCAAGGACACACAGTTGAACGTTAGCTTACCCTATATACAGGTATATATATATATATATATATATATATATATATATATATATATATATATATATATACACACACATACACACACACATATATTAGTGCTGTCAGGCGATTAAGAAAATTAATCTAATTAATCATAGGATTTGTAATTAATCAATCGCATTTTAATCTCATACCTGATGAAGGGCCCCAAATAAAGAATTTGAATTCTAGGACATTACAAAATTGTAGTGGATGACTAATCAATAGAATAGACCAAGAAGATAAGATTTGAAATCCACATTTTTATTAGTTAACTGTGATTTATAAATGAAAATCAAAAGAAAAAAGGTCAAGTGTTCGTCCAGCCAGCTGTCCGGACATTAGTCCACCTAATATCTTCGCAACCGTTGCAGATAGAAAGATTAAACAAAAAACACATTGCTCTGCGACAATGATGAAAATGAGATGATGACCTTGACCTTGAAATAACCAAGTCACGGTCAATTTTCAACTTTTGTACATTCAGGAACCGGATAAGATAGAAAGACGAGGGAGAAGGCCATAGATCAGTGTAAGACCATAGATCAAAGCTAGTGCTTTGATCTATGAATTTAGGTCAGAGCATTAGATTTGATCTTTGACCTATGCAAGTAGGTCAGGGTAAATTTTTAATTCAGGGGTGTTGCGGGATGTTGTAGTCTGTGACTGCCTTGTTAATTATTGGGGTTGTCCCCATGTAGGAGCTAAATGATGTGCAAACCAATATTGGCTATTGGCTTCTGGTTAGGTTTCTGCCCAGAAGAATTAATCACTGAATGCTGAACGCTGAATATTTTGCTATTTGATGTTAACTACCGGTTGAGCTAACAGAGAAATTTAATGGAAATAAAACAGAGTAATCAAGCATAAAGTGACCTGTCAAGCATAAAGTGGTGTGTCAGACCTTTGATTACAAAGAAGCACATCACTGCGTCATTCATGTAAGTGCGGTGGAAAATCTTAGTGCCTTGACCCTTGACACAGAGAATACATTTCATTCAGAGGTAGAGACGTAAAAGTTACATTATGGTACTACTGTCCTGTAATTGTTTCTGTTAGGGAACAGAACTTAGGTATTTACAGAATGAATGGCATCTAAATTACCTCAAACGGCAACTATAGTTTAAATTTAAGAAATGAAGACTTATGAACGGTTTACATTATGAACAGCCACTGGGAACCAACTGTGTTCGTAGGTTGAGAGCTACCTGAATGTCAAGATACTAGTTTGATCCGTGTCGTAACTGAGCTCATAAGTCAAACATCCCCACATATACAGTATATTTGAATAAGCTGACTTGAAAAGTCTCACGCTGTCACGCTGACACCAACTCCACCCACTACCTGTCAATCAAGTGCCCAACCAATCACAGCGCCCAACCAATCACAGCGCATCTGCCAGAAGGAATCATGTGAACAATATGGCGTAAGGCATCTGCTATGTTAGGAGAAGAAATAACTTTACATGAACTTCCCAGTTAACATAATTTTAGAGTGTCATAACTGTTCCAACAATTTTCATGTTTTTGAGCAGAGAGTCCAAACAGCAGGAACGACACAAAAACCGCAACAAATTCTGAGTGAAACTAGCTGGCACGAACAGTCTGTCCAGCTATGGTTTCTGTTTGGAATAAGACAATCAATGTTGTATCTAAAGTGCTCCCCGGGCATCTGACAAAAACGGTCTTTAAGTAACTACATGCAGCTCTTTTCATGTAGTCAGCTAACAGAACTATCACTTCTCTAAAATTTCTTTTTCTCTTGCTCCTTTCTCAATCTCACGATTAGTTAGCTTTCTTTCTCAAGTTAGCCTGCTAACATTCATATATGGCTTCACAATGCCTGTCCAACACAATCCATGATTTGCCAACACAAAGTCGTTACGTCACCAGTTGATTTTGGACTACGTTGGGCGCGCTTGGTTTATAATATCAATACATTCGTTTTCATATGTTTAGTATGAAGTCTGATATTATTGTTTTATTGTGGAATTTTATGGGTTCCCACTAGTTTCCCCATTTAAAATAAGTAAAATCATTTTAATCCATTCCAGTCTAGCATATCAGATTTTGCTCATATATCAAACAAAAATATGACAGCGCAATGTCTCAGACCACAAATAACTCCTATGTCAAGCAGAACATATCTCAAGGTACTGCTGTATGTACAATCATAATAATAAGGGGATGGTTGCAAAATAGTAAATGGACTGTAGTTGGTCTGATTGACAACTTAAGACACAACACAAGCCAGCGTTCACCCATTCATTCATCTGCTCATTAGAAACCTTTCACACCATCACTTACACACTAATGCACGGGCCGGCCGTGTCTTGCTCGACTTGTAGATTGCAGTGGCTGTGGATCAAGCCACTGACCTTCTGATAAGTGGAGGGACCATGCTACCACAAACCACTTGTGTGAAGCAGAGCCACCTCAATATTTACATGCAAAAATTAGAAAGCACTCATAGAATTACGTTCTACACCAAGGCAGCTCAGTTTGCCCATTACAGGTCATGGAACCAAAAAGCAGTGGTCCAATGATTGTGTGCTAAATCTCATGGGGATGCTATCGCGTCATTATTGTCCCATCAATATCATTATCAAAAAGGTTACAAAAATCCTCTTATAATCATTCCTCTAACAAATTTGAATGTAAAAAAATGATCCACTTCGAAACAGATACCTAATGATCTTTCCTTGGACCATACCACATCGAAAATATGTCATTAAAAGCTGTTTCTAACTTTTTGAGTAAACTCTAACAGACAGACAACCATAATACACTGGCAAAAACAGTATCACCGAATAAGTTTGTCAAATATAACATTCTGTGCTCATGCTAATATTCATGGGTTTGTGTTAACTTTCTTTTTTTTTTCCTCACTTTCAGTTGGAATCATAAAAGTATTTTACCAGCATCTGAGTACAACACAACACTGACAATCCATCCAAGGACATCCTCACAGCCGATTTTTTTCCCTCGTCACAGGTTGGAAAGGTCACAAAAACTTCCAGGAAACATGAAGGGGAGTTAATTTACACCACTTGACCCTTGCCCTGAAGCCCCCATGTTCCTCATTCAGAGGGTGTGCATGTGAGTGTGTGTGTGTGTGTGTGTGTGTGTGTGTGAGGGGGGGGGGGCAGAGAGAGAGTGAGAGATCTACCTGCAACTTTTACATTTCTCCCCAATGTCAGTAACTTATGTTTACTTGTGAAGACAACTATTCCAGCAAAGATCCAAATGCCCAAAAACTAACTTGATCATTACACTCGGCTTGATGGCACAGTCCTTACAAACAACCACTCAAATCACTATGATATTAACATCAGTCAATAACTAATCACATCGTTTCCTGGTTTAAGATGGTTAAAGGTAGCCTGTTAGCAAGTAGCAAGCTAAAGCTAAGCTAACAATAAAACACATCTCATTATTATTTATCGCACACAGCCTTTAAATTACACATCAATTCTTGACGTTCTGTGACCCGTGGGTTGAAGCACATACGGCTAAATCTGATGTATTTACTGACAGTGGAGGGTAGACATGCCCCAAAATATCTCTAGTGTAGCTCCCTGGAGCACGACTAGAGCCGAAACTTCAAAATGACGTTATTTATACACATTAATTATACATAAATTAATCTCACATCAAAGTCTAGTCAAGCCGACGTCTCGCCAGTAAACGCGTCGAGAGAGAGGAGCCGCCACGACACGGGCAGCAGGGGAGTGGGAGCGGGCCAGCAGCTCTCGGTGCCCCGCCGTGTGCCAGCCTCGATGCCCGCTAGGATTTGGGAGTCCTCGGCCGGCCCGGGCCGGCGCGTTCCGCGGAGGGAGGGACCAGAACAGCGACAAAAAGGGAGCTCTTCCAGTACACAACCCCGGTTTCAACTCCCACAGTACACCCGCTGTTATCGTCGGAACCGGGACATGAAAGATGCCACAAAAATAGTCGAGATGATAAAATATTCAGCAGTTCAGTGTTCTCCAGTCGCCCTTATTTCCGTGATGGCCGTTCAGACCGTGTCCCCCCTCCCCTTCTCCAGCTACCGATGCGGGACAGACACGTTGTGCCCCTCCAAAATGTCGCTTCTGATGTGTCACGTCGAACACATTCTTTATTTACTGTTACAAATCCAGCGGACACGCAACTCCAGAATGCTTTCTAAAATGTCTCTGCTGATGTTACCAAGACATTGGTTTACAGCGGCGGGCGATACTGGCACTCCGTCTTCAGCCGACATCAACAGGTCATCCCGGGACACAAATGCGCTGCAACTGTAGGCGAGACAGACGGATGGATCCGGCATGGCGAGGAGAGGAGAGGAGGAGACAGGGGAGTCGGGGGCTGGCTGTGAAAGCTTAACCCGTTTCCCGACAGGACGCAATGGTTTATGACGAATCAATGCCTACCTGCGTTATTCACGTTTTATAACAAACTACCACCCCCCCCTCACCCCCGCGCCGAAAAATACAAAACTGCTTTTTGAGAAATTTTAGTAATGCGGGATAAAGGAGAGCGAAGGACTCATCAAGTCACTCACCGATGGAAGGGGAAGGGCAGCGTGAAGCCGGAGAAGTGGTTAAAGTTTGGTCTGCCTCCGTGCGCCCATCCCCCATAGGGGCAATCACAACTTTACCACCCCAGAGCCTAAAAAACAATAAAGCGACAAGAGCAGAGGCCATACATCACCCCTGCATCCGAAATTACCCTTCCGAATTGAAGACGGTGCCCCCTCCTTCCTCACACTCGCACGCATACAGTTCGAGGCTGCTGGCCGGAGCGTCTCACCGGACCCGCTTGTCCCCGATGACCCGCAGTTCTTCACTCACCCCTGAACTGTGGTCCGCTCCGGTGTTTCGGTGGACGAGCAGCTCCGCCGAGTGTCTCCCTCCGCCGCGTCACAAGCAGCCATTCATTGTGACTGTGTGTGAACCGGCAGCCGCATCACGCACTGTATTCACGCACACGCGCGCGCGGGGAGCCTCACGCGCGCATCGACACAGAGGAGTGCAGGAGGAGGGGGGGGGGGGCAGAGGAGTGGAGCTCCCGAACTCCCCCCGGGGCTGCAGACAGAACGCTGAGCGACCGATCGGTCACACCCACACACACACACACAGGTGTGTGTCGTTTCATTAGCTTTACCAGCTCCACAATGAATTAACGCTTAACGACAAGGGGTGACCAGGTGTCAACACGGCGGGCACCGGAAATGTTCTTCTCGAGTGTTACTACAAAAAAAATACTGTTGTATATGCACACATGTACAGTATCGGACCAGATAATCAAGATAAATTTACCTGAGCGGTTATTATATCAGCTATATCTCATTCAAAGATGTTAAATAGTATTTCTGAGTGGAAGTATAGGCATAGAAATATCTCCACATTATTGAAAATAACTCCAATTTGCCATTATTTAATAATTGGTGATGAATCTTTTACTTTTGTATATGTGGAAATAGGTCTACAGATTTTAATTATTTCAGGCAATGATGAGATAAACTAACTAGTGCTCTCATATGTATATTTCTCAATTCAAATTTTATTTGGTTTACTTATTTTGGTTCTCGTTATCCATTTTTATATATTTTTTTATTTATATTTTATATATATATATATATATATATATATATATATATATATATATATATATATATATATATATATATATATATATATATATATATATATATCAATGCAGGCTCCAAGGTGCACTGGCGTCGTGCCCGGAGTTTCCCGTCCTATGCCCTCAATCAGCGGATATATGCTCCAGCTCCCCGCGACCCGCCACAGCGGATGACGCGGTAGACGATGAATGGAAAAAAAAGGACAAAATAGTGCATTATATAATGTTACGAGTACAAACGTGTCTTCAAATAAAGGTGATGAAATTCAGATGAAGGAATAGCAGGTTCGAGTCCCGGTGTCTCTGCAGGCAGGTAGACAGTCAGCGTCCCCAGACGACCCGACTGTCTTTGCCCCACCCACCATTCCACAAACCCCATCCCACTCACTACTTACCCGAGTGTTTTCTCCCTCGGCCGGTGGAATCGAATCTATGCAGACATTCGCCGACCAGTGAGCCACTGGTTCGATCCGCGGTCTCAACGCGCGTAATAGTGCGTCTGGATCGCGGGCAGGTGAGCCCTCCGGGGCCTTCAGGCTCTGCGCACAGTGAATACTAAACAGGATGAGACTGCATTCAGGCACTGCGCTCCCCTCTTTCTCTCTCTCGCTCTGTCTCTCTGTCATACCAAATACTATTAACTCTATAATTCTCCTGTGTCAGACGTATAGCGCCACGCTCTCTGGGTATTTATTGTCACAGCGCCCCCATCCAGATGTTTTGGCTCGTTAGTTGGAGGAGGCGGATTTTTAACTCCACCTGAATTCATCCCTGTTATGTGAACTTGCAGCAAAATGAAACTGTCGTTATTTAAAAATGCATAAATACTTATTTCCCATAACGCAGATCATAACTTTACTTGATTGCATCTGATGATGCAAAGTGGAATACAGTTATAGTGTCCCCAAACACGCTGTGGCCAGTATTTTAGAACTACTGTAAACATACTGGAGTCATGACGTGTCTAAAGCCTTAATGTTTACATTTCACTGGAAAAAAGTTAAACATTAAGCTTCAAATGCTGTATGAGCTTGAGTTGATAGTTTTGAAACGTTAGTTGTTCTTGGCATGTCACAGCACAGTCTTGTCCGACTGATCATAGTAAAGTGTGCCTTCAATTTAAAATAAATCCCCCGCATCATCATACTTTCTCCTCCATGCTTCCAAGTGAGTGCCACACAAGCAGAAACCCCCTTCACTCCCCTTCTCTGAGCCTCACAAAGAGACAAAATTAAAATGTAGACCCATCACTCCAAAGTACAAAAGTCTACTGTCTATTCCTGGTGTTTATGTTTGCAGTTGGGTCGTCCTTTTCCTGGGTCGTTGGGTTGGCCCTCATTAGTCATGCACTTGAAGATACAGTATAGTCAAAGTTACAATGCTCTGGGATGACTGACGTAAAAATCTTAGCATATAGATTGTTGTTTACACATTAGTTAAGAGGCTCTTGACATGATATTGAAGTTTGCAGATATCAAAGAGCACTGTTTGAACTTTAAAGTATACAAGCACAACCTCCGGACACTGCAAATGATGTCAAATCTATTCAGAAAGAAGTATATTTATTAATTATAGAAAAGTATACACTTAAGAACTTTAAGAAGTTGATTATGATAATGCCAAAAGTCTGAAGAGATATATTTATAAATGGTGGCAGTTACTTAGTTATGTAGTCATTTAATTCATTTCTGTGCTCACTGTTGTTAAATGATGCAGAAAAAAGTTTTAAAAAAAGAAAGAAAATGTAATGAGAGAGCAGAGCAGATATGTCCAAACGTTTGGCTGTTAAATAACCTCAGTCCTCTTGCTCCACATCTATACTATTTTAACTATATTTTCTGATTCAGATTATTGATAGCAGTGCCATACCTCAACCACTGTCTGGTAACCGACCCAGTGTATATACTGTATAACATCCCCATATTTTAATAACCCACTGGATTAGGATTCTGGATTTTCTGAATTGCAATCGCACACAGTGATGTAGAAACAAGTTTCCATGTGTGGTGTTATTTTGTTTTTGTTTGTTTTTTTGGTTTTCCATCGATAATTTATCTTGATATTGACAAAATGTTGAAAAAGGCAAATTTTAAGCAAACGTGTTGTTCAGGATTTCAACCCACTCCTAAATTCATAATTTTTATTTAGGTATCTGGCAGATAAACAATTAAGCAACTCATGTGCATTGTTCTTTTCACACATTAAAGAACATTATTCATAACATAGTATGATAATTCTAATTTTTCCATTTGCAAATGTGTGTGCACGGCAGCACGCAGTTTAAAACTGCAAACCCTGACATGATTTATTTGATTAAATGTTCATAAATAACATAAATAACATGACACTCCTAACATAAAGATTTACATTAACTTTGCTGACCCTGCAAGCAACACAGCAGTAATCTATTGCCTTGTCACTGTGTCTTTGTGGCAGGTTTTATCCCCTCACATCACAGGTGTGGGGTATACAGCATTGGTTAATCCGTGGGCTATGTTCAGTATTTTCATCAAAATGCATTAACAACTCCAGACACAGTGTGATTACATTATATTATTCATGACAGCAGGCTGACGTGTTTTCCAGTGTCCTCATATGTTCACTGCGGGGGAAAGTAGGCCAGTGTGTGTAGCGGCTGATCGGCTCTTGTCCTTACGTAACTCTGTCGGAACCACTGCGCCGGCGCTTCCCTTTGTGGCCTACGCGAGTTTCCGTAGAGACGCTTCAAACATGGCTGCCTGCATGTGCTGACAT
The DNA here is from genome assembly GCF_040054535.1 of Antennarius striatus. NCBI lineage: Eukaryota > Metazoa > Chordata > Actinopteri > Lophiiformes > Antennariidae > Antennarius > Antennarius striatus. The sequence goes on along the minus strand of NC_090783.1, from coordinate 14,212,134 downwards.
GAGAGTGAGTGCCACCGCAGCGTGAAGGAAACAAGTGAGTGTCCTGCTACTCTCGTCGACATTGAGAACAAGATTAAGCATCTACTGATTTCTCGGCGTAGACGGAGAGTCACAGGTAAATACGAAGTTTACAGAGTTAAGTTTGGCTAGCAGGACAGTCGTGATGGTAGCGTGTGTGCGGATTGTGGACCGGCTCCTGCGAACTATTCCTGCAACTGCTTTTGTTTATCTGTAAGATAAAATGCAAACTAAAACCACCCTAAGGTTGGAATTTGCTGCTTGTTATCAGTTTTAATCACCTGTAAATATAAAATGTAAATAAATTTTTTTTTGACGTCTAGTGGATAATAAGCACGTTGAGATCAGAATCTTTGTATATATATATTTTTTTTTTTTTACTGACAATGCGACTTGCAGTAACGTATTATAAAGATCAGAAGCTATTTTTTTTACTTAATTACTGTACCATAAATCATCCATCCAAACTTTGCATTAAAAGCACAAGTCAAATTATTTGAATAAAATTCAGTCCTTACATGTGATTGATGAAATTAAGATGAATATAGAGACGCAGCATGCAGACCACCTTCAGTCTAAAACAACATTAAGACTACTGTTTTAGCATAATAAATATATGAATAATAAAATGACTAATAATAAAATGATACATTTTTGTAAAAAAGGCACATTACTTAATTTGATGTCTATATTATAAAAGCAAAAGTTATTCCAAACAGTGCAATCTATAAATGGAGAGATCTTTATAAAACAAATTTAATGTCTTACATGAAAAAAATCTGTGTACGTGTAATTACTTTACACATGCCATTTTTTCTCAACTCTTGCAGCATTCAAACATTTTCTGTCGTTTTCTTTTTATTTACAGCATTAAATGTTCATGTTGGGGCGGTCAGCTTGTCTCATTTATAATCTACATTCATCTGGTGCCTGTTGCATCACAGGAAGGATTTGTGTGGGTTTTGGCTCTGCTGTTGCCAGCAGGAGACTAAGAACTATGGAACCCCTAAAAAGTTCTCAGGACTCAAAAACCAGTCAACCTCCTCCCAGTCCTGCTGAAGGATCAAGCCCAGCACTTATTGACACAGCTGCTGACAAGGAGAAGACACTTCCTGTTGGACTGCTACCTGGGGAAACAGTGATCAAGGAGGGCAAGGCATCCATCTTGTTTCCCAATGCCAATGAGGTGTTTTACAACCCGGTGCAAGAGTTTAACAGAGATCTGACGTAAGCATTATGGTGGACACACATATTTAGTTTACACCATGGATATAACTCTATATTAATTCACTTAGGTGATTTACTTCAGTGACATTATCTTTGAGCTGGGATTTAGTTTGGAATTATTCAGCATACAATATCATCCAGTGTTGTTTCCCACTGGACAGATAACAAACACAAATGAGAAAGAATGGGGTAAAAAAAAGTGGCATTAACAAAAGTTTATCGCCCCACCAAGGCAGAACGATCCTGCAGATAAACCAAATGTACACCCATGTCAAAAAATGATACTATGTTGATCTGGACATATTATGAAAATGTCAGAAGCTCGCTCTAAACATAGCTAACTTGGCTACACGTAGGTGGTTGTTGTGTTTGTAACTGCAGGGCTGATAAATGAGGATTTTTCCAAAAACAAATTTTGATTCAGTAGATCTGGATTTCACCAGAGGTTTTGATTTTTGTTAAATTAGAGTTTGCCCTTAACTTTGCTTGCTTGTACCTTTGCTTGACCCATGACCCACCTCTCCACATTTTTCTGGTGGAAATCATCTCATTCAGTCTTTTGTAACATAACATAGAGAGGAAATATCTACATAACTTCTGCTGAACAGCAGTAATACAGGCACTACTCTCAATGATAGTTACCGTCATGCCACTTTTACTCCATTGTACCCCAAGTGTGCTAACATTAGCTGACATTAGTTATGAAATATAAACTGCTTGTCTAAGAAGACAATCCACAAAAGTCAGTGTATTTAAACAAATTATGCAAAGGTTGGCTATATTACTTAATAATTGATTAGTAATGAGAAATGAATATATTACTATATCACCTTTTTATTTTTGAAAATATGCTCAGTAGAAAGCATGGAGAAGGACGTATAGGTACCCCTTCATGAGACAGTAATTTTTAATAATAATAATAATCTTTTTTTCCCAGGTGTGCTGTGATCACAGAGTTTGCTAGAGATGTGCTAGCTCAGCGTGGTGTGAAGGTGGTGGTACCTGGAGAGCGAGAGAGGGTGGTGGTCTCTCTATCAGAGGAGAGCAATGAGGCATGCGCACCGATGGAGGAGAACAATGGAGCAGAAGAACCAAATGTAACCGTAACAGTCGGAGAGAAATGTGAGGTATGGAGGAGGAAATTTGATTTTAACAGCAGATTTTGTTGTTACAATTAATTTTCTATTAAAAAAAATCCCACTTCTTCACAAAAATCTTCTCAGAAATACATTATTAAAGTTTATGCTGTTAAGAAGTTTTAACAATTCGATCGTTGTGTTGATCTTTGAGATCTGTCACCATGTTGAATTGGTTATTATGTCAGTAATAGTCAGTTTTATCCTGTTGTTTACTTACTGGTGTGCAAATGATGTTCAAGTATTTTTTCTCTCTGAATAGAGCAATCAGATTTGTAAGACACCATGTCAGAGGATAATTTCAGAATTTCACATTTTTTTTCTTGAGTATTGACAGCTACTGAGCTGCCTGAATCAGGAACATGGCAGACCTTTTTTTTTTCTAAACTAATCCATGAAGGAGTTTTCCTCCAATGCAATCTGCTCCTGGTAGAATAACAGACGCTGCTGCTTTTCTCTTTACTGTCTGTTGAACATCTTGAGCAACGAGTGAACAATAGTGAATTATGGGACAGTGATGATCCAGATCACCACCAAATTCTAGTGGATGTTCTTTGTCCTTATCCTATTTTTCCAAAAACTGCAAAAGAAACGAAGGCCTGGCCAAATATAACGTCCATTTCAAAGGTAATGAACATGGGTTTTGTGATAAAACCAGTAAGCAGATATGCAGTGGTATGAAAAAGTTTGGGCACCCCTGATCATTTTCCATACTTTCCTTTATAAATCACTGGTTGTTTGGATCAACAATTTAAGTTAAATATATCATAGCAGACAGAGTAATGTTTGTGAAGTCAAATGAAGTGTATAGGATTTACAGAAAGTGTGCAATAATTATTGAAACAAAAGTAAGCAGGTGCATAAATTTGGGCGCCCTTGTTTTATTGATTTGAATACCTTTAGCACTAATTATTGCAACACAAAATTTGTTGAGTAAGCTCATTGACTGCTACCTACATACAAAAGTGAAGCCAATCATGAGAAAGGTATTTAAGGCGGCCAATTGTAAGTTGTTGTCCTCTGCATTTTCTATGCAGAGTGGCAACAGGGAGCCTCAAAACAACTGAAAACCTGAAAACAAAGATTGTTCAACATCTTGGTTTAGGGAAGGATGCAAAAAGCTAATGCAACTTTTTCAGCTGTCAGTTTCCACTGTAAGGAATGAAGTGAGGAACTAGAAGAACACAGGCAGAGTTCTAGTTAGGGCCTGGAGTGGCAAGCCAAGAAAAATGTGAGAGCAGCGATGACGAATGGTGAGAACAGTCAAAGTCAGGCCACAGATCAGCTCCAAAGACTTACAACATCATCTTGCTGCAGATGGTGTCACTGTGCGTTGTGACACTATTTAGCACACTTTGCAGGGATGCTCCATGGAAGAGCAATGCGGAAGAAACTTTGTCTTGAGGTATGCTAAAGCACATTTAGATAAGCCAGCTTCATTTTGGAATGAGGTACTGTTGACTGATGGAACTAAAATTAAGTTAATTGGACATAACAAGGGGTGGTGCACATTCAGGCCTTGAAATTAACTTTTTTTCTTGGTAGCACTGGTGTTCCCAAATTTAGAAGTTAGTAGCACCAGCAAAGACTTTAGAAACACCTACCCAAAAGCAAGGCGTACAGACAATATACTGTATGTAACATGGGATGTATTTTATTCACAGAACCGTCAACACTTTTGTCAACATGTCTAACATTAGTTGGGTCTCCTGGCTCTCAGTCCCTCTCTCATCCACCTTTTCACTGAAGGCCCAGCAACAAAGTTCTCCTCAGGAGGACCCTCTACACCAGGGGTATTCAATTAAAAGTCACGGAGGTCCGGTTAGAAAATTTTCCTCTTAGGTAAAAGGTCCGAACCGAAGTCCAGTTTGTATCTTATAGCCAGCCACTATATCCACATTATCATTTATTATCAATTTTCAATGCAGGATATAAGTGAGTGCACAGCTAGCTCTTTTACCTCACCATAAATAAAAGTAGACCCAGGCAAATAAATTTTAAGCCTTTATGTCTTGTCTGTAAGTCTGGTGAGCCAAAGATGAATTTCCACCCCGGTGGACCATAAAGATTTATTATTATTATTATTATTATTTTTATTATTATGTTAGATTGAAGAACACACAAACCTCAGAATTAAAAAATAAAGTGCAAAAAGAGCGGGATAATCCTTTTTCTCGTAAATTAAAGACATCCCAGCCTAAAGAACTGAAGGCCTACACTTCAAGCAAAAAAAGATTAACATGTTCAGAAAGCATGAATAAAAACTGTCTCATTCAGGGGAAAAATGCAAACAGAACTTTCTTCATGAGAGAAAGGGGCATGTGGCCTGCCAGTCATTTACTTGTACACAACTAACCTAGTACACAAGGTGTGGCTGTGTACACCTTGTGGTGGTCTCTGTAATGTTGGTGAAAGAGACCAGTGGACTTGATCAGCATCTTTTATTCCTGCATGTATGTCCTCTTGTATGTGTGTCATAGTGGTGTTACACTCAGAAAAGAGCTCCTTATCTTTGTGAAAGAACCTGACACACACACAAAAGCTACAAATCATCAATGTCCACAGATATACACGGTGCTCTCTGAATAGCTGCATCAAGATGTTAATATTTCTGATTTTCTGGTTGCTGTTGAAGTTGACGTTAGGAGTTTTTCCACACATCTCATCTTTGTTTTCCCCCCAAACAAAGTGTCAACAACAGCTTTAAGCACTTCTTCACAACTGTCCCATCACTAAAAGATGTTTTATGTTACCCCAAACTCCACCATGCCTTTAGTGAACATTCGTTTGCATTTTTCTCGGTCATTTAGCCCTCATCTCGGACTTCAGGGGATAATTCTGCGCAAAAGATCTGTGCTTTGTTTCATAGTGGCGCTTCATGTTACCACTTTTAATTCATGCTACATGTTCAGACCATATGAGGTACAATGGTTTTGAACTGCCTGACGGAGGAACAAACATAAATTTCGTCCACTCATTATTAACCAGCGGTTTTCCTCGTTAACCTCCCTTCGTTTGGAGCTATGCTGTCTCCCTTCTTCTATGCTCCGCTGCAGTGCTAAACTCACAGTGGTAGCCAGCTGTCTCTCTTCCTGGTACGCTGACAGCGCAGGGTAGACAAACGATCTGATTGGCTGAACAGAGTGGCGCTATTACCATATTAACTGGAGGAGCAGCGCCTGCCGCCTGTAGCCGCGAACTGCAAGTAAAAATTTGCCAAGAAAACCTACTCTCGTGAATTTATCATGGAGTTGTCACGGGTCCGGACAGAAACATCACACAGAACCATCACCGCGGTCCGCCATTTGGTGAACCCAGCTCTATGGAGAGCGAGAAAGAGCGAGAGAGAAGAGGGGAAAAAAATTACACTAGATTTTTTTCGCTAGTCGCACCGGTGCTCCCAAATATATTTAATAGTCGCACTGATAAAAATTTGGGCGCATATGCAACCAAAAGGGTCGCAATTTCGAGCCCTGACATTGCAGATGAAGTAAATGAAAGTAGAATGTTCTGGAATAGCTGTAAATATTGTCAAAAATTTGTGGTGTGATTTAAAGCGGGCTGACCATACTGGCAACCATCAAACTAAGATGGTTGTGAAGACAAATAGTCAAAAATACTTTCAGTCAAACTCCAGACCCTCAGTGGAAGCTATAAACACATTTAGAGACTGTTATTTCTGCATAAACAGGCTCTGCTAAGTACTGATGTCATTTTTGTGTTGGGGTACCCAAATTTATGCACCTGCCTACTTTTGTTAAAATATTGCACACTTTCCGTAAATTCTATAGACTTCATTTCACTTCTCAAACACCACTGTGTTAGCCTACTGTATGATATATTTAACTGAAATTGTTGATCCAAACCACCAGTGATTTATAAAGGAAAATCTGGAAAATGATCAGGTGTGCCCAAACATTCTCATACCACTGTACACCTAGATAGTTATGTCCTAAAATATGTAATTATATGAATTGTATTTGGACTAAAAGTTCCACTCAAGGTTCACCATTTGTTGTGACTAGTCAAACACATTTCTGGGTAGACATACTTAATCCTTTTTTATTTTTTTTCCTCTATTTTTTACATTTGTTTTGCGAGGGTGGCTGGAAAAGAGGGAAGGGAGACAGGAAAGAGGGAGGAGGAGGATGACATGCAGCAAGTGGCCATGAGTGGGAATCAAACCAAATTCTACTGCATTATCTGTAGTAACTTAAACTCCTAAGACAGTTCATCATATTGCTATTTTTACAAAAGGAGTGAATATTTACATGTTTTTTCTACAATACTAATAGCCAAAAATCAACTCATGCAACCTTACTATTGTTTTTTCACCTTCCATTTTAGCAAGGTCTTAATGTGTTGGAGGGACTGGCGGCTTCGGGCCTACGTTCTGTACGTTTTGCTCTCGAAGTCCCTGGCCTGCACAGTATCACTGCCAATGACTTTTCCACAAAGGCCGCTGCACTGATCTCCCGGAATGCCCACTACAACAAAGTCAACCACTTGGTCCAGGCCAGCTGCAGGGATGCCAGGTGGGATTGGTACCACGAATGATACCACAAATCTTTAAAACCTCGACCATGACCATATATGATGAACAACAATTTCTTTTCCATGGCTTTTACTGGACTCACTAAACATGGTCTTTGAGTAATCCATGCCATTTTAAGTAAAACTTTGTTTCGAGTGACAAACATTTGTTGAGCAGGATGATTTATGACAAGTCATAGTATTTTGTTTAAGGACAGCTCATGAGCTCAAGTATTGAAGATGGAACAAAACTGACATTTAAAATTAAATGAACAAAATTTAAGTGGAGATGTCATTTTCAGTTTATTACCTCACGTCGTCCATGTCTGCTGCCCTGTTGTCTTCATGCTTTTCTTCTGACATCTCTTTTTTTTCAGTCCATCACTCATCCTGGTTCTTACTATTCTTTGTTGTTGCATCTCTGTTAATTATGTACCTTTACCTGATATATTTCATTCCTCTCTTCTTCTCTCCAATATTAAACAGATGTGGATTTAGTGTTGAGTATTTCCGTCTGTCCATTAATGATCTATTTTTTATTTACTTTTCTGCACCGAGTATGGCTTGAAAGCAGACATGTCATATGCTGATGCATCTGTTATACAGTGTTTGGAGATGTCGGGGGGGTTGACATCTCTATATGATTCTTTTTATTCTTGCTTCAGTATGCTGATGTATGAGATGCGTGAGAAGAAGCACTGCTATGATGTTATCGATCTGGATCCCTACGGAAGTCCTTCCATCTTCTTGGATGCTGCTGTACAGGCAGTCAGTGAGGGAGGTGGGTAGTCCAGTTGTTCAGTCATTCACCCAAACATTTTTTTAGTTCTTGGTTTTGATGTAGGTTTGATTTGGTTTTCTCATGTTTCCACTGCATGGCGTGACTCTTGGTTGTCTGAAACATTTTTGAATGTTTCTGTTGACATTATCATTCGCATTTCTTTGTGTTTTTCAATTAAAGCTTGTTCCAAATGCTTTGCCCAATAGTAGCTCATACCTGGCCAACATTCAGAACTTTACTCATTGCATTTCATTTTTCTTAACAGTTTACATATCCAGATGCATTTAAATCAATTCACTGACATATCATGTAAAGTGGCTCATTTAGCCCTTATATGTCAATGAACACCAATGGCATACGATTGCTAAATGTAATTCAACAACCATCACTGACACTCCCTGGCACTCCCAACCACCACTGTTGGGGCAGCTGGCAAAGATTAATTGGAATATGAAAAGCACTGACCACCAACCACCACTAGCACTGAAGAAGCCTCTTGGATGAGAGGTGAAATGTCTTCAAGGAACTTTCTGCAAGTCCATTGAATTGATTCAAATAACTTTGGATAACCATGACCTGGATGAATGGGAACCTTGACAGACACCAGTTTCCATTCATCCATTCATTTTCTCTAACCACTTCATCTGCTGTGGCGGGGAGCTGGAGCCTATCCCTGTCTTGGGGCGTGAGGCGGGGGAAAGTCTGAGCGTGACGCCAGTGCACCACAGAGCCACACAGAGACACAGACAACCACACACACACACACACACACACACACACACACACACACACACACACACACACACACACACACACACACACTCCTACTGGCAATTTGGGACCGGCTGATTAACCTGAAGCCAGAGAACCTGGAGAGAACCCACACAGACACGGGGAGAGCATGCAAACTCCGCACGGAGCGGGACTCGGAACCCGGAACCGCCTCACTGTGCAAAGACAGCGCTACCCACTGCACCACTGTGCCGCCCTACTAGTTTCCATATTAATTGAAAAATTGTTTGATGGCAGGATCAGAAGTAGGTCAGCAGTTGCTTGGAAAATAAGAAATTCAAAGTTTGTCTCCATCCCCTTTGAGTCTCAGCATAAATTTCGACAGAGCAATGGTTTAATGTTTAGACATGATAAACTGATAGAATACTGAACTTCCCTGATTTGAAAGCTCTGTCAGTGGGGTACACACTTAAAGTTAAGACCAAGACTTGCTTCAATATCTAACCATGTTATAAAGGTAATGTTTTTCCTGAGCTTACAGTTTTATTCATATTGTTGACTTACTCTTTGTGTTGTGCGTCTCTCAGGTCTGCTGTGTGTAACATGTACAGACATGGCAGTCATGGCAGGAAACAATGGAGAGACCTGCTACGCCAAATACGGTTCCGTTTCCCTCAAATCCAAATACTGTCATGAGATGGTGAGGGCACACAATGTATATCACAGACTCACCAAATTCACATTAAGTACATGAACAGGCATGCCACAGTGTTTGAACACACTTTAGGACTTGTTCGCCTTGGAGAACCTCTGTTATAAAGAAATAAAGCTGAGGAGAAATCCCCCAAAAGAACATCTGGGATCTTTAAAAAGCTTTAGTTGACAAAAAAAGCCTAAAATATTGACCCAGGGACACAATGCTTACCCCAAAGAGGATTGAGGAGCTTCACACAATGTCACCAGTCTTGTTTGATTTCATTTTTTGTAAAAAAAATCATTTTGCATCAAAATTAATCAAAAAATTATTAAAGCACACAAAACATATCTACTCAGCGATTGTTGATCGTGACTTTCTGGTTTGACAGTGACTAATGTGTCAGGAAAATGTAGTGGATGGTGGATTCATTTCGAGTTTTCAACCTTTTCATTTTACAAGGGGAAACTATGCTCGCTGTCTCTGTCTCTTTAAAATCTAAAATTAATTAAGAATAATAAAATGTGGCTCCTTTGTCCCCCTGCAGGCTCTGCGTATCATCCTTCATAGCTTGGACCAGAAAGCAGGGGTGTACCAGCGATATATCCAACCCCTGCTGTCTGTCAGTGTCGACTTCTACATCAGAGTCTTTGTACGAGTCTTCACAGGACAGGCCACAGTCAAAAACTCAGCCAGGTTTTCTCATTCGCAGGCACACACAAGCACATACATATACAAACACATGTCTTCTAACCACAAAAGCTTGAGATGAAAGCTGGATGAAGTGAGGATGGGTCACTGCAGCAACAAAAACTTTTTATAGTGGCAACCACAGAGGTTGATGAGATGTAGACAAATATTTAAAAATATGAAATATGTTGATTTTGTAGCTGAATTTTCAAAATGAGGACAAACATTTTTACAGTTCTCAGTTTTCAAAATAAGAAATCTTTCATTGACACACAAATTACCAGATTTTGCCATATACATATACGTACTGTATATCAGGGAAGCCGTAGAGAGTAACTCAATCATGAAAATCCAAAATAAAAAAACATCTCAGCACACACACACACACACACACACACACACACACACATTCAATGCATTCATACATATAGAATACCAAATTTACAAATATACATAACTGAAAATAGAAAATTGTTGATATATAGTGGTAACTTGTCTATTACTCTATTTTCTATTAAGCCAATGATGCAAAATGTTAACATGCCTTTATCCAAATCCACTCCCACTACCCCATGAAAATTGGTCAAGTGCTTATTCTGGTTTTACCAAAGACATTAGGCTTGTCTGTCCAATTACCTTGAACATGTTTACATAATAGAGCATGGTCTATTCATAACTACCGGTAGTCCTAAAATTCTTCAAAGAAATTTCAAACATATTTTGTAGGAATTGTAAACACATTCACCCCTAAGTTGGTTTGTAAAATTTGTATTTATATTTGAAGGCATTTTTTGTGCGCTTTTCATATCCATTTACTTGCATTTATGTTTGGTAGAGGATATGATCTAAACTGTTCACAAGTTGAGTTTATACCTAAACCACCTGTGCAATTTACTGCTCACTTAAACCACAATATGGAAAGCTAACTTATGTCTCAATTATTTCCATCTTGTGTTGCAGTAAACAGGCTCTGGTCTACAACTGTGTCGGCTGTGGGTCTTTTCACTTACAGAGAATGGGAAGGAGAACAAGCAATGGAAAACAGTAAGACAAGTCTACAGTGAATACTGACTCTTTCTATTAGTTTTCAAATTACATACTTAATGTGAACTGGAAACGTGATCTCAATTAACATCAATGTGTTAGTTAAACTCTTCTAAGGTGACAATCTGAAGCTCCCCACCAGTCAGTCAGAACAGACTGACTTGCTTAAGATTCCATCTTCAAGGATTACCATGACCTGGATGAATAAGAATTTTAGGAAAAGGGGTTTGCAGATATAAAAATGTGTCTCAACAATATGACATCCTAAAATCTTATTGTATAAAGATTTATAACAATCATTATGTATTTTATTTTTGTAAAGGCAGCGTACTACCATGTTTCACCAATAACCCCTTTTGTCAGACCAACTAGAACTATTTATATTCGAGAACTTGGAGATACAGAGTTCTCAAATATAAATATGAATTATTAATAACATTCATATCTACAGTAGTTGTATTTTATGAGGGTAGACCCCTTGAGATAAATCCTCTCATTTTTTGAGATAAATCCTCTCATTTTTTGAGGAGGTCCCAATATGCATCACAATAACATACAGTCATGAAAAAAATTAGGACACACCATTAAATATTAATTTTCTTATTAAGAAATGTTCACATATTGATGTCTGAACTAGGTCTTCTTTATCTTTGGAAAAGAAAATGATTTAGTTGCAGGTAAACAAGAAAAATTTGTTTTACTCCTTAAACAAAAGATAAGAAAAAAATGCATGCTGTAATTGAGGAAAAAGTTAGGACACCCTACCCCAGATAGATAGCGTTGTCAGTTTTAGCTGACATAACTTCAGTTAGCCGCTTGTACCCATATGCCAGTCTTCCGGAAGTCCTGTTATTCGCCTCCATTTACTCAGTCAAATTTCAGTCTGGCCCTTATGTTTGTGTTAGAGAGCAAAGGTGTTCTTTCTGATTGTAGAGGCATGCACTTTTACAGCAACGGCAGCAAGAGCCTGCTGTTGTCCAGTGATGATATTTTAGTGTTTTGTAGACTTTTTAAGCATCTTATAGTTTGCTCTTGGGGTGAACTTGTTTGGAGTTCCTGACCTGGTTCTGCTTCCAATTGTTTTTTATGCATCATGTCTTATTTTAGAGTTGAGCTATTATTTTCTGAACAAACCTGGCTGCCACACACTTAAGGCTCCATTTACAGTGCAGGCAGAAATAATGCAAATCAAACTTTTGTATATATATTGTACTCAGTCGTTGTTGTTTTTTCAGTATCAAATGTACTGTAGTCAGATCTTTTCAATTCTGATTTATTCCACTTTATGTGTATCTACTTGGGATGCGTATCTAGTTTGCGCTGATGTGATCATAGCGTGAATAGGCAGATCCAAATTTATCTGTATTTACTCCCAGTGACAACAGTCAAAGATTATTTTAACAGTGGTGGAAAAAATCAAGTTTGGACGTTCGGAGCATCAACAACTGAGAGATATGATGTGGTAAACTTAATGGGTAAATGGAGAAAGACTTCAAATTCTCTTTTTGCTTTTTTTATGTTGAACCTAAACACTAGTATTTACACTGTAAAGTTTATTAATTAGACATTTAGATAGCACTATAATTTTACTCGTGTAGTGAACTGGCAGACCAATGATGTTTTTTCTTTTTATTTGTTAGCTACTTGCTAATTTCCTTGTACACTATTTACTCTGAAGAGCACTGCAGTCATCTAAAGCTGCTAACTCAAGGTTCCCAGAAGAGTCTAAAGACAAACTATGGCAAGAGATACAGAAGAAAGCTAAAATATGAACTCCTATTTAGTATTTAACTAGATGTTACTGTCTGGGGACAATAAACCTCAGTTTTTCAGAACATGGAATGTGCTTTACTGTTGTCATCATTGCCTACATTAAAATATTTCCTCAAGGTGACATAAAGCTGTCTTAAACATGTAGCATTGCCTTAAGTCGGTATCAATTGATATCAGTCATTGAATCTGACTTTGATGCCTGCAAAATGCATCTACATTTTAGTGTCTCATCATCATGTCGAAGTATGGTTATCTGAAGTGGTGACAGCTGGTGGTGTTTCGGTTCTTTTCAAAGGATGAATCTGCTCTGATTTCAGTATGAAATACTCTGCTGCCACTGGACCTCCAGTTGGACCAGAGTGTGAGCACTGTGGACAGAGACATCAAGTAAGACACAGCACTGGCACTCACTGTATCATCATCACAGCTTTTTGGCAGCAATATGTTAATTATTAGTATACCAGGAGATCAGATATTTACAAGTGTGCAGTGTTTATTGTCACAACAATGGAACACACACTAGTTTAGTTTTGGCGTCTAGGCTCTGGCCATTTTCATGTAGAGACGATTGGAAGAGATGCTTACCGGAGCTTATAGGTACATGGCGGGGTGGTGGTTGGGCTGAACATGCATACAGCAATACATACTGTATGCTGCAACAGCAGCTGGTTTGGCAAACAAAGGGGGAGATGTGAATTGATGTAGCTCATGTAGTCCACCATTTGTGGAACAGATACAGTCGTATACTTTAACGTCACACTCCCCAGCAGTCTGTGTGGGTCCCATTCCACCTGTATCTGCAAAAATGCCAAATGAATTCTACCATTGGAGAAGATGTATTAGATGAAGTTTGAGGAGGATGAGGCCTATTGTGAGTATTGTGTGAATGTAATACAGCTCAATTTGATTTTCTGAACGTGGGCTTTACTACATTTGGAACAGATATTTGCAGTAATTTTGACAATAATTGTCTCAAAATTTAGGCATGAGTGTTCAGACACTCATGGTGAAAGGATCCATCCATCCATCTTCCACCGCTTATCCATAGTCGGGTCGCGGGGGCAGCAACTTCGACAGGGATCCCCAAACTTCCCTTTCCCTGGCCACATCCACCAGCTCTGACTTGAGATCCCAAAGCGTTCCCAGGCCAGTGTTGAGATATAATCCCTCCACCTGGTCCTGGGTCTGCCCCGAGGTCTGACTCCTTTCCACGTGAAGGAGCAGAGACTGTACTCTACGGCCCTCGCGAATATCAGTGTTTCTCACCCAATCTCCAAGGGAGATAGGAAAGGATCCGTTCACCATAATAAAATAACCAAGAACTGAGATCCTTCATTATTTTTTGGGGCAGGAAAACAGGTATTTCATTAGAGTCATTACTTCCTGTTTTTCGTGGTGGATTTTTCCCAAAATATAATCTCTTGTTCCCCTCCCTTATATCTCTTTTGTTTTTTGTAATGGGAAAGAAACTGAAAATAAAATACATGATCTATCCCTCAATGTTCACTCTTCCATCTAGTTTAATGCTGATCTGTCTGTCTGTTCTGCAGATGGCCGGTCCTCTGTGGGCAGAACCAATCCATGACTCGCCATTTGTCCAGAGGGTTTTGTCAGCTGTGTCGGGGAACCCATCTCGCTTTGGGACATCTAAGCGTATTGAGGGTGTGCTCACCATGGTGGCAGAGGTATTAAATTTACTTTTGTATGTTTCTATTATTACCCATATCTTCTTCCTGATAGGCTAACACTTTGTAACCGCCAACATTATGTTTGTTCCAGGAGTTGGAGGACGTTCCACTTTATTACACTGTGGACAGTCTGAGCAGCACAATACACAGTAATACTCCACCCTTCCTGCAGTTTAGGTAACAGCACATGACAAAATCAATACAACGTGATTTTGAAAATCTATTGATATATACAGTATGAGCCCACATTAAATTCCCCAATGTTTGGTGTTAGTTATTGGTGTTTGTGTCAAGTGTTGGGTTCAATTGTCTGTGGTTTTGGAATATGAGATATTCACCAGGAAAATGTGAGAATAGAAAGAAAAGAGAATAGAAAGAATTGAATATTTAATATAGATATACTGGAACAGTACTTAATAGAAATCAATCCTTCAATAAGTCCCAACAGCTTTTTTCAGTAATTACGTTTTTCACTAATGGTAGTTTTCGTCAGGATCTAAATCAGTAAGTTTAGAAGATAAAGTTTCAGGTACGCTCTGATATCAGTTCCGTCTCTGTATCATCATCATCATTATTAATTTCTCACAGTACTGAAAATAAGCATTCTGCATCACTACCAAAATCTTACTTACCTCTCAAAAAACTTTATCAAAATCTGTTCACGACTTTTGGAATAATCCGCCTGTCCGAAAATAAACTAATGAACAATTAGTGTTGACAAAAACGTAACCTCCTTGTCAAGTTACTCTGCAGACCCTGTTTAATCCTATAATGCATTTTAATTCCTCTCTTACTGATTGAAAGAGTGTGGCTAATACTCTATTTTATCTGAACCATTCGATATTATGGTGATGATGATAAACACGCCTCATTTTAAATCTTATCTGTAGTTTGGATTCATCTTGGTTAATTAAAATGACCATTCAAATTATAGAACTGTATTGCTTATTTGTTGCCACCCCTGTTCATGTTAGCATTGCTAAGTCACTGTCTGTGTTTTGTGGGTCTAATATGCTCTCGGCAGCCTTTTTTGATACAGTATGTTCAAATTGGGACTGCTGGACATTTATTTATGCCCACAATTTTGTCCAACTTTTATACAGGCATTTTTACACAGTGTCCTTTGCACAGGCAAAGGACACTGTCTTTTCATTGTGGTTCCACCTCTGAGCCGATTAGCAGCAACTCAGGATTAAGGTCTGCATAAATGGATTAAGTGAAAAAAGTTGTAGCCCAAAATGTATATTTGATATTTTAACATTTTATATGTGCAAACTGCAACCATGACATTTAAAGCGCAGCTAACAGAAGTTAGCATATTGTAAAGGTCCAAGAACCTCTCATCTTCCAAGTAGAAGACATGATCTCTATGTAATAGGGATGCTAAGTGTAAATACTGCATCTCCTTTTTTTTGCAGAAAAAAAAAGTAAATCACGTACTGGAGTGGTGTGACACTGTCTTTGTATAAACAAAAATGAAGGTGTCACTTTCATGCAGTGTCTGGATTTTTCACAATCGGATTCAGCTCATTCTGATTCTCTCTGCAGGTCTGCTCTCCTGCATGCTGGACACAGGGTTTCCCTCTCCCATGCCTGTAAGAATGCCATCAAGACAGATGCTCCTCCTGCAGTCATCTGGGACATCATGCGATGCTGGGTAAATGACTGATTTCACAAGATACAATCTCACTCCTTCACACATTATGTATTCATTCATCAATTATTTTTTAAAATGCCTGAAATCTTAAATACAAAATGGATTTAAGTCTAAAATCAATCACATGCATAAATACATTTTTTTGGATGACAGTGTCGTCATTGATGCAACAAAATCAAGTAAAACTTTAAAATAACAAAAAGTCACCCCAAAATGCTTGCATTAAATGTGAAGAAAAAAAACAGCTTTGCAGGTTACAGATTCAGATTAAGTGAGCCCTCTTTGTAATGTGTTCTTCTGTTTTGAGTCGGAGGGTAGCATCTTGATGAACATTTGAATCCCCCAGTCTGGTCCTTACAGACATTTATTTATTATTTGATTATGACAGGAGAAGGTCAACCCTGTGAAGAGGGAAAAGCTGTCAGAGACAAGCCCTGCCTTCAAGATCCTCTCCACTGAGCCCAGGTGAGACCACATCCTTCTATTTTACCAGGGAGCCTTCAGATGGAACACAATATCAATTGATATATGTTCATCCATTTTCCAAACCAAGATTACCTGCTGTTGACAAAATTTAGCATGAAAATATTAAATTTGGAACTTTGGGTGCGAAGGTATTACAGTGGTACTAATGAGTAAATACAAAGCGGCTGTAGTTTAGGTGGTAGGGCGTCCACCTATCAGAAGACCAGTCGTTCGAAATGCAGTTCCCGCAAGTCTACATATTCAGGTGTCACTGAGCAAGATACTGAAGGGATGGATAGGGATGGATGAAATGCAGAACAAGAATTTATCTATAAAAGTATCTATAATGTAAATATGCTATTGTATCTGAATTTGAGTGATGGTGAAAAATGATCTACACTCATTGTAGTTACAACTGCGTACTGTAATATATAAATCTGTAATTCGATATGAATGATCTGTATTATTACAGCAACATGTTGGCAGTGCCTAGTCACTACTCATCTGTGTTAGTGTACTGTACCCCAGTACATACTGAGCGTTTCCTGATTTTCATCTCCCTGATTTGGTTACTGCACCTTATTATTATTGGTTGCTGTTGTTATTATGTATGACAAATTAAAAATGTAAAATGAAAGGACAATTTCACAATAATGACGAAAGAGAAGAAAAGATGATCAAGATGCCACCAAGAGCACACACTTTTTGTTAATTTTTCAAGATAACTTATCAATATATAATGTATAAACATAAAGATAAAGTGTAAATATAAGAAACAACTCTGTGTGTGTGTGTGTGTGTGTGTGTGTGTGTGTGTGTGTGTGTGTGTGTGTGCGTGTGCGTGTAGCTTTCAAGCCTGTTTCACTGTGAGGGAGGATGCCAACCCTCAGTCCCGTAAACGCCACCTGATACGGTTCCAGGAGAATCCTCAGGCTTTCTGGGGACCTAAAGCTCGTGCCAAAGATGGGTAATGAACACAGCAGCCATGATCCACCACACACAGCAATGTCTCATGGTTTTGAGACCATTTACAACTAAGTCTGGAAATGTTTCTCAAACAGACATCAAAAAGAATATTCTTCCCATTTTTAAAAGTACCAGGACTTAATCAAAAGTGTAATTATGAAAGTAATTACAGTGTAAATGATAGATAGATGGATAGATAGATAGATTAATAATCCCGGAGGAAATTGCACATATCCACTGCTCAGGCATTACATAATGAATAAATGAATAAATACTGGGTAGTCACCAGGGGGAAAAAAAGAAACACTAACTCACAGGACATACCACAAGACATACACTACACTAACAGACACATGTATCATGAACAGGACATATACTAAACTATAACAAAAATTTTAAACAGTATAAAATTAAAATATAAACAGCATAAAAATAAATAAAATCCATTTAACCACGTGCTGACCTCGCCACCTCCCCCCTGCTCCTCCTGAGAGAGTCATTGTACCCCCTGATGGCACGGGGCACGAAGGAGGACCTCAACCTCTCTGTGGAGGCGCTGTGTGACAGCAGTCTGCCGCTGAAGGTGCTTCTCTGCTGGGAGAAGGTGGTGTGTAGGGGGTGGCTGGTGTTGTTCATGATAGCCTTAACTTTAGACATGGTCCTGCTCTCCAGAAGCGTCTCCACAGAGTCCAGGCTCAGCCCGACCACTGAGCCCGCTCTGCGGATGAGTCTGTTCAGATGGTCCATATCTCTTTTCCTGGCCCCCCCACCCCAACACACAATGGCGTATGACAGCACACTGGAGACTACGGACTGATAGAACATGAAAAGGAGCTTAGGACAGATGTTGAAGGAGGCCAGCCTCCTCAGGAAGTACATTCTGCTCTGCCCCTTCTTGTACACACAGTCCAAGTTGAGTGACCAGTCCAGTCTGCTGTCTAGCTGCAGTCCCAGGTACTTATAGTGTCCTACCACCTCCACCTCACTGCCCTCGATGATCACTGGTTGTGGAGAGGGAGGTGCCCACCAGAAATCCAGCCCCATCTCCTTCGTCTTGGAGACGTTGAGCTGGAGCTGGTTCTGTTGGCACCACTCCACAAAGTCAGCCACCAACGCCCTGTACTCCCCCTCATCACCCTCCGGATACATGCAATAATTGCAGTGTCATCGGAGTACTTCTGTATGTGGCATGTATCAGAGTTGTGCTTGAAGTCCGATGTGTAGAGGGTGAAGAGAATGGGAGAGAGCACGGTCCCCTGTGGCGCCCCCGTGCTGCTGGTCACCATAGAAGACAAGGACAATGGTTGGCATACAATGTTCCTATCAGAGTGGTACTTTCTAATTGAATGTATACACTTCAGGGTTCATTCTGGAAACAAACACCTTAAACTTGTCAGAGCTGTGATTTCAGAAACATTTTCCTTTACTCTTTCTTCGTGGCATATCTAATACCCTAATTTCCCATCTTTTTCCTTCCAACTTAATTTTCTAATTTTATTTCTATCTGACCTATACTTTCTATATTTTCCTTAAACCATCCATATGTTTCATTCTCTTATCCCTGTCCTTTAGTGGTGGTATTTCAACTGACCTGCAGGACAAAAGGAAGAAGTTCCAGAACAAAAGAAAGAACCCAATCACACACTCATCTCAGCTTAAAGGCTTTCCTTGCAAGAAGTTCAAAGAGGTAAGTTCACGTACATGGAGGAAATGACACAATAGATCTGGTAAGCTGAGCTACAGTCAGGCACGGAGGTTAACTAAAAATATACCAAACAGAGAACAGATGATTGTCATGGTTTGCTTCCGAGCAAAACAAACACAGTACAGTACACAGTATTTTTGGGGCATTGCTTGTCATTTCTGACAAGAGAGTAAGGGCAATGAGCATGAAGCCAATAACCATTTGTTTTTGCGTTGCTTGTATTTCAAAGTTAGTTTAATTTTGTATAACAGCCCTATTTTATTTGTTCATAATTATTATTAGTCAATGACTGATTGGCAGCTCTCTTTCATTTAAAAGTGTCAAACCTGACAGAGCAGGGGTATTCAGTTAAAAGTCACGAAAGTCCAGCTATTAAAATTTCCTTAGTAAAAGGTCAGAACCCAAGTTCAGTTTGTGTCTTATAGCCGACCCCTATGTCCACATTTTCTGTAATCAATTTTCAATGCACAATATTATTTAACTGAGTGCACAGCTAGCTCTTTTACCATAAATAAAAGTAGACGCAGGCAAATAAATTAAAAGCCTTTATCTAAGATTTCATTACATCTCTTGGCTCATTCAACAAAATTTTTGCATAGAGTGGCTGAGTACTGTCTGATGGATGAGACAGTGGTAAGGAATGGTACCTGGGTTGCCCTCTTTAATCCAGGGCACAGCCCCCATGTCTTTTCCCACTATATCCCAATCTGTGGTGACAGACCAACCACTTCAGATCTATGCCCCTCTTTGTCAGCATCTCTTATTGTCGCTTATATGTCCTCTCCTGTTGTGTGTGTGTTAGTAGTTTTACACCCAGGAAAGACCTCCTTGTCTTTGTGAAGGAACTTGACACACACAAAAGCTGGGCATTACCAGTAACATCTGTAGACTCATCAATGGCCACAGATATGCATGGGGCTCTGTGAATAGCTGCATCAGGCTGTCAGGGCATTATACGTTATTATTTCTGATTTTCAATAACGTCTCAACTGCATTTAAGCACTTCTTCACCACTGTCCCATCACTAAAAGATTTTCTATGTTGCCGCAAAATCCACTATGCCTTTAGTGAACATTCATTTGCATTTTGCTTGTTTATTTGACCCTCAGCTTGGACTTGAGGGGATAACTTCACTCAAAAGCTTTGTGGTTTGTTTCATAGTGGCGCTTCACTTTACAATTTCTAATTAGCGCTATGTGATCAATTCATATGAGGTAAAATGGTTTTGAACTGCCTCATGGAAGAACAAACATAAATTTCGCCCACTCATTGTTAACCAGCGGTTTTCCTCATTAACCTCCCTTTGTTTGGAGCTATGCTGTCCTCACTGTCTCTCTTCCACTGTGCTCCACTGTAACAGTAAGCTCAAATTGGTCGGGGCACTTCCAGGTGTGCTGACAGAGCAGGTAAACAAACGATCTGATTGATGAACTGAGTGGCTCTACTACCGTATTAACTGGAGGAGCAGCGCCTGCCATTAAAGCCGTGACCATTCATTCATTTTCATGTACCGCCGCTGTATCCGCCGTAGCGGGTCACGGGGAGCTGGAGCCTATCCCAGCTGGCATAGGGCGTGACGCCAGTGCACCACGGAGCCACATACAAACACGCAAACACACACACACACTCCTACGGGCAATTTGGGACTGGCCAATCAACCTGAAGCGCATGCTTTTGGAGGTGGGAGGAAGCCGGAGAACCCAAGCAGACACGGGGAGAGCATGCAAACTCCGCACAGAGCAGGACTCGAACCAGACCCACCGTGTTGTGAGGCGATAGCGCTATCCACTGCGCCACCGTGCCTTCTCCAAGAAAATCTACTCTCGTGAATTTATCATGGAGTGGTCACAGGTCCGAACAGAACCATCACTCGGTCCGAGTCCGCACTGCGGTCCGCCATTTGGTGACCCCTACTATAGAAAGTTGGTTTGTGCTAATATTACCCAGAAGTCACCGCTGTATTTTGTTTTCTCTCAGGGAACATGCACCCATGGAGACAGATGCTGCTACTCCCATGATCAGGAGCATACAGATAAAGAGGAAATACCATAATTCAGTTCCTAATTTGACATCTTTCCTTTGAACTATGGAGTGAAGCTTGGTGATGTAGAGGAAATGAAGCTGTTCATAAAGTAGTACTGAAGTCTTGCCTGAGTGATCCGATTAGAAGTACACGACCTTAAGTACAGTTATAAAGACACCCAAGATGCACTGAAGAAGCATGTCTGCTACACAGACCAGACATGGTCTGTGTAGCACGCTTGAAGGAACACGAACCCAAGCAAACGTCATCTGAAACAACATGAAGGAACTACATCAGATGTAATAGACTATACGGACTTAATTTCAATTTGGTGTACTGTAATGTCACTGATGTGTTCGAACTCTCTGAGCTGTCAGGGTAAGGAGGTATTTGTGAACACAATAGCATTAACCAATGAACTGGTGGCAGCAGACCAAGTGAGTATTATTGGACACCCCTCACCCCAGAAACACTTTCCAGTTCTTGCATGACAATCTCAAGGTCTCAACAATCTAGATGATGAATTATGATTTTGAACTTGGCATAGTAAACACTGTGATGCAACTGTATCCCTTAAAAATACATTCAGCTTTGTGAACTAGGAAAAATCAATAATTATTTGTGCCTCCTTGTAAATCTGAAATTATTTCTTTCAAAAGACATTTTTGTTTATTGAATGTACAGCGTGTACAGACAGACGTCTTCATGTGACTGTAACATCCAGGATGGTGTGAATACCAGCTTTCAACAGGGTCAGTTTGCTCACTCAGATTCTGAGGCCAAATTCCAGAAAAAAGGTGTTACGATGCATATTATTCAGTTTTATGACACAGCATTTTGTTATATATGTTTTTATTTGAGTATTGTGTCAGAACAATAAAGTCCTCATGTTGACTTTATTTGTGCCATTTTCTTTTAGTAGACTCACTGGGTGCTCTGTTCTAACATCTGAAATGCAACTGGATTTTAGCTGTTCACAGGTAAAGCCAACCCAATGTAGAGGAATATAATATAGAGGGTTGTGTCAGGAAGGGTATCCGACGTAAAACTTTTGCCAAATCAAACATGTGAATCAAATCTATGACTTCCATACCAGATCGGTCGAGGCCCGGGTTAACAACGACCTCCATCGGTGCTTTTTACCTATAGGGTGCCGGTAGAAATTGGACCACTGTTGGTCGAAGAAGAGGAGGAAAGTGCGTTCGTAGTAAGAGAGAAGAGGAATTCCAACAGTTTAAGACTGAGAGTAGGGATGTTGAATGTTGGAACTATAATGGGAAAAGGTAGAGAGTTGGTTGACATGATGCAGAAGAGGAAGGCAGACATACTGTGTGTCCAGGAGACGAAAGTGAAAAGGTAGCAAGGTTAGAACTTCATGAGCAGGGCTCAAGTTGTTCTATCATAGTGCAGATAAGAAGAGAAATGTCCTAAGCTCCTTCTCATGTTCTATCAGTCCGTAGTCTCCAGTGTGCTGTCATACGTCATTGTGTGTTGGGGTGGGGGGGCCAGGAAAAGAGATATTGACCGTCTGAACAGACTCATCCACAGAGCGGGCTCAATGGTTGGTCTGAGCCTGGACTCTGTGGAGACACTTCTTTAGAGCAGGACCATGTCTAAAGTTAAGGCTATCATGAACAACACCAGCCACCCCCTACACACCACCTTCTCCCAGCAGAGAAGCACCTTCAGCGGCAGACTGCTGTCACACAGCGCCTCCACAGAGAGGCTGAGGTCCTTCGTGCCCCGTGCCATCAGGGGGTACAATGACTCTCTCAGGAGGCGCGTGGGGAGGTGGCGAGGTCAGCACGTGGAACAGATTTAATTTAATTTTATACTGTTTATATTTAAATTTTATACTGTTTATATTTTAGTTATAGTTTAGTATATAAGTCCTGTTAATGCTGCATGTGTCTGTTAGTGTAGTGTATGTCTTGTGGTATGTCCTGTGATGTCAGTGTTTTTCTCTTGGTGTTTTTCCAGTATTTATTCGCTATGTAATGCCTGAGCAGTGGATATATACAATTTCCTCTGGGATTATTAAAGTATAATGGCGGTAGGAGCACACAGACTACATCTTGTTAGGAAACTACAAAGTAGTGGTAGGCGAGAGAGTAGCCAAACAGCATAGAATGGTGGTGTGTAGGATGACTCTGGTCATCCTACACACCACCACTGATTGCCTCCATGCCATGCCACATTGAAGCAGTCATTTCTGCAAAAACATTCCCGACCAAGTATTGAGTGCATAACTGAATATAATTATTTGAAGGTTGACTTTGTTTGTATTAAAAACACTTTTTTGTTGGTCAGATGAAATATGCTAATTTTTTGAGATTGAGATTTTTGGTTTTTCTTTACTTTTTTGCAGAAATCAATATTAAAACAATAAAAGGCTTAAAGTACTTCAGTTGTGTGAATCTAAAATATATGAAAGTCTAATTTTTATTAGTACAGTACAGAAAAAAAGAACTTTATCACAATATGCTAATTTTTTGAGAAGTACCTGTATTGGTAGAAGGATGCTGAGTTTTGAACTGCCAGGCAGGAGGCCTAGAGGAAGACCAAAGAGGAGGTTTATGGATGTAGTGAAAGAGGACATGAAGGTAGTTGGTGTGAGAAGAGAAAGCAGAAGACAGGGTTAGATGGAGGTTGCTGTAGCGACCCCTGAATGGATAAGCCGAAAGGAGAAGAAGACAGGTAGAGCCAACCCATGTCATTTTTTAAATTCAATTCAAATAAAAAAAAACTTGATTTGTCCCCCAGGCCCCAGGGGCAATTAAAGGTACATAGAGCAGGATTGGTGCACAAAAAAGAAATGTAGGGTGCGAAGAGCAAAAAACAGACTTGATACACAGAACACCAACACCAAAATACACAACAGATATGTACAATATAAAATGTATGTGCAATGGTGTAATAAAGATATCAACACCCTTCATATTGTGGCAGAATTATGTGTGTTGGTATGAAGGGTGTAAAAGTGCAAACAAAGTGGAAACATAAAAGACAAATACACTGTTAATAATAGTTATGTTGAATATTAACTCAAAACGCAGTCAGTTCAAAACCTATTTAGTACCTAATGTAGTTTTTTCAAAACCTAAGTTTGAAACCTAGTGAGTTTTGTTTTAACTTCAAATCTGTCAAACACTAGTGCAGCCGACTGAGATTGACGGGTGGCTGGAAAGGTGCAACAAGTGCTCTGGCAGAGGACACTTTACCAATGACAAAGGTCAGAATTTTTTACACAATGCAGGAGCGGTGTCAGTTCCAACAGTGTGGTGGATTCAGAGCTGAGTTGATAACTTTAAACGACACACAAGGTGTGTGTGAATTCAAAACAACAAGATCAGAGAAATATTCTTTTTGCATACTTCAGTGTTTTGATAATTACGCCCACAATCTCTTAATATTTGACAAGACACTTGTAGTTTGTCCTTTTTTAAATTTTTGCTCTTCTCTTCTCATTCTTGTCTGGCAGCACGGGGTTGTTTCATTCAGCCTAGGCTCCGATACATTTGCATGTATTTTGGTCTTTAGTGGAGCTGCAACATCCATGACAGTTTGACAGGTTCTCAGAAACCAGGAGTCAACAGCTTCCGTATCCTCATACTGGTTCTGGAATAGCACACCTCTGTCCAAAATCAGCCGAGAAGACAGCAGCAGTGGAGGGGTTAATAACTCGCCGTCTGAGAGCAGACTCGTCAGTCTGAACTGTGTGAAAGCGAACAGCAGCTTCGAACAGTACAAGCTTACGATTGTAGAAAAACATCACAGACCTCCATGTTAAAAACAGGCAAATCATAACATAAAACCACATCAGGCGTGTGACCACGTTCATGTGTAGGTCCCACAACAGACTGCACAAGATTTAAGAGTTATGATGTTTGAAAACAGTGGCTCTTGTGTGGCCTGATATAGACTAGCAGAATAAAGATGCATATGGATACCATGTATTGACAGAATACTCTTATTTTTTTTCTTTTTTTTTGGTAGATTTACATAGAAGCTACAACCTGCCGGATGATGGTATGTGGAACTGGAATAAGCAGAAGAACATAATGTCTTAAGTACGCACATTGCAGATGCTGGTAATTTTAAAACAAGTGGAGAAAATAATAGAAAAGAAGCTTGAGATCACACCAACAACATCATGATAAACTGTATAAAATTCATTCACTTTAATTGTTTATCAAGAAAAGCAGGTGAAAGTCTTTTGGTTCTAGCACATGTTGGTATGACAGGGTGGATGAGTTGAGAAACAGCATTTGACCCATTCCTGTTGGAGATAAGTCACTCACTCAGGTAAACACTGGCATGTAGACACGGGGGCCTGAGGCTCAAACCATCAGCTGTCTAATTAGTGGATGATGCCCTGACTCACAAAACTGCTGGCAATGAGGATGGAATTGGAATGATAAATACTGTACAATGATAGAACAAAGCCTAAAGGATTTCATAATCAAATGATGACTGGACATAAACATACAAAATAGGCTGCAGTAATGCTTTTAAAAAGAACACAGAGATTTATTTATTTCTTTTTTTACAGGAAATAATAGCTTTTACAGGAGTAAGTTACTTGAGGGCAGCTCTGTGTCATTACAGTTAGAGTGGGTTTCACCGGTGTCTATTAGTGCGTGTGTACTCCAGGGCAGCAGGTGGCGGTAACGCACCAGTAAAGCTGGATGCCAACCGCCGCAAAAAAAAAAATAGCATGACAAAATCTTCACACGCTCTTTGATGACGTATTTCTTACGCGACAACACCGCGCGCCGTTCGGATGATATTGTAACGTGTGATTTGTTGGCGTTAGACTCTACCGGCAGGGATTTCATATAGTTCTTCATCGTTGGTCAGTTCCACCTCTCACAGCAGACATGTTCAGTCCCCGCGCCGCCCTGGGCTCCGGCCGCCGACACCAGGGCAGAGCCACCGGGAGGAAGAGCATCCCCTCTGCGGCGCCCAGTCTCCTGTTCTCCCCGCGGAGGACGACTCTGTCAGCTCGGTGGGTGAAAACGCCCTCTCACTTTCTGTTGTTTAGATTTTAATAACTTTTAAGTTCAAATGTCTGTCCACGTTGAATGGCGTGTTGTTGTTGTTGTTGTTTTATTTCGGATTGACGTGTCTGGTAGTTGTAGGTCAGCTCTCATGTGATCTCTGGCAGGTCGACACCCACCAGAGCGCAGAGCCATGCGGCTGCTGAGTCGATCCACTACGACGTGCAAACCTTCGGCTCGTCGCTGCTTGTCAAAGTGATGGAGACCCTGACGATGGCTGACGGTAATGTAGACCGTGTCTCTCTTTGGAATGTTATGTGTTTGAGCCAAGGATTTTTTTGTGTGTGTGTTTTTTATATTGTTTTCCATTTTTCATTTCTTGTTGATGTTGTTTTCTGTGTAAGATGACTGTTTGTGGTGTTAACACAGAGGACCTGTTATTGTTGGTTTCTGCAGCTGATGACCAGATCTCAGTGGAGGTGAATGAGAGCGGCTGGGCGTGGATGGTGTGTGGAGAGAGACTGATCATCTGGAAGATCTGTCAGACTGCTGTAGCCAAGGTCAAGTTCAACTCTCTTGAAAAGATTTTGAAAACTAAAACATTGATGACGTTGCAGGAAGCGTGACATATGTGCAGTACTTCAAGACAGCAGTTACAGATCCACCATCACAAGGATTGTTAACATACACTCATTGTTCTGTTTGTATCATCAACAAACCAGCAGTCAGATTTGAGGGAAGTGATAGATACAGGTCAAGATTTGAAAGACAATTTTGTCAATGATGAAAACATTTTGATAGAATTCATAAACATTAACTATCTTTTGTTCGAGTTCACAATGTGTTGTTGTCAGACATTCATTCATTAATTCATTAAGTTCAACACATTCTGTTTTTCCTGCAGCTGTCAGTGTGTAAGGAGCTTCAGCTCCCCAGCAGTGAGTACAACTACACCGCTGATCTCATAGCTGTAACGTCAGCTTCACCCTTGGAGACGGCTGGCCTTCAGGCTGTCTCTGTCCTGGCGGTGGCCATGGAGGGAGTGGCTCGCTTTTGGCCCAGCCTGGCTCAGGATGGCAACTATACAGACACAGATGTGGACCTGGGAGATCTGTGTAACTTTGTTGTTGCCATCAGAGTAAGTGAATTGTCAGTAAATCATGTTTATCTTAGTGTCTCCCTCTGCCAATATTTGTATTTAAAAGCCTTTAATCTCCTTTCAGTGTGGTTTTAATATACCTGCTGTTGGTATTTATTTCTGACTTTATCTCTCAGGGTGAAAGCTTCATCTTGTCTTCAGTGAGGAATCGATTGCTGAGAGCAAGTGTGGATTCTTTGGGAAAGCTGCAGTACAGAGCCCTGATGCAGGGACAGGGGATGCTCTCTGGCATCGGGCGTCGTGTCTCCAGCCTGTTCGGCATACTCTCCCCTCCAGCCAACGACACAGTCAGTCATTTTAAAAGATTTTTTTTTAAATGTACAAAAAACATAGATTAAGCTGTGTCAAAACTATTTAGTGGTGCTTTTATAGTGATCATGTGAACAGTTTAAGACAAATCCTCAGGTGTATTTACAGTTTTTGTTTTTGTTTTGTATTTTAACTGTTGAATTTGCTGTTGGTTTACTTGTATGTTGTCTCTGCCGTAGCTCCAAAGTGTGTTGTGGCTGGATGGCGCTAGCTGCCTGTATACACTGACCAACTCCAGTCTGAGTAAATGGGAGGTGGATGACAACTATGAGCACCAAACCCTCAGCTGGGACGTGCAGAGAGCTCTGACTGAGAGCATTGCAGATGCCATCTGGGTCAGTAAAAGAATACACGATGATCTCGTGCATTGGGTTGTACATTATATACTGTGTTTAGCAATATCAGCTTCATTCTGTCACACAGTGGCCCATCTCACGTGAAAGTTATATTTTATATTTCAGCCTGATGTAAATGATTACCGTGTCGTATCATTTCAAATTTCAATTTCTAAAATTTAAATTGGAAAATTGGTACCCGTATGGATTGGATATTTATGCCTGTGTGACATTTTCTTTTTTCTTTTTTCTTTTTTTACTCAACTCATGGAATCCATCATTACTGCCAATGAATGCCAGCATAACTCGACTCCATTTGTGTGATGTTTAAAAAATATATATTCCATGTTTCATACACCAAAGAGTTTTGATGTGCAACACAGCAACATGAATAACTACATTTTACACATGTGACACACAGCGAAATGACATGACATGACATGACAGCTATGCCACATTTCCACTTTTGTATGTTTAATATAAAACTGCGAAACTGGGTGGAAAAAAGTACAGTAGGCGCGTGTGTTTTATTTACCCTCTGCTTGCAAAGGATGGCGGGTCTATGCTCAGGTTGACAAAGACTGGAATGGCTCACCAAAGTCTTGAACTGGTAGCGTAAAGGTGGGCAAAGAATTTGGACTGTATGGTCTTATATAAACAATATTTCATCAACATTTTTCTCCCACCAGGGTTCAGAGAGCAACTATGAGGAGATGAAGGAGGGTGCGAATGTGTCATACCTTGATATGAAGCGTAGCCAGTGAGTTTGTTCATTTGTTTCTGTTCATGTGTGTGTCTGTGTCAGGTTAGTCTGTGACAACAGTGGTGTGTAACGTGTTGTGGAAACTCGTGTTGTTTTAAATTCGCAGCTCACTTTGACATTGTCTGTCACTACTTGTGATTGGTCATCCTCTTTGTAAACGAGAATAACCGGTCAGCATTTAACATACAATACACATAACATAATTCCACCATCATTGACAATCATGTCATGAATCAAAAAGATCATTCGACTGTTGTTTAATTGTAGGTATATAAAAGAGAATATCTCAAGTCCCTCCAAGTCAGAGATCATATTGTGTGGTTTCAGAGTGGGTCTGGTGGTTTTGGCTGCGGCCTGGCATCTGTCAGACACTCCATGCCTGGCTTACTTCTGCCTAGTCACCCTGCAGGACAGCGGAGCCACCATCTCCGACCAGTTCACTGTTGAAGTCACCAAGTACAACCCTCCGTTCCAGGTCAGTCCTAATCCTGATGTCCGCTGACTTTTCTGACTCTTCTGCCTTTATGTGAAACTCTAACAATCAACTTGCTGGATCTTAAATTTCTTTGCAATGATGATGTTGCGGTGACATTATTATTGAATATGTTTTTGCATTTCGTCAGAGTGAGGAGGCCCTTCAGGCTACGAGGCTGGTGCTACCACCCTCTCCCGGCTCTACTGCCTTCCTGTATAACAAGGAGCTGGTGTTTGCTTGTGCAACAGGAACCAGCAGGGGAGGACCACCTGACGAAAATATCAGTTTTAATTCACCTGGTGAGAAAAAAAACAACCTTATGCTTCTACCTTCTAATCAACCAACATTTTAAAATGAGATAATACAGTGAAGGGATATTTAAGTATAGAAGCTTTAAATGCTCCAAAAGAAGCCAGTACTGTAATTGAAGATATTACAGTTCTGGTGATATAGTTCTATTTATTTATTTTTTCAAATGTATTTGTTTTTTTCTTTGAGGACAGGTAAAGAGTGGTATGCCATCTACAAATTGTGCCTTACTTATGTGGAGGAAATACGTCTATGTCGAGCTGATCTGTATGATTTTGTGTGAACTGTGTTACTTTGAATAGAATTTGAGGACAATTGGAGGATAGGATTTGGGCCTGAGGAACAATTAGTGATGATGACCAGGATCCAAAATGTCTTAGGAATTACTTACCTTTGTATAATGCGAGCAATCACAAGATTTGATAGTTAGGAAACTCCAAGGTATTTTCTTCTAAAACAATTTAAATGCCTTTATCAAACATGGTCTTTGACTCACTGATGAAGGCTTGATGCCAAAACATAGTTGTGCTGTGTGTGTTTGTGTATTATGGGGGTCTGTACACACTAACATATATAGATTGGCATGCGTATGATTAACAAAGATACTAGAGTGTCTTCTTCTTCTTTTCCTTTCGGCTTTTCCCTTCAGGGGTCGCCACAGCGAATCAATTTCCTCCATCTAGCCCTGTCCTTTGAATCCTCTTCTCTCACACCAACTACCTTCATGTTATCCCTCACTACATCCATAAACCTCCTCTTTGGTCTTCTTCTAGGCCTCCTGCCTGGCAGTTCAAAACTCAGCATCCTTCTACCAATATATTCACTATCTCTCCTCTGGACATGTCCAAACCATCTCAGTCTGGCCTCTCTGACTTTATCTCCAAAACCTCTAACATGTGCTGTCCCTCTGATGTACTCATTCCTGATCCTATCCTTCCTGGTCACTCCCAGAGAGAACCTCAGCATCTTCATCTCTGCTACCTCCAGCTCTGTCTCCTGTCTTTTCTTCAGTGACACTGTCTCTAGACCAAACAACATCGCTGGTCTCACCACAGTTTTGTACACCTTTTCTTTCATTTTAGCTGAAACTCTTCTATCACACATCACACCTGACACCTTCCTCCACCCGTTCCATCCTGCCTGTACACGCTTCTTCACCTCTTTTCCACACTCTCCATTGCTCTGGACTGTTGAGCCTAAGTACTTAAAGTCCTCCACCTTCTTGATCTCTTCTCCCTGTAACCTCACTCTTCCACTTGGGTTCCTCTCATTCACACACATGTACTCTGTCTTAGATACTAGAGTGTGCTGTCTTAATTTCCCTTCGGGGATCATAATAAGTCACAGTTCATTTCACCTCAAGAAAGTAGTACATACCTGGGATGCGCTTCGAGAAAAAATTGTGCATCCCAAATTGACGTTGATTCATCCCAAAAGTAAAACAGAATATACGGTAGAATATACGGAAGGATTTTTGCCTATAGTACAATATAAAAACTAAACAAACTGTTAATTTCCATGTTTTTATTAATGACATCATAACTATTAGAGTAAAGAGAAAAAAGGTTAAATTAGTTTTATCAAAATGTTAAAGCCTGGTCCTCATAAAAAAAACCTATTAGAAATAATGAAAGACGTACCATTTTTAAAAAAAATTTTGCTTTTCACTCAATGCTTTTCTTTGCCTTTAATTCATACACCGTATTCTCCTGTGGACACTGCACCAAGCTGGCAGAGCCTTATCTACACACATTTCAGTAATATGTCAGTAATATCTGACTCTTTTCCTTTATTAACTTTTGATTGTTTTTTATGAAAGAAAGCACTCATTGTCACTTGGTTTTTCTCCAACTTTTGCATTTTTTTCAGAGGCATGGTGATAATCAACCTTTATTTGTATCTGTATGTGCTTAATCACATCAGCAGACATTTCAAAGCGCTTTAACAGACAGACAAACCCAACAGCATAAGCGATAGCTTTTGCTTGCTCTGGAGGGTCTAACTAACTCCTTGCTCTCACTGCAGCGTGTGAAATGAGCAGACGTCGTTTTGCTGTTTGGTTGATGTTAATAAGGCAGAATCACGTAGGTGACAATCGTGACTCGTGAGTTTCTCGCATGAGATCAAAACTTAATGGCAATTTCCGGGTTCGATATTTAAATGGAGAAATGGAAAAATTGTCAATATTTTGTTGAATGGAAGTGCATTTTAACGCTGTCTGACAACCGTGCATCCCTGTCAAGAAACGTATATAAAATTTAAATAAATAAATAAAGCTTTCTTTCTGCTTTAAAAATCACATCTGTCCAGGTGATGGTCTACTTGGAGGAGGCTGCTGCGCAAACCTGCCGGTTTTCTTCTCTCAGAACAGTGGCCTGGTGGCAGTGGTGGCCCGAGAGAGTGCATCCATCCTTCCAGAAACAATGGAGGACTCACTCTGCTCCTCGCTGGCTGCTGCTCCAGAGGTAAAACAGCCTGGCTCCTGTAATAGAGTTGATATTTTAATTTATTATTTTATTATATTGGAGCCATTAGAATTTTTTATGATTCAAAAAGACTAAAGAAGCAAAGGAAATGGCACAGAAACCTGTGTCTGTGACTGAATCGTAATGCATTTGAAATTAAAGGTTTCGTCCATGGAGACTCCAACCAGAGCGGAACCTATAGCTCAGGAGGACAAAACCAAACTTCTAAAGGGTGCTTTCCTGCAGTTCTGTCGGTAAGTCAGTCAGAAAAAGAGGAAGAACTTTGAATGCTTATTCTCCTACAGGACCCAGCAGCCTGTCACTGCAGAAACAAAAACTACAACACCCGATCAGTGTGCTGGGCGTCTGTTTGCAAAGGGAGGCGGGTCTATGCTCTGGTTGACAGAGACTGGAATGGCTTAACAAAGTCTTTTCTGTTTATGTGATGCATGAATTTCACGAGTGTCCCACCATTTAGGAGATTCAGAGGAAATCCAGATGCTGTTTATCCCCATTGGAGTAGTGTAAATGAGTACAGATTTTGACTGATTCTTGTATCCCCGTAGTTACCAACTTAACATCCTTCCATTTTCTTCAACCTCTTGTCACATGTGAGGGTGTGTGTGTGTGTGTGTGTGTCCCACTTGAAGATGTAAAGAAATACACTAGATTGTTTGTTCATTAATTCATTCATTCTCTTAAAGATAAGACAACTGTTACAATTTCACTTCACTGTTTATCCAAAATTAAGGTTCACAGGTTCTATTGGAGGCTATGCCAGCTCCCTAGAGGCGATAGGTCGGGTGCACCTCGGATAGGACACCAGCAGGGCCACATGAAAGAGAAACATTAACTCAAACAATCAACTACATACGTTTTTTGTGGTGGGAGGAATCTGGGACTTTCTTGCTGTGAGGCAACAGCACTACCCACTGCATAGCTGTAATTTGGTGATAGTTCCACAAAATTCTGCCTGGTTTAGTTACCTGAAATATGTAACACAAAAGATCAGGGAAAGTCATTACTGATAAAGTGCCTGCTTAGGAAGTTTATTTATTTATTTACTGTATTGGTTTTCAAATACAGTATGTATTTAAAATGTATAGATTTAGTTACTGCTATAGTAGTGACTGAAAATCCTCACTTTTTTGTCAGAAATGATCTAGTTGGAGCTCAGCTGGTCACAGACGAACTCTTCCCTGCTGACTGTGAGGAGGGTGCTGAGTTGGACAGCATCGTGACACAAATAAACCTGGATCTGGTGGATGATTACCCGGCCTCTGACCCACGCTGGGCTGAGTCTGTCCCTGATGGTAAGCAGGAAAAACAGGGTTTATGCACCTCTCACTGAAAATTCTTGATGAAAATTTTGAAATTGATCAGAGAGGTAAATGGTGAAGTATTTCTTCAAATTTATAATAAACAAGGATCTTACAATCAACTTAGTTATTTGGGAAGTTACAATTCTCCCACTATAAATATTTTTCTAATCAAGCCAATGTTCAAATTTCAAAATAATTATGTGTACGTCACATCAACAGGCAGATGAAACAGTTGTGTTTCTTTTAACAGTTTTCTTGTTATTTTACGATTCCAGTATTTGTGACGGACAGATATAAAGTCGAGTAAAATGACATAAACGTAATTACGTAATGTTTTTCCATGTATTCTTTTGAAAAACATTTTATCGAGGATGACTTTAATGGAAACAACATAAACTGAGGTATAGCTGTATTTTATTTCAATTATATGTTGTTTTTATATCCTGTAGTTATTATTGGTACGTCTTAGAGAATAGTACGTTCATGTAGTAGTAGAGTAGTAACGGCACTGAAATGACCTCAAATGACAATTATAGATTCAAATATAATAAATAACAACTTACAAACTCTTCAGTTTACAGACAACTTTTTGTAACTAAAGTGTAATTGTTTCCTAAATTTCCCAGTTTGGGATAAATAAAGTATATCTATCTCTATATCTATCTTATCTATCTATCTTATCTATCTATCTTATCTATCTGTAAGACTACTTTTATCCAGTGAGACGTTATCCTTTATCCAGTGAGCATCAGTTCTTTGGTTGAAAATGCCTTTTTGATGCTAGAGGTCAAAGGACAATGTAGAACAGTAACTCACATAACAACTCATTTCTGCAAGCTACCAAGAAAAGGATCTTTGAACCTTAATGCAGTTTGACTACAGTAGCAGAATATCACACCAGGTGCAGCCTCTGTCAGCCTATAGCAGAAAACTGAGGCCATAATTCCCACTGCCTGTGTAGAGTTACCTGATCTGATAAGTTATGATTTCTGCCACTACATTTAGATAACATGATCAATAGGCATGGATCCATCTTGCCTTGTATCAGCAAATCAGGTTAGTGGTGTAATTACAAAAAAAATGAACAATTTCTAAAAACCTTTTAAATAAGGTTTAATTTAGGGGGGAAATAACGTTGATAGGAAATTAACAATTAGACCAAAATGGTGGTGGTTTTGAGTAGGTCATTCAAATAGTTTGCTCACTGTTTATTTCAAGATAACTGTGTTTTTGTTCCAGAAAGCACTGGATTTCCCCTCACCTCCCTCATCATCCTCCACCAGCTGGAGGACAAGATGAAGGCCCACGGCTGCTTCATGGACTTCCTGCTCCAGGTACACACACACACACACACAAATAAATATATAGTGGAGGTGGTATTCGTTCTGATATATATTTAGTTCTGGGTTGTTGGAAGATATTTATGTACAGTATAGAATGAAACGGCAGGTTAAGCTCGTCAGGTGTCTGCTTACCGTCCTCATTTGTTTTGGCCTTTCTTCTGCTTGTATTCAGTTCCTAAAATATTGGCAGTTACACTTCTGCATTATATGTAAATTTATTGTTTCTTTTAAGGTTTGGTGCCGCCAGTAGCTGCTACCGTGTAAATATCATGCACTTCAACAGAAAATCGGTCTTTTTTTATATATATATTTATGAGAATAAAGATAGGATTATCTCCCAAATTTAACACAGAGCAAAATCAAAAGCACATCCATTTACAAATCAAGTAAGTTATGCAGAAACACAGTCTATGGAGGTGAAGATGATGGGAGATAACTATGTCATGACAACTTCTTTTGAGCAAAACTAGGCAGATCAGATGTATACCCTGAAATAGTGGTGTGCAAAGCTGCTTATTTTGAAATTGATGCGATACCAAGTAAATACAGGCCAGTATCGCCGATATCGATACTTTTCAATAAATAAGGTGCAACATCTAAACACAAGACGGGGGGAGGTGGTGCACAGTTTGCCTGCTCTGCGCTGACACAGGCAAGTCTGACAATCTGTTTCCTTTTTGCAAACAAGAGTGGAACTTAAGGAATCGATCTCACCCGGCTAGGATCGACCCAATGTCAATGCCGACTTGGTATCAATACTTTCAATACTTGGATCGATCTGTCTACCACTACCACAAAGCAGCAAGGCAGTTAGGGACTGCAACATCCCGCGACACCCCTGAATTCAACATTTTACCCATACCTACACTTTTTTGTGCCTTTGACTTTCTGAAAATGTTACTTTTTTTTGTGATTATATCTCACCAGGTTTCAGAGATGTGTATCTAAAAAGGTGTACAGTGCGCCATCGTTCCTTGTGGTTAACGCGTTCCAGGAACCACAAGCGACAAACGAATTCCACGATATAGCAACAAACTTATTATTATTATTAAACTTATCTTATTTGTGGTAATTTAAATGTTTATGAACTCTCTACATACTGATATTAAACCACCTTCTATCTGTATTACCTTTTTCCCACACTCTTATCGACTGTTTAAAGCACTTTTGTGCTTTAAAAAGAACACGTAGCGCACTTCTGGATGCACGTACGGTATCCAGAAGCCAAATTTTTGCCTTCCAAAAATTTGCGACGAGTATAAAAGTTGAAATTTGACCTTGACCTAGTTTTCTCAAGGTCAAGGTCATCATCTCATTTTCATCCCCTTTGCCACCCGAGTATTGTGCTTTTTGTTTCATCTTTCTATCTGCAATGAATGCAAAAATATTTGATGTACTAACGGATGTACGAACCAACACAGAAACGCTGACAATTACAATACATCCCCTTTGTGGAATGTACAAACATTAACCTTAGTTTGGACTGTGACATGGAGCACAAAGGTATAGTTATCACTTTAATTTTAGATTCAATGATGTTAAACTTGATTAATACCATACAATGCTTCATTAACTAATAATTTGTGTTGGACCAAGAAACATCAAATACGTATTTCACCTCAGCTGCTGCCTGCAAGGACTGTCTTGTAAATGTTCACAAGGTGGTGCTGTTGCTCAGAACACCAGTCATCTGTGTTTACGTCTGAGGACATGGTCTGTTCAGGAATTGATGTGTGTAATGTTAGAAGAGGCTAACGTAGCCTCAAGCAGTGGGAGTGAAGTGGAGCCTATGACGTAGCATAGCATAGAAAAGACATAAAGGTAGAAGGGGTGGTCAGTGCGGTTCTCCTGGTGTTGCTCGGTGTTTAAGCTTCCCTCAAAAGTCCGAAGAAGATAGCGACTTAGAATTCTCACAATAGTAATTGTAAAAGTGACAACTTACAAACTGTCCTGTGTGTCATGCCTGTGTTGAATTCATTGCCTTTCTCCTGCTTAGGTTCCGTAAAGGATCAGCTTTATAGATGAATGCCTGAAGTGATGGTAACCATGTTCTCTTTACAGGTGGGTCTACTGGATCGACTTGGTCAGGTGACAGTACGTTCTTCTCCCATGGCAACAAGGCTGCTGCTCTGCGAACATGCCGAGAAGCTTCAGGCAGCCATGGTGCTAAAGAACCACCACAGCAAACACCCTGAGCTAGTGAACCGGGCCATCAGTATTGCACTGCAGAGGAACAACACTGCCGTGCCGCCCAGTCTCACTGCTGCTGACGTCTTCTTCAGAGAGGTGTGTGTCTGACTGTTCTTCTGCATTCATGCATGTGGTTTATATCTAAGCTATTTATCGTGTGCGTTCCCAGGTGTCTCAGATCTCCTCTGTGTTCGACTGTCTGCTGGAGGAGGAAGAGCGAACTCTGAAGGAGAACACGGTCGACTCGGTGCAGTGGGCTGAAGTGGTTCTCAACATCAACAATATCATTAAGGTGAAGGACGTGTGCTGGCATAAATGGAAGAGCACATCACTGACGTTATTAAAAAACACTTATACCAATTTTGTGAAGTTAAATAACTAACGTGTGTGTGTGTGCGTGTGTGTGTGCACACAGGACAGTCTTCAGGCTGCCGGTCAGTACAGGGAGACCAAGGCCTCCATATACAGAGCCTCTGAAAACGCTGATGCAGAGCCTGAATATATCCCATGGACAGGTTAGACAAACTCATTCAAAGCATCTTCAGATCTTCTTTCTTCCCCATCAGCTTGTTTGTCACTGGTTTCAATGAAAATTACTTCAAATACATATCACATACGATATATTGTATTCCTCAGCTATTCAGGTGTTCCAATTACTTCCATGGCCATGGGTGTATAAAATCAAACACCTAGGTTTGTAGTTGCAAACCTAGGTGAATAGTTTTATAAACATTTTGGGGATTTTTGTTTGTTTTTTTGTTTTTGTTGTTGTTTTGGGGGTGGTTAGGCCTGGCACATAATCCTGACCTCAATCCAAAAGAACAGCTCTAGGCTGAATTAGAGCAGAAACTGTGAGCCAGGCCTTCTCGTCCAACATCAGTGTCTGAAGACAAATGGTAAAAAAAATTTCCATTACATACTCCAAATGCTTTTGGAAAGCATATATGCCAGTACCACAATATTTGTCTACCCCAGACTGTCTGTCTCCCCCCCCAATCTGTGTGTCTCCCCCTGCCCCCCAGTCTGTGTGTCTCTGTGGCCCTGTGTCCGCCAGTCTCTGTCAGTCTGTAGTACTTTAAAATTAAGTGACAAGAGGTCTCTAGGTGTGACTTTTGTCAGTTTTTCTTCGGCAAACACAATAAGCATTTGAAAATGTACTTTTTCTTGTCTGAGTCCGCGTTGTCCTTTTTCACTTCTACAAACTCAAACATATCCTTAAGATAAGACCATGGGTTTTCTTCCCCCGCCTCATCATGTTCATCAGATTCAACGGAGGCTTCTTCGACAGTCGCCGTTGCCACCACGGTCTTGTTTTGAGCTGATTGGGTAGGAGATGACGTATTTCCGCTTTTACGTAAATCCCAGTTGAGAACGTGTACTGTGATAGGTTTCCTTCTTTGACGAACACTGCGTGTGGCCAGTTGCATTTTAGGGGTGGGGGGGTGGGGACATAAAAATAACAGCAGGCAAACCTAAAAGTAACGAGTATTCATGAGCCTTCTCAGAAATTAACTCGAGTAACAGTAAAAATCTTTGCCTTGGAAATGTATTCGAGTAAGAGTAATAAGTATGATAGAATTCTAGTATTTAAGTAAAGTAAAAATCCTCAGAATCCTTACTTAAGTACAGTACTTAAGTAAATTTACTCCGTTACTGTCCACCCCTGGTGTTATCCCAGTGTAACATATATTATCTAATGTAATTTAAGTGATAACAACATTGTAATGAAATGTAATACATAAATAATGCTGCCCTTAACATGAACAATGGACTTTTTAACATGAAAACTGTCTTTTCACCTGCAGCATCTGGAGGTGTCAAAGGTGTTCGGACAGTCATCTCTCGCCAGCATGAGATCATCCTGCAGTCCGTGTACCCGCATGCTGACTCGGAGCTGCGCAGCACTCTTTGCGAGCAGCTGGTGGCATTACTAGATATCTACTTGGGGGGCTATGTGGCCCAGCTGACATCTCTGCAGAAGCAGAGGCCCCCAGGGGCCCAACAAGAACGCTATAACAGCCTAGAGATGGAGTACAGTCAATGTCGCTCTGAGGTCCTTGCCCCTCTGTGTAAGTGGAAAACAAAACGCCACTGACATTACACTGAGAGTGTAATAATAAAATCTATTCAACATTACATTAGAGTGGAAACCAGTCAGTAGCTGCTGCATCTTCATAGTGATTCAGAGGATATCAGTTGAGTAGCTGGTCCTTCATTTGGACCTAGGACACATTAGTGACCACACTATTAACTGAGTGTGATGTCTGAGGCTTAGACCACTCCTGAATGTGGTCTGAGTGATCCCACCTCAAATCCTGCAGGTGTTCATTTGCATCTGTACTAGAGATGTGATTGTAATTTTACTCAGGATGGATGCCCTTAACTGTTTGGACACTATAATCCTCAATTCATAATGATCTATAGTGTTTCTTTAAGTTAAAAAAAATCTGATTTGATTTGTTTATCCTTACATTTTGTTACATTGTTAAAAGATGATATAAGAAATAATTTTGTATGGAAGGTGGGGGTTTAATATTTGCCATTTTGTTTTTTTTACATACTTTTTGTCTGATAATATGATTGTATAAAGGACTAGGAGTGATCAGGAACTTCATTTAGTGAGCATTTCATTCACACATGACTCCATTTAGTTAGATTTAGTTTTTAGTAAAGTCACAATCATATGTGAAAATTACTTCAAGATTGGATTAAAGAAATAACAGACAAGATTTCTTCAAAACTGAGCTGCAAGTGATAGGCACATCTGTCAGAACTTGCAAGTTGAAATCTAAAGATGTTACCATGTGTTGTGGAAGGTTATTCCAC
Source organism: Antennarius striatus (assembly GCF_040054535.1). Classification (NCBI taxonomy): domain Eukaryota; kingdom Metazoa; phylum Chordata; class Actinopteri; order Lophiiformes; family Antennariidae; genus Antennarius; species Antennarius striatus. Next base: position 14,172,506 of record NC_090783.1, on the reverse strand, counting down.
ACTACATCCAGTAACTATAGTGTAGACCACTAGTTGTGTTCTCTGCTTTGCAGTGGACCTGGGACAGTACCAATGGGTGGCGGCCTTGGCTGAGAAGTACTGTGACTTTGACATTCTAGTCCAGATGTGTGAACAGACTGACAACCAGAGCCGTCTCCAGCACTACATGACCAAGTTTGCAGACCAGGTACACAGACCCAGAAACACCAAAGCACTATTTTTAGCATAGGGATGATAAATGTAAACAGGATTACATTTTAAATAACACTCAACTGATTCATTTCATACTGGACTTTTAGCCATAGCTAATTTGGCATTTACTTGGTAAAATACAATATTTTTCAACTTAATTCCTTGATACAGTACACAGCTGTTGGGTGGCTGTGGTTCAGTAGTACTAGTACCCTGTATTCATGTTTGTTGTCAAAGGGTGAATGTGGTTATTGGAAAGTTATTTAAGTCGTCAGTCAGGCTAGAAAAGTGCTATACAGTATAAGTAAAGTCTGTAATGTCCTACACATACAGTACAATACACCAGACATTACAGCACTGATCCCTGACAAACTTTATTTCTGACTGATTTTATAATATGGATTCTTTACTGACTCATTTATCTTGTATGTCTTATACAAGATAAATGTCCAACAAATTTTTATTGAAAGGAAACTGTCCACATTTCTGTATCTCACCATTAATTTTCCATTCATCCATTCAAACACTGATTATTTATTCACTTTATATGCGAAACCTAGGCATCATGATCCAGTGGGGTTACTAGTTTGAACCAGCTGAACATTGTGTCAACACTAATGATTATACTTTCATTTTTGTGAGCTTCAAACCAGCAATTAAATAGTCATTTGAAATATGATGGTTGCCATTTTGTTCATTGTGTAGTTTGGGCAGTGGTGTCAGTTTTATGTCTCTTCCATCTGTGTCTGTGGACACTTTTATTTTTAAAGATTTTTTTCAGCACATACAGTATATTGCAGTTTTGGCTTCACTATACAGTTTCCCTTAAGTCCACCACGCAGTAGTTTTACTTTCATTGATTTTGGAGCTTCCTCAGACAGCTGCTCAATAACGTTCTCTTTTCATCTCTTGCTGCAGAACTTTTCTGACTTCCTGTTCCGTTGGTACATGGAGAAGGGGAAGAGGGGAAAACTGCTGTCCCAGCCAGCCGCTCAGCACCAGCAGCTGGCCAGCTTCCTGCAGTCCCACCAGCATCTGAGCTGGCTGCACCACATCCACATCCACGACTACCGTAGTGTATGACCCATGCTCACTTCCATCAAGTGTATCACCTATGAATATGACATGTACAAATACATGAACACATACTAAACATCTTCTTTAGGTCTAGAGTACAATAAAGATATTTACCTAATATGATGAAACTATTATATTTTAATTATGTTATTAACACTCTATTCAAATCAATCATAATTGGACATATGTTATGTCCAATGACTTCCTGATTAGATTGTTGCAGTAAATGTATTGTCAATATGGATGTCTGATATCAGAAAGGGAAAAGCTGTTGATATCATAATAAACTATTTTAGCACACCATAATATAAATATATTTATAAAAAGTAAGTAGTATATAAGTATAAAAACATTCTGAAATGTTCAAATCAATGAAAAATAAACCATATGTAATTGAAAATAGCACAAAAACATTCACGTATTGTAACAGAAAAAAATTGCTTTTGAAAAAATGATGTCATAAATTTTGATGTCAGCAACACATTTCAAAAAATGATTGTATGCTGCTCACAAGTTTCTCCTTTGTTGAATTTTCCGTTTTATAACGCATCATTATCATTTTCAGTGGGTGACAAGTCAGGACTGCAGGGAAACAGTCCTGGCTTAAAAAGATGTTGTCTACTTGACGGCATATGTTGCTCCAAAGCCTGAATATATCATGTAGCATTAATGGTGCCTCTATAAATGTGCAGGTTATCCCTGCCATGTTCGCAAATGCACCGTTAACACCATCACAGATACTGGTTTTGAACTGTTTATTTCTAGCAAGCTGGAATTGAATGTTTCAGTCACATTAAACTGTTAAAATGGAAAAAGCCAGTTTGTGTAGTTTGTATTTAAATGCCGTTAGTGATGCAGCATCATGTGTTTGCAGGCTCACAGAACACTCTACAACCAGGCCAACATGGAAACAAGGTACTTTGTGAAAAAGAAGACGCTGCTGGCGCTCAGTAAACTGACAGTGTTGGCGTCTGACCTGCCGGAGGATGAGCTCAACAAACAAGTTGATGGTAAAAGCATGCTCTGCTTCTCGTTGGGGATTTGTTACTTAGATTAGTTTGAAATTAAAAAATACTAACTTTCCATAATAGACCTCTAAGGAGTTGATTTGAATTCTCTCCAATCAGACATTTTGGAGCAGGAGCGCTTCCTACTGCACCAGGAGACTTTACCACGACAGCTCCTGGAGGAGAAGCAACAGGACCCTGACACCATGCCTCTGCTCAATGCTCACAATCTCATACAGGTGAGAGAAAACCAACCCAGAACCTCTGCAGAGGATCGTCAGGAGGAACCAGGACATTGTCTGTGGACACTGCTGAGTTTTTTCACACCATATTTTTCTTGTGTTTTTTGAACTTTAAAACATGAAAGGAAATTTTTAAACCATCCGAAATGTCTTGTTTATATTGACATTTTTTTTGAAAATGACACGTTTTCCTCCCTTCTTCTCCACAGTTATATATTTGTGATGACAACAGAAGAGCCAATGAGTATGACTTCAAAAAGGCTCTGGATCTGCTGGAGTACATTGAAGAGGTACCGTACTGATTTATGGAGTCTGCTCAATGTTTGGGCATGATGACGTTACATTTAAGTCAGCTTATGTGGATTGTCTGTTCGTCTTGCAGGAGGATTGTGTCGACATTGAGTCACTGAAGTGTGAGATCTTGGGTAAAGCACTCAGGAGAAATGAGTAAGATTGACCTGTGGAATTTTTTTGATTTTGTCATTTAATTTTTCTCAATAAATTAGAGGGGTACTTTGATTTATTAACATGTAACGCAGTCTCTTGTGAAATTTGTTTATATTTACCTCTGCGTGTTGATTGATGTTTGTGTCTGTCAGCTGGTCCTCGGCTGACGGGATTGACGACCCTCTGGAAGCCGCCAAGGACAGCACCTTCGTCAAGATCCTTCTCAAACTCATACAGGAAGGTGAGAAATCCATTTTTTGAAAAACAAACTGGGGTACAGGTAGCACAGTGGTGTGGGCACGTATCCCTTGGTCCCCCAGTAGCTACCAAACACAACCCATTGCTTTGTTCTGATAATGTTTAAAAATGTTTCACTTTAAATTTGAGAATGTGTGCATTGTTCCAAGAGTAGGATTGCTATTATCAATTATTCTAATTCTGTGGTCTTTTAATTTGGATGTTGTAAAATGAATACACAATGCTGTCTCACATTTATTTATTTTTATTTTGCTACAATAACTACAATATACTGTATTTGCTTTCACATTTAACAACTAAATGAATAACTTAATAGAAATAACTGACACATTATTGAATAATGATTCACTAGTCGTTGTTCTATAGTTGGTACCCACATTTGTACAGGATCTCATAAAGCATGTATCACTGAAGTCATCTGTTCAGAGATGGGGGGAGGGGGGCTGTCGTTTTGTCAAATCTGGAGAGCAGGTCCAACTTCTGCCTTTGATTTTTTGAATAGCAAAGGTGAGACGAAATTCTTGTTGTTGAAGTGCTCAGTTTCTCTCCAATTCATCTAATCCAAAATGTATTTGACGTGATATACTTACATTAAAAAAATAATGTGTAATCCATATTTGTTTCTGAAATATATTTTTTTACGTTTATTTTTCAGGAGTTTCTTTGCAGACATACCTGCCTGATGTCAAAGATCTGCTCGATCTGGATGAGCTGAGCTGTTTGAAGTCTAAACCCTACTTTGAGTTCGTCCTTCGAGCAAATTATGAACATTACCTCAAGCTCAGATGACTGCTGACTGCCCATTAAAATCTCCTGCCCCTCAACTTTCCTCTGCATTCTGATCATTTTTGGAATTATTCCCTTTTCTAAATAAAGTGTTTTTTTCTGTGTCTTGATTGCACTATTCTTCATTTGTTTTTATCCAGAAAAGATAAAAATCATCTGTATTCTAGTTATGTTGTTGTGTGACACAGTGATGCACCATATTATGTCTTAAGTTCCTTTCTGTGCAGCATTTTATGACATTTGTGCTATATGGTCCCCATATCTGCTTGGGTTCTTTCTGTTTGGGTTCTCTGGCTCCCTCCAAAAACCATGCATATTTGGTGAATTGCATAGTTCTGTTGTAATTTTTAACATCTGGTGGCATTTCTGAAATACTGTTCAAAATTAAAATCTATAAATGTGATTGCAAGAATTGTTCATGTAAAAAATTATGACGTAGATGTGACAAATAATTATGTATTGACAGAGGATTAGTTATTACTGGCAAGTCAGAAAATCTTGTAAAATCAACCCTGCATCCAGTAGAAGAAATAAGTCATTGTCATTTAATTTTGTGAAATATTACAATGTGAAAAAGGATCTTAAGATAGTGAGAAGATGCCTGTGGAATGGAGAAGTGTGCTGGTGCCCATTTTTAAGAACAAGGGAGATGTGCAGAGTTGTGGCAACTACAGAGGAATAAAGCTGATGAGCCATACAATGAAGTTATGGGAAAGAGTAGTGGAAGCTAGACTAAGGGCAGAAGTGAACATTTGTCAGCAGCAGTATGGTTTCATGACAAAAAAGAGTACTACAGATGCAGTATTTGCTTCGAGGATGAGAAGAGGGCCAGAGGGAGCTGAATTGTGTTTTTGTAGATCTGGAGAAAGCTTATGACAGGGTGCCCAGAGAAGAACTGTGGTATTGTATCAGGAAGTCTGGAGTGGCAGAGAAGTATGTTAGAACGCTGCAGGACATGTATGAGGACTGTAAGACAGTGGTGAGGTGTGCTGTAGGTGTGACTGGAGTTCAAGGTGGAGGTGGGACTGCATCAGGGATCAGATCTGAGCCCCTTCTTGTTCGCTATGGTGATGGACAGGCTGACAGACGAGGTTAGACAGGAATCTCCATGGACTATGATGTTTGCAGATGACATTGTGATCTGTAGTGAGAGCAGGGAACAGGTGGAGGAGAAGCTAGAGAGGTGGAGGTCTGTCCTGAAAAGGAGAGGAATGACAGTTAGCCACAGTAAGACAGAGTACATGTGTGTGAATGAGAGGGACCCTAGTGGACGAGTGAGGCTACAGGGAGAAGAGATCAAGAAGGTGGAGGATTTTAAGTACTTAGGGTCAACAGTCCAGAGTAATGGGGAGTGTGGGAAATAGGTGAAGAAGCGTGTCCAGGCAGGATGGAACGGGTGGAGAAAAGTGTCAGGTGTGATGTGTGATAGAGTTTCAGCTAAAATGTAAGGAAATGTGTACAAAACTGAGACCAGCAATGTTGTTTGGTCAAGAGACAGTGTCACTGAGGAAAAGACAGGAGACAGAGATGGAGGTTCTCTCTGGGAGTGACCAGGAAGGATAGGATCCGGAATGAGTACATCAGAGGGACAGCATATGTTAGAGGTTTTGGAGATAAAGTCAGAGAGGCCAGACTGAGACAGTTTGGACATGTCCAGAGGAGAGATGGTGAATACAGTGTTTTGGAAGAAGGATGCTGAGTTTTGAACTACCAGGCAGGAGGCCTAGAGGAAGACCAAAGAGGAAGTTTATGGATGTAGTGAAAGAGGACATGAAGGTAGTTGGTGTGAGAGAAGAGGATGCAGAAAACAGTTTTAGATGGAGGCAACTGATTCGCTGTGGCGACCCCTGAAGGGAAAAGCCGAAAGGAAAGAAAGAAGGTTACAATGTGAAAAAGGCTATGCAAATCTACCAATCAAATCTGAATTATTCAGCTCAGTTCAGGTTGGATTCAGCCTTCCAATATTTATAACTACTTTTTAACAATTTTATATGTCCCCATGTTCTTCCATCATTGAAAATAATACTAGGGAGTTCAAGAATTGTGAATTTTGAAATTGCAAATTTCCGAGTTTGGGATCAATTGAATATATGTATCTAAGAAATGCATTCAGCCAAAAAAAAATCTTACCCAACATTCCATTATGTGTTGTGGTGAGTAGAAAATAACTTTCTTTTAAATCAATGTAGACTCTTTATTAATATATAAATTGTTAATGTATTATTATTAATTTATTGACCAAAAAATGACAGCAATATCAATTTGTAAGCAGATCTCCAAAAACTGATTTGAATTAATTGTATAATTTGAATTACTTTTGCGCAAACACTGACACCCAAATCAGCAGAGGTGGAAAAACATTTACATCTACAGTCATATTTCTACATATATAATTTTAATGTTGACTAATTCATAATGTATCAAAATATAAACACTGTTAAAAATATTTGCATTAAAATATTAGTGTGTTCTTTTGATTGGTGTAGCTGATTGCTTATTTTTTACTTGAGATATCCTTTAATAATCCAATATTATTGGTTAGATTTTCTTTTTATTATATTGTTTATTATGTGAATCAGGTATAATCAGTGCATGTACCTTTGAATAATATAAATCTAAAAGAATTATGGAATATATGTATTTTAGCATGGTATCTATCTTGTAAAACAAGAGGAGAACTTGTTAAAACTGTTCATAGATGACATTTCTCAGCAGGAACTTGGTTTATTTACTGTTATACACTCTGTGGCCTCTTGCAATCTGATATCAGGTCCATCTGACCCAGAAGTGATGGAAACCTGAGCCTCACCCTAGAGGCTGGACACCATTAATCAGGAGGTCTTCCTGTTCAGTGATGAGGACTGGATGTTGATTATAAATACTGTAAACTCCTGCAGTGACTGACCACACTGTCAGGGATCCTCCACAATGTTCCAGTGGGTAAAGTTCTCTCTCTTACTCCATTCCCTATTGAATTGCCAGCCATCAAAGCAGAGGTCATGGATGACAGCACAAAGGTTAAACGGTCACCTGCCACCAAACCCGTAGCCACAGAATAACACGCTAGACACTGATAACAGCACAAAGGATGGACAGAGTGATTTGGTGGAGGCTGAGGAGACCAGAGAGTCAGCTCCCAAGATGGCACAGTCTCAGCTGGAGAAGGAGGAAGAGAATGATATTGTGATAGACGAGGAATTATTAAAGATAGCTCCTAAAAGAAAAAACGGAGCCTCTGACCTGCAGGCAGTCGGACCCCACCCACCACTTGCCTTACACCGATCAGGATGACCTCAAATGCTGCCATGAAGAGGATGGGGGAGATGGAGCATCCCATTGTGATCCCTACTTCCAGTTGTTGCCACCCAGTAGTGAACTTCTTCAGTGCAAAGAACACATTCAAGTCCTGGAAGTACTTGGGACTGGGAGTACTGGGTACTGAGTACTGGGACGTAGAAGAAGTCAAGGGCGTATGCTATCAGGTGGTGTGGGACTGACCCGTAGGCATTGGCTAGGTCCAGCCATATGACATGCAGATCTTTCTTCTCCGTCTTGGTGGTCTGGATCTGATCCCAAATCATTGAAGCATGCTCAACGCAGCCAGAGAAACCCAGGACTCCAGCTTTTTGGCAACTAGTATCGATGAAGCTGTTTTCCATCAGATAGGTGGTCATCCTTCTTGCCATCACAGAGAAGAATATCTTTCCCTCCAAGTTTAGTAGGGCTATGCTTCTGAACTGCCCAATGGTCTTTCCGTTCTGCTGTTTTGGAATGGAGACAGCAACTGCCCTTTGCCGCTCTGGTGGTATGCTCTGCTTCGCCCAGGCTACTCTCATCAGGGTCCACAGCTGCTTTAGCACGCCTGGGCAGTTCTTATAAAGCTTGTACGGTATTCCGTTAGGGCCTGGTGCTGATGCTGATCTCGCTCGCTGGATCACCTGTGTGACATCGCCGAGTTTGGGTTGTGATGTGTCAAACAGAGCTGATGGTTCTGTGTGTCTAGGCACGTACCCCGGTGAGCCTAGCGGATTGTTCCTTGCTGGGTCACTGTATTGAGCTCGGATATGTTCTTCCAGTTCTTCTTTGGAGACATCTAGGTTTCCACTTGTTTTCTCTGCAGGAGTGATCGTGCGTGCTGGAATGGATTCCTGAAGAAGTCTTTCCTTTTCTTTCCTTTTCCTCTATCTTCTGATGCGCTCTGCTCTCCGTAGGTTTGCGAGACATTTCTTGGTATCGTCCCAGAGGACTTTAAGACCTTCTTTCTCAGACTCCTCTGCTTTCCTCCAACACTTGCGGAGCTGCCTTCTGCTTGCCACTAGGTCATCAATCTCTTTCTCCCTCCTCCCCTTTGTCCATGCTGCTGGTTCTCTGACGGTCACCTCACCAAACCTGTTGCTGCATTCTTCATGCAATATCTCCCTGAACAGGTTTAGCTTGGATTCCACTGACCCGCGTAGTGCACTTTGCAGCAGCCCGCTCAAGTGTTCATCCAGCTTCCTCCACTCTTCATTTTCATTGGCCTTTGGCCACGTGATCTTATTTCTTCGGAGTGGGCTCTTCAGTTTCCTGGTCCTTTGATACGACTCCGTTCTTGGGTCACTTGGGGGTACAACCGGGTTCACTTCTGGATAGCATCTGTTTTGTTTTGTTTTGTTTTGTTTTTAATTTTAAAAAATCCAGAAGTGACCAATCAGTTTTTATGGACCAAGAGGTTTCTAGATTGAAGAAACTGATGAAAAAAGTAAAAAGCATGGTTGTGGAGAATGATAAGTTGTTTTTTGAATTTGTGTTTTTTTAGTTTGATAAATATTAAAAATGTTTTCTTTGTTCAGGAAACACACAATACTGTTGAAATCCTACCATTGTTTGTTTTTGAAATATGAATTCCTTTTTTGTGTGAATCTCTTTTGGATTTTGTGTCAAAGGGATTATCTTGTAATTTGGCTTTTATGAATAAACGTGATTTTAAAAATCAAAATCTCTCTCTCTCTCTCTCTCTCTCTCTAATTCTCTCTCTCTCTCTCTCTCTCTCTCTCTCTCTCTCTCCCCCTCTCTCTCTCACTCTGTCTCTCTGTCTCAGGGTCAACTGGGCTAAAAATAGTGAAAGTAGATTAGATTGAGGGACTTCAGCTGTACTAGTACTGTAATGCTCTGCACATGCACGAGCAGGCTGCAGTTTCCTTTGCTCACAGCGAGTTTTCATTCATTCATTCATTGTCATATGACCACTGCAGAGAGAGCATGCGAACTCCGCACAGAGCGGGACTTGAACCCGGGTCCGACGTGTTGTGCCCCCCAGCGAGTTTGTTATGCTTTATTTTGCGTTTTTTTCTATGTTTCTATTATTCCAATATAAATTTAGATAATGTATAGCAATATGCTAGTGTACTTCAGGGAGGAGTTGATGTCCATGAGGGTCAAAGGAGACCCAGCAACACGCGATCTCATCCCCGCTGAGCTCCGACGGAAATATCACAGATGCGGCGTTGAAAGGGCTAGACTAACGGCTAGAGCCGCTAACCGGAGGAGAGTCAAGCCCTCCGTCCTCTCCGTCATCATGGGGAACGTGAACTTGCTACCGAACAAGTTGGACGAACTGACGGCGCTGTGCAGGACTGAACAGCGCTACCGGGAAACCAGCTTGTTTGTGTTCTCCGAGACATGGCTAACTGGCGATGTGCCAGACGCTAATGTCAGACTAACCGGCTTCTCCTCTGTACGAGCGGACCGGGACACGAACACCGCCGGTAAAAAGAAAGGAGGTGGATTAATCATCTATACCAACGATAGATGGTGCCATCCGGGACATGTGACGATGAAATTAACACTGTAACAGCGATCTGGAGCTAACAGCTGTTAGCATCAGACCCTACTACCTGGCTCATGAATGTTCACACGTCATTGTCCTCGCCATCTATGTCCCTCCACGTGTGGACCCAGAGACTGCACGAGAGACCATCTGTGGGACCACTTCTGCTCTTCAGACAGGGCACCCGGAGGCGCTAGTCATTATCAACGGTGACTTTAATCACGTCACTTTGGACTCATCTCTCCCCACAATGGTCCAGTGTGTAGACTGCCCCACACGGAAGAACAGAACCATCGATCTGTTCTACACTAATGCTAAGGAGGCATACACCGCCACCCCACTCCCTCCACTAGGTAAATCAGACCATAACCTAGTGTACCTACAGCCCACCTACATTCCGCTGGTGAAACGGCTGCCAGCAACAACACGACAGGTCAGGAGGTGGTCCCCGGTAGCAGAAGAGATGCTGAGGGACTGCTTCCAGACCACCAACTGGGATGTTATTGTGGGCTCACATGGGGAGGACATCGAGGGGGCAGCTCAGTGTTTTACAGATTAAATGAACTTCTGTGTGGACACCGTGGCCCCTGTCAGGACAGTCAGGTGTTACCCCAAGAACAAACTCCCCTCTCCCGGCCCTGCAGACCGCTCCACTGATGCTCCCTCCTCCTGTGCTTCCTCTCCTTCCACCCCTGCCACTTCTCCCGAGCCCACTCCAAGAACTGCGAAGCTGTACGGCCCCACCTCAACCACTGTACTTCCAACCTCACCACGTCCTCCTGCTTCCACCACGACTGAGACCTGGTGACGACAATGCTGAGGAGGTTTCGTCCCTATAAGGCGGCTGGACCGGATAAGGTCTCCCCAAGACTCCTCCGAGCCTGTGCTTCGGAACTGGGGGACCCCCTGCAGCAATTGTTTAACCTCAGTCTGCGGATGGGGAGGGTCCCGTCACTGTGGAAGACCTCGTGCATCGTCCCTGTACGCAAGAAAGGACGCCCTACTGAGCTCAACGACCACCGACCGGTCGCTCTTACCTCCCACGTAATGAAGATCCTAGAGCGACTGGTCCTGGAGCTCATGCGCCCACAGGTGCAGGGTGCTATGGACCCTCTCCAGTTCGCCTATCAGGCCAAGGTTGGGGTTGATGACGCTGTCTTGTACCTCCTCCACCGCGTGCTCTCCTACCTGGACGCCGGAGGCTGTGCCGTCAGGGTGCTTTTCTTTGACTTTTCAAGTGCCTTCAACACCATCCAGCCCCGGCTCCTGAAGGACAAACTGACCTCCGTGGCTGTGGACCCCTACCTCGTGAGGTGGATTATGGACTACCTAATGGACAGACCCCAGTACGTCCGTATGGGGGACTGTTTGTCTTCTATGCTGACCAGCAGCACGGGGCGCCACAGGGGACCGTTCTCTCCCCCATTCTCTTCACCCTCTACACATCAGACTTCAAGCACAACTCGGATACATGCCAAATACAGAAGTACTCCGATGACACTACGATAGTGGCATGTATCCGGTAGGGTGGTGAGGGGGCATACAGGGCATTGGTGGCTGGCTTCGTGGAGTGGTGCCAACAGAACCAGCTCCAGCTCAATGTCTCCAAGACCAAGGAGATGGTGCTGGATTTCCGGCGGGCACCTCCCTCTCCACAGCCATTGATCATCGAGGGCAGTGAGGTGGAGGTGGTAGAAAACTATAAGTACCTGGGACTGCAGCTAGACAGCAGACTGGACTGGTCACTCAACTCGGACTGTATGTACAAGAAGGGGTAGAGCAGGATGTACTTCCTGAGGAGGCTGGCCTCCTTCAACATCTGTCCTAAACTCCTTCTCGTGTTCTATCAGTCCGTAGTTTCCACTGTGCTGTCATATGCCATTGTGTGTTGGGGTGGGGGGGCTAGGAAAAGAGATATGGACCGTCTGAACAGACTCATCCGCAGAGCGGGCTCAGTGGTCGGGCTGAGCCTGGACTCTGTGGAGACACTTCTGGAGAGCAGGACCATGTCAAAAGTTAAGGCTATCATGAACAACACCAGCCACCCCCTACACACCACCTTCTCCCAGCAGAGAAGCACCTTCAGCGGCAGACTGCTGTCACACAGCGCCTCCACAGAGAGGTTGAGGTCCTCCTTCGTGCCCCGTGCCATCAAGGGGTACAATGACTCTGTCAGGTAACTCTGATCCCCCATCATCCTCCAGCTCTGCCTCTGCAACAGAGGACGGGTCAGTTGGGGTAGTTCCTCAAAGTGTTCCTTCCACCGACCGACAACCTCCTCAGTCAAGTCAACAGTGTCCCATCTTTGCTGTATACAGCTTGAATGGTTCCCCGTTTCCCCCTCCTGAGGTGTCGGACAGTCCTCCAGAACAACTTTGGTGCCGTGCGATAGTCTTTCTCCATGGCCTCTCCAAACTCCTCCCACACCCTCTGTTTTGCCTCCATCACAGCTGAGGCTGCAGTCCTTTTGGCCTCTCGATACCCTGCAACTGCTTCAGGAGTCCCCAGGGACAACATGCCCCTGAAGGCCTCCTTCTTCAGTCGGACGGCTTCTCTGACCACCGGGGTCCACCACGGTGTTCGAGGGTTACCGCCCCTTGAGGCACCCAAGACCTTGAGACCACAGCTCTCAGCTGCAGCTTCAGCAATGGAAGTTTTGACCATCGACCATTCAGGTTCAATGCCCCAAGCCTCCACAGGGATGCAGGAGAAGCTCCTTCGGAGATGTGAATTGAAGGCCTTACGTCCTCCAGACGTTCCCAGTTCACCTGCACTACTCGTTTGGGCTTACCAGGTCTATCCAAAAGTTTCCTCCGCCAACGGACCCAACTCACCACCAGGTGGTGATCAGTTGACTGCTCTGCCCCTCTCTTCACCCTGCTCACTGCTCACCCACTTATGAGCATCCTTGAGTTCGAACATGGTGTTAGTTATGAACAATCCGTGACTAGCACAGAAGTCCAACAACATAACACCGCTCGGGTTCAGATCAGGGAGGCCATTCTTCCCAATCACGCCCCTCCAAGTGTCTCCATCATTGCCGACGTGTGCATTGAAGTCCCCCAGGAGAACAATGGAGTCCCCTGCAGGGATCCCTTCAAGGACCCTATTTAGGGACCCCAAGAAGGCCGAATACTCTGAACTGATTTGTGGTGCATATGCACAGATAACAGTCAGAGTCCCCCACCCACCCACAGCCTTAAGGCGTAGGGAAGCGACCCTCTCATCCACCGGGGTAAACTCCAATACAGCCGCGCTCAGCCGGGGGCTTGTGAATATCCCCACACCCGCCCTGCGTGAGGCGCAACTCCAGAGTAAAAATAGGTCCAACCCCTATCCAGGAGTTTGGATCCAGAACCGAGGCTATGCGTGGAGGTAAGCCCCACCAGATCCACCTGGTAACACTCCACCTCCAACACAAGCTCCGGCTCCTTCCCCGCCAGTGAGGTGACATGCCACGTCCCCAAAGCTAGCTTCTGCCGCCTGGGTCTGGTCCATCGGGACCCCCTGTCGTCACTGCCACCCATATGGCAGTGCACCCAACCCCATCGGTCTGCCCTGCGGGTGGTGGGTCCACAGGGGTGGGAAGAGTCCACGTTGCCTTTTCGGGCTGAGCCCGGCTGGGCCACGTGGCAGACCCAGCCACCAGGCGCTCGCTGATGGGCCCTCCGTCCAGGCCTGGCTCCAGACGTGGGCATTTCCAATATTTATTATCCTTGTTTGAACGATTATTTTTGCCATTCCACGTTTCGTTGGAAGCCATTATTGTATATTAAAGTCCTGTTGTATAATAATCATAATAATAATTTAAGTAGCTTGATACAACAGATATTAAAAGTATTTTAATAACCAGAGAACGTGAAGAGAGAATATACAAACATACGAAGATGAAATCAGATGGATACATTTTTAAAGGTTCATCCTTCTGATTTCTGCTCCACAAAGTAGTTTTGCATTTTTTCAGCTCATTGTTTTTTATTCACAAGAGAGATCAAGTAATCGTTAAGTTTTAATATTTACAGGGTCAGGAAAACAGACAACCACCAGATAGAGTAATAAAATAATTCCTAGACAGGATCTATGAAACATCATTCTATGTTGAAGGTCATAAGCTTTTCTGAATAATGTAACTGTCCAAAGAGACTTTTTCGTAATGTTTAAACTGCATCATCATTCCTCTTTGGAGGGTTGACTTTATCCTCATACCATAGTTTCAGGTCATCTTCCATTTAAAACTTGTCACTCTACTGCTCTGGTCTGTACAGTAGCTGTCTGAATTCTGACACCTCAGTGGTGCACAGTTAACAGTTGGATAAACACATCCAGGTCTGTTGGCTCAGATTTTGTCTCCCAGAGGATTGAACTCAGTCTGCAGCTGCCCACTGGGTTAGGGGTCCTGACCCTCTTGTTTTAGAAACCAACATGTGAAGAGTGTTCAGCTGCTGCTTCAACATCGTTGTTTGACCTTCTAGCAAAACAACACAAACTCCTTATAACTCAGAGGGAATGTCAGGCTGTTCAAATATCAAAAATAGCTTGAAGTTTATTCATTCATTCATCCACTTGGCTATTTGCCACCTTTATGTCATTGGCTACTGAAGGAAAGACCGGGAAACCTGGTCCTGGAGGACGGCTGACCTCGTGGCCTTTTGGCGTATTCGTTGATCTTGAACTAGGACAATTTCTTTTCGTGGTTGAATAAACAGGACAAAAACCAAGTAAAGTTGCAAAAAACACAAAGTACTTTATTTGCAGAAGCTTCTGGGCACAGAGACCAACAGGAACGGAATTCCAAGCTGTGTGGAAAGAGCCACAATGTTCATACAATATTTATACCCTTCCTAGCAGGTGTCCACATGAGATGATCTAACTCTCATCCTATCAGAAGGTGTCACCACAAGATGTTCTCCATTTTCCTACATTGTGGCACATATTTCATGTTCTCGGGAGGCCCACTCTACTATCTCGCAGCTGCAGGATCCACTCAAGGACATGCTGGCAGAATCACATAATTCTTCAGTCAGAGGTTACATATAGGAGTGCTGTAAGTTATTGTGTTGTCTGCAATGTAAAGATGATTTAACAAGCACACTAATTAAAAGTGGTGATTTACTAAAGTGAAGTATAAGTTGTGATTCAAATAATTAAAAAATGGTGAGTTACAACAGTGAATTATAAGTCGTGGGTCAAAGTGTTAAAAATGGTGAGTTATCATATAAGTATATCATCAGTATGTCATCATTACACAACAAAACAACCCAACACTAGCAAGAAAACAGAAATGTTCACACGTGTTCCCGGCAGAACAATAAAAAAAAAAAAAAAGATTTTAAAAATATCTAAAGTTTTCGATGGACGTGTAAACCTCCTGTTACACGAGAATGTGTGTCTGTACAGTGGTGGCAGCCGTCCACTCGCGCTGTCACCGGGTTGCGTAGGGCCGTTCTCACTCCATACACGGGCTCGTGCGTTCCCCGACAGCCTCGCGGGGGCCTTTGTCTCCATATTTGGCCGCCAGACGCGCGAGCCTCTAAGCACATGTAAAACTGCCGCCCTCCCGCGTGACCAAATATGGACCAAAGGCCGGTAGAATTCCTGTGGAATAGTTGGACATTCCTGGGGGCTATCTGGGCAGATGAGAGAACTTC
Source organism: Antennarius striatus (assembly GCF_040054535.1). Taxonomy (NCBI): domain Eukaryota; kingdom Metazoa; phylum Chordata; class Actinopteri; order Lophiiformes; family Antennariidae; genus Antennarius; species Antennarius striatus. The sequence continues at coordinate 14,157,040 of NC_090783.1, read as the reverse complement.
CCTCTAGGTATGGTGCAGAGGGTATTTAAAGGGGACCGGTGGTCGCTGTCCGTCATTCCGTCAGCTGGAACCAACAGCGGTTAAATTTGCCTCTCTGACACCCGGAGACCAGCAGAAGGTAAGCGGGTAGAGGAGCTGGGCGCTGCGTTCTGTTGGTTTGATGGGGGGGGGGGGGGAGAAAGCGGAGTTGAGCTGGAGTTAATGGCTTCTGGTTTGTTTAAGTGGGTGAAGCAGATGGAGGCTTACAGTATGTGGACCCAGTGGATAACTGATGGGAGCTGGCGCTGCGCCGTTTCCTGCTTCCTGTCCACCTCCATCGTTTAGAGTCAGACGCTGTTATGACAAGATTCTGGGAGCCAAACATGCTGCTTTCAAATTCAGTCGGAAATCTGTCCGTCAGAAGGTTACACAGAAATTGGAGACAAAAAGTCGAAAGTTTCTGAACATTTGAAACGTAATGATATGAAAACTAATTAAGCTTTGGTACATCGATGGCAAGTAGCTTTTAATAAGCGTATGTGAAAAATAATAAAACACATAATGAGAACTGGAAAGCGACACGACAACATGAAAGATGATAATAAAAGGTAAAAGGTAATACGTAAGGTATGAATCAGAAAACGACAATCTACATATGACTCCCGATACTAAAACTCTCAGTTGTAGTAAAATCTTAAAAACATTATCCTTAACTTGAAACACGATACTGTATTTGAAAGCTGTTGAATCTCAGATGTACTGACCCGCACCTAAAGGCATCACTCCTGTGAATGAAGGTTTATAGTGTTTCTGTTCTCTTAATGACTAGATATGACTAGATGTTACCACAAGCTGAGTTACACTATTTATCTGATTAATTTCCATCTGATTTACTGATTTGAAGACACTTTGGGGGGGGGGGGTATCAACGAAGAAGGAATTAGTCATTAACCTCTGATTATTCATACAGTTTAAACAGAATATGGAATAATGTATTTTAAAAAAATTTCAGTAGAAGCAGACCATCTTCAATTAATAGCAAGAAATAGGTACTTTTAATGATGTTTTAGCAGCTATAAACCAGTTACTTGCTTTTGTCAAGAATAAAAAAAAAACGTCTGACCTTGTTCCCAGAATCTGCAGACATGTGTGATGAGGATGAGACTACTGCCCTTGTGTGTGACAATGGCTCCGGCCTGGTGAAAGCTGGCTTTGCTGGAGATGATGCCCCCAGAGCGGTGTTTCCTTCTATTGTTGGTCGCCCCCGCCATCAGGTATGCAAGAGACCCTTGTCTATTTTTATCAGTTTAAAAGATTTGAGAAGTAGCCTGCAACACAGATTCAGAAACATGCAGTAAACTCAAACTCATTCTTCAATAAAAAAAAAAGAAGTGTAATATTTTGTTAATTTGACTGTCTTAATTGGAATAAAACTATGTCCAAACAATTCTACATGTCTGTATCCATATTTCACCAAAATTTTAATGTCCACTAACTAACTGCTTTTTAATGAAATTAAATGCATTTGTAGCAGGAAGAATCCCAACAGACGTGGGCAAAATTTAGCATCAAACTCAAAGTATAGAATAAGTTAATTTGTAACAGATCAAATAAAAATGGATATGTTTAAGGGATTTCATTGTCAGCAAATATTTTCACTAAAATTTAGTAATGTCCACTTAGAAGCTGTCTAAGCCATTGTTCACTGTCACTGTAATTTGGTACTAAAGCTAGTGTTTGTCACATCAGAAGTGTCAGGATGGATTAGTTGTTGTTCTCTCACAAGTTTTTGTCACATTTAGACACATCACTTCAATGAAAGCAAGATATTTGAAAACATGAGAGTAAAACAGAGTGGTGCAGTACATGTTATTCTTACAAAGCATTAATATCTGTTCTCCTCCCCTCAGGGTGTGATGGTCGGAATGGGTCAGAAGGACTCCTATGTGGGTGATGAAGCACAAAGCAAGAGAGGCATCCTGACCCTTAAATACCCCATTGAGCACGGCATCATCACCAACTGGGATGACATGGAGAAGATCTGGCACCACACATTCTACAATGAGTTGCGTGTGGCCCCTGAGGAGCACCCCACCCTGCTTACGGAGGCCCCACTTAACCCCAAGGCCAACAGGGAGAAGATGACTCAGATCATGTTTGAGACCTTCAATGTCCCTGCCATGTATGTGGCTATCCAGGCTGTGTTGTCCCTCTACGCCTCTGGTCGTACCACCGGTGAGTCCACACAAGCAAGTTTTGAGTTCATAAAAAAAAAATCAGAAAACTGGATGACAAGATGAAATCAGGCATCAGGAAGACCTTGAGTACTGATTCCTTTTTGAATGTTTGCTCACAGATTATGACAGACTGGGGGTTAAAACTACATTTAGACTGAACTAGTTTGAACCTGTGTCTTTTCTCTCAGGTATTGTGCTGGATTCTGGTGATGGTGTGACCCATAATGTGCCTATCTATGAGGGATATGCCCTACCTCACGCCATCATGCGTCTGGATCTGGCTGGTCGTGATCTTACTGATTACCTCATGAAGATCCTCACTGAGCGTGGCTACTCCTTCGTCACAACTGGTAATCAAAAACACAATTGCCTCATTTAACTTTAGTTTTCTAGCTGCTCTGAGCCACATGTGGTCTCTTTCTCCACTCTATTTGCTTAAACAAATATAGGCATCATGTTTGATAACTTTAGTTTTGATGTCCAAATGGAACATGCTTTTACAGTAGAGTCTAATTGTATGAAATTAAAGTCTGATCTTTTCACTTGGTTTCCAGCTGAGCGTGAGATTGTACGCGACATCAAGGAGAAGCTTTGCTATGTGGCTCTGGACTTTGAGAATGAGATGGCCACTGCTGCCTCCTCCTCCTCCCTAGAAAAAAGCTACGAGCTGCCTGACGGTCAAGTCATCACCATTGGCAATGAACGTTTCCGCTGCCCAGAAACTCTGTTCCAGCCCTCCTTCATCGGTGTGTATGTAGTATGAGCAACGCTAATTCCATTTCCTGGAGAGACGGGTTGATACGGTCTAGAATGTTGGAATAATTTAGTGCTTACTGTAATATAGGATGGAAACCTTTGCATCCTCATCTCAGGAGGTGAAATTGTATGCACAGTTCATTGTTATAGCAATTTTTAATGTAATCCCTTTGCCTTGCACCTGAACAGGTATGGAGTCTGCTGGTATCCATGAAACTGCATACAACAGCATCATGAAGTGTGACATTGATATCCGCAAGGATCTCTATGCCAACAATGTGCTGTCAGGTGGCACCACCATGTATCCAGGTATCGCTGACCGCATGCAGAAGGAGATAACGGCTCTGGCTCCCAGCACCATGAAGATCAAGGTACAGCAAACACTTAGCTAAAGCCACATCACTCTTGATATGCGGTAAAACCATTCCAGTCTGAGGAAGACAGAATAGCTGAAAGTGTGTGAATCTATTGCAAGATCAATCCATAACAATCCACAGTCTCTGTATTTCTTTGCAAAAATGTTGTGTAAGCCTTGTGGAGTAGGATTGTTTTTTTTATGTTTTAAACCCATTTTTATCTGTTCATTTTGTTTTCATTTTGTGGCAAACTGTTGTAGTAATTTGCTGTGACAATAATCTCTACTGTTTTCTGAAGATTTTTTACAATAGTATAGAACCTGGTTATTGATGAAATATTATAGGGATGACTCAAAACTAAATGTGTTTTATTAACTTTAAAACATCCAGTGGAAGTTTCCTAAAATTGCTAAAAAATTGGTTTTAAAATCTAGACCATTTGTCATCTGATCATTGATTTGTCATCATCAGAGTTTTGTTATCAGACATTACAGAAATAGAGATGATTTCCTTCTCTTCTGCAGATCATTGCACCTCCAGAGCGTAAATACTCCGTCTGGATTGGTGGATCTATCCTTGCCTCCCTTTCCACCTTCCAGCAGATGTGGATCAGCAAACAGGAGTATGATGAGGCTGGTCCCAGCATCGTCCATCGCAAGTGCTTCTAAACACAGTCCCTCTGCAACCGCGTGCGGTCAAGGATTTAGTATAAAACGACGCCGCTGTCCCAGCAGTCCACACTGCAGCTTGTGGCTTCTGACTGTACATATGTTATTTATTCCTTCTGTTGTGTATGTGATGTTTTGAAAGTGTATCATGTCCAGTGTAAAAGCAAAGTGATTGTTGGCTATTGAACTATGGCTCACTCCATTTTTGACCAATTGGAGAAAAAACCCCACACAATACAATAAAAAAGAAAAGAAAAAAAGACAAAGAAAAAATAAATTTTATTTTCATTTATAATTACTGTCTGTCATTTGTGATTCTAAACACTTCCAGATTTGACATAGCAAATCAGCTCAATATCCTCCTAATATAATTACATGAGGTTTATATTTCTTTCTGTTTTCAACCAGTCATCATGTAGCAATGTGATCCCTGTGACCACTTGTCTCTGCTCAGCGATGATAGTCTTGAACATCGGATCTTGCATCTCCCATCATGCAATTCAATAATGTTTTCCCCAAAACTTTTCCTTTCTGGATGAATCCCACCAATGTTACAGCGGGTTGTTCATTTTCACGTCTTCATTCTGCTGATGAGGACATGTGTGCTCTGATTCCTGCATATGAAATATTTTATTACACACAAGCCCCCATGAACAAGCAGTTGGCAAGAATGGTGAGAAAAAACTGCATTTAAAAGCAGGAATCGCAAGCAGATCCTGGTTCAGGGCAACTATCCTGACTGGCTTAATTTATTATTTGACCCATGTCAGGTTGAGCTGGGTCAACCTTTTAAAATGGTTCCGCACACAGTTTATTCATACCATCGAGAACCTTGAATATTTTGTTTAAAGGTAATCAACTTAATTGAGAGGTATATGGACTGCATTCTAAACATTCAGGTTTTGGAGGGTTTTGGAAGAAACTATCAACCAATCACAAATAAATTTGAAAGTTAGAGTAGAAATAAAGAAGAGTTGTCTCAAATTTACTGTTATTCAATAGATATTTACTTGGCCAATTATATTCACCCATGAAGCTCAACAGGTTTCGAACATTCCTTGTCTGTGTTATCTCTGATATTAACCCTATGAATGTGTTTCCGGTTGATTTTATTCTGAAAGTCTAAATCGGAAGCGCTTTATCTGCCTGCTGGTCACTTTGCTCTCGGTGTTTTCTAACGACCAGAGAGAAGCGCAGGCGGTGGGGCAGATGATCAGCTGACCGCAGGATCGAAGAAATAAACTGTGTCGAAATTTACCCCTGGAAAGAGGTCAGGGTGAGTACTGTTATATCAGACTTTTATGTTTCACCACTGTCTTATGTTTTTTTACTAAACATCACTGTATTTGCAGATGGACTGGCGGAGCTGCCAGGTGACGCTCATAGCTTTGGTTGTAACCTGTTTTCACGAGATAACCATGATTTAAAATTAATCTTTTCATTTTGAACAGACAACAATGGCTGTTTTCATTTCTCACTGAGTTTCTCCGTGACTAAAATTCTGAGAAGACGACATTTGGGCCGCGACTAAGGCATTAAAATCCTTCAAAACAAGAGACCTATCTATTTTTCAATGTAAGAGACAAAGACAAACAAATTTAGCAATAATTCGTACTTTGGCAATAAATTGATGCGCCATATCGCTCCATGCATCAGATGTCGGTCCGTTCAGATAAATGAATAGTTAATATACTGTACATTATTTTTAATAATGATTACTGATATTAATTTCAGATTATAAAGCAAATATTTGTGTGGGCAGTAAGGCTGCTCACAGAAATAACCAAATTGAGTGGTTACTATGTGTAATAAGTGAAGTTCAGGCGACAGTGGATGCAGCCTCAAGCCTGCTGGGCGCTGATCGTCATGAGCCGCATTAATGGCGGGCGTGGCTTACAGGTAGACCCCACGTGACAGTGGTACGTCACAAAACACTTCCGCTTAGAAAACCTTAACAGTTGGGTGTATTTTATAGTATGAATGAGCGTACTTTCAGTTTAATAATTTCTGATTTTCCTGAATTTCCCCTGGGATTCTTGAATTTGTATCTGTCCGTCCGTCCGTCCATCCATCCATCCATCCATCCATCCATCCATCCATCCATCCATCCATCCATCCATCCACCCACCCACCCATCTATCTATCTATCTATCTATCTATCTATCTATCTATCTATCTATCTATCTATCTATCTATCTATCTATCTATCTATCTATCTATCTATCTATCTATCTATCTATCTATCTATCCAATTAGGATTGTTGATTTAATCATTTCTCCTATGCCTATGTTAGTTGTCTCCAAGTCTACGGCTTCCTCTGACCACACAAACACACAATATAGGTGGACTGGTTCCTCTAAATTATTCATTGGCGTAAATGTGTGCGTGTGTGTGTGTGTGTGTGTGTGTGTGTGTGTGTGTGTGTGTGTGTGTGTGTGTGTAGCCCTGTGATAAACTGGCCACTTGTCCAGGTGTACCCTTGTCTCATACTGAAAGTCAGGTGGGGTAAGCTCCAACCCCCCTGACCCTAGATAATGTAAATTATTACATAAATAGATTTGTGAATTTTTATCAACCAGAATATTTTCTCCCCCCTTGCTTTCATGTGAGGGGAGGGAGTGTTGATAGAGGCAGCTCAGAGAGGGGAGGGGGCGGGGTGATAGAGGGAGCGCAGAGCCACGCCCATTAACACAGAGTTTCAGAAGTGATTTTAACCATATTCAATCAATGATATTGAGGACCACAGATCACTTTAAGGCAATACATTTCAAATACAGTGTAGTTGAACATCTGGCAGCTGAATGACACGAATTAAAAAAAGCATAATATGGGACTTTTAATGATATCCACTTCAAAGCGGGGATTTATTGTAATTGTCAGTGTGTTCATCTGTTCGTTTGTTTGTTAGTCCAACAAATATCTTCGCCACTGTTGCAGACAGAAAGATGAAACAAATAGTACATTACTCGGGCAGCAAAGGGGATGAAAATGAGATGATGACCTTGACCTTCAGAAAGGTCAAGGTCAAAGGTCAAAACTTCTGTACAGTCAGGAACCGGATAAGATAGAAAGATGAGGGAGAAAGACAGTCTAAGACCATAGATCTTTGATGTATGTTAGTTAGGTCAGGGTAAAATTTTGAATTCAGAGGTGTCGCGGGATGTTACAGTCTGTGACAGCCTTGGTTCTAGTTTCAAACTCTTTTGGTCCTCAAACAGTACCAGTTATATCTTTAATACATTACATATGTGTTAGTCCTTCTTTTGATTGTGATAGTAAGCAGGTGAGATCATTGTATTGTATTTCTTTTCCTCCCAACCAGTCAAGGCGGATGACCGCCCTCCAGAGTCCTGCCCGGAGTTTCTTCCGTAATGGTTGCTCTGGAGGGTCCTGTTTGGGTTTCTCTGTCTGGAATGTCAGCTGATGTGATTAAGCGCTATACAAATTAGGAATGATTGATTGAGAGATCATAATTATGTTTTATGGAGAAATACTTTATTTTCACCTCTACTTTTCCAGAGTGTTTCCAGAAGCAGACACAGACAATAACAAGAGCCATGGTGACAAAGAAAATCCGGACAGAGTACATGAAGAAGTTCAGGGATCCCAAATGGGACACATTTTCCAAGTGCTATGAAGACTCTCTGAAATATCGTCTGACCCGGCGAGTGATGGAGCATTCCCATAAGCCCTGGTTCTGGGAGGGCTGGGATAGTGGCTCTGATTCCAGTGGCTGGTCCACGCCAAAGCTGACCAGAAACAAAATCGTCCCTCTGTCCCTCCCACCACCAACACCCTTGAAAGGGAAGCAGGGATTGTTTGACAATGGAACTAAACTGCATCCTAAAGATGAAAAGAGTGATGTGGAAGTTGGTGACACAGCAGTCACAGACACTGATCCAACTGCGGGTGCGGAAACTGTCTCCTAATGGTTTTATTGACTTTCAGTAATTGATGAATTGATCAATCAACAGAAAATCAGAAGACACTTGTCTAAAAAAATTGTCTGTTTTTAACATTAGTATGAATCAAAAAAAGCTGGTGGTTGGATACAGAGAGTAAAGATTACGGAAATTGGATTTGCGAATCCAACAAATTAATTCAAGTTTTTTTTAGGAGATGGATGATGTCTTACACAGAATTATTTAGTACAGCTTGATGCATCATCATCACTATTTGTTGACATTTAACAAAAAACCATAGCTCTTACTCCTAACCCAATTATTCTAAATAGTCATTGACCTTATTCATTTCATGTTATCAAGTCTGGGGATATTTAAATGTAAAACATGGTCATTGTGATAGATATTAAGCTTTCAGATGATTTCACGACCAGTGACAGTATATTGATGTGCTTTACTGATGTGACATGTTTTTTATTGTCAACAAATCAGCCAAAATAAGTAGAAAAAAGCATGAACATTTGTTAACATGGCAGTTAAAATCATGACTGGTTATGATCACATCATCACCGTGTATGTAAAATATAGCAGGAAGAGAGAAGTGAGGAGAAAAGCTTTTTTACATCCAACCTTTGCCTGTTTGTGACAGTCCTAGATAACGGTGTGAATGAAGGCAGTGGTTCAGCGATGGTGGCTGCAAACAGCAGAGGAATGTTAAACGACACAGAGACGGACAACGGTCCTGGTGAGACACCGTCTTCTGATGAGGAGCTGGGAAATCCATCACCAAGGCGACGGCAACGCTACGCTCGCTCTAAGCAAGTACAGCGAGACAGTTCCCAGGATGACAAACCTGCCGTCATTCGTAAACCGATGAGAGCAAAGAGCCAACCGCCTCTCAGCACCAAGGAGAACCGACGGTCATCCAGCCGACTGGATTGGACCGAGAGACAGATGGATATAAGGAGGACAGCAAATGATGTGAGTGTGTTTTTTGACCCATTTCAGACACCAAACTAAGTCAATTTATGGAACACGTGTGCTATATTGCTATATCCTCTGTGTTACAGATATTAAAGCAGCCCTGGAGATGATAAATATCTCATTATTGATAACAGATTTTACTCTGGGGGTTCATTTTTAATGTGAAACAAGTAAATCCCACTCAGTGAACCAAAAGCATGTTTTGAAAGTAAAGAGTAAAAAATGCTTTTATCCTTTCCACCGTGAAATGATGGGTAGATGTATTTGTTAGTGGGTCTTAATAGAGCAAAACTCAAACTATACAAATCAGCTTCACCAAACATGACACATAAATCAATCATGATGTGTAGGAATGCCTTTTGACAATTTGAATGATTTGTATGATTTCTTTCTTTTGATGGTTTCAATGAAAATTAAATAATTTTGAAAATAACTCTTAATGGTGGCAATCTGATAAAGAGTCTACTTTCACCAGACTTTATGCATATAACTAACCATATCATGAACTTATGCATTTTCAATATTTAAAAAATTCTGCCCCTGCGATGCGCTGGCAATATATCTGGTATGTACCCCACCTATCTCCTATAGCCAGCTGGGATGGGCTCTAGCAGTGCCCATAACCTGCAAGGCAGAAAAGACTTAAGACAAGATGATTTTGGTCTTCTTACCTTCAAGAAAATAGATGGATGGATGCAAATGTTTCTGCATAGTATTTTCTGTTGTTGAAAATTATTTTAAAGCAACTCTGAAGGTTATCCAGTTTGGGATGAATAAAGTCTGTCCATCCGTCCATCCGTCCGTCCATCCATCCATCCATCCATCCATCCATCCATCCATCCATCCACCCACCCACCCATCCATCCATCCATCCATCCATCCATCTACAGTGCCTTGCGAAAGTATTGGCCCAAAAAAAATTGTTGACATTTTGTCACATTTCAGGCTTCAAACTTAAAGATAACAAACTGAAAATATTTTTCAAGAATCAACAACATGTGAGACACAATTGTGAAGTGGAACCAAATTTATTCAACATTTTATATTGTGTTTACAATTAAAAAACTGAAAAGTAGATGTGCAAATGTGAGACCAAATGACACATAGGTGAACTCTGTTTGTCATTGTTAGTCATTTAGGTCAACATGGGATCATTCAGAAGTCATCAGAGAACTTCTGGAGTCGTTTAGCTGAGCTGCGAGAACAGGGGGCCGATACTTCTGTACATCCTACTTTTCAGCTTTTTATTTGTAAACACAATATAAAATGTTGAATAAATTTGGTTCCACTTCACGATTGTGTCTCACATGTTGTTGATTCTTGAAAAATATTTGTAGTTTGTTATCTTTAAGTTTGAAGCCTGAAAAGTGGCAACATGTCAAAAAGTTCCTGTGGGGGACCAATACTTTCGCAAGGCACTGTATCTATCTATCTATCTATTTAGTCATCCTCTCCATAGCTCATACTGTATAAACACCATTAATCACTGCAGACACAAAGGAAAGGAAAATAAAATACAAAAATGCAGTAACATTCAAGGAATAAAAAACAGGGCGGCACGGTTACGCAGTGGGTAGCGCTGTCGCCGCATGGCAAGGTGCTTCCGGGTTTGCGTCCCGCTCTTGTTCAGAGTTTGCACTTTCTCCCCGTGTCTGCATGGGTTCTCTCTGGGTTCTCCAGCTTCCTCCCTCCTCCAAAAACATGTGCTTCAGGTTAATTGTCCGGTCCTAAATTGACCATAGGAATGAGTGTGTGTGTGCGTGTGAGTGTGTGTCTGTGTGTAGCTCCGTGGTGTATTGGCATCGCGCCCGGAGTTTCCCCCACCACATGCACGAAGACAAGCTGGGATAGGCTCCAGCTCCCCGTGACCTGCGTAAGCGGATGAAGCGGGTTAGGAAAATGAATGAAAGAATAAATGAATGAATGAATAAAATACACACACATATATATTAAGTTTTTTCACCAAAATTGTTATTATAATTTTAGGAAATATAAATGATCTATAACTTTGTAGCTATATAGAAACTTGGTTAAAAAAAAAATGAAGAAAGCACCATAGAAATATTACATTTGCGCAAAAACTCCTGATGAAATAATAATAGTTTAAATACTCATTATTTAAAATGGCAAATTCAAAGTTCATACAACACCTTCAATATTTCTTCTTGCATGATAACAATGAAAATGTGTTTTAGAGTGAAGAACCACCAAACAGTTTTGATGTAAACTTAAGATGCCTGAAGAGCCTTTTAGAGCAGCCCGATCACAGGACACTGGAGAAGTGAAGCTACCGGACTCTGCAACTATTAATAATATAACAGCTCTGTGGTCTCTACGTTTCCCCTGTCAGAGCAACACGTCTGACACCTGCGGTCAGGCCCAACGGAACGCTGATAAGCGGACCTCCAACATGAACCGTCGACGGGCTCGTTCAGCTGACCTGGAGAAGATGAGGAGGTCACAGCTGACAGTGGTGGATGACCGATGGATGACAGAGTACATGCGCTGCTTCTCTGCCCGGCTGAGATAGAGACCAGATGTGAGCCCCCCTCACACACACTGTCTTTCCTAAATGGAGAGCAGATCTGGTACAGTGCAATACTGGTTGTGAGTTTAAAAAAAAAGCACTATTGTTTCATAATTGTCCAAGAAAAACTGTGTGTGTATGTGTATGTGTGTGTGTGTGTGTGATAATATGCACTGCGTACTTCTTTACTTTCCACATGTGGAGCGAATACAAAGGGACTCTTATTGAGAATCATCACCAAAAAGCTGCCACAACGTGCGGGCTGATAAAATTCATTCATAAAAAGTTTAGATTTTAAACAATGCCTTTTGTCTTTTCAAGGTACTATTGTCTCTTAAATTACACACAATATCAAAATATGTACTCTTTATATACTGCACCTTGTTAAATACACTAAACGCATTATTAGGCCATACAGAGACCCACTGTGTTGCTCAGGAGATCCGGATCATTTGTAAAAGAATGAGTCTTAGATCAACTGAGTTAAAGGATTATTGGAAGTCATTCTGTTCTAATATTTGGTTTTCACCCGACTGCAGTGATGAAATCTGACAGTCTTGGATTAAATGGACTGGAATTATAGTCTCCACCTGATCACAGAGACTTGAGTTTCGATTAGCTTCTATGGATAAATACGTATACTGTATGTAATTTTGAATCATGACCGTCTTCAAACACTGCTTGCGTTTAATTTCAGCCATTAATCATTCAGACACATTAAGCTTTTTAGGTGTGTTCCTCAAAAGCAGCTGTATAACTCAAACGTTTGTGTCAGAAGCCGCGAAAAACAGTAAAATTGGAATATTTTTGATATGTGAGTATTTTGGATCTGTGGAGGACAGATAGTGAAAAAGTAATCATTTGTGCCACCTTTGGCACACTGAGATGCAGCTACTGAATTACATTAATTTTAAATAGAAGTAATCTATTGACAAGGTGCTTTTCTATAAAATATAGGTCTAAATGCCAGACCCCTTATTTCACCAGCAGCAAGTAAAGGACAGCATGGAAAAGATTTAAATAATAGTAATTGAAATGTAAATTACTTGGTTCTAGCCATCAGAAGCTTTATCAGGATTTCAAAAATCCTTCATGTTTTAATGTTAAATGAAGACCTCCTCCACTATGCTGTGTATTGATTTGTCAATACATTTTGAAAAAATGAAATATTACCATACGAATTAAAGCTTCCTGTTCAAGTTTCCATCGAACTTCCCATCAAGTTTTGCAGCATTATAACAGCATTAATACAGCTGTTGTATGTCATTTGTGAAAGAACAAATATTTAGTATTTAATTATTTTTAACTGGAGTTGTATCAGGGATTAAATCTTCTTTTCCTTTCGGCTTTTCCCTTCAAGGGTCGCCACAGCAAATCAATTGCCTCCATCTAATCCCGTCTTCTGCATCCTCTTCTCTCACACCAACTACCTTCATGTCCCATTCACTACATCCATAAACCTCCTCTTTGGTCTTCCTCTAGGCCTCCTGCCTGGCAGTTCAAAACTCAGCATCCTTCTACCAATATATTCACTATCTCTCCTCTGGACATGTCCAAACCATCTCAGTCTGGCCTCTCTGACTTTATATCCAAAACCTCTAACATGTGCTGTCCTTCTGATGTACTCATTCATGATCCTATCCATCCTTTTTTGGCATGAAACCATACTGCTGCTCACAAATGCTCACTTCTGCCCTTAGTCTGGCTTCCACTACTCTGTCCCATAACTTCATTGTATGGCTCATCAGCTTCATTCCTCTGTAGTTGCCACAACTCTGCACGTCTCCCTTGTTCTTAAAAATGGGCACCAGCACACTTCTCCTCCATTCCTCAGGCATCTTCTCACTATCTAAGATCTTGTTGAACAACCCAGTCAGAAACTCTACTGCCACCTCTCCTAGACACTTCCAAACCTCTACAGGTATATCATCAGGACCGACTGCCTGTCCACTCTTCATCCTCTTCAGTGCCCTCCTCACTTCATCCTGACTAATCTTTGCTACTTCCTGGTCCACAGCAGTCACCTCTTCAAGTCTTTCTTCTCTCTCATTTTCCACGTTCATCAACACTTCAAAGTACTCTTTCCATCTTCCCATCATACTGCTGGCACCTGTCAATAGACTTCCATCCCTATCCTTAATCACCCTAACCTTCTGCACGTCCTTCCCATCTCTGTCTCTCTGTCTTGCCAACCTGTATAGATCAGTCTCTCCCTCCTTACTGTACCAACCTAGCATACAAGTCATCATAAGCCCCTTGTTTGGCCTTTGCTACCTCTACCTTCAGCTCCCTGTATTCCTGTCTACTTTCCTCAGTCCTCTCGGTGTCCCACTTCCTCTTAGCTAACCTCTTTCTCTGTATACACTCCTGTACCTCCTCATTCCACCACCAAGTCTCCTTATCTACTTTCCTTCCAGATGACACACCAAGTACTCTCCTACCTGTCTCCCTGATCACATTAGCTGTAGTTGTCCAGTCATCTAGAAGCACCTCCTAACCACCCAGAGCCTGTCTTAACTCCTTCCTAAAAGTCATGCAACACTCTTTGCTTTTTTTAGCTTCCACCATTTCGTCTTCTGCTCTGCCTTTACCCTCTTTATCTTCCTTACCACCAGAGTCATCCTACACACCACCATCCTATGCTGTTTGGCTGCACTTTCACCTACCACTACTTTGCAGTCACTGATCTCCTTCAGATTACACCGTCTACACAAGATGTAGTCTACCTGTGTGCTCCTGCCACCACTCTTACAGGTCACCCTATGTTCCTGCCTCTTCTGGAAGAAAGTATTCACTACAGCCATTTCCATCCTTTTTGCAAAGTCAACTACCATCTGTCCTTCTGCGTTCCTCTCCTGAATACCAAACCTGCCCATGACCTCCTCATCACCTCTGTTTCAATGGACACATCTCACCAACATGTCCATTGAAGTCTGCTCCCATGACAACTGTCTCACTTCTCGGTATGCTCTGCATCACTTCATCAAAGTCCAACCAGAATGTCTCCTTCTCCTCCAGCTCACATCCTAACTGTGGAGCATACCCACTAACAACGTTGAACATCACACCTTCTATTTCTAGTTTCAGACTCATCACTCTATCTGACACTCTTTTTACCTCCAGGAATTCCTAACAAACTCCTCCTTCAAGATAACTCCTACTCCATTTCTCTTCCTATCTACACCATGATAGAACAACTTGAACCCTGCTCCTAAACTTCTAGCCTTGCTACCTTTCCACCTGGTCTCCTGGACACACAGTATGTCTACCTTCCTTCTCTGCATCATGTCAACCAACTCTCTACCTTTTCCTCTCATAGTCCCAACATTCAACGTCCCTACTCTCAGTCCAATACTCTTGGCGTTCCTCTTCTCTCTCTTCCTACGATCACACTTTCCTCCTCTCTTTCTTCGACAAACAGTAGTCCAATTTCCACCGGCACCCTGTGGGTCAACAGCACCAATGGCAGTCGTTGTTAACCTGGGCCTTGACCGATTCGGTATGAAAGTCATAGGTTAGATTCGCATGTTTGATTTGGCAAAAGTTTTACAACGGACGCCCTTCCTGACGCAACCCTCTGTATTTATCCGGGCTTGGGACCGGCACAATAAGACACGAGCCTGTGTCCTCTTGTGGCTACATTGTATCATGGATTAAATATCAACAGAAAAATTAGGTGTGAATTACTGGGGAATTATAGATTTGAGAAATCTTAATGTTTGAAAATGGGAAAAGTTGAATGTTTATAAAGAATTGTTTTCATTTAAATAGATTACAGATTTTCCATATTGAGGTTAATGTTTGTAAATGCATGGTAATGTTACAGTCACATCCTGTGACTGAATCTGAGGGCTAATGTTCATAATGTATTTTAGGTTTTTTTAGCTTGTTAATAATTGAGGTTAATTAAATCACTTAATTTTACCAACACATTATTATTAAAGTGTGTATTGTGGTTAATTTGAGGGCACATGCTAAATCTTGATGTGTGAAATGATTTTCTTTTTCCTGACATAAAAAACAACCAATGACCATGTTCAAAGTGAATGAAGGTCAAAATAAACTTCAAAGCTGCCACAAAATAAATTTACAGAAATTAAACAAAATGTTCTTTAAGAGTTCCATCTGGAAGCATCATAACATTAAGAGTAAACTACTAAAACAATTCTGATTTGACTGCTTTTCCTTCCACGCAGCTTTGAGGGTGTTAAAACCTGATTTCATGGTGAGTTTCATACTGTGTGTACTGTAACCTACAGCAGGTTCGCTGAAGTCATTTTCACTGAATGAGGTGTAAATGACAATATTGGATGTTTTGTGTATGCACCAGTTGAGACCAACTCATCTTGAACATTTTACCGCTGTGAACAATGATGCAGGTTTTTTACTTGATGTTTTGCGATTCAGTTGAAAGAAATTTTTACTTGAGCTAAGAAAAAAAAAAAAAGAAGCCGTTGTTTTATTTGCTTGTGTCTCTGAAGCTTTGAGTTTGTGTTAATTTGCAGAATAACTTCATCTAATAAACATATTTGGATTTAAATTATATGTTGTCAAACCATACTCACATTCAATTGAACACGTATGGACACATTTGCTGTGAATAAATATTTCAATGGTTGGGGCATTACTGTTCTGACATAATTTTGATTATATAAAGTGAGAAAGCTTATTCACTTGTCTGATTTCAAGACAAGCCATCTGATACTTCTATAACTTTAAAATTTGTGATGGCTTGTGATGTCTGTAGGTTCTCAGTCATCCGGTTTCGAGGTAAATCAAGACCAAAAAAAGAATCAACTGGGTTTGCTTTAGGTTGAAGACATTTCACATCTCATTGGAGGCTTCTTCAGTTTGGACAGGTCGAGTCCAGATACTTGTACTCCTGCCTCCACAGAATTATAAGTATCTGAATTCTCTACCAGTCAATCTGAACTGATAAAGCCTCTTGGATAGGAGAGGCCATCAACTTTTTACTCTAGTCAGAGTTCTTGGACGGATTGAAAATGTCAGTCTCCATGTTCCTTGACAATCAGTTTCTGTAAAAAAATTTTTACAGGCTACAATACAAGGAGAGAGAAAATGTGAAAGTCACCAGAGGGTTCAAAAAGAGCATCAGCATGTGACAGGATATCCACACCACCAGAGGATTAAACATCATGCACAGCTTTCTCCACTTCCCATCCATCCGTTAACAGATTTAACCACATTCATGCTTGTGTTGAGACAACGTTCTTACCTGCACACCACACCGTTATGATTTATTTAAAGACCTGAAGCATTGGGATCACCTGACCATTTATGTTACTACTTTCGGATTGGCCCTAATTTGAACGGTTGAACGTATGAACTGGGAAATAAAGTTGAATCCAAACAGTCCAATGTGCAGATGTTTTATTTACAGCTTAAAAATGTTTACAATTCAAACTGAAACACATACCATCATCTGATTAGCAGCTCAATGAGCATTAACATCAGCATGAAAAAACAAAAACCTCAATAAACTTATCAGTAAAATTTGTACAAATTCTCAATAAAACAACAAAAAAGCCACCAGAAAACTTTGGCTGATGAACATAAAATGAGAAAAAAAAGAATATGGTCACGAGGGAAGCCCTGCAGCGAGGATACTACCCAGCAGAGTTTGATCCTTCAAAGCATTTTCAACATTCTTCTCTTCGATCTTTAAAAACACCTGCAGAAAGAAACAAATATTTTATATGATCCAAATCAATCACATGATTGAAAATCAGGTTAAGGTCTTCTCTATGAAATTGTTCATTTTGTTGAAAATTTATTCAGTTTGCCCTGGAAAACTTCACCTGAGAAAAAATCCCATTGGGAGCCCAAAAAATAAAAACTGTCTCTGAACAAATGATCATTCAAAAGTTACTTTTCCTTGATATACCGAATTCTATCAACAATAACCTATAGCTACAATGTTGTTCATCTTTGGAAACAAAAGTTGGTTTTAATAGACATAACAGTTAACAAACATTGAATTAAAAAGTTAGGATTACTTTATTCACTCTCCATGTTTACAAGTGAAGAAGCAGAATTAGTGTACAGTAATCCCTCGCTTATCCGCGCTTCAAGATGCATGGCTTCACATCGCAGATTTTTAGTAGGTAGTCACATGATACTGTACGCACATGCTATTGGCTGACAGTGTCCATGTGTGTGCAATGCATTCCGACTCACGTTTCCGCCTGCAACTCTTCTTTTATTCAGAAGTGTTATAGTTTGTTGCTAATTCCCGGAATTTCATTTTTTGTCCATGCATTTTTTTATATTAATGTACTTGGTATGTTATTTTATATATTTTATATATTCTCTTACAAAATACCACACTGATCAGATGGCCTGAGACACAGCAGTCAAAGAAATAGCTGTGGACCCTGACAGAGTGGTGCGTGACGGGTTGTACCTTAGTCAGCCGAGCCTCTTTAGCCTTCTTCAGAGCAAAGATTCCTCGGCTCTCCAGCAAACTGCAGAGAGATAAACACTCGCCCTGGCCGACAGCAGACACCTGCCTCTGAGCACACAGACGGCTGTAGACCTCATGGAGCTAAATGGACGCAGACGACACCTGCATGTTAAGAACACTTCTGACAGAATCGGTCTCTTATACACAAATACAACCAAGCTGGTACCTCACCTTTCCAAGCACAATCTCTTTGCTCTTTCCACTGCGTGTTACAAGCAGCAAGCAGCAAACCAGCAGCTTCTGCTGCAAGGGGAACGTCTCTCCATCAGAGTTGCCACACTGTGATGCCATCCTGTCTCCGTATATCTCTGACAACACTCGTGCAACCTGGGGGAGACTGACCTTTGAAGCTGGGTGCCATCAAGATTAGAAGTGCTTGAGTTAGCTTTTATCAGGACCAAAATTCAAGGTTTTTTAGACTAATATTATAACCAATGAAATGACAACCTTTAGTTTCAGCTTGTTTCTCTGATGTATTCTTCCTCTCATCTGACTCCACAACCTCAACTGCTCTCCTGAATACAAATGAAAACAAGATACCGTTTTAACCTACGGTTCACACCAGGCCTTGGTCAAATGCAGTTCAACAGCAGATATACAAAAAATAAAGACCAGCATCCTCCAAAAATCTCATTCATATTCATTTTTCAAAAAGATGCTCTGCATAAAAATTTGGATTTTAGTTCAATACATAAAAAGTGAAGCCAAACCTAAGGTGAACCAAAGGTGAATTTGAACTAATTTCCTACACAACCTTTTTTTATAAAATAGAAACCACACAGAGGAACAAACATGTATGTAGAGCCTTTTACAAACAAACTCATACCTGCAGATGTCCAGAGCTTTCCTGGCATCACCTGAAACTGCAGACACTTTCCTCGCACAGAACTGAATTGCGGAGGCATCCATGATCCCTTCAGCTGATGCCTGCAGGTCAAAGCAGAAACCAACTAAAAATCACAACGTCACAATGTTGTTTGACTTTAGTCAAGACGTGTTCTCTGCCCGTGTTTACCTGAGTGAGTCTGTCCTGAACGATAGCTGTGAGCTCCTGTCGGCTGTAGGGAGGAAAATTTAACAGCAGAGGGCGACAGTGAGGATGAGCCTGCAGTCGAGGGAGGATGCGGTCAGTCAGATCCAGAGCATTGGCAATTCCTGGGTGCGTGGGGGGCAATGACAAACAAATACACAAATAATACATTTTTTAAAATTTTGCTTTTAACATTGCTTCTGATTTTCTTGTATGGAATGAAAACTTTTGTTATCAATCTCGTTCAGGATTCCTAATTCTGATCTTTACTTTATTCCTTACACACATCATTCTTACCAATGAGACAGAGGCGTGATTTTGGTAGGTATGGTAATTCAAAGATGGTGTAAAGGACATCCTGGGCTTTACTGTCCAGTTGGTCCATCTCATCCAGAACAAGAAGCCTAAGGAGGAAATAAACAGTGTCAGAATAGTTGGGTACTCTTCCTATTAAAATCAAACATCGAGTGCCAGTACTAAAATGGCCGACATCATATTTAACACTGTCGCTAACAGTAAACATTGATTCACATTTCCAGCTCCTGCTGTAGGATTCTGGCTACTCACACAGCAGGTCCTGGTGCCGACAGGTACTTCTGTATTCCTTTTTGTCCACCAGGTGCTCTGAGCTTGTCAGCCAGCAGTGGAAAGATGGCGTGGGAACTCCGAAGACTCATACAGTTCACCATCACTGTTTGAACGGACGAAAGTTCGGCCTGGCAGAGATAAGAATAGACTGAATAGAATGCCTTTTAACGTCATTATACACAAGTGTACAACAAAATTCTTTAACAACTCTCTGTGCAGAGGACTTAGTTTCAAGTATTAGGTAGATATAAATACAAAAGAAGAAAAACAAAAACAAAACACAGGTGTAAGAACAAGCAGATATGAGAATATAATTACAGTGAGTCGTTAGATTGTACAATGTACTGTGTGGCAGAGGGCTCAGTAGCAGCAATTGTGACTGGGGCGTTGCACAGGTTCCTAACTGGAACAGCCAACAGCGTGTCATGAGTTACTTTAAGAGTACTGTTTTCAGTACTCTGATTACACTTGAATAAAACGTGTTGGTCAGTCTGGAGGTCCGGGCTTTGATGGACCGATACCTCTTCCCAGAGGGCAGCAGTGAGAACAAGCTGTGGGCGAGGCGTGAACTGTCCCTGGTGATGCTGGTGGCCCTACGCAGACATCTGGTGTTGTAGATGTCAGACATAATTTCTTTATTTTATAAGGAATTATAACAAAGAAAAGCCAAAATGGGACCACAGTTACTTGTCAAATGAATGCAGTTTAAATGAAAATCACAATTTGACATCCTCAACAACACATTATGCTTGCACTTTTCCACAAGGAATCCTTTAGGTGTCACAAAAACGGCACACGTCTCTTCCAATATTAACAGCAAAATTTGTTTCACTAACAATAGGGACACCACAACTGGTTCTTTTGATAGCTGACAAACCACCAATTATTCTTTTGATTAGTCAACTAATCGGATCAGACAAACAGAACGTAAAACATGGACCTTATCACACCAGCATAAAGCCGCTCTTATATAACCATCACTAGTTTTCATCTTGAACTGTTTAACATATGGGCAACCTAAAATTAAAGACAATTAAGAAGATAGTTATTAAACCTTTATTAAAATCTGCTTGTAGTAACAATTGTTTATCTGTGTAGCATAAAGTGCAAACAGCTGGGTAAAATTTAAAAAAGGCAATTGCGCACTTTTTTTTTGTTTTCTTAAATTGCTTCCACACATTTGAGCTCTGTTGCTGCCAGGAAGCCACGACACTAGGGCCCTTCTGGTATAAATTGCGTGACATTACCCCTGACCCCGGTTACTACTGTGCATGTGATCAACAACAGAAAGGCAGAAGTGGCAATGGAAGGTGCAGCAGCCTCGACAGAAAAACACAAGATTTAAAAAGGAAAAATGACACGTCGACTTTTAAATTAGTTCTCGACAATTTTTATAGTCGACATAATCAGGACAGCCCTAATTACTACTATTAGTACTGTTGATATACCTTCATCTCCTGCAGAACACAGTTGAGACAGGCTGTCTTGCCTGTTCCAGGAGCGCCGGAGATGTACAGGCTGCCAGGAACATGTTGCAGGACCCTCTCTTCCAGGAAAGATCGAATGGACGCACGCTCTGTCTCTCGGGACAGGAGTCGCTCAGGAACAGCGGTGTGGAGCGCCTGCTTCACTCCCTGAAACCTCGATTCTGGGGGAGAAAGTTGATGAAAACTGAGTAAAATCAAAGATCGCCCTGACAGACGGCAAAATGACTGACAATTTAGAAAACCAGTCGGGGGTTATTGCCGTTATCAAATTCTCAGTAGTCTGATGGCATGTCCTCAAAAATCAATGCCCAAAATTATTCAGTTTTTTTTAAAATAAAAATTGACAATACTTACAAGGCTGTTATTAAGTGATTGAATATTTGATTGTCTTACGTAAATTGAGAATCTAATCTTACTTTCTGTAAAGAGTTGAGCAATGGGCTGTTTTTTCGGTAGACTTCCGGCAGATCCTTCTTGTCTTGAAGACAATTTGGCAGTGGGAGAATGCGCCTGCTGTGGTGACAGTGGAATCAACTGTCTGCGAGCAGATCTTGGAGAGTTCTCATTGAAGCCTGGCTTTTTGGGTGAATCCAAAGTTGGCTTACTCTGCTTCGGTGGTGAACCACTGAGATTACAACCATTTTCATCTCCTTTAGAGAGAAAGGGAAAAAACACAAAAGAGTTGACTGTTATTTTCTAATAGAAAAGGGGAACAGTCTTTCTATATGATGACACTCACCTGTGCGTTTTCGGGGACTGAGTGGGAGACGTGGCTCGAGACGAGGGGATAAGGGAGGTGCTCTTGCATATCTGGGTGAGAGCGGGATGGGCTGGTGAGTAGGTTGTTTTGGGGAGAAAGGCTGGATCTGAGTTTGGGTGTGCTGTTGTGTTTCAAGTTTAGATTGAAATGGAATCAGAGGTTTCTCCTGCCGTGTCTTCGGATGTGAGGAAACTCTACAGGATTTTTGACGAGGGAATGGCAGCGTGGGCTGAGCCTGGCTCTGAGAGCGTGTGTTAGGCATTTGTGCTTAGTCTGAAACACAGAAGAGAAAGCTCGCTCAGACTGATGCAAATCCTAGATTTCAATCAATCAATCAATCAATCAGCCTTTGTTTGGATAGCGCTTAATCACATCAGCAGACATTTCAAAACACTTTAACAAACACAGCTTGCAGTATATAAAATTGTTATATTGTTCAAAATGAACTATAAATGACTTCATTATATTTTAAAAAACACTTCCAATTTGAATACAGAACGATTTGACACACCTATTTATTGGCAGTAAGAAATATTTGGGGCAGAAATCATGTATATTAAACAGTAACTTCTTCACCAGTATAAAATCCTTAAAAAAAAAGAGAAGGGACAGCTTTAAATGACAATCATTTGGTCCAAAAGAACTTAAAACAATAGATATTAGTCCCCATCACATCATGTCTCTCTACATGACCGTCAACGTTTGTCCACGGGAGACTGATCTTATCGGGAAGGATTTCAATATAAAAAGCTTCTGTGCTCCTAAAAAAATCAAATAAGGCTGGATGCGACATATTCCACTAATAATTAACAGTAATGTCTTTTAAAAAGTTGTCTAAAAACTCTTCAATTTACCAATAATGTACATCAAACAATCATCCGGCGAACAAACAATGGCCTGGTGAAATGGCAGCAAGACAGCAGGAAGGACAACTCCATTAAAATACACCAGTTTCTTCATTTTATAATAACTTAGCACGATAAATATCATCACGAAGGGCACATTTATGGTGATATTTGCTTAAAATGAGCGGCCTCATTGTATGATAAACAACACAACTCCACTACGGCCTGAAGTTATTTCGCGTCTGACTTGTACATTAACGTGTTGGTGAGAATCGTACCTGTCCAGAAAGTGGGAAGAAATCCCTTCAGCTCTTAGTTAGATGTTTTCCTCCGCCTTCAATGGATTTTCTCTCCAGCGATACGTGAACGCTCCTTCACACACTAAACTCTAAATAGCGCCAAAGACTCAACGACTCCGCTCTCTTTACACTTCCTGTTTTCTGATTGGTCCTCTTCACTACACAGCAACACAGCTTTTACTCTCATTGGCTCGTTACACCCCAGACGGATGTTACGTCACAGATTACGAGGCAGGCATAACGCGGGAGTTTCAATACAACCCTATTTTGGCGGAATATGCTGTACTTACAGTACCAAAATCCGCTGTGACTGGATCCAGACAGCTCCCCTCCCACGACTTTACACAGGACATTTCTAAACTGAGTAAGGATGTTCAAATACCAGACACTACACAAAATAAAAGAAGTCAATTAAAAATTTAGAATATTTTCTAGTTGAATGACTTGAATTTTAAGACCTGTTTTTCGGTTTTAAAAAGAATTTTCCTGTGTTTGCCCTTCAGTGTACAAATTCTTTTATCTCACTCACTTTGTACATTTCACACACACACACACACACACACACACACACACACACACACACACACACACAAACACACCGGATACACAGACACACGTACACAAACGCAAATATGCAAGACTAAAAGAGAGAGATGGGGTGAGGGGCAGCCATGTATCACCGCCCTAGGAGCGGCTTATGAGGTTCAGTGTCTTGCTCAAGGGTACCTTGGCAATGCTCAGAAGGTGAGCTGGTGCCTCTCATTTGGCATCTTTAGACTCATTCTGAGGGGAGTGAAGTGCCAGAATGATATGCACAGTTCTTTAGCTACCTCCTGCAGTCATTGCACACATGAAAAAATTCTTCCCACACAAACATCTGTTCTACCTTTGAGGGCTGAGCCCCTCAAAAGGCCTGACCCTAAAACTGCCCCTTATGAAAACACTGAACATTCTATTATCTATGACGGGTTTTAACTAATACAAGTGTATAAACATTCACCTAGTCTAGTCTAGTCTAGTCTACTGTCCTTCAGCAAGTGTAGTTAAAATTATATGCAGTTTTGAAGTTATATGAAGTTTTTTTTTTGCAAAAAATCTTCTTCTTCTGAAGCACTTTAGTGCTTTCATCTAATGTAAAATTGTAAAATGTTTGAATGTGATTTTGCAAAAAAAAAAAAATCAAGGCACATGAATATTTTTCTTCTCATGTTTAAAGTTTTATTTTGAAAGGTAAACCGGACGCAGTTACATTGGTGTAGTTCGCAGCGACGTCAGCCGAAGAAAGAGAACCGGAGAGAGCAGCGAACCCGTTTGATGGGCAGTCCTCCAAAAAAACCTGGGATACTGAAGGATGGAAATCATTTTAAATATTCCATGGCAGACCTTGAACGTTAGGCACGAACAATATCCCTCATGTCCTGACGTAAAATAGGGAATATTGCTGACGATAAAAAAACAACAACCCCAAAAACAAATCAGGCTATTGCTTCTGCATCTCCACCATTTTGGCCGTCAGTGATGGAGCACATCCGGACCCCCAAGGTGACAAGACTTGTTATCACTTGTTACTATCGTTTTGTTCTTCGCTTTTTCTCCTCCGATCGTATTTTACATCAAAAATGTCTTGTATGCTAAGCCGAGACTTTCGGGTTGTCTTTCTATTAATCTCTTTCTCTCTGTGCACAGTTATTATCGATATAGATTAGACATTTCAAAGCTGGTGCTTGTTTTTATCCATCCTGCTAACCTTGTGTGTCGAGGCTCTCCAATCCTCTGTCACAGCAAAGAGAACCTGTGTCCGATAACGGAACCAGGTATTGAAGCACATCTGGCACATTGGGGTTGGTGTGATGCTCGAATGCCACCATAACATTTCATTTATCACAATTATAAAGTTTAACCTTGATGTTCGTCCTGTGTCATCACCTCATTGTGATGAGGTGATGAATCTTCTGGACGCCTCTAGTTCCCTCACGTCTGCCCACCTTGGTATTGCTTTGTATGCACCTGTCCTCCACATGACCACCCAGAACGATCTGTGTTCTTACCAATTAGAAGGGCACAGACGAAGGGCTATCCATGATTATCAATCAATCATCAATCAACTTTTATTTGTATAGCACTTAATCACATCAGCAGACATTTTAAAGCGCTTTAACAGACAGAGAAACCCAGCTGAACCCTCCAGAGCAAACATAAGCAACAGTGGCAGGGAAAAACTCCCTCATTGAGGAACAAACTCCGGGCAGGACCCAGACTCTGGAGGACGGTCATCTGCCTTGACCGGTTGGGTGGGAATGGAAGTACAATGGGGGTAGAGACAGGGTAAGAGGAAAAGAGCGAGACAGACAGAGAGAGAGACCAGATGGAATTGCAGCTTAAAGGTGAGCTCCAGCCACTGAAATCCCCACCTCTAAAGTAGAAGAACGTAGACAATAGTAGTATCTTGCAAGCATGTGAAGTGTAATTGTATTATGAGCAAGAATAAGCAAAGACAAAGAAATAACAGAGGGTCCTAATTAATGCAACTCCCTTTAATGGGAAACAGAGAAAACAGAGAAAATACCCTCAGCAGCCTAAGCCTATAACAGCTTATCTAGTAGAATCTCTATCATATCTAACTGTAGGCTCTATCAAGGAGGAGGGTTTGTATTCTACTCTTAAATAAGCTAAGGGTGTCTGCCCCCCGGACCGAGGCTGGGAGATCGTTCCAGAGTAAAGGGGCCAGATAGCTGAAGCTTTTTCCTCCTGTTTTACTCTCAAATACATGACGGGTTTCCAGAAATCCTGCATCCTCAGATTGAAGAGCCCTGGGAGGGTGATACACTTGAATGAGATCTTCAGTGTAAGACGGAGCCTTTAAACATGATCATAAAGATCTTGAATCTTATTCTGGATTTTATTGGGAGCCAATGTATGGATGCCAGGAAAGGAGAAAATGCGCCTGCTTCTCCCAGTTCAAGTCAGTAAGCGAGGAGCTGCAATCTGAGGTAGTTGTAAAGTCCTAATGGAGGAGCCCAATAGCAAGGAATTGCAGTAATAACATAATGCGCACATGTTGGTGAATTAAGAGAACTTCATAACTGTTTAACATCGTCAGACTGCCTGTTTTTATGTTGCTGGTATTTTGATCTTGGTAGGTGGAAAATGTGCGTCTCCTGGATCGGTCATCAGGCCAGAGAAAGGCCAACGTTGGGACACTCTATCTTTCATCCATGCACACCATCTTTGTAGAGAACAACCCTGAGACCAGGAAAGAGACATGGGTAAGCCGGCAGAATGCTCGTTAGCCATGAGCACTTTGTTCAACACTCAATACATGTCATAGTCAAGGTGGATTCATTACATTAATTGTTGATTGAATTCAGTGAAACTTCACAAATGCTTGGGAGGGGCCAAAAAAGTGTGTTGCATCTGAGTAATTAGACATTAACTAATTTAGCATTCAAATTTGATGACTTTTTTTGACGTGATACAAACATCTGAAATGTGGCTCATTGCCTTTGTTTCCTTGTTTCTATTGTGATATAAGTTGTACCTCACAAGGTACAAAGTTTGGATTCAGGGAGTTTATTCTAGACATGTCAGAATCATTTAGACAAGTTGAGTGACAGAACCCCAAATTCAGGATGATGTTGGTACATTACATAATGTAAAAACTCTCCCATTTTCAAAGATGGACTAACATCATATCATCATAACATTTCACCTAAATGAACTTGTAAGGTTCATTTAGGTGAAATATTGGACTTCAGTTGCTTGTCATAGTTCCCTCTATGAAGTATTATTGGTGTCGTGTGAGTGCTTAGTTTCCGGATGGCACTCTTCTCTTTTCAAATTTCCTGCAGGAGGTGTTGGAGAATGCTGCTCTACCCCTGTAGACCAGAGCAGATAAAACACTCATCCAGAGGCTGTCAGATTTCACCTAACAGGCACTATTGAATGGATTATCAGAAGTAAAACAGGACAGATTCCAGTCAGCTAGTGTAGAAATTAAACAGCTGCCAAGGCAACTCGAGTTCTTCCAGCTCAGCAGACAGCCTGGGCCAGGAGCTTCCCTTTAGACTGATGCCAACTGTACTTCCTGAATATTTTAGATCACGAGATATATTGCACAGTAATGTGACACATCTTCTGCTGGTTTATGTTTTATTTTGCCAAATTTCATGCCTTTTAGTTGTTGTTTAATTATTTGGAAATTTAAGGTGTGTGTGTGTGTGTGTGTGTGTGTGTGTGTGTGTGTGTGTGTGTGTGTGTGTGTGTGTGTGTGTGTGTGTGTGTGTAATGTATGTCAACTAATAATGGGACAAATTTGTGTTCCTGCATTAAAGGTGCTGCACAGTATGATCAGCAGTGTGGAGAAGCCCCCCACCATCCCTGGAGGAAGCCAGCTCATTTTGCGTTGTAAGGACTTCAGAGTATTCCAGATTGTCATTCAACAGGAGAGAGACTGTTTGGATGTCTACACTTCATTGGTCAGGTTGTCACGACCAGGTGTGTGTGTGTGTGTGTGTGTATTTGTGTGTGGAAGTGCCAAAATATATGCTTTATCATCTGCACCAACACTTGTCTGAGTATAGGTGTGTTGTATGCTGTTATTTGCTGTTGATTTAGATCTGCTCTAGGGAGGCTAGAAAGGTTAAAGACTTATATACGCATGTCTGAATTATTCAGCATTGATAATTATTTACAACGGTTCCTGTTTCTGGTTTCTGGTGGTGGATTGAGTGGCACGAATGGTTTGAATGATGATTCTGTCCCTGTAGATGGACTAATTGCACCCTTTTCTTTTCTTTTCCTCTGGTCTATGTACATGGTCAGGTAAGTGCTTTATCTTTATCTTTTTTTCGTTTGTGATTCGTTATTTGTGTAATTGCTGGTGTTGTGAGGACTCTCCGGGCGCAATGGCGCCTGCCGAGCCGCCACCTCCGTCACTCCAGTAGGGAGTACGGATCGTCCCTCCGGATAACACCGTGTCGGTGGAGGATGTTCTACTGGCGGTAGGAGACCAGGTAGGTCATGAGAATGTGTTGTATGCTTCGAGGATGAACAAAGGTGTTGTTGTCTTCCTAAAGGAAGACCAGAACGTCTATCAGCTGATAGAGCGTGGTGTGTTCATCAATCAGCTGTTTGTTCAGGTGTCCCCACTGTCGGCACCATCCACGCGGATCACGGTGTCAGGTGTTCCACCGTTTATTCCAAATGAGTTGTTGGAAAATGGGCTTCGTCGGTTTGGAAAATTTTCAAATGGGTTTACTGAACTAAAATTGGTTTGTAAAAGCTATTAACTGAAGCACGTTAAGTGCTTGACAATGTCAAGGTTTTGTCGTCTTCTGAGGTGGTGAAGGGTTGGCTCCTAATGGTTAGAGCAGAAATAAATAATTCTATGTTCTGTTTTCTTAACATCTATGCTCCAAATCAAGGAGCAGATAGAACAGTTTTTTTCAAATCCTCGAACTGGAACTGAAGGAGCTTCATCAAGGAACGGCTAATTTTAGGGGGAGACTTTAACTGTAAATTGGATTTTACACTGGATAGAACTGGCGAAGAGCCTCATCCACTATCCCCGAAGAACCTGAAGAGCCTCATTGCTCAGGCAGATCTGGTGGATGCATGGAGAGTTAAGCATCCACAGTCCAAACAGTACACGTGGTGGAAGGTTATCAATACTAGGGTGTGTGCAGCTAGATTAGATTGGCTGTACATTTCCCAGTGTCTCACCACCTCGTTAGCCGATAGTACAATAACCCCAGTTGGGTTTATGGACCACCACATCATATGTGCAGATATGATCCTTTCACCAGGTGGGAGGGTTAATTCTTATTGGTGCTTTAATAATAAACTCCTGCAAGACAGGAATTTCTCTAAGAGTTTTCAGGTTTTCTGGCAGAGATGGAGAGAGAGAAAGGTTGGTTGTAATTCGATAAAGCTGTGGTGGGAGGTTGGAAAGACGCAGATTCAAGTGTTATGCCAGCAGTATACTGCTTGATCAACTGTTAAGCTGAAAACAATTGTTAAACAACTTGAAGCGGATATTAGAGTTTTAGAAGAGGGATCACTTCAGAGTTCAGGTCCTAACACAGGTCGTCTGCTACAGGAGAAGAGGCAGGAGCTCAGCTCTTTCCTCCAAGAAAGAGTGAAGGGGGTGCTGGTCTGGTCCTGCTTCCTTCAGCTAAAGGATATAAATGCTCCAAGTTCCTTCTTCTTCAGTCTGGAGAGATCAGTGGCACCAAAGAAGAGAATGACCTGCCAGCAGCTTCCAGGGGGTAGACTATCTACTGATCCGGCAGAGATGAGGAATTATGCAATGGCTTTCTACGCGAACCTCTTTGGGGCAGAAGCATGCAACATCGAGAGTCGTGAGGAGCTCCTGGATGGTCTTCCTCAACTTGATCCGGAAGAGAAAGCTGTTCTGGACATGAAGCTGACAATGGAGGAGCTGACTATAGCAGTGAACCAAATGGCGCTAGGACGGGCGCCAGGAATTGACGGTCTCTCCTCTGATTTCTACAGACATTTTTGGAAAATCCTCTGGCCGGATCTGCATGGGGTCCTCCTTGAATGTTTTAGAATTGGGTCTCTTCCTGTGTCCTGTCAGAGAGCAGTGCTCTCCCTGCTGCCGAAGAAGGGGGACCTGACTCTGATCAAGAACTGGAGACCGGTTGCTTTGTTGTGCACTGACTATAAGGCGCTCTCCAGCGCTCTGTCCAATAGCTTGAAAGATGTGTTGGCTTTAAATGTGGATCGTGACCAAACCTACTGTGTCTCTGACAGAAATATCATGGGCAATATTTTCCTTATGAGGGACATTTTTGATTTAATTCGGGAATATGGAGTTAATATTGGTATTGTATCACTGGATCAGGAAAAAGCTTTTGACAAGGTGGATCATTCTAACCCTATAGCCACAAACAGATACAGGGTGCATCTTGATCCTGAGCTAGGGGAGGTGTGTATCTTTTGTGGGAGTAATGAAACTCTGGAACATTTCTTTGTTCAGTGTGCCCGGCTGGTGGTACTATTTGATTTGCTTAAGATGTGGTTTCAGGGTTTTGGAAAAGTTTTCACGTATGATCTGTTCATTTTTGGACGAAAATATTCAGCTGCAGATAGGTCTGTTATTGTTTTGCTTAATTTTTTGTCTGCTGCTGCAAAGTTGGCAATCTGGATCACACGCAGGATGCTGGTAGCACAGAGGTTGTACTTGTGCTGGAGGGACTGGTGAAAACCAGACTAAGGATTGAGCACTCCTATTATAAAGTGACGGAAAACTTGGTGGTTTTCGGTCGTACTGTATATGGGCTGTTGGGGGGGTTTTATGTTCTGTAGGGGAAGGAGACTCTTTGGTTATTGATTTTTGATTAATGTTTTTGTTTGGTCTCTGATGTTTTTGTAATTGCTATGGTGTGTTTTATGTTGTTTTAGTTAATGTTAAGAAATGTTTCTTTGAAAACCAAACCTCTCCTCTCCTCTCTCCTCAGAGAAGTACAGTGAGTTGTACTGCCTGTCTTTTAATCCCAGCGTGGACAAAGAGGAGAGACAAGAGTCATGGAATTTCATAGACCTCATGGCCGACTATAAGAGGATGGGGGTCCCTAATAACCTCTGGGTCATGACAGCGGCCAACAGTGAATTCAGGGTCAGTCTAATTGGAACATCTTTTCTTTGTGGTACAGAAGTAAGAGTAGGCATTAAATCGTATTCAAGAGGAATTTGACAGTCTGTCGAACAGATTCTTATTAGTGGTAAAGTGAGGCTGTGTTTTGTTTTCATTGTATAATGAAGTTATTGTTTATATGTTTTAGTCTTTTAAAAGTTGCCATACTGCTTGAGTGATCATGCTGGTGGTTCATTCTATAGTACTGCTCTAAACATTACTGTCCCACATGCAGCATTTGTTCTGAATTTGTTTTTCAATGAACTCAGTACTAGCCTACCTGGTTGTATGACTGTGTTGATCTCTAATTTTAGTTTGTTTGTTTTTTTAAAGTACTGACGATTTGGTTGTTTGAAGTAACAGATTATCAAGAAAATGCTCAAATCTGACATCAACACATAAAACAATATATAAAGCCAGCTCACCCAATATGCTAGTTTTATTTTTGGTGGTCTGGCTTGTTGTCAAGAACGTAGCGCACGGAGGCAGGACTCAAGTGCACGACACTGAGCGGTAAAATCAGAAAGCAAGGTTTTTTCCAGGCAAGGTTCTGTACAAAGGTAAAGCAATCAATCAAGGCAGAAGTATCCAAGGCGGGATGCGAAAAGGCAAGGTCAAAAACAAACAAGGTTCAAACACAAAAAAGCTATGACAAGAACTATGACGAAAGGCTGGGACGTGGGCGACGAGACAAGACACAAAAGGGGAATATACTGTATATGCAGGACTGATGGGGGTGATAGGAGACAGGTGCTGGTAACACAATCAGGGATCAGGTGCACGCGGACTGGGAGGGGGCAGGGCAGACAGGAACATGGAACAGAGACAGGGGTGAGTGATCACAAAATAAAACAGGAAGACCAGACATGAAACATGGGGAAGCAAAAACACTTAACAAACAGGATCATGACACTTGTTTACACTTGAATTTGTCCTGCATAGTCTAGGATCAGTTACCATGGAAATATAGCCTGGTCCAGGTTAAGACACAATTTGACAACTGACTGACTGGTGTCTTGCTCCATTATTTAACTTATTATTATTATTTAAGCTCAGAGAAAATCAGATGAAAGAAAAGAATAAAATTAAGTATGAAATAAAAACATAAAGGAATAAAATATTTTAAGGCAAATAGATTGATTTACACAGGACCGATATGTAAACAGTTGAGCTATCTCCAAAACACATGAATCCTATTTTTAGTTCCTCTTTGTGTTTTCGAAGGATTAGCAATTATTTTTTGCATGTCTTCCTCAGGTTTTGTTTGTAGAAGCTATATTGCATTTATAAATTACTATATATTTTAAATCTTTCTATATGTTTAAAAACTTAATCTGTTTCTAACTGTCCACTGTGTTCAATGACATAAGTATTGCAGCTTGTCCTAAATTACTGCTGTTTACTGTGGTTGATTGATTTGATCTGTGCTCAATCTCTCAGGCAACTTAAAAATAGCATGCTCCCACAGTCATCTTAACAAGATGAATCTAGCTATAGTTAGTCCGGCTGGATGAACTGGAATCAGGTTTTAAGTAAACACTATGATTGTTCAGGTTTATACAAGTTTGACTTTAATCCTTTCTTTTCTTAGTGCTTTACATGAAACATTGTCCTGTTCCCACTCTTGAGTCATGACAGACTGTTAAGAACAATGAGACTCTGTTTCTTTATCTGTTGTCCTTTTGTCAGATTTGACTACTTGTAACATAGATGTTAAAATGACTGTCATCGACTGTTAACTGATGTGTATCTAACTTGGGCTTACCACTGTCGGCATGTGTATCCTGTTCTAGGTGTGTGATACGTACCCATCAGAGCTGTTCGTTCCAAAATCTGCCACACCATCAGTCATTGTTGGTAGCTCAAGCTTCAGGAGCCGAGGACGATTTCCTGCTTTGTCCTACTTCCACCAAGACACCCTGGTCAGTGTGACACTGAATTATGGGAATGTATATTTTTACCTTTGCTGAAAAGGTTACAATTTTGCTGTCGTTGTTGTTGATACAAATGTGATCCAAGTTCTAACAACAGCTGATGCTGGACTAGGAGTCACATGATAAGAGACCGATGCTTTTAGGTGTAATGATGTAATGGAGAAACTGAGCTGCCTTGGCGAAAGCTAGCCGTCTGAGTGGTGTCTAATTTGGAAGATTGTTAACTTGCCGTTTAATGGAAGAGCAACAAATTTATCCTTGTCATCATAATTATATGGTGGAATAAATAAATAATCAACTGATCTAACCACTCATATGTGTCTGTGACTGTGACAATGATATCATACAGGCAGCTGTCTGTCGGTGTAGTCAACCACTGTCAGGCTTCAGTGGACGCTGTCAAGAAGATGAGATGATGCTGCAGGCCGTAATGAAGTCCAACCCTGGCAGTGACTACATCTATGTGGTGGACACCAGACCCAAGGTAACACACACATGCACAGGCACTTTATCAGTCACACATCTGTTAGTCACAATATAAAGTATGCAATTTGTCTGATACACTTGAATACAGTTTATTGGATTTCTGTGTCCAGCTCAATGCAATGGCAAATCGAGCAGCAGGTAAAGGCTACGAGAATGAGGACCACTACGCCAACATCAAGCTACAGTTCATTGGCATTGAAAACATCCACGTGATGAGGAGTAGCCAGCAGAAAATCATTGATGGT
This sequence comes from Antennarius striatus, assembly GCF_040054535.1. Classification (NCBI taxonomy): domain Eukaryota; kingdom Metazoa; phylum Chordata; class Actinopteri; order Lophiiformes; family Antennariidae; genus Antennarius; species Antennarius striatus. The sequence goes on along the minus strand of NC_090783.1, from coordinate 14,123,815 downwards.
AAAAAGAAGTTCACATGTGTTTGTGTGCGCAACAGATGGAGAAGGCTGCTTTAAGAACAGGAAATCCTGAAGTTGTCACTCTGCTCTGATAGGATCTCTTCGTGTGTGTGTGTGTGTGTGTGTGTGTGTGTGTGTGTGTGTGTGTGTGTGTGTGTGTGTGTGTGTGTGTGTGTGTGTGTGTGTGTGTGTGTGTGTGTGTGTGTGTGTGTGTGTGTGTGTGTGTGTGTGTGTGTGTGTGTGTGTGTGTGTGTGTGTGTGTGTGTGTGTGTGTGTGACTTCTCGGACTCCATTTCAGTTAGCGAGATGAGATCTTCATCCATGACTGACTTCCTGTGGGGTCTAGAAAACTCTGGTTGGCTTAAACACATTAAAGCCATACTGGATGCTGGTGTCTTCATATCCAGGGTGTGTACATACACATACACACGTACACTTTTTAAATTATACACATATACAAGTATATATAAAATACAGGATAATATGGTAAGATATCACCTATGGAAGTGAACAGCTGCTGAATTTCTCTGTATAATGGAAATAGTTTCAACACAAATAGCTTTAAGTCAGAGACATTTAAATTAAATTTTCATGAAATTGACAGATGGAGCAAGAATATGTGTGTTTTTTAAAACTTTTTTTTAATGGTAAAATGAGATAAATACGTCACAATTTTGAATGTTTTGAAATTTCTTTCACACAGCCGGTTCAAGATGATACTGGTTAACTTTTGTTGCATCTCATTTACCTGTGTGAGTACATCATGGGGGTCAAGGTTCATGGTAGTAACAGACCTGAATCAACTTCTGTATAAACAGGCACGGTTTTCCAAAGTTGTTTAAATCAATCCACTGGACTTTAAGATGAATAAGTGAGACCCTACCCAGACAAATAAGTAATGCGGTAGGACTGGATGGGGGTTTAATATCTTGATTGACATGTGTGTGACCCACAACTGGAAGTCAGCAAAAGGTGTGGTTGGAAGTCCCTAACTTTTAGTCAAATGATGAGCTCCAGCACCATCTAACAAGGCCAGTAAATGATTGCTGTTTTTTTGTTACATCCACAAGTTACCCCAGAGAATATCATCTAATCCTTTGGTTAGTTATCAAGAAAAGACCATCTGTTGCCTCTTTTTCTCAGGCAGTGGCCGATGAAGGTGTCAGTGTGTTGGTTCATTGTTCAGATGGTTGGGACAGAACCGCCCAAGCCTGCTCTGTAGCCAGTATATTATTGGATCCCTTCTACAGAACCATCAAAGGACTCATGGTAACACACCAACACTGACAATCTCTAATTCTCAGTTGTTGTCATTGATTTCATCCTTCCGTCCCTGTGTGTCCTGCCCACCTTGTTTCTACCTCTCCCTCTTTTTTCTAGGTCCTGATAGAGAGAGATTGGGTTTCTTTTGGACACAAGTTCTCCCACAGGTCAGTAACTGGGTCTTCCCTCCATTAATATTAGCGGCGTCTGCAGAGCAATATCATTGCAGCCATTTTGAATATTTTAATTTTTTAAAATAACGTCCAACCTTGGATAAACAAAAAAACAAAACAAGGTTTCAATTATGGTCAACAGAGTCACATCAGTAAAAAAACCTTTAAAGGCTAGTTTCATTAAATTTGAACGCAACAACTTAATACTCACTTACCCCATAAAAATAGTTTCTAATTCTATCTTTTGTAGCTCATACAGCTACAGAAATATTACGTGACCTCCACCCAAGTCCAAAGTGTTCTTCTGTGGGTCATACCCTTGCTTTCCACAGAATTCCTTTACAATTAAATCAAGTGAAAATATTTCCCCCACCATAGAGCTATGCCGGTAGTCCTCAAGATACGAACATCTGACTTACGAATATTGGTGGATACGATGAAGCGAGCACCGGCGTATCCAACTGCTGCCAACTCTACCAAGCAGCACCGGTGTGCTCACGCGTCTCCAACCCTCATCTCCCCCAGTTTCTTTTTGTGCATATTTCTGTGAACATCTCAGCGTGTCAAACGTTGTTCCCTCTTGGATATTTTGCTATTTATCATGGCTGATAAAGCAAAAGCTATCTCTCTGATTACAACTCTGCCTCTCACTGACAAAGCTCCTCATTTGTTAGTTGAGAACTACAGTACCTGTATATCAAAAATTGTAGATCTGTGCTCTGAAACCCCATGTCTTCAATCAGTCTTGGCCTAAATGGATGTAAAAGTAATGTGTAGAACAGCACGTATCTAAATAGGTACATTCTTCAATATATGGGCCTAAATAGAAAACTGACAAATTTTATAACATCGTAATCCTGATTCTATGACCACAATTAAAGCACCATGAGGAAATCTGTGGGAATGCAGGCCCCTGGAATGTCTTGGGAAGAGAGCCTCAAAGGGATTCATGCTTTCTCTATCAACTCACCCCAATAATATTCTCAGATATTGCGTCTCATTTTGGTAAATGTAGCCCAGCAGAGGCTTTTTTCTGTCATAGGATTGGTAAACATTTCAGTTCATGTGATTTATCTTTACGTTTGACTCCTGGGAGTGTGACGTGTTGGACATCTCAGATAGAGCTGTGTCCCTGCAGGTATGCTCACCTGGATGGAGATCCTAAAGAAGTGTCTCCTGTCATTGATCAGTTCCTGGAGTGTGTGTGGCAGCTGTCTGAGCAGTTCCCATGTGCCTTTGAGTTCAACGAGCGCTTTCTCATCGTCATACACACACACGTCTATTCTTGTCATTATGGGAACTTCCTGGGCAACTGCCAGAAGGAACGCAAAGATATGAGGTATGGAATAAGCAAACAAAACATGGTATTTTTAACAGTAGTGTTATCAGTAGTCGTATTAAACCTCGGAAACAGAAAAAATACTTTTGACATCCATGCTATCGTTAACACCCTCAGTTCAATTCTCCATTATGTCATTTAAACAAAACCAGCAGTCACCAGATAGTGTGCCCAGTTACCTGATAGTGTCACCAGAAACCAGATGGTCCAGGAGTCATGTGATGCTCTGTGATGATGACATGAAACCTACGCCGAGAAACTGTAATGCTTTGGTGGTGTTACAGTTACTCTGGAAAAATGCGTTTCACTGGAAGTGGTTTTCTTTATGATCTAGAAAATAATTTTGACACCCAACTGAATCAACACAGTTGTTTTTTTTATCGCAGTTTGGCCAGTATCATTAATATAATATATGTTTTTTTCACTGTAGTGAATTTTCCATAATTCCTATAAATGAAACACGCAACATAACCAGAATAATTCCCGTGCAAATTAGCGAGGGAATACGCTATATAGCGTTCCACTAGCAACTCCTGGGATCAGGACAACAAATGGGCCCTGTATCGAATTTACTGTCCAGAAAATTGTCCAAGAGTTCAAAAACGACCCGTTTAGGAACAGTTCTCATGATATCACGACATGAGTGATTGACATGAGTGATAAACGTAGCCCGGACCCATCTGCATGAGACCACCCCCTCTCCCCGAATAAGGGCGTGTTTAGTGTGTGTGGCAATGTCCAGCCTCAGGATGTCCTTATGTCACCATGTTTCACTGAAGTACATCACACTACATTCCTACTACTCCCTTTGACTCCTGATGTTAGCTCCTCCATGTTGTTAACCAGTGGTCTCTCATTGTCCTGATGACCGCGGGGAGACACAGCTTTTGTTATCTCCTCTCCACACTCATCAGTTGTGTCCTCCACTGATTTCTTTTTCCATCTGCAAATATTGCTCGGTGGCACATGTACATAAGTACATCCACAGGGGCGTGTAGCAGGCGAGAGGGAGCTCCTTTAACAACACAGAACCCCACACCACCTGCTGCCAGTCCCTGCAAGAGCCATGCCCATTTCCATCTCATTCTAAACATTTTATAACCAGCCCAGACAAACAGTCTGTTCTTGGTCAAACTCATTTCAGCAACTTTTAGACAGTGTGTGTGTGTGTGTGTCTGTCTGTCTTTTTGTCTGTGTGTGTCTGTGTGTCTGTCTCTGTGTGTCTGTGTGTGTGCATTGTGTGTGTGACCACAGGTTACATGAACGAACTCATTCTGCGTGGTCTCAGCTGTGGAAGGACAGAGCGCAGTACGCCAACTCTCTATATAAGGCTGAGCTGAGCCAAACTCAAGGTGTCCTAAGACCCAACACCACCCCCTACTGCTTCAAGTAAGTAACTGGAGCTATAATAATCCTGTCAAAGTGAGCAATGTAATGATGTGGGGTGTTTGTGATGTCTCCCAAAACTACATGCATGTACATACAAATCACTCACCCACTGTAACTGGATTTAGAGCCCTGAACCCACACTGATATTTCACTCTTCATCCATTCATTCATTCATCTTCTAATCACCGCTTTATCCGCCATAGAGGGTCAGGGGGAGCTGGAGCCTATCCCAGCTGGCTTAGGGTGTGAGGCGGGGCAAACTCTGAGCACGACGCCAGTGTGCCACAGAGCCACACAGAGACAGACAACCCTGCACGCTCACACTCACACACTACTGGCAATTTCAAGCCGACTAATTAACCTGAATGTCTTTAGCGGTGGGAGGAACCTTGAGAGAACCTTGAGAGAACCCACGTAGACACATGCAACTCCGCACAGAGCGGAAGTTGAACCTGGACTCACCTTGCTATGCGGCGACAGCGCCACCCACTGCACCACCGTGCTGCTCACTCTACATCTACCAGTGAATAATCTCATCAGTAGGCATGATGATACGGTAACACATTTCCCTGAAAGAGGCTGTTTAAACATAAGAAAATGTATATAAAGTGGGCCAGTAGTCTTCATTATATGTAAGATGGCAGTAGATATTATAAACATAACCCAGGCTGACTTTTTAAATTATTTTTAATTAAGAAATACATTTATCTAGTATTAAGTATTACATTTGTAAAACCTTGGTCATGATCTAAATCTCATCACTATAACATTCATTCATTCCTCTTCTATACGGCTCCATCCACTGTCACAGAGAGCTGTAGCTTATCTCAGCTGGCATAGGGTGTGAGGCGGGGCAAATGCCGGGTGCGACGCCAGTGCACCGCACAGTCACACAGAGACAGAAAAACAGGCCCGCACACACTCACTCACACCTGTGGGCAGTTTGGGACTGGACAATTCACCTGAGAACCCGGAGAGAACCCACGCAGACACGGGGAGAACATGCAAAACCACACAGAGCGGGACGCAAACTCTGAACCATATTGCTGTGCGGCGACAGTGCTACCCACTACGCCACCGTACCGCCCCACTACATTTTATTCTAAACTGTCCCCTTTCATCTCTCTCCGTGGTGCAGAATGTGGAGGGGTCTCTATAATCACATAGAGAAACCAACGCCTCCTAGTCAGTCAGCTGCTGATTTCTTGTCTGCTGTGAGGGAACAGTCCCAACAGCTGGAGGAGGAGCTGACCAATCACCAGGAGGTACCATCAAGAGGAACCACTCACCACCACCAGCTGGGCTCCAGACAAGGCATACAACACGCAAACACAACACCTTTTTACAACACCACCATCAAAATCAACATCCGTCTTTCCAAAACAAGTAGGAGCCTCTGCTCAGACTTGGTATTGATAACTGTCCCAGGTAATCCGATCATGAAGGGACAACTCAACTAACACTGATTGAGACACATTTTCAAATCGCTCAGGCCACCTCAGCAGTGTTAACAGTAGTATGTTCACTGAAGCACGGCCCACTCAGCTGGCATTTACAAAATGTACTGTAATCATGACTCAGAGGTAACAAGTGTCAGATTTCGAGTTCCGTTTCTAATAACTGATGTCTAACACAAATTTGACAGTTTACTTTCCCTTCCTCGTGACACCCTCAATATACACAGAGAGAGAGTAGTTGGTTAGTACTGCTGATAGGTGAGAGGAGGACTTCTCATTTAATTTATACACATCAGTACAGTATTTCGTGTTCTCTGTGTTTGCAGAGGATTGCTGCCCTGACTGGCAAACCAATCACGTGGGAGAAGGTTGTGGTTCTGAGGAAGAGGTCTAGCCATCTGTGGCAGAAACACTGCGGGCCAGACCCGCCCACTACTTACTCTGACTCAATCACTGGACCCTCACAGGAAAATGGTCACGCATTTTCCTCTGTGCCAGCCAAACAGAAGGCTCAGACCAGGGGTCCCGCTGTCACTGTGGCTCAAGGGCTGCGCACCAATCTCAAGTGTAATGACATCGATGACCTCTCCACTTGCAGTGATCTGGAGTCGGGGGTGGCCGACCTCAACAGCTGCTCATCCAGTGGTGGGGAGGACAAAAAAGACTTGTATTCTGACTAGGCCACCTTCATAACTGCCAAACAGAAATAAAGGGAATCATGTTGCCTGGCTGGAAGGTGAATGAGGACCCAGTGCACTTCCAGTCAATTTCCAAAATATTTATTGCAACACGTGGAAGGGAGGCGGGAGATCGGAGGTAAAGATTAATTGTCTGAAAGCCAATAAGGTTGTCTGTCTTGTTTTATGGGAAATTCAGAAAGAGTCAATAAGGAAGAAAACCCCGCAGGTTGCTCAACCTTTCACATTTTTAATGAAGGCACCAAACAGTTTCAGTGTTTGATATTTTTTGAATCCCATTCTATTTTTGGAGATGAAGTTGGCTTTTATTTAATGTTCATTAATGTAATTTTCTTGTAAAACAGTAGAAGCTGCAGTTAGATGTCCTCATAAACTGATGTCAACATGCTGGATCAGATTAAATTTGAGGGCCCACTTTAGTTAGATGTCAAATTTGAAGCCTATGTCACTTGAACATTATTTCTCTTTTAAAATGACCTTATAAAACCATGCAAAGGATAGTTGATTAGTGTTTGTAGTGAGTGTGAGGGAAGAAAGTCTTCATCCTGAACAATGAATCCACCCTCTGTGAGATAGGGAAGGTAAGGACATAAGTGAAGCCATAGCATTGCCGATAGGGAGAGTAATATGCTCTGTTAGGTAGTGCAAGCACTGTGAAGCATCAGTTTTGTCACTGAATGGAACCACAATGGAGCTTTGTCTTCAGTGGCACTTAAATCTAAAACTTCTTTCCTTGTATGTACATTAGATCCTGGGAAAATCACAGTATAAAATGTGAATCATGTAAAAAATAAGTTTTCTGTCACAACTGATTGAAGTATTACAGGATGGGAACATGTCATAGATTTAAAGGCATAGCAAATGGTGTTAAAATTCTTACAATCAAGTTGTCAAGTAATGTGCAAAGAAGTTGAATTTAATTATATAACTATTCATTTGTAGGCCTGTTGTCCAACTTTGTGCATTCCATGTAGCAATTTTTTAGAACATCATGCATCTATGAGTACTTGTTTCCTCTGACACATGGTTGATGACACTTCACTGTGCTTTAAGTCACTTTTCTGGGACTGGAGATGGAAGCAACTGAGAGTCACTTGAGGTTTGCTGACACATCTTGATAACATTAGCAGAAATTGGAACAACAAAAATATAAACAAAACATTTTTTAAAACAAATAATGAAATCTAGAATTGTGTCTTTCTGTGTTGTATATATAGTAATTTGAAATAATTTTGTTCTCATATGCCACTGTTTTGTATATCCTTCAAGGACCTGATATCCTAAAGCATCCTTCGGGGTGGAATTGCATATCAAGAACTTTAAGGATGTTCAGTTACTAAAACATCTATACTGTTTAATGACTGTGGCCTAAAGACACTATTTGCCTAAAAATTAAAATTTAGTCATCTAGTTTATCCAGTTTCCCCTTTTCTGGTGGGAAGTCTAATTTGCCTAGTCCATAAAACTTTTCTGGTGCTTCACAGGAAATCCATGGTTGTTCTGAACCAAAGACGACAGGTTTGCCTAAAAAAAGCATTAGAAAACATTACATAATGACTCCTTCAAGCTCATACAGCACACAACAGTTGTTAGTAGTAACAAGAACCTCAGTTGAAAGAATATTGTTAGTACCCTTTTTTAGGCTTAGTCTCTCTGTTGCTGTAGTCTCTAAACTATGATCATTAAGCAGCGGTCTGTTTGGAATTGGAACACAAGCTCAAATGAGTGTATTATGACTACTACTAGACTACTGGACCTTTCATTTCTGAATGAATGTTTCCTTTCAGAACTTGCATTACCAACAGTGAGAACAACCCCTTTGGGTTTGGTTTCACTAGCCCTGTCTTCAGTGATTATTTCCTACGTGCACATGATGTCATACTTAAAGTTGACTGTGAAACTACTTAATGTGTCCATGAACCACTTCACCTCTTCCAAAAGTGAATAACTTAGGTTGTTGTCCACTGATGCGCAGTGACAGCCACCAGGAGAACAAAAAGGTGGAAAATGATCAGATGTTTAAACACGGGTTTTTCATATAGCCCACATTTTAAAGACTGTGATTACTGTATCTGGGATATCTTGTATTAGCTTGATGATTAACCGTCATGTTCAGAATGACAGATTTTGTCCTTTTTCTTTTGTTATAATTTCTAAAGTGTACCTGTGAACGCTGGTTAGCAGCTCACCTGAGTGTGATGTCACCATCTTTCTTGATATGTGACATCACTGACTGTGGCTAATGATCTATGAGTCCCAGAATGACCTGTTCCCTTCAGCTTGCACATTTCATCATACCTGTGGTGTGTGTACGTTCTGTATTTGTCAGTGAATAATCTATAAATAAATAAACTGTTAAAGAGAAATGGCTGCACTTTATTGGGTCTGACATTTTATTTTCCATGTCATGAAAAACATTTTTAGCTGCTGAACATTTAGAATTAGTTTCATTGGTGTTCACAGTACCAAATGATGAATGGTAGGTAAGAAAATAACTTGTGCAGTTGCACAACTGCACTTTATGTTTATAGATGTGTTAAGAGTTCAACTTCTGATTGGGTGACTACTGTAAAAAAATTTTTAATTCTCTTAATATTTTGCCAGTTCAGCCACGGAAAACAGGAAAGCAGTCATGTATTTAAGATTACACACCGATTATCTTGTAAACTCTTTATTTCTTTATTCACAAATTTACATGATCACTTAATTTATACATACTAGAACAATTACAATATCAGTTTATTTCTTGCCATATGATAAGTTTTATCAAAAAGCTGACAAAGGAAAAAGAAGTCAGTGTAGAAATTCTAGATAACAGTAACATTATCAGTAATTAGACATCAATAAGCATTTTCTATACATTTGATTTCAATTACACTAGATAAACTGCCATTTCTAACTATCAGAAGCATCACATACTGACTGCATGATACAGAAATGTTGTCCCAGTTGTGTCTTGCAGCATAATAGTTCTGAAACCCACAGTTTCATGAAAGAGTCTTTCATTAAACCAAAACCATAAAGTCCAAATTCTTTTCTTTCATTTCCAAGGTAACAACAGCTGCCTATACTTACCATATGTTAGGTACATTTGAGAATCTTCCAAAGTATTTTTAATGCAAAATGTATCTTCAATGTATTTAGTTACTAATGCTTATTCTTTTCCCATATTCATGGCAACAATTTGGTCTTGATTTGGTTTCCAAATAGACTGCAAGGTTTGTTCGAATTGCATAATTTATACCATTGCATAATTTTTATTTTCGACTGTAACAGATTTCAGCTATGTAAGGCCGGACAATGCACCATCTCCAGATGGCTTTAGTTTATAACATACTACACTTTCCAGTTTGCAGTTTGTAAGAATTAAATGAAGCAGTGATTACCAATCAAAGTGAAACATAAAGATAAAAATTTTAAAAGGGATGAAAAATTATCTCATTATATTACATAAGTGAACACCTAAAAAAAATCCATTTGAGAAAGTGTCCCAGATGCAGCTGGGTGCACAGTGGGTCACATGGGACGGGTTTATTCAAAGAGCTAGTTGGCAGGTAGCGGGAAGAAAAGCTGCTCGCAAATGTGTAGCGTTTCCTCTGGACAGGAGACTTCATGGCCGATGGTACGAGGGTCGCTGTAGATCTCATAGTCGTTTCCTCCCTATAACCAAACACAATCAGATGTTAGCATAGCTACATGCCTTCTTTCCTTTTCAGCTTGTCCTGTTATGTGATCCCTAACAAGTAGTATACTGCATGAATACTGCATGCATGCATGTAACAAGCCTATATGTACCGTAACTATCTCATTCCCACACTAAACTGCTAAGTGTTATGCATTTCTGTCACACTTCAGAAATAATAAGCTTCAGAAACAACCAATCATCTGCTTGGACTTGTGGCCATCCATTGGGTATGGTGATGGGATGGTTATTCATAGTATTTATTATTATTACTATTCATACGATTTTCACTGCTACATTTTTGATTCAAATGAAACAAATCAACTTCTAGTCATTGGTTCTTCTTTTTTCATTTACATTAAAACCAAAATTAACTGAAAATTGTGCTGTGACACAACACATACTAGCCACCCTTCCATATATGCTGAATGTGCAAAATATAAATGGAAACAAAAGATTTGTCATTTTAAATAGGAATAAAGACAATATATCAAACATCAAAAAAGTGAAATTTCTTCTGCTTCTGCAACAAATGTCATAAAAGTTGGGACAATGGCAACAAACAACTTGAGAAGCTGTGAAGTTCCGAGAGGAACTCTTGTTGCTGCATCCACTGACGACATTTGAAACTTTACCATACGTATGTTAGCTGTATATAAACTAGGGAAGTACTACCTGGCTTGTCACTGATATGCTGAATGATATGAATAGGTTTTGGAGCAACGTATGCTGCTATGCAGATGACATCTTTTTCAGTGAAGGCCTTGTTTATTTCATCAATTCAAAGCCAAGCCATTTACTATGTCATAGCTCCATAGTAAAACAGGTCAGGTGCTACAGATGCTTCCCTGCAGTCCTGATTTGCCATCCGTGAAAAACATTTGCAGCATTTTGAAACATAAAATACAACAGAGTAGACCCTGATCGTTTGAAATCTGAAGCATTAATGAAAGGATGGGAAAACACGTCAGTTTAAAAATCACAGCAATCTCCAAAAACTGTTGTTAAAAGAAGAGGTGATGCAACACAGTGGTCATCAGTCTTTTGATGACTTTAAGTTAACTCTGTGTATAGATCAACACAGATGATTGATTATATGACCTCAATGTCTCATTAGCATACATAATAAAAAGTTACAAAGACAATTATTTCCAGTCCAAGCTAGCAAGCTATATAAGGTTTTAACCCAGTGATTTTCCTGTCACACATCGAACAGGAAAATGGCATGGATGATGTGGTGTGTTACTCAGCTATTTTGTTTTTTTTCCAATTCTGATAAATGGAAGTTATGTTAAGACCTACAAAACAATTATGGTTGGGCACATAATCAGGCAATGACATAACAATTGTAACAGGGTCAGAAATTAGCAGTTGGTTTCTTATCTTTCCGCAACACTGAGCCTGTTCACTGATGGTTTTTCTGCATGCTGTTAAAACTACACCTGTATAATGATTAAAGGTCTCCATCTCTCTCTCTGTCACAGGAAGTCTTGCGAAAAAGGTAGAGAAATGCTGCTAATTGAAATAATGGTGTTCGTGTCTGCAGTTCAGCAGACACACACCAACAGGTGGTATCCGTCTGTATACAGACGGATACCACCTGTTGGTGGAGATTATGTTTTCCCATATAGAACATACATGATGGCTCTAGGTAGGAGGTACACTTTTCAGAATTTAAGTGAAACTTTTGTAGGTTCCAAGTGGCTCATTTCTTTTCACATTCTGTTTTCGTGGGGCCCTAGATGTGCCGGCCCTCAGTATTTAGCATACTTACAGGTTTAGTCTTGTCTCCAAAAAAGTGAATTGTTGAGTAGTTGTCTTTCTCAACAATCCCCAGACAGAATCTCTTATCCCAGCCATCAGGGAACACATCAAAGCTAATCTGCCCTCCTGCAGAGAAATACATGAGAGGCACAAGAGAGAATGGTGAGAACTCAAATCACACTGCAAACAAACAGCCATGATTGACATCACATACTTTCTGAAGTAGGATGCTTTTTAAATGTCCCGTTGTGTAACAAAGCCTGAAAGTTTTAGTGGTGCTGTGTTCCTCAGCTGATTAAAAGAAAAAGAACAAAAGAAGACTGACATGTGACATACGACTGCAATGCAGTTTACTCACCAATTGAAAAGGTCAATCCTTTTCCTTTGAACTTTTCTTTTAATATGGACACAAACTTCTCTCGGATTTTCTCCCTCTGTAAGAAGCAAACAAAAACGGTGTGTGTTTATACTGTATTTGTTGTAATTTTGCTGTGTATTACATTTCTATTTTATTGGCTGTGGTTGAACTGCAAATAATTGCATTTGTCCTATATTTCTATTGTGTGCACTGTATTTCTTTTGCATTTAAACTGCATTTACTATGCAGTATGTATTGTGTTTACTGTATGTATTTCAACTTATGTACTATATTGATTACATTGACTGCATTGTTAAATATTTAAATATTAGTTAACATATTTACTTTCAATAAAATGCCAGTTTTGATCTGGTGTGTGTCCTCAATGCATCTTGGGTATGTACAGACATATTGTTTGTCCAGCTGGATCATATCAGATTTGAACAGAGCCATAAGTAAAGCCAGATGGAAGGGCTGCAAATGGACAGAGACGGAAAGCTGCCTGTCTAGTGAGTGTCAGTTACTGACCAGCTTAATGTAGGACTGAGTGTCAGTGACATGAAAGTCAAGAACAGTGATGCTTAGATGGTCCTTTGCTTGAGCTGCTACTATTTGAAATTTTGGCCATTAATGATTACTGAGCAATTTCTAGTAACGACAGAACAAAATGTATGTCTGCAAATTGGTTCTCTTGGTATTATATTTGTGCCAGTGCTCAATGGCACACATCTAACACCCTGAGAGAACAGGTACCTCTGTAAAACAGTCATCCCATCACTTAAGTAATGACCTCTTCCACAGTGTTGTTCCTTTTAATGATGCATTTTCCCTGTGTTACCTGATCCAGCTCAAAAAACTCCTTCCTCTCTTCCTGGGTGCAGCTGCGTCCAATGGGGCAGATATTCAACATTCCATTACGGAATTCAATGAATGTCCCCCTGTGAAAATAGACACATTACAATTTATTCTCAATGAAGTTCAATCAGATCATTGCTACCAGTTGTTATCACACATTTTATATCTTCATAATTTACTTTGTATAGTTTTAAATGTAAGAAGAGTTAAGAGTTTGTATATTCTGTTGGGTTGGGTTCTGTTTCTCAGTCTGTAAAAGCACTTTTAAATGTATGTTGATGTGATTTAGCAATTTATAATTACAAGTTTATTTGTCGATTGAGTTACCCCCGCATTACGTCCTATGCCAGCTGGGATAGGCTCCAGCAGCCCGCGACCCACTACAGCGGAACAAGCCATTCGAATGAGAGAGAGAGAGAGACTGAGAATATAACTTTATTTATGAGGCTGTGTTTAAGGGTTTGACAAGGCCCCTTAGGTTTAGTGAAGGTAACTCTTACTACCAAAAAAAAAACCTGGGACAATGCTATGCTTCCAATGTTGTGGGACTAATTGGGGAAAGGCCCCCTTTGGTCCCAGCTTGACTCTACCACAGTGCATAAACCAATGTCCACAAAAATATGATTAGGCGAGTTTGATGTGGAAGAACTTCACTGGACTGCACAGAGTCCACACTTCATCCCCAGTGCATACCAGTAGGATGAACTGGAGCAGAGATGGAATGCTAAGTCTTCTCATCTGAGATCAGTGCCTGACCTCACAAATGCTCTTTTGGATCAATTTTCAAAAATCTCCACAGAATAACAAAAGATCTCGCAGAATCTTCAAAAATGTGTGGAAGCTGTGGAAGCACACACCACTAATTTTGCTTTGTCATCGAGGCCTCACAACGAAAGATGGTAAAAACTAATAATTATGGGAAGTGAAATTATGACTGACTTTTGGGTTCACCTTTTTTTGGGTAGTTTGATCTGAGCCATGTAGTTGAGACAGAAGTTAATGAGATCTTGGAGGAGTTCCTCTCCCATTTGGTTCTGGATAGACTGACAACAAATGAACAAAGTGAACTTCCTAAGGGCTGTCACATTAGGTAACGTTATCATATTCAGAGAACACCCCCCCCCCCACAATGGTACATCATGTTTAATATGGTAAACACTTTAATTTCATCCACCTTTGTTCTAGAAACATGAAACAAATCTTACCTGGACAGACAGAAACTGTCCGTCCTTATAGGCTTCAAGACCATTCTCAGCAAACACGTAGTCCACTTGGTGTATCACTGCACACACGAGATGAAATGATGGCATACAGTGGGAGCAGACAGACAAGGCTGCACTACAGGAATGCAGGTGTCTCACCATCATCTCCCAGCTGCTCTTTGATTTTGCCCAGATCCGAACCTCCAACCACTCCAACCCGAACTCGAGTCCTCAGCTCCTCAAGGAACGCTGCCATGTGTGGAGTCACACGCTGAAGGAACACACACACACACACACACACACACACACACACACACACACACACACACACACACACACACACACACACACACACACACACTTATATTAAATACCATTAAATGTACTGATTATTTTTTTTAGGGGTGTGTGTGTGTGACAAAGACATACCCCATGTTTTCATACAGTATATCATGTGAATAAGGTCCGAGGGAAAATTTAAAAATGAGATTTGTCTGCGGATTTTTAAACAACTTTCTTCTAAATAAACAAATAGGAGGATTATTTTTCAAAGTGACCAGAACAGTAACGACGTGGAACCGGATGCTGCACTCAGATCATTTCCGGTCCTCAGGTATGAATGGAGACACACACGTTTAGCTGGTTTTACACAGAAACAAGACTCGTTCCGTACTTGTCTGGCAGCCGTGAGCGTTCCGTCCACATCGAAGAGACAGAGAGTCTTTGAGTCCACAAAGGTGTCACTCATTTTGCCAGTTTAGTTATTCTGCTGAGTCTCTGCTCCTGTGTGGACACAGCTCCTCTTCTGTCTCTAGAATATTCGGTCCAACTCTTTGGGACTGCGCATCCAGTATCCTGTACGGGACTGTATACCGAACCTTCTTCGCCTTTTGTGACGCCAAGGAATCACAAAGTTTAGTGTATACTGCCACCTGCTGCAGTGGAGTGTTTCTTACGGTGGCCGACATGGTTCACTCTAGATCCTCCTTTGAGAAAACGCGAGAAAACCTTAAAAATATCCTAATGGTTTGGAAATACTGTGTTGTACTGCATATGCGCAGAATGAGTGACAGAATGGAATTCAGATGATGAATTCAGATGAATTCAGATAAATATCAGATGATTCTGTCACAGAATGTCAAAACACAACGAAGAAAGAGAACGCGACGCAAAGGTCACAAGTCATCGATGGTCCCATAACAACACATAAAAGCCTTGCTTATTGAATTGCTTATCGAACATATTCGTCTCAAGAAATACAGCAAAAACAGCTAATTACAAACAACTGATTTAGAGGACTTAATTCAAATGGGAGTGTTAGTCTTGGTCGGTACCCGTAAAAAAATAATTGATTTTAAAGTAATGTATATTTTTTTAAAAACATTTAAAGAAGTTGCAGCTGCTTTGGAATGTATTTACATAATTTTTTTTGGTCATTCTCAGATGGAGATGATGCGATTTTAACTTAACCAAAGTGGTTGATCTCACACAGTAGGGATAAAACTGTAAGATATATCTTGTTTGCAAAAGTAATGTATAAAAAATTTTTCTTATTTTTTTCCACTCCAGAAAAAGCTTAAAGGTCCTCATGTTTCTGGAGAAAAATGGTGAAGTAGCATGGCCTTTGTACATTAATAAAAATGTGCCCCACATCAAGTCATAAGGCACAGGATCTTACTCCGAAGACACATGGTGGAGTAGTGTTAAGTACTTTTGCAGCAAAAACATTCATATTCAGACCTGGAGTCTTTTTGCGTTTGGTTTCCATGTTGTCATAGGTGTACGTGAATCCCTCCCTCCCACCAAAAACATGCAGTACAAGTGAATTGGTGACAGTAAACATCACACATATGTGAATGAATGGGAACGTTAATGGTTGTGTATGTTTTTGTGGGTTGGCTCTGTAAGAGTGGTGTGCATACTCCAGTTCTTGCCCAGTGTCAGCTGCACAGGATAAGTATATACAAAATGAAAGGATGGATGTTCTTGTGACCAACCCTCCCATATCTTATTTTCCTTTCCTTTCCTTTCCTTTCCTTTCAAACAAACAAAATCACATTTCAATATGTATCTTTGTAACTACTCACATTCACATTTTAACAGTATTATATTCATAACAGGCAAACATTGCAGTATGTCAATCTTAAAAAATGTTTAATTTAGACATTAACTCATTGGCTGAAGCCACTTTCAGAGCAGAGTTCCCCAGACTCTGCTCTGAAACTTTGAAGCTTTGAAACTTTGAAACTTTGTTATTACCTATTTATATTTTCAAGGAAAGTTATTAATCAGTTCAGAATCTTTTTTTGTTGTTGTTCTAACCAGTTCAGGTAAGTCTTGGGTGGAACGTAAAATCAGAAACGTTAACAGTAACATTGTTTCTGTTCGGAACAAACCAAATGTAAAAAAATCTGGTTCAAAGCCCTGGTTAAATCGTACACATACACATGTCCAGACATTACCATATTTTGACTCCCAACAAAGTGTCTATGCAAAATGAATGGATGGATGTTCCTGTGACCAACCCTGCCATTTCCTTTCTTTTCTTTTCTTTTCTTTTCTTTTCTTTTCCTTCCCTTCCCTTCCCTTCCCTTCCCTTCCCTTCCTTTACAAACAAACAAACAAACAAATTAAATCACATTTCAATATGTATCTTTGTCATCCCTCGCTTGTTCGCGCTTTAAGATGCACGGCTTCACTACATCACGGATCTTTAGTAGGTAATTACGTGATACGATATGCGCATGCTATTGGTTGACAGCATAGGTTTGAGGAATTACAATTAATTTATTAATTTGAATTGTGACACATTCCTAGAGGAAAAATTATATCCAGAATTCATATGTTCATGTCATAGCCATTTTAGCACTATGCACTGTTTTACGTTAAAGTTATGTTTTTGACTTGATGTAAAATGAGTGGTTTGAGCTGTCTTTTGTAATGTTATTTGTTGAATTCAACAAAACAGAGATGGTAATTATTAGCTTTTTGCTGTTCATTAGCTTCCTCTACAGAAGGTCTCCTCAGTTAAAACCAGGGCTTTGAACCGTTTCATGGAACAAAAAGGAAAACCAGAAACTTTTAATATTTTTTTTCAACAACGAAAATGAAACCAAAAGCTTTATATTTTTTAATGTTGTGGAACAGAATTGGTTATTCAAAAAATAGTAACCAGTTAACACCTTTTTTTAAAAATTCTAAAAAAAATCTGACCTCATGCTTCTCAGTGTCTGATGAGAGAGGAGACTCTCATCAGCCTCATCTCTCCACTGGAGAGAAGTTGAGGCATATCACCAGTCAAGGAAAAGGCAGTCTCTCAATCTACTGCACAGTATATTCATAACAGGCAGAGCAGAGATTCCCAGACTCTGCTCTGAAACTTTGAAGCTCTGAAACTTTAAAGCTTTGAAACTTTGTTGTTACCTGTTATATTTTCAAGGAAAGTTATTAACCAGTTCAGAAGCTATATTTTTTTTGTTCTAACCAGTTCAGGTAAGTCGATTCTTGGGTGGAACGTAAAATGGGAAACGTTATATAGTGATACTGTTTCTGTTCGGAATGAGCTAATTGGTAACAAATTGTGATTCAAAGCCTGGGTTAAATCGTACACATACACACATCCAGACATAACCATAGCTTGACTCCCAACAAAGGACTTTTCGCGCCGTGTGTTTAAAAGCCAATTTAAACCAATCAGCGTATTGAAACGACACACTACCATGATGTTTTACTCTCCGTTGATACAGCCAATCATAGTACTTGACTTTTTATTGTGTCCCGTGTTCAAATTTAAATGCTTGAATCTAACCAATCTGACGGGAGGGGGGAGGAGCTTTAAAGTGAGTTCTAGTTAAGTTAGGTCGACCTCGCAGACACTGACCAAACAGTTGCGACTTCTTCCTCCTACAGTCTCTCACAAGTTGTCTTGCTGGTAGTAGGTAAGGTGACGCTTCCGTCTACATTTGAACTCGGCTAATTTCGTCGATAAATGTCGGGGCTGATGACCCATCAGTGTTGCTGTCTTTGTGTGCGGTGGAAAACTCGTATTTATGAATAGTTAATAGTTAAAGATGAGTAATTTAGTCGCTTGTATGTTCGCGTAAATTAAATCTCAACGCCGCCTTTGACGCTGATGTATGTGAACAAACTCATGGTGTTCATTTTTATCTACTTTACAAACTGATATTCGTACGTAACTCTAGCAAGCTAACATTTATTGCTATGTGCGCAACATGTAGTTGAAATGCCATTTGGTTCCGCAACTCGGTCAGCTCCACGTCGATGTTTCTGACGATTAAAGTTCAACTCGAGTTTCTAATAGTTAAGACCATGTTGATTAGTTAAACCCTAGTTCAGGTACATTAGCACTCGGGTAAAGTGGATATATTGGCCCTTACAGTGTTTAGTTGGTTACGATTTGGCGCTGTGTCGTTTAGGCGGGAAGATACAAAATGGAGGCCAGTCTTTTTGTCCCAGCGAGGCAGAAATCCGATTAGCTTTAAAACAGCCTTGGGCGTCTGGTTTACTGGTATGTCCTCCGACTGCCTTAACGTTCCTTTGAATCAATGACGACATTCGACAAACTATGCAGGTCGAGTAGTTTAACTGAGGTTACTGCCTTGGATCTACTCAGTTACGAAAACTACATTATACTGCTTCCCCCCAGAATGTAAAGTCATGACATTTGTTGTGTGGGATTTGAACATTTTCTAACAAAATAATCCTATTTAGATCTTTTGGCCGCCATGAAGGACCCAAAAAAACCGAAAGGAAAGATGACCTCCTATGCTTTCTTTGTGGCGACATGCCGTGAGGAGCACAAGAAGAAACACCCAGGGGCAGCTGTGGGCTTTTCTGAGTTTTCCAAGAAATGTTCTGAAAGATGGAAGGTAACGTGGTATCAAGTTTTGTGAAGGCTGTGTAGAATATTTTCTGATGGAATGATTTATGGAAAAAATTGGTGTCAAGTCTTCAAAGACAAACATGGACCCAACAATGTTTTATGAGATATCCATATGTTATATATATTATATGTGGATACAATATCCACATAAGGTTGACAAAATGGACCCGAATTTGTAACTTATTTTTTGATGCTTTGTAGACCATGTCCCACAAGGAGAAAGTCAAGTTTGAGGAAATGGCTAAGACTGACAAGGCACGCTATGAAGAAGAGATGAAAGGCTATGTTCCACCTAAAGGTGTTAAGAATAAGAAGAAGAAAGATCCAAATGCCCCCAAAAGGCCACCGTAAGTCTTTATTGTTGACTGCATTGCATCTGTGAGGGTTGAAAAAGCATATTGGTTTTATTAGATCTAGACTGAAGCTACTTCCCGACAGCAACCCATCTAATTTTCTGTCCAGCTCCGCTTTCTTTGTGTTCTGCTCAGAGCACCGCCCAAAGATCAAGGAAGAGAACCCTGGCAGCTCCATTGGTGACATTGCCAAGAAGCTCGGCGAGTTGTGGTCTGCACAGACTCCAAAAGACAAGGCTCCATTTAATGCCAAGGCTGCCAAACTGAAGGAAAGATATGAAAAGGTAACTATTTGTCACCTAGAATGTTTGCATTGTGTCAGGAAGGCCTAGCAATCAAGTGAAGGATGGACCAGTCAAAGTTTAACATGAAAGATGATTGACTAACTGATTAATTGATATTCAAAGACTGTGAGTGGAGATAGTAGCAGGAATCATAATCAGGATATCAAGTTTTGGCTATTTCTCTTGTGTTGCAGGAGGTGGCTGCATACAAAGCAAAATGTGGTTCAGGGAAGAGTGATGCTGGTAAGAAGAGCGGTCCAGGCAGGCCTGCTGCCAAGAAGGCAGAGCCTGAGGACGAAGATGATGATGACGACGACGACGAAGAGGATGAAGATGAGGATGACGACGACGAT
Organism: Antennarius striatus; assembly: GCF_040054535.1. NCBI lineage: Eukaryota > Metazoa > Chordata > Actinopteri > Lophiiformes > Antennariidae > Antennarius > Antennarius striatus. Next base: position 14,103,745 of record NC_090783.1, on the reverse strand, counting down.
GATGACGAAGACGACTAAGCAGTTTAAGACGTGTATTTTGCGAGGCATTGTCAACTGTTCTTTTGTGTGTGAATTATTTCAGTGGCTTAGCCTGCTGTCCATGTTCTGCCTCTATAGGATATTGATGTTCCTGTTCAAATTCAGGGATTTAGATTCTTTTGTTGTTCTAGTTCCCTTTTAATAACATTTCTTGTCCAAAGCAAATATTCTCACCTGGTTCTGTTTTTGTTACATCTTCAGTTCTTGTTGCTATCTGAATGGCAACTACCATTGAAATTCCAGGCATTTTGGAAAGAACTGAAGTTCCTGTACAGATGATGAACGGCTGCAAATTCAAGGGTTTTAAATGTTTCTGCAAGCACTGCTTATGTTTCTATTTGGTGCTGTTGTGTGTGGGGTTTGTCTGTAGTCTGGAGAGATTTTCAGCCATTTTTAAATGTGATCTTCCAAACATGTAGAATGGCTTTTCATTTTGTAATAAAATTTTGTATATATAGGTGTGTGATTGATTAGTTAAGCCTCATGATTTAAGGAGAAGTGGCGTTGCAAATTACCAGGTTTTAAGTTTAAACATGTCTCAGTTGGACTTCTGACGAACTGCTTGTGTTCACTGTCAGACTTACTAATACATAGAATTTTAAAACAACCAGAATTTATTGTGCTACAAAAGAAAATGGATAACTTTAATCATATGAAGTGATTGGGTAAACATGGAAGTCTGATTCCATCATTAATGGTAATAGGTGAACATCAAGTTTCCTTGAATCTGACCCTGTTGGAACATTTGCCAGGTTAGTCACACTGACATCTGTAAAGGTGTAGTTATCTGCAAGAATGAAAAAATAAATTTTAATGATTTCCTTGTAACCCAAGTGTCCATATTTGTTAAAAAAGGATAAATGGCAGAAATCGATGTATTGATCATTACAGCCAAGCTGTAACTAATTTGCATTTTTCACTTTCAAGATGATTACCATTAGTAAAGTTCTGGTTCTTTCAATGGGTCAGATTACATTTACTTATGGAAAAAAGCGTATATTGGATGAAGAGGCGTGACCTATTAGATACTTTATTAATCCCGGAGGAAATTGTATATATCCACTGCTCAGGCATTACATAACAAATAATACTGGATAAACACCAGGAGAAAAAGAAGCACTGTCATCACAGGACATACCACAAGACATACACTACACTAACAGACAGACACATGCAGCACTAACAGGACTTATATACTAAACTATAACTAAAATATAAACAGTATAAAATTAAAATATAAGCAGTATAAAATTTAAAAAAAATATTACAGTATTAAAATATAAACAGTATAAAATAAAATATAAACAGTATTAGAGTCAACAGTATTAGACAGTATTAGAGTAATAAATAAATAAACAGTATTAGAGCGGCCTGTAAACTTAAAACATTTAGTCATTGAAGGATAAAATAGTGTGAAGTTGATTTCTAATTTCTTTTTGTCTACTGGTGAAATAGAGATATTTGATTCTTGATACTGCTAAAAACTTGTTTTAAAATTCAATTATCTGATGCCAATCATAAAGATTTCTAATATAGTAACTGTTTTAAAAAGAAATGAAAGCAATCACTATAGTAAAACTGTCCTTGACACATTAAATGATCTCCTCATCAAGAAATCGATTAAGACAGTATATGCATGCATATTGACGGTAATTTGATAATGTAAGGAAGACTTGAACTGACAAAACGCTTATGACGGCTCCTTTCAAATAATTCTCACTTATTGCCAAGTGAAATAAAAGATCGAAAATGATTCAGAAACTAATGCAGGCATAGAACAATATAATGACGACTAATTATTATTTAATGTCTCTTTTGCATAAAGAGGCTTTTTTTTCTCGAATGTAAATACCCTCAGGTTTACACGGAAACCACTTTATTGACACTCTAGTCAGCCAATAGCTGGTCACGTGAGTCCCACAGTCCAATCACTTCCGCCGTTACGCCCCACGTTGCGCGGATGACGTTTAATCTGGTAGCATTTCAGCACCTGGGAGCTGTCCGCGGTGCATCTGACCATCTGACGATTGACGGTAAGAGGACCGGCGGATGCGAATCGGTTGCTTGATAGAACTAAAAATAACTAAAACCCGATAACGATGGCACAGAAATGTAGCGGTAACATCCACTGGATGGTCTTTCTGACCCACCTGTCGCCCCGTGCTGCTCACAGCTACACCTCCGTCCAAACAATACCGTCCTCACGGATTAGTTTGAGCTGCTGAAACCTGTTGATGTACAAAATGATGTCATGTAACAGAGAACAGACAGAAAGGAAACGTCACACTGTGTTTGTTTGCAGGACCAGAAATATGGTATAATATTTCCAACATCTTGGTTCGAAATTGATATCAGTTAATTCATTAGAAGCTCAAGTGTTAAATGTCATAGCCTATCAATAACATCTACGATTTTTAAACACATCTTACTGGGTGTGTTTTTGATGACCTGTCATCTGATAATCAATCTGCGCTTGTCAAAAACACATCAAGCTATTTGTGATTTACATGCTAGCTAGCGAGTTGTGTTTTTTGTACCACTTCAGAAACATCCATCCATTGTTGATTTGTGGTTAAATTCATGGTTAGATGTTCACTGGCATTAAGGCCTCATGTTACGGATTGAGGATGACAGAGCCCAACAGATTAGAACAACTGGCTGTGGTCTTTGCTTGATGTTTACCTCACACCAAACAGGTGCCCATCCACCTCTGTTTGTACATGAGTAAAAGTGAAGGGTATCTGTTTTCATTAGAATTGTGTGAGCTCTTTTTAATTCTCAAAAAAGATAGCTTATGTCTGTTCATATCACATTGCAAAATACTATTGGATGGATCTTTATGAAACTAGTGATGGTCATATGGCAGAGAAGAACCTACTGAATTTTTAAGCAAGTTTTGGGATAAAGGGGTGGATGAAGGATTTCTTTTTAACCCATAACATTGGAAGATCAGACATCTTTCATCATTTCCAGGGTTTGCAGGGACTGTTCAGCCTTGAACGCTTAGATGCTGCTTGGTTCTGGGTTAATACTTTCTATGCCACAAGGTTTTACACGGAAACATATATTCAGTTCTAAAGCCATCCAGCAAAGTTCTGTCCAGTAATGTCCATTCATTACTGGACAGGTGTATATATCATTGTTGTTTAGATATTTGCTTCATGATAAAAAAAGATAATCCACTGTTTTCACATGTCTTGAGTTAAAAATGTTAAAATCTTAGTTGATCAGTCGTTCTTTGTTTGACTGTTTTGCCTTGCAGTTATGGGAACAACAAAAGAAACTAACAGTTATAGATAAAATAGTTTTACTTTATATTATGTTTTGCTTACAGCCTTTTACTTTCCTATGAAAGTAAAAAATGCACTTGCATAAGTTATGTCTAAAATCTCCATTGTGTTTCTTATTGTTTTTATTGGGTATGTGGTGAATTTGCTACACAGAGATTGATTGTAATTTTTTTTTTTCCTGTTTTCCATCTTGAGAAAAGAGGCACTTGGCAAACTGAAGAGAATAAACCGAATAAAGACAAATGTATGGTGCTTGGATAGTTCTTACTTAATATTTGATAATTGCCTCTAGGTGAGGATGGCCAAGGTGAAACAGGTTGGCTTGTTGGCAGCAGGCTGTCAACCCTGGAATAAAGATGTGTGCGCTGCTAGTGGAGACCGTTTTGCGTACTGTGCTACGTTAGCTATCTACATCTACCAGGTAAACTACTTTTGCTCTACACTCATTCATAGGGATGGTGAATCTTTTTCAAAAATACATAATGCATGAACTTTAACTTGCTGAAACAGCTCTTACAAACTTATCTCTGTTATTTTACTCTTTGAAAGTCTGCCAAGGAGCTACTGTTTCTATCTTTTAGAAGCAATACTCAAAACTTTCTTAGTTTAGAGTAGAAGAGTAGATTAGTCGAGTATGGTCCATGGAATGACCACTAAGACTTGGTGGGTGATTGTATTAATTTGATCCAGAATATTTAATTTGAATATTCTTTATTATTGCTGGATTATTGATCCTTCCAATAAGACTTGGACAAAAACCTTGTGATGACATTGCCATAAGATTAAAAAACTTCATATTTTGGTGTGAGATAACAATAATGATACAGGCTGTTCTTATACAATTAGGGGTCAGATTTATCTTCAGCAGTTACTCATATCGATTCTGAAGGAAAGTATCATTACTGAAATATAGTATCTACAATGACTTTGAATGTAATAATCAAGCAATAAGAACCAGCTTCCAGGGACAGGTTTTTGTGGTTCAGGAGTCATATATGAGGGTCATGTTATCAGTAAATGGTTGCTTCAAGGTGAAATAACACAATATGGAAACTGAGCTGTCCTGCATTCTCTGCGTGCAATTTTGTTGAATTTTAACTTTTAATTTATTTCAAAGACAATGTTATGTCAGCGATAATGTATGTATGGGCTCCAAAATACGTCTACAAAATACACTGCACTTTTCAGCACAATTATGGATAGCTAAAATGATTAATAAAATAATGTTCTGACTAACTAAGTTAATGTTTAGCTATTTCCATTGTAAAATAATGACTGTTTATTCCCTATGTTATATGCCTTTTCATTTTCTTTGTCTTGTTGTAGTTGGACCGGCAGTATAATGAATTTAAGTTGATGTCCATCATGTCAGAACACAAGAAGACCATTACAGCCATCAGCTGGTGTCCTGACAACCCAGATCTATTTGCATCAGCCTCTGCTGATAACCTGCTCATCATATGGAACGTAGCAGAACAAAAGGCTGTAGCACGACTGGACAACACTAAAGGTGGATGGATGATCTAGACCATGTTTTTTTTTGGCATACTACAGTGTATAAGGCCACATTGTTGTAGCGTCCTCTCCTTCAGTAAAGTGTCTCCACTTCTTTCCTAGGTGTTCCTACGTCAGTCAGTTGGTGCTGGAACTCAGCTGATGGTGTGGCATTTGTATCCCAACGTGGTCCACTATATATCTGGGTCTATGGAGGTCCTGACCTCGGGGTCACAGTGCATAAAGAAGCCCACTCCTTTCTGTCTGACATTTGTCTCTTTAGATGGCATCCCAACAAAAAGGGCAAACTGGTCTTTGGCCACACAGATGGAAGTTTGTCTATTTTTCAGCCAGGTGTGGACAACTCTATAATTTGTAGATGTATTTTTATACTCCTAAAGACATTTCTTTGACTTAAAGTCAGTGTCCAGAATTATAAACATTGAGCATAACTGTAAGATACTGTATTTATGTCAAACCTCACTATTCTAATAATAAACAGAAGATGGTACAGTATATATACATTTCACATTCCTCTTTAACTTCTCTCCCTTGTCTGTCTTGTTAAGGAAGTAAAAGTCAAAAGCATGTGTTACGTCCAGAGTCCTTAGAGGGCACAGATGAAGAGGACCCAATCAGCGCTCTGGAGTGGGATCTTTTGTCAACTGACTATTTGCTAGGTCATACAAAATATTAGCACTGTCACAGTGACTTTCACCAAATCCATTTTGATATAAAAAGAGACTTATGACATGTCCATTGGGAATCCTAGACTCTATGGGGAGGGGGGATGGACAGCGTGATATTCTTGATATTCAGTTGTCATATGATAGCTAGAAGGGGTCCCTAGGGTGCTTTCCGGTTGTCCCCAAACATTTGCCTGGTTTGTCCTTGAATAAGTCGCATTCAGTAGAAAAATAAATTTGCTTTGTATTTAATGTACAGCATTGTCACTGTTTGCCAGTTAATTACAAATTAATACCAGAAAATAACAAGCTGGTAATGAAAAGTCTTTATCTCATCTATGGATGTTACGCATTCAGTCACTGGTTATTACAAAATGTCCTCAACTAAAGGTATATATGCTAATATTTTCTCTCTCTCAGTGTCAAATCATCATAATGGAATCAGGCTGGTGGACAGTGAGGCCTTGGCTTGTATCACGTCCTTTTGCTTCCCCTCAGCTGCTGCTTCAGTTCAGTGTCTTGCCTGGGTCCCTTCTGCCCCAGGCATGTTCATCACTGGAGGTAAATACTGTTCTAGTGTGTAACTAGATTAGTTTATTTCTGTGTGGAATGTGTGTATAATCAAGGTATTTTGCCTGCCACTGTGATCTGTTTACGAGTAAGATGGACTTTTCATAAATCCTTCTGTGCTATATGACTAATCATAAATGCATTCCTACATGTTTAATGTTTGGGGCGGCAGTAGCTCAGTCCACTAAGTCTTGGGCTGGGGACCGGAGAGTCACCGGCTCAAGACTCGTGTGGGCCAAAATATTTAGAGTGTGAAATGGCAGTGGGAGGTGCCAGTTCACCTCCTGAGAACGGCTGAGGCGCCCTTCAGCAAGGTACCGTCCCCTTACAAGTTGCTCATGGTGCGACCCACTTGAGAGCTGCCTGCCACTCTACTTCCCATTGTCTGCATGCGTACAGGCCCCGTGTCTGTGTGTGTGTACCAGCCTGTACGATATGTACGCGTGCAATTAGAGTGGGAAAAAACAGAATCTCCCTATGGGGATTATCAAAGGATTGATTTACTTATTTTGCTCAATAAAACCACATAAGACATTCTATACAGTGGTCTTTTTTTTTGCATTTGGAGATCATAAGTTGGACATGTGTGGCAGTACAGATTAGTAGAGGTTGTTCCGAAATCAGCATTAATGGAGCCTAGCACCCTCCATAACATCACAGACTTTGGTTTTTGCATTTTGTAGTCTGGAAAATTTAGTTGTATTTTTTTCCCTCTTTGGTCTGGAGGACATTTTGACAGTTTGAAATGTGGACCCGTCAGACCACAGCACACCTCCACTTTGCTTCAGTTCATCTCAAATGATGAGGTGAAATTCTGCCTCATTTTCTTTTGTTGTTAAATTGTATTTTACTTTGTATGGTAGAGCATTAACTTACATTTGTAAATGCAGGGAAAGCCTGTCACCAGTGATTGCTTCATGAAATGTGCGAATATAGCATTGTGATTAACGGCCCCACCTCTCCCATTGATTTTTCAGCTTTTCCCTGTTTTTGTCCACACCATACAACATATCAAAAATTATGCATTCGAGCATAGAAGTATTGATTACATCCCACTTCAAAGCGGTGATGTATTGTAACTGTCAGTGTTCGTGTGTTTGTCCGTCCGTCCCTCCGTTTGTCCGTCCGTTAGTAAGTCCACCAAATATCTTTGCAACCGTTGCAGATAGAAAGATGAAACCCAAAGCACATCACTCGGGCGGCAAAGGGAATGAAAATGAGATGATGACATTGACCTTGAGAAAACTAGGTCATGGTAAAATTTCAACTTTTGTACACTCAGGAATCGGATAAGATAAAAAGACAAGGGAGAAGGCCAGTGTGTGAAAGCTTGTGCTTTGATCTATGAAAGTAGGTTAGAGCACTAACTTTGATCTTCGATCAATGCAAGTAGGTCAGGGTAACATTTTGAATTCAGGGGTGTCGTGGGATGTTGCAGTCTGTGACTGCATTGGTTCTAGTTGACTATTGTAGTGTTCAGAGGAATAAATCATCTTCAGAACACTAGTTTTTTTTTTAAACAGGAAGGCTTTACTTTTGGCTTTACTTTACTACAATGTCGTGTTTCATTATTTAAGCAAAATCTTTTTATTTTTTACTGCCTTACTAAATGTATTGCTGTTTGTCTCTGTCTGTAAGGGTTGTACCATATGGTCCAAGGGGAACATCATTTATCTCTGCTGTGCTGTAATGCCTCTGGTTGAGATGGCAATAAAACTAGTCTTGATTATTATTATTTTTTTTATATACTGATTTTAATCCCCACAGAAAAATTAGTGGCAGACTCAAGTTAGTTCAAATCATGCATATATACAGGCTGTATGTGTGTGTGCAGGCCCTGGACACACAAACACACACACAGGGGGCCTGTACGCATGCAGGGGAGGTACAGCGGCGGGCAGCTCCTTCGTGGTGCGCCCAAATGAGCAACTTGTAAGGGGGACGGTGCCTTGCTCAAGGGTGCCTAGGCAGTGCTCCGAAGGTGAGCTGACACTTCCCACCCTTTAGCTCACCACCGGGCAGGAATCGAGCCGCCAATCTTGAAACATTGGAAGACCCGCTCTACTGCGTGCTCTACCACAGAGCCACTGCCGCCCCAAATTTGATACGATCACGTTTTAAATGGGGGTGAACCTCTCCCCATCAATCATGATTAAGCGTTTTAAAGGAAACCCACTTAATACCTACTTATAACCTTCCTAACAGTGGAATGGTTCCCAACTTTGCCAATATTTTGTCCTAATGTTTTTTCAACAGTTGTCATCAAATCAGCACTCGAAAAGAAAAAATCTTTAGCAAGACCGTTTGAAAAATTTTTGGGTTTAGATCCTAACCTAGATCACCTCTACGATATGTTGGGGTCCTTCTTTTGGTGAAATTTTAATGTAAATCTGCTATTTTTTCTTGTCCTGCTAACAGAGACAGCGAAACAAACCGACCCAATCACATCCTCTTTGGATCTTTTTTGGTCATAACATTAACTTCTGAGCAGTAGTCTGAGATCAAACTGAAAAAAACCAAACACATTTTGACTATAGAAAAGAACTTTGATAATTATCTCATTTGTATTTGACAGATTCCCAGGTTGGAGTTTTAAGAGTATGGAATGTGTCTCGCTCCACCCCCTTGGACAGCTTTAAACTGAAGAAGACTGGATTTCATGCTTTGCATGTCCTCAACTCCCCCCCATCCAAGAAAGGTGAAGTAAAGAACAAAACATTGCACTACGCAAATCTCCCGCAGTAAACTAAAGGTGCTTAAAGTTTCATGAGTTCCACTTTTCAAGTTGGTACCAAAATCTTGTGTCATCGTACATTCTTACAAGTGCACCTTAAGAAATGTGAGGATTATCCAAAAAAAAAATCAACTGGACTTGCTTCAGGTTGGTTGAAGAAGTTTCACCTCTCATCCAAGAGGCTTGGATCCAAGAGGCTTGAATGAGAGGTGAATGACCTCATCTCAATAATTCAACCTGGTTCTCAGTCAATCAGGTTAAATTACCTCAACCTGGTTGACTGACAAACTACTCAGACATATTCCTAAACTTTCGTAGAGTAAGTTAACATCTCCTTTCTGTTACCATCCACACTCTGTTCAGCTCAGAGTTCCTGTTCTCCAAGTAAAAGTCAACATACCAGTTCCACAAGTGAGGCGGTTCCCCCCCCAACCCTGTCACAGAACCAGACGTTCTCTCTGCCCCCTGGTCATGCTGTCTGCTGTTTCATGGATGGAGGAGTAGGACTCTATGACATGGGGGCCAAGAAGTGGGACTTCCTACGAGACTTGGTATTCTGCAATACGATATCATATTTCTTCGTCTTCTTCTTTTCTTCTTGATCATATTATTTGCTCCTCTCTTCATAAATTTTCCAGGGTCACGTAGAAACGATCTTTGATTGTAAGTTTAAACCTGATGATCCCAACCTGCTGGCCACAGCCAGTTTTGATGGAACCATTAAAATCTGGGATACAAACACATTGACAGCTGTCAATACCTCTCCTGGAAATGAAGGTGTGGTCTACTCCCTGTGTTGGGCTCCAGGTACACCACCTTCATCAAAACACACAAGCACAGTGCAGCACACATAAACCCCACACTTTCACTGAAGTATAGAACCCTTGGAAACTGTACACAACCTACGTATAATAAATGGGGCTCATGAGCAATAGTCACAATTAAACTATTAAACTTAAAAACTGTCATGCCACAGCTTTTTTTATTGATGTTTTTTTGACGATAAAAATTCTAAAATTCTCATGATTGATCTACAAGAAGAGTCTGCCGAGAAAAAGATCATATTCTCACAGTTAAGGCTTCTTATATATACAGAGCGTATTATTGAATGTCGCAACAAATCTCTGTGGTTTGATTATCAGAGCAGAGATGCACCACTATCCCTTATAATACAAAATCTGTGGTCATACTCAAATTGCCAATTGTCATCCATTCTCATATACATGCCAGCATTGGTACAACTATTTAAGTTGATTATAAATTAAAGTGAATATAATCGGACTGGCTTGATACTTGATAATGTGGGAGTAGCCACAGTAAGTTTTCTTAACACTGATACATTGTCGGTAGTCAACTGTAAGCTCCTTTAGAATAATTTCTCCTGTTTGTATTCATTATCACTTTCTCCTGGTCTTTGCAATACAACTTCAATAAACCACACACTCACTATGCACATATGAATTTCATGCTTTTTCACGCCAGTGGTTGATCTTGGAGACAATCAATGTTTGAGAGAAGGCCACGGTCGGCAAGACACAAGACTGCTGACAAAATAGAAAAGCCGTAAAATCGTAAAAGATTTTCACAAGATGTTTTTAGGGAAGGGTGAAAAAACAATTGAGAAGAATGGGCCTACCACCAGCAATACATCTTGGGGAGGGAAATGGCGTGACCTTTTTAACGTTTAATGAACTGAACAGGACTGCACTGATTGACATGAAGTTAGAAAAACCTCTGCCACATAAATACACTGACACACACACAGACACACAGAGACACACACACACAGAGACACACACACACACACACACACGCACGCACGCACGCACGCACACACACACACACACACACACACACACAGACACACACACACACACACACACACACACAGACACACACACACACACACACACACACACACACACACACACACACACACACACACACACACACACACACACACACACACACACACACACACACACACACACACACACACAAGAATCAAGAAGATGTCTAGTTTCATTCTAGAAGAAAAATTCAGAAAGAAGATCAACGGCTGCTAATGTGAAAAATTATTACCTTTATGCTTGTCTTTGTTCTGAAGGAGACCTGAACTGCATTGCAGGGGCAACATCTAGGAATGGAGCATTCATCTGGGATGTCAGGAAGGGAAAGATCATCACTCGCTTTAATGAGGTTAATTTGAGTGTGGCATATTAGTTTCACATACACTTTGGGTATGCATGTTGGTACACACGCGAAATGCATGTGAGTCCCTGCCCTTCCCCCGTTTCATTTAAACATGGAAGCTGAGTCATAACCTTTCTCATAAATAGTCAAACTTCCTCTCTTTTTGGCATTTTATGCTAAAATGTTTGATGTTTCTGAAAAGCCAATGCTTCTTGTATACAGTATACAAAGTTTATAAGTACTTGATGTTTCTGAAAAATAAGAAACATACTATGTGGAAATAGAATTTTGACTCTTATTTTGTTAGCATTTCATCATGTTGATCTTGGATCAGAATTTTGGGAGTCTCTTTTATGAGCAGAATAAACAAAAATACATTTACTATTCAAGATGAGAATAGGCTATGTTGTATACTGCACCATTGTATTAACTGCTTTTAATTTGACACTTATCTGTGTTTAGTTCATGGTGTATTTTTAATTCAAATTTAATCCAGCTCTGAAATGTAGTAGATAAAAATTATGTGTATGATAAATATGTGAAAATAGGATCCTTCTAACTGCAAAACTTTTTTTCAGTGCCAGTTGGAGAAAATTTGGTCTCATAAATAATTTGGATTATTTTATTGATTCTAGCTACCCTAAGGGTAACCTAACACCAACCCTAATCTGAATATTTAAATTAAAAATGGTGTGATTGACACATGTCTTCTCCCAGCATGGTAAGAATGGGATATTTTGTATATCATGGAGTCATAAGGACATGAAGAGGATTGCGACCTGCAGCGGAGATGGATTCTGGTAAGTCTTCAACATAGACCTGTATTTGGAGAATTCTGGAATTATTTTTTATTCTGAAGGTAAATATTTATCCTCTTTTATTATTTATATTTTTTGCCAACAGTATTATCCGGACCATTGATGGTAAAGTCCTCCATAAGTACAGACATCCTGCTGCTGTGTTTGGATGTGACTGGAGCCAGAACAACAAGTAAGGCTTGAATCCACCTGTCAACTTCCATTTTGCTTATATATGAGAAGTTATACAATTTGGTATGAAAGACAAAAGTAAAGATGTTTTTTCTTGAAATGAAATGCCATATTTCAATGCAATCAAAACATGTCAGAAGATAAAGCATGTAAAAGTATATAAAATAAAAAATAGATAATTTTTATCAGGGCAAATGTTTGAGAACCAGTTCTCATTTTCAAACCCTAAACTCATTCAAGTTTAATGAAATAGAAATAATATCTTGAGCATTTTTCTCTGATAATCACTGCAAATTTGTTATGAGCAAAGGATGAGATACGTGTAGATGGAGACATCTCTGAGAGGCATAGCTAATAACAGAGCAAGATTAATATCTCAATACAAATATTCAGCAGTTGGTGTGAATGTGTCAATGTGAAATTACTGACTCTACAAACTATAACTAATATATAACTGTATAAATATAGTTTTCTCATCCAGAAGGGACTAATGAAAGAACATTGGTTTATACATAACTTCTGGGATTTCTTGACAGTGGATCAGGAGGTAGGGTGGTGAACCAATTATCATCATCATTATCATATCTTTATTATCCCCAAACATTATCTTCTATTCTCAAATATAGTGGTTTATCATACACCTCACCTCATATGATCTATCGGGGAGATGGAAGAAGTTACTGTGGTACGTTAAAATACATACTGAGTTATTAGAAATCTATTTGGAAAGATATGTTTATTTTTCAATGATGACTGGAGAAGAGCTTTTCTCTTATGGTTTAATATCCATCTAGAGTGGAATGATTGCCTGCATTAGCCTAGAAAACAAAAATGTTTAGTGGTGCTTAGCAGTATTGTTACCTGCAGTGTCTGTCACTGGATATTACGAACTTGCTCGATAAGTACTGACTTTATCATTCAGATTATAACCTCTGATATATTATAACTTTACCAGGGTGTCCATAAATAGATAAGGAAATGTCAGACCATGTCTGTTATTGCCTCATACTATCGAGTAATCATTAACATGATCATTAACATTAAGAGCTTTATTTGTCATCATTCAAATTGTACATCGAAATTACAATTAGGACTGATCAAAGTTCCAGACCAGACTTCTCCAACTGTTTGGAAGGATAAATCAGGGTGGAACCTGCCTTATTCCACTGCATTAAATTATCTATCTATCTATTATGATATGTTTCCTTGAGTTTAGGCTCTGACACCACTATATACAGTAACTACCTGTGAAATGGTGAATACTGGTTTATGTTGCAAAGGCCTTTGGCTGGTCTGTCAAACTGCATGGGTGTAACAGAAGTAAATCCATTCATCATTTCTCTCTCTTTGTAGGGATATGATAGCAACAGGGTGTGAGGATAAAAATGTACGTGTGTACTACCTGGCCACGAGCTCTGATCAGCCTCTTAAGGTCTTCACCGGCCACTTAGCTAAGGTATTTCATGTTCGTTGGTCTCCACTCAGAGAGGGCATCTTGTGTTCTGGATCAGATGATGGGTAAGTGCTGGCATGCACATGCAATAACCTTATTTTCAAGTAAGATGAACATTTAATGGGGAACTTTTTTCACTGGAAATAGAAATTGTTCTAAAAATTGAACAAGAATTTTAAGCAAACTACAGTGTTCAGTAAATATGAATGAAGAAATATATTTAATCATCCTTTAGGTATTGATTTGGTATTGATTTTACATAAAATGGAATATGTAAGGTCTCTGTTAAAATACAGTTAGAATACATGGGGGTTACAAAAAAATTGAAAAGTCTATTATGGTGCAACAGAATCTTTTTAAATTTGAATACGGATTCTCTCCTATGAACTTTATTACTTTGCAATTTATTTTGGGGAAGCTGTCAAAACTGAGGTAGGACTTGATCCAAATGCATGACTCTCAAGACAATACGAAAATCAACCATGTTAAACAAAGTGCTGCGAAAAATCCCTCTTACACTCAGCTAAGGTAAAAACTCCAAATACATAAAAAACTAGAGAAAACATATTTTATATGCACACACATGCTAAGTACGATTTGTCCGAAAAAAACGTGGGATTTTTAAAAATTTAATCATGGAAAAAGTAAGCAATCAACAGGCATAATTCTATTTTATGTTATTGGTAGACCCTATCAGCGTAAATTCTGACCATTTGAACAATCATATTTCATACAAACTTAAAAGGACTTGAAACATTTAATTTTCTGTGCTGGCCACGATGTGGAAAATGGCTAAATTAGGCTTCAGAACCGTGGATAAGAGCTGATCATGTGAATATGGCAAGAGGGTTTAGCCTGATGTTAAATCTCATCCCATTGATTTAAGATTTCACATGTCATGTCAAAATAATTCAGCAAATAAAAGACAAAGTGAACAGTTTGCTCTGATGCTTTGACTTCATGCGGCCTTTTCGATTTGTCTGTTGGCATTTCATCTGCAGTGTTTTTTCCTTCTTTTATCCACATCTCTGTAAAATTCCAAGCAGGGAACAAACACACAGTATATTTATGTGCATGGGGATTTTTACCAACACAGAGACTGCTAACAATTTAGGTTAGGTTAAAAATTAGTACCAGCAATGTGGACTATAGGCTACCTGTAAGAAAACTCACAACCTGTCTGTTATTTCATACTGTATATTTTTTTAAATGATTGACGGGGTTCTCCCCCTGTAGGAGCTAATTGATGCACCGGTATTGAGTCTCCTGGGGATAATTGGTAGGAACTAGTGTTGGCCAGGTTAGGTTTCTGCCTGGAAGTTTCAGCAACGTTTTTAAAAAATGTTAATATTTTAAAAAAGGGAGATAAAAGTCTGAGATACCGCACCTCGCCTGAATGCACTTATTTTTGTTGTACCTATAAATGCTCATTATTTCTCAAATTGTTATTTCTTCAATTTATACATATCTTCTCTTTCCAATATGCTATGCAGAAAAACAGTTTGGTAACCACTGATCTAGACAGTACCAAATCATGACTTCAAGCATTTTTATTGATAATAATGTTTAGCTTAGCAATCTGTAATAACACAAAAAGAATGAGAGGGCATTCAGTAGAACACATTACTGCATCCTTACCCATCTTTGACTGAAATTAAACACACATCCAAATCACAACCAGACATGTGCCATCATAATGGCTGCCCTCAGGGTTTCTTTAGTGTTAAAGCCATTAGAAAAAAAATAAGGATTCACTCCTTTATCAGGAACTATTTCTGATAAAGGACTGAATCCTGCCTGCTTCCCGTGTCTTTTTTTTAAATCAAGTAAAAAAGAATGTAATGTTGAGAAGAGTACAAAAATGTATGAATCATTTAAATTTAATTAAAAGAAAGATCTGTGTCTATCTTTGCAGTACGGTCCGTATATGGGACTATACACAAGATGCATGTATCAATGTGCTGAGTGGTCATAAAGCTCCGGTCAGAGGCCTGATGTGGAACACAGAAGTTCCTTATCTCCTCATTTCAGGTAAAGTTCTTTTATACCAACTATTTTGTTATCAGTGTGAAATCATCATCAGTATTGTTGAGCAGCTTTTTTTGTGTGTGTGTGTGTTTCTGTTCAGTGTACAGGCGAGCAGATGTTTCAGGCCCACCGTAGAGTATGACAATTCTCTGATCATGGTCTAATTATCATTCTCTCTCTCTCTCTCTCTCTCTCTCTCTCTCTGTCTCTTTCTCTCTCTCTCTCTCTCTCTCTCTCTCTCTCTCTCTCTCTCTCTCTTCTCTCTCTCTCTCTCTCTCTCTCTCTCTCTCTCTCTGTCTCTCTCTCTTTTATATATATATACACCTGTCTCAGACGTATACACACATGCAAGCATGCACATACAATGAAGTATTTGTTGCTAGTTTGACACAGTGACTGGTTTGCAAACAGCCAGTGTTCATGAAAATGTCTGCATGCTGGTGCTGGTTTTGACCTGTCTGTACATGTACTCCTTTAGAGTCAATTCATTTCATAGAACTGTATTCAAAAGCTAAATGCAGACAAGCAAGAGGCAAGAAGCTCTGCTGCAAAGTAGTCTCTCAGTTACACTTCTATAATTATCAATGTGGGTCTAAAATAAAATTTGACAGCCAAGCCAAAACTGTAACTTATATAACTCCAAATTACAATGACAGAAGAACCATAATTTTTTAAGTCAATAGTATTACTGACACAATTAATAATGTTAAAATCACTAAATAGGTAAAATATGAGTCAGTGACTTCTAATATAACATCATGTAATATAGATGCCACCAGTGGAATCCTCAGCACTTTAGTGCTAACTAAAACTGCTCCATCACAGTGTGGTCTCCCTTGAGTTCTACACACATGATGTAGAACGTTATGAGCTTTTCTTATTCATTTGGCTTGAATTTACTTACAGTGTTTAATATTATACCACCAGCCCACTCCATACTGAAAACAAATCACTAAAGGGACATGGAATTCAAAGTACTAGTAGTAAAAACACTTAATGTGATTTGGAAACTGAAACCTGGGGTCTCGGGGCTCTCTGTCTCAGTGCTGTGCCTTCCTTTACAGTTAATAAATGTTATACAGGTGAACTGGAGACTTTTACAGATTTCAACCAAAGTTAATGGTGTGGCTCAGAGCTAGCAGGGATATCCCTGTATCAGAAGGTTGGTGGTTTGTTCCCCAACCTCTGCAAGCAAGATGCAGTATTCTACCTTGAGATACGAGCTACTTAATATACGGGTTTTTTCGAGATACGAGCCGTCGCTCTGTCCATATTTTTGTATGACATAAGAGCAAAAATTAGAGACGCTAGCAGTGTTTCGGGACATCACCGCTAGTTGGCGGACAGATCCGAAATCAGCTGAGACAGCATCTCATTCTTTCCACGTGTTGGCAAATGGATCCTACATCAGCTGAGACTGGATCTCATTCATTTTCATGGAGTCAAATCAAATAAATCGATCTTTTAATAAACCGCGTAGGGAAATTACTTTTCTTCTACTCCAAAATTAGCACATGTATATATATTGTACAGGCCCCTCCATACACACACACACACACACACACACACACACACACACACACACACACACACACACACACACACACACACACACACACACACACACACACACACACACACACACACACACACACACACACACACACACACACACGGGGCCTGTAGGCCTGCAGATAGTGGCAGAAAGAATGGCAGCCAACTCTCACGTGGAGCTCACCGTGAGCGAGTTGTAAGGCGACAGTGCCTTGCTCAAGGGCACCTTGGCTGTGCTCAGGAGGTGAACTGGCACCTCCCAGTATCATTTCACAATCCAAATATTTTGGCCCACACAGGTGTTGCACCGGCAACCCTCTGGTCCTGAGCTCAAGACTTAGTGGACTGATTTACTGCCGCTTCTGAGCTAGACACAGCTTGTGTGTTCTAATGACTTCTGTATTATTGATTATATAACTCACACATAATTAATGCACAGGTAAAGTATGTATGTCTATTAATTGTTAATTTCCCCCCCCATAATTTAGAAGGGTTTGGGGCTTTTTTACAATGCTGGAATGCATTAAAATGATTTTAGTTATTTTAAATGGTTAAACTTTGTCTGAGTAACGAGTTGTTTGACTTACGAGCTCGGTCATGGAACGGTTTAAGCTCGTATCTCAAGGTACTACTATACTAAATTGTTCCCAGTAGTCATTCCATTGCTGCTTGAATGGTTAGTGTTAATGAGCAGGCAGTTCCTTGCCTAGTGTGACTGCCACCACTATATTAATGTTTGTGTGAATGGGTGAATCCTGGGAGTGTTGTAAAGTGCTTTGAGTTGTCAGCCAGACTAGAAAGTGGATTTTTAAGTACAAACTGCTCACCAAAACCATCCTGTGGTGGAGCTACAGGGTGATGTTGATGCATTACATGAAAGAGGAAAAGTATTGATATACTTTGCTTTATGTATTGTACACTATGACTTTGTGCTTTAGATTGATGGTGTATGAAGGACTATATTGACGTTACTATAATGTCAGTGTTGCACCTATACTGCAAATTGCGTTTTTTGTATAGGTTCTTGGGACTATACAATCAGAGTATGGGACACAAGAGATGGCACCTGTCTAGATACAGTCTACGACCATGGAGCTGATGTCTATGGTAAGGTACTTACAGAGACATACTAGTTCTTGAGGGTAAATACTGGCACCACCATATGCTGTATATCAGGCTTCATAATGGCGACAAGTATATGATGAAGTGAATTTTGTCTGTTTAAATGAAACATGCTCTTAACAGTGTTTTTTAGGCATAGAACAGTGCAGTTAGATGTAAGTTTAGTAAGCAATTTTTGTCTACCACCACTTACCATTGCTTTAACAATGTGCATGTGTTTTAAGGTTTAACATGTCATCAGAACCGGCCATTCACCATGGCCAGCTGCAGCAGAGACAGCACAGTGAGACTGTGGTCCTTGACACCACTTATTTCACCGCTGTTGCTGAACATCCTCACTGACCAGCCTTGGGAAAAGATAATAGGAAACACAGGTGAGAACAGATCTGTTTTGTGTTATACTTGTCTGTTTAGAAACTTTCCTTCCTTCAAGTATACTGGTTGCATGTTTCTGCAGATGCAGCTATGGTTCCTGGCTCTCCGCCACTGCTCTGTGGCAAAGTGTCTCGGGACATCAAGCAGGAATTGGACAAACTCAACGTTGATATCAGGGCCAAGAAGCTACGCTTTTTTTCTGAATGTTTTTCGGTAGGTATGTTCTGAATTTATCATTTGTGAAACTCAGCAGGAATTGATATCTTCACTTTGCCCAGTTTTTCAGGTGTCTGTATTCTTGACAGTTCATCTGACAGTATGGAAAACAAAAAAGAAACGACTTTGCCTTTGAAGGTGTAAACAGACTTGAGCTGGCTTGCTCAGACAGGTCGGAGAGATTCTTATACAACTGTCATGATGAAATTTTACATCATTATGAATTGTCATATGAAGAATTTTATTAACAGTTTAACTAGGTTATCTTTAATTTTTAATCCAGCATACTAGTATATATTAGTGTGAGTATAAGTCTATTCACAGCACAATGCTACAAATTCTTTATCAAGAAATATTTATTAACAATTTGTTATTTAGACATTTGTGTAAAAGTTTCAGTCATGACCTGGATAGACCTGTGGCTTTTTTACGTTTGTGGCTTTAGTGGTTGTAACTGCTACATTTTGGATTGACAAATTGTCTCCTCCACGTTATGAGCTTTTCTTATTCATTTGGCTTGAATATACTTTAAGTGGAGCTGCAGTGTTTTGATTTGCCACCAAATGATCAGTGTTATTCACATTAAGGGATACTTGATGACAAGTTGAGAAATGAGCAGCTGGGGGTGCTAAAACCTTATTCTCTTCTTGTAGCCTTTTGGTGCAGCTTGTAATGCTGACATGAATATAACTTTCAAACAACAAGCTGTCGTAATGTGGACTGTGCTCATAAACCAATGTTTACTGTCTTGTTATTCATTGCCTAAACCCATTGGGTTTAAACAACAAGAGCAGGTTTATTGATTCTGCAGGAGACTCATTTTTAACTGTTTGGCTTCAGAAGTCAACAAGTTGAGTCAACAGCAAGCTCTCTCCACCCTTTATTTTATGTTGACTTACAGAAAATACAAATCAAACACAGATTTGTAGGGAAAGGCCTTGACTCAACTTCTGTTGTGTAAAAGCAAGAAACATTGTACTAAAATCATTTATTCATTCTTTAATTTTCTCTAACCGCTTCTTCCACTTCTGCGGGTCGCAGGGAGCTGGAGCCTATCCCAGCTGGCTTGGGGCATGAGGTGGGGGAAACACTGGGTGCGATGCCAGTGCACCGCGGAACCACACGGAGACACAGACAAACACGCACGCACACACTCCTACACTATGGGTAATTTAGAATGGTCAATTAACCTGAAGCGTATGTATTTTGGGGGTGGGAGGAAACCGGAGAATCCGGAGAGAACCAAAGCAGATACGAGGAGAAATTGCAAACTCCGCACAGAATGGGACGTGAACCCGGAACCGCCTTGCTGTGCGAGGACATCGCTACCCACTATGCCATTGTGCCGCCTGCACTTCTTCTACTTTCGGCTTTTCCCTTCAGGGGTCGCCACAGCGAATCAGTTGTCTCCATCTAACCCTGTCTTCTGCATCCTCTCACACCAACTAAACTAAAACCAAACCATCTCAGTCTGGCTTCTCTGACTTTGTGAATGAAAGGACAGAATCTCTAACATGTCCTGTCCCTCTGATGTACTCATTCCTGATCCTATCCATCCTGGTCACTCCCACAGAGAACCCGCAGCATCTTCATCTCTGCTACCTCCAGCTCTGTCTCCTGTCTTTTCCTCAGCGACACTGTCTCTAGACCAAACAACTTTGCTGGTCTCACAACAGTTTTGTACACTGGCTCTACTGAAATCATTAATTAATACATAAATCATGAGGTCCTTCCACAAGTGAAGGAGTTTAAGTATCTTTGGGTCCTGTTCACGAGTGAGGGAACAATGGAGCGTGAGATTGGACGGAGAATTGGGGCAGTAGGAGCGGTAGTGCAGTCGCTTTACCGCACTGTTGTCACAAAGAGGGAGCTAAGCCGAGAGGCAAAGCTCTCCATCTACCGTTCAATCTTCGTTCCTACCCTCACCTATGGTCATGAGCGATGGGTCATGACCGAAAGAATGAGATTGCGGATACAATGGGCTCTCTCAGGTGGATAGCTGGTGTCTCCCTTAGAGATAAGGGAGACACCCTTAGAGATAAGGGAGACAGCGTCGGCCTTGTTGTTCAGTACAACCGAGCTGAACTATTGCACATTCGGGCACACATGCCCGTTTTTCTGCCCGATTTACCACCGGACTTTCCACTACTTAGTGGGCATCAGAAACAACACCGCGACCAGGCTCAGAAAAGAGGGTCGAGAGGAGGTATTCTTGTCCGTTTAAGACGCCGTATCCACCGCCCAGCTTTACCGAGTCTGGTCCTGTCTAACATTCGCTCCCTGGCAAATAAGAAGGACGAGCTGTCCATGCTCATCGGATCGCAGAGGACTTCAGAGACGCCACCACTATCTGCCTGACTGAGACCTGGCTGAATGGGGATATACCGGACTCCACGCTGCAACAACCCTGCTTCTCCTTCCACCGTGCGGACCGTACCAGCGACTCGCTTAAACAACGAGGAGGAGTTGTCTGTTGCTACATCAACAGGAATTGGTGCACTGACACTAAAGTCCTGTCACGGACATGCTCTCCGGAGTTAGAAAGTATCACAGTGGAGTGTAAACCATTCTGCCTGCCGACAGAGTTTTCTTCTGTCATCTTGGTCACCGTTTACACCCCGCCGAGTGCCGCGGCGCAGCCCGCCATGCAGCAGCTAGCTGACAACATCATGGAGCTAGAACGCAACCACCCCGAGGCAGTCGTGATCGCACTGGGAGACTACAATCATGTTTCCCTTGAAGAAAACTCTTCCGAGGTATAAATCTCAGATTTACATCACTACCAGGCTTGATAAAATACTGGATCAGTGCTACACGCCCATCCCAGAGACATATCACGCAGTGGCCAGAGCGCCTCTTGGTGAGTCCGACCACAACACCATTCTCCTAATCCCAAAGTATTGTCAGAAACTGAGGGTGGCAAAACCAACTGTCAAACTGTGTAGGATATGGTCTGCACAAGCCATAGACACATTACAGGACTGTTTGGACTGTACTGTATGGACCAACCTCTGGACCGAAGGTCAGGATATTGACACTTTTACTGACACTGTCACATCCTACATTAGTTTATGTGAGAGTGTGTGTATTCCCACTAGAACTGTTTACAATAATAGCAAGCCCTGGTTCAACAATGAAGTGAGGTTGCTTTGTAAGAAAAACCATGCCACCTTTAAAAGTGGCGACACTGCTAACTATAGAAAACTGAAGTATGAATTCAGAGAGCTGTGGTAAAAGCTAAGGCTTCCTACAAAGCAAAGCTTGAAAACAAACTGCAAGCAAATGATATAAAGGGTGTTTGGCAGGGTCTGCAGGACATCACTGATTATAAAACCAAGTACCATGTTCTGGTTAGGGACCCCTCCCTTCCAGGGATGCTAAATGACTTTTACTGTCGATTCGACAGTGTGACCCAGTCCCCCTCTTTTCTAGAGAGCAGGGTGACTCTCTTGCTTCTATCAGTGAACATGATGTCAGATTGTTGCTCTGTCAGCAGGAAGGCCGCGGGGCCTGACTGTGTGTCATCCGCCACACTTAGACACTGTGCCGACCAACCAGCACCTATCCTCACTTCCATTTTCAATGGTCACTCCAACTCTGTGTCATGCCTGCTTGTTTTAAATCTGCTGTGATCATTCTTGTCCCAAAGAAAAATAACACTTCTTGTCTTAATGACTATAGGCCTGTAGCCTTAACATCTGTTATTATGAAAATCTTCGAGTGACTGGTATCTAAACGCCTGTCAGGCATAACACTAGACCCACATCAATTTGTTTACAGAGCAATTAGAAGTGTAGATGATGCAGTATCCCTCAGTTTACATGCAATTACTCAACGTCTAGAATCTAGATCTACTTATGCCCGTGTACTTTTCGTTGACTTCAGTTCCGCATTCAATACGATTGTGCCAGCGAAGCTGATTTTAACCCTACAAGAGCTGAGTGTTAGTACACAGCTATGCAAATGGATCTTTGATTTTCTATCATATAGGAAACAGGTTGTCAAAATGGGTGATCTTGTCTCCCGGCCTAGGCTCCTTAACACAGGTTGTCCCCAGGGCTGTGTCCTTTCTCCTCTTTTGTACTCTTTATACACACATTACTGTGAGTCACATTGTAGTTCAGTCATGCTGTATAAATTTGCGGATGACACCTCTGTGGTGGGTGTTATCTCAAAGGGGGATGAATCACACTACCTTAGAGAAATAGCAGAGCTGGTGAGGTGGTGCGAGGAACACAACTTGATCCTGAACATCTCTAAAACCAAAGAGATCATTGATTTCAGAAGAAAGATCTTAGTTCCACTCTCCCCCCTCTACATCAACGGGGAAGAGGTAGACAGAGTTACCTCCTTCGATTTCCTAGGGACAACCATCCATGAATCCCTATCATGGGAACTAAATGCCAGCCTCATCATAAGCAAATCCCATCAGCATCTGTATTTCCTATGGCAGCTCAAGAAGTTTAAAGTCAGACAAGCAGCAATGACTCAATTCTATAGGGCCACCATTGAGAGTGTTCTCACCTTTTCCATGCTTGTCTGGTTTGGTCACACAACCTCTCAGCACAAGGCCAAGCTGGAAAGAGAAGTACGACGTGCATCCAAAATCATTGGATATAGCCTCCCTACACTGTCCTCACTCTTTTCCACTAGAATAATCAGAAAGGCAAATAAAATAATAGCTAACAACTCCCACCCCGCACACCACGTCTTCAGTCCCCTCCCATTAGGCAGGAGGTACAGAAGTATTAACTGCTCAACATCTCGCTTCAGAGATAGCACTTACCCTTTAGTCATTTGAACTTGTCTTGCTAGTGTACCGTTGTAAAAATGCATGTATATAGCAATATGCAATGCATATAGCACTTTAAACAACCGGATGTAATTCCTATGCAACTGGTCTTTTGCACTGTATTGTTTTCTTGTTGTTTTCCTGAATGTATGTTGCCTGTATATGTTGAGCATGAACCAAGACAAATTCCTATTGGCAACTTGTTGCTGACATGGCAATAAAGTTCTTGAATCTTGAATCTTGAAACACTGCTGTTCGCGAGGGGCTCAGAGTACAGCCACTGCTCCTTCGCGTGGAAAGGAGTCAGTTGAGGTGGTTTGGGCATCTGGTGTGGATGCCCCCGGGACGCCTCCCTAGGGAGGTGTTTCTGGCACGTCCACCTGGGAGGACACCTCGGGGCAGACACAGGACCAGGTGGAGGGATTATATCTCAACACTGGCCTGGGAACGCCTTGGGATCCCCCAGTCAGGGCTGGTCTATCTATCTATCTATCTATCTATCTATCTATCTATCTATCTATCTATCTATCTATCTATCTATCTATCTATCTATCTATCTATCTATCTATCTATCTATCTATCTATCTATCTATCTATCTATCTATCTATCTATCTATCTATCTATCTATCTATCTACAGTGATACCTCTGTACTCGACCGCCTCTATACTCGACCAAATCGGTGCTCGACCAAAAAATTTGAGTAGAAAATGTATCGGACCCCGAACAGATTTTCGGTACTCGACTAGCCGAGTCGACCCGAACGCGCTCCTCGGCCAGCGGGTAAGCGTCAGTTCGACTCAGACCGCCAGCGGAGTAACACGTACGCAAATTACGTACGCAAAGACGTACGGAAATTATAGCAAAATATGAAAGTGGTGTACGAGTGTCCGACCTCGCGTCGCAGTACGAAATGGCAAAGTCAACCATTTCCACTATCTTGAAGCAGAAGCAACTGACAATGGACAGGTTCCTTCTTAAAGAATAGAGGAAGGCTACTGCCCAGCCAGATTCACCTCCACAGAAGAGAGAGAGAAGGGAGAAAACCCCTGGAGGCGCGTTACCTAGTGTCATCATGGAAGGGGATTCCCCTTCCATGATGACGCTAGTGCCATCAACCGCTCTCCGAAACGTAAGTAAATTATACAAAATGGTTTATAATGCTTTATCTTTATCATGTACTGCTTGTGCACATTTACGTCTTCATTGTTGTTTAGATACACGTTCTTATAATATTTTAGGTATTTTTCTAAATGGTAAGAACGGATTAAAATACTTTCCATTATTTCTTATGGGAAAATTGGTTTCGGTGGTCGAACAAATCGGTGCTCAACCACCACCTCAGAACGGATTATGGTCAAGTACAGAGGTATTACTGTATCTATCTATCTATCTATCTATCTATCTATCTATCTATCTATCTATCTATCTATCTATCTATCTATCTATCTATCTATCTATCTATCTATCTATCTATCTATCTATCTATCTATCTATCTAAAGATTATTACTATAAAAATCACAATGGTTATTCTGTTAAAACGTCTAAAGCAGTATATGAATAAAATAATTTTTTACAGAAGTTAAATTTTTTTTCATTAAATTTATGTCTAAAGCTTTCATTTTTATTGAAAACAGTATTAAAAGTATCTTCTTCTTTTCCTTTCGGCTTTTCCTTTCAGGGGTCGCCACAGCGGATCAATTTCCTCCATCTAGCCCTGTCCTTTGAATCCTCTTCTCTCACACCAACTACCTACATGTCTTCCCTCATTACATCCATAAACCTCCTCTTTGGTCTTTCTCTAGGCCTCCTGCCTGGCAGTTCAAAACTCGGCCTCCTTCTACCAATATATTCACTATCTCTCCTCTGGACATGTCCAAACCATCTCAGTCTGGCCTCTCTGACTTTATCTCCAAAACCTCTAACATGTGCTGTCCCTCTGATGTACTCATTCCTGATCCTATCCATCCTGGTCACTCCCAGACAGAACCTCAGCATCAGTGATACTGTCTCTATACGAAACAACATCACTGGTCTCTCCACAGTTTTGTACACCTGTCCTTTCATTTTAGCTGAAATTCTTCTATCATACATCACACCTGACACTTTTCTCCACCCGTTGTATCCTGCCTGTACACGCTTCTTCACCTCTTTTCCACACTCTCCATTGCTCTGGACTGTCGACCCTAAGAACTTAAAATCATCCACCTCCTTGATCTCTTGTCCCTTTAACCTCACTCTTCCACTTGGGTCATTCTCATTCACACACATGTACTGTCTTACTGCTGCTAACCTTTATTTCACTCCTTTCCAGGACAAACCTCCACCTGTCTAGCTTCTCCTCCACCTGTTCCCTGCTCTCACTGTAGATCACAATGTCATCTGCAAACATCATAGTCCATGGAGATTCCTGTCTCACCTTGTCTGTCAGCCTGTCCATTACCATAGTGAACAAGAAGGGGCTCAGAGCTGATCCCTGATGCAGTCCCACCTCCACCTTGAACTCCTCCCTCACACCTACAGCACACCTCACCACTGTCTTACAGTCCTCATACATGTCCTGCACTGCTCTAACATACGTCTCTGCCACTCCAGACTTCCTTATACAATACCACAGTTCCTCTCTGGGCACCCCGTCATAAGCTTTCTCCAGATCTACAAAAACACAATGCAGCTCCCTCTGGCCTTCTCTGTACTTCTCTATCAACATCCTCAAAGCAAATACTGCATCTGTAGTACTTTTTTTTTGGCATGAAACCATATTAATGCTCACAAATGCTCACTTCTGCCCTTAGTCTAGCTTCCACTACTCTTTCCCATAACTTCATAGTATCAATCATCAGCTTTATTCCTCCATAGTTGCCACAACTCTGCACATCTCCCTTGTTCTTAAAAGTGGGCACCAGCACACTTCTCCTCCATTCCTCAGGCATCTTCTCACTATCTAAGATCCTGTTGAACAACCCGGTCAGAACCTCTCCTAGACACTTCCATACCTCCACAGGTATATCCTCAGGACCGAGTGCCTTCCACTCTTCCTCCTCGTCAATGCCCTCCTCACTTCATCCTGACGAATCCTTGCTACATTCTGGTCCACATCAGTCCCTCTTCTAGTCTGTTCTCTCTCATTTTCCTTGTTCATCAACTCTTCAAAGTATATTTTGCATCTTTCCATCACACTACTGGCACCTGTTAATACACATCCATCCCTATCCTTAGTCACCCTAACCTGCTGCACGTCCTTCCCATCTCTGTCTCTCTGTCTTGCCAACCTGTATAGATCAGTCTCCCCCTTCCTACTGTCCAACCTAGTATACAAGTCATCATTAGCCTCTTGTTTGGCCTTTGCTACCTCTACTTCCACCTTACTCTGTATCTCCCTGTACTCCTGTCTACTCTCCTCAGTCCTCTCAGTGTCCCACTTCTTCTTAGTTAACCTCTTTCTCTGTATACACCCCTGTATCTCCTCAGTCCACCACCAAGTCTCCTTATCTACTTGCCTTGCTGATGACACACAAGGTACTCTCCGATCTGTCTCTCTGATGACATTAATTTTTTTTTTTTTAAATTTTATATACTGGTTTGATCCCCGAAGGGAAATTAGGAACGCACACTCTAGCTACTGATTACAAACGCATGCATACATATATATATTTGTGAGTACAGGCCCCTGTATCACACACACACACATAGGGGCCTGTAGGCATGCAGGGGAGGTAGAGTGGCAGGCAGCTCCTTCTTGGTGCGCCTCAAATGAGCAATTTGTAAAGGGGACGGCACCTTGCTCAAGGGTGCCTCGGCAGTGCTCCAGAGATGAGCTGACACCTCCCACTGTCAGCTCACCTCCGGGTATTTTTGGGGGGGCGGGAGCGGGAATCGAACCGCCGATTTTAAATCATAGGACGACCTGCTCTACCGTCCGCTTTTTATTCACTATGACCATTTATATCCTTTTTGGAAAGTAAACCACCATCTGTCCTCCTGCATTCCTCTCCTGGGTACCAAACCTGCCCATCACCTCCTCATCACCTCTATTTCTTGCTCCAATATGTCCATTGAAGTCTGTACCAATGACAATTCTATCACTTTCAGGTATGCTCTGCATCTCTTCATCAAAGTCCAACCAGAATTTCTCCTTCTCGTCCAGCTCACATCCTACCTGTGGAGCATACCCACTAACAACATTGAACATCACACTTCGATTTCTAGCTTCAGACTCATCACTCTACCTGACACTCTTTTTTACCTCCAGGACATTCCTAACAAACTCCTCCTTCAAGATAACTCCTACTCAATTTCTCTTCCTATATGCACCATGATAGAACAACTTGAACCCTGCTCGTAAACTTTTAGGCTTGCCACCTTTCCACCTGGTCTCCTGGACACACAGTATGTCTACCTTCTTCCGCTGCATCATGTCAACCAACTCTCTACTTTTTCCTGTCATAGTTCCAACATTCAACGTCCCTACTCTCAGTCCTATACTCTTGGCCTATACTCTTCTCTCTCTTTCTATGAACACACTTTCCTCCTTTCCTTCTTTGACCAACAGTAGTCCAATTTCCACCACAAAAGTTTTACGTCGGATGCCCTTCCTGTATTTATCTGGGCTTGGGACCGGCACAATAAGACACTGCCTTGTGACCTCTTGCAGCTAGATTGCAAACAGTATTAAAAGTATAATTTCTATTATTGACATATACATATCAGAATATATTTATATGTATATTGACAAGAAAGGACATTTTCTTAGAATCCAGTGAGTCAATATTCATATGCTTTAACTGTGTGTTTTTGTGTGTTCCAACATACCTTACCCTGCACCAGCCTCCAGGAGGCAGCAGTAACCTGTGGGACTTAGTCTCTGTCATCAACGGCCAGGATGACTCCCTGCTCCCAGGGAGCTACAGCAAAGGAGTGATGCATATGAAACACTTGCTCAAGTTCAAAACGGTACATAAGTCTGACTTCCAGGAAACACAGAGTGATCATGTGTGTAGAACCCAAGAAAGACCACACTGTAATGGAGCAATTTTTTCTTGCCCTCAAATGAACTAAAGCTTATGTCAAATCAGCAAACTAGAGATGCATGCTCATGTAACAAGAAGAAAAAGTATTTTCTGCACTATAAGGCGCATTGGATTATAAGGCGCACCTTTAATGAACCTTTAATGTTTATTTTATAATTTACTTCATATATAAGGCACACCGGATTATAAGGCGCATATAATAAAAAATAAAATAGATTTTAAAAAACTTGTGGCTGTAGTTGCGCTGTCCACTACCAGAGCATTCATGACTGTGAGTACCTTTAGTCAGCTGTGAACGGCAACCGTTATGTCAATGAGGCCATTCTGAGCCTCATCAAGGAATCCCTGATCACTTGATCACTTAGCCATTTTAGAAAGAAGTCAACACGCATACTAAAAAACCTGACATGAAAACTGGTTAAATTCATTACGAGTACACTCAGTTCCAACAAGGTGGATTATTTCCTGATCTGAAGTTCGAAGCAGATATTTAAGCTCCGACGTTCCTCTTCGTTTATTGATTAAATATTGTTTCAATTGATTGGTAGTCCAGTTGGAGGTGAGGTGCAGCTATTTGCTGCCAAAACAATTTCTTAACCAGTTTTTAATGTCAGGCTACTAATTTACTGGCAAATGCGATGCTGTTTTACTCATAGAACTGACTTTAACGTGGGTGTCTCACCGCCGTGAATTGCTGCAGACATAATACACAAGCGTAAATGCCCCCCCCCCCCCCAAGTGTTCTTTTGGTATCAACTACATTTGCAAATCAATTCAGTAGACCAGACACCTTTGTCTAGCAGTGACTCAGCTCTTGAAATTTCAGAAAAGGCTGGAAGTGTAGCTTTGAGGGTCTTTGATTCACCTTTAAGCCAGTTTCTCCGTGTGTTTCCGCAGACTAATAGAATGGACCGTCACTAGATTCCAGATTACAGGACAATGGCATTTTTTAGACCAGTCATGTCAGTCATCTGCAGATAACCACCGCTGTATCGGCCGCAGCGGGTCACGGGGAGCCGGAGCCTTTCTCGGCAGCATAGGGCGAGAGGCGAGGGACACTCTGGGCACGACGCCAGTGCACCGCGGATTTATTAGACCAATTAAGTTTAAAGTGGGTTATTTCCAGTGCCACAGTGGTTGGGAAATACTGAGATCAGTCAATCAGTCACACTTTATTAATAGAGTTGTTGAAAATTCCCTATGTTTTGCAACGTTATCGTAGCCGGTCACTGGTGTTCTCAGCAGGCTGCTCTGCCGTCAAACAGCAGGTCAGTGAGAGCCGGCACTTCGGCGACTCCCCTTGACTACCATTGTTAGGGGGCGTAGTACGGCCTGAATACTGTCTGAGGGTGCCCCTGGTGGTGTAGTGCAGCATGACTTCTGGCCAGACTGCCGCCTAATATTAATATTAATCCATATACAAGGCGCATCAGATTATAAAGCGCACTATGGGATTATGAGAAAATTATAGGCTTTTAGGTGCACCTTATAGTGCGGAAAATACTGTAATAGTTACCCTTGTGTCATTAATATATCAGGTACAGCAGCTGCAACCTGTAGTCTCTATAGAGAGTCACACTGTACACACGGCACTTGTCTCTTGATGCTCTTGCTGAGGGACTGCCAAAACTATAGAAAAGAAGAAAAACACAACTTCATTAACATATACTGTACACTGTATAAATACATTGTACGTACCTTAAAAGAGAATGTGAAGAAAGAAACTTGTTTTATAAAGGTTATTTACCTTGGTAGTGAGATGAGTTGAGCTATGGAAGTTGAGACAATGGAAGTTGCTAGCATATTTCAAGAGGGGAGATAGGAAGCGAAGACTGGAGTTTGCTTTACACTTTTTCAGTCACTTTCATTCAAATCAAGGTACCACTGAATAATGAAAGGTTATGATATGAATACAGCACTACATTAGTTCATACTGTCAATGCTGATTTAGTCTTGTAGAAATATCTTTATCATTCTTTATTTTTAAAATGTCAAACCTGCCCTTTAGTTCTACTCTAAAGTAATTAGGTAATCCGTATTCATTTTAGAAGTTGACTGATTTCCAAAGATTTTAAAAGACACATAGTAATGATACCAAGATGAGTTGTGGTCAGTGTTACTCTCCATCCTGTTAAAAAAACCCAAAACAGAAACTGAGTAACTGCTGAACTGAATGTCTAAGTCAAACATCCAACCCAAAGTAAATTAAAACTAATCTATAACTTGTCAAATTAGTCACAAAAATATATGTTATACTTTCTGAATTTCTCTTTAAGATCGGATCAGTAATTCCATTCAAGAATTTGGAGGCTATGCAGCTGTGCACACATTATTAGAGCCTTGTGCAGCTTGATTAGCCAAACCAGTTCAATAAGCTGCCTCTCTTATAATATTCATTTTAGTAAAAAAAAAAAATCCTGTTTGCATATTTTTTACTGTGAAGATGTTTTCTTCTTTTCACTTAACTTCTCCCATTTGCTCCACTGTCATTTAGTCTGAAGCCCAAGAGCTCACTATAGTCAAGATGTCTAAATTTGGTGGAGGAATTGGAGCTCCAAGTAAAGAGGAGAGGCTGAAAGAAGCAGCAGATATTCATCTAAGATTGGGCCAGATTCAACGATACTGTGAATTAATGGTGGAGCTTGGCCAGGTACACACATGCACACGCAAACACACATACCATACACACACACACACACACACACACACACACACACACACACACACACACAGACACACACACACACACACACACACACACACACACACACACGCACACACACATACACACACACATACACACACACACACACACACACACACACACACACACACACACACACACACACACACACACACACACACACACACACACACACACACACACACACACACACACACACACACACACACTCCAGGCTCTGAAGCTAGCAAAGCTTCCAGGGGTCATCATAAGAAAGTAGGTTGAGTGCCATTATAAACCTATTTGTTAACTACAGTGATCCCTTGTTACTCGTGGTTAATGCATTCTAGGAACCACCTGCAAAAACGAAATTCCACGATATAGTGACAAACTACTGTATATCGACAGTCAGTATACATTTTATGTACAATTACAGTTAGCTGTACTTATCTGTAACTGGATTCTTTCATGTACTCATACCCAAGATGCTGTCAGCCAAAGAGCAAATGTATATTGTTCACTCCGTCATCTCTTGAATCTCATTTAGTTTTTTACAGGGGCTCGTATAAAACTGCCAGACAATCTAATCATCTGGTCACTGACGGAATACAGTAATCCCTCTTTATTTGAGGTTAATGCATTCCAGGAACTACCCACAAAAACGAAATTCCGCGATATAGCGAGAAACTTTTATTATTTATGGTAATTTAAACGTTTATGAACCTTCTCCATACTGATATTAAACCACCTTCTATCCGTATTATCTTTTGTCATGCTCTTATACATGGAGTGCAGAATTATTAGGCGAGTTGAATTTTTGAGGATTAATTTTATCATTGAATAACAACCATGTTCTTAATGAACCTAAAAGACTCATTAATATCAAAGCTGAAAATTTTTGGAAGTTGGAGTGGTTTTTTTTTAGTTTTAGCTATTTTAGGATATCTGTGTGTGCAGGTGACTATTACTGTGCATAATTATTAGGCAACTTAACAAAAAACAAATATATACCCATTTCAATTACTTATTTTCACCAGGGAAACCAATATAACAGCTCAACATTCACAAATATACATTTCTGACATTCAAAAACAAACAAAAACAAATCAGTGATCAACATAACCACCTTTCTTACCTTGGCCATGTCTCTGAGTATTGCATACCTTGTGCTTTTGGGCACTCCAGTGATGTTACAGCTCTGAAATATGGCAAAACTGGTGGAAAGTGGCATCTTGGCAGCTGCATGCTTGACTTTTCTCAGTTCATGGGCAGTTATTTTGCGCCCTGGTTTTTCCACATGCTTCTTGCGACCTTGTTGACTATTTTGAATGAAACACTTGATTGTTCAATGATCACGCTTCAGAAGCTTGGCAATTTTAAGAGTGCTGCATCCCTCTGCAATATATCTCACTGTTTTTGATTTTTCGGAGCCTATCAAATCCCTCTTCTGACCCATTTTGCCAAAGGAAAGGAAGTTGCCTAATAATTATGCACTGTAATAGTCACCTGCACTCACAGATAGCCTCCTAAAATAGCTAAAACTAAAAAATCCCCACTCCAACTTCCAAAAGTATTCAACTTTGATATTAATGAGTCTTTTGGGTTCATTAAGAACATGGTTGTTATTCAATAATAAAATTATCCTCAAAAATACAACTTGCCTAATAATTTTGCACTCCCTGTAGAATGTTTAAAGCACTTCTGTGTCTCACAGATAATGCGCTGTGATCCGAGACTCACGAACGCAGCGCACTTCCAATAGAATGCGTGTAGGGTATCACGTGACTACCTCCTAAAAATCCGTGATGAGGGGAAGCCGCACATTTTGATGTGCAAATGCGTGAGGGATTACAGTATTATGGAGCCTGCTAAAAGCTTTACTTGTAATAGTGACAACCAAAGAGCCTTCAAATTGAGATGAAAGAAGTTGAAAGAAGGGGGATTTTCTTCTATAGCTAAAGAATGGGGATATTTAACATATGAGCATCATCAAATGTTTTGAACACACCAGGCAGTTCTTGACTTGTAGTTTATATGATTATAGTCAATGTAAGAATTTTAGTCCTTTTATTAGAGAAAGCCATATTTGAAAAGATATGATTAATGATGTAACTTCAGGTAATGAAGATTGACCATTATTATCTGTCTCTTAGTGGGAGAAAGCTTTATCTGTGGCACCAAGTGTCTCCATGAGATACTGGAAGAAACTGATGCAGAGGTAAGCTATGTAAGAGATTTTAAACCCTCCCTGACACAGTGTCCTACTCCTCACAAAGAGTAATATTTGTGTATTTCATAATTGCTGTTCTGAGTTGTATTTTTACTATATATGTGGGGTACATTCTTTCATAAAGCTTTTGAATCATAGTAAAAAGTTCAGGTGTAAAAAAGGGTCCAGCAGCATTAAAAAGTTCTCCAAGGGTAAAACTTGCTCGAAAGACCTTTGACCGTAACCATGATGGCTACTATAAGACAGGTTCAGTAGAACATGAAAGACTTGAAAACCTAAGAACCAAGTTTGCTATCCTTGTCTGTCTGTAAAGTGAACAAGCACATTATATGAATGAAAGAACACCTACATCAATAACAGGAATAAAGGCCAATGTCCATAAATAAATAAATGGGCTAAATGAACCCTTGGCCTCATCTAGTAATAGAACTGTCACGTGGCGGGGGGAGACCCATTTTATGGTTCAAGTAGACAAAAGGGTAAAAAAAAAAAGCAGGTTATTCAGCAGATTGTACAGATGTCCTAGGTAAGAAACACAGAATTACTGCAGCTACAGAGCAGGCAGAGAAAAACGAAGGATCTGCCCTTCACCAAATGGGGATGACACTAAAAGCTTCCTTTTGGTTTGTTCTGTTCAGGGTCACGACAGCGTGCCATCCTTTTTCCATTTTAGATGAACGCTCACATTTGTTTGGCAAAGTTGTTTACAGCGGATCCCTTCCTGCCGCAACCCTCTGCATTTGTCCGGGCTTGGGACCAACCTACAGTCAGCTTGTGCTCCTGTAGAACTGCAGATTGAACCCGGGGCAGCATGCATACAAAGCATGCGCTGTAAATGAGGATGAGACTGAAATTAGTACATAAATACATGAGGTTGCAGTTAGATGAGGGTGAAGTCATTTCAAAAACAGTTCAATATATCCTCTTTAAACCTACATGCATATAATATCAACTATTTGGTGAATTTGTAGTGCTTATTGACAATACAAAAATAACCCTAACCCTAACAAATTGGGCGTGCTGCGGCACTGGTGTCACACCCGGAGTGTACCCTGCCTCACGCCCTCAGTCAGCTGGGATAGACTCCAGCACCTCGCGACCCATTATAGCGGAAGAAGCGGGTATAGATAAATTAATTGATGGATAGATGGGCAGTTCAAACTTAATCTAAGTTTACAAAATAAATGCGGCATATACAAACAGTATTTGCTCTATTCCTTTTGGCACCTTTTTACTGAGGGCTAGAGGCTAGGCTGTCAAGAGATAGTTTATGTGATATTTATGAAATTCACACATTTTTTTTCAATATTTTTTAAATAATTTTGACAGTTTTCAGTTGTTAAGTGTATTTGAGAAACCACTGAATAATCTCACTTACCAAACACTGAAGTACTGTCTTCATACTTTCCATGCCATTATGTTGTTATTGTTATGCACTTAGGTTTACATTGTTCACTGCTCAGATTTTTATAAGAAATTTAGTCATGAAGTACAACACACATATCAGAAAATGGCTGGTGGGAAGAAAGCAGTCATCATGACTTTTCAATGTTGAATTTGTGTACCAATTACAGATGGACCAAAACCTAGATTTTGACCCGCAGTCAGACTTTTTTTTAGGCATTTGCTCATCACTTTAAATTTTCACTGTCCCATCATTTTTCTATTTATTATGTATTCAGTCATGTTAGTTTTCATGTTTGTCACCTGTGTCGTAGTGCTATTGTATAATAAATATTTGTATACTTAATTTAAATATGCTCATCTTGCAGGAGAGCAGACCAGCTAATGGCTGAGGATAACGATGACACAATCCCCTACTGCATAGCCATTGGAGACATAAAAAAACTTGTAACTTTCTTCACAGGACGAGGACAACTGTTCGAAGCCTTGATAATAGCACAGGTACAGACAGAAAGGGTATAACGACACTGGGAAATAAGATCGTATTTTCTTTTAAGTCTACAGTGTTCTCGCTTCCATGCGTCCTTGGGTCTTTGATGCACATTTTTTGACAGGGACGCAAGCTTTAAATGCACTTCCATTCAACAAAAATATTCACAATTTTTTCATTATGTTTTGATCCTGCGCGAGAAACTTGTGCATCACGAGCGTCACTTGCATGATTCTGCCTTATTAAAAATTGACCAAATGCCAACACAACATCTGATCGTTTTATGCGCTGCAGTGAGAGTGAGGAGTTTAAGTACTTTGAAGAGTTGATGAACGTGGAAAATGAGAGAGAACAAAGACTAGAAGAGGTTACTGTTGTGGACCAGGATGTAGCAAAGATTAGTCAGGATGAAGTGAGGAGGGCATTGTAGAGGATGAAGAGTGGAAAGGCAGTTGGTCCTGATGATATACCTGTAGAGTTTTGGAAGTGTCTAGGAGATGTGGCAGTAGAGTTTCTGACTGGGTTGTTCAACAGGATCTTAGATAGTGAGAAGATGCCTGAGGAATGGAGGAGAAGTGTGCTGGTGCCCATTTTAAGAACAAGGGAGATGTGCAGAGTTGTGGCTACTACAGAGGAATAAAGCTGATGAGCCATACAATGAAGTTATGGGAGAGAGTAGTGGAAGCTAGACTAAGGGCAGAAGTGAACATTTGTGAGCAGCAGTATGGTTTCATGCCAAAAAAGAGTACTACAGATGCAGTATTTGCGTTGAGGATGTTGATAGAGAAGTATAGAGAAGGCCAGAGGGAGCTGCATTGTGTTTTTGTCGATCTGGAGAAAGCTTGTGACAGGGTGCCCAGAGAGGAACTGTGGTATTGTATGAGGAAGTCTGGAGTGGCAGAGAAGTATGTTAGAGCAGTGCAGGACATGTATGAGGACTGTAAGACAGTGGTGAGGTGTGCTGTAGGTGTGAGGGAGGAGTTCAAGGTGGAGGTGGGACTGCATCAGGGATCAGCTCTGAGCCCCTTCTTGTTCGCTATGGTGATGGACAGGCTGACAGACGAGGTTAGACAGGAATCTCCATGGACTATGATGTTTGCAGATGACATTGTGATCTGCAGTGAGAGCAGGGAACAGGTGGAGGAGAAGCTAGAGAGGTGGAGGTTTGTCCTGGAAAGGAGAGGAATGAAGGTTAGCAGCAGTAAGACAGAGTCCATGTGTGTGAATGAGAGGAACCCAAGTGGAAGAGTGAGGTTACAGGGAGAAGAGATCAAGAAGGTGGAGGATTTTAAGTACTTAGGCTCAACAGTCCAGAGCAATGGAGAGTGTGGAAAAGAGGTGAAGAAGCGTGTACAGGCAGGATGGAACGGGTGGAGAAAAGTGTCAGGTGTGATGTGTGATAGAAGAGTTTCAGCTAAAATGAAAGGAAAGGTGTACAAAACTGTGGTGAGACCAGCGATGTTGTTTGGTCTAGAGACAGTGTCACTGAAGAAAAGACAGGAGACAGAGCTGGAGGTAGCAGAGATGAAGATGCTGAGGTTCTCTCTGGGAGTGACCAGGATGGATAGGATCAGGAATGAGTACATCAGAGGGACAGCACATGTTAGAGGTTTTGGAGATAAAGTCAGAGAGGCCAGACTGAGATGGTTTGGACATGTCCAGAGGAGAGATAGTGAATATATTGGTAGACGGATGCTGAGTTTTGAACTGCCAGGCAGGAGGCCTAGAGGAAGACCAAAGAGGAGGTTTATGGATGTAATGAGGGAAGACATGTAGGTAGTTGGTGTGAGAGAAGAGGATTCAAAGGACAGGGCTAGATGGAGGAAATTGATCCGCTGTGGCGACCCCTGAAGGGAAAAGCCGAAAGGAAAAGAAGAAGTGAGAGTGAGGAGTTTGTGAGACCTTTCAGAGCAAGCATAAGCTGTCGCTTATGCTTGGAGAGTCCTGTTGGGTTTGTCTGTCTGTTAAAGCGCTTTCAAATGTCTGCTGATGTGATTAAGTGCTATACAAATAAAGATTTACACCTGATGATTAGCACCATGCCTCCAAAAAAGATGCAAAAGTTGGAGAAAAACCAAGTGATAATGAGTGCTTTCTTGTATAAAAAACAATCAGAAGTTAATTCAGAAAAAGAGGCAGATATTACTGATATATTACTGGAATGTGTGTGGAGAAGGCTGTCAGCTTGGTGCCAGTTCCACAGGAGAATACAGTGTATGAATTAAAGGCAAAGAAAACTATTGAGTGAAAAGCAAAAGTGAAAAACCCCCCCACCTGTATTACATCTCTTATTTCTAAACAATTTTTAATGACTACCAGGCTTTAACATTTTGATAAAACTGATAAATAAATTTTAATCTTTTCTTCGTTTTACTTTAACAGTTATGATTTTATTAATGAAAACATTCAAATTAACAGTTTGTTTAGTTTTTATATTGTACTATTGGCAAAACTCAATTCATGCGTACGCTGCAACTGTATGCTCTGTTTTTACTTTTGAGATGCATAAACGTCATGCTGGGATGCACACATTTTTCTTGAAGCGCATCCCAGGGATGCAATACTTTCTTGAGGTAAAATGAGCTCTTAGTCTAGATAAATATCAGATAATGGCTCAGTCGTAAAATGTAAAGGAGGAGTGGTAGACTATGATCTATACATTAATAGGTAGCAGCAGATGCAATGAAGAAACACTTATACGGTAATATTTGTGATTGATATCAGAAAAAATAATTACAATTTCTTTACTTTTAGGGGGCATTTGAAGGCAACATTCGTGAACCTCAAAGCTCTCCAGTCAACCACATGACTAATGATGTGGACAATCGACAACAATATCACAGGTTTAGCATGCATGCACAAACAAAGACACACAGAAACATGTAACCCACACACACACACACACACACACACACACACACACACACACACACACACACACACACACACACACACACACACACACACACACACACACACACACACATAACACACACACACACACACACACACACACAAAGCGGAATCACAAATCAAGCCAGAGTTTCCATTATAGTGCTGTAGTGATCAGGCCTCTTCTTCAGCCACTCTTGCAACATAATGTGCTTCGTCGTTGCCTGTCCATATGTCCATCCATATGTTGATGAGTATACGTAACCTTTTACGCATTTGACTGAATAAGTTGCCAAAATAGATCTTTTATGGAATTGAGGACAAAACATGTACCTCCCATGAAAGTGAAGTTCAATTTCAATCATCAATTTATAACATGTTTTCACAAGTAGAAACAAGTGATACACCGTTCATTACACACACCTAGAAAATGCGGGTGTTTTTTTAATTTAGCCTGGAATAAATTATAATAATTCATGAATAAATGAATGAGTACATTATAATAAAACAACCAGGAACTTGGCACTGTCCTTGCTTTTACATTTTGAATTCATTTACTGTCTGATATCAGTTTTAGAATACCGGGATTACAATCCCTGGCTATGCTTGTTTCTTTTCATTCCAGCCTCCTCCATGATGTATGCAAGGATCTAGCAGAGTGGTACTTCCAGGATGGATGCTCGGTCTTGGCAGCCTGCTGCCACTTGGCTGTGGACAACGTCAAGGTATATCACATTTGCATTGTGCCATTTAACAAGAATAAGTTTCATTCTTCTTTCCTTTATCATTACCAAATAATGATTATAAAAATATATGATTTCAAAGCATAGCTGAAATGCATGTGTATGTGTGTGTTGTGTTTTTAGTCAGCAATGGCTACTCTGATCAGAGGTAATGAGCTGGAGTTGGCTGCATGTGTGGGTCTCGTCCTTGGAGAGGTAGCCAATCAGAGCACTGCATACTGCCTTGAACTCTTGGCCAGAAAGTACATGACCACACCCACATGGTATGTTTTCATCAATGCATACCCAGTTTCAAAATACATTCAACCTCGAAAGTAATTCTGCTCTGGGTTCTTTAAACATCCCACTCAGCGAGCTGACTAACACCCACATGTGATGTATTATGTGTAAATGTCATTTTTTGTTGTTGCTGTGTTCAGTTATTAGAAATCTGTTCAATGCTCATTAAAGTATTAGTGTTTTGATATCTTCCATATGATTACACTCTCATCCGACTAACTCTCAACCTCTCTGCTGAATGTAATTTAATGCTTTTCACTAACAACTATAAATTCCTTTTAGTAGCCATATTTAGCTTAGCATTAAAACGACCAGGATGAAATGTTGTGCATTACAAACAAAGCTGTACTAACAGAGGTAAGTCTGCCTGTATAAACAAGGTACTAAACAAAATTTTGAATGTTTCATTAGCAAGGAGGGATTGGTGTTAGCTCATTTTGGCTTGCTGGCCCTGGTGGTAGAGTGATTGTCCACATATGAGGAGGTGGGGCTAAACTGGAGGAGCAGTCTATACGATGGAGTGTCCATAAGTGAGATACTGCACCTCCAGATAGCTGGTGGTGTGCAACTGTTACTGGTTATCATCAATGATCAATAAGTACCACATTCCATGGTTGACACTGTCAACACTGTATGAATAAGTGAATCCTGATGTGTGTTATAAAGCAATCAGAACAGAATGGTGTAAAACAAGTACAATCTATAAAATCCAAAATTCCCCTCACTTTAGAGTCTGTGACTATCGATGGGAAAGATGCTAAATTTACAGGGTTCCACCTGAACACACGAGACTAATGTTACAGTGCACAATGATGCATTTACACAATGATGGCTCTTCCTATGCTGTAAATTTTTTAATAGTTTTGTTTTTATCATTTTTACATAAAGGGAGCTGTCAGCTTACCTACTGCAAATGATTCCGGACAACAACATTTTACAGGCTAAGCTTTGTGCATTTTACCCAGGAAGTGTTGCTGAAATCAACCAGTTACATGAAAGGGTGAGTAAGCAATAATCATGTTTGATCTGATAAACGTTTGGATGCGGTGGTGATGATATTAATTATGTAATTATGTGTCACTCATTCAAGTGTGGTCTTCCATTGATGGAGGAGTGTAGGACCTTAGCTGAATCAGCTGAGTCTGAAGGAGATTTGTTTTCAGCCGTAAAATTCCATCTGCTGAGCTGTGAACCGGAGAACGGCCTTCAGATAGGCGTAGCTCATGTCAAAGGTATTGACAAGTCTCTTCATGGCGTAAACAATGCATGTTTGGTTGTTATCGGCCGCACCCACATCAATCAATCAAACAACTTTTATTTATATAGCGTTTAATCACATCTGAAGACAATTTCAAAGTGCTTTACAGATAGAAGGCCAACATGCTGATTCCCCAACTTCTTGCCGTTTTTGCAGATTGAGACTACACAAAATTGTAGACAGAACACCAGCATGTCGCAACCGTGTAAACATGGTGAATCCCTCAGGAGTAAACAAACATCTTTCTCTGTAAGCAATTGCCTACCTGCTGCTGGGAAACATTCAAACAAATCTTTATTTACAGTTACCAGTATCCAGACAAGCTTCCAGGAGCTTTTTTTATATATCTATGCAGTGTGAGTAGTCAGGCCGAGGCTTCACGATCAAACTGAGTGTCGACATCATGAGCTTTGACTTTACTCAGTATGAAGAAATAAAGACATTTCTTAAACTGTACTGTTTAAACCAGTTTAACATTCTGCCATACCTTTCATATTTGTGCAACTGAGTATTTTTTCCAAAGATTGTAATCATATTTTATTATTAAATGTGTCAATAATAATTTTTATTATGATACACTATAATTGTACATACTACACTACAATGATTGTCGTTTCGCTGTTCTCCCCATACTGTGACAACTGTGAGCATTATCTTTTTAAATGAATTCCAATGGAAACTAAAAATGTGTATTTCTGTCTTCATGAAGAATGATTAATCGAATTCTCTTTCTTCTTACCAGAACAGCTGAATGGATGTGATTGGACGGTGGACAGTATTGTACCAATCCTCGATTTGATGAGTTATATCAGAACTGACTGCCTCACCACAGCCAAGATGACTGAGTTAGAACCTTTATTACTGTACAATTATTAACAGCATTTTTTCCATTACTTCCCTTAATTTGATATACT
Organism: Antennarius striatus; assembly: GCF_040054535.1. Classification (NCBI taxonomy): domain Eukaryota; kingdom Metazoa; phylum Chordata; class Actinopteri; order Lophiiformes; family Antennariidae; genus Antennarius; species Antennarius striatus. The sequence continues at coordinate 14,062,287 of NC_090783.1, read as the reverse complement.
TGAATACTTGATCAACACCGTAACAGTTTTTGTGTTTGTGTGTATGTGTGTGTGTGTGTGTGTGTGTGTGTGTGTGTGTGTGTGTGTGTGTGTTTGTGTGTGTGTGTGCATCCTTAGGACTCGCAGTGAACTCTTGATCCTGTGCGGTTATATTGGAGGTCTGCTGGCCATTAGAAGACAGTACTCCAGTATAGTACCTGCACTCTATGAATACACCAGGTAGACACACACACACACACACACACACACACACACACACACACACACACACACACACACACACACACACACACACACACACACACACACACACACACACACACACACACACACACACACACACACACACATTTTAATAAAAAAATGTTCTGTAAAGGTAAAGTATAGCTCAATAATCAATCCTTTTAGTGGCGATCGTAATCAGATTGCAGGTAAAATTAGATTTAGTGAGGTGTCAGATTTATCTTAAAATGTTGAGGGATCTAAATCCCAAAGAAAAACCACATTAAATATAATTTTTAAAGAATAATTATGATACTTATATTAACAATAATGAAATTGAGATTTTGGTAGTAGGTCTTTATGGTCCAGGAGTCACATGGATAGGGTCACATTTTCAGGGGACTGTTGGTTGTATGTAGCATGGCAAACGGGGAAACTTTATTATTTTGGCAGAGTTTTATGCTTTCTCAGTGACATTTTGTTAAATATGGCTTCAATAAAACTAAAAAATATGGTCTCATAATCATTTATGGTTTTGCACATATCGTGTGTGTGTGTGTGTGCACATGTGTGCGTGCGTGCGTGCGTACCCACCTCCACCCGCTATTTCTCACAAGGCTGGGAAAGAGTGATAAATTCACCTCTTGATTTTACATGCAGTGTTTAGGTCAGTTGAACGTAACCCTTGACTGGTGACATTTTCTTTGTTTCTCAGTCAGTTGTTAAAACGGAGGGACGTGTGTGTTCCTCTGAAGATTGAGCAGCTGTCAATCGAACTGGATGCTTGGCAGACCTGCACACAAAGTAACCACAAGTAGGTCATGCACACACAAACAGATGGAGTGAGATACAGCCCAGTTTACACTAAAAAGCTGTGATCTTCAAAAATAAACTGCAAAATGTCCTCACCTGTATCTTAACTCTGACCCATGTTTAAACATCTTGGAAACGGAAAGCTGGTCAAGTTGATAGAGAGCTGGTGATTGAAGTTTGACTGTATGAGGGTACTTTTCATACATTATCACATGTTATTTCATCAAAGGTTAATTATAGATCCACATCAATATTCAGCAGCGATGAGCTAGTGTTCAATCAGGGTGTATCCTGCCTCTTGCACAAAGCAAGCAGGGACAGGCTCCAGCAATTCCCCTGACCTGTAGTTCGGATAAGCAGCTGAAGACGAGATGGTTACAATCGTCTCATCTTCAGCTGCTTTTTTTTGTATCTCCCAATGTTTGTAAAGTCAAATGTTTGTATGTTGAGGACTGTACTGTATAAACCTGAGAAATTTAATAATATACTCTTGCTCTCCAAATGGCTTATGCAAGAAGCAGAAAAAGGAGAGATTCTAAATCAGCTTAAGTTCGTTAGGAAATTTTCCAATTTGATGCATAGAAGAGAGTCAGCTGAGCTAGTTGATTATGGGCTGGTTTGATGGTTAGCTACTATCAGCTGATGGAGCCGAGGATGATCCGGAAGACACTTTTTCTCTATATGTCAGTCCAAGATTAGATGGTCTGTAAATGGAGTAATTATGGTCTGTAGATAATGAAAGCGACTAATTCCTTCAACTGTTGAGAAGCACTCTTAAATGTTTGATTATTTGTCCACACAGATTTGGAGGATTATGCTTTCATTTTCAATCATGATATTATCATCTGCTGCCAATTAACCACTCTATGTGTAAAATGATTCAGTCAGGTGTTTTCTATCATTTCACCACTTTCACAGTCTTTTGTTTCCATGTGTACTGTCATCCTCTGGAAGAACTATGCTTATAATAGCATAGTTGAAGTGCTCTCAACTATGTTGTTAAATGGATGGAAACTTGGCTCATCTACAATTTTTTTGTTTTCTCTCTTGAAGGTTTGTGACACCATTAATAAACCAATCAATCAATCAATCAATCAATCAATCAATCAATCAATCAATCAATCAATCAATCAATCAATCTATCAACTTTTATGTAGTTAGCAATTTTAATCACACCAGCAGACATTTCAAAGCACTTTAACAGACAGAGAAACCCAACAGAACCCAATGGAACCCTCCAGAGGAAGCATAAAATCTCCCTCATTGAGGAAGAAACTCCAGCCAGGAGTCTGGAGGGTGGCCATCTGCCTTGACCAGTTGGGTGGAAAAGACATACAACAGGTATAGGGACAGGGCAAGGAAAAGAGAGAGAGACGGAGAGAGAAAGAGACAGGTAGGCCAGATAGAGTTGCTGTCTAAAAGTTTAGATCCAGCTGGTGAAGTGGGGGCAGGATTGTTAGGCCTACAGATTTCTTGTCTTCCATACTTGTTCCCCAGCTGGCAAGTAGAAGCACAGACAGTAGCAATATCTTGCAAGCATATGAAGCATCAATGTATTACATCACTTGACAGTTATGAATATAAATAATTACCATTAACCTCTTCATTTCTACATTGCTTGTATGCAAAGGAAAAGATTGACATTGATGTCCACATCTGCCTATTTTTAGCAGCTTTCCATCAGAGTGTCAACAAGAGGTGTTCAGCTGCCTTGAGAGGAAAATCCAACCAACAGACTCTGGTAAAAACAACATTTCTGAATATTGCTTCAGTATCAGTGGACCTGGCAAAAAAATCCTGTTCAATCACCAATTTTGATGACAATTTTTTATTCATTTTATACATTTTACAACATCGTCCTTGAGTGTAAGTTTGCTGTTGCTGCTGATGCCTTCGGTGCTGCTCACTTGGGTGATAGAAGTATTCAATAGTAATTGTAACAATCATTGTAATAATAACCATTGTTACATATCTTCTTTCTCTTAGCGGCATTGGTCTTGCTCGGTGCTGATTATGTGACCGGTTCAAATCTGCCAAGCCATTCAGATGTTCAACTCTCCTGTTTCACTGGACACAGGATACAGGTGTGTTTGTGTGTGTGTGTGTGCTTGTTTCATTTATTTGAGTGTATCGGCACTAATATATCTGACTTGCTGGTAACTAGCTTGTTTTTCTAATGTTTGCAGGGTCCAGTGTTTTTACTAGAAGACAGTAAATCAGCAATTTCCCTTAACGATGCTCTAATGTGGGCTAAAGTTAATCCCTTCTCCCCTCTGGGAACAGGACTCCGCATTAACCCCTTCTAACACACACAAAAATACACACACACACACACACACACACACACACACACACACACACACACACACACACACACACACACACACACACACACATGGCAAGGAAAGGTTAACGGAAGGCAAAACAGTAGGCACACAGCTAAGTTTGATAGTGGAATAGAAAAATGCAAACAGGACTGCAAATATTTTTGTTGATACGAAACTAGCCAAAAAAACACTATGCTAAATTTGTTCAGAAGGATTATTAATAAGTAGAAAATGGTATCTGTCTGATTTGTAACAACCCATCTTTTGTTCAGCTTATAATTTTTCAAAATATGTGCATGTACTGTATATATAGAAGGTTTTAAGCTTGATTTGCTGTTTTCTGTTGTAAAAATGAAAATACTGGAATAAAGCAACCAGTGCAGATTTATATGAGACTTGTACCCTTTGTGTTTTTTTCAAATAGTGTCAGAGAAATAGCATGCAGATATTGAAAAATATCTACGATACAGATAAAGGAAAGTCAACAGAACATTAGTAGTAAAGTACATACAAGATAGAGCAGCTATGACCTGTGGCAAGAGATTGTATCCACATTAACATAAAGATAAATTTGACACCTAACTGAAGCAGCACAATTTCAGCTACAAAATGATAGAAGAAATCCAGTAATCTCTTTGGCCCACAAGGGTAAACAATCCACTGAAAAATGTTTGGATTCAGACGATGATGATCCCATCATAATCCAGTTAACTGCTTTTATACATCGAAATATTTTTAGAAAAACCATTGAAAAATTCAAAACATAAACAAACAATGTTAGCCTCCTTAGTGGAGCTAGAAATATTATATTCAATACTTATGATTTATAAGAAAATTATCTTGTGAACTCATAGTTGTAACTTCATATCTTTATTACTGCATAGCTCTGTAAAACTAAAAACAGATATATTTATTGCTTCATAACAGTCTACTGATTAACAGGTATCTATTTATTATCTTCAACCTGTTGTATTCAAGGAGGGGTTTGAAAACATGTTCCTGTTCCTCCTGGAACAGCGAAATATGATATGTAAACTCTGCAGTTCTTTTACTTGCTCCCAGTTAAAAATGGAAAACCCTCAAGGGAGACATTCATGGAGGGCCTTCATCAGATGCCCAAGCATCAGCTCTGTGACATAGCAGTCGTAAAGCACAAGGAGTCGACACAAAAGTGGGGCAAAAGAAATGTTTAACAATAATTTATCGTGGACAAAACAGGCAGCCTGTGGAGGGTATAGTTCAAAAAACAGAGGAAGAACTAAAGTCCAAGGTCTGGGATCAGAAGTTCTGGAACGGAACCAAAAAGCACGTCTGGGTGCTGGAGCAGTTGAAAGCACTGAAGAGACACCCGTGAGCTACATAGCACAATTAACTCCTGTCGAGGTTGGATGGGAATAAAAAGAAGAGCTGATAACTGATACGTGACAGGTGTGGAGGTAGACAGGTAGACACCCAGCCTGCAACAGAAAGCAGAGAACCTCTCCACAGCGTTAAACCAAGTTTTTTTAAAACAAGACAAGACAAGCTAGATTTTTTTGCTATGAACGAGCAGTGATTTCACTCCAAGCTTTCTCCAGATATCTAAGTGTCTCATCTCTAGTCTAAGCTAAGTCACCTGACAGAGGAGGCTCATTATGGCAGCTTGTCTGTAATATCATTCTTTTAGTCAAGTCTTTGCATTCAAACTCAACTCCCTATTCACTGCAATTTTCTGATGGAACACCCTTTGATGCCAAACCGACCTGTCCCTCCCCATTCTCTGTTTTGCCCATCACTCATTAAGATAGAATGCTACATTTCCTCTTCTGATTTGTTTGGTTTCCAATATGCTGGCAAAATACAAATTGTGTAGGACATGCTGACTGCCCATTATTTCACATTTGAAACTTGAACTTTCTACGTTCACACTTGAGTAATGTCAAATGGTTATTTTCAATTGTGCTTGAGTAAATATGCAGATATCCTGCCAGTCTTTTAATGTGATCTCAATATTTATGTCCTCACACCTGACATATCTCAGACTATATAACTGTACTATGGGCAAGCCTTATTTGTAGAGGTGCTGATTATGGCATCACAAGAACAGGCTCCAAGAAGCATTCCCACAGAGCTGGGGATCTACCTAGCAGAAAGGCCTGAAGATCAAAAGAGGTGTACACTGTGAAAGATAAACACAATAAGTGTGTTTATCTTGCAGTTCATACACCCTGGGAGCACAAACAAATGGAAACAATGTTTGAATGTGTAAATAGCTTAATGTGGACAAAGGGTTAGCCTTATGATACCAGTAAAGAGTTTCCATGAATCCCATTTTAAAATTTGCATTTACATCAAATTGTAAATGTTTGTTACAATAGTTACCAAAAAGGCAAAATCATTTTAGATCTTGACTGACAGTGATGGATCTGGACCCCCTACAGCAGGGGTGTCAAACTCATTTTCACCGAGGGCCACATCAGCATAATGGCTGTCTCTAAAGGGCCAGATGTAAGTTATAAATGTAACTCAGTGTAATGTACAATAAATTTAACTACTCCTTAATGTTAAATAACTCTGAATTTATTACTTATTCAAGTTAGAAACATTACAGTTGCACAGAAAAAAATGTTTCTGTTATAACGTAAATCCTTTTAATTTGTTAGTTATTAAACTCACAGAACTCCATCAATCAAGGATCTAACTATCAGAGAGAATAAAGAAAAATAACATCAAACACAAGTTAGGACTTTGTCACAACGTTTTTGTAAATGTTAAAATGGGCTTAATTATGGCATTGTTGGAAATGTAGTTTTTGTTCAAACCACACATTTGACCAATTTATTTTTAAACATTCTGACCCTTTAATGCTCTTATGGGCCACATAAAATGATGTGGCGGGCCACATTTGGCCCCCGGGACTTGAATTTGACACGAGTCCTACATTATTTGTGAATATTATTTCCAATTCCAATTGTTCAAGCAGACAAACATGACTTGAATTTGAGACAGGTTGTATAGAAATTCAAATAGGTCTGCTTTTCAAGAGCCAAAAGCTGTACTGAATTAAGTTCATTATTAACTTTAATAACCTTTGAACTTAACTGGCGACTGCATACTCTGAATGAGTTCAAGGTGTGTCAGAGTCAAACTGGATGTACTACTTAGTTTTCTTCAGCAGGAGCGCTGACTCCAGGCTCAATTTAAGGTTCAAGCAGACATGGGCTCGTATGTGTGGAAGTGAATTCCTTTGGAGCAGGTGATCTTCATTACTGCACCATTCAGACTGCTGTCCAGGATTAACTTCATCATACCCTCTGCTATCAGCGATGGCCTGGGAACAAGCACGGAAAGGACAAATGGCATAATATGAATAAACTGTTAGGACACACACACACACACACACACACACACACACACACACACACACACACACACACACACACACACACACACAACACACACACACACACACACACACACACACACACACACACACACACACACACACACACACACACACACACACACAGCTGGTAGCTGGTTTTTACCATTTTCTAGGTTGAGAGTTTTCAAAAAATACAAACTGATTACACTACTGATATGTTTAAGACTGTATGTTTTCATGTGGGAATGTGCGCGGTCTAGTTTAGATAACAGTTTTTATTGTTTTAGTTGAAAATGCAAAAGGCAAAGTTTTCAAAACAATCACCCTGCACAAAATGTCTGGATGTGCTGCAATGTGCATGTCAGGCCAGTAGCAATCATTATAATCTTCACTGTAACTACACTCAACAAAAATATAAACGCAACACTTTTGTTTTTGCTCCCATTTTTCATGAGATGGACTTAAAGATCTATAATTCATTCCGGATACACAATATTACCATTTCTCTCAAACATTGTTCACAAATCTGTCTAAATGTGTGATAGTGACCACTTCTGCTTTGCTGAGATAATCCATCCCACCTCACAGGGGTGCCACATCAAGATGCTGATCTGACATCATGATTAGTGCATAGGTGTACCTTATACTGCCCACAATAAAAGGCCACTCTGAAATGTGCAGTTTTGTCTCACAGCAAAATGCCACAGATGCCACAAGCATTGAGGGAGCGTGCAATAGGCATGCTGACAGCAGGAATGTCAACCAGATCTGTTGCTCGTGCAGTGAATGTTCATTTCTCCACCATTAGCCATCTCCAAAGGCGTTTCAGAGAATATGGCAGTATATCCAACCAGCCTCACAACTGCAGCCCACGTGTAACCACACCAGCCCAGGACCTCCACATCCAGCAGGTTCACCTCCAAGATCATCTGAGACCAGCCACTCAGACAGCTGCTGCAACAATTGGTTTGCATAACCAAACAATTTCTGCACAAACTGTCAGAAACCGTCTCAGGGAAGCTCAACTGCATGCTCGTCGTCCTCACTGGGGTCTTAACCTGACTCCAGATCGTCGCCGTAACAGACCTGAGTGGGCAAATGCTCACATTCGATGGCGTCTGGCACATTGGAGAGATGTTCTCCTCATGGATGAATCTCGGTTTACATTGTTCTGGGCAGATGGCAGAAGGCGTGTATGGCGTCGTGTGGGTGAGCGCTTTGCTGATGTCAATGTTGTGGATCAAGTGGCCCATGGTGGTGGTGGGGTTATGGTATGGGCAGGCATCTGTTATGGACGAAGAACACAGATGCATTTTATTGATGGCATTTTGAATGCACAGAGATATCGTGATGAGATCCTGAGGCCCATTGTTGTGCCATACATCCATGAACATCACCTCATGTTTCAGCAAGATAATGCAAGGCCCCATGTTGCAAGGATCTGTACACAATTCTTGGAAGCTGAAAATGTCCCAGTTCTTGCATGGCCAGCATACTCACCGGACAAGTCACCCATTAAGCATGTTTGGGATGTGCTTGACTGGCATATGACAGCGTGTATCAGTTCCCACTAATATCCAGCAACTTTGCACAGCCATTGAAGAGGAGTGGACCAACATTCCACAGGCCACAACTGACAATCTGATAAACTCGATGCGAAGAAGATGTGTTGCATTGCATGAGGTAAATGGTGGTCAAACCAGATACTGACTGGTTCTGAGTCCCCAGACCCCCAATAAAGCAAAAATAACCTGCACATTTCAGGGTGGGCTTTTGTTGTGGGCAGTATAAGGTACACCTATGCACTAATCATGATGTCAGATCAGCATCTTGATGTGGCACACCAAAGCAGCCTAGCTTTGGAGTAGATGCTCCCATCTAATTCTCTTAATGCAGACACTAATCACAGTGCCTCTGTGACAGTGGCTTCTTTTTTTCTTCAACCAAGAGCAGTAAATTAGTAGGATATTTTATACACAGTCCTGCAAACACAGCTGAGAGTTGAAAAAAAATTCATAGTTAAAAGTACTCCCAGTACCTGCACTTTACAACTCACTGAAAGTAATGCTGGTGAAGCAGAAGCACAATTTAGCCATCTCAAAAATACGATTATCATAATACTGTAGTCACTTGTAAATATTATTGTATATCAATAATATAAATCCTTGGACCTTTTGCTCACCGAATGGACCCCCTATAACCCAACATTGTGATCAACTCATTTATAGCTAGCCCGACATCACAAAACACAACACCAAATATAATTTATTTTAATTTATATTTTAAATCAACTGACAAGTATTCTGTGGAACTAATAAATTATATCATTACTTAATATTAGCATCAATGCATGATATTGAATGATATCTGATATTAATTATAAACTACAAGTTGCTTGTGTTTCAGGTCACTTACTGTAAAACTCCAAACTTCTTCATGCTGACTTTAAAATCATCCTTGAACTTGACAAACTTGCCCATGTTGTCCTCATGTTCCACTGAATGCAGCAGTGGAGTGTCAACAAAGGCAGGGCACAGGACGTTGATACGAACACCGTAGTTGCCCTGAGAGGAAGCATCCTGCAAGAATAGAAACAATAAATGCTTGAGTTTCGAGTTGCTTCAGGAAGATGTTGCAAAATTGAAAGATCAATATTCACTGCTGTTTTTTGTTTCACTGTGTATGCTTGTTTTAAGTGCCTTACCGCCATAGCTCTAGTGAAGCCAATGACTCCATGTTTAGTAGCAGTATAGACAGGCTGATGAGGAGAATGCAGGAAGGCTGAGGTACATAGGAAAGGAGAGACAAAAGAAGAGACATTTTACAAGCAGCAAAGTAGCACGATTATAAGCAACCCTGTTACCACACAGATTATAGCCCCTTTCACACAGCATTTTCATGGAAGAACTTTAATTTCCATCTGATGTTCTGTGTGAACACAGCTAAGGAATGATGAGGTGTGTTTATTTCAGCTCTGCGATGGCTGCAGAGGTAGGAAAGCATCAAAAAGCCCATTTGTGTTAATGTCAGGTAGAAAGGCAAAATCAGATTGTAAATATTCATTCATCTTCTTACCCGCTGCATCTGCTTGCACGGGTTGCGGGGAGCTGGAGCCTTAGCTAGCATAGGGCGTGAGGTAGGGGCAAACTCCGGGTGCAAGGTGGAGCTACACATATACACACAAACACACACACTCACTAATTTGGCAATTTGGGATCAGCCAATTAACCTGAAGTGCATGTTTTTGGAGGTGGGAGGAAGCTGGATAACCCAAGAAGACACAGGGAGAACATTTAAACTCTGCACAGAGCAGGACTCTAAAGCCCTGTTCAAACTAGTCAGCTATATCTGATTTTTAGCCTTTCCAGATTGACGTTGCATGTCTCGCGTGTAGTCTGAACAGTCCTGATTGGATTTTTGCTGGACTGATTGAAACCACATAGGGGACGTAGATTTGTGTCGGATAGGGACTGAACAGCTCCAAATACTCCGATCGGCTATGGCGGACCGCAACGTCATATTAACGACGCGAGAGAAAGTCGCCAGAAGGAAGAGCGTCGTGCATTTGGGTCGGTGAAACAAGGAAGATGAAATTGACGATGTCTGGTGTGTGTGTGTGCCATCTCAATGGCTGACATCCAAGAAAGAGTGTCAAAGATGATGAGTTGGTCAGCAACGGGCCCCGATATGATCCATACATACTGGCTAAAGAAGCTGACAGCACTCCATGAGCGTCTAGCAGCACAGATGAACCAGCTGCTACGGGATGGGAGGCACTCAGAATGATTGACTAAAGGCAGGACAGTCCTGATCATGAAAGACCCACAGAAGGGATCTACCCCATCCAACTACCGGCCAATAACCTGTCTCAGTACAACATGGAAGCTCCTGTCAGGCATCATGGAGGCTAAGATGAGTAGGCACATGGATCAATATATGAGCGGGGCACAGAAAGGAGTTGGTAGTAACACCAGGGGAGCCAAGACCCAGCTACTGGTGGACAGAGCAGTACACAGAGACTGTAAGAATAGGCAGACCAACTTGTGCACCGCCTGGATAGACTACCAGAAAGCCTACGATTCAATGCCACACACGTGGATAATGGAATGTCTGGAACTGTACAAGATCAACAGGACAATAAGAGCCTTCATCAAGAACTCAATGGGGAAGTGGAAGACAACCCTGGAGACTAACTCCAAGCCAATTGCCCAAGTTAACATCAAGTGCGGCAGATACCAAGGGGATGCACTATCATCACTGCTGTTCTGCATAGGCCTGAACCCCCTCAGTCACATCATCACAAAGAGTGGCTACGGATACCGATTCCGAAGCAGGACAACAATCAGCCATCTCCTCTACATGGATGACATCAAGCTGCATGCCAGGGATGAGCGAGAAATTGACTCACTGATCCACACCACCAGGATCTACAGCGATGTCATTTCGATTAGACAAATGTGGCCAGATGGCATCCAGAAGAGGAAAGATGATCAGAACTGAAGTGGTTGACCTACCAGGGGGCAGGATAGGAAACATCAAGGACAGCTGCAAATACCCTGGAATCCCATTGGCAAACGCCAATCATGAGGAGGCCGCAAGGAAGTCAACTACAGCCAAATACCTCCAGAGTAGGGGTCGGCAACCTTAAAGGTTCAAAGAGCCAAATTGAACCAAAAAAACTAAAATCAAATCTGTCGGGAGCCGCAAAAAATTATAAGCTTTATATGAAGGCAACACAATCTCCAAGTGTATATATTAGCTACATTAGCCTAATATCAAATTGATTAACTAGTCATAGTTAATGCATAATGAGATTTATTATATTCCATGCAGCGCATCCTGGAATGATGCACCACGTGATTCTGTTGTACCATATTTGGTGCTTTAAGTTTACCTTTCATTACTATATTATTGTATTATGTTTTGTTGCTTTGATGAACTTGTTAAATCTGCTCCCAAATGCAGCTCACATATCGACGATCTTCTAAACTCAGTAATCCCTGTTCAGTGTGTGATGGTGATGAACGTCTCTGGACTCTTTCAGGGAGGGGGGGCAGAAGCCTCGCTGTTCATCCCTGATGGATACAGTCAGCTGGAGCTCCAATGACAAAACAGTGTTTCTGCTCCTAGAGACTTTTATTGAGCATGTTTAGGTAACGTGTTCTAAACAAGCCGTGCTATTAACTATCATTTCTTTTTGCTGCTCGTTGGAGTTTACATACCTGCACAACAGAACTGTCTGTTCGCTATCGATCACATCACATGACTCCTCACGTTTAATTAATAATGCAGGAGTCGAATTAATTTTTTAATTTAAAAAAAAAATTTTTTTATATACTGGTTTGATCCCCGAAGGGAAATTAAGAACGCACACTCTAGCTACTGATTACAAACGCATGCATACATATATATATTTGTGAGTACAGGCCCCTGTATCACACACACACACAAGGGGGCCTGTAGGCATGCAGGGGAGGTAGAGTGGCAGGCAGCTCCTTCTTGGTGCGCCTCAAATGAGCAATTTGTAAAGGGGACGGCACCTTGCTCAAGGGTGCCTCGGCAGTGCTTCAGAGATGAGCTGACACCTCCCACTGTCAGCTCACCTCCGGGTATTATTGGGGGGGCGGGAGCGGGAATCGAACCGCCGATCTTAAATCATAGGACAACCCGCTCTACCGCCCGCTTTACCACTGAGCCACTGCCGCCCCTAATGTCCTAGATTTGCTATTGGTGATGTTGCGTCTTCTTTCCTTCACTGTCTTTGCAGAGAGAAGCATGTCTAACTTTCTGTATTGTTTTGTTTTCATTATTTTAATGAGTCCTTTGTGTAATCACCACCTATTGGAGATATAATCGGGGGGACTGTGTGTGTTGGAACCCCTTATCCACAGCGGTAACTCCGGTCAGAGAGCAGGCACCATACAGGGAACAGCTGATTTCTGGCATTTAATCAGTAACTTGCAGCATGACAGACCATAATTTCATGAACAACTCTGTTTTATAGTTCACCGCTCTCCAGAATCTCTTCCATCCAATGGATGCGTCCTCCCTCAACAGAGCAACAGGCGCTTCTCTGGTCTTTTCACCCCCTACCAGAAAAACCTGCCCCGCAGACAGGCTATACATACATAATATTACACATAATAAGGCTGAACAAACCCAAACAGGAACACACTTTTCTGGATTAATGATAATAACTACATTATTCACATCACTATCATTAACAGTCAATTAGCAGCCGGCATGGCTGGAGCGATTGTAGTGACCAGCACACCTAGCATGGCTAACACGACCAGCCTCACTAGCACAGCTAGCACGATTAGCGAGGCTAACACGACCAGCCTCACCAGCACAGCTAGCATGACCAGCGTGGCTAACACAACCAGCCTCACTAGCACAGCTAGCATGATTAGCATGGGTAACACGACCAGCCTCACTAGCGCAGCTAGCACGATTAACGTGGCTAAGATGACCAGCCTCACCAGCACAGCTAGCACGATTAGTGTGGCTAACACGACCAGCCTCACTAGCACAGCTAGCATGATTAGCATGGCTAGCGCAATTAGCACGGCTAACACGATTAGCGTGGCTAGCGCGACTTTCAATTCCCGTCTAATCTGTATGAACTCATATATATGCTGAATGGCCGCAGCGCTGCTTCCTTCATTAAAAAGAATGTGGAATCCTCGTAACTCTCTCTCAACCTGACGCGGTCTGGCAGCCCTCCAGGACACAGTGGTAGAGCCGCGGCTGACGGCAAGGAGTAGACCCGGGTAGACCTGCCCTCAGGTGGCCAGAGATACCGGGAGTCTCACCTGATTGGTCAGGATTCATGTCACATCACTCACCCCCCGCCCACTGTGCTGCCAACCAATCACCACTGCTTTCTAAGGCCAGGGCAACAACTGCCTAGGACCCCACAGTGTATCTCAGCTGTACTAAAAGGAGCCTGACTAAATTTTTAAACAACACGATAACGATGGTAATGTAATAAAGCGTAGGAAATTTACAACAATAAGTTTTATTTTTTTAAAAGATTTTTAGCCTAAGTAGAATATCTATGTTTTTCTGTTAAGTATTATTTTTTAATTTTGTGATTAATGTCCAGGGAGCCGCAAGGGAGGCACTAAAGAGCCGCATGCGGCTCCGGAGCCGCAGGTTGCAGACCCCTACTCCAGAGTGTAAGGCAAGTCCTGAGAAGTCAGCTGAATGGTAAGAACAAGATCCGAGCCATCAACATGTATGCACTGCCAGTCATCAGATACCCCGCTGGGATCATAAGCTGGCCAAAGGAGGAGATAGAAGCCACAGATATCAAGACTAGAAAGCTCCCTACCATGCATGGAGGGTTTCACCCCAAGTCCACTACCCTGAGGCTGTACACTAAGTGGAAAGAGTGAGGCTGAGGTCTGTGTGGACACCGTGGCCCCTGTCAGGACAATCAGGTGTTACCCCAACAACAAACCATGGGTAACCAAGGAAGTCAAGGCTGTCCTGAACAGGAAGAAGCGGGCGTTCAGGAGCAAGAACGAGGAGGAGATGAGGAAGGCCCAGCAGGAAGTGAGACTCTAAGGGAGGCCAAGGAGGCATACAGGAGGAAGCTGGAGAAGCAGCTGGGGCGCTACCAGGTGCGGGAGGTCTGGAATGGGATGAGAACCATCATCAGACACGGGAAAGGGCGCAGCACTGTGGAGAGGAATATTGAACGAGCGAATGAACTAAACAGCTTTTTCAATCGTTTCAGCTCCCTCACCACTCCCGGCTCCTCGTCCCGGGCCTCTTCCAGTCCTGCAAACCACTCCACTTATGCTCCCTCCTCCTGTGCTTCCTCTCCTTCCACCCCTGCCACTTCTCCCGAGCCCACTCCAAGAACTGCGAAGCTCAACAGCCCCACCTCAACCACTGGACTTCCAACCTCACCACGTCCTCCTGCTCCCACCACGACCGAGACCATCATCACTGCAGACCTGGTGACGACAACGCTGAGGAGGCTCCGTCCCTACAAGGCGGCTGGACCAGATAAGGTCTCCCCAAGACTCCTCCGAGCCTGTGCTTCGGAACTAGGGGACCCCCTGCAACAATTGTTCAACCTCAGTCTGCGGCTGGGGAGGGTCCCGTCACTGTGGAAGACCTCCTGCATTGTCCCTGTACCCAAGAAAGGACGCCCTACTGAGCTCAACGACCACCGACCAGTTGCTCTTACCTCCCACGTAATGAAGACCCTAGAGCGACTGGTCCTGGAGCTCATGCGTCCACAGGTGCAGGGTGCTCTCCAGTTTGCCTATCAGGCCAAGTTTGGGGTTGATGACGTTGTCTTGTACCTCCTCCACCGCATACTCTCCTACCTGGACGCCGGGGGCTGTGCCGTCAGAGTGCTCTTCTTTGACTTTTCGAGTGCCTTCAACACCATCCAGCCCCGGTTCCTGCAGGATAAACTGACCTCCATGGCTGTGGACCCCTACCTCGTGAGCTGGATTACGGACTACCTAATGGACAGACCCCAGTACGTCCGTATGGGGGACTGTTTGTCTTCTATGCTGACCAGCAGCATGGGGACCAGCAGACCGTTCTATCCCCCATTCTCCGATGACACCGCAATAGTGGCATGTATCCGGGAGGGTGATGAGGGGGGGTACAGGGCATTGGTGGCTGACTTCGTGGAGTGGTGCCAACAGAACCAGCTCCAGCTCAACCTCTCCAAGACAAAGGAGATGGTTCTGGATTTCCGGCGGGCACCTCCCTCTCCACAGCCGGTGATCATCAAAGGCAGTGAGGTGGAGGTGGTAGAAAACTATAAGTACCTGGGACTGCAGCTAGACAGCAGACTGGACTGGTCACTCAACTCGGACTGTGTGTACAAGAAGGGGCAGAGCAGGATGTACTTCCTGAGGAGGCTGGCCTCCTTCAACATCTGTCCTAAGCTCCTTCTCATGTTCTATCAGTCCGTAGTCTCCAGTGTGCTGTCATACGCCATTGTGTGTTGGGGTGGGGGGGCCAGGAAAAGAGATATGGACCGTCTGAACAGACTCATCCACAGAGCGGGCTCAGTGGTCGGGCTGAGCCTGGACTCTGTGGATATGCTTCTGGAGAGCAGGACCATGTCTAAAGTTAAGGCTATCATGAACAACACCAGGCACCCCCTACACATCATCTTCTCCCAGCAGAGAAGCACCTTCAGCGGCAGACTGCTGTCACACAGCGCCTCCACAGAGAGGCTGAGGTCCTCCTACGTGCCCCGTGCCATCAGGGGGTACAATGACTCTCTCAGGAGGAGCGGGGGGGAGGTGGTGAAGTCAGCACGGGGTTGAATGGATTTAATTTAATTTAATTTAAATTTAATTTTATACTGTTTATATTTTAATACTGTAATATTTTTTAAATTTTATACTGTTTATATTTTAATGTTATACTGTTTATATTTTAATTATAGTTTAGTATATAAGTCCTGTTAGTGCTGCATGTGTCTCTCAGTGTAGTGTATGTCTTGTGGTATGTCCTGTGATGTCAGTGTTTCTTTTTCTCCTGGTGTTTATCCAGTATTATTTGTTATGTAATGCCTGAGCAGTGGATGTATACAATTTCCTCCGGGATTAATAAAGTATCTATCTATCTATCTATCTATCTATCTATCTATCTATCTATCTATCTATCTATCTATCTATCTATCTATCTATCTATCTATCTATCTATCCATCCATCCATCCATCCATCCATCCATCCATCCATCCATCCATCCATCCATCCATCCATCCATCCATCCATCCATCCATCCATCCATCCATCCATCCATCCATCCATCCATCCATCCATCTATCTATCTAGTGAGTATCAGGGCCACTGTCCAGGAGGAAACATCGAAAATCCAAGAGTACATCAGGAAGATGGCCCCAAAAGATGAAGTGCTCAATGAATGCCTTAGACATCAGAAACCTGATGAGAAAGACGAGGAGGAGGAGACAACATGGAGGGACAAGCCCCTACACGCCATGTACCAACGTCAGACAGAGGAAGTGACTGAGGTGCAAGGCGCAGGCTATGTAAAGAATGCTAACTCTCGCTGGAGACAGTCCAGCATGTGGTAGCAGGGTGTAAGATGCTAGTCGGGTCAGCATACATGGAGAGGCACAACCAAGTAGCTGTGACAGTTTACAGGAACATCTGTACCCAGTATGGCCTAGAAGTACCCAATTCCAAATGGGACATACCACCAAAGGTGGTTGAGAACAGAAAGGCTAAGATCCTGTGGGACGTCAGCTTCCAGACTGACAAACAGCTCCTGGCTAACCAATCAGACATAGTGGTAGTGGACAAAGAGCAGAAGATTGCAGTGGTGATAGATTTGGGATTCCAGCTTACGCCAACATCAGGAAGAAGGAACATAAAAAGATTGAGAAGTATCAAGGGTCGAAAGAACAGCTGGAACATATGTGGAAGGTCAAGGTTAATGTGAGCCCTGTGGTAGTAGGAGCACTTGGGGCAGTGACCCCCAAACTGGAAGAGTGGCTCCAGCAGATTCCTGGAACAACATCTGAAGCCTCAGTCCAGAAGAGCGCAGACCTAGGAACAGCTAAGATACTGTGCAGAACCCTCAGACTCCCAGGCCTCTGTTAGAGGACCCGAGCTTGAGGATGACACATAGATACCACCCTACAAGGGTGAGAGGGACATATATATATATATATATATATATATATATATATATATATATATATATATATATATATATAATACACACACAGATAGGGGGATTTATGAGGATGATTTCTTTCTTTCTTTCTTAAATTGTTTTTGTTAATGTTAATCATTTCATAAAATTCCCTACATTCAAATAAATTTGTTAAAACGTTCAACATGTTATGTTGCTATGATCTTGACCTTAAATTATACTCCTCCTTCTTTGATCCATGAAGACAGCTCTACATTGGATGAGCCATTGCTGTGTATGAGGCTATTCAGCTGCTTTTGATTATTATAAATGCTTGCAAATGCACAACAGATGTCTCAAAGCAATGAACCTAGTAGCTGGCACAACAGTTTGTTTTTTTGTGTTTTTAATTTTCAGGGTTATTTTTCTTTAGGACAAACATGCAAACTTTTCTAGATCTAGCGGCTAATTTCTACTTCCTCTGCATCTGTTTCAAATTATGTATCCATCAGTGACCATGTTTTTCATTTCCATATAACCTTAAAATGGCAGGGATATTAAGGACTACATCCACAAGAAGGCAATGATGATTCAAATGATTCTAAATCAGCAAACAGAGGCAGTAGAAGACACTGCGATAATATTCTCATCATCCATTCATTTTCTTGAAGACGAGACAACCTGACTTGCTTGCTATGGGTCAGAGGTGGGCTACGCGCTGGACGTGTCACCACTGCATCGCGGGGAAAAATTCTCAGCAAATATAAGAGAGTTAAAGCAGCTATAGCAATGCAAAAGTTCACTTTCAACGTGAAAGCATCATAAGAGTGAAGCTACTGCTTTTACTGCACTATGTGAATTCATTAATGCTTTCACATGTTAAACCAAATGAGAAAATGAAAAGGAAATAGAAAATTGACAGGAAATGCAGAACTGTAGGGAATTGTGCTACTATGACTTACTTACACAGTCTCTGATATTAAAATATGATGACACGTAGCAGGGGTATTCAATTAAAAGTCACGGAGGTCCAGTTATTGAAATTTCCTCTTAGTAAAAGGTCCGAACCCAAGTCCAGTTTTTGTCTTATAGTCAACCCCTTTGTCCACATTTTCATTTATTAACAATTTTCAATGCAGAATATGTTTAACTGAGTACATATCTAGCGTTTTTACAAATAAAAGTAGGCCCAGGCAACTAAATTTTACTAACGGACTAATGGATGAATGCACAAACGCTGGCAATTACAATTACAATTACAATTAGTGCTATGTGTTCAGACCATATGAGGTAAGATGGGTTTGAACTGCCTGACGGAAGAATAAACATAAATTTCGCCCACTCATTGTTAACCAGCGGTTTTCCTCATTAACCTCCTTCCGTTTGGAGCAAGCGATGCTGTCCTCACTGTCTCTCTTCCACTGTTCTCCACTCTGCTAGAAATGGTAAGCTCACAGTGGTCGTGGCATTCCATGTGTGTTGAACGCACAGGTAAACAAACAATCTGATTGGCTGTACTGAGTGGCTCTACAACAATATTAACTGCTGTAACAGCACCCGCCATCTATTGCCACGACCGTCAGTACAAAGGCGCCAAGAAAATTTGCTTTGTTGATTTATCAGAGTGGTCACGGGTCAAGACAGAACCATCACTGTGTCCGGATGTGGACCGCGGTCTGCCATTTGGTGTTGCCTGTCAAATGTCAGATTGTATTTAAAGTTACATTATGTCATAGTCACCATGTCAGACAATGTGAATAAATGGTTATGTAATGAAATTGCAAAGCTTCATAGAAATAATAAATCTTTTAAATAAATCCATGCTCTGCTGGAAAAATAAACACAAAACTGCTCCTCCAAAAACACAGAAGAGAAAGAAATGAAATACTCGACTACAAAGATTCAAAGTCATGAAGTGAATACTGAAAGTTAAGGAACAAGAGTTAAAATACATTGCTATAAAAGCTGGAAGTTAAAATGTAAGGAAAACTACTTGCCCATCTACCCACTCACCCATACACACATGCACGCATGCATGCATGCATGCACGCAGGTACACACGCACACACACACACACACACACACACACACTAACACACGCGCACACACACACACACACACACACACACACACACACGCGCGCGCACACACGCACACACACACACACACACACACACACACACACACACACACACACACACACACACATAAATGATCAACATATAGACCATATGTTTGCTGTTTCTGGAGGCTGTGCTGTTCTAGATTTACAAATGGGTGGACAAACAGCATTCACACACTCACAACATGACATATTGAAATAAGCATGTTCAAGTATAATTTGTAATGTCAATAACGTGACTCCAATGACAGCCACAATGTTCATATAATCTATGGAGAAAATTAATCCAAGACTGGAACCTCATAAAATAAATTAGACATAAGACTATTTTTCTGATTTCTGATTTTTCTAAAGGTTACCCTCAGTGCTTACAGTAAACTCGTGCATCTGGATTAAAGGAACTGTTTTTAAGCCGGGCAAAATGTGGGCTGACTGTACCTGATAAACAGGTGAAATATGAAACCAACCGAAGTATTGTTGTTGTCATTGACAGGATTTTGCTCCTCTGGGAGTGGAAAAAAATAGCCAATCAGTACACAGAAAACGTATCAACGACATAGTGAAAAACAAACGACTGAAGATGAAGCTGCTGAGGTGAAGCTTTGCAGTAGAGGAGTTTTCCAGACTAGACATATTTTACAATAAAGTCTATGTCCTTTGTCAAACATTTCGATGGTCAAATGGTAAAAGACATTATATACAGCCTTGCAAAATATATAGAAAATGAAAAGTAATTGTCATTTATGGTGCTGCTAGAAAATGTATTTCAGGTACATTGGAATGTACTGTGTAGATTTTGTATAATTTTGCACTATAAACAGACAAAAGAACCCAAAATAAAACAAAAACGAAGTACGTTGAAATAAACACAACTTCTTTAGCAGAGATAATAACTGTTTCTAATGAGATCAAGCTCACGGTTTCCTGTAAGTTATATAATGTAGTAGTTCAGTGCGTCCTCAAAGCAAGTAGTTTAATGTTAAGAGGAAGATTACTTTGATATACGTGACCTGGAAAGTATTTCCACATGAGGACAGTGTGTGTGTGTGTGTGTGTGTGTGTGTGTGTGTGTGTGTGTGTGTGTGTGTGTGTGTGTGTGTGTGTGTGTGTGTGTGTGTGTGTGTGTGTGTGTGTGTGTGTGTGTGTGTCTGTGTCTCTGTGTCTCTGTGTGTGTGTCTGTCAGTGTGAAAGAATCAGAGAGAGAAAATAAGGATGTGAAGTATCTGGAGAGCAAAATAAAGATGAAGAAAAAACTGAGCTATTCAATGACACGGAATTGCAGAATGATTCCAAACCAAGGATTTCTGTTGTAGTCAGTTGATCTTTGTTTTGTATGACAAACACACGCACAAATGGAAGTGTTTTCAGAGGTGGGAGCTGCCAGAGATCCCGAGAAATTAACTGGTTGTAACATTTTGACGTAAATAAATACATGTTTCAGAGAGAAGAATGTTTGGTGAATACTCAAGTCATCTGCTTTCAATTACAACAAAAAGGTTATTTAAGTTTATGGGTCTTATTAAAACAATATCAGCACATGGTCTTGTGGACTGTGAGAGGCTTCCATCAAGACTGCAACACCCTTTGATCTAGCAGGAAGAAAAGGTTTTCCTATATTTATCATTTGTAATTGAAAGCATACTTAACAGCGACATCTGGGATCGCTCAGCGGAGCAACTCGGGTGACTCTCAAGTAAAGTGCTCAACATGTATAACATATGACATTATCAACAATAAAAAAAGGAATGAGCCTCACAAATATCCAAAGACAAGTATACATAATTTTTTTCTGTAGCATGTTCTAAGAAGCCAGTAGTTCTAAATTGTATGGATGCTGTCGAGAAGATTTAACACCATTATGAAGGTAATTTGTCTGTCTGTCTGTCTGTCTGTCTGTCTGTCTGTCTGTCTGTCTGTCTACCCATCTATCTACCCATCTATCTATCTATCCATCCATCCATCCATCCATCCATCCATCCATCCATCCATCCATCCATCCATCCATCCATCCATCCATCCATCCATCCATCCATCCATCCATCCATCCATCCATCTATCTATCTATTTACTGTATTATCATCTGTGTTTCTGTACCTGCCATGGATGATACATTGATGATTGTGCCTCCTTCCTTGCCGTTCTCTTTACTCATGTGTTCCAGTGCCAGGTAGGTCCCTTTAATAACAGAAGTCTGCAAAAATGAAGGGCAACATCTTCAGTGGTAGCCTTCAAGACGGTATGGTTTTAATGAACTTCATATGTGGTGTGTCATGACGAAATGCAACAGTTGTTGAGAGAAGTATCTTTCACCAGGATGATAAGGCTAACCAATCCTCCACAGTCCATCCTGACTGTATGGGAATAGTTTTGGTAATATTTTTCTGTATAGCAACCAAGCAAGCAAGCAACCAACTGACCAACCAACCACATCGCAAGCAAGCAAGCAAGCAACTGATACACCATAAACAAAACAAAACTTTAATTTTCTCTTTTCAGATGCCATTCTTGCAATCATATCATTGTCCCTAATTTACCCCCCCACATCTTCTTCACACCAGCAATGTGTTCCCTCTTTGGTCTCCCCATATGTATAGTTGATTTCTGTTTTGCCTAAACTAGTTATTTGGACCTTTTCCAGGCCATCTGGACTTCAAACATCTGAAACATAAACCACAGGCTTGTCGCAGGACTCTAAAAATGATATTTGAACTATAACTGTTGCTGTATGTCATGCATTGACAATGTTATCCAAGCCACTGGCCAGCTTGCACCATTTAGCATTACTAATACTGGTCTGAGTTCAAACAGAAAAATTAGTTTTTATTGCTTGCCAGTGAGTTCTTCTTCTCAAATAACCCCAAAATTGTTGGTCTGAAAGCCCCATTAATAGATGTTAGAAGTACTGTATTCCCCTTATTTCTTTTTAGTTTTATTAGTTTTTATTTCTCCACAAGGGAAATCTTTGATTTATTGCTTATGGAGTCATCTGGTTATTTGTGTAAACCAGAAAGCTGGATATGTTTTTTCACTGCTGGAGGTTATGGTGCATGCTGGGTTTCAGTTTAGCAGGAAGTAGGCATTGTATAGTTGTCATCAGGGTTGACAGGGTGGCCTCAGTTCGGCCCCAGTCCGAAGGGCCTGAAGAGGGGGTGTCGCACTGTGAAAGGCCACAGCTCAGGTCTCAACAACAAAATAGCCTTTTTTGAGTTGACTAATCTGTGATCATATCTGGCTCACATTCCAACTAAAAATGTTTTGTCTGAGCGTTCCCATTCCTTTCTGTTTTTTGTCATGTTGGCTCGAAGGAGTTCAGAAATGGTCTAACGTGCTATTTCTCAGAAAATTGCTGAAAAATTTAAATTAAGAATAATAAAAAACACCCTTAGCTTGAGCATCTCACCAAGTTGACCTGTATGGTCTTCTCCCAGTTCTTTTCATTGTTGATGCCAGCATTGTTGATAACGATGTCCAGACGACCAAACTTGTCCACTGTACTCTGGAATGCGTCTATTCCACAGAGACAAAATAGCATCAGTGGAAGAAATGTGTCAGAAGATACTGAACAGCAAGTTCTTCTACATCCATTATTGTATGATAATCAATTTGGAAAGAGCAACAAAGGGTTTCATGAATGAAAATCATTACTATCATGAAATGTGTCATTAACTCAATTAGATTTGATAACATTGTCACTGCACAGCAGAGGTACTGTACAACAACTAGAGGTTTAGAATGTAACCGGACTGCAAATAAACAGTGAATTGCTTTATTACAGTGTATTCTGATCCACTGAGCCAGTCCTCCCTCATCTACAGATGATACTTCAAATACACCAAATATTTACACTGGTTTTCTTGTTTCTAAAGATAACACATATTACTTGGCCTTTGAGATGAGGAGAATGTATCACCAGAACCTCTCCCAAGCATGCCAGTTTATCTGTTCACCTTTTGTAAAAATGGTTATTATAACAGGTAAAACGTGACCTACATGCTGGAGCAAAGTGCACTACATCTATTCGGGAAAGAAATTTTTCTATGAGTATTTGTATGTTAACCGTTGCTCACAAATCAATATGAATAAATTGACAACTAAAAACAAGCCGTAATGGTGGTTTGGTGACTTCTCATTATTGTACCCACCTCATGCAACCCCTGACCCTACACCGTTTAAATACTTATAGAAGATGAATGATTGTTATCATATGTGCTAACTTTTCAGATAACACAGACATTGGAAACAATGAGCTACCTGCCATGCTTGTTTCCACCCTCATGTGAGCAATCAAGATGTTTTTGAAATTCAAGTGAGAGACCCACATAGGTATTCCTCACCTGGACACCTGTAGCAACAAACACCTTTAATGGACTTTGCAGCTGCATACCATAGGCATGACTCTGCATACACGGGCATGCTTAAATGTATGGCACACACAGATCTCATCTCATTTAAAAAGGAAAATCCACAAACTTTCACAATCGCTATTGTCATGAAGATGTAAAAACTAGTGCTGTCAGGTGATTAAGAAAATTAATCTAATTAATTACATTTTAATCTTATACCTGCTCAATGACCCCAAATAAAGAATTTGAATTCTGGGACATTACAAACTTGTAGTGCATGACTAATCAATAGAATACACCAAGAAGAAAAGATTTGAAATCCACATCTTTATTGGTTAAGTGTGCTTTATTAATGAAATTCAAAAGAAAAAAGGCCAAGCACATCAACAAACCAATTAGGCCAGGTGCATTGCTCAAAAATGCAATACAAATACAGTTAAATAAAATAAATAAATTTCAGAAATAAAATAAGGGTGAGTCTCAAACAGGCACATAAGCAGACTCTCAATCAAAATGAATACTAAAGCTGACTCAATACAGCAATTCAAAATGAATAGTATAATATTCTTCTAAATAAGGCAACATCAATAGCAAGATGCCAACAGGCTTTTCCTTTAAAAGGGTAAGCTAAAGTTACAGGAACTAACAACAGACAACTCTTTGTCCTTCGGTGATATGAAAATTCTCTTTTACAAAAGGTACAAATCACTGCGATTTTGTGGATAGTCCCGTCTTTGTTCTTTTTATAAATAAACTTTCCGCCCAAAGGTCCGAGTGGGCTTGCCTCGCTCTCCTGTGTCGCGTCCATCTCTGTTGTCAGTCACTCTGCTTTTGACTAGTGGTGCAGGTAGGAAGTGATGTCACGGGTCACTCAATGGGCCAAGTTTAAAATGCTTGCGCATTGACTTGCCACTCATGAGTAATTGCATAAATTTTTATAGTGCGTTAATTTGCAGCATAATTAATTAATCTAGTTAACGCGTTAAACTGAAAGCCCTCGTAAAAACATTTTCACTGTGCCATATCAACAGGATGACTACTACATAGTAAGGAGCAACACCAAACAGCATTCCACAGCCTTTAGCCTGCAGGGATTTACTTTGTGAATGCCAGACAATGAAACCTTGTTCCCCTCTGACTTACTATTTGGAAAACATTTTTATTCACACACACTTCATAATCCACTTCTTCTGTTTCTCATCCTGACATACCCACACTTTGACAAAGACTAAAGTGCAACAGCTCTGCAGAGAAGAGGTAGTGTGCAGCAGTAAAAATACACAGTGAGCATGCAGCATGAAATAAAGGACATTAGTGCAAAGCAAGACCAGACAAGCTTAGCTTTAGCTGGACAATGAATGTGACCTGAAGCTAAAAAACAGCTGACTGCCTGGGGTTTGTTTTCACAAATGCCACAGGTATCCTGTTGCAGTCTGTTTGGCTAAGAAGCTGTATTCTTTACAACAGCTATTGTTCAAGTCAGCTATGGCCACCTTAATCAAAACCTCAGAGTTGAACTGCCAGACACACAAACACACACACACACAGACACACAGACACACACACACACACACACACACACACACACACACACACACACACACACACACACACACACACACACTGAACTGAGATCAATAACAGCAAAGTGTTCCTTAACTAAAGTTTTCATCTTGTATAATGTATAACGCATTGATGTGCGGTCAGGGGAGGCAGGTGAGGCACGGCTTCACCTGCCATCACAAAAAGAAAAAAATTAAAAATGGAAGAAATAAATTAAATGGTTATATTTATCCAGTGATGTGTATTATATAGTTATTTTACATTTAACGCCACCAATTTTTGGTTAATTTTACTCAAAATCGCCAAATTTTCACATTTACTGCTGAAATTCTGAGAATAGACCTGCGGTGAGGCACCAGCCAGCTGAGCCTCACCAGGGATGACTCGGCTAGCTGTGCTGACATGCTGTACAGTGACACCTCAATGCTATCTCTCAATGTGCCACTATTAAAATATTCAAACATGTTTTCTCTGTGAACTAAATTTCCATAATTTAGCTAATGTATATAATGTACAGGTTTTTTTGTCAACAACTGCATGAGTGTAATGTTTTTCTTGAGTTGAGCGGTCCTGATATGACTGGGAAGTGGCACAAAGTGAGGCCGCAGTTCTCGTGCCTTATGGTAGGGGGCGCTGGTGATCCCAGGGATTTGGCTGAGGATTCTTCTTCCTCGGCCATAGAAGAAGTGAAAGCAAACTACAATCTAGAGTCAGCGGGTCAAGTGCAGCCATTCATTTGTTTTCCGCTTGGCTTGCCTTACTATTAAAATGGAGGATTAAATATTTGAACTTAAAATATTTTTGATGCTTTTGTTCAGAAGGAGCCGGACTTCATTTATACGTAAACATAACATATAAAAAAACGTGTAGGAAACAACACAAGTTTTTTAATCAAATATGCTTATTTGTGTGTTACAGTTTGTATGTGTAAATAATTCTGCTATGCGACTTTAAAAATAACCCATTCACTGTTGCTTATTAAATGGTGAATAAGCTACACTGTAGGTTCATATGTTTGTAAACATCTTCATCTGATTATGATGAAGTCAGTGCTTCACCAGCCATGTACCTCACTGCACATCACTGGTATAACGTTACCTCTCAGTGCATCTCCATTGGACACATCACATGAAATAAAGGTGCTGTTGCCTTCTCCAAACTCAGCATCCAGCTGGGCTTTGCATTCTTCTCCACAGGTCTTGTTCAGGTCAACCACAGCCACCTGAACCAGAAAAATCTGTTCATGGCTTTTACATTGGCTTCGCCTTACGCCCTATCCTAGCTGGGATAGGCTCCAGCTCCCCGCGACCCGCTACAGCGGATACAGCGGCAGAAAATGGATGGATGGATGGATGGCTTTTACATTCACAAACACACATACAGATTGCAGAGCTTTTCACTCATTAGCACTCACTAGCACACCAGAAACTGAATCAAAATTCAAAAACATCCTTCTGTTGTTCTACAGTGAGCCATTTCACAAGTTACCAACTATGTCAAATATTCCAAAGGATGTTTTTTTATTACATTTTTCACATATGTTTCCATTGTGTAATTTATTAAAAAAACCTGAAACTTAAAACATTTAGAAAACACGGTGTATTTCATCACATTAAAAAACACAGGAAAACAGCAGCAGACTGGCATTACAATAAATGCATTGCAGTCAGTCCCTCAAGACTTGAAGTAGGAGGCATGCAGACAGTTCCAGTCCACTGGCAAGCTTTAAGTCAAAGAATGTGGTCAAAACAGTTTGCATTCGATGAGCGCAGAATGCAGTCAACGAAATAATTTCTAAACAAAGTCAGAAATGAAAAGCAGAATAGGGGCATTTGAAGCAGTACTGACCTTGGCTGAGCTTTGCAGGAGTGAATGGACAACGGCTCTTCCAATGCCCTGAGCCCCCCCAGTCACCAGAGCCACCTTCTCAGTCAGAGACATGATCCCAGCACAGCAGATAAACTGTTACAGCTATTACTCTCCTCTGTCACACTTTATATTTCCTCTGCTCTTTCACTATTCTTTCTATGTCTCAATGAATTGTTTCAATCCTCCCGTGAGTATTTAGTAACCTCAAGCTTTCCCACCGTTTGTTTGCACGCTTCTAGTTAGGCTATTTTTCCTCCCTCCCCCCGTCAGTTTATCAGTCTATACCAACACCGCATCTGTGTCAGAGAGAAAGATATAGAGAGGGAAAGAGAGAGAGAGAGAGAGAGAGAGAGAGAGAGAGAGAGAGAGAGAGAGAGAGAGAGAGAGAGAGAGAGAGAGAGAGAGAGAGAGAGAGAGAGAGAGAGAGAGAGAGAGAGAGAGAGAGACTCAAAGACTAAATAAACTCCGTAGGTTTATAATTACAGGTTGTATCCAGCTTGTTGTACCTGCCCTCCTGTCTCCCTCTACTTATTTAACACCTCCCTCTTTGCCTTTTTCTGCAATGTGCCCCTCCTCCTATTTTATATGCATACATATGACATCTATACTTCTTGCAGACAGAAAAGCTTTGACAACTGTTTAATAAGTTGTTAATCTTACTATGTTCTTCTTTGCTTATCAAATGTCTGCTGTGAGATCGCTGTTACACAACATGTAAGCGCAAATCAGTGAAACATTACCTCAGGGTTCAGGTCTGTGCATGTTGATATGCACACTGTGCTGAAATAAATGGGAACAAACAGCTGCTCATTGTAGAACACCACTATTTATACTTTTCAGAATAGCAGTTTCAGACTAAGGAACATCCCCAAACTGATCTTCTTCTTTAGCACCCTCTCTCACTCTCATTTTCTCATTCTCCTTATCTTACATCATTCTTAATAATGATGTCATCTTTCATAGTTCTGGCTCAAGCTTCTTTAGTTGAAAGCAGATTTTTAACCTTATTCTCTGGAATATCTAAGCTCTGAACACAGGCTTTAATGACAAAGATTTGGAAGGTCATCCACTTCTGGGAAGGTTCATTGATGTTCCAGTTCTTCCCAGTTTGCAGATGATGTGTGTCACTGTGGCTCTCTGGACCCTTGGATATACTGTAGCTTTGACAGACCCTTCACCTTCTCATCTTTTTTCTACATATTCTGTCATAGTGACCTGCTGGTGAAAACCTCCAGACAACATCATGGTTCTAAATTTATGTATTTATTTTTGGTTCACTTGCAATCATTATTTTAAGCACATGTTTACTCAGGTTGTCTTAATTTTCGCGTTTTGTTGTTTAGTGATTCAAACAAAGGGGATTTGGGAGTGGGTTCAAAACAACATTGCATAATCCATATTTATTCATCCAATTAAATGGCCCTGAATTACTCAATAGGAATGATAGTATGTGTATAATTTACATATTGTGAATGTCTTTGATGTCCATATGGATGTATCAGCACCACAGACATTAGGCCTCATCAGTAACAATGTAACCCCCCTTATGCTGTGCTCCATTGTTTCTATTACGTTTTTGAAGAACCGTAGAAAATAAGTAGCGTCCACCACTTAATGCACCTCTAACCAATCTTCACTGTGCTTGTTTTGGTGGTGAAAATAGCGTAAAATATGGTGGAGTAAATATGATTAGATAAAAAAATCCTGGCAATAATACCATAACTTATCTATCTATCTCTAGAATGTCTGTGAAGCAAGTAACCAGTTCATCACGGGGCCACAGAAAAAGATTTTTTAAATTTTATATACTGTTGTAATCCCGAAATGGAAATTAAGAATGCACACTCTAGTATGTTAGTTAGTCAGTCACACGCATGCATATTAGTGTGTACAGGCCCCTGTAATACACACAAACACACACAAGGAGGCCTGTACGCATGCAATGGGAGGTAGAGTGGCGGGCAGGCCCTTTCTGGAGCGCCCAAATGAGCAGGTTGTGAGGGGGACAGCGCCTTGCTCAAGGACGCCTTGGTAGTGCTCCAGAGGTTAGCTGACACCTCCTACTGTCAGCTAACACTGGGTGTTTTTGGGTGATAGTGGGAATTGAACTGCCGAGTGGACGACCCACTCGACTGCCAGCACTACCACTGAGCCACTTCCATCCCAAAAGATGAACAACCAGTCACACTCTCATTTGTTCCTAGTGTCAGTTTTGAGTCATCAGTTCATCTAATGCATGATTTTGGTGATGGGAGGAACTGGACACACAAAATTGGGGAGGGCATGTAAACTCTTTACAGAAAAATCCTCAGTTTCCTAAAAGGATTAGCAAAACAATATTTTCAAGCTCCAATTTTGAATTAATCCAGAAGTAGTCTGATAAAAGGGAATTCAGATAACTTTTTTTTTCTATACCAAGAGACTGACAGATTGACTATTACTGATTAAAAAACTGTTTGTTAATTTCAATGAAATTTGATCCAACCCTGATAGTCTACAATTAAAGCTCCCCCTAAACATCAAAACTATTGTTTTGCTCGTTTTCTTTCTCTTTCTTGTCTATCCTCTTGAGACCAAATAACATTGTAAATGTGGAGACTGTAAAAACTGTAATACAGTAAAAACATTTGCAGCTTTTAATGGATATCTTTCTTTATTGTGGCACTAAAGAAGATATCATTGTCCTTTATAATGGAGGTAGAAGGAGAAACAACAGACATTCAACATTAAAAAGTGGGTATCAAGTTTATTGTAGTTCAATATACTTTGAGAGAACAAATTCATAACTGCATACATGTCTTATAATCACACAAAAAATTAGGTGATGTCTCAACTCATCAAACATATGAGGGTTTCCCTTTTTTCACCTTTAACTGAGCATCTTTGACCTGATATGACCATGCTGGAATGTTTTGTCATATAATACATGATTGCCAATTAGTTCTGTCATATTTTAATGAGTATGTGAATTCACATAACAGATCAAGAATGTGTACAATGTGACATTGTTTTGTTTTAAATGTGGATTAAAAATTGTTTTGATGAAATGCAACCTCTGACAAATGAAATTTGTCCAAGAATAGAGTGTATCCCATCCACAAAGTAACTGTAGTCGGCTTCATCCAGGACTCTGATAAGAGATGTCTTTAAATTGCAGTGCACTACTGCTTGTGACAAGTCAAAATAGTCTCCACAAACCCACACATTTACCACATATGAACCAGACTACTGTACGTTATTAATAGAAAGCAGACATAATAGTATCAAACTGCTGGAGCAGAAAAAAACAATGTTCAACATTTTAAGAGTCATGTAGACATGTTTTACAGCTGGTAGGTTGACAAAAACTGTAGGGGAAACTACAACAGAAATCTATTGATGAGCTGGTGGTCGTAGTCTACATTTGTGGTTTAACAGTGACAACCTGGTGCATTAGTCCCATCACATATGATTATCATCAGAATTGAATTTATTTGTGAAAACAGCAAATGACGACATATAAAAACATATATAAAAATGCTGCCTCTTTCCAACAGCAACAAAAAATACACATCAAATCCAAAACAAAAAACAATACGATATTGATTAAAATTTTAAAAACTTTGAAACCTCATTTTTTTTTGTACAAAATGAATGTCTGACCTATGATAGAGATGTACATATTGTACAGCATATAGTTTCACAGTGTGTGTGATAGAGTTAAATAGTACAGTAAACACATACAGATTCACTTTCACTAGTAACTGGATTCTGGTAAAAACAGCACCACTGTCACAGTTTTGTTCGTGAGGTTATGAAGAGGGCTGACATCAACTGCTGTAAAAATGGGTGTGCACTGTATTATTTTGTGTTGTTTATTCATGTTATACGAGTAAATCATCTACAGTGTCAATCAAAGGCTCATGATTTATGTGCTCACAGTTTACAATTCCTTCATCAAGCCACAACTTGATAAATTATGACCTTTCACAATAGCTGGGCAGAAAGAGTTTAACAGAGGTAAGAAAATTTAACTTTTAATTGTACGTTGAAAATCAGCTACTGTGATTATTGTACTACTTTTCATCCTTTCTGTCCACATTTGTCTTTTTTACTGTCCAGCCGCTACACATGCTAATATTAGTTTTAGTTATAGCTATGTTATTGCCAATCTAAGCAAATCTCTGCACAACTGGCCCTAAACACCATGAATTGGATTAATCATACTGCCATTAGTTTACATGTGTTTATACAAAGTTAGTCTTAAACTCAAACCTTAATAACAGTGCTATCTTACAGAGCATTGGGTATCAACCTGTGGTTCGACTTTGCTGAATTGCTTGGGTTATCATTTCTGGTTGCTCCCCCATACACCGCACAACAAATGATACCTGATGACATTCAGGCAAACCTTCAAATAATCCTGGAGCTAAAAAATCAGGTCAAAAATGGGCTCTGCTTGCACAACATAAAAGTGTAAGCACTCAACTACAAAACCCAAACACACCCACAGCTATAATGTTTTTCATCATGAACTGGTCCAACAAAACCAACAAGAAAGTGAGGAACAATAGTCTGAACATGCCCCCAGTCCTGAACTCCAGTGAGGCAACATGCTAAAACGCCTGTGTGAGTTAACCATGAGATGGACGAACTTCATAGGCCACAGTGTGACAGACAAACATAAAGATGAATAGGAGAAGGCCCCAGGGAAACATGTAGGTGGCAGGGACATTTCGTAAACAGTATGGACAGTCATACTTCCTGCCAGTAAGAAGTGGTAAATTATACTTTTTTCAATAATATTAAAAAAAGTATCAGAAATGATACCATATGGACACAGCTGTATGGTTCAAATTGTTGAACAAAATCATTCAGTCTCAAAAATCAAATGTCTACATTAGCTTTGATTATCAACATAAGTTTGAAATGCAAGCAATGCCAAGTTGTTTTCATTAGAAGAGTACAAATATTTCTGGGCGAAACACTGGAGTAAATAATTCACAGCTACTGCATGGAAAGACCAACTGAACATCTTGGAAGCTTAGTGTTGCAATCTATAACTAGTAAAAGATCACCATTTTAACTCTCACAGGTGCTCCTTGTATGTCTTAGTAAAAATATCTGTGTTAGAGAAATTAATGCTGGTAAAGATAAAGACAAAAATGAGGTTTGGTTATATCTACACTGACTGCATGATGACAAACAAAAAAATAATAAAAAAAGATGAAAAGGTCAGTCAGCTTTACTAAAACTTGTTTTTGTTTGGATATGTGCTCCTCTCAGACATGAGCCCAGGTAAAATCAGCTTCTCATAGGTTGATGTACAGGAAGTGAAAAGCACCATAGATGCTTCTAGCTATTGATTTCCTGAACGAATTCACCCAAATAAAAAACAGATTCACCTTTACTGGTCGGGTTTGTACACACACACACAGAATTTGACCATGGTTTAACTTTGGTCATAAACTACGAGGTGGTGGAAACTTTAAGTAAAAAAAATGAATAAAGATTAAATTTACAAAAGATAAGTAGTGCATTCAATAGTAAACTCTTGCTTCCTGAGTGGCTTTGCATATTTGGTCTTTCCTTCAGATTGTCTCTACTCTTGCTGACCTTCAGACCCACTAAAATCTTGTGTTTTTGTGGTTTAAGGTACTACATTTAATTTCGGGTTATTTCTTATATATCTGTCTTGACATCAGTTTTCATTCTCCTCCTTTTCCCACCTGAAATCTGTACATATCGTTGCAAAGAGTGGGGCCATGTGCTTTCATGCTGCATGGTAAATGGCATGGTAAGGAGCCTCAAGATCTAAAAACTGTACCATGGTGCAATCCCCATAACCTTGTTTATTTCACTTATGGTGGGTTGCTGCAGCCTAACAGGTAGTCCTCAAAATACAAACATCCGACTTCCGAACAGTCGCAGATATGAACAATCTAGCACAACCATATCTTACTACAAGAGTTCCCCTTTCTGCTGCAACATATGTTGAACAGCACTGCTCTCTACACATAACAATCTCTCTGATGACAGCTCTGCCTCTCATTGCCAACAATTTTCCTCATTGATGCACTGTTAAGCTCCAACAAATGTGGAAGCCACAAATGTGGAAGAAGCGAAACCACTATAAAGACAACTCCTAAAAAGGAATGTTTTTGTAGGTGATGGCGACCATTCCCCTCTCTGCATCTTTTCTGACTGGTCCTTGCCTGGTTTTGCAATTTTCCATTGCCATTGCCACTAGTGGTATCAAGAGGGTGTATCTGCAGCCCAAAAGTTGCTCAAGTGGTGCAGCTACTACAGGATGGGACATAAACTTCTTTGGCAAGTAGGTTTGCTGTGTCTGGCAGCACAGTGTCGAGAAGGAGATAATATGAAGGACATACCTGTACAAGCTGACAGGCCAGTACACCAGGAGAGGTGGAAGGGCCTGGTGGAGGGCAAAAACCCACCAGAACACTATTATTTGCAGATTTGCCACTGGTGTCCTGTTCTCTTTACTCATGAAAACAGGTTCACCCTGACCACATGTGACAGATGGGACAAATCTGGAGACGCCATGGAGAACATTACGTCTCCTGCAACATCCTCCAGTATGACAGGTTTGGTGTCGGGACAGTGATGGTCAGTGATGCATGTCCTTGGAGGGCCCCATAGACCTCATTGAGCTAACCAGAGATACACAAATGGCTGGAATGAGATCCTCAGACCAATTGATAGTGATTCTTAAATGATGACGATAGTGACATTATTGACCGGTTCACCTTTTCCAGACATGACTCCAATTGAGCACCTCGGGGGGCATCATGCATTCTAGCATCCACCAATGCCACAACATATCACAGACTACCCAGCTTCTGATTGCTGCCCTGATCAAAGAGATCCCCAAGGAGACCATTTGTCATCTCATCAGGAGCAATCTGCAATGTTATAGGGAATGCATTCAGGCACATGGAGGCCAGACAAGTTACTGAGCCACACTGACAGAGATGTAGGGGAAATTCACACAAGGTGGATCAGCCTGCATCCTTAATGTATTGATGCTATTGTATTCCATTGATTGTATTTATATGATTTTGTTCTCAATTAATTACACTGTGGAATTAATCAAAACTTTCAACACACACACACACACACACACACACACACACACACACACACACACACACACACACACACACACACACACACACACACACACACACACACACACACACAACTATTAGAGTCACACACATTTGCACTAATATTTTGGGTTGTATTGCCCAACGTGTATTTTGTTAAAGCAAGCATGATGCTGGTTCATGAGCAATAAAGTGCATGTCTGTAAAATTTGTTAAATAGAAATCTACCTTACAAAACAGCAGTGCTCAAATCTACAGATAATAAAACCCTTATTGCTTGTTTTAAGTGCAATGACATAATAAGGAAACCGCCATGGCAGAGATTTGAGTGTTTAGTTCTGAATGTGATGCCAGCAACACATTTCAAGCAAGTTTGGACAGGATTAACAAAAGAGTGGGAAAGCTTTGGAATGTTCAAAAACACCTGCTTGGAATGTTCCAAGATAAACAGGTTTACTGGTAACAGGTGAGAGTATCGTGGGTGGGTCTGGAAAGGAAATGAAAGCCTTCGTCATAGATAGGACAAGGTGAAACATATTATTGTGTAAAGAATATTAGTATGGACTGAGGAACACTTCATAGGAATGTTCTCAGTAAACAGCTTGATTACATAATTATGTTTTACAGAGTGTTCCTCACTTTTTTTAAATTAACTTTCCATTTTAGCAGCAGTTTTATTTTGTGTACAGTTTGCTCAGTGACACATATTGACTGTTAGTGTGACTTATCATTGGTGAAGATTAGCTCTACTCTGGTAATCTCAAAAATGCATCATTCAGTGGAATAGAGTTCAACCCCTGGTTGAAAAATAGTGGCTTGACTCAAAACTGTCTTTTACTATTTTTAGAATACTAATTACCCTTAACTTTACAAATATTCAGCGTAATGATATCTTTCCAAACAATAACTATTTTTTCCTTTGGGTAACTAAACTGAAGCATATCTTATTTTCATTTACTGATATAACATCTTTAAATGACTAAGCTTTAAATGTGTAATTTTAAATGTGTATTTTTTTTTCTGTATCTATTACTTGAAATCTTTAATGCATATGTCTATAAATCGTATGTTTCAATTTTATGTATTTGGAAAATATAAAAAAAACCCTACTCTTTACTTTGTAAATATTCATTGAATGCTTTATTGAGTAAGATATTTGGTTACCTAGATATGTAACCTCTTTTTCTGGACCCTATGCAGAGAATCTGAATTGATAAGAAAAACTGGTGCCGGAATATGAAATGACAAAATTCAAAATACAAAGATGCTGTTTGGTCTATAGCAGAAACTGCATACAGTATATGCTTAGTAGAGTAACACCTGGTCAACCTAGCTTTGCTGCCTTTGGAGAGGTTGGTGGACCATCTACTATAATGTGTTTTCTGCATTGATTGTGAGTACTGACATGGCTTCAGGTCAGCCTGAATGGTTTTCAATGTCACATGGAAATAAAAGGAGTTAAATCAAGTGTCCTCATGAATCAGCTAGGTAAATACTGTATATGAATAATCTACTTTTCCTTTGTCTATTGCTTATGCACATCTTCATGTCGAAGTATCTTGTAAAGAACCCAGTAGAAAATATTGAAAAAGAGAAAGGCCAGAGGGAAGCCGGCCCTCGACACAGTGTCAATCTTTTTGGCTCTGTCGATAAATAACTTTCTCATCTCTTCAGTGCTTTTACCCCCTCCACCCGATACCGCTCCAGGTAGATTTTGGGTGGTGTTTGTCATTCCTGGGGTGTTTCCTGTGGTGACAGCATTGTTGATGCTGGCCTTTGAGTCCTTGCTGTTGCTGGGATTGGAGGTGACAGCAACTGTGGAGGTCAGTCTTCCTTCATTTACTTCCCCTTCCTGTTGGGGAGACAAGGAGAAATGGCAGTGGTGGTGATGGTGGTAAAGGGTGGGTGGGGGGTGTCACAAATCTGATTCTAGTAAAAATTGCTAATGGACAAATTAAACACCCTTGAAAAAAATTTATGCATTTTTGCATTTTAAAAGACATTACAAGCATTCCTCATGAAAGTGAAAAACCATAAATGTTCATTAAATGATAAAATAAGGTTGTTTTATTTTTTATTCAGTCCCAGCCAGGCATGGAAAAATATATATCAAGCAACAGTTTCTTGGTTGAAAATACCATGTTGACGACAGAGGTCAGAGGACAATAGCTAGACCAGAGTAACATGATAGAATGGTAACAATAACTAGTTACAATTAAAGTAAGTAGTGGAGCAATTCTGAGTGTACAACATATAGAACTTTGAGGTAGATAGGCTACAGCAACAGAAGACCACACTGAACATCACGTAAGCTAAAAACAGGAAATTGAGGCTACAATTCACACAGGTTCACCAACAACACTGCACAACAGAGGACTCAAAAAGATGTCGCCTGGTCTGACGAGTCATGATTTCTGCCCCTACATTAACGTAGTATGGTCAGCATTATGCATTACAATATGAAAGAATGGATTCATCCTTTTTGTATCAATAGTTCAGATTGTCGTTGGCGGTGCAATGGCCCGCACCTGGTTTATTTTCTCAGCACATTTTGGACCCCTCAAATGATATACTGAGCACTTTTTAAACACTACATCCTACCTGAGAATTGCTGGTGACCATGTCCATCCCTTTATGATCATAGCCTACCAACTGTCTGTTGCAGCCTTCCAGCAGGACGTTCTAAAGCTTTAATCATCTCAAACTGGCTGAGTTCACTGTAATCAAATGGCCTCAAGTCACCATATCAATGTCCAATAGAAAATATTTGGAATATGGCGGAACAGGAGACTGACATCATAAATGTGCGGCCAACAAATCTGTAGCTATTGCTATCATGTCAACAAGGACCACAATCTCCACAAATTCAACTTCAGCTTCACCACGGGGAATCCCTCTGCCATTAGGCCCTGTCCACACGATGCCGGAACTTTTTGAAAACGCAACTTTTTTGTTGCGTTTATACCTTCCGTCCACACAACAACGCAGATATCCGGAACGAAAATGCAACTTTTTGAAAATGATGGCCTAGGTGGATTTTAAAAAAAACGCTGGGTCTGCATTGTTGTGTGGATGGTGTATCTGCAACTTTTTAAAAACACTGACGTCTTGCCTGCAACGAAAACCTCTGTGACGTCATATTTATGTGTGTTGTGACAACAAAACACGGAGGATTCCTATTGGATAAAATTTAACTCAATACTGCCACCAGATGGTTTGGTATGCTTATTGCCGTCTTCGAAGACGCGCTGGTGCGTTTATGTGTGGACGGAGATTTTTTTGAAAATGCTGTCGTGTGGACGCGAATCGTTTTCGATGCGTTTTCAAAAAGTTGCGTTTTCTAAAAAATCCATTATCGTGTGGACGGGGCCTTAGTCTCCTTGCTTGCTGGTGTTATCCATCAACAGTTATGCAAATGACCTGCTCTCTGGTCACAGTCCACTGCCCGTCTCTCTGTGTTTGTTTGTCTGTTCATCTGTCCGTCTGCCCGTTGGTTTGTCTGTCCGTCTGTCTTTCTTCAATAGAACAAAATGACCTGGTGACTCTTCCATTCAAATTTAGCATTATATCACCACCCACAGGCAAATCTAATGCACCTCTCTAATCTGACAAACATAATATATACAAACTACAAACACATAAAGATCAACCTCTTTCTCACGTTTTTTAGTATACATACCTTTGTAAAACAGTCATTAATGAATGAAGTGAACCCTAATTGTAAATTTTAGCTCACATCACAAGAAATATTGGTTCAGTAGTTAAGGTAGAGCTACGCTGTACTCTTCTTACTGAAGAAATAACAGTTTTACTAGTAGTAATTTGGTAGTAACTTTCTAGGTTCAATATATATCAGAGCTGTCTTCAAGACGTCCGTCCGAATAAAAAAGACTGTGATCATAGTATTTATGAAATTGCCTTCTTGTCCAATAATGTATTAATTTATAGTTAAATTAATAAGTTGACCTTCTAATATCTACTTAATTTGATACAGGAAATGGAATGTGACACAAACACAAAATAACATCAACTTTGTTTGTATGACAAGCTATGAAGCCAAATAAGTATACAAAAAAAATGTAAAATAGCCCACTGACTATAATGAAATAAGAGTCTGTTACAGACTGAACTGAACAACATGAGATGTTGAGATGAGTTATTCCTTCGACTTTGACGCCAACATGACTGAAACAGCAGATGGAATAGAATGAACTTGATAAGGAATTATTTAGTGATCACTTTCAAAATGTCATTTTATGACATGTTAGTTTGCACAGGCCCATATTTTTCCTTAGTTGCAAAAATTAGCAGTGGACTGAAAGATCCATATTACAGCAATAGAAAAAAAAAGTGGAATGATTCTGCTTTTCCAAATATTTGTCCACAAGATTCCTCAGACAGTTAAGGCTGTTTTTTTTCTTATTATCATTGATGTCATTTTTTTTTGTTTCACAATCTTGAAAACTGCTTGATGAATACAATCATGATAACAATAACTGATCATGAAGATTGATAATTATCATGGATCAGGACTTAAAGCAGTGGTTCCCGACCTTTTTTGAACCATGGACTGGTTTAATGTAAGACAATATTATCACGGATTGGCCTTTAAGGTGTGGCAAATCAATGCAACAAAATAAAATGATACAACCAGCATAAAAAATGTTTTTTTCAAACTATAATAATACATGTGAATCCAATGTGTATGCAACTTTATTATCAGCATTACAATTTGCAACAATGTTTGTTTTTTATTTGTTGTTCTAGCTTTAAAGTTTCAATTTAACGGTAACATTTTCCGTGTTACCAGCCGGAGCGACCTCTTTAAGAAGGTAGCCATATGACTGACGCAAGCGTCTTAACACAGCTTCAAGAGTGAATCATCGACAGATGTGGAGGAGAGAATTTTCCCCAAACAAAACATCGTTCAGCAATAGACAGTGAATAAAATGGAAATAAGCTAAGTTATGCATTCTTTCTGTTCTTCCTGGTACCAATTGACTAACTGACCAGGACCAGTCCGTGGCCCATGGGGTTGGAGACCACTGATTTAAAGGATGTCAGTATCATGCAACACGCAAATGCATGCAAACACAAATTTGTTCTTTCTATCTCATGCACACACACACACACACACACACACACACACACACACACACACACACACACACACACACACACACACACACACACACACACACACACACACACACACACTCTGCCATATTACCCCGTGGTTGCTGGTGTAGATTTTGGTCATAGATCCATACAGAGGGTCTGTTGCATTGAGGTCGTTGTCAGTGTTTACATGATGCAGGGAATCAGCAAGCTCCTCTGGATCAACTGCATCTTCACTGCTCTACCAGTCCACAGCATGCACACCAGTCATCAACAGACAAAAACCAAAAGTATACAACAAAACAACCACCAAAAACCAAGAAAAACAGAGTTGGGACAGCCTTTCATTCAGCCAATCTAGACTCTTACATCTGATATAAGGTGTAATTGCCAGAGTTTAATTTGATTCTGTTCACACTCAGCTCCCACGTTGCTTAAGAAGTTATTTTACATGCATTTGTGGGAGTGTTGATCTTTAATTGAGGTGTGGTGATACATTTTCTTGGTGCATTTTTTTCTTCATAGCAGAAAGTTGAGCCACTGACCAAATAAAACCTGGTGTGATATCAATGTGTTTTTCCTAATATTTCGGGTTGCATCAGATGCCAATCAACATTGGCCCTTCGCAACCTGTGTACACTAGGTTTGGTTGAGGGCAAATGCAAGCTATAAAAAGTAAAAAGTACACTTTCATCACCACCTGCCAGAATTTATTAGTCTCAGATTTAGTGTGTCACATCCCACAGCTGAGATGATGGTAACACTGTATGAACGTGGACTGTATGTGCAACCTTTTCAATACTTAGAGGAATAAACAACATTTATGTACAATAGACCAGGTCAATATGACTGCGAACCTTATTAATTGCATGAAATTGCTGTGCCTCATTTGCAAATGACAAAGAGGGCAGAGACCTTCTTGATTCTTGTTGTTTCTGTGGCTGATAGGTCACTGCAGGTAATGTAATTGACATTTCCTTAATTCATAATATATCCTTTCATTCATTTTATCCCATCTTCTTTAGTGCCTGATTTAAAGGAAAGTGAAAATTCTGCCCAAACTCAAAAATGCATAATTAAGGAAATAGAACATCTTTTGTGTCTTGTGCATCGAATTTAGTATGCCATTTAGTGAAATAAGTTAGTTAAGTTAAATAATTTTTTTCTAAACCTGCATAATGTTTCTTTGTGACAGACTAACAAACTGACATGTTCTGCCTCTTTTCAAGTAAACAATGTGTGAGTTGACTGAATGCTGAGTTGGTCCCAACCCACAGAGATATTAATCATGCATGGATCACAGGCTTATCTCTTTTTTGAGAATTAACCCAAATGTGAACCACAGACATAAAAAAGGGTGATAATATCATAGCCATGCCTTATCATGCAATAATACAATAGATATAAAAATATTTCAAAAAGGTCAACCTATACATTCTTCACTGACATGTAATATTTGCTGCCACACATCAGGAATACTGTAGTTTCCTTATTAGGATTACTTTCTTTCTTTTTTTAACCCCCATTTTGACCCCCATTCCTTTCTTTCTAAAGCAATTGCTTCAATGGCAACACATCAGCAGAAGATGGCAGCCTCAACCTACAGAATAATTTTATTTTACAGAAGTCCACACTGCGGGTCTGGTGCAGTGCTTCTATATTGTATACATGTTTATGTGTGGGTATAAAGATGTAAATGTACATGTGTCATTTTTTCTCAACCTGACGGCACTCAGGATGTAGTGTGGACTGTATTTTCTGGTGCATGATTTGTCCCTACCTTGCTCTTTTTCTTGTGATGCCGTCTGAATCGCAGCAGTTCTTTATGTTGCCTTGACACAAAGTTGACAGCAGCGTATTCCAGCAGTGCAGAGAAGACAAAGAGAAGACACACTGCCATCCAAATGTCTATGGCTTTGACATAAGAGACCTGCAAAAACACCCCCCCCACTAATTCATTAGTATGAAACTGTCACATTTGTCCCACCAGAAATATATGACCCTGCAATACAAGTAAGTAAGTAAGATAATGCTTGTTTTTGTTGGTTGGTCACTTCACATAACTGATTTTCAAACCAGATCACTTGACAGCGGGAGCTTGGACATGTGGCGTTTTATGGTTTAAACTGATATTGTTTTATTTTGATGGTTTTGATGACTAATTATAATCTTTAAAACCGTTATCGCTGTTGGTGCTGTATATATTTATGTCCCTGTTAATCAAACCCTTACTGCTTTATATTTTAACTGATCAAAGCAGAGAGCTGTCCCCGTCCAATCTTGGATCTGCTTGAGGGTTCTGCATGTTAAAAGACAGTTTTTTTTCTCTCTATTGTCACTATGTTCTTGGTCTTGGGGGATTGCTGAATTTGTAGAATAAAGAGCCAGTCAGGACTTGTTCTTCGTGGAACAATGCCTTGATATGTCTTGAAAAATGCCTTGAAAAAAAGTTATTTCCTTACGGGGATTATCAATTATTTTATTTATTTATTTAATATATATATATATATACATATATATAAACTCTTATTGTGATTTTCTGCTAACTTGACTATTTGCCATTAATGTTTGGCAATATGTGTTTGCTCCTCCACCTTTGCTTCATTACATCCTCTTCACTCTGCCACCAGTATCTCATCTACTCATTGTCCTGTGTATATACTGTATGTTGGTCCATGTCCTCCCATAGTTCCCCTGCGTGAGCTCCATTGTACCTCGTTGATTTAGGGTCTGGTATTTATACTACAGTTCAACATGCTAAATAGTTCTGTGTTTCTTTTCTGGATATCCAAATATCGCTAATCATTGTAAGAGATTTCATACCTCCTCTTACAACCTACACCATACAGTATGTTTTTATTTTGCTTTAGACTGCCAAGTTAGTGGAGAAAATATTTGACAATCTTGACAAAGGTTATAGGGTTAAGATGTATAGATGAACCCTCATTTAGATATATTGTAGTCTCTGTTGATGTAGGTGTATAAGACAAATATGTTTTATACATATCTGTGGCTGTCACAGGCCTATGATACACACAATTAATCATCAAGCATTCCATCATTTCATCAACAGCACTATCTGCTACCCCCCTCAAATATGTCACCTAACTACCACTGCAAACCAAATAAATCAAAAAATCATTAAGCATTCAATATATGGAAATTTGTCTGTGTGAGCCAACAAGTTCATTCCACTTGGTGCAATTCAGTTCCAGCACAATTCCCAATACAGTTTGAAAGAAAAAAAAAAGCTGACCATGAACTAGATGCCACAATGTGATTTGGTGCACAGGTGGACTATCTAATCCACTAGTGGATCTGAGACATACTGAGAAATTGTTTTTTGTGACATTCCACATCCTGTGATATGTCAATTGCACATATGCACATGGCAATGTCCAAGGTGAATATAATTTGTGTAGCCCCACTACTTGTAATGACTGTGCTAAACAATTCATGTTGATGTACTCTGTGATATTCTTGTGTCAAAAATAAGTATACTCCATTTTTATGAAATAATGACTTATTCAAACACAAGTAACATACTGGAGTGCAAAGTTCTGTTGAGCAGTGAAAACATGAGAAACCTTTATGCATGCACGCACGCACGCACGCACGCACACACACACACACACACACACACACACAGCCTCAGTCATGTTGCAGAGGTGCATGTGCACACTATGTGTGTGTGCAAGAGATGGGTATACTAATAAGGGTTACATAACAAAGTGCTCCATGTCCGATTTTTTTTCATGCATACAAGATACCAGAAAAAGACTAAGGGTCTCTTTCTCACTCACGCTCTGTTGGATGCATAATGTGTATAATCAACACTTAACATGGCTTGCACATACAGAACATCCACCAATTGAAACTGAGGGAAAATAGGCAGTTTACTTCTCCTGAGAATTGCTCTTCCACTCCCTCTGTCTCTCTCTCTGTCTCTCTCTCTGTCTCTCCCTGTCTCTCTCTCTCTCTCTCTCTCACACACACACACACACACACACACACACACACACACACACACACACACACACACACACACACACACACACACACACACACACACACACACACACACACACTGTGCCAATATCTATCCATCTCCATCTTCAGTCACTTGTGATGTGCTGGTGTTTATGATCCATTTGTGCATCTAGGGTTACAGAACAACAGGGACTTTGATAATACAATCAAACAACCATGAAGCCCAGTTTGGAGCACAGATAGTGCAATGGTTAGAGCAAGTGACCCACATATTGAAACTACAGTCTGTCAGTGCTTGGCAAATGGCTACAGCCTTGATTCTTGTAGCAATTTGTCACATGTCACCTTTGATGAAAACAAAATTCCAAAAATAATTTCAAAAAAGAAATGAAGTGCACGTGTAACACTAGAGGATGGCTATGACAGGACATTATTTACACTGTCATCTCTGACTATGCAGCCTTTTTAATCAGGTCAGTATTTATTCATGATTTAAATTTGATGATCAACAGTTTGATATTGATATTCATCTGATATATTATTTATAAGATATACTTTGCCTTTGTTCCATTTTCTACAGTATACCTTAAAATGCTGTGAATGGATTCTGAGGAAATTGCATACAGAATGGATTCTTGAACAAGAATGAGTTGAAAAGCATGCTGTCCTTTTGAAATGCACTTCACCACAATTATATACACAGGACAATGTAGTCTGTGATATGACGTCTATAAAAACAGTCTCTTTGTCTTAGGTTGGGAGTATGACTCAAATTGAGTTTTCACAACACAGTTTATTTGTTCTCATTCCTCCTCTGCACAAAGATATGCATATGCCTATACACAATGTCTGTGGTAAATGTAACCTCTTTGACATGATGCTCACAGAAAACTGACAAATACAGATGGACAACGATTCACACACTTTCACACCTATGGGCAATTTAGCTACATGTGTTGAGAATGTGTGAGTAAAGCAGGGCTGCTAAAGCCCTCAAAGACATAGATGAATAATAAATTACACAAGCACAGACCTTAGGCAGTGAAGTCCTGGAGCCTGAGCTCTGTGTTGTCATTGTGAGGACAGTGGTGATGCCTAACGCCACTCTGGCCGGGGCAGCATCCATGTTGATCCAGAAGGAGACCCACGATAGAATAACAATGAGTAGAGAGGGGATATACA
Organism: Antennarius striatus; assembly: GCF_040054535.1. NCBI lineage: Eukaryota > Metazoa > Chordata > Actinopteri > Lophiiformes > Antennariidae > Antennarius > Antennarius striatus. The sequence goes on along the minus strand of NC_090783.1, from coordinate 14,017,620 downwards.
TCTGGATCAGGTAGTACCCCATTTGACGCTCGAGATGGAACCTCACCTCGATACAAGTAAATTTTCCTGCAAGACAAGTGCAAAATAATATAATTACTCATAATCATAATCACTGATACATTTCTTAAACACAGTAATCAGGTACAAATAAGGTGCCTAATTATCGAGCCAAAATTTTGATTAGCTGGTTTTACAAACATCGTGAATTTCCTCTGGGATTATTAAAGTATCTATCTATCTATCTATCTATCTATCTATCTATCTATCTATCTATCTATCTATCTATCTATCTATCTATCTATCTATCTATCTATCTATCTATCTATCTATCTATCTATCTATCTATCTATCTATCTATCTATCTATCTATCTATGGTGGAAGGCATTCAGTTCAAACCAGTCCTCAATAAAAGTAGTCCTACACAAACCTACTGGTGAGGTCACAGACAGGACTGTGGCTAAACACTTGGTCTTGCCTTGGAGTCAGCTCATTATGCAGTCTAAAATCTATAAATATCTATAATCCCTGTGCTTCTCTGAGTCTCCTGAATCATTCAGTGTCCTCCCCCCCCATGCCCCAACCCCTTCAGAGCCTGAGGTCAAATACACCACATCCCCGTCTGTCTCCGTGGTTTCTTCCCATTAAATAAAAAGACCACATCAGTCTGGATGTCATTCTGTTTGTTTCTCCGTCTTTCAGTTTATTTTTCTTGCCTTGATCCCAGCAGCACAAACATGACTGATGGGATGTGGCAAGATTTTCACCCTGTGCACATGTTATCTGTGTTGCAAGCAGTGTGGCTGTGTGTTACCTGTGTTGTAGTGCTTGGTGCAGTATCTAAGGTCTGATTCGTCTTTGAGGATGAACTGTGGGAGTGTGAGGCCTTCAGCCACTTGGACTGGTCCATTCTCCTGCCACTCAAAGATCAAGTCGTTCATGGTGTAACCAACTAAAAAGCACAAACCACAGAGGGATTTAATCAAAATCATTAACAATAAAAAACATTACATAGACCGTATTTTGCGCAGCATAAGGCATGCTTAAAAGCCTTTAATTTTCTCAAAAATCAGCGCTGCGCCTTTTAACACGAAGCATCTGATGCAGTGGTTCTTAACCTGGGTTTGATCGAACCCTAGGGGTTCGGTGAGTCGGTTTCAGGGGTTCGGCTGAGACGGAGGTCAAGACAAAACACCTGACACAATGTGTTTGGTGGTTTTGCCAGACATTCACGAATCACTGTGTACGTTTGACACATCGTGTGAATTCGTGATGACACGTCCCCACTTATCCATCACTGGCTGCAGGTGATCACGCTACATCGATTAGCCTACCTGCACACTGGGATTTTGCGCACAGGCATAAATCAGTAGTCGATTTATACCTTTCATGATGGTACGTCATCTGATTGCTTTCTTAATATTTTAATTCATAGTATCTATGTTGAGCAAAAAAAGAAAGTGGTCAGACAACTATGTACAACGGACGACCGTGGCTCAGTGGTAGAGCGGGTCGTCCAGTGACTCAAGATCGGCGGTTCGGTTCCTGCTCCCGCCGAGTCACTTGTCGTTGTGTCCTTGGGCAACACACTTTACCCTACTTGCCTCCAGTGGGGCATTTGCTGGTGTTGAATGTGTGTGATTGTTCCGCTAGTGGTTGGAGGGACCGTAGGCGCAGATTGGCAGCCACGCCTCCCGTCAGTCTGCCCCGGGGCAGCTGTGGCTTCATAGGTAGCTTACCATCTCCAAGTATGAATGAGGAGTGAATAATGGATCCAATGTAAAGCGTCTTTGAGTGTCCAGCAAAGCGCTATATAAATCTAATCCATTATTATTATTATTAATTTGAATTTACATGTACTGTATAACGGAACGTGATGGGAGTCAGCGTTCTGCATGATTTGCAATATTAAGTTGAGCAACTCTAGTCTCGCACTGGCAAAAATAAAGGAACACTTCCTTAAGCTGCATGTAAAAGAAAATGAACAGACTTTGCTGTGAAAATGACGTTAGAGTAGCACTTGCCAAGGTGAAGCCACGCATATCTGAACTGGTCTCTCAATAACAACAGCAGAAGTCACACTGATTTGCAGGTAGGTCATTTCATGTGAGTTCATGCACTATCTTGGTTTTGTTCTTTGAAAAAGGTGACATTAATGCACAATTCATGAAATGCACCAGTAAAACATATACTGTACTTAAATCTTAAATTAAAAAAAAATAAAAAAAATAATTATTTCTTTACTAAAGGGTTTGGTGAGTGAGCACATGAAACCGGCAGGGTTCGGTATCTCCAACAAGGTTAAGACCACTGGTCTCATGTGTACACTGAGTTCCAAAATCTGTAAAAATGTTTTCGTGCGATTTTAGTCAGCACTTTGCAATCGCACAAAAACGTATTGTGCCAAATGTATTGTGAGGGTCTGCTGGGAATGCCTGGCGGAATCCCCTGTCAGAAAGAATTTCAACTCCCACCTTCGGCAGGACTTCACCCACGTCCTAGGGGAGGCAGGGGACATTGAGTCTGAGTGGACCATGTTCCGCGCCTCCATTGTCGAGGCGGCCGACCGCAGCTGTGGCCGTGAGGTGGTTGGTGCCTGTTATGGCGGCAACCCCAGAAACCATTGGTGGACATCGGTGGTAAGGGATTCCGTCAAGCTGAAGAAGGAGTCCTATCGGGCCTTTTTGGCCTGTAGGACTCCTGAGGCAGCTGATGGGTACCGGCTGGCCGAGCAGAATGCAGCTTTGGTGGTTGCTGAGGCAAAAACGTGGGAGGAGTTCGGTAAGGCCTTGGAGGACGACTTCCAGATGGCTTTGAGGAAATTCTGGTCCACCATCAGACGTCTCAGGAGGGGGAAGCAGTGCAGCATCAACACTGTGTATAGTGGAGATGGGGCGCTGCTGACCTCAACTCGGGACGTTGTGACTCGGTGGGGAGAATACTTCGAAGACCTCCTCAATTCCGGCAACACACCTTCCCACGAGGAAGCCGAGTCTGGGTTCTCTGAGAAGGGCTCTCCTATCTCTGGGGTTGAGGTCACCTAGGTGGTTAAAAAGCTCCTCGTGACAGGGCCCCGGGGTTGGATGAGATCTGCTCGGACTTCCTAATGGCTCTGGATGTTGTGGGGCTGTCCTGGTCGACACGCCTCTGCAACATCGCGTGGACATCGGGGACAGTGCCTCTGGATTGGCAGACTGGGGTGGTGGTCCCCCTTTTTAAGAAGGGGGACCGGAGGGTGTGTTCCAACTACAGGGGGATCACACACCTCAGCTTCCCTGGCAAGGTCTATTCAGGGGTTCTGGAGAGGAGGGTCCGTCGGGAAGTCGAGTCTTGGATTCAGGAGGAGCAGTGTGGTTTTTGTCCTGGCCGTGGAACAGTGGCCCAGCTCTACACCCTCTGCAGGGTCCTTGAGGGGGCATGGGAATTCGCCCAACCAGTCTACATGTGTTTTGTGGACTTGGAGAAGGCGTTTGACCGTGTTCCTTGGAGGGTTCTGTGGGGGATGCTTCGGGAGTATGGGGTACCGAACCCCTTGATAAGGGCTGTTCGGTCCCTGTATGACCGATGTCAGAGTTTGGTCCGCATTGCCGACAGTAAATCGGATTCGTTTCCAGTGAGAGTTGGACTCCACCAAGGCTGCCCTTTTTCACTGATTCTGTTCATAACTTTTATGGACAGAAATTGTAGGTGCAACCAAGGCGTTGAGGGTGTCCGGTTTGGTGGCCTCAGTATTGCATCCATGCTTTTTGCAGATGACATGGTACTGTTGGCTTCATCAAGCCGTGATGTCCAACTCTCACTGGAGCGGTTCTCAGCCGAGTGTGAAGCGGTTGGGATGAGAATCAGCACCTCCAAATCTGAGACCATGGTCCTCAGTCGGAAAAGGGTGGAGTGCCTTCTCCGGGTTGGGGATGAGTTCCTGCCCCAAGTGGAGGAGTTCAAGTATCTTGGGGTCTCGCTCACGAGTGAGGGTACAATGGAACGGGAGATCGACATGCGGATTGGTGCAGCATCTGCAGTGATGCGGACTCTGTATCAGTCCGTCGTGGTGAAGAAGGAGCTGAGCCGAAATGCAAAGCTCTCGATTTACCGGTCGATCTATGTTCCTGCCCTCACCTGTGGTCACGAGCTATGGGTCGTGACCGAACGAACGAGATCCCGGATACAAGCGGCCGAAATGAGTTCCTCCACAGGGTGTCCGGGCTCTCCCTTAGAGATAGGGTGAGAAGTTCGGTCATCTGGGAGGGAATCAGAGTCGAGCCGCTGCTCCTCCGCATCGAGAGGAGCCAGATGAGGTGGCTCGGGCATCTGATTAGGATGACTCCTGGATGCCTCCCTGGTGAGGTGTTTCGGGCACGTCCTACAGGGAGGAGGCCCCGGGGACGACCCAGTACACGCTGGAGAGACTATGTCTCCCGGCTGGCCTGGGAGACATAGTTAAGTGGTTATGAACGGTAATAGAGCAGCCGCAAGATAATTTAAAATCAACAAATCTATGGTTCGAAAGTGGAGGAAGCTAGAGGATCAACTGGGCAAGTTAAGAAAACGAAACTTAGTTTCCGTGGAGTGATGGATGAGAGATCGTGAACACACGTTTACAAAGACTGGGAGGCAGCGCTGAGCGAGTTATGCCACAATATGCGAGTGGATTGTGGATGCCTGGAACAACGTGTCTGCTTCGGCCGTTATCCGATCTTTCGCAAAAGCCGGCATCATTACTTGGCAGCCGCCTGGGAACTGGACGAACTCTGACAGTGATAATGAAATTGCCAAGCTGTTCAATGCAGAGACTGAAGATGAGGACTTCGAAGGATTTATAACAGATTTATCAAAAAATAAAATAATAAAAACATTTAAAATGTCGGTGTGTAATTTAATTTTAAATACGTAGCACAATACAGTTCAACCACAGTCACTGTTTTGCTTCCGTTAGCTTGTTCTAGCGTGTGCCGAACAATAAGGTGTGCCGTGTGTATGGTTTAAGTACAGAAATAAACTTCGTAATTTAGACTGCGTCTCTTTATACGATGCGCCAAATGGTGTGCAAAATACAGTAACACAAAATAACATGGATTGGAAATCAACAAAGTAGTGGATACATTTATGACTGAATAATTGAGACTTCTTTTTTTTTTTACTGTAGGTAGCAAAGGCAAAACAAAGGGCTTTTGTTGACTTGTGTGCTAGGTTGGACAGTAAGGAGGGAGACAGAGATCTATGCAGGTTGGCAAGACAGAGAGACAAAGTTAGGAAGGACGTGCAGCAGGTTAGGGTGATTAAGGATAGGGACGGAAGTCTATTGACAGGTGCCAGTAGTGTGATGGGGAGATGAAAAGAGTACTTTGAAGAATTGATGAACAAGGAAAATGAGAGAGAACAAAGACTAGAAGAGGTGGCTGTTGTGGACCAGGAAGTAGCAAAGATTAGTCAGGATTCAACAGGATCTTAGAGAGTGAGAAGATGCCTGAGGAATGGAGGAGAAGTATGCTGGTGTCCATTTTTAGGAACAAGGGAGATATGCAGAGTTGTGGCAACTACAGAGGAATAAAGCTGATGAGCCGTACGATGAAGTTATGGGAAAGAGTAACTGAAGCTAGACTAAGGGCAGAAGTGAGCATTTGTGAGCAGCAGTATGGTTTCTTGCCAAAAAAGAGTACTACAAATGCAGTATTTGCTTTGAGGATGTTAGAGAAGTACAGAGAAGGCCAAACGGACCTGCATTGTGTTTTGTAGATCTGGAGAAAGCTTATGACAGGGTACCCAGAGAGGAACTGTGGTATTGTATGAGAAAGTCTGGAGTGGCAGAGAAGTATGTTAGAGCAGTCCAGGAGATGTATGAGGACTGTCAGACTGTGGTGAGGTGTGCTGTAGTTATGACAGAGGAGTTCAAGGTGGAGGTGGGACTGCATCAGGGATCAGCTCTGAGCCCCTTCTTGTTCGCTATGGTAATGGACAGGCTGACAGACGAGGTTAGACAGAAATCTCCATGGACTATGATGTTTGCCGATGACATTGTGATCTGCAGTGAGAGCAGGGAACAGGTGGAGGAGAAGCTAGAGAGGTGGAGGTTTGTCCTGGAAAGGAGAGGAATGAAGGTTAGCCGCAGTAAGACAGAGTACATGTGTGTGAACGAGAGGGACCCAAGTGGAAGAGTAAGGTTACAGGGAGAAGAGATCAAGAAGGTGGAGGATTTTAAATACTTAGGGTTAGCAGTCCGGAGCAATGGAGAGTGTGGAGAAGAGTGAAGAAGCATGTACAGACAGGATGGTACGGGTGGAGAGAAGTGTCAGGTGTGATGTGTGATAGAAGAGTTTCAGCTAAAATGAAAGGAAAGGTGTACAAAACTGTGGTGAGACCAGCGATGTTGTTTGGTCTAGAGACAGTGTCACTGAGGAAAAGACAGGAGACAGAGCTGGAGGTAGCAGAGATGAAGATGCTGAGTGACCAGGATGGATAAGATCAGGAATGAGTACATCAGAAGGACAGCACATGTTAGAGGTTTTGGAGATAAAGTCAGAGAGGCCACACTGAGATGGTTTGGACATTTCCAGAGGAGAGATAGTAAATATATTGGTAGAAGGATGCTGAGTTTTGAACTGCCAGGATAGAGGCCTAGAGGAAGACCAAAGAGGAGTTTTATGGATGTAGTGAAAGAGGACATGAAGGTAGTTGGTGTGAGAGAAGAGGCTGCAGAAGACAGGGTTAGATAGAGGCAACTGATTCGCTCTAGCGACCCGTGAAGGGAAAAGCCAAAAGGAGAAGAAGAATTCTTTTTTTACTGTGTGTTTGCAGTAGAGGTAAGATCGGGCCTAAAAAATTCCAGCCCGACCCGAAGCGAGCCCGACGGTATAAACCCCGACCTGAACCGAGCCCGACGGTATTAAAGCCCAACTTGGCCCGAGCCCGAGGATATTAAAGTCTGACCTGACCCGAACGTAATTATTGACATTTTGAGCCCGAACCGGCCCGAATTTCGGGCTTGGCTTAAGATCTTACCTCTACTTTCAGCGCGTATACGATCGGAAAGGTAAAGTCAGTCAGTCAGTCATCTGCAGATTACCACCACTATATCCGCCGCAGCGGGTCACGGGGAGCTGGAGTCTATCTCGGTGGCATAGGGCATGAGGCGGGGGACACTCCGGGCACGACGCCAGTGCACCGCGGGAAAGGTAAAATGACAGGAGAAAATACAGCTGACGCACGGAGGGAACTGAGCAGGTATTGTAGATGAATGTTTCTCATACAGTTTTACCTAAATTATTTATTTTATAAGGATATCCCTTAGTTTAATACCCATAGATCGTTTGAGATACATAATATATAAATATATATTTATTTAAAAAGTTCGGGCCACATCTTAAGCCCGAACCCGAGTCCAAAAAAAATACAGCCCGACCCGACTCGAGCCCGACGGTGTTAAAGCCCGACCTGACCCAAAAGTAATTGTTGACTTTCTTAGCCTGAATTTGAGGTCGGGTCGGGCCCCGGGCACAAGATCTTAACTCTAGTTTACGGCTGTTTTTTAAAAATGTTCATCCTCAGTTTGTAATTTTGGTTCATAAACTAAATTATTATCCAAATGTCACAAAAAGACAATTTTTCATCACATAATGATTCAAGACATTTTCTTTTTCATATATATCAATATTTAACCAAAAGATTTCAATTGGTTTTATTACAAAAGCATCAATTCTATGCAATGAAAGCATTGATAGTCGATTAATTTTAGTATACACACACAGACACACAGACACACACACACACACACACACACACACACACACACACACACACACACACACACACACACACACACACACACACATACACACACACACACGTATCTCCACATTGATTTTATCCCTAGATTGAATAAGGTTTTCTAAGAGAGTTACTGTGTGCCCCTTTTCATTTCCCTTTTCCCTTGGTCAACAATGGCTGCTGGTGTGATGACTCACAGCTTATGTTTTGTGGGTAGTGAGGGTCCAATAGCAAGCATTGTTCTATGTATGTGTGTGTGTTTAATCATTATATCACGCAATAAAATAGCATAAAATTTCTATTGCATTATTTTATTATTACATTACATTAGCCTGTGAGCATCATTATCATGTCAAGGCAGTTGAGAAGGAGCAGGAGACTTTAATTCCTTTACAGTTTGAAAAGCAGGAATCTTCCATCACTTGTTTTTTTTTGCAAGCAAAATTTCATGATACAAATTTAGTATTGAACCATAAAGTTTACATCAAGCAACATTTAGTGTCAACCTTTGCTAAGACCAGAAAATCGTACACATGATTGTTTTTCCAATGCCCTATCCCTCAACAAATTTTTGTGAAAGATTAACTCCTTTGTAAATAAAGTACCTAAAAGACATACTACAGTAACTATTAACTTTCATTATTGAATAAATGTAATGAGCTACACAGTGGTGCAGCGGTAACGCTGTCTCACAGCAAGACGATTCCAGGTTTGAGTCCTGTTTTATGCAGTTTGTATGTTGTCCTTGTGTCTGTACAGTCTTTTTCTGGATTGGTCATATCAAATTGTCCATAGATGTGTGTTTGTGTGAATAGCTGATTGTCTGATGCACTGGCACGTTACTGGAGCATCTCCCCGCCACATGCTTGTACATGCGCTGGGATAGGGATAGCATCCCCCATGAACCAAGAAAGCAGAGGAAGCAGTACAGAAAATAATCGGAAGAGTAAATGTCATGATGTAAAAATTTAACATTTTTATTTAGAATAGAACTATAAAGAACGAATCATTATTTACAGACATGACTGCATGTCTGTAAATAATAAACATCCTCATATTCGACTTCTCAAACTAAATTCTATTGTCAAATAACTGCTCATGTTGCAAAACACATTTCTTCAAAATAAGGAAAAGAAACAAACTACTTTACACCAATGTAAGAGCATAATGACTGAGGGAATGAAAGCCACATTAAAATGCATGTATTCAGTGCACTGTAGGGTCTTTTGGAAAGAGCATAAACCAGCTAGCTGGTACGTGCTGGTGCAAGCCTTCAGCTATTCACAAAAGATTTAGTTCATGTCTGAAAAGGCTCAGCTGAAAGTATGAGAAAAGTGTATGCATGCACCCCCCTCCAAAACAAACAAACCCCTCCACAAAATGAGAAGAAAGTGAAAGGAACCTGCCCTTGGCTTTCCACATGCATTGCTTTGGATATTGAAAATATTACAGTTGCTCCTAGTGGTAGCATTTTCTCCAGCTGTCAGCACAGAGCATTTACAAATTTTGACAGTCACATCGACTGCATCCACTCAAAAAAAATGTTGCTTTTTCTATTTTAACTATATCAGACTATTGAACAGGAGGAAAATCTAATGTGAGATTGACATATAAAAGATAACCATGACCTGGATAACTGAGAACCTACACACGTAAAAAAAAACCCTGAACCTGAACATCACATTAACCTCCAATTTAATACTTCACAATACAGCTTTGCCAAGTAATATTAAATTGCACTGGAGATGAAGTTGGATAAAGGTATTTTTTTCCCTCAAACATCCCCATTGTCACGACTAGAGTAATTTCCTCCAATCCTCACTCACCATGTGCGTGTGTCTTTATGCTTATGAGTTCTCTGCTGAATGATGTCAGAGGCAGCAGCAACACAGCAATGAAAGTAATCTAGATGCATATATAAATACAAAAACAGCTAGATCTATGTATAGTAATGCCTTTGGCTAATAGGATGGAGAAGAATATAACCACCAATGAACACAAATAATCTGTCCAAGTGTTTTATGACTCCCCTGTGGCCTGGGTAAGCTTCTGATTGAATGAAGGATGAATTAGTCATCATGACCCTATCAACATTTATATACACAGCTGGGGTTGCTTAGAAATAGACTGTCATGCGATTTCAAAAAGAGAAAACAGAATTATATTCCACATACTTCAGTACAATAGAAGTATGGTTGAAAAATAAAATAACATGTGAGAAACATGACAAATTAGGTATATAATAATAAGCACAAGAATAAAATGACCAGTTGATAAAGTATTTGTAGTGTTTGTTGTAAACTTTAATGTGCATACTTGTATTTTACTGGTAATTATCAGGGCTTTAAACCAGAATTTTTTGCCAATCGGTTCGTTCCAAACAGAAATGGAATTATAACGTTTCCGGTCTTGTGTTGCACCCATAAACTGTCGTTTCTGAACCAGTTAGAAAAAAAAAAATAAAGTTCCTGAACCGGTTAATAACGTTTCTTGTATAATATAAATATGTAGGTGCTGTATTTTGCGCACCACTACACGCGCTTAAAAGCCTTAACATTTCTCAAAAATCAATGCTGCACCTTTTAACATTAAGCATTTTATGTGTACAGTTCCAGAATCTGTAAAAATGTTTTTGTGTGTTTTTAGGCAGCAATCCGCCAGATCGGCCATTGTCCACCGACATAGGACGTAATACGTCACTACATACACCAGCAGCGATAGACCAATTAGAGAACATGACGCAAGGCTACATCCGGCACACCTCCGGTACGTACCGGTATACAGTAAATGCCGGTACTGTACCGCAGGTGTGCTGCATAACCACATTTGTTTGGCTAAAGACCACCGACAATGGTGTCAGTGAAGAGACATGCTTATGACGCAACGTATAAACTCCAGGCTATCAGTTCCGGATGTTCCAGTTCACGTAAAGAGACCGGGTGGCTTTTTTCACACTTCGCCATCTCTCTTGATCTGTGACTCCATGCACGCCCACAACAACGCTTCTGTCAAAAACCATGTCAAGCGGCTGAATTCGGAGCTTGCCATCATCCTGGGAGGATTAACGAAAGAGCTGGTGTAAACAGAGCCTTTAAAGTTAAGCTGCGTGCGTCGTGGAGTGATGGATGAGACGGTGAACACACGTTTACCAGGACTGGGAGGCAGTGCCGAACGAGTTACACTGCGAGTTACACCCCCACAATATGTGGTGGATTGCAGATGCCTGGACTAACGTGTCTGCTTCGACTTTTGTCCAATGTTTCGCTAAAGCCGGCATCATTACCAGACAGCCACCCGGAAACGTGACGGTCAGCGATAGTTAAATTGCCGAGCTATTCAATGCAGACCGAAGATGAGGATTTAGCACAGATTTATCAAAAAATAAAGAAATAAAAACATATTTAAAAAATAATGTCGGTGTATTTTTAAAAATTTAAATACGTAGTACAACACAGTTCAACCATCGTAACCTTTTTGCTTCCGTTAGCTAGCATGCACCAATGTGTGTCCGGTTAAAGTACAGAAATAAACTCCGTTATTTAGACTGCGCCTCTTTATACAATGAGCCGAATGGTGCGCAAAATACGGTAACTTAAGGACTTTTAAATTGACAACTAAAGCAATTAGTTTATATAATATATACGATAATTATAGATATATCCCTACCAGTAAACAGTACCACAGCACTACACCTCTGCTTTATGCAAGTTATATCACTGTAGTTAAGGCTTATGCCTCCCGATTAGACACTACATGAAATAAGACAAGAATAACTTCCTCCATGTCATTTTTTGCTGAACAACAGATCTTCATTGTGCTCCTCCCATAGCTCAATATTACTACAAAGCACTGGCAGTACGGGAACACACTGCTGTGAAAATGACTGCAGCCAATGAGTTAATGTCTAATTCATACATTTTTAAGATGGACATACTACAGTGTTTACCTGTTATGAATAAATCGTGACTGGGAGACTGCCCTTTTCTTAACTGCTGCGGATAGCCGCTACTTTTCTCTGCTCTCATCCCGCGTCGAGTGAATGACAGGAAGTGAAACATGAGGTCAAATTTTTTTTTCAAGAACGAAAAACCCCCCGGTATTAACCGGTTTACAATTATTTTCTGTTCCGATTCTGTTCCGGAACATTAAAAAATATAAAGTTTTCATTTTCGTTTTCGTTCCTGCCAAAATACCAAAAGTTTCTGGTTTTCGTTTTCGTTCCATGAACCAGTTCAAAGCCCTGGTAATTATTATCAGATACTATACAATGTTCATTTGCAATTACAGTAATTTTGTTCATTTTAGTTTCCAGTTCCTGTCTTCACAGGTGGTTCCGTTAAGCTCCATGTATTGGATCCGAGATGCATGCTACACACTCAGTGGTGTGTACAGTTTAAGTCCCTATGGGCAAAGAAACAGACCCCCACAGCCACACCACTGAAGTATGGAGAATGCATATGGCACGAACAAGAGCAGCTATAGCAATTATAATGAATAATGAACTGAAGCAGGAAGATGCTGGAGTGGGGGAGAATGGACAGAGTGGTGTTAACTTATTAATCAACAATGTGGAATTCATATTGTGCATGTGTAAGAGCACAGATGTGAGAAACTTAACTTTTCACTGAGTGCTGCTGCTTCCGCTGTTTCAAAAGCCTTATACAGTACACTAAAATACTTACAACTCTCCAGCTGCATGATACAGGTCTGGACATCCATGGGGAAATTTTTTAGATCCATGGGACACGATAGCGTTAGTGTGAGTCTGATGAGAAAAGGTAAAATAAAGTGACAGTATATTAAATCATTTAAAAATGCCATACAGCTGTGCTGTGAAATACACGTGAGGCTCCAAAAAAGCGTATCCTCTCTGCAATATTGCTGTAGTTTTATCTTTCCTTGGAGATTGTTTTGTTTGTGGGCTTGTTTGTTGGATGGTTGCTCTCTCTGAATTTTATCAGGATCCCACAAATATTTAAAAAAGTAGGTAGATTTTGATTAACATGGTGGAAGGGATGTGCAACTAGTAAGGAAGGTTAAGGCAGCAATTTGAAGCAAGGTTTCATGTAAAGGTCCCACGTTCAACTACTGTATTTGAAATGCATTGCCCCAAACAATCTGTGGTCCTGAATGTCCCTATCATTAATTTTCTGAAATTAGTCCACTGGAGCAACGGGCTGTTTAGCTGTCTGGGCTGCTATTAAATGTTAATGAGCTCTATCTGTCAACACTTGCTCCATACCCTCTTGATGTGGTGCGAATGCACCACCATACAGTATATGTGCATTTACGCACACGCACTTATGACCTCAACTCTGGTCACTTTTACTTTTTTGTTAATACTTATTTGTCTCCTATTTTTCATTATGTAACTTAATTTTTCTAAGGTAATCATGGAGGTACTTTCACTCGCCGTCAAACGACTGTAACAACTCTGTGCGTTATTGCTGACATGATCACTCCGTTCCTGCAGTCTGCTCCACAGTTTCCACTGTCCCACCTCCCAGCCTGACCACACCTCCCGCTGATCACCCACACCTACAGCCCATCTGCAATCAGTCCGGTATTTAAACCCACGTCTCACACTCACTCTCTGCCAGATTGTAATTGACCCATGTCCTACTCTCCAGCGTTCTACTCTGGATTGCCTGCCCGATCACGACCTGTTTTGTCCCTGGACTCTGCCTCTCGTCTGCCTCCCAGCCAACCTACCCGCCCTTCGTCCACGGATTCTGCCTCGTCTCTCTGTGCCGGTAAACCTGACCCTTGCCTGTCCAATGACTCTGCCTCCTGTTCCAGCCTCCTGTTCGGTAAATTGACTAGCCTTCCGTACCGTGACCTCGTCTCCTGTCTGCTCCCTTTGTCTGAAGGGATCCATTGTGTCTCCAGCGTGCTCCGCTGGCCTAGAGGTTACCTGCCTGCCTGCTGCCTGGGAGACCCAGGTTCGATTCCCACTCCGTCCGGCCTGAAAATAAACACTATTGAACTTAACTCCTGTCTTGTCTCTTTGTGCTGCTCTTGGGTCCTGTTCGCACCCCGTGACAATTGCGTACCCATGACATCAGCTGATCTATCTGAAGCTGCCTGTAAGTTTTTCAAGGACAACAAACATCCTTGGTAGAATGGTAGAGGAAAACACTGTTTGAAAATGGGAAAAGAAATCTGCGGAGGAGAATCTCCAGATTCTAAAATTGGAAGGATTAGGGATAACTATATATATGTAGTGACCTGAATTTTTCTTCTTCTGTATAATAGGACCCCTTTAATTAAAAGGGAGTGTTGAGCTCTACTGAAAGACCACCTGTCTCTCCCTAGCAATATTACTTTTAATGTTTATTTTAAAAATCTTAAAATACTTGGAAAAGGAAAACTCAAACTTCATTTTGCATGTACCAGTATATTAATATGGAAAGTATGTAGTATGCATTGTATTCTGAGCAGGCCTACGGGTAAATTCTGTTTTTTTCTCAGAAGTACAGTATGGCAGGATTAGGTTAAAGTTTTACCCCCTAACATCATGGATAATCTGATCGACAGTGGTTAATCTGATCAAGAGTTGGTAGGTAGTAGAACGGGTCGTCCGATGTTCTAAGATCGGATGTCAGCTCACCTCTGGAGCACTGCCGAGGCACCCTTGAGCAAGGTGCTGTCCCCCTCACAAGTTGCTCATTTAGGGCGCACCAAGAAGGAGCTGCCCACCACTCTACCTCCTGTTGCATGCTAACAGGCCCCCTTGTGTGTGTTTGGTGTATTACAGTACACACTAACACACATACAGTACACTGTATATAGGCATGCGTTTGACTCACAAAGTCTTAGTTTCCCTTCGGGGATCATAATAAATATATAAAATTAAAAAATTAAATGAAACAATTTTTTATAGAGATCACAGACTTAATTCTCACTCATAGAGGACCTGACAGCTTCCACGTTTAGTCAGTTAGGGGAATAAATGTCATGTAAACACTTACCTTATTGAGTAAAGAACATTTCCATTTTTGAATATCCTGAGCAGTTTGTTGTCTGTGGTGACTTCATGAAAGTGGGCTCCTTTCTCGTTTGCAAAGAACAGATCTGGTTTCCATATGGAGTCTAACATAGAGGGGTCCAAGTCTAGAGAGTCATCTGGATATTCTGCATAGGCAAGCCGAGGATCATTCCACTGCTGACGGAGAAAGATATTCACTCGGTAGTCCTATGGAAGCAAAAATTAGCAGAAATAATTGTAACCGATTCACCAATTCGCAACTATTGACTTAACATATGTATATGATGAACCAAGTTTAGCTCTATAAAACCATAACAGCTGATTTTCTATAGTTAAAATCTCTTTTACAACTTATGCAACAAATTTAGTAATGTCTTATATGATCAATTGTTATAAATATGTGAGTCTGGCTTTATATACATTGACTTTTTTTAGTCAGTTGTAGTTGATCATTTAAAATAAAATATTTTTATGTAAGACCTTAAAATTACAGTACATCTCATTAGTATGTCATAAATTATTCAATCGGATCAACATAATATCAAAACATAGCCACAGCTGTGGTTTGAGTCTTGGATTCTGATTGGACAGCCTCCATCCACCTTGACAAGTTTTCAGTTCATAAACTCAAAACAAAACAACAAACAAAAACCCGATGAGGTAGGTAAACCATTCATGTCCATTCATGAGTTCTACACTTCAAATTTCTTGAAAAACGGATGTGATATTATGCTGAATGAATACATTCTTCCTGACTGCATTCGGCTGAAGGTTTGCACTGATGAAGCAGAGAGGTGCAAATTATCTCGACCCCTGTGCACCATCTGTTTCACTGGATACAGCGAATGGTGATCTTTGAAAATGTCAGCAGTCATGGAAGCATATTTCGCATAAATACACATGAATGATTTCGACATGCACAACATCCACAACATTTGTAAGCATCTGCAGCTTCATTATGAACATTAGAACTAACAAGTGGATCATGTCTCATATCCGTTGATCTAATAATGGTTTCTACAAGATAGGATAAAGACAGTCTTGGTATTTCCTTTATTTCCTACAACATCCTGGCATTCAAAAAAGCACTAAACCCTTCTTCACACCTTTTAAAGTACAGTATTGAACATAATTTTTGCAACTCACATAAGACTCCATCTGATAATTTGACAAACCATCTAGGATAATGTTTGAGATACAGAATCAGCAATAGATTGGAGAGCTTTTGTTTCAAAAAGAGTGTTTTAGCAATTTAATATTAAATGAAGGTTATCTATAGGAAAGGATAAACCTGACTAAGGTGGAGTGAAAACGTAATTCAGGAATGGTACTGAACAAAGTAACCAGTTCCTTCATGTGGGGCACAAAGTTCTTATGCGAAAACCTGGGTCATTATATGTTTTTGAACAATTTAAATAGTCATTTACAAAAGTAGCAGAAGCATCTAGGGAAAGGGAACAAAAAGTGGTTCAAACAGGTCATTAGATATTTAAATGAGGGTCCCAATGTCAAAATCACTGCAAGGTCTGTTGCCTAAAATTCCCAAAATGCACTGTGAAAAGCAGTGAACTCGTCTGCTCACTATGATCACTGAGTGGAAGTGACACCGCTACTCTTCCACTTCACTACACATCCAGCAGAGCCAGAGTCATCACACTGTGAACACAGATGGAGCAATGGAATTACACAATGATAGGTTGAAATTAGGTGTGGTGGCAATTCTGTTGCTGATGATTTTGGCCAACAGTGGTTAAGGAATATTTAAATTGACAAATGTATGAAGATGGTGTTGTATATCAACTTATCTTGATCCATTTCAAAAAATGTATGTGTACTCCCTTGCCACATTTCCAATCCTCCAACCATCCATCCATTCATCTTCTTCCACTTATCCGGAGTCAGGTCACAGGGGCAGCAGTTTCAACAGGGAGCCCGACTTCCTTTCTGACTTGTTTCGACACGAAGGAGCAGCGACTCTACTCTGATCCCCTTTTGAATAGCAGTGCTTCTTGACCCTATCTCTAAGGAAGACACCAGCTATCCGCCTGAGAAAGCCCATTTCCACCACTTGTATTCGCAATCTCATTCTTTCAGTCATGAGCCATCGCTCATGACTATAAGTGAGGGTAGGAACAAAGATTGAATGGTAGATGGAGAGCTTTGCCTCTCGCCTTAACTCCCTCTTTGTGGCAACAGTGCGGTAAAGCGACTGCAATACCGCTCCTGCTGCCCCAATCCTCCGTCCAATCTCATGTTTCATTGTTCCCTCACTTGTGAACAGGACCCCAAGACACTTAAACTCCTTCACTTGTGGAAGAACCTCATTCCTCACTAAGAGAAGGAAGTCCACTGCCTTCCTGCTAAGGACCATGGCCTCAGATTTGGAGATGCTGATCCTCATCCCTACCGCTTCACACTCAGCTGCAAACTGGACAAGTGAGTGCTGCATGTCATGAAGGTAGGGGTTTGGACCCAAATGCAAGACACCGAAGACACCACTTTTGTCCATAACTTTAACCAAAAACTAAAACTACACAGGCAAGTTGCAAACAAAAAACTCAGGCAGACCAAGGCAGAAAAACAGAACAGACTTACAGGAGCCAAACTTCAGAAAATGAACCAGCAACTAGCTCTCATTCCACCTGGCTTAAAAAGCCTCATCACGATAACACCAACAATGTTCAGGTGTGAACTCAGTCACTGGTGTGTGGAATGAGTATCAGGTGTGCAGCCACACACCAGCACTGCCACGCCGAACCGTGACAGCTGCAGGTCACAGGCCAATGACGCAAACAAGACCACATCATCTGCAAAAAGCAGTGATGCAGTTCTCAGCCCACCAAACTGTAAACCCTCGTAACCAGGACTATGCCTCGATATCCTGTCCATGAAAATCACAAACATTGGTCACAAAGCGCAGTCCTAGTGAAGGCCAACAGCCACTCGGAACAAGTCTGACTTACTACCGAGAACCCGAACACAACTCTCACTTTGGGCGTACAGGGATTGGGTGGCCCTGAGAAGTGGCTCCCTCACCCCATACTCCCGCAGTACCTCCCACAGTAACTCCCTGGGGACCTGATCATACGCCTTCTACAAGTCCACAAAACACATGTAGACTGGATGGGCCCCGTCTCGGATTCCTGCAAGAGCTGGTCTGTTGCTCCATGACTAGGATGGAACCCATATTGTTCCTTCTCATCTGAGGTTCGACAATCAGCTGGACCCTTCTTTCCAGCACCTTGGAGTAAACTTTCCCAGGGAGGCTGAGGACTGTGATGCCCCTTTTTAAAAAGAGGAACCACTGCCACTGTCTTTTGGCACTTCCACGCAATGTTAAAGAGGTCTGTCATCCATGACAGCCCTCAACACCCAGAGCCTTCAGCATTTCCAGGCGAATCTCATCAACATCCGGGGCTTTGCCAGCGTGAAGTTCTTTAACTACATCTATGACTTTTCCCAGAGAGACAGCTCTGCCTCTGCAACAGAGGCAAGTCAGTTGGGGTAGTTGGATTCAGGAATTCCTCCAAGTGTTCCTTCCACAAACCAAAAACCTCCCCAGTCGAGGTGAACAGTATCCCATCCTTACCGTACACAACCAGAATGGTCAATGTTCAAAGCTTTCATTGCAGAAGTTGCAGCTGAAAGCTATGGTCTCAAGGTCTTGGGTGCCTCAAGGGGCGGGAACCCTCGAACAACGTGGTGGACCACCGTTGTCAGGGACACTGTCCAACTGAAGAAGGAGGCTTTCAGGGGCATGTTGTCTGTTGGGACTCCTGAGGCAGTTGCAGGGTACCGACATGCCAGAAGGGCTGCAAACTCGGCTGTGATGGAGGTAAAACACACGGTGTGGGAGGAGTTTGGAGAGGCCATGAGAAGGACTTTCGGACGGCAACAAAGTTGTTCTGGAGGACTGTCTGACACCTCAGGAAGGGGAAACGGAGGACCCTGCAACCAAGATTTATGAAAATACATCTTGTCTTTTATGTGTAAGAGCCAAACTGATGGTGTAAATTTAATCTCCTTGGCATGGGAAGCAGGCAGATGCACTGCTTACAACAGCGACAATGTTCTGCACCAGCATTTTTGCATGAAATGGTGTCTGTTAGGACAAACCTGTCTCAATGTGTAGTGATAAAATCCAAGCACTGTTCGCACACAGACTAGAGGATGGATTAAGAGGGATGGAGAGATTGAGTAAACAAATGAAAAAAGGAAACTGTAATAGTAGTAAATCTGTTTAACATAGATAGCGTGTACAGACTAGAGAACCAACCTGACTCTAAGCTCTCTCTCTCTTCTATGTGTGTGTGTGTGCTTGTGTGTGTTTGCATGCGTGTTTGTGTGTGTACTTTATCTGTGACACTGGGCTTTACCTTTGAATCTCCTCCCTGTTTTTCTCCTATTTTTAAGGGATAATGAAACAAAGGCTGTGTCATACATTCAGGGATGCGCTTAGAAAAAATGTTAATTTGGCCCTGAAAAATAAAAGTGTATTTAAGTGATTTAGGGCTTATTCAAACTGGTCACCAAAATCCAATTTTTAGCCCAACTAGATTAATATCAGATGTCTGTTTTGTAGTCTGAACAGTCACATACCACACGAAATCCGCGACGGATTGAAACCACAATCAGGAGGTAGTTTCATATTGGATTTAGACAGATGCGTCAGTCTGAACAGCTCCAAACACACCGATCGGATATGGCGGTCTGTGACGTTATATCAGTGACACAAGAGCAAGGTGCCAGAAGGAAGAGTGTCACGCATTAAGGAGTGGTAAATAATGGAAGAAGCTGACAATGTCTGGTGTGTCATAGATTTTCTCCACCTCTACCTGACAGTACTCTAATACTCTAAATACTCTAAATACTCTGAAAATACTCTAAGTAACCAGTCTCTATGTTCGTTGTTGTTGCCACTGTCGCAATTATATGACCTCACACATTTCACGCGCTGAATGATGCCTCCGCCCCAGCGTCGTTGCTACAGCAACCTGTCATATCGGCCAATAATGTGGCCCAGTATGAACAAAGAAAGATCACATTTGAACACTTGCTAAAATCACTGAACAGTCAGTCCTAAAAATCGGATATGGAATAAGATTAAGATATAGAATAAGGTAACTTCAATAGGATTGAAGTTACCTATTGAAAGATAATTTCAACTTGACACTGATGGACGGTCCACAATTCTCCAATTATATATCCACTACTATTCATATGTCATATAGTAATGAACTTGATGTACAATATTTTTGTGAGGAACATGTCTAGTGTCATACATGCTGACATCAACTCTGTCTTGGAGATATCAATTCATTCTTAATCTCCACGCTATCTGACAACATGTGAAATTTGAAAACACATCATCTTAGAATTGCACTACCTGCCATGTCATCACAACATGATTCTATCTACTGTGCAGGTTATGTCACTGTGCTTTGTTGTTTGTGAGAGGAAAAGAGGGGGTAGAGCACAAGACAGATGGTGACAAGAGAGAAAGGTCTTAATCCTAATGTGACATATGGCCACTGTATCTCTCAGTGCTCCTCTCTCTACAGCTCTTGCTACTAAATGTATATCACTATACAGTTAACATTACGAGTGCATTTACACTGACCCCTCATTCTGTATACCAGTAACGTGCTTTGATGTTCACAGCGAGGCACTTATGCTAAGGCAGTTTCACAATTTTACGAGCCGAACAGAGTGGCCAATTAGTTTAGCAGCCTGACTGGTTAAAAGTTATTACGATTGTACCTCTTGGTTTGAAAAGAGCGGGCTATTTTCTTATCTGACGATTGATGGTGTGATCAGACGTCAGATCAGAAGAGATCTTTAAGGTCTGATCTTTAAGGTCCGACGTTGGTCTTCTTTTATTAATTAAATCTTGTTTCTACTGCAATCTGAGCTGAGGCCCAGCTGCTTGCTGCTGCCCTTGCATTGCAAATGATTTAGTACCAGTTTTTAATGTCAGGCTTCTAATTTAATGGCAAATATAAGTAAAGAACCTCACCACATGTCACTGCTGTACACAATCCTTATGCTGACAGTTTTTGGAAAGGTTCCTCCACAGATACGTAAATGATTGCAAGTACATTTAGACCATAGGGATATTTAATTGTCAAGTGATAAAATTAAAAATGGTGACAACTATCAACCAACCTCATGTTTCAAATAAAAACAAAAACCCTTAATTATCTTAAAAATTGACTACATGAAAAAAGTAACAACATCCCTGTGGTCAAGACAAAGACATCTGGCTCAGTGCTGAGTAAACACATGCACATACTGTCATAAAAAAATAATTAGAGTATGATGAATAATAAAAGCTAGAAGAAAAAGGATTGTTCGTCCTGATAACGACAGTGGCTTGCTTACATGGACACATACAGTATATATACATGCATACAAATGACATATCTGTCAGAATGACTCCCAGTGGTGAAGAAAGCACTTATACCTTGATGTTCTCATATTTCACCCATTAATAAATAAAAATTAAATACATTTAAATTTTTCAGTTTTAAACTTCAGCAGTATTATTTTCTTAGGTATGTTCAATCTGATTGCTCAAATACATTCAGACAGATTTGGTGGCTATAAGAAATGAGAGATTGATTGATGCAATAAACATGCCTATCCCTGTTAATTGCAGATATAGATCTGTGACATCTTGTAAAAAAAAACAAGCTATTCTTAATCCATCAATATCTATATAGTACTGGGTGGCGCACCTGCTGAATTATTTTTACTCCTGTGCCACATGGCCATTCCAAATGTGTCCTGACAATTTTAGGATGTTAGGACATGCTATACTAATACCAGCATATTTTTGTCTATATTTATCTTTGCATGTGCAATATATGTGAACACAGCTTTTTTGGCACTCAGTGAAACTGTCAGTCACCCTAGCTCTCATTTTCAAGTATTTGCTGTCAAAGTAATTAATCATTCCGGAGTACATCTGCTATTCCTGTCTGCCTATCTGTCTCTTCTGCTTCTTATCTGCCTCCCACTATCTTTACTTCATTATTTTTGTTTTTGTGCTTTCCTGTTTGGCTACAACTTGCCTTTCCTCTCAGATTATTTTAATAATAATTGATAACTTGCCCTTCTTCAACGTCCCTACTCTCAGTCCTATACTCTTGGTGTTCCTCTTCTCTCTCTTCCTACGAACACATGTTTCTCCTCTCCTTCTTTGACCAACAGTAGTCCAATTTCCACCGGCACCCTGTAGGTCAACAGCACCGATGGCGGTCGTTGTTAACCCGGGCCTCAACCGATCCGGTATGGAAGTCATAGGTTTGATTCGCATGTTTGATTTGGCAAAAGTTTTAAGTCGGATGCCCTTCCTGACACAACCCTCTGCATTTATCCGTGCTTGGGACCAGCACAATAAGACACTGGCTTGTGCCCTCTTACGGCTACATTTCACACACTTCGCACTGCTGATGGTTAAAACCTGTATCCAAAGGCAGATCCACACAAGTGATGAGTGTGCACAATCACATTCTGTGTTTGACATTTACTGCATCTAAATCACAGGCTGGGATGTAATTGTGGGCTCACATTGAGGGGGCTTCCTAGTGTTTAACAGGTTATCTGAACTTGTGTGGACACTGTAGTCCCTGTCAGGACACCCAAGGGTTATCCAAACAATAAACCGTGGGTAACCAAGGAGATCAAGGCCATCCTGTATAGAAGGGAGGTGTTCAGGAGTAGGAACAAGGAGATGAAAAAGGCTCAAAAGTAGTAAGACGGTGCCTTAGGGAGGCAAGGAAGCATACAGGAGGAAGCTGGAGAACCAAGTGGGGCATAACCATGTGAAGAAGGTCTAGAATGGTATGAGACACATCACCGCGCATGGCAAAGGATGGAGTACAGTGGAGTGAGCAGATTAACATTAATTTAAGAGCTTCTTTAATTGGTTCAGCTCCATGTCCACTCCTTGCTACGCATCTCAGACATACTCTGGCCCTATGGGCCGTCATCTGCATTCCTCCTCCTTTTCCTCCTTTCGCTCTGCTTCCTCTCCAGAAGTTACTGGACCCACTTGACCCATTCCACTCTATCTCGACAAACACCACCATTACTGTTGACCAGGTTACGTCAACGCTGAGGAGGCTTCATCGTAGGAAATTGGCCGCACTGGACCAAATTTCCCAAGACTCCTTCAGGCCTGTGCTGCTGAATTGTAAGGCCCACTTACACAGTCATTCAACTTCAGTCTGTGGCTAGGGAGGGTCCCATCACTGTGGGAAACCTCCTGCATCATCCCAGGATACCCCGAGTACAATGACTACTGACCAGTAGATCTTATTTCCCATGTAATGAAAACCCTGGATCGACTGGTCTTGGAGCTCATCTGTCCCCAGGTGTAATGTGGCATGGACCCTTTCTAGTTTGCCTATGAGACTCAGAGTGGGGTTGATGACGCCACCCTGTATCTTCTCCACCGAGTGGTATCCTACCTGGACGTCAGGGGATATACTGTTGTGGTCCTCTTTTTCGACTTCAGGAGTGCATTCAACACCAATCAAACTCAGCTTTTGCGAGAGAAACCGGCATACATGGATGTGGACCCCTTCCTTGTGAGGTGGATCACCAGCTACCTGACAGACAGACCCCAGTATGTTCGTATGGGAGACTGATTGTAATCTGCGGTGACCAGCAGCATGGGAGCGCCATAGAGGACTGTCCTCCCTCCCCTTCTCTTCACCCTCTATACCATGGTCTTCTAGTACAACTTGGATATATGCCACATGCAGAAGTTCTCGGACGACACTGCGGTTGTGGCATGTATGAGGGTGTCATGGTTCGGTGTGGCTGTGCTGTCTCCACACCTGTTGCTCCTCTCCACAACCGTTGCTGGTCTCGACACCTGGACTCGATTATTTTAATTAACATGAGGCTTTTTATGCCAGGTTATGTATATGCTCTGCGCCGGTTTGTCATTGTAGTTTTGTCTTGCAGTTCTGTCTTGTATTTCTGTCATGTTCCTGCCCACATTTTGTATCTCCGCTTACGTATGATTTTTGCCTGTATCCGGCATTTTGAGTTTTCTGATTAAAACCATGGACAAAAGCTTCGCCAACCGTGTCCTGCATTTGGGTCCATTCCCCGCTTGTTGTGACAGAGGGAAGGTGAGTACAGGAGACTGGTAACAGACTTTGTAGAGTGATGCCAATGGAACGAGCTCCAGCTGAACATTAAGACAAAGAAAATGGTGCTTCTTTGTCTTGTGAGAACCCCTCTCTCCACAGCTGGTGATCATTGAGGGCAGGGAGGTGTAGGTTTTAGGAGTCTTCAAATACCTGGAGCTGCAGCTAAACATCAGACTGGACTGGTTGTCCAACTTGGACTGAGTGTACAAGACAGAGCAGAGTAGGATGAACTTCCTGAGGAGATTGGCCTCCTTCAAAATCTGTGCTGAGCTACGTAGCATGTTCTACCAGTCCATAGTTTCCGGTGTGATGTCCTATGCCATGGTGTGTTGGGGTAGTGGGGCTAGGAAAAGAGACATGGAACGTCTTGACAGACTCATCCATGGAGCATGTTGTGTGGTTGGTCAGATCCAAGATTTTGTGGAGACAGTTCTGGAGACTAGGACCATGTCCAAATTCAGAGTGATTTTGGGGGAAACCAGCCACCTGCTGCACACCGCCTTCTCCCAGCAGAGGAGCTCCTTCTACTCTCTACTTTTCCTTGATCAGTTGAATTTTGAGTAAGTCTGTTTAGTTGTATAGTATATGTCCTGTAGTGTCAATGTTTTTCACTTTTTGTGTTTATTTATCCTGTATTTAGTGTTTGCATATATACAGTACCTACTGTGCTGTCTTGTCAAATGTGCAAATTTATAAGTGTGTGTGAATGTGTAAGAGTAGTGGATATATACAATTTCCTCAGAGACTAGTTAATTGATTGAGTTAGTGAGTGAGTAGGTGACTGAGTAAGAGACTGTATGTATGTATTTATTTTAGTGCTGTCAGGTGATTAAAAAAATAATCTAATTAATTACAGTATTTGCAATTAATTAATCTAATTAATCACATTTTTAATCTCATACCTGCTAAAGGCCCCCAAATAAAGAATTTGAATTCTAGGACATTACAAAATTGCAAAGCATGACTATTCAATAGAATACACCAAGAAGAGAAGATTTGAAATCCACATTTTTATTGGTTAAGTGTGCTTTATAAGTGAAATTCATAAGAAAAAAGGCCAAGCACATCAGCAAACCAATTAGGCCAGGTGCATTTCTCAAAAATGCAATACAAATAGTTAAATAAAATGAATAACTGACAACAGACAACTCTATGTGTCCTTTAGCGAGTTGCTCAGACAAACAAGCTTCTTTACATTGTCTGAATGTAAGGCTGCCCTCTTCTTTTGAACAATGTTGCCTGTGAGTAAAAAGTGTCTCACATGCCACAGACGTGGCAGGGATAGCCAGGTATTTGCTCGCAAGAGAGGACAGCTGTTCATAAGCTCCTGCGTGAGCTGCCCACCACTCCAATGGACACTCAGCTTTGTAGCAGGCTAGAGGCCCCTGTTCCTCCTTGTCTGAAGACAGTAGGGGGAGGCTCTTCTTCGCTGCTGGCCCCCCCTCCTTTTTGTTGATAGTCCCGTCTTTGTTCTTTTTATAAATAAACTTTCCGCCCAAAGGTCCAAGTGGGCTTGCCTCGCTCTCCTGTGTCGCGTCCATCTCTGTTGTCAGTCACCCTGCTTTTGACTAGTGGCGCAGGTACGAAGTGACGTCACTGCAGCCTCAGTGGGCCAAATTTAAAATGCTTGCGCATTGACTTGCCACTCACAATTAATTGCGTTTATTTTTATAGCATTAATTTGCAGCGTAATTAATTAATCTAATTAACATGTTAAAGTGACAGCCCTAATTTATTTATTTAATTTTTTCTGCTAGTCTGATCCCCAAAGGGAAATTAAGAGCCTACTCTAGTTAGTAATTCTTCAATCAAACACATGCATACATATTAGTGTGCACAGGCCCCTGTAGCACACACACGCACACACAAGCATGCAATGGGAGGTAGAGTAGCGGGCAGCTCCTTCCTGGTGTGCCTCAATTGAGCAATTTGTAAAGGGAGGGAGAGAGAATCAAACCGCCGATCTTGGGAACATTGGACTACCCACTCTACCACCCGCTCTATTGCTGAGCCACTGCTGCCTCCAAGATGTATGTATGCATGTGTATACTGTATGTCTGCATCCATCCATCCATCCATCCTCAGTCTTTCATAGTACTTTTGGAAATATGCCGTCATAAAACGGTTGCTAAATTGCATATAATAACAGTAACTCTGGATGAGGGATGAGTGCCCTTCAACTTTAAAATGTACAGCAGAGTCATCTGAAAAGAAATGCAACTTGTAGAGCAGGGGTGGCAAACTCATTTTCACCAAGGGCCACATCAGCATAATGGCTGTCCTCAAAGGGCCAGATGTAACTTATAAATGTAACTTAATGTAACTCCATGTAATGTAAAATAAATGTAACTAAACCTTAATGATCAATAACTCTAAATTTATTACTCAATTTACAAACACTACAGTACACAGAAAAAAATATGTTTGCTTATTGCTCTGTTATAACATAAATCCTTCTATAAGTCCTTTTATACATTTTTTGTCAATGTTAAAATGTTGGGCTTAGTTACTGCATTGTGGGAAAAGTAGTTTTTGGTCAAGGCACACTTTTTACCTATCTTTAGAAACTCTGACCATTTATGCTCTTGCGGGCCACATTGAATGATGTGGTGGGCCACATTTGGCTCCCGGGCCTTGAGTTTGAGACGTGTTGCAGACAGTCTCTTAATGCTCTTAAAGAATAAGAATGATGTTTATAATAACTTTTTACCTCTAACACATTTAAACATTGTTCTTAAGTTGATAGACAATGACAAATTCCATTTAGTTATGGGGAATGCAGACAATAAAAGAAAGGGAAGTAGAAATCTATTTTAAATATTGTTTTTAGATAGTGGTTCTGCAGTTTCATGCAGTGTCTCTACCTACCATGGTAGTTTCAGCTATGGAGCCAAAACTGTTGATGAAAATGTTACAGGAAACATTAACTGCAGGACCTGTTGGGAGAGAGAAAGAGAGCGAGTGAGAGAGAGAGAATGAGAGATAAACAGATTGATTGATTTTTAACATCACATTATTCAGAAAAGTCAAACTACAAAATAATGACGTTGACAAAAAATCCAAAAGAGATTCAAGTAAAGAAGATTTTCAATAGTACTGTGCGTTCTCTGAACAAAGAAACATCTAACATCTAACCTCATTTATCAAACTAAAAAAACCAGACAAAATTAAGAAAAACAAACAAACAATTATCCGTTTCTGCACAATCATCTCTTCTACAATCATGTCTTATACTTTTTTCCTTAGTTTTTTCAATCTATAGCCACTGCCAGGGCGGCAGTGGCGGTAGAGCGGGTCGTCCTATGATTCAAGATCAACGGTTTGATTCACGCTCCTGCCCAAAAAAACACCTAGAGGTGAGCTGACAGTGGTAGGTGTCAGCTCACCTCCGGAGCACTGCCAAGGCACCCTTGAGCAAGGGCGCCATCCCCTTTACAAGTTGCTCATTTGGGCGCACCACGAAGGAGTTGCTCGCCATCCTCCCTCCCCTGCATGCATACAGACCCCCTGTGTGTGTTTGTGTATTCAGGCCCTGTACACACATATACTGTATATTCATTCATTCATCTTCCAAGCCGCTTAATCCGCTAACGCAGGTCGCGGGGTAGTCAGTGCCTATCCTGGCAGTCTCAGGGCGTGAGGCGGGGGACACTCCGGGCACGACGCCAGTGTACCGCGGAGCCACATAGAAACAAACAATCATTCATACACACACTCACTCCTATGGTCAATTTGGGACCGGCCAATCAACCTGAAGCGCATGCTTTTTGGAGGTGGGAGGAAGCCGGAGAACCCGGAGAGAACCCACGCAGACACGGGGAGAGCATGCGAACTCCGCACAGAGCGGGACTCGAACCCGGGTCCGCCGTGTTGTGAGGCAGCAGCGCTAACCACTGCGCCACCGTGCCGCCCTATACTGTATATGCATGATTTAAAAATAAAAAATAAAAAAAATTATATACTGATTATGATCCCTGCAGGGAAATGAGTGGCACACTCTTGTTAGCTTTTAAATCATTATACTGTATATGCATCATTTAAAAGCTAACAAGAGTGTGCCACTCATTTCCCTGCAGGGATCATAATCAGTATATAATTAAAATTTAAAAAAAAAAAAAAAAACTCTTGGTCTTCAAAAACTGGCTCAACACTTCTTGTTTTACTTTTCATATAAAAGCTGATGCTATCCAGAAACATGTTGAGGTCAGGAAATTTTTTTCTACCTTTGCCCTCGAACCTTTTGTGTCTTGGAGGAAATTTTTTATGTTTTGCAAATAATATGTTTCTGTTAAGACTTCTTTCAGACTGTTGTCATTTTCGTTCTCAGAGCTATACTTGTATTAAGAGGTGTCTCTGGTGTTTCTTTGGCAATTTTCTTCGCTTTATTCATTCTTGTGTTAGTGTTTCCTTTTAAGAGCTATCTTTAATAATTCCTCGTCTATCACAATATCATCCTCCTCCTCGTCCTTCTCCAGGAGAGACTTTACTACCCTGGCGGCTGTCTCTCTGGCCACTTCAGTCTTCACCAAAACACTCTGTCCATCTTTTGTGATGTTCTCCGTGTCCTGCATGCTATTCTGTGGTGGGCACATATGTGGTGTGGCTCCGGGTTGGCGGCTCACAACCCGGAGCCACAGACTGTTTAACCATCCTGGCGGTTGTTTCCCCGGCCCCCTCAGCCTCCGTGTTATTCTGTGGCCCTAGGTTGATGGCCAGAGACTGTTTAACCTTTATGTTGTCACTTGTGACCTCTGGGTTGATGCCTGGTGATTCCGCGTGGGGTGGAGTTGGAAACTCACAAGGCTTCAATTGTGAAATCAGGACTGCAGGACTGGAAGACACCAGAGGAATTTTGGCCCCCAGTTGTTTAACCTCTGCATTGTCCCCTGTATTCTTCATGTTATTCTGCGGTTCCGGGTTGGCAGGTTGACCCAGCGAGTAAAGGAGTCGGAAGCCCACAAGACCGCGGCGTGGGAGCCCGGGCTGCAACGCCAGACGCCACCACAGTCGCGTAAGTAGCTGCAACTACTGGCTCATAACCGACCTGCTCTCCCACTGCTAAACACACCTCTCCCACCGAGCAGTTGGGGGGGGGGGGTTAACTTTATCCCATGCTGCCGTGTGAACTTCGCCAGAGTGGCTTTCTCCTCCGCGATAGCCCATCTCTGGGATACCACAGTGCCTCCTGATCTCTGCAAAAGTCCCACAAACAACGCAACTTCAAAGTAACCATCATTAACTGAGAGTGAAGATGCACGTATACAAAAAGCAAAAAAACCACAAAGTGAATACGCACTTGAGAGAGGGAGGGAGAGAGAGAGAGATTTCACTTGATTTTTAACATCAAGTTTATACATAAAAACTCAAATTACAAAATAATCATGTTGACACAAAATCCAAGAGGTTCACGTAGAGAATTTTGAATATAACTGTGCGTTTTTTGAACAAAGACACATCTAAACTTTAAACATTTATCAAACTAAAAAAAACATAAAAAATTAAGAAAAAAAATTTATCCGTTATTCTCAATCATCTACAATAGAAAGAGAGAGAGAGAGAGAGAGAGAAAGAGAGAGAGAGAGAGAGATTTGATTTTTCAAAGCAAATTTATTCACAAAAAGCAGATAACAAAATTATCACAATGACACAAAATCCAAAAGAGATTCACGCAAAAAGGAATTCACATATCAAAAACAAATAATGATAGGATTCTCAACAGTACTGTGTGTTTCTTGAGCAAATAAAACATTTAACTTTTTAACATTTATCAAACTAAAAAACAGAAGCTCCTGTCTCCATGTCTTCTGCTCCATTGCAATTAAATGTGCCAAGATTTAAAATTCACATGTTAACAAGGAGTTAAAAAAAATTAAAACACTGGTTTAAAAAGGCAGAAAATATTCAAAAACGTAAGCTACAATATGTAACTGGTTCTATGAATTCTGGATGACTGCCAGAGGCAACGCATTAACATGCTCCATTGCAATTAAATGTGCCAAGATTTAAAATGCACATGTTAACAAGGAGTTAAAAAAAATTAAAACACTGGTTTAAAAAGGCAGAAAATATTCAAAAACGTAAGTTACAATATGTAACTGGTTCTATGAATTCTGGATGACTGCCAGAGGCAACGCATTAACACTGGATACGATCCGTTGCACGCACATGCAGGTCGAGTATTCATTTCAACAAAGTCACAGGTGTGACATGATGACAGTGTACCGGCGTGTACCGCAGTAGCCAGCGTACATAAGCGCCCCTTCGTCATTCATTACTTCCCTGTGGAATCTTCTCGCAAGATTTTGAGTGACAGGGAACCACAGTTACATACGTTACGTTCTATTTCATTCTTCCTGACTGCCAGAGGTAGTGTCTTATCACTGGATGACTTAGAATCAATGTAGTCACGAAACCTGCAAGACAGCAGTTGCAACTGTGTTGGCTGCAGCTTCATGAACCCTGTAGAACCGGGCAAAAGTACATGGTGCAGCCCACGTAGCCGCAGCACAAATTTCACTGAGAGTGACGCCTCGAAGTGCTGCCCATTAAGTGGAAACGCTCCTGGTGGAGTGGCATCTGATACCGTGAGGGAGTGACAGGTCCTTCAACCTGTATGCCCCCTCAATAGTTATGACGACCCATTTAGAGAGCCTTTGCTTGGAGAGGGCACGTCCCTTCCTTTGCCCACCATAGCAGACAAACAGACTATCAGAGCGGCGCAACCCAGCGGTCGCTTGTAAATACAGTATTTTCCACAATATAAGGCGCACCCAAAAGCCTATAATTTTCTCATAATCCCGTAGTTACGGGTATAATCCTATGTGCCTTATATATGGATTAATATTAATATTAGTATTGGTTAAAAAAAAATTGCTGAAAAAAAGTCGGCAGTCGTGCCGCACTACGCCACCAGGGGCACCCTCACAAGGTATTTGGGCCTACACCCCCTAACAACGGTAGTAAAGGGGCGTCGCCGAAGTGGCGGCTCTCACTGTGCTGCTGTCTGGTGAGAGCAACTGCAGAGAGCCCCGGTGACTGGCTACGATAACGTAGCAAAACATAAGGAACTTTCAACAATTCTATTAAAAAAGTTTGACTGACTGACTGATCTCAGTAATTCCCAACCACTGTGGCGCCGGAATTAACCCACTTTAAACTTGATTGGTCTAAAAAATGCCATTGTCCTGTAATCTTGATTCCAGTGATGGTCCATTCTATTAGTTTGCGGAAACACACGGAGAAACTGGCATGAAGGCGAATAAAAGACCCTCAAAGCTGAACTTCCAACCTTTTATGAAATTTCAAGAGCTGAGTCACTGCTAGACAAAGGTGTCTGGTGTGCTGCAATTGACTTGCAAATGTAGTTGATAGCTCTGGGCGGACGGCGGAGGGGCGCATTTAGGCTTGTGTATTCTGTCTGGCAGTGACGTGCTGTGAGATTCACGACGGTGAGACACCAACGTTAAAGTCAGTTCTAGGAGTAAAACAGCGTCACATTTGCCGGTAAATTAGCAGCCTGACATTAAAAACTAATTAAAAAATTGTTCAGGATACACAGCAGCAAATAGCTGCACACCTCACCTCCGACTGGACTAACGATTGATCAAAACAATATTTAATTAATAAACGAAGACGAACGTCGGAGTTTAAATATCTGCTTCGAACTTCAGATCAGGAAATAGTCCGCCCTGTTCGACCGAGTGGTCCACTCATAATGAATTTAAACAGTTTTTAATGTCAGGTTTTTTAATATGCGTGTTGACTTCTTTCTAAGATGGCAAAGTGATCAGGTTTCTTTGATGAGGCTGTCTGTGTAGGTTCTCAGTCATCCAGGTCATGGTTATCCAAAAGCTGTTGAGTCGATCCACTGGACGTTAAGAAAGTTCTTGAAGACGTTTTGTCTCTCATCCAAGAGACTTCTTCAGTTCAGAGAGTGGCTGATAATGTCCCAGCTTATAAACCCTGTGGGGTGTGGTCAGTGCTTTTCACATTCCAATGACTGTCGTTAAACCTGTCTGGCTCTTCAACGATTGTTGGTGGGGGTGTCAAAGGAGGTCGTTGAGATGTGAGTTAGACCTTTGTATGCTAATGGGGGTCATTAGCATGAGACCCATCACCTGGGGGCTCAGAATGGCTTCATTGAAGTAACAATAGGGCCCTTCACAGCTGACTAAAGGTACTCACAGTCATGAATGCTCTAGCTGATGGATAGCGCAACCACAGTCACTATTTTTTTAAAATCTATTCAAATTTTTTTTATTATATATGCCTTATAATCTGGTGTGCCTTATATATGGAATAAATTATAAAATCAAAAAATCATTAAAAGTGCGCCTTATAATCCAGTGCTCCTTATAGTGCAGAAAATACTGTAGTGCTTCAGGGGCCTTACTGGGCAAAGCAGTCCTGCTGAAGCAGCATCACCCTGCAGACATGGGGGGTCATAGGCTGCCAGCTAAATAACCTGGTTAACATGACGAAAAGTCAGACTCTTGGGCAAGAATGAAGGGTTAGGCCATAGCGACACTCCTGTACCTTCAGAGTTCCAGTGCATACACGCGTCACTCATAGATAGGGCATGAAGCTTGCTCACGTGTCTTGCTGATGCCATTGCTAGGAGAAAGGCCAGTTTAACGGAAGCCCACTTCAGATCCAAATACTTCAGAGGCTCAAAGGGGGAAGACTGAAGATTGTCCAGGACCTGAGTCAAATCCCATGAGTGATACTTCACAGCTTGCGGGGGGTACCGTCGCCAGGCTCCCCGAAGAAACTGGGTCAAGAGGGTGCGAGACTGTATAGTTTGGTTATCCACCCTGACATGTCTGGCCGATATTGCAGCTACGTAGACTCTTTGAGTGTTGAAGCAGACAGCTTCTTAACCAGTAGTGATTGCAAAAACTAGTATAACTGGCATCGAGAAACATTCAGGAATCTCTGTGTGTGCATCACACCACTGAGAGAAAATTTTCCACCTGTTAGCATACCGCGCTCAGGTGGAAGGTGCTCTTGCATCCAAAACCATTTGGGTCACATCAATGTTGCACAGACTCAGGAGAGGGTCCGGCCCTTCAGAGGCCATACCCACAGGCGCAGGCGTTCCGGGCTCGGATGCCAAATGCAGCCGTCCAACTGGGACAGGAGATCCATTCTGTCTGGGAGGCATCATGGAGAGCTGCAGCAGAGGATGTGCAGCATCGAGAACCATGCTCTCCCTGGCCACTTCGGGGCAACCAAAAGGACACTTTTGATCCTCTGCTGCACCCTGTGCAATGTTAATGCAATCAGTGGAAAAGCGGGAACGGATAGAGGAGGCGGTCTCACCATGGATGTGCCAGAGCATCCTGTCCCAAAGGAGAGAACGTCAGAGAGAACCAAAAAGGGCAGTCTGTTGTCAACTGTGACGGCATGAGGGGACCAATCCCAGAGGGACACCCCTGGACAGAAAACTCCTGTTCCTCCAGGGCTGCAGCGTGAGGAGGCAGCCGCTGGCTACTCTGATTCTCCTGGACCTGTGGGATGTTGGGTCTAGATGCAGACCATTGATCCAAACCTGGAATGGACGCAAGTGTAGGAATTACAGTGGAAATAATGCTGTCACTGGTGACAGCATCCCAAACAGCCTGAGAAAAAGGCTGAATGGAGCATCTTGTTGCTCCGAAAACAGAGTTGTAAAATGGCATCCACCCATCGCGGAGTGGAGCGGGCCAGCATTCCGTGGGAGTCTTGGTTCAAACCAATGAACACGACTGCCTGGCTGGGAATGAGGCAATGTCTGGCAGGAATTTTCTAATCTTTTGCGAATCATATTTTTCTGGCCTCATCCAGACTGTTGTCATTTTTGCTGTCAGAGGTACTTGTATCGGGAGGTGTCTCAGGTGTTTCTTTAGCAATTTTCTTCACTTAATTCATTCTTGTGTTAGAGAGAGAGAGAGAGAGAGAGAGAGAGAGAGAGAGAGAGAGAGAGAGAGAGAGAGAGAGAGAGAGAGAGAGCCTTTATATAACTGTTAAAATGGTGTCCAGCTGAGATGAGGGAACCTGTCATCTTGCAGGGCCTGTGAAGTTCAGAGTGGCATGCTCAGCTGCAGTTGACAGATATTTAACCAGCATAGGGGTGAAGAAGTTGTCCAAGCTGTTTCATTGGTTGCATGACCTCGCTGCTCAGATTATAAAGTAACCTGTGGGCTAACCTCATACTTTAGTTTGTATGTACCTGGTTTTACACCAATCAAGAGGTTAGGAATAATGAAAAAGGCCAAGCTGAAGTGCAACATTTTTTAAAAATCAAACAGACCTAAACGTCAGTGTCTCAGATATTGTAAAAGAATTTTGAGTAAACTTCATGATTTGGTCTTAAAAGAAAATACAGTGGTACCTCTACTTACGAAATTAATTGGTTCCAGAAGAAATTACGTAAGTAGAAAATTTCGTAAGTAAAGACGCGTTTTCCATGCAAATGCCCTAATCCGTTCCAAGTCCCCAAAAATTCCTACATAAATGTTTTATAAAGCATAAAAATGCATCAAAACATGTAACAAATACATGTTACAATTAGATTATTGCACAATAAATGAGAGTTGTGCATAACGTGAAAAACAAAGAATAAAGAATAAAAATGATGGTCATTTACCTTTTAACTGCTGTCCTCATTGTTTTTTGCCCTCTTTGGTTCATGCGCTCCTGCCTCACGATGTGGAACAACAGAGTGAATTCCAGTCATCCTTTTGAACTTCTCTAACCACCCATGCGATGCCTTAAACTTCTTAAACTTCCTTTTGTTTTCATAACGTGGCTAGATGCATTGCGGCCATATTCTTTGGCGAGATCAACCAAACGCATCCCTTTTTCATGCTTTTCTATTATCTCTTGCTTTGTTTGTATGGACAAAAAAACCTCTTTTCTTCATCTTTTCTTTTGTTCTTTTATCCATCACTTTCTTAGTGTCCATAGTGAATACTCTAAAAGTTAATATATTTGCGCAAAACTATCAGAACACCTCACTGGTTGAAAGCCGAATGATGAGCACCCTGCATAAACACCGATCTACCGCCACACAGAGGTCCCTCTTAGCCAATGGGATGCCAGGAAGATAGGTAATAGGTAATAGCCAATGGCAGAGCAGGTATGAGAATGTTGCATTCAGAAACCTGTGGAAGCTGAGAGTATCAGCCGATACTGTATTTTTACCTTACTTAAGTCAAAATTTCTCTCGTAACTAGAGGCAATATTTTCCTGCTGAGAAATTTCGTAAGTAGAAAATTTCGTAAGTAGAGACATTTGTAAGTAGAGGTACCACTGTATAGTTTATCCATGTTACTGTTAACAGCGCATCAAATGGAAAGTCTACTTTCTGATTTTAGAGCGAAATAAACATGGATAGGGAGATACCTTTAAAGTTTGGTCTAATCCTGGCATCATATCCAGATGTCCTCCCCATCAGTTTGTCCAGAAAATCAGAGGGAGACATGGGAACCTGCCGTGTCTTCAGAGCATTGTCCACTTCTTTACATTGACCAACACTGTCACAGAAACAAAATACAGAAAAAAACAACTGAACATGGTGCAAAATGTGAAAGATACCAATTTTGCTACTCTCCTTGCCATTTTTAAATGCAACACAGTGAATCTGTTAATTCTTTTTTGCTTTTCAGTACACCTTGTTTAAGATCATGAAACATGTAGCAATGCAACTGAATGTAAAGCTCCCTACAAAGGGGCTGAACTTTCTGATTTTTACAGAGCTTTATTCACCAGAGTGAGTTTTGAAGGAAAGAGAAAAATACACTACAGAGCATGATCCAATTTTACTTAGCCATCATCTGCCATATATGCTGCATCACAAGAAGCACATTATCTGTTGTAAAATACACAGGAAGGAGTGATACCAGGAGTGAACAGATTTTAAGTAGAATCCTGGGGTGCCAATTAATGCATGAGAATAACGTTACTATTACTGTCATTACAAAAAAATATAAAACCTTGTTGGTTGTAATGACAGAGGAAGACTTGTGATAGTACTGGTCTTGTGAATTTGAATGAGTCATGGATGCATGTACTGTATGTAGTTGTAACTATTTAAAAAATAGTTTTAGTAGATTAGTAGATAGATAGATAGATAGATAGACTTTATTTATCCCAAGCTGGGAAATTTAGGTGTCACAGTAGCAGAGCAGAATTATTACAGAAAATATACAGAAAATGTGCATTGAGGAAAAATAAGACAGTTAAAGATAATAATAATAATAATAATAATAATAATGATAATAATATTAACAGAAAAAAAATATTAACAATATTAACACTAATAATAGTAATAATAATAATACTAACAACAGTACCCAAGCATGGTAGGCCTTTAGTCATAGATAAATAAGTGTGGCACTCAGTGGCCATACACAGGACCTAGTGAAGCCATACCAAAACATCAGACTGGTGGTGGGACTCTGTCTGATATTTAAGAGCTGTTGTACAGCGTGATGGCTTGTGGCAGGAATGACTTCCTGTACCTATCTGTTCGACAGCGGAGCTGTTGTAGTCTCTCCAGTGTGTGGTGGAGAGGGTGAGCGGGTTTATCCATGATGGATAAAAGTTTGCTAAGAGTCCTCCTCTCCACCACGGCCTCCACAGTGTCCAGACTACAGTCCATCACAGAGCCAGCCTTCTTTATTAGCTTATTAAGTCTGTTGGTATCGCTGGCTCTGATGCTGCTCCCCCAACAGACCACGGCAAAGAAAAGTACGCTGGCCATAACAGACTGGTAGAAGATCTCCAACATCTTGCTGCATACGTTGAAAGATCTCAACTTCCTCAATAAATAGAGACTGCTCATCCCCTTCTTGTAGACAGCGTCAACATTAGAATTCCAGTCCAGTCTGTTAGAGATCTTGACACCCAGGTACTTATAGTCCACCACCCCCTCTACAGCCTCTCCTAGGATGTAGATTGGTTGTGGCGTGTTCCCCTTCCTCCTGAAATCGATCACCATCTCTCTGGTCTTGCCAACATTCAGCCTCAGGTGATTGGCTCCAGCCCACTCCACAAAGTCATCCACCACAGCCCTGTACTCCCCCTCCCTCCCCTCACTTATACACCCAACAACTGCCGAGTCATCCGAGAACTTTTGTAGGCGGCATGACTCGGAGTTGTACTGGAAGTCGTTTGTGTACAGTGTGAAGAGGAAGGGGGAAAGCACAGTCCCCTGCGGGGCTCCTGTATCACTGACCACCGCATCAGACAGAACACTGCCCAGATGGACAAACTTTGGCCTATCTGTCAGATAGTCACTGATCCAGGAGATGGAGGTGTCGACACCCATCCCCCGCAGCTTCTTGCCCAGCAGCCTTGGCTGAATGGTGTTAAAAGCACTGGAGAAATCAAAGAAGGTGATTTTCACAGTGCTTCCCCTACCATCCAGATGCAAATGGGCTCTCTGCAGGAGACCCTCTACGCAAACTGTAGGGGGTCTAGCAACTCCTTCACCTGAGGCCTCAAGCCGGCCAAGACCAGCCTCTCCAGCACCTTCATCAGGTGGGACGTGAGGGCAACTGGTGGGTAGTCGTTCAACTCCGATGGGGCCGACTTCTTAGGGACAGGGACCAAGCATGATGTCTTCCACAACACCGGGACTCTCTCCTGGCTCAGACTCAGGTTGTAGAGGGGCGTGATGACTGGAGACAGTTGGGGGGCACAGGTCTTCAGGATCCTGGGGCTAGTACCATCAGGTCCGGCTGCCTTCCTCTGGTGAAGTCTCTCCAGCTGTCTCCTGACCTGGCCTGTAGTCACTGACATGTGGGGGGGGGGGGGGTATTGGTGTTGGTTCCATGGGGGTGTTGGTTCCATGAAGGAGGCGGTGGTGGTGGGGGGTGATGCCCAGGACTGCCCACCAACAGGGGTGGAGAGAGGAGTGATGGAAGTGGAGGGGGAGCATGGGGGGTCAGGATGTGAGAGGGAGGCAGACGGTTGTGAATTGAACCCGTTGAAGAAAATATTCAGCTCGTTGGCTCTGTCTAGACCGCCTGATGGTTGCCGTTGTCCCCCTGAGTACCCTGTGATCTTCTTCATTACTGACAACACGTCCCTCATGTTGTTCTGCTGGAGTATTATAGATTATTATAGAACATTTAATTTAAACACATTTATAAAGATGATTGGTATTGACATGTTAACAAAAATGCAGTCATCATATCTGAAATGCTTGTACCTAAGTACTTGTGTATATGTACATCTTCTAATGTAAATTTAAGGGGTTTTTCTTGTTTTTTGCTGTCAAACGGCATGGGCACTCGGTAGAATAAAACCCACAAAATTTCAACAGTCCTTTTTTTAAATTAAATTAAACCCTAAACTAAATTCCAATTAGTAACCTAACCTTACAAACAGAAATCAAGTAATATATTAATTATTGATAATAATGTAGAAAAATGTAGAAAAAGCTTTTGACTTGATTAGAGTTTGACTGACATTGGCATCAGCATTGACAGAAATTTACAGAAAGATAAACTTTGAACAAAAAAGGAGAACAGGACGCAGCTTTTAGGCATAGCTGCCCTCTATGTGTGTAATAAAAAGCCTAAAGAAAGACCAAGACAAGTCACAACGGAGTGTGAAAAACAGAGTATCTACTTAGTTTATTGCTTCATGTTTTGTGCTGGAGAAAGCACATCTATATGTTATTGACAATGATCATGTCACTGTACGCAGGAGCCAAAATTGAAAACTTATATTATTAAACATGTCTGGTTCACTTGAATATCAAGACAACAAAAAGATAAATTTAAGACAGGTGTGTCTGAGTTTTATGGCCACCTTACAACAAAATATTAAGATGACTGGATGGCGCCACAACTCTAGTGAAACTATCTTGATTTTATACAAATATTTAAATATTTCTGTGCGACACTGACATTCTACTGGAGTTAATACCATTTAGAGTTAAGTTTACCTTCTCTTATCAATGGAAATTACTTCTAAATGCTACACTGGTATGGTTGTCATTTGGAACAAAAAAGGAACATGTCCAAAAATAACTCCTAATAATACTCCTAGTAATACTGCTGGACTCACATGCAAACACATCCCATTCAGACCATGCAAGAGCAGTTTCAGTGTCATCAACCTTTTATTTGGTATTTAGACGTGACCATTTATCCTCAAGACAAATGGAACCTCATACAATCCCAGAAATAGAATGAGTGTGTTTACTATAGCTCTGATTACTCAATTAACCTCTTCAAAACATACATTTACAGCAGTGACATAAAATACAGATGGATTCATTCAATTCCAATGAGTTCTTTGAGATGAGAAGCTATAGAGACATGGAAATAAATAATAAAAAGAGGAGAAGAGTTTAGCTATGAGCCTATAGCTGACATTGTGAAGGAGGAGGAAGCACACTCCTTGGACAGGTTGCCTTATTGTCACACGACTGACAAACGACCTTCACAGTCATGTTCATAATTTGGAGTCACTAATTCAAATATATTGCATGGTAGTTAGGTAAGGGTATAAATAGAGCTACCTCATGAAGTTAACAAATATCTGAGCCTTTCATACATTGCATGTTCCCATGAGAGTGGGAAGAAGACAAAAATCTTTGAAAAGTGATGACCTGCAAAACATTACGCATTTTATGGCTGGTATAAACTTATATTGCAGAGTGACTTATAGTCCGGAAAATATGGTAAATCAGATTTTAAATGTTCTCCAGAAAGGGGGATGTTTGAGTGACATCATTATAACATTACATTACAATTTTTCGATATAAAAATCACATATTAACGTGGGTGGAAATGCTAATTGAATCTCATTTTCTTTTGACAGAAAAAGCGCAAAAAAGTGGACGCAAAGGCATCCTGCTTGTGTTTCACATTAGAATCTTAAATTTCGTTTGCAGTTGCAGAGATGAACTGTCCTTACTCTTTTCAGCATCAGATTCTCACATAACGTCTCATATCTATCAACTTTATGGAGACTGGCCTTGCTACGCACACAATATACACTCGCTTGTTATGACGACAGAGGAAATTAAAGTAGAAATACATTTAAACACAGCACCATCTAGACAGACAGACACACCGACAGACAGACAGATAGGCAGGCAGACAGACAGATAGATCAATAGTTAAGATAACCCTTTATTGTCCCGGAGTGGGGAAATTCGTGAAAAATTTACAATTTACATTAGCACTACAGACTACAAACTACAGATTACTGATTATATTGGTCATCATCCGGCTTTCGAATTTGATGTTCTCTGAGTGGTCTGCTGGAAGGATTGCTGGTTGTGTAACCTGACGGCAGAGGGCAGGAAGGACCTGCGATAGCGTTCCTTCACGCATCTCGGGTGAAGCAACCTATCGCTGAAGGAGCTCCCCAGCGATTGTAGCGTTTCCTGCAGGGGGTGGGGGTGGTTCTTCATCACTGATGACAGCTTGGCTGTAATCCTCCTCTCCACCATCACCCCGACTGGGTCCAGGGAGCATCCTAGGACAGAGCCTGCCTTCTTAATCAGCCTGTCCAGTCTTTTCCTGTTGGCCGCAGTGATGCTGCTCCCCCAGCAGACCACCCCATGATAATAGCTGAGGCTAAAACAGTGTCGTAGAAGGTCTTAAGGAGTGGCCCTTGCACTCCATAAGACCTCAGCTTCCTGAGCAGATAGAGTCTGCTCTGAACCTTTTTATACAGAAAAGTAGTGTTCGTACTCCAGTCCAGTTTATTGTTGAGGTGAACACCCAGATACTTGTACGAGGACACCACCTCGATGTACATTCCCTGGATGTTCACCGGTGTAACTGGGCAGTCCTCACCTGCGGAAATCCACCACCAGCTCCTTGGTTTTTCCTGCGTTGATCTGTAGGTGGTTCCGCTGGCACCAGTCCACAAAGTCCTGGATCAGTTCTCTGTACCCTCTGTCGTCCCCATCAGTGATGAGGCCGATGACTGCAGAGTCGTCAGAGAACTTCTGCAGGTGACAAGTGGGGGAGTTGTAGGAGAAGTCTGTAATGTAGAGGGTGAAGAGGAACGGAGCCAGAACCGTTAACTGTGGTGCCCCTGTGCTGCAGACAATCTTGTTTGACACGCAGTCCCGGGTCTTCAGAACTGTAGGTTGGTTAGTAGTCCAAGAGCCAGTCCCTGAGGTGGTGATCCAACCCGGTGATCTCTAGTTTGTCCCTCAGCAGCGCTGGTTGTATTGTGTTGAAAGCAGTGGAAAAATCTAAAAACATGATCCTCATGGTGCTCCCAGGCTTCTCCAGGTGAGACAGAGCTCGATGTTGGAGAAAGATGACGGCATCTTCCGCCCTGATGGCAGGCTGGTAAGCGAACTGGAGTGGATCCAGTGATAGGCTCACCAGAGGGCGGAGGTAACTAAGGACCAGACGCTCCAGGGTCTCATAAGGTGGGATGTTAGCACCACCGGCCTGTAGCTATTTAAGTCCTTGGGGTGCAGAGTCTTGGGCTCGGGAACCACGCAGGATGCTTTCCCACAACTTTGGAACCCTCCTCAGCCTCATGTTCAACATGTGTCCAACGATCCCGTACAGCTGGTCTGCGCAGGATTTCTGGAACCTGGAGCTGGTGCCGTCTGGACCTGTAGCCTTCCTCGCCTTGATCCTCCGAGCTGGTTTCTCACCAGGGATTCAGTGAGGGACAGGGTGGAGCAGGGGGACTGTGTGCTGGGGATGTGGGTGAGTGGGGTGAGTTGAAGAGGTGAGCCGTAGGGGGTGGCTGTAACATGACCTGAGCAGTGGTGGGTGGCCGTGAGCTGATTGTTGTAGAGGGGGAGGGGATGTGGTGATGTTGGAGGGGGGCAGGGGCAGGGGGAGGAGGAGGAAGGGGGCTGCAGCGTGGAGGACTGGGCTGGGGGAGGGGTGGATGCCTGATCGAATCTATTGAAGAATTCATTCAAGTTATCTGCTCACTTCTGGTCCCCAGTGACCTGGTGGTCGGGTCCTTTATGGCCTGAGATGCTCTTCAGGCCTCTCCACACCTCGCTGATGTTGTTTTGCTGCAGCTGGTCCTCCATCTTCCTCCTGTAGATGTCTTTCCCCTCTCTGATTTTTCTCCTCAGCTCCCTCTGTACTTTAGCTCATCCTTGTTCCCAGACTTACAGGCTGGGAACAAGGCTCTTTTCTTCTCCTTAAGAAGGGCCTTAATGTCAGGGGTGATACATGGTTTGTTTTTGGGATAACACCGTACAGTCCTGGTGGGTACGGTGTTATCCTCACAGAATTTGATATAATCCGTGTTTGGGAGACCGTCAATGCCCTCCCTGTGAGAATCACAGAATGTCCTCCTCCTGACCCGGTGAGCAGTTCCTGCACATCTCCCCCGCTTCCTCCTCCTCAGCTCCGGAGGGACGTCGGGCTTCTCCTGGGGCAGCACCGCAGTGCTACGGAGCACCAACAGCTGATCCCTACTGTAAACAATAGGGCCCTGGCTGCGTACGGAATCCACAGACACAGTCGTGATCAATGTAAAAAACAACATGAAGACCAGCGCCAGTATGGTGAATTTGGTCTCCATGGCACACTACTTAGTTACTTAAAATAAATGAGAAAAGAAGTAAGAAAAACACTTAGAAAAACAAGACAGACAGACACAGGCAGACAGACTGACTTTATTTATTTATCCCAAACTGGGAACTGGGAAATTTAAAAAATCCAACTTGCCAGCTATCGTTTACTCAGTTACAGAGTACTAACACTGGTGCACTAACACATTCTCTGTTTGCGCTAGTTTTTCAATGGATAGGAATGAGTCCTCTAATAGTGTGTGACTCATGATTAACAGTATGTG
Organism: Antennarius striatus; assembly: GCF_040054535.1. NCBI lineage: Eukaryota > Metazoa > Chordata > Actinopteri > Lophiiformes > Antennariidae > Antennarius > Antennarius striatus. The sequence goes on along the minus strand of NC_090783.1, from coordinate 13,974,911 downwards.
CCTTGATGTTTCTCTCTCTGTAACAACTGCACAGGAGTGTTCCTAAATGCTTGCAGCTTATGCAGGTGCTGCTGAACCTCCTGTGGAATGAAGAAGAAGAAGTACACTTTATTAATCCCCGGAGGGAAATTACACAATGAAATGAAATGCTGGTTTAGCTAATCTTAGCTGCTGACACAAACGTAATATGTGTTATATTATACTTGTTAGATTCTTAATGATTTCAAAATATCTCTGCTCTCATTTCAAGTAAATCTCCATTCTATACATATGTAAAGATGGACTGATTAGAAAAGTATGTTCAAGATGCAAATATTAATACAGTGATAACTCTACTTACGAATGTCTCTACTTTTTCTAATTACGAAAAAATTACTTTTTCTACTTGCGAAATTTCTCAGCAGGAAAATATTACCTCTCCTTACGAAAGAAATTTCGACTGACGTTATAAAAAATCCCCCAAGCCCTCTCTCTCTCTACCTTTACTTGGACGGAAAATCCCCAACCACTCCTACCTGCCTTCCCTAATGGATGGGCGGAGCCCAGAAGCGATATAGGAGCCAGGCCACATGCAACCACTCCTTTACATCTCCTTGAGCTTCTCCATTTGATTTTGGGTGAAAACCTGATCCCAGACTGACCCTGAGGAGACTGCAAGACCAAATCGAGAGGTAAACCGTGGGCCTTGGTTGAACACCACATCACTGGGGAGTCCATGCAGGCGGAACACATGAAATAACATAATTTCTGCAGTTTCTTTGGCTGAGAGTATTATGGGTAGTGGTATGAGATGGGCTGTCTTAGAAAATCTGTCTACCACAGTGAGGATGACTGTGTTACCCTCTTAAGTTGAGAGTCCAGTGAGAAAGTCAAATGATATGGGAGACCATGGATGATGAGGTACAGGCAATGGTTGAAGGAGATCGGAGTGTGCTAGATGTGAGATGTGTGCTGGCTCTCAAGGAGTCTATGGAGAACCTGGTGCACATGCCACACTTCCTGTTCCCGTTTGGACCTGAAGAAGATATCATCCAAATACACAAAACGGCTGACATTAAGAATACTGCTGAGAACATCGTTGAACAAGGCCTGAAGAACTACAGGACCATTGGTAAGTCAAAGGCATGACTAAGTTTTCGTTGTGCCTAGTTGGTGTGTTAAAGGCTATCTTTCACTCATCTCCCTCTCACAAGGTGGTAAGCATTTCAAGTTTGTTAAAATAGTGGTGTCCTGTAATATCTCAAATCCAGATGAAATGAGTGGACCTGTTTTTGATGGCAATATCATTGAAGCACCTGTAGTCTATGCATGGTCTTCCCATGAAGAAAAACTCTTCACCAGTAGTACTGATTACTTGGACCCTGAACCCTGCCTGTACAATTAAACCCTTTTTGAAACTTGACCTGCCTGCTACTCTGTCGTACTTTTGGGTTCCCCTTGCCAGTCGTATTCGAGCTCAAACAGGAGAAGATTTGATTTTTAAAAACATGTTTGTCATAAAAGATAGTCACGTTGACACAAAATACAAAAGAGATGCACACAAACAAGAACTCACATTTCAAAAACAAGTAATATAATATGTAGGAACATAAGCAAAATATACGTGAAACACGAAAGACAAACAACCAAACAAACTCACATTCGTGCCTATGGACAAATTGGTGTCACCACTTCACCTATATTTCATGATTTTTTTGGTGGGAAAAGGCCGGAGAATCCAGAGGATTTTAACACCGTACCGTCTTGCTGTGATGCAATACCTAATCACTGTGTCTCTAAAATGTCCATTACAGTAAGCCATAAGGAACATCATGTATATTAATGTCAACTTTAATTGTGTGTATGCATTAGTTGGCCTTGTGTTATTCTAGAAAATTACAAATGCCTGTGCTAGACTACAGTCAAGCATGTAACCGTTTCAATTCATTTGTGTGTCTCTCTCAGCAACAAAACTAAAATATAAAAATCATAAAATAGTGGTCTGGGAAACACACGTTTACCGTTTACAGTTGACTTTCCACCAATAGAACACAAGCATGCAAATATGCACATCAAAAGTTTTCTAAACCAAAAGCAAGAAGGATGAAGCATGCAAAAGGACACCTTAATACAAGGTGTATGAAGAAAGCGAGGCTTTCTTAAAATAGCAAAACAGCCTTCCAGCTCTGGTTCGTGAACCTTTTATACGACAATATACAAGAAAGTTAACAAAACAAGAGGTTGAAATCTGTCATGCCAGTGAAGGTTTGCAGTGTGCTGAAATTCTGGTTGGATGATACATCCACTAGAAAACAAATGATTGTCTTTTTCTTTCCCTCCATTGTATACAGTATATACATAAAGATAATGTACCCGCAAGAGGGCACAAGGCAGTGTCTTATTGTGCTGGTCCCAAGCCTGGACAAATACAGAGGGTACTATATAGTGTTGGTATATAACACAGAGAGTTGTGTCAGGAAGGGCATCCGACGTAAAACTTTTGCTTAATCAAGTATGCAAATCAAATCTAAGACTTCCATACCGCATCGATCGAGCCCCAGGTTAATAATGACCGCCATCGGTGCCGGTCATCTTCAGGGTGCCGGTGAAAATTGGACTACTGTTAGTCTAAGAAGGAGAGGAGGAAAGTGTGTTCATAAGAAGAGAGAGAAGAGGAATGCCAAGAGTCTAGGACTGAGAGGAGGGAAGTTGAATGTTGTAACTATGACAGGAAAGGTGGAGAGTTGGTTGACAAGATGTAGAGGGGGAGGTAGACATACTGTGTGTCCAGGAGACCACGTGGAAAGGTAGCAAGGTTCTTAGTTTAGGAACAGGGTTCATGTTTTTCTATCATGGTGTAGATAGGAAGAGAAATGCAGTAGGAGTTATCTTGAAGGAGGAGTTTGTTAGGAATGTCTTGGAAGTAAAAAGAATGTCAGATAGAGAGATGAGTCTGAACCTAGAAATCGAAGGTGTGATGTTGAATGTTGTTAGTGGGTATGCTCCACAGGTAGGATGTGAGCTGGAGGAGAAGGATAAATTCTGGTTGGAGTTTCATGAAGTGATGCAGAGCATACCTAGAAGTGAGAGTTGTGCAGACTTCAATGGACATGTTGATGCAGGAAACAGAAGTGATAATGAGGTGATGGGTAGGTTTGGTATCCAGGAAAGGAATGCAGAAGGACAGGTGATGACGTTGCAAAAAGGATGGAAATGACTATAGTGAATACTTTCTTCTAGAAGAGGCAGGAACATAGGGTGACTTACAAGATTGGATGTAGGAGCACACAGATACACACTACATCTTGTGTAGATGGTGTGATCTGAAGGAGATCAGTGACTGCAAAGTAGTAGTAGGCGAGAGTGTAGCCAAACGGCATGGGATGGTGGTGTGTAGGATGACTCTGGTGGTGAGGAAGATGAAGACGGTAAAGGCAGAGCGGAAGACAAAATGGTGGAAGCTGAAAAGGAATAGTGTTGCATGAATTTTAGGCAGGAGTTAAGACAGGCTCTGGGTGGTCAGGAGGTGCTTCCAGATGACTGGACAACTACAGCTAATGTGATCAGGGAGACGGGTAGGAGAGTACTTGGTGTGTCATCTGGACGGAAAGTAGATAAGGAGACTCGGTGGTGGAATGAGGAGGTACAGGAGTGTTTACAGAGAAAGAGGTTAGCTAAGAAGAAGTGGGACACTGAGTGGATTGAGGAGAGTAGACAGGAATACAGGGAGATGCAGCGTAAGGTGAAAGTAGAGGTAGCAAAGGCCAAACAAGGGCCTTATTTATTTATTTATTTATTTATTTATTTATTTATTTATTTATTCAGTTTATTTTTCTTCTTTCCAGACATGTTATTACAACATATTTCACTTTCATCAGTGTTGAAACATCATCAACAACATCTGAAAAGAAAAAAAAAAGGTTGACGGGTAGAAGCCACTGGCTTGCAAGGTTCCCGTTCCCTAAATTATTAACAAACTCAGACATTAAAAGTTTTCGACCAGCTCATACATTGAATTTTGACAAACGTTCATACCCATATCCACTTCCAGATATTAGCCTTTTGCCCTAGAGCAGAACCATGTTTACATTCTTCCTAGGAACACAAGGTTTGTTAACATCATGGATAGTCAAAACAAGAAGTTGGCCTTGCCAGTGTTCTCCACAAGAATATAATGATCACGTTCACCTCTTTCAGCAGACAGTGTTTATACAAGAATTAACTAGTTTGTTGCAGACACTTAAACAGTTTCACATGGTATTATATTGTGAAAAGATATCAACAGCTCTTTAAAGTCTCAAAGTTAATGTTATCCCATGTTATCACCAATACATGTTGTTGTCTGTGTAGGTTCTCAGTCATCCAGGTCATGGTTATCCAAAAGCTGTTACGTCCAGTTGTCATTAGTCCATGTTTCTGACATCAATGGTGTTGATTTTTTCAACTGTTCCATGAAATACTTGACGTGTCCAAAATCGTAGAGCTCCCAATATTGAAATGACTCTGTTGCGCTGATTTTTGGTGTAGTAAGAATTCTTGTCTGTCTTTATTGCTCATATTTCACCAACTCCTCTGCACTCCTGATCGCCATTGTTTTCATCTGGTCTGGAGAAAGCCCCTTTGTTTTGATGAAGATCCTGCAGTTGTTCGTCCAGGTGTTGTCGATCAGCCCATTCTTTTTCAGTTGTCGAGCTTTTTTAGCGATATCAGCATTCTTTTTAGTGAGATTCTCATTAATGTATACATTTTTTCCTTTCAGTTTGAAGCCTTGTTTCAGAAGAGCAATCTTGTGTTTATGATTGTTGAATTTTATCAGCACTGCAGGTGGTCTCCTACCTCCAGATGGTAGTGGGTGACATGTCTCAATCTGGTCCGGCTCGATGTTAATCTCCAGATTCCTCGGTTGAGTAATCACCTGTTGTTCCACCGACTCAAAATCAGTGCTGTTGTTCAGTTTCCACTCCTCTGGTCACGGCATGAGCATAATTTCTCGGCTTAAGTTTGATGCCGGTGATGATCACATCATTTATTCGAATGCTTTGTTTGAATTCCTCCATTCTTTGTTGTCCTTGCTCCGCTCCTTTCTGCATTTTTTCCATGTCATCCTCCACTTTTTGCATGCGGTTAATTAATGGTCTCAGCTTTTCTTCCAGCCTCTTATCAAGTTCCCTGTTGAACTTTTCGAAGTCACTCCTTTGCATCACAGTTCTCTGTAGCTCATCCATCCCAGAGGCCAGCCGTTCAAGGGTTTCTTTCGTATTTTTATTCTCAGGTTTACTCTCAGACTCCTCGGATTTCCCTTTTCCTTTAGGCATTTTGAAGGAGTCAGTGAGAGTTAATGAGCGTTTATCCAATACGAGTTAAGAGAGAGATAGCAAAGTTAGCAACAACGAGAGACAGAAGAAAAGACGTCTGCTCTCATTGAAAGCCGGAAGCCGAAAGTATGATGACTTGTATGCCAGGTTGGACAGTAAGGAGGGAGAGACTGACCTAGACAGGGTGGCAAGACAGAGAGACAGAGATGGGAAGGATGTGCAGAAGATTAGGGTGATTAAGGATAGGGATGGAAGTCTATTGACAGGTGCCAGTAGTGTGATGGAAAGATGGAAAGAGTACTTTGAATAGTCAATGAACGAGGAAAATGAGTGAGAACAAAGACTAGAAGAGGTAGCTGTTGTGGACCAGGAAGTAACAAAGATTAGTCAGGATGAAGTGAGGAGGGCATTGAAGAGGATGAAGAGTGGAAAGGCAGTCGGTCCTGATGATATACCTGTAGAGGTTTGGTAGTGTCTAGGAGAGGTGGAGTAGAATTTCTGACTGGGTTGTTCAACAGGATCTTAAATAGTGAGAAGAAGCCTGAGGAATGGAGGAGAAGTGTGCTGATGCCCACTTTTAAGAACAAGGGAGATGTGCAACTACAGAGGAATAAAGCTGATGAGCTATACAATGAAGTTATGGGAAAGAGTAGTTGAAGCTAGACTAAGGCAGAAGTGAGCATTTGTGAGCAGCAGTATGGTTTCAGGCCAAAAAAAGAGTACTACAGATGCAGTATTTGCTTTGAGGATGTTGATAGAGAAGTACAGAGAAGGCCAAACGGAGCTGCATTGAGTTTTTGTAGATCTGGAGAAAGCTTATGACAGGGTGCCCAGAGAGGAACTGTGGTATTGTATGAGAAAGTCTTTTAGTGGCAGAGATGTATGTTAGAGCGGTGCAGGACATGTGTGAGGACTGTAAGACAGTGGTGAGGTGTGCTGTAGGTGTGACAGATGAGTTCAAGGTGGAGGTGGGGCTGTATTAGGAATTAGCTCTGAGCCCCTTCTTGTTCGCTATGGTGATGGACAGGCTGACAAAAGAGGTTAAAAAGGAATCTTTATGGACTATGATGTTTGCAGATGACATTGTGATCTGTAGTGAGAGCAGGGGACAGGTGGAGGAGAAGCTAGAGAGGTGGAGGTTTGTCCTGGAAAGGAGAGGAATGAAGGTTAACTGCAGTAAGACAGTCAAAGTCAAGTCAAAGTCAGCTATTGTCAAATGTATCATATATGCACGACATACACAGACATTACAGATGAAATTGCAGTCCTCTCTGACCCACGGTAGACAGTACAACAGGCAGAACAACACAGGTAGTACAACACGGGACAACACAGACAGTACAACACAGGCAGGACAACACAGGCAGTACAACACAGGTAGTACAACACAGGAAGGACACACAGGCAGGACAACATAAGCAGTAGAAAACAGGCAGGACAACACAGGCAGTACAACACAGGCAGTGCAACAAGCAGTACAACACAGACAGTACATCAGAGAGTACAGCACGAAGTATAAGACAAAACAAGGGATGGTTAACATCTTTATACACTCTAATCTCATAGGGGAAGTGACGTGTGCATAGTCCCTGAGTTGATGGGGGAAGGGAGAGATAGGTAGTCAGGTGCTGGGGGGAGGGCAGGGCAGTGTGAGGGTAGAGTTCAAGGCTATGGCAGGGGGTAGAGTAGGGAGGGAGTTGAGCCTTCTGACCGCCTGGTGAAAGACTGAGTACATGTGTGTGAATGAGAGGGACCCAAGTGGAAGAGTGAGGTTACAGGGAGAAGAAATCAAGAAGGTGGAGGATTTTAAGTACTTAGGGTCAACAGTCCAGAGCAATGGAGAGTGTGGAAAAGAGGTGAAGAAGCGTGTACAGGCAGGATGGAACGGGTGGAGAAAAGTTTCAGGTGTGATGTGTGATAGAAGAGTTTCAGCTCAAATGAAAGGAAAGATGTACAAAACTGGTTGAGTGGAGAAGGTGCTGTTTATTCTCCTGGCCTCTATCTCCTTGGTGTATCCCTTCAGTCAGGTAGCCAGAGCCATTAGTCGCTGTTTGGCAGTTTCGAGTGCTTGGGGGCGGCAGTGGCTCAGCGTTAGAGCAGAAGTCTTCAGACCAGACATCGCCCAGACACTGACGGTTCGAATCCCACTCCCGCCAGACATCCTCGGAGCGTGAGCTGACAGTGGGAGGTGCCAACTCACCTCCAGGCCACTGCCGAGGCGCCCTTGAGTAAGGCGCTGCCCCCCCCCCCCCCCACAAGCTGCTGATTTGGGGTGCATCCTGAAGTCGCGACCCTTCACTCTGCCTCATGTACTAACAATTGTACTAACCGCATGCCTACAGGCCCCTAGTGTGTGTTGTGTTTGTTCAGGGGCCTGTACACAACTTTGTATGCATGGTTTGATACATATATGCATGTAAAAAAAAAAGAGTGTAAAGATAATTTCCCCGTAGGGGATCAATAAATTTGACTTTCTTTCTTTTATTTCTTCAGTTATGGAGAGCTATATATATCTATATATACAGTGCACAGCAATAATGAGTACACCCTCTTTGAAAAGAAACATTTCATACAATATGACAAGGAACACAAAAATATATTTACAAAATGTTCACAGACTAAGTTAAACACAGGATCTGTTGAGCTTTTGAACTTAAAACTAAGGTTAATAATAAAACTTAAGTTGTTTTTATTCCGTTTTAGTAAAATTAGTGTGGTGCAGAAATGAGTACACCCCACTGAAGATCTCTGAGCAACCTTTCAGGCTCCCATTGTGGACCTGAACAAACATTCATTTTGGAAATATATTTTTGTGTTCCTTGTCATATTGTATGAAATGTTTCTTTTCAAAGAGGGTGTACTCATTATTGCTGTGCACTGTATATTTAAGGAAAATACATTAAAGGTCCAATATTATGCTTTTTGAAATTCATGTCATTCAGCTGCCAGATGTCCAACTACACCGTATTTGAAATATCTTGTCCCAAAGTGATCCGTGTTCCTCATATCTTTGACTGAATATTGATAAATCCATTACCGCTCTGTAAAGGCCTGTTTTAATGGGGTGTAGCTCTCAGCTCCCTATCTCCACCCTTCCCCCGTCTGAGCCTTCCCCATCTCCCTCCCCCCTTTCAGCTGACCAATCAACACTGCCCTCCCCAGCGAGGATGCAGAAGACAGGGTTAGATGGAGGCAATTGATTTGCTGTGGAGACCCATGAAGGAAAAAGCCGAAATGAGAGGTGTGTGTGTGTGTGTGTGTGTGTATACAGTATATACAGTATACAGTAAAAAAAAAGTCGCTATCCAAAAAAGTCACAACCTGTCATATGTTGTTTGACTGCATTTAGCTTTGATTATAGCATACATTAACTGGGCTATTGTTTTGATGAGTTAATGCAATATCACAAGAGTTATTTCTATCCAGTGATGCGATATTTTTCCATATTTTTCATCAAGATCTTGCACCCGCCCCCCCTCACAATTTTAGTCCAATGAATCCTGACATTGTCATCTTGGAATATGCCCGTGATGGAATAACCTGGTCATTCAGTATATTCAGGTTATCAGCTGATCTCATTCTTTGAACACACACTGTTGCTCAACCTAGACCTGACCTGAACGGGCATATTCCAAGATGACAATGTCAGGATTCATTGGGCAAAAATTGTGAGGGAGGGGTTCAGGGAGCATGAGACATCATTTTCATACATGGATTGGCCACCATAGAGTCCAGACCTTAAACTCGTAGAGATTCTTTGAAAGAAGAATCTCAATGAGTGCTTGAGATGGCTTTACATAGTGGTCAGACCCCATCATCTTAAATGCAAGATCTTGATGAAAAATATGGAAAAATATCGCATCACTGGATAGAAATAACTCTTGTGATATTGCATTAACTCATCAAAACAATATCCCAGTTAATGTATGCTGTAATCAAAGCTAAATGCAGTCAAACAACATATGACAGGTTGTGACTTTTTTGGATAGCGACTTTTTTTTTGACCAGGCAGTGTATATATAGCGGCAGTGGCTCAGTGGTAGAGCTGGTCATCCAATGTTCTGAGATTGGCGGTTCGATTCCCGCTCCCGCCCCCCAAAAAAACACCTAGAGGTGAGCTGACACTGGGAGGTGTCAGGTCACCTCCGAAGCATTGCCGAGGCGCCCTTGAGCAAGGTGCCATCTCTCCTCACAAGCTGCTCATTTGACCGCCCCACAAAGGGGCTGCCCGAGTGTGCGTTCTTAATTTCCCTTCGGGGATTATAACAGTGTATAAAATTACAAAAAAAAGAAGGATATATATATATATATATAAATATATATATAATATACACACATATACACTGTATATATATACAGTGTATATATATATATATATATATACACACACACTGTATATATATATATATACACACTGTATATATATACTGTATGTGTATATATATATATATGTATAGAGAGAGAGAGAGAGAGATAGAGATAGATAAGATAGAGATAGATAAGACAGAGATAGATAAGATATAGATAGATAAGATATAGATAAGATAGATAGATAAGATAGATAGATAGATAGATAATTGGTATTTAATCCCATGGTTTGACGTCTCAATCACAATAATATATTTACTGTTCTCTACAACTAAGCCCAAACCTGTCTGGGCAAGGTTTTGGTATGAAGTGCTGACAGAAATATTTATAACAGGGCCTCTGATTATGCAATACAACATTTGCATGAAGCCAACGTGAAGCGACAGAGAGAAGAGGCCTCTTTCATCTGTCCATGCGAAGTGTGCAGAGACCTTAGTTTATCCCTACTATTATATAACACACTATATCAGCAAAGCAACAAGCATGCAGAGAAGTAAAATGTTCTTGCAACCATTATTCGAGTGTACGGTCTGTGGATGAGTGTGAGCTAAATGTTTCAAGAGACTGTTCAGCTGTCATTAAAAAAAGAATAAAATAATCAAAATGTGTCCTCTCACCATTTATTTCGACTGAATAAAAGGATTTTATCTACAAAATTTTTACCTTTGGTAAACTAAGTCTAAATGAATTTGCAGGGCAAACATTGAATGTTATGTAGCATGTACCACATACAATATTTCTGTAACATCACTTACCCTGAACCAAGGGGGTAGTAATGAACCCTTGAAGGCACCTTAATACAACAAACATCTAAGTCCATTTTTCAATTGCAGCATGTCTTGCTGATCATATAATGCTACTCCAATATATGTATTCATCCAACTTTGCCTTTGTATATCTTTATGAAGTTCTACATCTTAAGTATATCTATATGCTTTACTTTTGAGACCAAAAAAAGACCATATACACGTCAGATATAAAATGAAATGAAATGAAAACTGACTTTGACTTCATTTCATTTCAGATGTAAAATGGCAAATTGTCACATTTGGTTGTTTTTGTAAGATATTAAGGCCAAATTTTTTGCACTATGTGTCAAAGGACAATGTCTACGTATGTAAATATGTGTTGAGAGAGAAAGCCCTATGATGTATTTTCTTCTATATCGCCACTGAAAACTTCGCAGAGTAAACTAATGGAAAGACAGTAATTTTTTTGTCCGGAGGCTTCTCATAAATGATCAGTCATCTGGTTGTGATTATCCTGAGAGGAGGTATACTCTTTCCTCTTTGATTTCTCTTGTGTTAATATATATCCTTTCTAGGGTATTTGCAGCCATTGTTCTCGTGCAGCCTAATCAGTTGCTGGATTAACACATACTGTACATCAGAATCACTACATTTCCCAACTAACCCCTGGGGTATTTTTGGCATTGCAGCCCAGGACAGCCCAGTATAGTGACAGAGACAAGGTCGACTACTGCCTTCAGCCAAATGTTCACTTAGTGTGGTGACTACTGCTTTCCCTTCCCTCCCATTACCACATACAGACAGCAAGGCAGAGACCAACTGTGCTTCTCCTTCTGCAATAACAAGTCTTCTTTAGGTGGTATTTGTCACACATCATTATGAGAAGGAGACTGACACATACAAATGGACATGGATACAATTTTAATCATGGGGGGCCTGATAGACACATTGCATAGTTTGGTTCCAAGTGATTTGGTTGGTTGAATTTGTAGAACAATGACAACTACCTCTGATTTTCATGAAATGTTTATTGACATCTTAAATGTGATGATATTTTGTGGCTGTCATGATGAGAATGAAATTATGGTGACCACTCTGGTTGTATTGTAGTACTATGTAGCATTCATATAACACAGAAATAGTGATTGGGGTGCATTTGCTTCAATATCGTCTGAAACATCGGCAGAAAAGTGATCAAATAGATATTTGATATTCAATGTTATAGGGGGAGGGAAAATATGACTGAAGTAGCAGACTGCAGTAGTTTGCTGGTAGTTCAGTGACATTTATATCTGGATAGTAATAGCTACTTTTATGCAAATAAGTTTCCTAAAAGGGTACATACACACATGACAAATATCATGACAAACATCATCCTACAAGTGCCATATCACTAACCACATTTACATAGGTATGTCTGAAAACAACCATTCTTTTAGCACTTAACAGGATAATAGAATAATTATGGGCAGGAACATAGATATTGTTTTATTTCACAACCTGCAGCCACTATTTTCTGGTATTTCATGCAAAATGTAGACTTTATTTCTATCTCCAAGAAATTATAACAGCTGATGTAACAGTAGATGAGGATTTTGCATCTGCTTCTATTTTGCAATTTAAATGGTATGTTATATTTTTATCAACCAACTGTTTTGAAACAGTGGATACATTGAGGCCCCGTCCACATGATGACAGAACTTTTTGAAAATGCTACTTTTTGGTTGCGTTTACGTCTTCCGTCCACACGACAACGCAGATATCCGGAACGAAAATGCAACTTTTTGAAAGCGCTGGAACAAGGTGGATTTTTTTTAAACGTTGGGTCTGCGTTGTGGACGCTGTATCCGCAACTTTTTTTATCCGGGGGGCGTGTCCCTGGGATCTAAACCGCTGTGACGTCATGCATGTGACCCGTATCTTCTGATGTATAACAGCTCCTCGTTGAAGATGTGTTGATAAACATGCTTTGCACTTAAATATTTATTCGTCTGTTTTTTTATTTATGTGTCATGAAGTTTATATATGTTTTTATTAATTCATTCACGTTCCTCGCCATAGACGCCGACGCCAGTTCTGGGTCAGACCGGAATGCGCTGTCTGCTGGTGAAAGAACTCTGTGATGGAGGTTCTCCTCCCGGAGGAACTTTTTTTTTTTTTTTAACTTGGTGGAAATAAATCAATGGGGAAACAAAGCTTAACTGTACTGTACACTAGATATATCATAAAAAGAAACAGAGTGGCTTATTCAAAATTCCAAGTTCAGTTTGTTTTCAAGCTTATAACATTGCTGACAAAGTTTTACAGCTTTCCACAAAAATGTTAAAAATGTAGTAAACACATACAGCTTGTATGAAAATGGTAATTTCAGTGTAAAAAAATTGGCTCACTCTACAACCTGTAGTTTAAAATATCTCTGGTGTTAAGAATGGAGGGTAGCACGGTGTGGGTAGCGCAGTGGGTATCACAGTGGGTATCGCAGTAAGGTGGTTCCGGGTTCCAGTCCCGCTCTGTGAGGAGTTTGCAAGTTCTCCCCGTGTCTGCGTGGGTTCTCTCCGGTTTCCCCGGCTTCCTACCACCTTCAATAACATGCGCTTCAGGTTAATTGGCCGGTCCCAAAATTGACCATAGGAGTGAGTGTGTGTGTGAGTGGTTGTTTGTTTCTATGTGGCTCCGCGGTACACTGGCGTCGTGCCCGGAGTGTCCCCCGCCTCACGCCCTGAGACTGCCAGGATAGGCACTGGCTACCCCGCGACCTGCGTTAGCGGATTAAGCGGGTTGGAAAATGACTGACTGACAGTAAGAATGTTTGCTATTAATTGGAAGGAATGTATCATTGTGCTTGTTATTTTGTTATCTTTTTTATAATGGGAGAAAAAACATTTGTCCACCATGGTTGATTGGTGGACGACATACGACCCGTCCTGCATCATAAAAAAACATGTTTGTTATGTTTACACTGAATGTTTTTTCAAGCAAATTCCATGAGTAAACAGCATGTAAGTGAAAAGTATTACCACGACAAACATTTACTTCAAAGGGAAATCACACCTTCAGGTGTGGGTGTTTTTCAGGAAGAATGGATTTAGCCACCACTCCCACCCCCACTAAACAAATTTAATTAATATAACATTTTTACACAAATGTCCACAGATTTACACAACAGTTGACAATGGGGTTGGACACAAAAGACGTGATTCCAAACCAAAATCATGTTGGATTTTTATTGCTTATATTTGTATAAACTTTTATTTATGACATGAACTACTGAACTCTATTACAGCAACATTATTCTTGTCATTAAATACAATTATAATTGAAATACTGAATTAAATGAAATTTATTTTTCTTTTGTGCAAAAAGAATCAAATGTTTCACAGAATGTTTGACAGAATCACAATGTAAGAAAGAGAACATGCTACATTGTTATGGAGAGACAGAATGTTAGAACTGGAATCAAGAACCACTGAGAACCACTATGGTATGGTAGAACTGAAACGTGAATTAGAATAACATTATGAACAACCTTTCTTAACATTAAGCGACTCAAAAACCACAAACTCCTTCCTCATTTAACACCATCTGCTGCCTCACCATAAACAAACCAATTTTTGAAATGTGATTCTGAACAATGTCTTAGGCTTGTTGGCAACTATAAATATGCTTTATTCAGCAAGTGAAATGTAACATGCTTGAGACCGCCCCTCTTAATGAAAAGAAATATATTAAATTAACTTGATTTGCAATATTAGATTTTTAGCATTGATAGGGAAAGGGGGAAGGCACTGAAGACAGTGTAGAACAGGGGTGTTAAAGTCAAATACACGGACGGCCACAAAAACAAACTTGCTACAAGCCGAGGGCTGGACTGGTTCAATGTTTATTAAAAACATATTGAAATGAACATAGCCTATTGAACCAGGAGCTAACACAGTGCACATTATTTAATGATTAAATTTATGGGTCTGTCAGTAATCTCAAGGGGAAACATTTTCAGCAGGCAAACAGCAAAAAAGTAAATGTCCATGCATTATTACATGCACAATAATTATATTGTGCATACACAATAATAACGCATTATTTAGCAAAACATTTTTACAAATTAAAAAAAAATATTGTGTTGCTCTACAATCTAACCAAACACTGTTTTCAAATAGTAAAATAAATTTTAAAAAATCAAATCAGTTGTATTCTTTCGCATGGCTCTTATCTGAAATCTTCCCTGAGTTCATTCAACTAAAATAAATATGAATAAATAAAATAAAATACAAACATATATGGCACATAGACAAAACAATACTTCCATCAAAGAGACATCATGTCTTGTAAAAACAAATGTAAAAATTTAAGTGAATTTAAAACAGAAAATTCATTACTGCTGTGTGATGCTCACTTGACTGAGGCAGACCCTGATAATTGATGGTGTCTCATCTTTCGTACAAATTCATGAATGTTCAGGGTCAGGCTCCGAGCTGAGGAAATCCTCAGGATGGAGTGAAGGTGTTTATCAGTCAGACGGCTCCTGTGTGATGTTTTGTTCAGCTTCATCATAAAGAACAACTGTTCACACAGGTCTGTGCTACGAAACGTAGAGCATACGAGCAGCTTGGATGCACAGCTGGGGCATTGGGGGATGAAATGGGCAAACTTAGCAGAAGACACACAGGTTTACCTTTTACCTCTTTGTACACAGACTCTGACTCCCACCCGGATTGAAACCCCGTTTTAGCCAGTTTTGAGGAGGGGAGTAGCTAAATTCAACCTCCTCTCTGACTGCTGATAAACATCCATCCATCCATTGTCATGACCGCTTCATCCACTGTTGTGGGTCACGGGAAGCTGGAGCCTGTCCCAGCTGGGTTAGGGCATGAGGAGGGGGAAACTCCTGGTCAGTGCACCGCGGTGCCATGCAGAGACACAGACAACCTACGGTCAACTTGGGACCGGTCTATTAACTTGAAGCGCATGTTTTTGGAGGTGGGAGGAAGCCGGGGAACCCAGAAAGAACCCAAGTAGATATGGGAAGAACATGCAAACTCCAAACAGAGGGGGATGTGAACCTTGTTGTGCAGCGACAAAGCTACTTTCTGCGCCACCGTGCCACCCTGCTAATAAAGATTGAAACCCAAAGCATACTTGCTGCACTGCAGTGACTTCTGCTACTGTTGCATTGTGGGGAATGTAGTTTTGGGGCATGCAAATCAACAGCCGGCCGATGTGGCCTGTGGGCCGGTTCTAAAGGTGATTAAAAATCATCCGGCGGGCCATAAATAATTCGCCACAGGCCAGATCTCGCCTGCGGGCATGGACTTATGTGGGGTAGAAAAAGCATTTAAACAGAAGAAGTACACTTTATTGATCCCTTATTATGTTTTCACTCATGGTTAGTAATCACGCATATACTGTATATGTTACTTTGTACAGGCCCCTGAAACAACCAATGACACACAAGGGGCCTATAGGCATGCAGTAAATACAGGGAGGCTGAGTGACGGGCAGCCCCATCTTTGGAGCACCCCAAATGAGCAGCATGTGAAGGGGATGGTGCCTCGCTCAAGGGCACCTCGGCAGTGCTCGGGAGGTGAGCTGGCACCTCCCACTGTCAGCTCACACTCCCAAGAGTGAATGGTCGGGAGCGGGAATTGAACCACCGATCTTAGATCAGTGGACGACCCACTTTACCGACTGAGCTACTGTCGCCCCAATTAAAAATGTAATCATGGTACTGGATATACTGTATACCCTCATCAGTTACGCCACAGATGGAATTGACCAACAACAACAATAAATACAAAGATATAGTAGCAGAAAAACTACAACCAATGCAATCACAGACTGCAAAATCCTGCGACACCCCTGAATTCAAAATTTTACCCTGAGCTACTTGCATAGGTCAAAGATAAAAGCTGGTGCTCTGACCTACTGTCATGGATCAAAGCACTAGCTTTGATCTATGGTCTTACATTGGCCTTGTTCCTTGTCTTTCTATCTTATCCGGTTCACCAGTGTACAAAAGTTGAAATTTGACCTTGACCTAGTTTTCTCAAGGTCAAGGTCAGCAACTCATTTTCATCCCCTTTGCTGCCCGAGTAAAGTGCTTTTTGTTTAATCTTTCTATCTGCACCGGGTGCGAAGATATTTGGTGGACATACTACTAGACAGACGGACGGACGAATGAATGAACACACGAACACTGACAGTTACAATACATCACTGCTTTGAAGCAGGACGTAACAAGGCAGTCAGAACCTGCAACATCCTGCGATGTCAGGGTCAGAGAAAATATAAATATATATTCTTTTTAAATTTAAATTTTATTTATTTATTTAAATTTAATTTAATTTTTTTTATATCTTGGTTTGATCCCCGAAGGGAAATTAAGAACGCACACTCTAGCTAATGATTCAAACGCATGCATACATATATATTTGTGAGTACAGGCCCCTGTATCACACACACACACAAGGGGGCCTGTAGGCATGCAGGGGAGGTAGAGTGGCAGGCAGCTCCTTCTTGGTGCGCCTCAAATGAGCAATTTGTAAAGGGGACGGCACCTTGCTCAAGGGTGCCTCGGCAGTGCTCCGGAGGTGAGCTGACACCTCCTACGGTAAGCTCACCTCTGGGTATTTTTTTGGGGGAGCGGGACCGGGAATCGAACCGCAAATATAATCTAAACTTTCTTTTAACAGCAAAGGACAGTTGAACATGCAATCCCAGCAGTAGCCGCTCAATCTTTTTTTCTGGTTGCATTCAGTATCTGAAGTGTTGATGTCAAAGCAAGCGATAGTTGAAACACACTTTTTATTTGTCTCTGAACTATCAACAGGTAGATTATTTAATAACCTAAAAACTCAAAACAGCTTACAAAATGTGTGTAACCAGTGTGCAAAAGAGTCAGTGAAGGACTTGCAACTGGTAGCAATTGGGGAAGGTGGTGTGGTACCTCACATAAACACAAAAAGTATATAAAACATACACACGATAGGATACATACCTACGCATGTAATAACAGTAAAACAATTAATTGGCATCCACAGACTCCAGTTGTGATTGACGGTTGTTCAGCCTTTACATTTAGCTCAAAAATAAACATATACTGTATTTTTCTAGTTAAAAATTCAGTTGTCTTATGTTCATTTTACAACCTCATTATAATTAAGTCACAGTGCATTATACAAATAAACTTTATGATGAAGAAGAACCATTTATTATCACATTTATGGTTATATTTAGACTCTGCATAGGGTGTTATCTCTGTAAATAGTTTTTAGACTGATGAAATGAGTAGATCCTGCAACCTTTTTGCTGTAAATTCAACATCAAACTGTGCCCAACATCCATAATCTTCACATCAAAAGATGCTCATTGAAAAGTATCATGGGAAATGAGCACTTGACTATGCTACGGCAAATTTGATTCTTCTTATGTCATTTTATTTTGATAACATAACCAGGTGACATCATTAAGTAGTGCCAATCAACAAAAGGTGGAACAATGTGTAGAAATAATGGTGAAATATCACATTACTGTTTAAGGTAGCTCACAAAAAAACAAAAACAAATAGTGCAACAATTAAAAAAAGGATTCAAATTCTCATGATCAATAGATTATTTAGTAATAATAATAATTTATTAGTTTTTGTAAATTTTGTGTAACAATTTACTAGTTTAAAATCAAAGTGAATTTCATCATGATGATTGATTTATTTGCTCATTTTATTCTGGGCAAGGTTTTAATCTTGGCTACTTCATCACATAGCTCCTGATTCTTTCTACATAACATTATACAATGTAATTCTTAATATAATAATACAATTCGTAATATAATTATATTATTAAAGATATAACCCTAACACACACCACACACACACACACACACACACACACACACACACACACACACACACACACACACACACACACACACACACACACACACACACAAACAGTATGCATACAGGTAAGTACACATGAAGTCAAATCTTACCTGAGTAAGAACACTAGTTTCCAAGAAAGTAGAAAGCCCGCCACAGAGCCCTCTCTCCTCATCTCTGTTCACCTCACAGCTCTTCACGCTTTCAGCACCGCGAACAGCACTCGCTCTCCAGTTGTTGTCAAACAACCCGCGGAGGGAAACTCTCAAACATGTCGTTGCAAAAAGAAGTCCAAAAACAAAAACAAATGTCGTGTATTAATGCCAAATAGTGGGACAGAAATCACCATAGACGAACGGCATCTGACAGAGTAAATTAATTAAATGAACAAGGCTAGGAGGAGTGAAACACCCGCCTCGCCTCGCACGACAGCTGTTCAGACTGGGCTCGTTACTTGCCCTCGTGAAGCGTGGGGCCAGTAGGACCCGCCCTCGACTCACGACTGGCAGACATCCCTGCCAATCCTACACAGGGTTACTAATTTCTCCCTAGCTAATTCAAATCTGAAATTAGAAGGCCGGCGAGCGGACTCAAATTTAACACCCATCCATCCGACGTGCTCTCTTTATGTCTACCTCTTTTTATCTTGCAGTACTCCACATATTCTTGTCCTTCTTCTTTTTCTCTCTTTCTTTCTCTATCTTCCATGTCTCTTGCTGTCATTCTGCTCTGTTGAGCAGGATCACATAGAGTCTCATATGGTTGTGATGCCCAGCTGTAAAGTGGCCCATGTTGATGACAATTTGCCATATGTGGCCAGAAATGTTGATTTAAATTCAGAATTACATCAAGAGCAGTCTGAGAAGAGAATTAGAATGTGGAGCTTTACAGTTACACAATTGTGTACCCATTGTTACAAGCTATGTCAGGGATCCTCAAACTTTTTTAGCATGCCAGCTACTTACAAAATGATCAAGTCAAAATGATCTACCTACGACAAAAATGCCAAAAATTTTTATATTTATAGAGAATTATTTATATGCGCAATTTATGTCGATGTACCTCGCAAACCCGCATGAGCCAATAATGCACAACACAACACAACACAATTAACAATGTCCATTTAATGTCATGTCCCAAGTTTACTCTGTTGATTTTTTTTCTGAATGCACTTTAAGAAATGATTCAAGGACCTAGTAAATGTGACAGTCATATATACTGTAGGTATGCATGCTCAATAAAAATTCTGAATATCGTCATGATGAGTATTTGATTTGACTACATCAAAATCAATTAGTAAAACTCCAACAGGAATATTTGCGTGAAATAGACACATGTAAATTAAGATTACTTACTTAAAATAAATCATTATTTGACTCACAGATTACATGGTTTAAAAATTTGTAATAATAAGTGTATGTTTCACCAACATTTTTGAGAATATATTAACAAATATCAGTCAATTTTAATAAGTGCAATTATTAAACAAGTCAACTCAATTTTATTTGAGACGTAACTAACAACTTAAAATGATCAAGTTAAACAGAAGGGGACCGATCCTGCCTTTTTAGGATTTTGGGGCGCTGCTCACTCACTCTGGAGTCGGGTCAACATGCAGGTGGATGTTCGTCTCGTGTCGTTCGTCTCAGCCGGATTTTGTTTTTTTGGTGTAAGTCTTTAATGATAATTGGTATGAGTAGTTTACTTTCACCATGGCCCAATTTACTTTATTCAAATGATTATGTACTCAAACAGTTACAGATATGGGCTTAATTAGTTCGGGTGGTTAAGCTAGCCATGTCAGGATGTGCTAGCTTGTTAATGCTACTAATATTATCCCCTGACCTATTTTAGCTGTTTCTTGGTATTTTTGACATTTGTCTCTATTACCACATTAAAAATGATTTAACATACCCATGCTTGGTATGTTTATCTTCAGCACAACTTCAGCTATATGAAGAGAACTCAAAAAAGTTTGCCATAGGCTTCTATCATAACTACCGGTATATACAGTTTGTGTCACTTGTGCCAATCTTCAAAGGAGTTTTTCAAAATAAGACTGCAGAATTCACGCATAAAAATGCGTGAATCGTGCACATAGTCATTTGCGTCACATAGATGTTTGAGTCACATTAAAAAAAATGCACCAATCACGGTACATATTTACATCACATGAATACATGCGTCACCGCTTGTATGGTGGTAACTACATGGACAGAAATACGGCGCCTGCCATCAGATTATAAGGAGCCGTTTGAACCGCTTGTCTTAGATCAAATATAAACGATCGTATCTCCAGTTTTCCGGGTTTAATCAGTTCCAAATAAAAACCGAAAGTTTTTTAGTTTAACATCTATACTGTCACGTAAACATGCGTACAGCAATCCACATGACAGACTTTATATGTTAAGAATGGTTTAAAAACATCATGTGATCTGATCACGTGGGCGTGTTCATATGGCTTTAAGGGTTAAAGAAGAGACAGAGGGCGACTGTCTGTGAATTAATGTCCAACACTTTTGCCCATCAAAGACAGGATGTCATCAGTCTTCAACTGAGCATCAAAGAGATCAAAGAAAGGTGGCCTGCCCTATTTGACGTGTCACAGGTGAGAAAAAAAATCCGTTTAACGCAAATGCACCTTGGCCAGCTTTTTAAAATCTAAGTGTGTAATTTGAACCCTCTCCCTTTTTGTCTTTTTCTGTTTTTTTTCAGGTCAGTGCTGAGTTCCATCGAATTACCGCTGTAAATCTTGAGGCCAAATTCATGTTCATGTTGGAACACTGCACCCCTAAACTGCTTGCCATCTTTCAAGCCAAGAAAGGTGCTGCTGGAGAGACTCATTGTGCAGAGATGAATATTCTACTCCAGGTATTTGAGTTAACTCCTCTGTTGAGACAATTCCTTTTCCCATCTGTGTCACCACTCTTCTTTCTTCTGAACCTAATTTACTACCTCGGTACTCTTGTATTGAACAAAAGATCATATGCTTCATGCATGAGGAGAAGGAGAGAAGAGGATCGAGGAGAGTAGAAGGAGAAAACAAAGGGAGGAGCAGAGGAACAAGGAGAATAGAAGAGAGGGAGAATAGCTTCATGTAACCTGCATGAACTGATGAAGTTACTTGGATAAGACCCAAAATGTCTTCAAAGACATTGTCTGTTTAAATTCTTAGTCTTCCTTTTGAAAAAAAGGGGTGATTGATATGATCAATTGCAATGATTTACCAACTGTTTCACTAAATTTTGTTTTATTTTTGCAGTGTAGTCATATCAGTTATAATATCTAAAGTGAAAGGATCAAAATCTGTACTGAGAGTGACTACTGTATCTCTTAAGCTGTCTTAATAAATGTTCTCCATAACAGAGTGAAATTCCCATTGAGAAGACTAGAGAACTTGTCATCAGATGTCTCGTTGATCACCTTGGAGAAGATATGGGGGCCCTAATCAAGGAGTTTGAGGTGAGTGCAATAAAAAAATGTCTTTCACCGTTCTCTGTACAGTAATTTGTAAATTTGGAGGTGTTTCCATTTACCAACCCCAATACACAAGTATTATTCATTCATCGTCAATCGCTTTTATATGCTGTGGCGGGTCACAGGGGGCTGGAGCCTATCCCAGCTGACTGAGGGTGTGAGGCGGGGGAAACTCTGGGCGTGACGCCAATGTACCAGGGACACAAATATTATCTAAATCTATTCTTTTTGAAATCATAATACAAAATATTTACTTTATTATTTATGGTAATTTAAACATTTATGAACCATCCCCACACTGATATCTGTATTATCTTTTCCCACACTCAGGCGGGCATAAAACTTATTGAGGGCATCTGCTAGGGAGGGATCTGTCGGGCCCTGTGCATTCCTGGTGTTAAAGTTGGTTATGCACTTGATGCCCTTCCACATGCTCCGTGGGTCCCCTGAGGTCAGGTGACCCTAGATCTTTTTTGCATAGGTGGATTTGGCCTCCTTTATACCCTTATCCAGAGCCCTGAAAGCAGCATCCCTGACCTTCAGCAGAGCTCTCACGTCTGCATTCAGCCAGGGCTTCTGGTTCGGGTAGACGGTGATCGATTTGGTGTTGGGTCACGTCGTCCGCACACTTGGAGATGAACCCGAGGACAGAGGAAGTGTATTCCTCCAGGTTCATCTCTCCCCCCTGTGTGGCTACCTCCCTGAACATCTTCCAGTCTGTGTGCTGGAAACAGTCCTGGAGCACTGGGGCTGCATCCTGGGGCCACACAGTTACAGTTCTCCTCGTGAGTTTGAGGGATTTCACCCGGGGTCAATATGCTGGGGCCATCAGGATGGAGATGTGGGCTGATAGGCCGAGGTGTGGTCGGGGGAGGGCCCTGTATGCGCTGCGTAGGTTCGAGTATACACAGTCCAGTGTGTTGTCCCCAGGTGTGGGAATGGGGACGTGCTGGTAAAAGCTGGGCAGTGTGTCCGTTAGTTTAACGTGGTTAAAGTCTCCTGCTACCACGTAAAACGCCTCCGGGTGCCTGATCTGCAGTGAGCTGATGGTGTCGTGCAGCTCACGTAGCGCTTCGTTTGCATTAGTGTTAGCATTAGCACCTGGTGGGATGTAAACAATGGTGACGAACACCAGTCACATGTTCTATCGCCTCGGAGCAGTAGCTCTTAACCAGTTCACTATTTGTGCACAAACCTCTATGCACCAACCTTTATTTATCTCCATATCGTTTACCTTCTCTCTGATACTTCCTAACTTCAAGGTGGCAAGTGCAGGATAGCGTTTCCTCTATGTTGTGATCTTGGCTGTATTTTTACATTAGTGTGTGTGTGTGTGTGTGTGTGTGTGTGTGTGTGTGTGTTGGGGAACTGTTTTTATATTAATGCATTTGTATTAACGTAGCCACAAGAGGGCACAAGCTAGTGTCTTATTGTGCTGGTCCCAAGCCCGGATAAATACAGAAGGTTGTGTCAGAAAGGGCATCCGACGTAAAACTTCTGCCAAATCAAACATGTGAATCAAATCTACTGGATCGGTTGAAACCCGGGTTAACAATGACCGTTAACAACGAACATTGGTGCTGTTCACCTACAGGGTGGAAATTGGACTACTGTTGGTTGGTTGAAGGAGAGGAGGAAAGTGTGTTCGTAGGAAGAGAAAAAAGAAGAACGCCAAGAGTATAGGACTGAGAGTAGGGGCATTGAATGTTGAGAATATAGTGCTGGTAGAAGGATGCTGACTTTTGAACTGCCAGGCAGGAGGCCGAGAGGAAGACCAAAGAGGCGGTTTATGGATTTAGTGAAAGAGGACATGAAGGTAGTTCGTGTGAGGATGCAGAAGACAAGGTCAGATGGAGGCAACTGATTTGCTGTGGTGACCCCTGAAGGGAAAAGCCGAAAAGAGAAGAAGAAACTGTTTTTGTATTATTTTTATGTAAAGCACTTTTTTTATTTACTAACTTTGTATGAAAAGCCCTTTATAAATGATAGATGGATGAATGGTACTTGCACTTAATGCGGGAAAGTTTGATGAACATAAATAAGTGGAGCTGAAAAATGCAATCAAGGAGGTAGCACATTTCCTCATGTTGGGCTACTTTTCCTCTGTGAGTAAGTTCCAGGATGGTCCATGAGCTCTGAACTTCAGCTAAATGTTGGGTTGTAATGTCAAAATCTTATCTCCCACAGTTATGGTGAAACAGTGCTGCAATTTTTGATGGGAGTGAATGAACACAGCATCTTCCCAAAAAGGATAGCACATGAATGTAACAAGTGAGTAAAGCAAAGTAATTGTGTGTCAAACTCTGACAGATGATTGTCAATCTGGTCTCTGTGGTGCACACTTCCCTTGAACCTCCAGCCCTGAGATGCAAGGGAAGTTTTGGTTCTTGAAGGTTGCCACATCATGGCACTGCAGCTTTGAAAAGAGATGTTGCATTTTTATTTTGAAAGTGTTAACTTCTTATTAACTAGTTGAGTTAACTCAGTGCTTCTCAATTATTTTCTAAAGATGCTTCATCATATTTCCTCATCTTAGCTTTCGGGTGACTCGCTTGTCTCATTATCTTCGTCTCTCTCCGCCTTTCTTTTCATCCCTGTTGAAAAACATTCGTGTTGACTCTTGAAGGTTTGTTTTGTTTGCACTTCATATCGCCAAACCCTACAATGTAGAGCTAATATACTCCCTGCGCACACCTGTGAATGAGAGCGCCACTGCTAAGTAATGTAGTGGATGTGCGATTACACTTACGGGAAAAAAGCAATCACATGCGCGCCCCTGGCATTGCCCCACTATTTGAGAAGCGTTGAGTTAGCTGCTTCAACGAATGCCTCTTTTACTCTCTCTCCATCTTGGACGGACTTCTTTTTCTTAACGTTGAGGTGACTTCCCTGGAATGCTTTGGTCGTGCTTTTGAAGTTGGCTGTGAGAAAAATGTCTGTTATCCGGACAACTGGCTTTTCAGTCCCTTCACCTTTCTCTTTTTCAGCTCCCTTTTCAGCGGAAATTGGTGTTGTAGTCCAAAAATGCCACTTTTACATGTTGGAAGTCCATCCCATTTAGGAATCTGGTGCAATGCCCTTGTCGTAGTTGCTGCGACTGAGACCTCTGCTGCCCAGTACATTGTACAATCTTGAGGGCTCATTGTATATACATTCTCAAAAGTGCTTCTTTTTGTACGTGTTTTTTGGTTTTTTTTCTCTTGTTTTTCTTGTTTTGAATTAATAGTTACTTTATAATTTTGTTGTACACTTGTGTATAATGACATGAGGGGCATTCTATTCTATCCTATTCTATTCTATTCTATTCTATTCTATTCTATTCTATATCATCTGATTGGCCGTGCTGTATATCATTCAGGTAACAGGATGGTTGATAGGCGAATGCCTATCATAATGTAATGCCAATCGCTAGATAGTGTGTTAGTGTTGCTGGCCATAGCGCCACTGTTAGCACATGCACAGTGACGTTAATTCCTTCATTTATTCATCTTCTTAACCGCTTCTTCACTGGGGGTTGCCGGAGCCTATCTAAGCTGACTTAGGTGTGAGAGGTGGGGGGTACTCCAGTATGATTTCAGTGTACTGCGGAGCCACACGAAAAACAACCAACCAGTCACATCCCTTTTCCCACCTATCGGCAATTTGGAAAGATAAATACACTTAAGCTGCATGTTTTTGGATCTGGGGAGAAGCTCGAAAGTACCTGGAAAGGATCTTTGTTCGTCTGTTTCTTTCTTTATGAGCCATAACGTTTATTTATTCATTCATTCATTCATTCATGTTCCTTACCAAAGACGCCGATGTCAGTCCTGGGTCTGACCGGAATGCGCTGCCTGCTGGTGGGAGAACTCTGATGGGTGTGCTTGGTTTAATACCAATACATTTGTTTTCATATCTTAGGTATGAAGTCTGATGTTATTGTTTATCGTAGAATTTCTATAGGTTCCTGCTGGTATTTGTATATTTGTATATTGTATTATTTTATTTATTTATTCAGACGGACGGACGGACGGATGTTTATGATCCCAAGGGAAATGTATTCTATATAGTCAGTTTATTATTTCTTTCCAGACATGTTATGCCAACAGATATCACTTTCATCAGTTTTGGAACATCAACGACATCCGAAAAGAAAAAAAAAGGGTTGACGGGTGGAAGCCATTGGCTTGTACAATTCCCGTCCCCTGAATCAACAACATCTCTCTCATTACAACACCTCATCAACCACATTCATACATTACATATCACATTTAAGTTATTTGATTTTAGTATATTGTCATTTTGAATCGTCCATTCAGTCTAATAGACATGTATGTTTGAACATGTCTTTATCAGTTCACCGTCTAGTTTGCTGCACTGAGGTCACAGTGATATTTTTCCATACGCATGACACATGTAGTTTAATAAGTCATAACAATCTCAGATGTTAACTGTCATTTGCGTCAGAAATATAACCTTGTAAATTCAAGTTTTTGAAAGCTTTATTAAAGGCGGATAGAGTTCCTAGACTCCTAACTTTGTTGTCCAGTTTGTTCCAAAGTTTGACACCAGTAAAAGATAATGAAAATGTTTTTAGCGTCGTTCTTGCTTTCTTCTGTCAAAATGCTGTGATTCCTTTTAGTTGGTAGCTGGTGTCACAATCCGCTCCTGGTTTTCCCCTCATCCGCCCAGCTCTACCTGCCTTCCACTCCAAACTCATCAGTGCAACTGCCTTCACCTGTGTTTCCTCACCTGATTATCACCTGCCTGCTCAGTACATATACCCTCCCATTCCTCTCAGTCTCTGCCAGATTGTCTTTGTGTCATGCATAGCTCTCTCGCGTTGATACCGGACTGCTTCCTCGGTTACGACCCTGCCTGTCTTCGACCCGTCTTCCTCGTCTCTGCCCCGGTAAACTGACCAGCCTTCTGTCGTTGACTACTCTGCCTGCTCTTTCCTTGTCTGATACCTGTCACCTGGGATTCCTGTTTACGGAGACTGTCTGTCTGGAATATTGCTGCCATTCTGTGCGAACCTCAGAATAAACTGTTGGACTATTCCTGATCTGGTCTCAGTCTGTGCTGTACGTGGGTCCTACCTCTGACCTGTTACAGTACAATCTGGCCATAAATGGATCCAGCACAGGTTGATCACCGGATCTCCCGGATGGAGGACATGCTTAACGAGCTGGTTGCGAATTCCGTTGCGGCTGCAGCAGAAAACCAGCAGGTTCTGGCACAAGTTCGGTGTGATGTAGCAAGTCTCCACGCCCGCACCCAGGCCCTGGGGCTAACACCGTCTGTCTCACCGGGAGCCACGTTCTCGTCACCTGCCTCGGCGGGCGCTGCTGCTCCGCCGTCCGCCTCAGCGGGTGTCGCCTGCATTCCACCTTCGATCCGGGAGCCTAACGTGGGAGCACAGGAGCGTTATGACGGCGATCCTGCCACCTGCAATGCCTTTCTCTGCAACTGTTCCATCATTTTTTCCCTCCAGCCGCTCACCTTCTCCTCGGGGGAGGCTAAGGTGGCTTACACCGTCAATCACCTCACCGGACGGGCACGTCTGTGGGGCACTGCGGAGTGGCAGAGAGGGACTCCCGCCTGTCGATCTTTCCGGTCCTTCGCCGACGAGCTCCGGAAGGTTTTTGGTACTGGACCTCTGGGGGCCGACGCCGGACGAGAACTGCTGGATCTGGTCCAGGCAGCCGTTCAGTCACGGATTACGCTATAGACTTTCGTACTACGGCCCCTCTGTGTGACTGGAACCCGGTCGCCCTCCGTGATGTCTTTTTGCGGGGCCTGGCTGGATACATCAAGGACGAGCTGGTTGCGTATGAGCTGCCGTCAACACTGGAGCGCCTGATTGAACTCTGCTCCTGCTCCTGCTTCTACTCCTGCTCCAGACCTCACTGGGGTTCCTGCGGTGTACCACGACCTGAAAGAGGTATTTAATAAAGCTAAAGCCACCTCCCTGCCGCCACACCGCCCTTATGACTGTGCGATTGACTTATTAACGGGCACATCTCCTCCCAAAGGACGTTTGTACTCTCTCTCTGCCCCTGAGAGAAAAGCCATGGAGGTATACATTAGAGACTCCTTGGCGGCAGGGATCATCCGCCCCTCTTCTTCACCTGCTGGTGCAGGATTTTTTTTCGTGGAAAAGAAGGATAAGACACTGCGCCCCTGCATAGACTATCGTGGACTTAATAATATCACGGTTAAGAACCGCTACCCCCTCCCGCTCCTCTCCACGGCTTTTGAACTGCTCCAGGGGGCGACGGTGTTCTCAAAACTCGATCTGAGGAATGCTTATCATCTGGTTCGCATCCGGGAGGGAGATGAGTGGATGACTGCCTTCAACACCCCGACAGGGCATTACGAGTATCTTGTGATGCCCTTCGGTTTGACGAATGCCCCTGCAGTTTTCCAAGCCCTGGTGAACGATGTGCTCCGAGACATGCTGAATAAGTACGTCTTTGTGTATCTGGATGACATCCTGATCTTTTCCCGCAGCCAGGAGGAGCACATCGTCCACGTCAGATCCGTCCTCCGCCGCCTCCTGGACAACGCCCTCTTCGTCAAGGCGGAGAAGTGTGAGTTCCATGTACCCTCAGTCTCCTTCCTGGGGTACATTATTGCCAAAGACTGCATTAAAATGGATCCTGCTAAGGTTTCTGCTGTAACCTCCTGGCCTGTCCCGGAGACACTCAAGCAACTGCAACGTTTCTTGGGGTTTGCCAATTTCTACCGGCGCTTCATCAGAGGTTTCAGCTCCATCGCATCTCCCCTCTCTGCCCTCACCTCATCCAAGACCTCCTTCCGTTGGACCGATGCAGCTCAAGGAGCCTTCGACACCCTCAAGACTCGTTTCTCCACTGCACCCATCCTCCAGATCCCCGATCCAGAGCGCCAGTTCACCGTGGAGGTGGATGCATCCAGCGTGGGGGTGGGGGCGATCCTGTCCCAGCGCGCCGCCAAAGAGCAGAAGCTCCATCCCTGCGCTTTTTTCTCTCGCCGTCTCACTCCCACGGAGAGGAATTATGACATTGGTAACAGGGAGCTTCTGGCGGTAAAGGCGGCCTTGGAGGAATGGCGCCATTGGCTAGAGGGGGCCGAGGTGCCATTCATTGTGTGGACTGATCACCGCAATCTGGAGTATATTCGCTCTGCCAAGAGACTGAACTCAAGACAAGCCCGCTGGTCACTGTTCTTTGAGAGGTTTAATTTCACGCTGTCTTATCGGCCAGGCTCCCGTAACACCAAGCCAGATGCACTCTCCCGCCGATTTCCTGAGAGCCCGGATGAAAGACCTGAACCCTCCACCATTATTCCAGCCTCCTGCCTCGTCGCTTGCGTCACCTGGGAGATCGAGGAGAGGGTGCTGGCAGCCGCTGAGGATCAGCCCGGTCCTAGTTCCTGTCCTCCTGACCGCCTGTTTGTTCCGGCTAGGCTCCGTTCCGATGTGCTCCAGTGGGGGCACGCCTCCCGGCTCACCCGTCATCCAGGCATTCAGCGCACCTGTGATGTCCTGCAGCAGCGCTTTTGGTGGCCTTCGCTGGAGGAGGATGTCCGTGGCTACGTCAACGCGTGTCCTGTTTGCAACCAGAATAAGACCCCTCGTCACCCACCAGCCGGCCTCCTGCACCCCCTGCCTGTCCCTCATCGCCCTTGGTCACACATTTCCCTGGACTTTGTTACCGGTCTACCCCCCTCCAGGGGTCACACTGCCATCCTCACAGTGGTAGACCGGTTCAGCAAAATGGCACTTCATTCCCCTTCCCAAGCTTCCTTCTGCCAAAGAGACTGCCAGTCTGGTCCTCCAACACATCTTTCGGCTCCATGGTCTGCCCACCGACATCGTCTCTGACCGGGGCCCCCAGTTCACTTCCATCTTCTGGAAGGAGTTTTGCAGTCTGCTGGGGTCCTCAGTCAGCCTCTCCTTTGGTTTTCACCCCCAGTCCAACGGGCAGACTGAGAGAGCTAACCAGGACCTGGAAACCACGCTTCGCTGTCTCACGGCTGACAATCCTGCTTCCTGGTCGGAGCAACTCATCTGGGTGGAATATGCCCACAACACCCTCACCTGCTCCTCCACGGGCCTTTCCCCCTTCCAGTGTGCCTATGGGTATCAGCCGCCGCTCTTTGCTAACCAAGAGAGGGAAGCTGCCTGCCCGTCAGCTCAAGCCTTTGTCCGTCGTTGCCGGCGCACCTGGGAACGAGCACGCACCGCCCTCCTGAAGTCTGCTGACCGCTATGCTGCCGCCGCCAACAAGCGCCGTAAGCCTGCTCCCGCCTACCAGGTCGGCCAGAGGGTCTGGCTCTCCACCCGTGACCTGCCCCTCAAGGTGGAGAGTCGCAAGCTGGCTCCCAGGTTTGTGGGGCCCTTCCCCATCTCTCGCATCATTAACCCGGAAGCGGTCCGCCTGCAGCTCCCAGGGTCCATGAAGATCCACCCGACATTCCACGTCTCCAAGATCAAGCCTGTCCGGGTGAGTCCTCTTGTTCCCCCTAAACCACCCCCTCCTCCTCCTCAGCTTGTCGATGGTGGTCCTGTGTATGCTGTCAAGCGCCTCTTGCGCTCTCGCCGCCGTGGACGTGGTATGCAGTATCTGGTGGACTGGGAAGGTTACGGTCCGGTGGATCGTTCGTTGGTTCCGGCCCGGTTCATCGTGGATCCTCGGCTCATCGCAGACTTTCACCGCCTGCATCCGGACCAGCCTGCTCCATCCTCCATCCCGTCCCCTGGGGGACCTGCTGCTGATGGGCCTGCCGACCCACCGGAAGATGGTGGCTCGGATGTGGACACTTCCTCCGGCTCATCTTCCTCTTCTGCAGACGACGATGTGGACTCCGCTGTCTCAGAGGAGTCTTAGCCCCCCCTCCGGCCTCCCCCCTCCCTCCCCACTCAGTCTGGGACGTCTGGAGCCGTCCCTTGAAGGGGGGGGTCCTGTCACAATCCGCTCCTGGTTTTCCCCTCATCCGCCCAGCTCTACCTGCCTTCCACTCCAAACTCATCAGCGCAACTGCCTTCACCTGTGTTTCCTCACCTGATTATCACCTGCCTGCTCAGTACATATACCCTCCCATTCTTCTCAGTCTCTGCCAGATTGTCTTTGTGTCATGCATAGCTCTCTCGCGTTGATCTCCGGACTGCTTCCTCGGTTACGACCCTGCCTGTCTTCGACCCGTCTTCCTCGTCTCTGCCCCGGTAAACTGACCAGCCTTCTGTCGTTGACTACTCTGCCTGCTCGTTCCTTGTCTGATACCTGTCACCTGGGATTCCTGTTTACAGAGACTGTTTGTCTGGAATATTGCTGCCATTCTGTGCGAACCTCAGAATAAACTGTTGGACTATTCCTGATCTGGTCTCAGTCTGTGCTGTACGTGGGTCCTACCTCTGACCTGTTACAGCTGGATTTGTTATTCTGATTTTGTGCTAATATCCATCCATCCATCTTCCACCGCTTATCCGGAATCGGGTCGCGGGGGCAGCAGCTTCAACAGGGAGCCCCAAACTTCCCTTTCCCGGGCCACATCCACCAGCTCTGACTGGGGGATCCCAAGGCGTTCCCAGGCCAGTATTGAGATATAATCCCTCCACCTGGTCCTGGGTCTGCCCCGAGGTCTCCTCCCAGCTGGACGTGCCAGAAACACCTCCCTAGGGAGGCGTCCCAGAGGCATCCGCACCAGATGCCCAAACCACCTCAACTGACTCCTTTCCACGCGAAGGAGCAGCGGCTCTACTCTGAGCCCCTCGCGAACAGCAGTGTTTCTCACCTTATCTCTAAGGGAGACACCAGCTATCCGCCTGAGAAAGCCCATTTCAGCCGCTTGTATCCGCGATCTCGTTCTTTCGGTCATGACCCATCGCTCATGACCATAGGTGAGGGTAGGAACGAAGATTGAACGGTAGATGGAGAGCTTTGCCTCTCGGCTTAGCTCCCTCTTTGTGACAACAGTGCGGTAAAGCGACTGCAATACCGCTCCTGCTGCCCCAATTCTCCGTCCAATCTCACGCTCCATTGTTCCCTCACTCGTGAACAGGACCCCAAGATACTTAAACTCCTTCACTTGTGGAAGGACCTCATTCCCCACTTGGAGAAGGCATTCCACCGGTTTCCTGCTGAGGAGCATGGCCTCAGATTTGGAGGTGCTGATCCTCATCCCCGCCGCTTCACACTCGGCTGCAAACCGGACCAGTGAGCGCTGCAGGTCACAGGCTGATGACGCAAACAGGACCACATCATCTGCAAAAAGCAGTGATGCAATCCTCAGGCCACCAAACTGTAAAGCCTCCTCACCACGACTACGCCTCGATATCCTGTCCATGAAAATCACAAACAGAATTGGTGATAAAGCGCAGCCCTGGCGAAGGCCAACAGCTACTCGGAACAAGTCCGACTTACTGCCGAGAACCCGAACGCAGCTCTCACTTTGGGCGTACAGGGATTGGATGGCCCTGAGAAGAGGCCCCCTCACTCCATACTCCCGCAGTATTTCCCACAGTATATCCCTGGGGACACGATCATATGCCTTCTCCAAGTCCACAAAACACATGTAGACTGGATGGGCATACTCCCAAGCCCCCTCTAGGATCCCTGTGAGAGTAAAAAGCTGGTCCGTTGTTCCACGACCAGGACGGAACCCACATTGTTCCTCCTCAATCTGAGGCTCGACAATCGGCCGAACCCTCCTTTCCAGCACCTTGGAGTAAACTTTCCCAGGGAGGCTGAGGAGTGTGATGCCCCTGTAATTGGCACACACCCTCTGGTCCCCCTTTTTAAAAAGAGGAACCACCACCCCAGTCTGCCACTCTTTCGGCACTGTCCCAGATTTCCACGCAATGTTAAAGAGGCGTGTCATCCACGACAGCCCCTCAACACCCAGAGCCTTCAGCATTTCCGGGCGAATCTCATCAATACCCGGGGCTTTGCCACCGTGCAGTTGTTTAACTACCTCGGTGACTTCGCCCCAAGAGATTGACTCTGATCCCCCATCATCCTCCAGCTCTGCCTCTGCAACAGAGGACGGGTCAGTTGGGGTAGTTGGATTCAGGAGTTCCTCAAAGTGTTCCTTCCACCGACCGACAACCTCCTCAGTCGAGGTCAACAGTGTCCCATCTTTGCTGTATACAGCTTGGATGGTTCCCCGTTTCCCCCTCCTGAGGTGTCGGACAGTCCTCCAGAACAACTTTGGTGCTGTCCGATAGTCCTTCTCCATGGCCTCTCCGAACTCCTCCCACACCCTCTGTTTTGCCTCCATCACAGCCGAGGCTGCAGTCCTTTTGGCCTGTCGGTACCCTGCAACTGCTTCAGGAGTCCCCAGGGACAACATGCCCCTGAAGGCCTCCTTCTTTAGTCGGACGGCTTCCCTGACCACCGGGGTCCACCACGGTGTTCGAGGGTTACCGCCCCTTGAGGCACCCAAGACCTTGAGACCACAGCTCTCAGCTGCAGCTTCAGCAATGGAAGCTTTGAACATCGACCATTCAGGTTCAATGCCCCCAGCCTCCACAGGGATGCACGAGAAGCTCCTTCGGAGGTGTGAATTGAAGGCCTCACGGACAGAGTCCTCCTCCAGACGTTCCCAGTTCACCCGCACTACTCGTTTGGGCTTACCAGGTCTATCCAAAGGTTTCCTCCGCCAACGGACCCAACTCACCACCAGGTGGTGATCAGTTGACAGCTCTGCCCCTCTCTTCACCCGAGTGTCCAAAACACACGGTCGAAGATCAGATGATACGATCACAAGATCAATCATTGACCTCCGACCCAGGGTGCTCTGGTACCAGGTACACTTATGAGCATCCTTGTGTTCGAACATGGTGTTAGTTATGAACAATCCGTGACTAGCACAGAAGTCCAACAACATAACACCACTCGGGTTCAGATCAGGGAGGCCATTCCTCCCAATCACGCCCCTCCAAGTGTCTCCATCATTGCCGACGTGTGCGTTGAAGTCCCCCAGGAGAACAATGGAGTCCCCTGCAGGGATCCCTTCAAGGACCCCATTTAGGGACCCCAAGAAGGCCGAATACTCTGAACTGATATTTGGTGCATATGCACAAACAACAGTCAGAGTTTTCCCCCCCACAGCCTTAAGGCGTAGGGAAGCGACCCTCTCATCCACCGGGGTAAACTCCAACACAGCGGCGCTCAGGCGGGGGCTTGTGAGTATCCCCACACCCGCCCTGCGCCTCACGCCTGACGCAACTCCGGAGTAAAACAAGGTCCAACCCCTATCCAGGAGTTTGGATCCAGAACCGAGGCTATGCGTGGAGGTAAGCCCCACCAGATCCAACTGGTAGCTCTCCACCTCCAACACAAGTTCCGGCTCCTTCCCCGCCAGTGAGGTGACATTCCACGTCCCCAAAGCCAACTTCTGCCGCCCGGGTCTGGTCCGTCGTGACCCCCTGTCGTCACTGCCACCCATATGGCAGCGCACCCGACCCCATCGGTCTGCCCTGCGGGTGGTGGGTCCACAGGGGTGGGAAGAATCCACGTTGCCTTTTCGGGCTAAGCCCGGCCGGGCCCCGTGGCAGACCCGGTCACCAGGCGCTCGCTGACGGGCCCTCCGTCCAGGCCTGGCTCCAGACGTGGGCCCCGGGCTTCCTCCGGCCAGGGTCACAGTTTTCCCTTTTCCGTTTTTCATGGGATATTTGAACCATTCTTTGTCTGGCCCTTCACCTGAGACCTGTTTGCCTTGGGTGACCCTACCAGGAGTACAAGACTCCCGACAACATAGCTCCCAGGATCCTTAGGGCACACAAACCTCTCCACCACGTTAAGGTGATGGTTCCTTGGAGAGGTTTGTGCTAATATATTTTGTGGTAAACAATTATTGGCTGCTTTATACATGAGTTAAGCAGTTTTGTAGCTTATGATGTCATGTATTTTCAGTAGTTTAGATTTAATGAATAATTGATTTGTATGAGCTCTATAATGTTCATTGTGAATAATTCTTATGGCTCTTTTCTGGATCAAAAATAAAGGTTGTAAGCCACTTTTATATGTGTTTCCCCATACTTAAGCACAGTAGTTAAGATTGGGCAAGACTAATGCACGATATATTATATAAAGTGCCTTCTGATTTAATAGTTTTTGAGTTTTCCAGAATATCGATACACTTCAGGCTAACTTTTTTTACAATTCTCTTACATGAGGTTTCCAATTTAACATCTCAACAATGATCACTCCTAGCAATTTGAATTCAGCAACCTGCTTAATATTTACTGTACTTCATTCACCTTGATATTAATTTTGCGTTTGCAGCTTTTCTTCCCAAATAACATATATTTAGTATTTGTTAGGTTCAAGGATAATTTGTTTATATCAAACCATAATTGCAGCTTGGCCAATTCCTCATTTACTGTCTGGGCTAATTTATGCATGTCATTACCTTTGCAAAGGATTGTTGTATCATCCGTGAAAAGCATCATTTTAAAGACATTTGAAACCTTACATAAATCATTTATGTAAAGTATAAACAATTTTGGACCCAACACTGACCCCTGTGGTACCCCACACACAATGTCTAATGTTTTTGACGTCCTCCCACCCAGTGTGGCGTATTGTGATCTATTATGTAAGTAGCTCTTAATGCAATTTAGTACTGTGCCCCTACATCCAAATCGTTCCAGTTTCTCAGTTAGAATTTCATGATCGGTTGTGTCGAGAGCTTTTTTGAGGTCAATAAAGATTCCTAAGGAGTACGTCTTTTGATCTATGGCATCAGTTATGACTTCTATTGTTTCTGTCAGCGCTAACACAGTCGAATGATCCTTCCTGAAGACGTACTGACTGCAGTCAAGGAGATTGTGCTTTGTTATGAATTTATCAAGTCTGTTATTGAACAGCTTCTCTAGGATTTTTGATAACTGTGGTAGTATTGAAACAGGTCTCCAATTTATAAATTCACAAGCATCCCCATTTTTATATATTGGAACCACTTGTGCAATCTTTATTGCAATCTTTACACCCCAGTTTGAAATGACAAGTTACATATGTGTGTAAGAGGTAGCAGAATTCCATCCAGTATGTCCTCGATTACCTTCATATCAAATCCATTCACATCAATAGAAGTTTTTGCTACACATTGGCTGACCAGGTGTCTTATCTCTGTGTCCTTCACTGTCGCCAGAAACATTGATTTCGGGTTCCTTCCTCTAATGTTGTCAAAATAATCCCAGTGCAAGTGCTAGACAGGAATGTTTTCTGCCCGCTCAGGCCTGACACACATAAAGAATTCATTGAATTTATTAGCTACTTCATCCATGTCCTTTAATTTGTATTTTTAATATTAAAGTATACTGGATAGGATGATTTGGCCTTATTTTGGGGTAGCAGTGGCTCAGCGGTAGAACAATTGTCTTGAAGACAGGATCGCCCAGCCATTTGGGGTTTGAATCTCGCTCCCGCCAGAACATCCATCAGAGTGTGAGCTGATGGTGGGAGGTGTCGGCTCACCTCCCAGTCACTGCCGAGGCACCCTTGAGCAAGGCGCCGTACCCCCTACAAGATGCTCATTGGGGTGCGACCCATCACTCCGCCTCCCTTATATCTCTGTATGTCCTCTCTGTATAGTAATTGCATGCCTACAGGCCCCTAGTGTGTGCTGTGTTCAAGGGCCTGTAACCTGTAACCCCTGTGTGTAATTAACACATATATGTACATGTGAGTGTGAAGCATAAAAAGAATTTCCCCAAGAGGGACAAATAAAGTGCTGGTTTTGTTGTGTAACATTGTTGACTATGTCCCATAGTTTTCTGGTGTAGTTCTTATTTTCTGCTAGCAGGTTGCTATAGTATTCTTTCTGACAAGTTCTTATAACATTTAATTTATTTATATATTTGTTTAATTTAGCTTCTGCTTGTTCTGTTCTTTACTTAATAAACCTGTTCGGACCCTCTAACATTTTTGGAGGATCGTTTTGAGCTGTTGCACAGTTTGCCCCTGCAGGGTTCCGTAGCGTTACGTTGTAGTTCAGCAAGCAACAACAGTTGTTTCTACTCACCGTCTCATTTTTCTTCCATGTCTGAAAAGCTTATAAGTCTGTGAGTACATGCATTTATTTTAGAGTGAATTTGCTGGTCGTGGTGTCGCAGTTCGTT
Source organism: Antennarius striatus (assembly GCF_040054535.1). NCBI lineage: Eukaryota > Metazoa > Chordata > Actinopteri > Lophiiformes > Antennariidae > Antennarius > Antennarius striatus. The sequence continues at coordinate 13,938,062 of NC_090783.1, read as the reverse complement.
TGCGTTGTGTATGTTATAGTTGGTCGTGCTATGTGCTAAAGCGCTAGCCCGTTAATGGGATTTTTCATGCTATATTAGCATTGAACTAATCGCTGTTTGTTACTGTTAGACTGTGTGGAGTTGGTAATAACTAGTTTGTATTACTACGTTTTGTGTTTGTGAATGTATGGGAATCAAAGTCTGACATGTTGTTTTTGTATGTTTATTTCAGTTTAATAGCAATTTTCAGTAAAATATCAAACCTGCCTGAAGACTACGATGTTTTATTGAGAAATTGTTTAACTATCTGCCAAGCTAGAAGTCAGCTACAGTATATTCCTGCGAGGGCAGAATTAAACATTTATATAATGTATTCTTTTTTTGACAGGCATTTATTCAGTGACGTAGTCATCCATGGTTTCTTCACTCCTTTTTTCTTTAAATACATTTTCTTCACTGGACAATGAAAATTTTTCAAAATTTTTTTTTTCAATTTTTCAATTTTTTCAGAGATAGTCATATACAGTATTAACATCCTCAGCAGTGTAAACATCAGTTTTGAGTTAATAAGTCATTTCTTAGTGCATTCATTCTTTCTTCAGTTTTGACTGTCTTGTATAATGTTTGGGCCTGTTCCTGACACACAAGTTTGCTTCCAGTCATAGTTGGTAAATATTGGGAGGTGATCACTTATGTCATTGATCAGCAGTTCACTCATAGTCTCATTGAGCATAACATTGGTGAAAATATAGTCAATTAAAGTAGCACTATGAGTTGTGATTCTACTTGGTCTAGTAATTAATGGTTGAAGACCAAATGTGTACATAGTATTTATGAAGATTTCAGTTTGTGCATTTTTGTTGGGGTTTAACAGATCAATGTTGACATCACCACATAAAAACATGTTTGTGATTAATTTTCGAGTAAATTTCCCACACATTCTGTAACTTCTTCTATTGTGGAATCAGGTGCTCTGTAGACACAACTAACAATAATATTTTTGCCTTTTTTAACAAACACTTCCACAGCTACACATTCCATTATATTGCCAACAGATATCGACATATTTTTTAGAGTCTCAAACTTGATGTTGTCTTCAATAAAGAGGGCAACTACCCCCCCTCCTTTATTTTTCCTCTTCACACAAGTCATGTTGTATCCCTCCAAATAGAAATCCATGCCTTTGTTTTCATTAATCCAAATTTCTGTCACAGCGGTGATTTTAAATGGATTTTCAAACTGGATTATGTAATCCTTAATGTGTCCAAGGTGTTGGTGTATAGACTCCTACTGTTGAAGTGAGTTAGTGATAGCTTACCATCTGGTTTAAATTTCTTGTTGTATTGCTCCTCGGTGTGAAATCTGTTCTTTCTCATCGTGCCATTATAGAAATTGTTAGCTGGGTCAATAATTCCATTTGGGTCAGACAGGGTATAATCCACAAAGTGATCGGTTTTCAATTCCAGACTATCTTGATCAGCAGTTCTCTGTATTATATCTTTCATTTCTCTCCTCTGGCCACGACATGAGCGTAATTTCTCAGCTTAGGTTTGATGCCGGTGACGAGCACATAATTTATTTGAACGCTTTGTTCGAATTCCTCCATTCTTTGTTGTCCCTGCTCTGCGTCTTTCTGCATTTTTCCATGTCATCCTCCATTTTTTGCATGCGGTTAATTAGCGGTTTCAGCTTGTCTTCCATCCTCTTATAAAGTTCACTGTTGAACTTATCGAAGTCACTCCTTAGCACTTTCACAGTACTCCTTAGCTCATCCACCCCAGAGGCCACCCGCTCAAGGTTTTTTTTTCATGTTTTTATTGATACTGCTCGGATTTCCCTCTTCCTCTCGTCATTTTGAAGGAATCAGTAAGAGCCAGTGAGAGTTAATCCAGTATAAGTTCGAGAGAAATAGCGAAAGTTAGCAACAATGAGAGACAGGAGAAAACATGTGTGCCCGAAGTGTTTAAGGGATTTGTTGTTTATCATACACATTATGAACATTTCCAGCAGCATTTCTCCATCTATGAACACCGCTAAATTAGAAGTTTTCTGCAGCTCTATACTGTCAGGATGCCAGTATTCTTTGATTAGGACTTCGCAATTAATTCAAAATGCTGCTGCGGGTATACTGACATCACACATGTCCTGGAATCTTTCCATTGGCTCTTACTTGAATTCAGAATAGAATTTAAAATCCTCCTAATTACTTATAAAGCTCTTCACTCGCAGGCTCTTTTTTATATTGAAGAGCTTATCAAACTTTATCATCCTCCTGGCTACTTTTTGGAACTTTTGGTTACCCAGAAAGTCTCTAAAAACAGATCAGAAAGTAGAAGTTTTAGTTACAGAGCTTCACTACTATGGAACTTGTTATGCCCCCGGTCTAGGGGAACCTTGGTCACAACACGCTTGTGCGCTCCCCCCGTCTTCTCACCACAGGAAAAGCCAGCGACAACAGTAAACCAAGTTCAACAAAAAGAGAGCAGTTTTATTTTCCTCAGAGGGAGAACAGGTGCCAACATAACAAACATAAAATATCCTAAATCAACCCTACTTTCCTAACAAAAGAAAAAGGGAAATAAATAACAAGGTACTATCCTGACTAATTTAAAACAGGAGAAAAGGGTTGAAAGAAAACGGCTTCTCCCTCCTACCAACTGCTCAAATTGTCCATCAGATATTTACAAAGTTACACGGTCAGCTTTAGCTTACCCAAAAACTACGAACACAGAATTGCCACGTTAACACTATAACAACAGTTTATCAAGCTGGCGTTTCCTGGCGGTGGAAAGGCTGGAGAGGAGACAGAGTGCAGTCGGCGGGCTGTTCAAATAGGTCAGGGGCCCGCCTCCTGACCAATCGTGCAGCAGCAATCAGGCGAGCCAGCCAATGAGCGGACACCACCTGCTCCTAATTCACTCATTGAAAAAAAACCCCCACACACACACAAACCAAGGAGTGAGAGGAGACACTGCAACACAACACATACATAACAATACATGACCCATAAGGTCATAACAAACTATCTTCCTATTTCCGTATGGGCGATGGAAACTGTTAGTTTATGAAAGGCTAGATTGAAAACATTCCTATTTCATATAGCTTAAAGTCAGGAACAACCCATTTGCAGTCAAGCTGTAATAGGTCAGACTGCTGTCTAGTCTAACGGACAGAGAAATCAGAGCGTCCACACAGAATACCTAGTTTCCAGTTCAGTTCCAGCCCAGTTACCCAGTTTGAGGAACCCATGCAACTAAGTCATGCCCTCTCTCTCCCAAGAGCAATGTTCAAGGAAAATGCAAGCTGATGAATGTATTTACTTTGGCCAGTTGGGTCATTTTCAGGCAGCTTGTGCTCTCTGGGTAAAATATCAATTCTCATCAGTAACAGCGGGGCTACTGGTGAGCAAATCTAACCTTTCTGCCACACTCTACAATGATCCCAGGTCAAGGCTTACTTCTGTCACAAACATCTATCTCTTCCTCTGTTAGCCTTGATTGATTCGGGTGCCGATCAGAGCCTTCTTGACTCTGCACTTGAGAGTCCCATCATATTAATTGTGGTCAATTCTTGACTCATGTTATTCACCAATCTGAACTCCTGCTTCCCATTTTTTCAGGCAAACATCTTGTGTACATTTGGCTCTACGTATCCTCTTGTCCTCAGATGCCTCTGGTTCTTAGGGACTCTTGTCTTAGGTCACACTTCACTGAAACGTACGATCCTGGATAACTACGTTTTCATTGAGGGTACACTCTGGATACTATCCTTGTTGACTTTGTGTCAACAAGGATAGTACTGGACCAGTAAGACAAAACGTGGAGGTCTTGTCTTGTTCTCGTGAACCAAAATGAAGTGTTGGCTGTTGGGCGGCATCCCTGTGTTGCGTATATTGCCTCCATCCGCTAAGCCTACATCTCAGTGAGGGGGAGGGGGATGAATGGAAGCTAGAACACTAAATACTGTACATACCTATGTATACATATTTATTCTCTCTATTCTGTCTTTCTTACAATTTGTTTTTAGTTCTTCATTCTTAAACCATTCCCGATGGCTTTTTTTTCTGGAGCAGTACAAAAATAAGGAAAACCAGTTCACTACTTGGAGATCAATGATGTATTAATAAAACAGTTTACTCATACTCATAAGCACCTGTAAATAAGATAAAAATGTGCCGTATGTGTGTGTGTGTGTGCTCACTGTGACACTGAGGATACCCCATACACAGACAAAGACACACACGTTTAGGCAGGCAACACAAATATGGATTGAAGTGCAGCTAATTCATTAGCCAAATGCAAGCTGGTTTTACTTATGGTCATAAGCCATTATAAATCATATAAAATGTGGTGTTTGTGATGTGTTTGTTTGCTATGATGCTGAGAATATGCCATATGCAGATACATGCACATTGTGGCGTATGTGATGTGTGTATGTATATGTGTGTGTGCGAGTGTGTGTGTGTGTGTTTGCTATGATGCTACATACACATGTATGCGGACACATAAACACACTTTGAGAGGTTTCACATACACAGACCGAAGCACAGCTAGCTAGTTAACCAAATACTAGCTGACTTCATCAGCTTGTGAGGAAGTTTCATTGTGTAGGTCTCAGCCAGGGCATTGCCACACATTGCTACTATAGCCTGGACACGGACTTCACCTCGGGGATGTACATCCCTGAAGAAGGGTGTGTTCTCACACAGACAAGCTCGGGTTATGTCAATCACTGTCAGTCACTCCCATCATGATGTCTCGATGGGTGCTGATCTGACCCTTTTAATCCATTCAAGATCTTAAAAATTCTACTGACTGCTTTCCACTTTTTTGACATTGAATAAATGGAAAATGTCTTGGGCAGTATTCTCAAAGATAAAAGAAAATCTCAAAGGTATTTACTGAATTCCGCAGTGCACCAGCATCACGCCCTGAGTGTACCCTGCTTCACGCTCCCTAATGACTGGGATAGACTCCAGCACCCCGTGACCTGCGACAGCGGAAGAAGTCGGTATAGAACTTCAATTATATTATAATATAATAATATTTCTGTAAAACTCAACATCTCCAAAAAACAAAACTACACGTGGAGCAAGAAGGAGGGAGAGTTTGATATTTCCCAGGCACTCTGTTGTCATTCACTGCTCCAGTATTCATTCTTCTTTCACAAATATGAAAGATATGAATTATATGTTGGGGTGTGTGTAGTACTGTGTGGCAACTTTTACTATTACTTGTCAATAATTGCCTTCACATTATCTATTCTGTTGTTACCCATGTACTACACCTGAAATAGCAGGCATTTGCAATATTGCAGGACAGAAAAATTCAATGACCGTTTAGACTACTTGTCAGGTTTAAGCAACCGAAAACACTTAAAACACACTCACAAAAAGGAGAAGACAACAGTTATATTTTTTACTCGCAAGGTGAACAGACAGAGATGAGCTCAGTTACAGATCTCCAACCCGTTCTCCACATGTCTTTGCCGAAACCTCTTTTTTATTCTCTTGGGGCGTTCCCTGTTTACATTATTTTTCTTAGGGATGGGGGCAGAAAAACCAAAGTAAAACAACCCCTGTGGCATGATGCCATAAAAGAGTTAATACTGTAATTGTTTTTACGGCATCCTCTCCTTAAATAACAACAACAACAACCAGGCACGTTCCAAATTAACAGTTCAGAGGTCACATCCTGCTCAAGAGACCTCTACTATCACTCAGGTGATCCCCCTGCTGCTGTTGTCTCCCTAAAAAATAACTCAATACATAGCAAGACAGTTACACACAGATATAAACATTTATATGGTCATGCTATGTTGTACAAAGAATAAAGGAATATAAAAGAGTAAATATGAGATAACTTATATACATTATTCTAACATTTCCCTCCTGTTTATCACATATTTGCTCAAATCCTCACATCACTGTATCAACCTCTTCATAATGATTTTCAGCTCTCAGTTAATTTTTATGAGCACAAACACGTTTACAGTCGGAGATAATATTTTCACGTTTAATTCATAATCCTCATTGTCATCGTCCTTGTAGGCATCAGGAGTGAGCAAATGGTACATTTGAGCCATGCTTTCTTCCATAGGTGAAATAGCTGTGGTGATCAAACGGTTAACAAGAGAACGCAGACAAGGTATAAAACAACATCCACACAAAGTCACAATTGCAGTGAAAACTGCATTTTAAATTAAAACTGAAGTCACCAAGGCTCTATACTTGACAAAAGCATTCATCCATGAATCCCACATGGATGTGTTGACTCCAGAGTGTTCCTTCATTTTGCCATTGACAGTCCTAAATCTCTCTATAGCTTTGGTGAGGTTTCCGTCAGCAGCTGTGTTATTGGGGATAAAAGTGCAACACCCCTCCCCAAACATTCAGCAAACCCCTCCCTTCTCCGCCAACATGTCTACGGCCATTCTGTTCTGAAATGCCATGAGGGAGGTTGCTGACAGCTGATTGTAAACAGCCTCAAACCCACTCTGTGTCCAGTTCCCCGGTTTTTAAACATACAGTAGTGGATGTAATTGATCCCATCTACGTTCCTATTAATCAACACCACCAACAAATCAAGGACTCAAACCCTCCTGCTACCTGATCAGCTAATTTTGGCACTAATGGCGTCAATATAAGTTAGTTCATTATAATAATGTGAATGTGTTTGCATATGTATGGTATAATTGGGAAGTCCCCACACCACCACCAAATATCAGCTCTTACACCAGCTTGTTGTGTATAATTGTTAATTCTAGGTTAGTCTGTTGTTTCCATAGTACTATTTACACACAACAACAGGGAAATAAGGGTCAGATCCCTGGGACCAGGCCCACAGCAATAACCCCCAACAGGATGTGCTGAACAGTGTGGCATTTGGGGGGCATCTTTCACCATCACGAAGAGAAAAGGTCAATCTAAGTTGTTTCCTCAGATGTCTGAGGGTTACTCTATCTTTAAAAAATGTAGCATCTTCACTATGACCAGGCGACCAGTACTCGGTTGTAATAAAAGTACTCCAATCAAGTTGCAAAACGTGTCCAGTTAAGTACCACCATTAGCCTGAGCAATATTTACCCAAAGTTTCTGTTCTACTCCAAAATCCTTTCAATGCTGTTATAGGAATATCCACAGAGGTTGTAGTATTAGGAGGCACTGTGAGAGTAATTGAATTGCTGTACGCTCAGGATATTATTCATGGAGTGTAAGTAAGTAAGTAAGTGTAAGTGCAACATTTCTTTTTGCAAGCTTGGTTTTTCGCAACTGAAATGTGTGAGGATTTGACGCCTCACATAGATACCACACGAATAGAAAAGTTAAAAACAGAAAGAAAATCCATGTCCAACTTCTTATAGCCTGTTTTAAACATTTAGGGGTCATTTTGGCTGAAATACGATGCCCTCTAACAGGATTGGTGTGTTGTAAGATCTTCACTGACTTTCGGATCTCACCAGTCTCTACACATCTGGATCCACCCTATTATCAGTCTTTTGCTCACCTCCCCTATCGGGCCTTTCGGCCGAAATTACCTTTTTACAGTGTGTTGAATGAACCCAGGTTGATCTCTTTGCTACTTTCACAATGGTGGGGGTCATTCAACAATACCCAATGTGGTCCTTCCCACTTGGGTGCATACCAGTGCTTCTTCTTTATGCTTAGTTGAGCCGATCCCCTGGCTCAACTAATTGGACTTACTGCTGGGAGACAAAGGGATTCTCATCAAATTGTTTTTGTTTTTCCAAGATATTTCTCTTATAATCAGCTAAATTAGCTTCATCAAGAAATTCCCATTGATTTTTAAATTGGGGTAAGGTCTTCCGAAAAGCGTTTCATAGGGTGTTAACGCTGAAGTGTATGTAATATTGATATATAATTGTACCAAGTCTACACATTGTATCCATGGTCTTCCTGTTTCCTTAATACACTTTCTCAATCTGTGTTTGATCGTTCCATTCATTCTTTCCACCAGACCAGCACTTTGAGGGTGGTAAGCACAATGCTTTTTTAAATTGATATGAAACATTACTCCGATCTTTTTCACAACTTGATTAACAAAGTGAGTGCCATTATCACTATACATTTTCTCAGGAATACCATATCTGGGAAAGATGTCTTTATCAATCAATCAACTCAATCAACTTTTATTTATATAGCGCTTAATCATATCTGAAGACATCTCAAAGCGCTTTACAGATAGAAAACCAACGATGCCCTCCAGAGCAAGCATAAGCGACGGTGGCGGGGAAAAACTCCCTCATTGAGGAAGAAACTCCGGGCAGGACCCAGGCTCTGGAGAGTGGTCATCTGCCTTGACCTGTTGGTTGGGAAATAAAAATACATTGGGGAAAGAGATCGATCAAGTAAAAGAGATGGAGAGAGAGAGAGAGTGAGACAGTGGCAGATGAGCCAGTTTCATGTCCATAGTGCGCTGTCGCTGAATTGGGGGCGGGATTTCCAGGCCTTTGGGTATCCTGTCTTCCATCCGCGTTCTCCACCTGTTCCACAGGTGGAGAACGCGCTTTCGCCACCGTCAATGCATCTGGGTGTTTCGTTGGGAAGAATTCTATCCATTTTGAAAAGACATCTATTATGACCAAGCAATACTTTTTACCTTCACTTTTATTTAACTCTATAAAGTCCATATGGATGATTTGAAATGAATATTAAAGTGTAGTGAATCATCCTCTACATAGTGTCAAATTCCCTTGACTTGTATTTAGCGCACACATGAATTTGTTCTGCTACAGATATTTTAGCTGTTTTTATCTGCAAACGCATACTTAAAATCTGTATAAATTGTAATTTCCTTATTTTTCATTACTTTACATACTTCAGTTAACACTGCTAGTTCAGCTGCTTGAGCTGAATAATTAGACGGTAAACATTCGGCTTTTACTACAGTTTTTTGTGTTACACTCCTGTCAATCATGTTTAGTGCCATCTTCAGGAAGTGATAACAATGTAGCTGGATTTAACGTTGTGCACCTCTGTATAGTCAGATGAGGTTAAGATAACAGTGTTGCCATGCAAGACAGATGTCTTTTAGGTGATAAAAATGTCATATTAGTCTGCAGGAACAGAGCAGAGACAGCATGTGGTACCCTTAAAATCAAAGGATGAAACAAGACTATCGTAGTACTTGTTTCCAGAGTCATAGATGCTGCAATGACTACTTTAACAAAGTGTGGTAATGCACATGCCACACTGTCCAATTTAGATATGAGGCATACGCTATGGCTTCATTTTATCTCCACATTGTTGTACTAAAACTGAGGTCACAAAATGACCTTTACAATCTACCATTTGAATAAAAGGTAATCTGGCAAGGCTAGATTCCAGTGCTAGATAGCAAAATTTGCTTTATTTTACAAAAGGCATCTTCAGCCTCTACTATCCATTTTAGAGGTGCTGTTATCTTAAAGTTTTCATCATACATCATTTTACTCAAAGGTGAGGTTATTTTCACATAGTCTGGCATCTAATTTCTGCAATAATTTGTCAATCTTAAAAATGACATCATCTGCTTTTTAGTTTGTGGTTTAGGCAATTGAAGAATTGCAGTTTTTCTGTCTTCTACTATTGTTCTTCCTCCTGCACTCAGATTATGTCCCAAGTATTTCACCTGTTGTGTCACAGTCTCCGCCTCATATTCCCCTCCTGTCACACCCCTGCAGTATTTTTCCACTCTCCCTCACTCTGCTCCACTCTACCTGCCGGCCACGCCTACTGCTTCAGCCCATGCTGCTCACCTGCTTCTGATCACTGCAATCAAGCCTGCATTTAGTCTCTCCAGCACCTTCACTCCATGCCAGATTGTTCTTCAGCGTCATGCGAGACTTTCCAGCGTTTTTTCCCTGTCTGATTTTCCGGTATCGACTCTGCCTGTCCCTGACCTGCCATCCTTGTCTGCCTCCCGGTAAACTCACCTGCCTTCTGTCCCTGACCTCGTGCTTCGCCTCAGCACCTCTGGTATCTGCCTGCTCGTTTGGTTTCGACTCCTCCGCCTGGCCTCGTCTCTTCTCCTGCCTGTTCCTAAACGGTACCTCTGCCTTCACGGACTGTTCACCTGGCTTCGACCTCCCTGCCTGCCGCGACCTCTCTTTGGCTCACTCCTCGTCGGCCTCACAGTTCGTGCTGCCTGCTCTCCAGAACTCAGGGCGTCCTGCCTCGGCTGAAGTAAGCTACATCTTATCTCCTCTACAAAGGAGTACTGCATTTGGGTCCAAACAACACCCGTTACAGTACAATCTGGCCAGAAATGGACCCAGCAGACCCCACATCCCCCCAGTCTCGCCTAGCCCTCGTGGAGGCAATGCTTCAGCAGCATGAGTCTCTGTTAGCCTCCAACGCGGCAGAGGCTCGTCAGTCTGCATCATCCCTGGAACGAGCGCTAACCTCGCTAGCTGCCCAGGTACAGCAGATGGCAGCTTCCTTGGCGCAACACGCTGCTTCCGTCCCAGTTCCGGCCCCTCCTTCTCCCACCCTTGTGCCATCATCAAGCTCCACATCTGAGCCCCGTGTGGGGGCGCCAGAGCGCTACGATGGGGGTTCCTGAGGGTTGCAATCCCTTTTTGACGAACTGCTCAATCCTGTTTGCCCTGCAACCCCATACCTTCACCACAGAGGGGGCCAGAGTCGCCTTCGCCATCAATCACCTCACTGGTAGAGCACGTCTGTGGGGGACGGCGGATTGGGAGAGAGGCACGCCTGCCTGCGCCACATTCCAAGCCTTCGGTGAGGAGCTTCGCAAGGTGTTCGGACCCGTTTCCCTGGGTCCTGATGCAGCAGGGGGACTCATGAGTCAGAGGCAGGGAGATCGGACAGTTTCGGACTATGCCATAGACTCACTATGCCATGTGACGCCTTCCTAAATGGGCTGGCTCCTTACGTAAAGGATGAGCTGGTTCCGTTCGACCTTCCCAATTCCCTGGACGGTCTCATTGAGCTGACTACGAGGCTGGACAGGCGGATACAGACGAGGAGAAAGGAACAACGCCGTGAGAGAGGTGATCCCCGGCGTTCTGCTCGTTCACATAGGGTCCCAGTCATTCCTGTTCCCTCTTCTGAACCTATGCATGGGGGGGTGGAACCCATGCAGGTGGGGCGAACCAGCCTTACACCAGAGGAACGAGAACGACGACGCCGGGAAAATCTGCCTCTACTGTGGCCAAGCCGGCCATTTTGTCTCCCGGTGTCCAGTAAAAGGGAGGGCTCAGCAGTAGAAGGGGGCATTTTGCTGAGCCGGTCCCAGAACTCTGCCTCTAGCCCACGACCTCTGTTTCATGCCCAGCTCCTGTTGGTAGGGGGGTCCCACACCCTCGCCACCTTCATCGACTCGGGGGCAGACGTCAACCTGATGGATGAGGACCTCGCCCGTCAACTGGACATCAGTCGAGATCCTCTCCCTCGCCCCATGCCAGCCAGCGCTCTGGACGGTCATCTCCTGGGAACTGCCACCCATCAGACTGCCCCCATCTCTATGCTCCTGTCTGGCACACACCGTGAAACCATCCGGTTTCATATCCTGAGGTCTCCCAATCTTCCCCTCATCCTCAGCTACCCCTGGCTTCGACGCCACAACCCCCATATAGACTGGTCCACGGGGTCCATCCTGGGATGGAGTCCCTCCTGTCAGCAGATTTGCCTCAGACCTGTGGGGGCCCCCACGCCGTCTGCCAGCCCCTGTTCCATTCCTGATCTCTCCATGGTGCCTTCTGACTATCACGACTTCCGGGAGGTGTTCAGTAAGGCGAGGGCCACCTCTCTACCTCCTCATCGGCCCTACGACTGCGCCATCGACCTCCTTCCCGGCTCTGTACCCCCCAAGGGCCGTCTCTACTCGCTGTCCGCACCTGAAAGGGAGGCCATGGAGACCTACATCAGCGATGCCCTGGCTGCCGGAAACATTCGACCCTCCTCGTCACCTGCTGGAGCGGGGTTTTTCTTCGTCGACAAGAAGGATGGGTCTCTGAGGCCGTGCATCGACTACCGAGGTCTGAATGACATCACTGTGAAGAACCGCTATCCTCTCCCCCTCATCGCCTCAGCTTTTGAGCTGCTCCAAGGGGCCACCGTGTACACCAAGCTGGATCTCCGCAACGCCTACCATCTGGTGCGGATCCGAGAGGGAGATGAGTTGAAGACGGCCTTTAACACCCCTACAGGACACTACGAATATCTGGTGATGCCGTTTGGCCCGGCTGTGTTCCAAAACCTCATCAATGATGTGCTGAGAGACATGCTAAACAAGTTTGTGTTTGTCTATCTAGATGATATCCTGATCTTCTCCCGGTCCAAGCAGGAACATATCCTCCGTGTCCAGACGGTGCTGCAGCGCCTGCTAGAGAGCTCCCTGTTTGTCAAGGCCGAAAAGTGTGAGTTCCATGCCTCCTCTGTCTCCTTCTTAGGTTACATCATTGGCCGGGACCGCATGGAGATGGACCCCGCAAAGGTCTCAGCTGTCGCCTCCTGGTCTGTCCCTGACTCTCGCAAGCAGCTGCAACGCTTTTTGGGGTTCGCCAACTTCTACAGGAGGTTTATCCGGGGCTACAGCACGGTGGCAGCACCTCTCACCGCCCTCACCTCCTCCAAGGTCCCTTTCCACTGGACTTCGGCCGCCGAGGAGGCATTCCAGCTCCTGAAAGGGCGTTTCACCTCGGCCCCCATTCTCCTGATTCCTGACCCTGAGAGACAATTCGTTGTGGAAGTCGACACCTCTGATGTGGGGGTAGGGGCCGCTCTCTCTCAGCGTTCTGCCAAGGATCAAAGACTACACCCTTGTGCTTTCTTCTCCAGGCGTCTGTCCCCAGCAGAGATTAATTATGACATTGGGAACCGAGAACTATTGGCGGTGAAGCTGGCTTTGGAGGAGTGGCGCCACTGGTTGGAGGGCACCAAGACCCCCTTCCTCGTCTGGACTGACCACAAGAATCTGGAGTACATCCGCTCAGCCAAGAGACTGAACTCCCGTCAGGCCCGGTGGGCTCTATTCTTCGCCAGATTCCGTTTTACCCTCTCCTACCGGCCAGGCTCCCGCAATGTAAAACCTGACGCCCTATCCCGACAATTCATGGGCGGGGAGGAGGCCCCCTCTAGTCCTGACAACATCCTTCCTGCTTCTCATCTGGTGGCCGCTCTCACCTGGGAGGTGGAGAGCTGCTTTGGAGGACCAGCCGGGGCCCAGCTCCTGCCCCCAAAACCGCCTATTCGTTCCCCAGCAGCTAAGGTCTGAGGTTCTACAGTGGGCCCACGCTTCTCGACTCACCTGTCATCCCGGAATACACCGCACCAAGGAGGTTCTGCAGCGGTGGTTCTGGTGGACCTCCATGGATGATGACATCAAAGACTTTGTAAACGCATGCCCAGTCTGCAGTCAGAACAAGGCTCCTCGCCGGGCTCCCGCCGGGCACCTGCATCCTCTGCCTGTGCCCCACCGACCCTGGTCCCATATCTCTTTAGACTTTGTCACCGGGCTGCCACTGTCAGGAGTTTACACCACCATCCTGACAGTAGTGGACCGGTTCACCAAGATGGTCCATTTCGTGCCCCTGGCCAAGCTCCCCTCGGCCAAAGAAACCGCTGAACTGGTCCTGCAGCATGTGTTCCGGCTCCACGGCCTCCCATCCGACGTGGTCTCAGACCGAGGACCCCAGTTCACCTCTGCTTTCTGGAAAGAATTCTGCCGCCTCCTGGGAGCCTCCACCAGCCTGTCCTCCGGGTTTCATCCTCAATCCAACGGCCAGTCCGAGAGGATGAACCAGGAGATGGAGACAGCGCTCTGCTGCATGGCTTCAAAGAATCCTGCCTCCTGGTCCACTCAACTGCTGTGGGTGGAATACGCCCATAACACCCTCATCAGCTCTACCACCGGCCTATCCCCATTTCAGTGCGCCTATGGCTACCAACCACCCCTCTTTCCTGCACAGGAGAAAGAGACGGTCTGCCCCTCCGTGGAGGCCTTCATTCGCCGTTGCCGCCGGACCTGGACACAGGCTAGGACAGCTCTCCTGCGAGCCATTGACCGGTACACGACAGCCACCAAACGCCGTCGATCCCAGGCTCCCCCCTACCAGGTGGGACAGAAGGTGTGGCTGTCGACCCGAGACCTTCCGCTGAGGGTGGAGTCCAAGAAATTGGCCCCCAAGTTTATTGGGCCATTCCCCATCGAGAAGGTAGTAAACCCTGTGGCTGTTCGGCTCAAGTTGCCCCGCACCATGTGGATTCACCCCACCTTCCATGTTTCCAGGGTCAAACCGTTCCAGGAAAGACCTCTGCAACCTGCCTCCCAGCCACCTCCGCCTCCTCGCTTCATTGACGGGGCCCCTGCTTACACAGTGCACCGCCTGCTACGCTCTCGTCGCCGTGGGAGGGGCCTACAATACCTCGTCGACTGGGAGGGGTACGGTCCGGAAGAACGGTCATGGGTCCCGGCCCGTCAGATCCTGGATGCTAGACTCATTAAGGAGTTTCATCGTCTACACCCCGACCAGCCTTCCAACACTGTCTCTGAACGAGGGGGTCCCATCGGCAACACTTGGTCTCCTCCTGCATCTGGGGCATCTACGGGGGATGACGTCAGCTCAGCCTCGGAGGGGGACAGTTCTCTCTCGGCGGACGAAGAGACTAGGACAGAGACCTCTGAAGAATTCTAGCCCTCCACCTGGCCCCCTCCACCCACCCGGTTCCTCTGCGGCAGTTTTGGGACGTCAGGAGCCGTCCCTTGAGGGGGGGGTTCTGTCACAGTCTCCGCCTCTCATTCCCCTCCTGTCACACCCCTGCAGTATTTTTCCACTCTCCCTCACTCTGCTCCACTCTACCTGCCGGCCACGCCTACTGCTTCAGCCCATGCTGCTCACCTGCTTCTGATCACTGCAATCAAGCCTACAGAAAGTGCTTGCTTTTTTTACTAGGAAAACTGGAGTATTGTATGGCGAATCATTACATTTCATTATCAAACCTGCAGCTGTTAAATTATTAATTACTGGTTTTATTCCTTCATATGCATCCTGTTGCAATGGGTATTGTTGCACACAAGGTCTATATTCAGTTTTAGGTCTAATTTGTACAGGTTGGGTTCCTTTTATTAATCCAACATCAGTGGAACCTCTCGACCATAATTTCTGTGGTACGTCCCTTAACAGCTCTTCCTCTTCTAAAAACAGCCGAACTCCAGTGGAGGTTTTTATATGGTGCCATCGGTTCCAATGCTTTTATCTCTGTTTTCACCCCTGCGGTGTCCAGCCAGTGTCCCTTCTGTCCCCTTCGTGAGACAGTCTTTCATGCTTTTATTGAGTGTGGGAGACTTGCAGTGCTCTTCACTCTTCTAACGAATGTTTTTAATTTGTTCAGTGAAACTTTTAGTATCAGGGAATTCATCTACAGTGCTGTGTACAATAGATCGAATCAGAGTGTGACGGGTTCGTGTATGCCGTAAAGAAATAACTTGATGGCGCAGCCGCAAAAGTTCAATTTTTGGTGGGGTTTTTATTCACACCACAATAACTCGTGAAAAAATATTTACAGTGCAAATAAAATGTCCCAAACCAAAAACCCAGTGCAACAAAAATAAGTATCTACAGAGGAAATCCACAACAATAACCATTTACCAATTGCTCTACTATCGCTCCTTTCAACTCTCCGACTCTTACCAATCCCTATTCCGACTCCAACTACCACACCCATGAAACAAAAATGCAGCTCTTAAATAACCCCATGCCCCTCCCCTGGCATACCAACATTAATTGACGGGGTTGTTCTTACAATCGCCAATATAATAACCTAGAAACAGAAAAACCTCTTACAAAATAAAACAGAACAGAATAAAACATAAATTCCCCTCATATGGCCGTTTACATAAAACAAAAGGTCGACAAAATACAAATCAGTTCCACAACGTACCAAATGGTACAGTCCTGTCTGAATAGCGCGCCACAATGCGCTATTTAAGGCTCACCTCCATAGAGCCTCGGTTTGGCCCACTCCAGAGGCGGAGCAACACCGCATCCACAGGTGAGCATTTGTATTTAGGAAGCACGCATGGGCGCCGGGTGTGCACCCCCGACGCACCACCGCGACAGTTTGGTGGACAACTCACCCGCGAATGTACCATAGGTAAACCAGTGAGCAGGACCGCGCTCCTGCGGTCCTGCCAGAAAAAAATGACAGCTCCGCTGCAGCCGCTCTCCTGCGCGAGAGAGAGGCGCGCGGAGCGAAGATGAACGGTGATGGACGGCGCGGTCTCTACCGCTCCATCACATTATCCTTCTCCTCCCCGAGGTTGACGATGTGCGGCAACCTTGATAAATAATCCGCCACAACGTTGGTTTTGCCCGCTCGATGGCGGACTTGGAACCGGAACGGCTGCAGGGACAGGTACCAGCGGGTGAGACGACTGTTGTGTTCTTTCATCGAGTTAATCCATGTTAGCGCTCGATGGTCAGTCTCCAAGTCAAACTCCCTCCCCAGCAGGTAGTACCGCAAGCTCTCCAGAGCCCACTTGATGGCCAGGCCCTCCTTCTCCACAGTGGAGTACCTGGTCTCTCGTGGAAGCAGCTTACGGCTCAGGTACAAAACCGGTTGCTCCTCTCCTGACGCACCTTGGGTCAGGACAGCTCCCAGTCCCACGGCCGACGCATCAGTCTGGACCAGGAACCTCCGGCTGAAGTCGGGGCTCCTCAGCACAGGTGACGAACACAGGCAGGTCTTCAGGGTCTGGAAGGCGGTCTCGCAGTCCTCACTCCAGGTGACCGGATTCCTCTGGTCCTTCGCCGTGAGGGCGGTCAGCGGAGCAGCGATGGTGGCAAACTGGGGAACAAACCGCCTGTACCAGCCAGCCAGGCCCAAGAAAGACCTCACCTGCTTCTTGGTGCACGGCCGCGGAGTGCTGCGGATGGCCTCCACCTTGTCCATCTGCGGCCGGACCTCTCCATGTCCCAGCCGATAGCCGAGATACCGCGCTTCTTCCTGGGCCCACTGACACTTGGCCGGATTCAGTGTCAGGCCCGCCTGCTGGATCTTGCTCAGGACTCGTTCCAGGTGCTGCAAGTGCTCCTCCCAGGTGGCGCTGAAGATGACCACATCATCCAGGTAGGCAGCACTGCAGTCTTCACACCCCCGCAGGACACGGTCCATCAGCCTCTGGAAAGTGGCAGGAGCTCCATGCAGACCGAAGGGCATGACTGTGAACTGGAAGAGCCCAGCAGGTGTCCGGAACGCCGTGTATGGACGACTGGACTCTTCCAGGGGCACCTGCCAGTAGCCCTTGCAGAGGTCGAGGGTGGTGATGAACCTCGCTCGGCCAATCTTCTCCAGAAGATCGTCGATCCGGGGCATCGGGTAAGCATCAAACTCCGACATGGCGTTGAGCTTCCGGAAGTCGATGCAGATGCGGAGCGAGCCATCCTTTTTCACCACGATGACCACTGGACTGCACCACTCGGACTGCGATGGCTCGATCACCCCCAGGCGCTGCATCTCCTCCACTTCCCTCAGGAGCTTCTCCACCAGATGCTGTGGCACCCTGTAGGACCGCTGCCGGACTGGTCCCCTCTCCTTCAGGCGGACAATGTGCTCCACCAGAGCAGTCTTCCCCGGGTTGGCGGCGAACAGCTTGGCGACATTCTGGAACACCTCGCCGACTGCATCGACTTCCGGAAGCTCAACGCCATGTCGGAGTTTGATGCTTACCCGATGCCCCGGATCGACGATCTGGGGCATCGGGTAAGCATCAAACAGGGAGTTCCAGCCCGGCCAGAAGGTCCTGCTCCTACTGCCATCCTCCACCAGCAAGCTGCTTGCTAAGTGGCAGGGCCCTTACACCGTCCTCCGGAAGATGGGTCCTGTCACTTATGAGATCCACCAGCCACAGAAGAAAAAGGTAAGGCAGACGTACCACGTTAACCTGTTGAAGGAGTGGAAGGAGGCTCCTGTTCCGGTTCCTGTGGCGTCCCTGCTGGTGACGGAGGTGGACAGTGAGGGGGAGGAGGAATCGTCCCTGTGTCGGGCCTGTCTGTCGTACCACGCCTTCTGGGACTGCTGGGCCTCTCGCAGGTTGACCTCAGCCTCCTCCCGGTACTCTGCCAGCCGATCCCGCATCTCCAGCACGAACTGGACCACACTCCGATCACCGGCTGCAGCCGCTCTCCTGCGCGAGAGAGAGGCGCGCAGAGCGAAGATGAACGGTGATGGACGGCGCGGTCTCTACCGCTCCATCACACAGAGAAAGTGGCAGCTTTTAAATTTTATTTCTGAAGAGGCAAAACTTGCAATTTATGTGACCAGGAAGAGGAGAATTGAAAACAATACTGTTCAGGAAGCAGGTACTGTTTTTTGCTGTAACATCAGATGTCGCTTAAAACTAGAATTTGGTTTCTATAAATTGACAAAAGACCTGAATAACTTTAGGAACATCTGGTGTTACAAAAATGTCCTATTTACTTTAGTTGGTGACCACCTCACTTTTGCAAACTTCCTATTATAATGTATTAAATTTTTTTTAATTGTATTTCCTTTTGTTTATTGGTGTTTAGTGTTTCAGAGTGTTTAGTGTTTTTGAAGTTTCATCTAATGTAAAATTGTAAAATGTTTGAATGTGATTAAAGTGTTTTTGCAAAAAAATAAAAAAATAAAAATCTTCTGTAAGCACAAACAGTCAGTGCTTAGAGAGACGATTTTCAGTGTGCATGTGCACGCCTTTTTGCACTTAGATTGTCCAGAACAATGCTTTTCTCATAAACCCAGTGGCAGTACTAGTAGCTATAGTACCAGAGGTGTGTTCCCAATCAACTGCATTTTCACCTTTTTACCACTATTTTACCCAAATCTCTCCATTTTTCTGTGTTGCTTTTATACAAAGCAATATAAGGTACTGTCCACATTTTGAACAGTCTTACTGACTCTGGTGATAACAACTTTACTGCTGCAGCTGCATTAGACTCTCCATCTGAATGGATATAAGTTACAGTGACTTTTGCTGGTGTGGCTTTAGTTAAACTCTTCATATTTTTCATCAGGGCCTGGTGTAGCTTTGCACCAGAGTGTGATGTGCAGATCCTTCTCTGACATTTTGTCCTGTGATTTTGGTACCATCTTTCCTCCCTCTGTCATCAGAGCTGTGGCTGTCTCATGAGGTGTTTTATTTGGACATCAAGGAAGTAATAATAAAACGGTTCACCTGTTCTCTGGAGAACAAAAATGTATCCTTTTTGCAGCTCCGCTTTTCTCTTTACTACAATGTTTCCTTCAAAACTTGGCACTAATGCTAATCCTAGCAATAGCAGACCGTCACGGCCTAATAGATTTACAGGACAATCAGGAAACATTAAGATGGACATCTGACAGGACTGTCCTTGAGGAACAATTAGTTCATGAAGTTCTGATTGTGACATTTTGCCATTAGCAGATCTCACTATCACACTGTGGTTACTCTGTCTGGAGCCTGGAATATACTCCTTACATGTCATTCTACATGCACCAGTGTCACACAAAAAGTCACAGGTTTTCCATTCACCATTAGCAATATTTCTGGTTTTACTCCATTCATCAAAAACAAATCTTGTAAATTTATCAGAACTTTTTTTTTTCTCACATTCCACATTAAACTCTTCCTCTCTTTTTTCTGTCAACGATCACTTTCAATCTTAATCGTCTCTTTCCTTATCAGGACAATCTCTAGCTATATGTTCTTCCTTCCCACAACACCAACATTCTAATATGTTCTATCTAGCTCCACCTCTTCCAACTCTTCCTCTATGTCTTCTGCCTCCAAAGCTGCCCCTGCCTCCAAAACCTCGCTGATAGAATATTTCTTCCCCCTTCTGATAAAAGGCTCCTGCTGACTTCCTGTTTCTTTTCTTTCAGTACTTTCTCTTAACAACATGCTCAAATTTTCTAAAGAATTCCTGTTCAATATTCCCATTAATGTAAACCCCTTTTTATGATACGGTGCCAACATAAAACATTTATAACCACATTTTTACCCCATAATTTGAACTGACTCAATGGGTAATATCAATTTTATGCTTGTACTTTCAATTGGCTTATCAGTCACACAATTCACACTCACTCTGATCTTCCCATACGCATATGGTTGGATCTTATCAAACACACTAACTTTGGGTGACCTTATTTCAGCCAGGTAGCTAGCATGACACTTTCATACTGAGCGGCTCACCCCTACAGTATACAGAGAATATACAGTATAACACACTGAATGACTCACCACAAAGTTTATATCAATTACTAATACAATTTATACATTCATATGCCCATTTTATTTCAGTGGGATATATGTGCTAATTCTTTCTTTTTCTTACTTTGTCTTTATACTTTTTTTTAACTTTCATCTATTTTTATTTTTCCAATTATGTTGTAGCTACCCTTCTTTAATTTTATTTTTCATTATTACTTTATGAAGCACTGCTATTTTTATTTTTTCAATTGACCTCCGATTTATACTATCATATATTATCATCTGTCTGAAATTTTAAACTTTTTTAGGATCCTGTTTTTCGATAAGTTTCCAATCTTTACACTGCAGTGTATTTCGGGGTTTTATTTTGCTTATTCCTTGCCCCATTTTTAGAACACCTAGGGTGTTCTAAAAAGTGGTTTTCTGTCAGTAGGGCAGCAAAACCATTTTCTGTTGTAATTCTCACTTCAACTCTGTCGAGTGGAGAATTTTTGCCTTTGCATCCACACCAGTCTGCTGCTTACAATCCTCCTGTTTTGGTATGAAATAAAAATACGTAGTGGTATTTTATTTCCAATCACTCTCTCACATGTTTTGTTTTATGGAATTTAAGCATTTATTTTGCAGGACTCCACTATCCTCTATTTTACACGGAATTTGTCGGACTCCGCCGTCCATCAATTTACATGGAATTTGTCAGACTCCGCCGTCCATCGTTACCTGCCAGTGACTAGTATTTTCAGGGTTTCTCTTTTCACTTCGCGCAATGACCTTCAGTCATTCACTTATTCTGAAACGGGTGTGGTTTGGACCCAAATGCAGTACACAGGCGCACAGGAACAGTTGGTAATGACCTTTATTTTCACCAAGAAGACGAGCAGAACACTCTGCGTTCTGGAGAGCCAGCTGCACGTGCTGTGAGGCCGACGAGGAGTGAGCTCAAGAGAGGTTGGAGACAGGCGGGGGGGGTCGTAGCCAGGTGAGCAGTCAGCGAAGACAGAGGTACGTTGGGGAGCAGGCAGGAGAGGAGACGAGGCCAGGTGGAGGAGTCAAAACCAGACGAGCAGGCAGATACCAGAGACGCTGAGGCAGAGCACGAGGTCAGGGACAGAAGGCAGTTGAGTTTACCGGGAGGCAGACGAGGATGGCAGGTCAGGGACAGGCAGAGTCGACACCGGGAGATCAGACAGGGAATAAACGCTGGAAAGTCTCGCATGACGCTGAAGAACAATCTGGCAAGGTGTGAAGGTGCTGGAGAGACTATATGCAGGCCTGATTGCAGTGATCTGCAGCAGGTGAGCAGAGTGGGCTGGTGCAGTAGGCGTGGCCGGCAGGTAGAGTGGAGCAGAGGGAGGGAGTGTGGAAAAATACAGCAGCAGTGTGACAGGAGGGGAATGAGAGGCAGGGACTGTGACATATTCTTTAAACAAATTTCAACTCACCACTGTTGTCTTCCCTCTCTCGAAATACCGTCAACCCGTGGATCCCGGCTGGTGATTTTGAGACCGGTCCTGGAAAGGATCTGATAGGCTGCTCCTAGGCAAGCCTGTCGTGGCCATGGTCTTTCCAGTGTCCTCGTCACCTGCTGGAATCCTTAGGCATATTGGCATCCGGCTTGAAGGACCAAAATAATGTCAGGTTCTAATACACACCCACAAAAAGGAGAAGACAACAGTTATATTTTTTACTCGTGAGGAGAACGGACAGAGAAGTGCTCAGTTACAGATCTCCAACCTGTTCTCCACATGTCTGCCGAAACCTCTTTATTCTCTTGGGGCGTTCCCTGTTTACCTTATTTGTCTTAGGGATGGGGCAGAAAAACAACACTAAAACAACCCCTGTGGCATGATGCCATAAAAGAGTTAATAATTCTTCTTTTTACGGCATCCTCTCCTTAAAATAACCCAACAACCAGGCATGTTCCAAATTAACAGTTCAGAGGTCACATCCTGCTCAACTGACCTCTACTATCACTCCAGTGATCCCATTGCTGCTGTTGTCTCCCTGAAAAAATAACTAGCAATAATACATAGCAAGACATTTAAACACAGATACAAACATTAATATGGTCATGCTATGTAGTACAGAGAATAAATATAAAAGAGTAAATATGAGATAACTTATATACATTATTCTAACACTCCTTTGACAGTCAAAAAGAAAAGTCATAACTAAAAGGGACTTGAAGAGGCACCTGCATTAATTTCCAAAAGTGCCTTCAGTGACATAAAACCCTGATGCAGATTCTAATAAGACATATCCTGTCAAGGCTAGAACACGACTGGCAGGGGGAACCCAAAACACGACAGGGAAACAGGAGATTCAAGAGTCTCAAAAGTAGTGATGTGACGGTGGGGATCGAAGCTCCGAAGCGTGTGCCGAACAGGAGAGGGGTCGTCCCGCGAAGCGCGTATCGAGGCTTGCTTCATCGATGGGAGGAACTGTAAATGATGACGTCCGACGCATCATTGACAGCGAGGCATCGGGCATGTCTTCCGTATCGACGCACCCATCACGGGAACGCCCCGCTACGCGGCCGATACCACGTGACTGATTAGGCAAGCGACGTGCGCTCCAACACCGATATAAAGCATCACACTCCGTTCAGAATGTGGTTGTTTGGTGGAGAAATGTGGTTAGATAGTGTGGAGACAGTTAGGAATTTAGATAGCGTTAGATATATTCTGGACCAAGGTATAGATAGTGTGGAGAGAGTCAGTTTAGGAGATTCAGGAAATGGAACCTGCCCCAGTGGAGAAAATGTTGTTTCTAAATACAAACCAATGATGTCACCAAGCATAATCACTGGCTATACCTCAATGTTACAGAAACACAATCATTGTCCCAACCCCAACCACCCTCCCCTCACTGTACCTCTTTATTTGGACATGAGGAAAAAGAAAATAATCACTTTCCATAGTGCTGGTGTGTGTAATACAAACAAGCAAACCTTGGTTTGGGAACATTGTAGACATCGAACAAATCTGAATTCGACCAAAAAATTTGGAACTTTGTGTCTTAGAAGTCGAACAAAATTTGGAAGTTGAACGCAAAACAAACAACTTTTTCTCGCCATCAGGCATGCGAAAAGTCTGGAGAAAACGTGATGGTAATGTGCTTTTTATTTTAGTTTACTGTATTCAATAATTTTCCACTTAATTTGCATTCCATTGCCTATGGTACGGGTTACGGTACCGTAAACTTCGATCCCAAAGACGACGATAACTTGCATCTTGGGCTAACCAGATTTATTTCTCATGTTTGCTTCGTTCTTTTACATTCCTTTGATATGTTTCATTACTATACAATTTGATACATAAATGACATAACATGTTGAAGAAAGGTAATTTTCTAGTGTCTTGGAACGGATTAAGTCCATTTACATAATTTGAAATTGGAAAATTGTATTTGGAATTCGAACAAATCGGTATTCGAACAGCCTGCCGGAACAAATTGTGGTTGGAAACCGAGGTTTGCCTGTATATATTATATACTGTATTTATACAGTAATATATATATATATATATTATAATCACTATACACTAAACTATACATGTTTTGCATACTTCTTTATTTAGCTGACAGTTTTATTAACAGGTTTTCTGCAAAATGCCCACACTTCAAACTCATGCAAACTGATATTTTACCATCCAGCAGATGTCGTACTAGAGCAAATGAATCCTCATGAAGCTCCGAACCACCGTGAACCGATTTGGATGAAAGGGTTCAATGCTTCATGGGGCTTCATCTGCCCATCACTACTCAAAAGGTTTAATTGTCACAGGAAGGTTTTGCAGTACAGATTCCAGGGCAGACTAATACAACGAGTGGCAGAATCCAGGAGACAGGCAGGGTCATACACAAAAGCACCCCAAAAAATTGAGCACAGTTCCGAGGAGGGGTTGACGACAGGCATGATCCGGAAAACAGGCAGAGTCTCAATAATCAAAGAAACAGCAGGACTGTTA
Source organism: Antennarius striatus (assembly GCF_040054535.1). Classification (NCBI taxonomy): domain Eukaryota; kingdom Metazoa; phylum Chordata; class Actinopteri; order Lophiiformes; family Antennariidae; genus Antennarius; species Antennarius striatus. The sequence continues at coordinate 13,913,920 of NC_090783.1, read as the reverse complement.
GGGCGAACGCTAAACAATCTGGCAGAGAGCTGAGGACTGAACTGGATATATGAAGAGTGGCGGCAGATTGGGTAGTGGCTGCAGGTGTGTGGAGAGAAGGCAGGTGAAGGGAATGAGCTGATTGTAAGCGGGGCAGGATCTGAAATGACAAAATACAGTATATTAGAAGGAACAATGACATATGGAAAATTAATTGTCCTGGGACATGACATATCCACAATCAAGCAATTGCCCTCAGAATTCTCTTAAGTGAAAAAACTTCTTAGTTTGAATTTTGTCCTTAACATGGTGACTCAATTTTCACATGCATCAGTACTGAAACCTGTTATTTGTTAATCCATCCATCTATTTTATGTAAAATGCGTAATATGGCACCAGAAATCCCATCTAATAATGCTCAGAGAAGAAAGAGAAAAGTGCTTAGTTTGATGAGATTTTAATGGGTTTTCCCCACTATATGTCCAACGCTTCCATCAACATAAGTCTGGCTGCATCAATATCATTATTTTTTATTTTTTTAAAATAACTAATAGTTGCTGATGTTTTTGGTAATTATCCTAACAGACCAACAGATAATCAAATGCAGACAAAAATATAACCTTATTGGTTGAGTTAATTGAGTTAATTGATGAGTAAATTTCATTTTCATTTTCATGGACTGCCGCTGTATCCGCTGTAGCGGGTCACAGGGAGCTGGAGCCTATCCCAGCCGGCATAGGGCGTGAGGCGGGGGACACTCCGGGCACGACGCCAGTGCACCGCGGTCAATAATTAAATGTAGTAATAAATTATCAGCTGACCACAGCTATATGTGAAAGTCAAATCTTCAGTTTTGACATCAAAACTGTTCCGACAGGACGTGATGATTAACGCCCACAATAATACAAATACTGATGTTAAAATGTCAACTCATATTCTGAATTGATAATTTTGGTAAAGAGTTAATTGGTAATTGTGTTGTCAATAATTTGTCTTATTGGGTTTCTCATCTATTTTCACTTTTTAAATAGGTCATACTTTAGAATGCATCTCAAAAATGATTGTGGGCTTTCTTTGTGAGTGTTGCACACATGCTGCTTTTTCTGTAATATTGTAACACTTAAACAGCAGATGGCACAGACACACAAATCAAATATGCTCCTGAGGGATCACTGCAGGTAAAGTCAGTATCCTCATTAATGATGCATTAGCTCAGTCACCCACATCATTATTTATTTCATCCATCTGCTATTATTTACAGTAATATAACCCAACTAATCTATGAACTGGAATCTAAAGTATCAACTTGGCAGTGTTTGATTAATATACATTCAAGCAGAACTGATAATGGGACAAAACACGGGGAGGCGGTGGAAGCATACAGTCCATCAGCCAACACACATACACCACATCCCCTCTCAATGGAGAGCAGTGAAGCTCTTAGATATCTACCAAGTGCAAGTACACCTGCCTTTTAAATGAAAAAAAAAAAAGTTACAGTACATAAGTGTGACAAAAAAACTAATTACATTATTATTATTATCTGTTGACCAACTGATGCTGTTGGAAAAGACCTTTTGTTACAGTGTCAATGAAAATGAATACAATTGCATCTTGGGCTGGATCCTCCTCAAAATCTATTCACCTTTTCTTCACTTTATGGGACACATATGTGCTGAAAACTTGAGCAGTTATAATTAAAATTAATTGTGTTTTATAAGCTAATAAAGCAAAAGCGACAGGATGGGAGTCCACACAATCTAATTTAATGAAAAGGATTTCATATAATTTTGTTTCTAGATATTCTACATCACAATACAAGGAACAGAGTAGATTTTTTTTTAATGTAAAATAAATCAGCACCAGTTAGCTGTATGTCGTATGTTGTTATGTGGCACATTTGACAATAAAGTTGACTTTGACTTTTAGTCCTACCATAATTGTGTCAGTTTACCCTAAATAGACAAAAGTGAATAAACTTAATCAAAACTTTTTCGAAATTTACATTGCCTACATGCCCAAGAGATGCGGCATGTAGGCCCACTGCCCTACTATGGGCCATGGGTAAATAGTGAAAACCTCAACGGTGGACCAGGTGGAGGATGATGGCTGACATAAGGGGAGCGTCACAGCGGCTGGGAAGGCGGATGAAGGCTGCAGCAGAAAAGGGTCACCAGTCGTCTTGGTCTCTATGCCACTGGATCTCTGATCCCAATCTGTTAAGGACAGTGTGGTGACTGTCTGTTTAAAGTGGGGAGACTGGTGCACAAAGTTACGCACAGGCGTCTTTTCCAGGGAATCCACCTTACATCCCGGATTAAAGTCCTGTGGCGACCAGTAAGTGGCGAAGGGGGCGGGATTGTGAAGTCTGGAAGCCCCTAGTCACAAACTGGCACATCAGGTGGTGGATGTTAGATGATCATTGGGCTCTTGGACTGAGACAGAAAGAGCTCTTCGGTAGCTGCATCCATGACTGAGCAGCCCTTTTTAGGATTCACTCTGCTCACCCCTGATGGGGAAGGGGCTAGAAAAGGTGCCCTAAACATAGCCTGTCTTAAACCCCCAGACTGAGTACCGCGTCCAGAAGGATCACTAATATGCGGTCGAAAACACAGACACGTGAATTTTGGAGCCTGGAATGTGCGCACACTAATGGATAGTGCAACCAGTGATAGGCCGGAGAGGAGAACCACCATCATTGCCAGGGAACTGAGAAGATGCCAGATTGACATAGCTGCTCTTTCAGAAACGCGACGGGCAGAGGAAGGTCATCTGAAGGAGGAAAAGGGTGGATACACTTTCTTCTGGAAAGGAAAAGCCACAGAGAAGCCTAGGACCCATGGAGTTGGCTTTGCCATCAAGAACCAACTGATCAGTCAGCTCTCTCCCTGTGGGAATCAGTGAGTGCCTGATGAGCCTCTGTCTGGTGCTGGCCAATAACCAGATGGCGACAGCTCTTAGTGCTTATGCACCTACCCTTGTCTCCGATGAGGATATAAAGGAGACCTTCTATGCCTGTCTGGATGAGATATTGTCAAAAATCCCCAAGGAGGATAAGATCATTATGTTGGGAGATTTCAATGCCAGAGTGGGCCGTGACCACCACCTCTGGAATGGCACCATTGGAAAGGAAGGCATTGGAAACATCAACTCCAACAGGGTTTTGCTTCTTAGCAAATGTGCTCAATACGACCTTACCATCACCAATACCATCTTTCGCCAGAAGAACAAACTCAAGGCTTCATGGACCCTCGCTCTAAACAATGGCATCTTATTGACTATGTCATTGTCAGAGCCAGGGATCAGCGCGACGTGAGCGTCACAAAGGCCATGATGGATTCAGAGGCTTGCTGGACAGATCACCACCTGATATGATCCACGATGTCCATCAGACTCAAGAGGAAGAGGAGACTGCAAAAGAAGCAGAGCCGGCAGAGACTAAACCTTGAGAGTCTGAATGAAACTACTACCCAGCAGCTGCTTCAGGCCTCTCTTGGAGAAAGCCTCAACCAGGAATACCCTGAGGACATTGAAGAACACTGGAGCCTGCTCAAGTCTTCCATCCTTGATATATGCAGTGCCACTCTCGGTTACAAATCCAGAAAGCATCAGGACTGGTTTGATGAGAATGACACAGAGATAGAACAGCTCATCTCCAAGAAAAGGGAAACCTTTCGTGTCTGGCAAAGTGACATAACCTGCAAATCAAAGAGACAGGCTCACTCTAGAGCCAAGGCTGACGTCCAGGGCAGATCAAAAACACCTGGTGGACAGAAAAGGCACTGGAAATCCAGAGTTTGGCAGAATCTGGTGACACCAGAGGCTTTTTCAGCACTACTAAGGCCATTTACGGCCCAAGCCATTGCGGCCAAAACCCCTTACGCTCTAAGGACAGGCAGGAGCTGTTGAAGGACATCCATCCATCCATCCGTCTTCCACCGCTTATCCGTAGTCGGGTCGCCGGGGCAGCAGCTTCAACAGGGAGCCCCAAACTTCCCTTTCCGCAGCCACATCCACCAGCTCTGACTGGGGGATCCCAAGGCGTTCCCAGGCCAGTGTTGAGATATAGATAGATAGATAGATAGATAGATAGATAGATAGATAGATAGATAGATAGATAGATAGATAGATAGATAGATAGATACTTTAATGATCCCAAGGGAAATTCAGGTGACATCTGCTCGCAAGAGATACAATAAATACACCGAGAGTAATGGCACAGCCAAAAGACTTTGTATAAGTTACATTATTTACATGATGTTACATAATTATAACAACAGGAAACAGAAGAACCTAGAATAAAAGGAAGCATAGGGAGATGAGAGAAGAAAGAGCATTGGGTGTAGATGATGTATGATCAGTAACACGTGGATGAACCGAGCTGTAAAATGACACTAAGGACCCCCAGAAAGTGTCCCACAGTGCGTCCCAGGCCCCCCTCGTCTATCCCTTCTCACCCGACCTTGATGACCCTGCGGCTTCAGACCCCGTCCTTCTGAGAGAGTGGTTGTGCCCTCTGATGGCACGAGGCACAAAGGAGGTCCTGAGTCTCTCAGTGGAGGAGCTTGGTGACAGCAGTCTGCCACTGAAGGAGCTCCTCTGCTGGGTGAAGGTGGTGTGCAGGGGGTGGGTGGTGTTACCCAGGATCGATCTAAACCTGGACATAGTCCTCCTCTCTAGAACAGTCTGTATTGAGTCCAGATCCTGACCGATCACAGAAGTAGCCCTCCGGATGAGCCTGTCGAGTCTCTCTGTGTCCCGTTTCCTGGCACCACCACCCGTACACACAATGGCGTAGGACAGCACACTGGACACAATGGACTGGTAGAACAGTCTGAGCAGATTAGAGCTGATGTTGAAGGAGGACAGCCTCCTAAAGAAGTACAACCTACTCTGACCCTTCTTGTATACACAGTCCAGGTTGTGCGACCAGTCCAGTCTACTGTCCAGCTGCAGCCCCAGGTACTTATAAGTCCCCACTACCTCCACCTCCTTACCCCCGATGACTACTGGCTGTGGGGAGGGTGGTGCCCGCTGGAAATCCAGCACCATCTCCTTGGTTTTGGAGATGTTTAGCTGAAGCTCGTTCCGCTGACACCACCCCACAAAGTCCGTCACCACTCTCCTGTACTCCCTCTCATCACCCTCCCTGATACATGCCACAATTTCAGTGTCATCAGAGAACTTCTGCATGTGGCATGTACCCAAGTTATGTTGGAAGTCTGTTGTGTAGAGGGTGAAGGGAAGGGGGGAGAGTACCGTTCCCTGCGGGGCCCCGGTGCTGCTGGTCACCACTGATGACAGTCCGTGATAGATAGTCTGTGATCCAGCTCACGAGATAGGGATCCACAGCCATGGATGACAGTTTCTCATGCAGGAGCTGGGGCTGGATGGTGTTGAAGGCGCTCAAAAAAGAGCACCCTCACTGCACAACTCCCGACATCCAAGTAGGAGAGGACCCGGTGGAGGAGGTACAGGACTGCATCGTCAGCCCCAACTTGTGGCCGGTAGGCGAACTGGAGAGGGTCCATCGCGCCCTGCACCTGGGGACGCATGAGCTCCAGGACCAGTTGCTCTAGGGTCTTCATCATGTGCGAGGTGAGAGTGACTGGTCGATAGTCGTTTAGCTCAGTGGGGCGTCTCCGCTTGGGTACAGGGACGATGCAGGATGTCTTCCACAAGGACGAGACCCTCCCCAGCCGGAGACTGAGGTCGAAGACCTGGTGTAGGGGTCCGCCCAGTTCAGCAGCACAGGCCTTGAGGAGTCTAGGGGGGACCTGGTCTGATCCGGCCGCCTTCCTTGGGCGAAGCCTCCTCAACGCAGACGTCACATGTTCCATGGCGATGGCCGTGTGTGGGGGCGTGGCACGTTGATCCCTCCGGCCGGGGGGTCCGGCAGTTGAGGTGGGGGAAGGGTCTGGGTTTAGACTGAGGTAAGTGAGCAAGGTGGACGGAGAGGGAGAGGGGGAGGCAGATGAGCTGGACGGAGAGGGGGAGAAGGAGGTAGGTGGAGTCGGATCAGCTGGGCCGGGGGAACTCTGGGGACAGGCGCATGGAGTGGTGGGGGAGCTGAACTGATTAAAAAAGCTGTTAAGTTTATCAGCTCTCTCCACGTTCCCCTCCACTGTACCACGGCCCTCTCCATAGCGGGTGATGGCCCTCATGCCACTCCAGACCTCCTGCACCTGGTTGCGCCCAAGCTGGTTCTCCAGCTTCCTTCTGTAGTTGTCCTTGGCCTCCCTCAGGCAGAGTCTCACTGCCTGCTGGGCCTCTCTCATCACCTCCTTATTCCCACTCCTGAATGCCCGCTTCTTCCTGTTCAGGACAGCCTTCACCTCCTTGGTTACCCAGGGTTTGTTGTTTTGGTAACACTTGACTGTCCTGACAGGGACCACGGTGTCCACACAGAAGTTCATATAATCCGTTAAACACTGGGCTGCCCCGTCGACGTCCTCCCCATGTGAGCCCACGATGACGTCCCAGTCGGTGGTCTGGAAGCAGTCCCTCAGCGTCTCCTCTGCTTCCGGAGACCAGCTCCTGATCTGCCGTGTTATTATTGGCAGCCGTTTCACCAGCGGGATGTAGGTGGGCTGAAGGCACACTAGGTTGTGGTCCGATCTGCCTAGTGGGGGGAGGGGGGTGGCGGTGTAGGCCTCCTTGGCATTCGTGTAAAACAGATCAATGATTCTGTTCTTCCGTGTGGGGCAGTCTACACACTGGGACATGGTGGGGAGGCATGAGTCCAAGGTGACGTGATTAAAGTCTCCCGTGATGATGACAAGCACCTCCGGGTGCCCGGTCTGAAGATCAGAGGTGGTCGTACAGATGGTTTCACGTGCCGTCTCTGGGTCTGCACATGGGGGGATTTAGACGGCGAGGACAATGACATGTGAAAATTCACGCGCCAGGTAGTAGGGCCTGATGCTAACAGATGTTAGCTCCAAATCCCTGTTGCACAGCGTGGTTTTAACGGTCACATGTCCTGGGTGACACCATCTGGTGTAGATGATCAGACCACCTCCCTTCTTCTTGCCAGCGGTGTTCGTGTCCCGGTCCGCACGTACAGAGGAAAAGCCGGTCAGTCCGACGTTAGCATCGGGAACGAAATCCGTCAGCCACGTCTCAGAGAACACCAACAAGCTGGTGACCCTGTAGCGCTGCTCAGTGCTGCACAGCGCTGTCAGTTCGTCCACCTTGTTGGGCAGCGAGTTCACGTTCCCCATGATGACGGAGGGGACGGAGGGTCTGACCCTCCGGCGGCTGTTAGCTCTAGCCGCTAGCCTATCCCGCTTTTGTTTACCTCCCCGGCTCCCTCTGTACCACTGCTGGATCTCAGTGGGGATGAGATCGCGTATCCTGGGTTCTCCTCTAACTTTCATGGACAGCATTTGTTCTCTGGAGAACATAAAAACACTGCTATCCATCGTGGTTAAGTGAATAAGGAAAAGACTTAGATAAGACAAAGAAAATCAATAGAAAAAGAAGACATACAACGGAGCAGACGAAAACCTGCGGCTAGCTCGCGCATGTGCAGTTCTAATCCCTCCACCTGGTCCTGGGTCTGCCCCGAGGTCTCCTCCCAGCTGGACGTGCCAGAAACACCTCCCTAGGGAGGCGTCCGCACCAGATGCCCAAACCACCTCAACTGACTCCATGCGAAGGAACAACAACTCTACTCTGAGCCCCTCGCGAACAGCAGTGTTTCTCACCTTATCTCTAAGGGAGACACCAGCTATCCATCTGAGAAAGCCCATTTCAGCCACTTGTATCCGCGATCTCATTTTTTCGGTCATGACCCATCGCCCATGACCATAGGTGAGGGTAGGAACGAAGGTTGAACGGTAGATGGAGAGCTTTGCCTCTCGGCGGTAAAGTGCGGTAAAGCGACTGCAATACCGCTCCTGCTGCCCCAATTCTCCGTCCAATCTCACGCTCCATTGTTCCCTCACTCGTGAATAGGACCCCAAGATACTTAAACTCCTTCACTTGTGGAAGGACCTCATTCCCCACTTGGAGAAGGCAGTCGACCGGTTTCCTGCTGAGGACCATGGCCTCAGATTTGGAGGTGCTAATCCTCATCCCTGCCGCTTCACACTCGGCTGCAAATGGACCAGTGAGTGCTGCAGGTCACAGGCTGATGACGCAAACAGGACCACATCATCTGCAAAAAGCAGCGATGCAATCCTCAGGCCACCAAACTGTAAAGCCCCCTCACCATGACTACGCCTCGATATCCTGTCCATGAAAATCACAAACAGAATTGGTGATAAAGCGCAGCCCTGGTGAAGGCCAACAGCTACTCGGAACAAATTCGACTTACTGCCGAGAACCCGAACGCAGCTCTCACTTTGGGCATACAGGGATTGGATGGCCCCGAGGAGAGGCCCCCTCACCCCATTCTCCCGCAGTACTTCCCACAGTATATCCCTGGGGACTCGATCATACACCTTCTCCAAGTCTACAAAACACATGTAGACTGGATGGGCATACTCCCAAGCCCCGTCTAGGATCCCTGTGAGAGTAAAAAGCTGGTCCGTTGTTCCACGACCAGGATGGAACCCACATTGTTCCTCCTCAATCTGAAGCTCGACAATCGGCCGGACCCTCCTTTCCAGCACCTTGGAGTAAACTTTCCCAGGGAGGCTGAGGAGTATCATACCCCTGTAGTTGGCACACACCCTCTGGTCCCCCTTTTTAAAAAGAGGAACCACCACCCCTCTCTGCCACTCTTTCGGCACTGTCCCAGACTTCCACGCAATGTTAAAGAGGCGTGTCATCCACGACAGCCCCTCAACACCCAGAGCCTTCAGCATTTCCGGGCGAATCTCATCAACACCCGGGGCTTTGCCACCGTGAAGTTGTTTAACTACCTCGGTGACTTCGCCCCGAGAGATTGACTCTGATCCCCCATCATCCTCCAGCTCTGCCTCTGCAACAGAGGACGGGTCAGTTGGGGTAGTTCCTCAAAGTGTTCCTTCCACCGACTGACAACCTCCTCAGTCAAAGTCAACAGTGTCCCATCTTTGCTGTATACAGCTTGAATGGTTCCCCGTTTCCCCCTCCTGAGGTGTCGGACAGTCCTCCAGAACAACTTTGGTGCCGTGCGATAGTCTTTCTCCATGGCCTCTCCAAACTCCTCCCACACCCTCTGTTTTGCCTCCATCACAGCTGAGGCTGCTGTCCTTTTGGCCTCTCGATACCCTGCAACTGCTTCAGGAGTCCCCATGGACAACATGCCCCTGAAGGCCTCCTTCTTCAGTCGGACGGCTTCTCTGACCACCGGGGTCCACCACGGTGTTCAAGGGTTACCGCCCCTTGAGGCACCCAAGACCTTGAGACCACAGCTCTCAGCTGCAGCTTCAGCAATGGAAGTTTTGACCATCGACCATTCAGTTTCAATGCCCCAAGCCTCTACAGGGATGCAGGAGAAGCTCTTTCGGAGATGTGAATTGAAGGCCTTACGGACAGAGTCCTCCTCCAGACGTTCCCAGTTCACCCGCACTACTTGTTTGGGCTTACCAGGTCTATCCAAAAGTTTCCTCCGCCAACGGACCCAACTCACCACCAGGTGGTGATCAGTTGACTGCTCTGCCCCTCTCTTCACCCGAGTGTCCAAAACACACGGTCAAAGGCTTAGGCACGACCACAACCCACCACCACTTTCCCCTGCCCCACATTGCACAAAAATATGTGGATCCCGGATCGGCCTCTACGCCCACCTGCGGACCCACAAGTAGACGACCCCGAGAAGAAGACAGTCATACCCGTCTCGAGTGACCGCCGATGATGGTATGTGTGTGTGTGTGTGTGTGTGTGTGTGTGTGTGTTTGTCAGCTGGAGAATGGCCTAAATGAGGATCATCCATCCCTCAGAGGTAGGTCACTCTCTAGATTTCCCATCCCAATCACTCACACACACACACACACACACACACACACACACACACACACACACACACACACACACACACACACACACACACACACACACACACACATGGGTTTACCCGGATTGCTGGGTAAAACAACCAGCTCTTGTGTTTGTAGGAAGAGAGACAAGAGGAACACCAAGAGTATAGGACTGAGAGTAGGGACTTTGAATGTTGGAACTATGACAGGAAAAGGTAGAGAGTTGGTTGACATGATGCAGAGAAGGAAGGTAGACATACTGTGTGTCCAGGAGAGCAGGTGGAAAGGTAGCACGGCTAGAACTTTAGGAGCAAGGTTCAAGTTGTTCTATCATGGTGTAGATAGGAAGAGAAATGGTGTAGGAATTATCTTGAAGGAGGAGTTTGTTAGAAATATCCTGGAGGTAAAAAGAGTGTCAGACAGAGTGATGAGTCTGAAGCTAGAAATCGAAAGTGTGATGTTCAATGTTGTTAATTGTAATTGGTGCAGACTTCAATGGACATGTTGGTGCAGGAAACAGAGATGATGAAGAGGTGATGGGCAGGTTTGGTATCCAGGAGTGGAAAGCAGAAGGACATATGGTGGTTGACTTTGCAAAAAGGATGAATATGGCTATAGTGAATCCTTTCTTCCAGAAGAGGCAGGAACATAGGGTGACCTATAAGAGTGGAGGTAGGAGTACACAGGTAAACTACATCTTGTGTAGATGGTGTAATCTGAAGGAGATCAGTGACTGCAAAGTAGTGATAGGCGAGAGTGTAGCAAAACAGCTTGGGATGGTGGTGTGTAGGATGACTTGTGGTCAGGAAGATGAAGAGGACAAAGGCAGAGCAGATGACGAAATGGTGGCAGCTGAAAAACGAAGAGTATTGCATGACTTTTAGGAAGGAGTTGAGACAGGCTCTGAGTGGTTAGGAGGTGCTTCCAGATGACTGGACAATTACAGCTAAAGTGATCAGGGAGCCAGGTACAGTAGGAGAGTACTTGGTGTGTCATCTGGAAGGAAAGTAGATAAGGAGACTTGGTGGTGGAATGAGGAGGTACAGGCATGTAAACAGAGAAAGAGGTTAGCTTAGAAGAAGTGGGACACTGAGAGGACTGAGGAGAGTAGATAGGAGTACAGGGAGATGCAGCGTAAAGTGAAGTTTGAGGTAGCAAAGGCCAAACAAGGGGCATATTATGACCTGTATGCTAGGTTGGACAGTAAGGAGGGAGAGACTGACCTAGACAGGTTGGCAAGACAGAGAGACAGAGATGGGAAGGACATGCGGCAGGTTAGGGTCGTTAAGGATAGGGATGGAAGTCTATTGAAAGGTGCCAGTAGTGTGATGGGAAGATGGAAAGAGTACTTTGAAGAGTTGATGAACAAGGAAAATGAGAGAGAACAAAGACTAGAAGAGGTGGCTGTTGTGGACCAGGAAGTAGCAAAGATTCGTCTGGATGAAGTGAGGAGGGCATTGAAGAGGATGAAGAGTGGAAAGGCAGTCGGTCCTGATGATATACTGTCAGGTTCAAGCAACCTTCTCTCCAACCATCTCTGTTACTCCTCCTCCTCTCTGATCTCACTCTCCAAGTCTCCAATCACACCCTACTAACTAAACTTCTTCCCTGGAGTCTCTGTGCTCTATGTCCTCCCAGGTTTTTCTCAAGTTCACCCCTCATCCGCCCATCTGCTATGGACCTGCTCTTCCCATCCCACCAGTACCACCCCTAACCTAATTATCGGCTGGGGTCCGGCTTCCTTTTTCCTCCGCGCCACCATACTGTTCCACCCCTCAACCACCCATCCGCTGTGGACCATCTGCTGTGGACCTACACCTCCCAAACAACAGTATCACCCCTCACCTAACCATCGACTGGGGTCCTGCTGCCTCTCTTCCTTGGTGTCATCTTACTGTTCCACCCCTCATCCGCCCAGCTGCCGTGGACCTTCCTCTGTGGACCTGCACCTCCGAGCCCACCAGTATCACCCCCATCTCTCCATGTGCTGTGGACCTTCTCTTCCAAGCCCACCAGTACCACCCCTCAACTATCCATCGGCTGGGGTCCTGCTTCCTTTCTTCCTCCGTGCCGCCATACAGTCATCCACACAGCTGTAATTGTGCCTTGACTTTAGCAACCTTAACCATATTGATACTGTCTCTATCTGGCCTATCTGTCACTCTCTCTCTGTCTCTCTCTCTCTGATGCTGTTCTTATCTTCCTTTGATTTCTTTTCCACCCAACCGGTCGAGGCGGATGGCCGCCCAAAAGAGTCTGGGTCCTGCCCGGAGTTTCTTCCTCATCGAGGGAGTTTTTCCCCGCCACTGTCGCTTATGCTTGCTCTGGAGGGTTCAGTTAGGTTTCTCTGTCTGTTAAAGCGCTTTGAAATGTCTGCTGCCATGATTAAGCGCTATATAAATCAAACTTGATTGATTGATTGATTGATTGATTGAGGTCACCGTAAAATCAGGGAAAACCAGGACTTTCATTTTCACAAAGGGAGGTAAGTTAACCCAGGGTTAGAACAGTAACCCTGACCTGTTTCATGACGTGAGGTAAACTGAACCTCTGGGTTTGTTACCGCAGTAACAGAATCTCTGAACATAACCTGGTCGGTAGCAGGTTTTATTCCACAAACCCAGGGTTTCTTCTGACTCCGCCCCCTTTCACCGCCACTCAGGCGGCTTCATTTCCTGGTTCTGTCGGACAGAGAGTCTGACCGAAGTAAGGTTTCTATACATAACTCCGTATTTCAGAGGTGAACATGGCATGTCCATTTGACAAGGAGCCCCTTGATGGAGTTTCCGCATTCATTCACAGAGATTTTTAAAAAAATTTGTATCGCATTCAGATGTCCAGTCATAGCCCTGCCAGTTGTCTTTATGATCGGTACCGACTGATTCACGTCCATCCATCACACACATCCACTACCTGATCCATCCTCACATCTGCAGCAGTGCTGTGTGTAGGTAGTGGTCTGTTCAGTTTTTTATTTTATATTTGCAAACTATTTTTTCTATACAATGTGAGAGATGCTCAGTGCGCCTCGCCTTGAAACTTTTACCCCAATTTTTCTATTTCCCTGAGATAAACCCGACAGAATCATCAAGGAGGAGTTCCACAGGATTGCAGGTGAATAATGTAGAAATCTGATAAATGAATTGCAAATTCATCTGGGGCGGATGCCTCCGGGACGCCTCCCTAGGGAGGTGTTTCTGGCACGTCCAGCTGGGAGGAGACCTCGGGGCAGACCCAGGACCAGGTGGAGGGATTATATCTCAACACTGGCCTGGGAACGCCTTGGGATCCCCCAGTCAGAGCTGGTGGATGTGGCCGGGGAAAGGGAAGTTTGGGGCTCCCTGTTGAAGCTGCTGCCCCCGTGACCCGACTAAGGATAAGCGGTGGAAGATGGATGGATGAATTGCAAATTATATTGTCTTAATGACATTGTGCTCCAACTTATTATTCAATTTATTTTAGGATTTCCCAGTGGAATTGGCTGCACAGATGGTACCACATCCCCATCAAGGTACTTGTAGACTGAACATTGTTTCAACATGTTCAAGACTGCATTATAGGTAAACATCTGTCCAGATCATGTGATGCTGCATACTACATTTCTAATGTGGAGCTCTTGGATATATGGTCTTACCTGAGCAGCAGACTGTATTGTGGTCAGTAACCTAAAGATTTGCACGATAGTTTTCTTGTCTTCATTGTGTAATCCAGTCTAATGAATCTACTATACATTACAGGAGAGAGCCTACGACACCTCAGGATAATTCCTGCTATCCAGGACGGCAGAGCAGTGACTCCATCTGCCAGAATCATTTCAGAGTCAGCATCACCACCATCACAGCGGGCAATAAAAACATACAATACACATTTCCTGTGGGCATATTTATTTCTGAAAAATGCAAAGTAATTTTTGTATCGTTACAATACTTAACATTCTAATAGTTAACAAGAGTCACCTGTGACCATCACCCACCTCTAACTTGTGCTCCAGTATTTCTATGACCACATCTGTCCTCCTAATCTGGAGGTCCTAGTAAACCATTTCTATTTTCTGTACTTTTTTAGCAAGTAAATTCTATAAACTTCTTCAGCAGATTGATGGGAATACATGAGTAGGACATTAAAACATAGTTGCATATGCATTCCACAGAATGAACCGCTTGTGGTCACTGAGTGTCTATTTCACTGTGATAGTCTGCAGTTGGGACCCTTCTGCTACTCTCCATTCATGATCTGTTAAAAAAGGATGAGAATTTGTTAATACTTCAGTAGAGGATAAATGTCACACTCTGTATTCCACCAGAATGTGAAGCAATGGGAAGAGAACAATCAGTAACATAAAATATTAGACCACCTATGTTTTCTTCTATTTCTTGTTAATTTCTTTTTGTTTTTATTGATTATTAACTCCAGTGTGTATCATTTGACTAAAACAGACATAAAATAAAACTTGGAATACCTTAAAGCGGTTATAAGCAGTACAGTGCTACAGTCACTGATGTAAGAACTAAATCAGTTTTGGCTATTACTGTATCAAACGAGCTACATGTCAGCTCTTGATTTCAGTTCTTATAATATATAGGTATACGCAATGGTGTGAATATCCTTATCAACTGTTTTTGTAATGTGAATATGTCAATATACTGTTTTATTTACACAACAATAAAACGTTTAAATATATTTCCTTATTGAACAGAACCTGATATACAGTAGATGAGAGCGCATTTATGTGCTTGAAAAGAGCATTATGTTGGCGATAAAACAACTGAATAGTCAAACGTCCACTTAATATTTACTGTACAATTTCAAACTGTTGGGTCTAAATCTCGAACACTTACTCAAAAACTGTTCTAAGTTAGACCAGGGTCATCAGACAAAGGCACCCAGAGAGGTTTTAATGTTTTACCAGCTGCAGCAGGGAGAGACACAGAAGAGGTGCACTTAACTCAGTGCAATCCGAAGTACACTCTGACTCTGTCCCACCTGGCTGCTTTCTTTTATTAAAAAATGGATAGAGCAGAGTTAGATAAAGACGCGTGCAGGCGCCGTAACAGTTTAGATCACACACAAGGTCAAGAACAAAAAGATGTTTTTCTACATGTCGGGAGTTAACCTGTGGTTATCTATGTTGGAACATTCTAATCGTCATCAAGGTTGTAGCTGTCTGCAGTAGGTGATTAACCGGAACAGGATGTGCTTGTCAGTACATTGGGTGCAGCACTTCTAAGGTAGATTATGACACTTTAGAAACACACATATACTTCATTTGAATTTTAGCTTATCTTACATTTCCCTCCTGTTGTGGGTTTCTAAACATCAAACACAACTTGTCTCGAAAGCTTTTCATCGTGTCATCATGGAAGAAACTTTTACATACAGGTGGTCAACCCAGGGAGGGGCGAAAAACCCTAAGCAATCTGGAATGGGAACATGGAGAAATGCACAGTTAGGGAAAATTCCCCTCCTACCCTCTGCATGGAGCGGCAGTCTCATGACCTGGATGACCTGTGGGAAAAGGGTGAGCCTGACCGAAGGCGCCACAATCGCTTAAGTTGCGGCGGGTGCTTGGTGGTGGCTATACCACGCAGCAGGGGACCAGGCGGGTGCCTGCTCCCCCGACGAGGGAGAGAGTCCTTTAGACAGAGGATAGTTCCTCGTCAATGTCAGAGTCAATGTCCTCAATTTTGACAAGGTTGTAAGCATGGAGGTGGGCAACGAACATCCGGCTCACCATGCGTTTAGACATGGGGATCACACAACACGAGCGCAAGGCACATGTCAGGAGGAAAAGGATGACGACAGTGACAAAGGGAAAGATGAGTGTTACCAGCACCTGGGACCATGTGCCAGAGAAGAGCCAATCGAGCCAGCCGGCTTGGGGGTGAGGGTCCGCGGACATGGCGCGGCGAAGATTTGCCATAGTACGCATAGCATCGATGATGGTGGAGTTCTCGTCTGGGATGTAGGTACAGCAGGATTCATCAATCATTGCACAGACACCGCCTTGGGGGGCGAGACTAAGATCGAGGGCCATCCTGTTTTGGAGAGCCATGACACGTATGGCTGTAAGTTCTTTGTTCTGGGCACCATTGACGGTGATAGAGGCGTAGACAAAACTTTGAAGGCGATAGTCGATGGTCTCAAGGCGCAACGTCCCCCCAGATTTTTGCTTGGATGTTCTGCTGGGTAGTTGGAGTGGCCATCAGGAGTCCAATGGTTGTTACCAGGAGTTGCTGGACCTTCATTGTAATTCTTGGACCTTCTTGCAATGGGACTGGTGTATCCACGTGTCAAGTTCAGCAATTCTGACGGCCGTGGGGGTGGTGATCAATACTCTGTAGGGCCCGTCTCACTTAGGACTTGACCAGTTTTTTCTCTTGATCACCTTAAGCAAGATCAGGTCCCCAGGTCTCAGCAGCTCCTGTGTGGGCGACAGAGATAAAGAGGAACGGGGCAGATCATTTGCTCTTTGGATTTCTCTTTTTTCAAAGAGTTTGCACAGCCATTCTGTAAGGGGATCGAGCTGGCCTATTTGTTCTTGTACTGTTTGACCTTCCCATAGTGGGAGGTTGAATGGTCGGCAGTGTACCGCTTCAAATGGTGTCAGACCTGTGTTTGTGGGTGTGATGCGCATGTATGTTTTGACTAAGTCTAAACACTCTGGCCATGGTTCTTTGGTTTCTTCCATGGTTTTGGGGAGTCGCAATTTGACCGTACCGTTTGTTCTTTCAACTAGGCCTGCACTTTGCGGGTGATACGCACAGTGATGTTTTAGTTCGATGCCAAGGTGTTTACTTATGTTTTGGACAATTTCATTGACGAAGTGTGTACCATTGTCACTACGAATGACACGTGGTATACCGTGTTCTGGGATGATGTGTTTGCATAAGGCTTTGGCGACTGTGAGTGCATCTGCATGTCTGGATGGGACTAGTTCGACCCATTTGGTTAGTGTGTCAATCAACACTAGGCAGTACTTGTAGTTCTGGACTGTGTTAAGCTCGATGAAGTCCATGTGGATGATTTCAAATGGGTAGGAGCCGACTGGATGTTGTCCTCGTTTCGGTCTAACGTTGCCTTGGCTGTTGTGGCGGCAGCATGTGATGCAGTTCCTACAAAAGTTTTTGAAGAAAGTTTGGAGGCCTTGTGACATATGAAAGGCTTGTTCCACTATTGATATCATCCCTCCTGTTGAGACATGGCTCCTGCCATGACTCAGCACAGCAATCGTGTGGAACAAGCTGCGGGGAATGCATGGTTTCGTATCAACATGGTAAAGGTCGTCGGTGATGGTAGCACCAGACAGCATCCACGAGGTCTTTTCTTTGTCCGGGGCAGCCGATTGCATGTCTTTGAGGACTTCTAGGGGGATCGATTCGGGAACACGCGGTTTGGCGGCTTGATGGAGGTGCATGGAGACGGTGTGTCGAGCTGGTGAGAGGAAGGACATTTTGGTTTGGGTGAGCAAAATGTCATGAAGCTGCTTTTGCAATCTACCGTTTGGGTGAAGGGTTTTTTGTAGTTGGGCAGGGCCAGGACCCCGGAGTCAGTGATGACGTGTTTGAATGCTGTGAAGGCCTCGGCAGCTTCGGGGGTCCAATCCAGGCGGGCAGACAGGGGCAAATCCTCCGAGTATATGAGGTTTAGTAGTGGCTGTGTTTTCTCGGCGTAGGACGCAATCCACGCACGGCAGTAGTTTGTCAGACCCAGGAAGGCCATCATCTGTCTCTTCGTGGCAGGGCGAGGTGCTTGCAGAACAGCGTTTTTTCTTTCTGCGGTCAGTTGTCGACCTTCTCCGGAGATCCTGTGGGCCAAGAAGGTGACTTCCTGCTGGCACCATTGTATCTTTGCAAGCGAGGCTTTGTTTCCTGTGTTGGCCAGGTGCGTACACAAGGATGCTGCTTCGAGTTTTTTTTCATCCGGTGTAGGGCTGGCTATGAGGATATCATCGACGTAGAGCAGGATTTGGGTGCTTTGGGCATGGCCATGGAGTGCAATGCAGTTGTTGATCTCTTGAGAAAAGATGGTGGGACTCTCGGAGAAACCTTGAGGGAGTCTCGTATAGGTGTATTTCCTTCCATCAAAAGTGAACCCAAACCAACCCATGGCAGAGGGGTGGAGAGGAATGGAGAAAAAGGCATTTGCGAGGTCGATGACTGTGAACCATCGTTGCTCTGGGCGGAGCTCATTCAGTAGAGTATGTGGATCTGGAATGCACGGGGCTCGTTGGATGATGGCTTGGTTGACTGCTCGGAGATCATGGACCAGGCGCCACGTAGTAGAGTCTGCCTTTGGAACTGGGAAGATGGGTGTGTTACACTCAGCTGTGGGGCACTCCACGAGGATTTTAGCAGCAATCATGGTGGCAATGACGGGACGGATGCCTTCCTTGTCATCAGGCTTTAAGGGGTATTGGGGTATCTGGGTCTGTACGTTGTCTTTGGCTCGATTGTCACTTGGGAGGCTGTGGTCATCAGACCCACATCGGCTTTGGAGGTGGACCAGAATTTCAGGGGAATCTGTGGGAAGTCGGAGGCTACGTGAAGGGCTTGGACTGGCTGTCAGGCAGACAAGTGAGTCGTTGGAGAGGCCGTAGTATTCCATCCGAGGGGCATTTCCACATAGTGCCGTAGTAGCTATGGTCCAAACGAAAGGTGGTTGGGTCAACTTTTTCCCAATGACGCGTCTTTTCAGCTGCTGATGCACGTTGATTCAGCTGTTGCCACGACATCTCAGCAGAACGAGCTAAGGATACATGTGGCGTTGCATCGAAGGGCATCATGGCTGATACTTCCTCCTGGACGGTTGTGACCACACAGGCCCAGTCTGGACCCCACAAAAGGTATTTGATGTGTAGTCGTGAGGGCCGTAGGCGGTGGAACCTCAATAGCCACTGGCGGTCCACCGGATGGTGAGGGAAGAGGATGGTCACATGGAGGGGGAATTGCATTTGGATGACTGTAGAATGGCATGGGACTGAAGATTTGGTCTGTGCTAGGAGGTCTAGGGTCACCGAAGAGGGTCCTGCTGTGGTTAGGTCCAAGGCATAGAAAGTGGTAGGCGTGGACGGACTTTCGAGGACCAATAGCGATGCGTTGTCCACTTTAGAGACGTTGAGCATAGTCCCATCAGCAAGAATACTGAGGTTGAGTGCTACAAGGAGGTCTCGGCCTAAAAGGTTGACTGGACAGTGTGGGCTTAGAACGAAGGTGGTCGTGACTTCTGTTCCATCTTCGTCAATGACTTTACATTTTTTGGACCAGGGGTTGGGTGTTGGTTTTCCATAGGCCCCTACTACAAGGATGCTCCGACCAGAGGGTTTCAGACCTGGAACGTCATCTCGGATGAGAGACACTTCAGCTCCAGTGTCACAGCTCCAGTGGCAGTCCCGGGCAAAGTGACCTGCCTTGTTGCAGTTGTAGCAGATGTTGTCTTGGGTAGCCGTGCGGCATGGGTAGCGTTTGTGGTCCTGGTTGGGACGGCCTCGGCCTCTGCTGCGATGGGCGTTTTGGTAGTAAATGCCAGTCGGCGCTGGGGGGTCGACCGTGGTGAGGGCGTCGACTCCTTCCAGGATGGTCATGAGTTTGGCTGTGGCGCCCGAAGCTTTGTGTTTTTGTTGTACCTCAGTGGCATGCGTTACCCACTGGACGATTTCCTGGACTGTGGCAGTCCTCTTCAAACATGGGTCGAATCCATGTTTCTTGATCCATTTTTCCAGAAATTTACAGGAGTTCGCATGACATTGTTGCATAAAGCGGACGTCGGGTTTGGTTGCAATGTCTTTTGCTTGGGTCTGTCCCATGGTGCAAATGTTTGTGTGTGTGTGTGTGTGTGTGTGTGTGTGTGTGTGCGCGCGTGTGTGTGTGTGCGTGTGTGTGTGTGTGTGTGTGTGTGTGCGTGCGTGTGTGTGCGTGTGTGTGTGTGTGTGTGTGTGTGTGTGTGTGTGTGTGTGTGTGTGAACAGGAACGGAACAAACGCTTGTCCACAGACACAATCTGCCACACAGCACAGAATGGATCCGCTGATCCGATGTTAGTTTATCATTCACTCTTAACTTTCACATTTATAGCCAAGCAGTGGACACATCGAAGACAGACATGACATGAAACAATGAAACACTTTTGGGTTCGAACCGTTTTATAGTGCACTTTTCCTTCTCTGGGCTTTGAACATATTTTCTGCGAAGGCTGAACCAACGTTTGATTCTTAAAATTTGGGGTTTCTTTATAGTCGACTCTAGTACGCGGAAACGTTGCACTGAAGACACACTGCGTCGGTCTTGATGGACTTTTAATGTGTTTTGCCGCGGAATCAGTTTGAGACACCATGGGTCGGTTCCCGGAAGATTCAGTTCCTAACTCAACTCAATAGGCACCCCTTTTCCAGCTCTCACGAGTTACTTTACGTGGGAGGGGGCCCGGTCAGTCGTCCCGGACGGACTGAACCTATTAGGAGCTCTCTTGATTGTTGAAATTGGTATTTTATGGTCCAGCCTTGTAACACAACAAAATTTCACTTGAATTATTTTTATTTGTCAGATTTTACCTTGTCTGATGTTGCCCTGGTTCGTGGGGGGGAGCGTCACTGGAGCTTCTCCTCGGCGCAGGAAGTCGAGTTTGGCCTCTTTCGGAGTGACGAACGTGGTTTGACGGAATGTGGTTTGGTTCGATGGCCTTCGCGTTCCCACGTCGATTTGAAGTCCAGGTCTTGGGTCCCAGGTTTTGGGACCAGACAAATGTTGGGTCTAAATCTCGAACACTTACTCAAAAACTGTTCTAAGTTAGACCAGGGTCATCAGACAAAGGCACCCAGAGAGGTTTTAATGTTTTACCAGCTGCAGCAGGGAGAGACACAGAAGAGGTGCACTTAACTCAGTGCAATCCGAAGTAGACTCTGACTCTGTCCCACCCGGCTCCTTTCTTTTATTAAAAAATGGATAGAGCAGGGTTAGACAAAGACGCGTGCAGGCGCCGTAACAGTTTAGATCACACACAAGGTCAAGAACAAAAAGATGTTTTTCTACATGTCGGGAGTTAACCTGTGGTTATCTATGTTGGAACATTCTAATCGTCATCAAGGTTGTAGCTGTCTGCAGTAGGTGATTAACCGGAACAGGATGTGCTTGTCAGTACATTGGGTGCAACACTTCTAAGGTAGATTATGAAACTTTAGAAACACACATATACTTCATTTGAATTTTAGCTTATCTTACACAAACATAAAGAGGATGAGGAGGATCCCTAACAAGATGATGCAGAAGTTGACCTGTGTGAACAATGTTTTTATACTTCATTCTCAGCTGCTGATGTGCGCTTCTCCCTCCACTGGATCGCACCTAAATAAAATAAATTAATAAACTATTATTTAACCTGTTCACTTCCGTATTTTTACGATGAGTGCAATGGACTACGTTTAAACTTATGCATCGACTTGAGCAGCAGTTCACTCCCACGACATGTCGCTCTTCTTTGCAGCTGCAACGCTGTTCTCTTTTTTCTGAAAATGCCCTCAAAGTCTTCATATTCATAAATTAAAATCTGTATTCCGACTGCTGTAAAGCACTTCGATGCGCGTCTCGTCCGTCCTCATGGTGAATCGTCGACTTGGGGCTCCATTGATGATGGCTTTTTTTCGAGTTGCCACGTCTGTTAAACTGTGGGTCACTCACTCTGAGTTAGAAAAACTAACCCTGAAACCCGTTTGTGAAACCGAAATCCCTGGTTTTTTCAAGTTCAGGGTAAAGCAACCCAGAACCACAGGTTTACCTCAGGGTAGGTTAACCCTGCCTTCGTGAAATGGGCCCAGTGTCTATTTCTACCCTTTTTTATTTATGGTAAACAGTATACAGTGCAATTTATGGTGTAAAATAGTAAAAAAAAAAAAACTTAGAAAAAGTTGTTTTTTTAGACTTGGAACGGATTACAATTATTTACATCAATTATAATGGGAAAATAGTTTCGGATTTCGAACAAATCACTTTTCGAACAGCCTTCTGGAACGGATTATGTTCGAAAACCGAGGTTTGACTGTATTATACTATGTTTAAAAAGGTGCAAATGTATTGTAGAGGAGAAGAGCAGCTTCCAAAACAGTGCAGGAGAGAAAGGAAGTGAGTCGTGTGTTGATTTGAAGAGAGCAGGAGAGTTGTGTTGTGCAACAAAACAAATAAAAGCAGCTGAACGATTTAAATCAGAAGCTGGCCTGACCTGTCTTGGTTGTGTTTTTTGCTCTGATCATGTTTCTCTGCACTGAGGCCTGTACCATAAAGCTGGATTACGGCTTAGTGAGATAACTTCAGGCTTAACCCTGGCTTTTCGGTACCATAAAGGTGGCTGACTTTCTATCAGGCTACTTTGTCGCGGTAACTTATGCTGAACACCTAACCTGCTCCGGCGCAGGATAAGTTTAGGATAAGAGCTCAGCAGGTATAACAGCCCCACCTACTGACCAATCAGTTCTCTTGAAAAATGGGCTGTCCGTTTTATGAGAACCCGGTGGATCTTGGTGCACAGCTTGTCCGAAGAGCGCTCAGGCGCAAGACAATATTTAGAGATCGCTGTAATCCGTTTGAATTGCCTGAAAAATCACTGTACGAAAGGTACAGGTTTTGGGGAGAGGGGTTACATTACATCTGTCAGCTGCTGGAGCCTTACATCAGTAATGTAACATTCATAGGTACTTTTATCTATTCTGTTGGCGATGCCGAAAACTTCTGGAAGAACACAATATGTAGAGCTGTTCATAAAGTCGCGGGGGCTACAATCACATGCCATAACGAAAAATGTCCTACACACATACATTTATGGGACACACAAATGTTACTGTAGTCAGATATACAAGTGCAGTCATAGTGGGGAAGTAATATTGTAATGGCACTAACTTCCGTATTGACACAGTCGGCGATTTTGTGCCAGCGATCCTTGCGCCGTTTGGCAGCTGCAACTGTGTTGCTTTTTGCCTGGATTATTGATTTGTATTGCTCGTATTTATTAATTATTATTGTTTTCTCCTCCATTGAGAAATATGCGGCTCGGGCCGGTTTGTTGCATGTTTGCAATTGGTCGCATGCATCAACCTCCGCCCTTTTTATGTGAGCACGCACAGATCTAGAGTGGACAGGCCTGGATTGAATTAGTGAGTTGATAGCGGGCTTTATGGTACCAGAAATCCGGAGGGCGGATGTCTCAGTAAGTGAAGCCAGATAAGTAAGAGGAAGCCGGCTAGGTCAATCAAGCTTTATGGTACAGGCCTCTGGTCTTCCTCTCACTTTCTGCAGTGCTGGAGTGTGGCAGGAGGTGTGTCTGGGCTCGTGGGCAGAGTCTGGTCTCCACACCTGAGTTTCATCAGACTGATTACCTGTGGCCTATTTAGCCACCTTTCCCCTTTTGTTCAGCGCCATGTCAAGTCATGCACTGTGTCTCGCCACATTGCTGACCCTGTCTCTGCTACGCATTCCAGCTGCAACCTTTTGTGTCCAATGATTCTAGTGTTTTTGGTCTTTGCGAGTATTTCCTGGAGTAAGGTGATTTTCTGTGTTACTTTGTGCTTAATAAACTGTTTACTAGTGATGGGCAGATGAAGCCCCATGAAAAATTGAAGCTTTTCATCCCAATCGGTTCATGCTGGTTTGAAGCTTCATGAGGCTTCATTTGCTCTAGGACATGTATGTTGGACTGGATCAGGTGGCATGAGTTTGAAGTGTGTGGCATTTTGCAGAAAGCCTGTGAATAAAACTGTCAGCAAATAAAGAATGCAAAACATGTATATTTTAGTGATTATATATACTGTATATATATATAAATTACATATATAAACACATACCGGCAGTATGGAAAGTGATTACTGGTATTTGGATATGAGAAAAAAAAAAAGTACAGTGAGGGGAGGGTGGTTGGGGTTGGGACAATGATTGTGCTTCTGTAACATTGAGGTATGGCCAGTGATTATGCTTTGGCGAAGTCTTGGTTTTAATTTGGGGATCAAATATATATATATATATATATATATATATATATATATATATATATATATATATATATATATATATATATTCTTTATAAAGTATATATGCTTTATAAAGTATATATAAAATTAAACATTTGTTTAAAAACAATTTCTCCACTGTGTCAGGTTTCATTTCCTGATTCTCTCTTGAACCAACTCTCTCCACACTATCTGTACCTCTTTCCAAAATATATCTGACTCTATCCAAAATCCAAACTGTCTCCACACTAGCCAACCACAAACTGAGTTGAGTGTGATCGCTTTATATCGGTATTAATGCATGTGTCACGAGCTGAATCAGTTACGTGGTGTCCACCGCGTAGCGGGGCGTTCCCGTGATGGAAGCTTCAATACGGAACGTCACACCCAAAGCCTCACTGCCCAGTGATGCTTCGGACGTCATCCTTTTCATCTCCTCCCTTATATGAAGCAAGTCTCGATATGCCCTTCGCGGGAACGCCCCTCCCCTACTCAGCACACACTTTGGAGCTTCGATCCCCAGCGTCACATCACTACTGCTTGCTCTTGTACTCTGCATCTGGGGTCCTGGTCTTGCTTTTGCTTCGCGACATACAACAGTCATCTTTGTAATGAAGCTGCACAACAGACAACTTGGTCCAAATACAGCAGCCCGTAGACTGCCACAAAGCTCAGTATATTAGAAGAATGCAGTGTACCGCCGTCTAGTCCACTGAACCAAGGTTAAGTGGGAAGATACGTGATACAAACCAGTGATGGGCATTCCGGCTCTTCTCCAAGCCTCGGCTCTTTTGGCTCGGCTCCCTTACAAGAGCCGGCTCTTACGGCTCCCAAATGGCTCTTCATTTAACATCACTCTGATCGTTATATTTTAGCCTAATTTAGCAATTAATTAGTGTATTGGTAAGAAATTTTCCATTTATTGTTTTCATAAAAGCTTTATTTTTATGTATCAAAACTTTAAATATCGAAACAACCCTTGGAACAACCACACAAACACTTACAAAGGCCAATGTCTGAACATGACATTTATGACACCTTAAATAAAAGTCTTTTATTGGAGATTGGCATTCAGGAAAGTCAGATGTCTCAGCTTGGATGGACTGATCCGATTTCTCCTCTCTGTTATTTTTTGTCCTGTTTTGGGTCGGTAGTTTTTAAATGTCTGTGAAGGTTTGTGGTTGAACCTGCTCTCACAGATGTTTTCATTTTTACAAATTTTGCACTTAACCTTGCAGTCCCCAACATCATTGAAATGCAGCCAAATGCTGCTTCTTTTACGTTTTTCACTCATGACACGCTTGCTCTCCAATCCTCCTCCGTCTCCCTGTCTCTGCTGCCTGACACGGTGTGTACCTGGCCTGTACCACTACACTCGTTCTTTCGAGCGTCTGCCCCCCTTCCTTCTTTCATATAATGGTACGATTCTATCCTGTCCTTGCATGTGATTGGCCGCGTCGTGTGCCTATCAAAATAAACTCCCGCCCCTGCCTGGTGCCTGCACGCATTCTCCGCTGAACGGACTGCTCAGAGCGGTAGCTCTGTGACAGCTGACCAGGAGGCTGAAGTTTCGGCTCTCTCCGATGGGCATCGGCTCTTCTCGTTCACTACAAAGCATCGGCTCTTGGAGCCGGCTCGTTCGCGAACGACACATCGTTAATACGAACAACTCCATTCACACACCACAGCCAGCAGACAACCCAAGAAGGGCTACTCCAGGCAAAGTCATTTACATCGGCCACTGGCACAGATGTAGCGTGGCACGCTTCACCCAGCAATCACATTGCTGAATGGACTCAGTTGCGCAGGTAGTGTGGAGAAGGGGGAGGGATTTTACGTCGTCATGCCACCCTGATCTTTCACGGACCACATCACTGCCTTAATGTCTTACAGCCATGTAGTGATGTCTGAATGGCGCCCCATGGGGTTTCAAACCGTTTGCGACAATTGTGCCGAAAACTCATTACTCGGCTCCCCATTCATTGTGAACGTGGGGGTCCTCTGCTGGCCGTGTCTGTACTGCAACCACACAACGGCCAATGAGCCCAGACAACGGCGCTCTGACATTTCCTGTTTTGCATATATGTTCTGAATAAAACCGAATCTAATTTAATTTGTGCTCATCCTTGCTTTCTATATCGTTGCCATATAATATAGCAAATTGATTCATGATTATTGGTCCTTGCAGGGTTCAATAAAGCAAT
The DNA here is from genome assembly GCF_040054535.1 of Antennarius striatus. NCBI lineage: Eukaryota > Metazoa > Chordata > Actinopteri > Lophiiformes > Antennariidae > Antennarius > Antennarius striatus. Next base: position 13,887,846 of record NC_090783.1, on the reverse strand, counting down.
AAGATATAGATTACATGTTCATACATGTCTGTTGTGTAATTTTATATATATATATATATATATATATATATATATATATGTGTGTGTGTGTGTGTGTTTGTGTGCGTGAGTGACAGGATGATCAGGACGACTGGCAAAGCACAGTAGCTCTATATTGTGAGATGAAAGTCGGCATTCCAACTTTATCTGAGAACTGTCTTGTGTGACATTATTTGTAGGAGTACACATATTCTTGTACATTTTTTTGACAAGTTTGTTTTCATACGCTGGAGCCAAGTGAGGGTTCTTACACATTTTTATTCAAGAATAATAGTTTTTCCACCGTAGAGGGTTGAGCTGGTTGGTGTATGCCAGTAACTGGGAACAAGGCAAATACTTCACCTGCAAAATAAACTCATTAAAAATGATGTGTGTGGTTTACTATTTTCTACTGTGTGAGCAACAGAGCTTGAAAATAAGTTTCTTAGAAATTAAAATGTACCTTGTTCGGCGGCACCAGTTCAAAATGTTCCCAGACTTGGGAATCCATTGTATAGTAAATACTAAATACCACGCAGAATGTGTGAACTAGTGATGTGATGCTGGGGATCCACGCTCCGAAGCGTGTGCCGAACAGGAGAGGGGAGTTCCCGCGAAGCGCGTATCGAGGCTTGCTTCATCGATGGGAGGAGCTGTAAATGATGATGTCCGAAGCATCGCCGGCAGCGAGGCTTCGGGCGTGACTTCCGTATCGACGCTCCCATCACGGGAACCCCCCTGCTATACCACGAGACTAATTCGGCAAGCGACACGCGCTCCAACACCAATATAAAGCGATCACACTCCATTCAGAATGTGATTGTATGGTGGAGAAATGTGGTTAGATACTGTGAAGACAGTTAGGAATTTAGATAGCGTTAGATATATTCTGGACCAAGGTATAGATAGTGCGGAGAGAGTCAGTTTATGAGATTCAGGAAATGGAATCTGCTACAGTGGAGAAATTGTTGTTTCTAAATACAAACCAATGATGTCACCAAGCATAATCACTGGCTATACCTCAATGTTACAGAAACACAATCATTGTCCCAACCCCAACCACCCTCCCCTCACTGTACATGTTTATTTGGACATGCGGAAAAAGAAAATAATCACTTTCCATAGTGCTGGTGTGTGTGTGTAAACCTTGGTTTAGGAACACTGTACACATCGAACAAATCTGAATTCCACCAAAAAATTTAGAACTTTTTGTCTCAGAAGTCAAACAAAATTTGGAAGTTGAATGCAAAACAAACGCCTTTTTCTCACCGCCAGGCGTGCGAGAAGTCTAGAGAAAATGTGATGGTAATGTGCTTTTTCTTTTAGTTTATGGTATTCAATAATTTTTCACTTAATTTGCGTTCCATTGTCTATGGTACGAGTTACGGTACCGTAAACTTCGGTCCCAAAGATGATAACTTGCGTCATGGGCTAACCAGATTTCTTTCTCATGTTTGCTTCTTTCTTTTACATTTGTTAGGATTCAGTGGTTTATCTAGTGATGCGTTCGGCAGAATAATGACTTTGAGATGAGTTCTTAGTTTAGCCTAAATACATAGCATGTTTATTTGCCGGCTACACAGAGAGCAGCCGCTTCTCTACATAGCACTGGACAACAACAACTGCACTTTGGCGCCGGGTGGGAGACAGGATGTGACGTTGTAGCTTGGGTTGCCACATCGGCAAATACCAAATACCATACCGCACACCAGCAGTACATCCATACAGAACACATTACAGCATTACAGAAAATGAGGATACAAAATAACATTGTCTCTTAACATCCCCACTTATACTCAGTTTGCTGTAATGCAACAAAATTAAATAAAGCAAAACAGAAAACAATGTGGACCCTCTGTCTTACACATTTCAAATCCCAAAAAGAATGGGTGCAAACTCAATCAGCTTTGACTTAGTTGCTGGCTTAGTCATAATGTCAGCCACCATGACTTCAGTAGGACAGTATACCAAGTTTACTTTACCCTCATTAACTATGGACCTGATAAAGTGGTACTTTATGTCCACATGCTTACATCTTTGTCTATTTACAGGATTTTTAGCAAGGGCAATTGTTCCCTGGTTGTCCTCAAGTACAGTTGTTTTTGTGTATTGGTAGTCATCAATAGCCTCTAGTAACTGCTCTAAATATAAGCACTCATGTATCGTTGAAGCCAAAGCCATATATTCCGCTTCACAGGTGGAGAGCGCTACCGTAGGCTGCTTCTTAGTTTTCCAAGAAACTAAACAGCTGTTTTTACTGAGGCTTACACAGTATCCTGTGGTACTGCGTCTGTCGCTAGCATCAGATGCCCAATCCGTATCACTGTAGGCTTGTATACCTAGCTTCTCACTGTCATCTCTTTTGAAACTCAAACCTTTTTCAGAAGTGCCTTTGAGGTACCTTAGAACATGTTTCACAGTGACCCACTGGTCCTCTGTAGGCTCAGTAAAATGCTGTGATAACCTGCTTACCACAAATCTTAAATCTGGTCTGGTACAGGTGGTTAGATAGATCAGGCTTCCTAACGCTTCCCTGTATATCCTGACATCACTCATTTCCACTGCATCATCAGAATATTCCAGGTTTTGTTCACAGGGTGTTTCTCTGACCTTACAATTTTGCATATTGAAACGCTGCAGTATTTTGTCAATGTACTTTTCGTGTGACATTTTTACACATCCATCAGATTGACTGAAATCGATACCCAGAAAATGTTTGAGTGTGCCAAGATCTTTCATTTTGAACTTTACCGAGAGCATCTCTTTCACCTCTTTCAAAACCATTTCATTGCTGGCTGCAATGATCAAGTCATCGACCCATATGATTATGATCACCTTGTCACCTTTTGACTCTTTAGCATAAACACAATGGTCGGCTGGGTTTTGCTTGTATTTGTTATCTATTAAATAATCATGTAAGACTCTATTCCAGTTTCGCCCTGATTGTTTGAGACCATAAAGTGTTTTTCTAGTTTGTATACTAGACCATCATCTTTTTCTTCATAACCTTCTGGTGGATTAATGAAAATATCATACTCTACAGGGGCGTGTAAGTATGCCGTTTTCACGTCCATCTGGTGAAGGACCAAATTCTCCTGAGCTGCCTTTTGTAGCACCACTCTTGCACTTATTAGATTTGCAGTTGGTGAAAACGTCTCCCCATAGTCTATTCCCTTCACCTGTCTGTAACCCTTGGCCACAAACCAGGCTTTGTACTTGTCTCTCCCATCTACATCACTTTTGATAGAGTAGACCCATTTACCCCCCATTGTTTTCTTGCCCACTGGTAGGGTTGTTAAGGTAAATGTATTATTGTCATTTAATGACTGGACCTCTTCATCCATAGCTTTTGCCCACTCTTTTGAGTTAGTTGACCTCATAGCCTCTGCATATGTTTGTGGAACGCCACACACCATTCTTTAGCAGTAGTCCACTGTGGTATGAGCCTCATCTTTATCACTGTAATCATCCACAAAATCATCAGAGTGACTAGGTTTCTTCCTTTGTCTAGTAGGATACCTTCTACTTTCGGGTTCATCTCTTGTGTCACTCTGTTGTGTTAGGCTATGGTCATTAGGCCTCATCTCTGCACCTGGACTGCCATTATGTGTACCCCTGTTTCGTACACTTGGCTCTTGGGGACTATCTGCCCTCCTATTGACCTCCTGAGTGATCTCACTAGTCCTAGGCCTTCTCATATTGTCATAATCTTCATTCGGATCTGTCTTATTTGTCTGTGTCTGTTTTTCAACAGCTGCCTTGCTCACAAACTTCACAAGCCTGTGTTTTAGTACTCTGTTTGTGTCTGGATTATAGACCAGGTACACTGGACTATATTTATCATACCCCACAAAAAGCCCTTGGTCACACTTGGAATCCAGCTTTCCCTTGTCCTGTTTGTACGTGTAGCATACAGACCCAAATTTTTGCAGCTTGGACACATTAGGCTTCTTATCGGTCAGTAACTGATAGGGAGTCTGCCCTGTAAGCCTGCTAAAGCACCTGTTGCGTACATGCACTGCCATTTGTATTGCATAGTGCCAAAGCTCTTTTGGTAGCTTGCTGTCTACTAGCATACAATTTCCCATCTCAAAAAGAGTACGCCAGCTTCTCTCTGTGTTCCATTCTGGTGAGGCGAATAGGGAGCTGACATATCATGTCTGATTTTGTTTTCCCTCATCAGTGTTTGGAAATCATTGCATGTGTTTCTCTGTTCCCCCATCTGACCTCATACTCTTCACTTTCCCATAGGGGGATACATCTGCTAGGTATCAGGGTCCCTGTTTCTACTTTGGGCAAACTTTCCCTGATTACACACCTCACACTCTTGTTCAGGCTTACATGCTTTTCCCTTAATCTGCATGCCATCAACCACATTTTGCAATTTTAGAACGTCATCGTAATTACAGTGGCCTAATATCTCATGCCATGCCTGTATGTCATGACATGTATTACATTTGTCATTAGACTCACTCTTAGTATGCAAATAATACAACTTGCCATACACATATATATCATATTTGGTACCACCTTTAGTAATGAGTGCATCTTTGCCTTCTTTAAATACCACTGTGGCTCCACTGGTGGTCGCCTTCTTCACAGAAAATAGATATCCTGGGGGTATGAAGGGATGTATAAAGCATCTCTCAGCGTCGCCTTGTGTCGCTGTCTTTTGCTGTCTATTAGAGAAACCTCTGCATTACCCCTCCTCTGCGCGACCCCACTGCATTGAGTGCCGTCTGCCAACTGGACACTGTGTTTTTCCGGCCTGAATGTACTGTCAAAATCCTTAAACATGGTCACGTCGGTGATGATATGACAAGTGGCCCCGGTGTCCACCGTCAGTCCTCTCTTCCGGATGCCGCTGTCTGACTGCTCCTTGGAACCGGTCTCTCCGTCCCTCGTCTTGAACACGTTGTCGGCGTCTTTTATCGCGTCATCTCGTCTGTCCTTATTATCTTTTTCCTTGCACCTACACGTGGCGTCTTTCTGTGTGTTGCTTTTACAACAACTGCACCATGTCTTCTGTCGACATTCTTTTGCTTGGTGGCCTTTGATTCCACACTTGAAACACACCGTATCTTTGTCATCTTTGTACCGCTCACGGGTATTTGTTTTGGCGGGCCCAACTCGTCCTTGCGTCTTCTTCACATTGTCGCCTGACTCAGCGTTTAACTTCTCAGTTGCTTCAAATCTTTGTAGCTTAGTCTTGAAATCTGCAAATGTGATTTTATCATCTGTAGAGATGAAGATGCTGAGGTTCTCTCTGGGAGTGACCAGGAAGGATAGGATCAGGAATGAGTACATCAGAGGGACAGCACATGTTAGAGGTTTTGGAGATAAAGTCAGAGAGGCCAGACTGAGATGGTTTGGACATGTCCAGAGGAGAGATAGTGAATATATTGGTAGAAGGATGCTGAGTTTTGAACCGCCAGGCAGGAGACCTAGAGGAAGACCAAAGAGGAGGTTTATGGATGTAATGAGGGAAGACATGAAGGTAGTTGGCGTGAGTGAAGAGGATTCAAAGGACAGGGCTAGATGGAGGAAATTGATTCGCTGTGGCGACCCCTGAAGGGAAAAGCCGAAAGGAAAAGAAGAAAGAAGAAGATGTGCCACATGTATTGCGAAACTTTCAGGTAGTCCTTTTAATACCATGGCAACAAGTAGTCCATCTCCCATAGTCTCACCTGCATTCTGCAATGCTGTGATGGAGGTTTCTGCTCTGATGATATAGTCCGTAACACTTTCGTCGTTCCCCTTCTGAAGCGACATGAGCACGGTGTACAGGTTGATAATCTGTGGTGTTCCCTTCCCGGCATAATATTCCCTTAATATCTTCAGAGCCTTCCTTCCATCGTCGGTTGCATCTCTCATGATTAGAGAGAGGCTTTTGTCATCCATTATCTGTATCAGCTCGGCATAAGCATTGGCATTTTTTCCGCATCCGTCACTCTTTCGGGGCTTGTCGCTGGCTTTCCTAGCATGGTCTTCTTTAGTCCCAACAAATGAAAATGTCAGAGCATTTTTGTTTCCCATATCTCATACTTTGCTTCATCTCCGTTGAATGCCAGCCAAGGTGGCCTACTTGCTGCTCCTCGATCCATTTTGCTGTATTCCGCTCTTTCAGCCGGTTACTGATAGCCGCGTTAGCTCACCGCTCCTCTACACTTGGATACACTGGCTTCTCTTTTATCTCCCGAACGTCTTCTGGGCCCATAACATCCATACAGAACACATTACAGCATTACAGAAAATGAGGATACAATATAACATTGTCTCTTAACAACATTTCTTTGATATGTTTCATTACTATACAATTTGATATATAAATGACATAACATGTTGAAAGAAGGTAATTTTCTAGAGTCTTGGAACGGATTAAGACCATTTACGTAATTTGAAATTTGAAATGGGAAAATTGTATTTGGAATTCGAACAAATCGCTATTCAAACAGCCTTCCGGAACAAATTGTGGTCGGAAACCGAGGTTTGCCTGTATAATATATATATATACACACTGTATTTTCCGCACTACAAGGCGCACCTAAAAGCCTAAAATCTTCTCATAAACCCGTAGTGCGCCTTATAATCTGGTGTGTCTAATATATGGATTAATATTCATATTAATATTGGTTAAAAACATGATCGCTGAAAAAAAGCCGGCAGTCTGGCTGGCAGTTATGCCGCACTCCGCCACCAGAGGAGCACCCTCACAAGGCACTTGGGCCTATGCCCCCTAACAACAGTAGTCAAGGGGCGTCACCGAAGTCCTGGCTCTGACTGAGCTGCTCTCAGACGGTAGAGCAGACTGTAGGAGCACCGGTGATTACGTAGCAACACATAAGGAACTTTCAACAATTCTATTAATAAAGTTTGACTGACTGACCGATCTCAGTATTTCCTAACTATTTGGCATCGGAAATAACCCACTTTAAACTTAATTGGTCCGGGTGATCCTGGAACGGTTAATGCGTTCCAGGATCACCCGTGGAAAACGGAATTCTGCGATATAGCTACATTTATGAACCCTCCCCATACTGAAATTAAACCACCTTCTATCTGTATTACTATTTCCCACATTCTTATAAACTGTTTAAAGCACTTTTGTATAAAAAAAAAGTGTTTAATACACCGAAGTGCGCTGCGTTCCGTGAGTCTTGGAACACAGAGCAAGACTCACGGAACGTATGTGAAGTCACATGACACGCGACTTCACATGCGTATCATGTGAAGTCGCGTGACTATCTACTAAAAATCTGTAATGTAGTGAAGCCTTGCATCTTGAAGCACGAATAAGCGAGGGATTACTGTGATCCATTTCCCAACAGTTTGGCTGGATCCGGCTCCTGACAGAACTGACCTTCTCCTGATGGGTTTGTCACATATGGTGGTACAGATCATTAAAGGGGCAAGGGATCAATATGTGATACTAATATATGAGTGCCGTATTTCAACATTACATTATATGGGTTTTATTCTTATATATGGTACAGTAACATGATATGTGCTTTTAATGGGTTTCTAATGATTTTAGGAGTCCAATATTTGTGGTGGAGAGATGTAGAGTCTCGTCATTTCTTCCCCATTGCGGGTGATGGGGGTTGCTATGTGATAATATATATTACAGTATATGTTTTTTCTGATTTATTGTACAGTAACAGGAAATTATGTACTTTTAATGGTTTTCCAATATTTTTCGCAGAAAAGACATAAATTCAAGTAAAATGATGTAAACCTGATCCTTATTTTGCATGTATGCTGCTCTTGAAAACCGATGTATAATCGAGAAAGACTTAACTCGGAATGAACTGTACCTGTGTTTTATTTTATTATGTGTTGTTTTTGTTCTGTAATTGTTTCTGTTAGGTCTTGAGATAATAATTTACTATTGGAATTTAAATGACCTCAAATAGTAAATATAGATTGAAATAATAACTTACAAACAACCTATGTGTGTGTGTGTGTGTGTGTGTGTGTGTGTGTGTGTGTGTGTGTGTGTGTGTGTGTGTGTGTGTGTGTGTGTGTGTGTGTGTGTTTGAACTACAAACTCATGAGTGACAAAATCTGTCCCTCTAATCTGTTTCGGTATCAAGCGAGGATCATATTTCACAAACTGTGGGCACACCCCAGCTCCACTAGCAACCGGAAGAAAGAAAGAAAGAAAGAAAACACAAACCCTTTCTGAATCCACAGGATAGTAGTAAAGTATAGTTACTTCTCTCATGGACTCACGGATCAAGACAGGAAAGGTTTACCTTCGACCACACAAACCTGGAAAAGTGAGTACATTTGAACTTTGATCTTTCTCAATTGCACGGACTGTTGATACACATGAGCTATGACGTGGGACTGAAAATACAGCTTTATATTTTAACATTTTGTACTCCTGGCCAATGGATCAATGGTTAGCAGTTAAAATGCAACTTAAAATGTTTTCATTCGAATTACAATAGAAGAAAATACAAGACATTGTTTTGGTAGTTTGGCCGTCAAAGTAAACTCTAGTGCAGGAATCCAAATGAACAAGTTGTAACACATTTTTCATGCTCAACATTCCTGTGCAGCATTGACAGCACATACTGTGTGAGTAGCATCACTGCAGTGGAAATTTTATTTAAACCATTATCTTTATCTCAACCATCTCACCCATAACACGGCACTTTCTTTACAAATTACCCATTACAAATTCCTGTTATGCTGCCATAAATTATTAAATATAGCACTCAAACATGACTGATTCATATCCATATATACGCTACTCTGTTATGTTAAATTAGATGACATGATAGCAGTTTAAATTTTTTTAAAAAACATTACACTGTACATACTGATAGTGGTGATCAAGAAATACTATTAAAAAATAGAGCCAATAAGGCAGACAAGTTCAAAACAACAGATCTGTGTAGGTTTTCAGTCATACAGGTTGAGATAAATCAAGTGAAGCAAAAAAGAATCTGACTTGACATGATGAAATGACAATGAATCACACAAACTAAATACACTAAGTGAAAAGACAATAAAAACCATGTCACACAGAAGGAGCAGACAATTGTTGCAGGTTGAACACGGCATTCACACACCACAGAGGGAAAATTCAAGAGGAGAAAACTGCAAGGGGAAGCAATAGAACAACACAAAAGACAAGCAAAGCAAGAGAAAGTAAAAGAAATCAAGACACAATAACTCTGATAAAAAATAAACAAGGAATAATCAAACTGAAGACCAAGGACCAGGGCTGATACAAGATTGTACTTCTAGAAAATGTCCACATGTAAAGCACAGACATGTTCTTATCTTTATTTTGAAGGAAGCAGTGTTGTCTGGAGGTTTGTTCATATTTACACAAAGAAGCTCTGGAATTTATACAGTGGAAAACAATGAGGCTATGACCTATGATTACCTGTGCTAAGTCACAGGTGGAAGGAGTGAAACTGAATGTTTAGGTTGTAACAATGAAATTATGTAAATAATCATGAACCTACTTACCTATTATTGTCATGTAGATATGAATATTTATGTGCTTGTGATTACACAGTAGTGGTGACTGTTAAACTGAGCAGTTATGATCATCTGTCGGTTTCATTAACCACATCTCTCTGATTCCATTCAGAAATGGAAAGCAGTGCTGTTATCTCTGTTTTCCTATAGTACCAGTGGAGTGGGTCGACTGGAGATGCAGGATATTGGAGGTACAGTGATCTTTTTTTTTCCGTCTTATTTTACTTTTTGAGAAAGTATTTCACTCATAATATATATAGGACCTGCCAAAAGTTACAGCATCTTAAATGCTCCAAATACCGTATTGGCCCGAATATAAGATGACCCTGATTATAAGACGACCCTGTGGAGGTTCGCAGGAACGAGGCAAGGGTACGGGTGAGTTCAGTGTATTTATTCACAAGTGTGTCACAACAACCAACACAGTTCCTTTAAATACCCACTTCCTCTATCACACCCCTTAACCCCGTGACATCACACCTCCCTTGTGCCTGCCTGGCGTGAGACAGCTCTCCAATTGTCCACTACAACCCCCTCTTTTTCAAGACTCAAGTTAGTAAAAAACACTTTTTGAACACCAAATTTAATTTTTATACAGAAAATAATTACAGTACATCTGAAACAAATGATTACAACAATATATTCAATATATTCGATCACACTGCAATTCTTTGAAGACTCTGCCTCATTTATAACCATCATCTTGAAGTTTGCATCATAACTCCTCAGCTGCCGGTTAACCTGTCCAATCTCCGACCCACTTTTCTCCAGATTGTCGCTACGTTTCTCCAATTTCTGTTATCTTTTCTCTTATTTTCTTCTCTTTTCTTTCTCACCTCTATTTTTTATTTTTCCTCTTCGTGCTACTGCTATTTTTATTTTTTTTCTTCGTGACAGAGGTTCGCTTTGGCCTGCGGAGTGAAGTTCAGCATTCATTTTAACGATATCTGGCGCCATCTATCGTTGTGAATGGGTATAATGTCTAGACCCCAAATGTAATACGACCCCCACTTTTTCAGTCTTATTTCAATGCAAAAAACACCGTCTTATATTCGGACTAATACGGTATGTCATGTAGCTTAGGTTTATTTAGGAACAGTCTGTTCTTGCTGAAAATGATCAAAATCAATCCAGATACCTAGATAAGGCCCCTCATATTAATCCTCTCCTTGACATGATAATGACGATGACAATGGGGCTGTCATGCTGGGAGGGGTCAGTCAGTCAGTCATCTTCAGATTACCACCGCTATATCCGCCGCAGCGGGTCACGGGGAGCCGGAGCCTATCTCGGCGGCATAGGGCGTGAGGCGGGGGACACTCCGGGCACGATGCCAGTGCACCGCGGAGCACTGGGAGGGGTATGGACCCAAATGCAGAACACTTTAGGCAGAACTTTTGTCCATGATTTAATCTTAACATAAACTCAGGCAGAACACGAATGGAACAAAACAGAACTAACAGACAAGACGCCAGGAAAAACTTCAGAACAAACCTTTAGGACGAACCGACAAAGAGCTCTGACACAAACCTGGCTTAAATAGCCTTATGTTCATCATCACAATCGAGTTCAGGTGTGAAGACCAGTGACGGGTGTGGGGATGAGCCTCAGGTGTGGAGAGGACCAACAGGTGTGGAGATGAGGCTCCACCTACAAGTTTGGCCTCACTCCCTGCCCCACACCAGCACAGTCACGCAATACCGTGACAGGGGCCTGTTAACAAACTCAGACCAAACTCTTTTGAGACAGTGCTGATCAAATGTTATCTAAGATTCCTTTATTGCACTGCCTATTTCATACCTGAAAGAAAGAATTTCAATGAGACTTTTGTCAAAAAATAAGGTACTGAAGCAAGTCACCATGCTGTTTATTGCCTAGTCTTATGCTTTCAGAAATATTTTTGTGCTGAATCAGAAATAGTTTGTTACCACCCAGCTACAAACTTGTTTCTTGATTCAAAATAGACAAAACCAACCACTATCAAACTTAATCAGTCAGTCATCTTCAGATTACCACCGCTATATCCGCCGCAGCAGGTCACGGGGAGCCGGAGCCTATCTCGGCGGCATAGGGCGTGAGGCGGGGGACACACCTGGCACGACACCAGTGCACCGCGGAGCCACACACAAAGACATACAACCATGCACACACACACTCATTCCTACGGGCAATTTGGAACGGCCAATCAACCTGAAGCACATGCTTTCGGAGGTGGGAGAAGCCGGAGAACCCAGAGAGAACCCACGCAGACACGGGGAGAGCATGCGAACTCCGCACAGAGCGGGACTCGAACCCGGGTCCGCCTTGTGAGGCGGCAGCGCTAACCACTGTGCCACCGCCCATCAAACTTAATCATTTTTTTATTTCTGTGCTTGTGCATGTTTATATAGTTTATCTCACATCTAATCTGAACTCTACTTTTTAAGTGGGGATCATCCCCCCTCTTGTTTTTACATATCTATCTGCTGAATGAATTATCCCCAGGTCCCTGTACATCATTTGGCTCCTATTGGGGAAAAACCCCATCAATAATTGAAAAATTCTGAAGTAACAGGTTGTGACAGAATTTTGTTACAGGTAGCCTTTAGTCTACATGGCATTAACTTTCAACTTGACCAAAATTGTTCCCAGTCTTGATGTTTGCGAACATAACCATGCACATAAATACATTGTGCGCTTTATCCTTGCTCAGAAGTTGGCAAAGATGTGGTCAAAAGAAGGACGAAATGCTGCAGATGCCCCAACAGGAAAGCCAAAAAGGCCACACGAAGTCTGCAGAACGTCAGCTGTCATCACATTGACATCTCTTTGTTTAACTTGTAGTTTTTCTAAGTGATTATTTTCTTTTTACACCTCAGATTGGACTACCAATCAAAACAAGATTTAATTAATTAAGGAAGACGAACGTTGAAGCTTAAAGATCTGCTTTGAACTTTAGAACAGAAAATAACCTGTCTTCTTCAAACTTTGAATCTGATCTGAATCTAGCTGCTAATTTACTGGTAAATACTCCACTCTGTTTGACTCGTAGAAATGACTTTAACGTCAATGCCTCACTGCCATGAACCTCACCATGCACCACTGCATTCAAGTACAGGCGCCCTTGCACATTCGCGCATCAATGCTCGTAACTTCACATCCTTGCAGATTTTTGTTAGGCAGTCATGTAGAGAGTAGAGTATAACTTTATTGATCCCTTAAGTAAGTTCCGTCAGAAAAATTAACATCTCCGTCACACACAGCACAGTGAGTACACAAAACACAGAAAAGCACACAGAGATCACCAGCACATAGCAAGTAGTACCAACATCAAATAGAAAGAGTAATAAATAACCCCTTGAGAATATACAAATAGAAAATCATAAATAGGCATAGGAATAAAAAAAAAATTAACAGGCCTAGTTAGGCATGGGTAGAGTGAAATGTCTAGTGTTTGCATTTTTTGGTGCATTGTTTGTGTCATCCCTACTCTCTTCTTCTTCATCTCCCCCAGAGAGGAGTTGAGCAGTTTAATTTAATTTAATATACTGTTTTGATCCCCGAAGGGAAATTAAGAATGCACACTCTAGCTAATGATTCAAACGCATGCATACATACAGTACAGTATATACAATATATATGTGTACAGGCCCCTGTAGCACACACACACATACACAAGGGGGCCTGTAGGCATGCAAGGGAGGTAAAGTGGCAGGAAGCTCCATCCTGGTGCACCTCAAATGAGCAATTTGTAAAGGGGATGGCACCTTGCTCAAGGGCGCCTCAGCAGTGCTCCGGAGGTTAGCTGACACCTCCACTGTCAGCTCACCTCCGGGTATTTTTTATTTTTTTAGGTGGGAGCGGGAATCGAACCGCCTATCTTGAAATCATAGGACGACCCGCTCTACCGCCCGCTTTACCACTGAGCCACTGCCGCCCCGATGGCTTGGGGAATGAAAGAGTTCTTAAGTCTGTTGGTCCTGCATGTTGGTAGTTGTAGCCTCTAGCTACTCAGGCTTCTCAAGCTTCTCTGGTTGTTTGCTATGGTGTGTACAGGATGGCTAACATTGTCCATGATGTCCAGCAGTTTGTCCAAGGTTCTCATCTCTGCCACCATTGCCAGAGGGTCCAGCTTCATCCTGACCACTGAGATGGCACGCCCGATCTCCTTCTCCAGCCTGGAGAAATCCACCTTAGTCAGGCTCCCTCCCCAACACACCACAGCGTACAACAGGGCACAGGCGACCACAGACTGATTCACATTCACATTCACAGGAGCTTCCTGCAGATGTTGAATGCCCTCAGCCTCCTCAGAAAGTACAACCTGCTCTGTGCTTACTCGTACAGCTGCCTCGTGTTGCTTGTCCAGTCCAGTTTGTTGTCCAGCAACAGCCCAAGATATTTATAGGCCTGCACAATCTCCACCTCCTCCGTTCCTATCAGAACTGGTTTAGGTTGGGGTCTGTCCCTCCTGAAGTCAATGACCAGCTCTTTAGTTTTGGAGGTGTTGAGCTGCGGGCTGTTGCACCAGTCAACAAAGTCCTTCAGCAAGCATCTAAACTCCTCCTCATTTTCCCTGGAGAGGGGCCACTTTGCTGCTATGGAGGTAGGAGGGAGGCCATGGGATAGGGAAGAGGCTGATGAGCTGCTGCTGAGGTTGTGATGGTGGAGGGTTGATAGGGGGTGCTGCGGGGGGGCATGGTTGAACCTATCGAAGTTGTTCAGGTCGTTGGCTCTCTGCACCCCTCCCCCCTCTGTTCTGGTCCTGGCTTTGTGCCCAGTGATGTTTTTCACACCTTCCCAGACGTCCCTCATGCTGTTGGTGCTCAGCTGCTGCTCAGCTGTGATACCATATGCACATTGTGATACCGTATGCCCATTCTTTTGGCTGACGGCATCCGGAAGTGCACCATGTTCCGTGAGTCTCAGACTTACGTGAGACACAAAAGTGCTTTGAACAGTCGATAAGAGTGTGGGAAAAGGAAATACAGATAGAAGGTGGTTTAATATCAGTATGAGGAGGGTTAATAAACGTTTTAATTACACTAAATAATAAGATAGTTTGTCGGAATTCATTAATTGCGTGTGGTTTCTGGAACGCATTACCTGTGAGTAACAAGGGCGCATTATATTATTCAGATTTTACATCCATTCCTTAAGTCAAAGTCAGCTTTATTTTCAAATGTACCATTTATGCACGACATACAGCACAGATGAAATTACAGGCAACTCAGGCAGTACAACAGGCAGAACAACATAAGCAGTACATCAGGCGGTATAACACAGGCAGTGTAACAGGCAGTTCAACATAGTACAGCAAAAAGTATAAGACAAAACACAAAGGGACGGTAAACATCTGTATACACTCTCTAATCCCGTAGGGGAAGTGACGTGTACGCAGTCCCTGAGGGGGGAAAGAGAGAGAGCGGTAGTAAAGTGCTGGGGGGGTGGGGTGTAGGGTGAGGGTAGAGTTCAAGGCTGTGGCAGGGGACAGAGCAGGGAGGAAGATGAGCCTCCTGACTGACTGGTGAAAGAAAACGTCCTTGAGCCTGCTTGTTTTGGCCCGCAGACTCTGCAGTCTTCTCCCTGAAAGCATTCATTCATTCATTTTCCCTTCCGCTTCATCCGCTTGAGCAGGTCGTGGGGAGCTGGAGCCTATCCCAGCTGGCATAGGGCGTGAGGTGGGGCAAACTCCGGGTGCGACGCAAGTGCACCACAGAGCTCTATAAAGACATACAAACACGCGCAACACACACACACTCACTCACACCTATGGGCAATTTGGAATGGCCAATTAACGTGAAGAGCATGTTTTTGGAGGTGGGAGGAAGCCGGAGAATCTGGAGAGATCCCACGCAGACACAAGGAGAATGAACAAACTCCGCGGAGAGTGGGAGTCGAACCCAGACCTGCCTTGTTGTGCGGCGACAGCGCTACCCACTGTGTTACTGGGCCACCCTCCCTGAAAGCATTAAGCTGAAAAGGGAGGGGTTGGTGGGATCACCCGCAATCCTGATGGCTTTGTGGCAGGGGGCAGAGCCAGGAGGGAGTTGAGCCTCCTGACCACATGGGGAAAATGTCTCTGAGCCTGCTGCATTTGACCCGCAGACTCTGTAGTCTCCTCTCTGATGGCAGCAGGCTGAAAAGGCTGTGAGAGGGGTGGGTGGGATCACCTGCAATGCTGATGGGCTTTGCAGGTGAGGTGGGTGTTATTAATGTCTGTGAGGGAAGGGAGAGAGACAACAGTGATCTTTTCAGCTGCACTCACGATGCGCTGCACGGTCTTGCGACAGGAAACTGCAGGCGCCATACCACACGGTGATGCAGATGGTCAGGATGCTCTCGATAGTGCCTCTATAGAAGGTGAGGATGATGGGTGATGGGGCTCTTGCTGTCCTCAGTTTGTGGAGGAAGTAGAGGCAATGTTGGGTATTTTGGCCAGTGATGCAGTGTTGAGGCCCCAGTACAGGTCCTCGGAGATGTGCACATCCAGGAACGTGGAGGTTCTCATCTCTGCCACCATTGCCAGAGGGTCCAGCTTCATCCTGACCACTGAGATGGCACGCCTGATCTCCTTCTCCAGCCTGGAGAAATCCACCTTAGTCAGGCTCCCTCCCCAACACACCACAGCGTACAACAGGGCACAGGCGACCACAGACTGATTCACATTCACATGGATGCTCTCGATAGTGCCTCTATAGAAGGTGAGGATGATGGGTGATGGGGCTCTTGCTGTCCTCAGTTTGTGGAGGAAGTAGAGGCAATGTTGGCTATTTTGGCCAGTGATGCAGTGTTGAGGCCCCAGGACAGGTCCTCGGAGATGTGCACATCCAGGAACGTGGAGGTTCTCATCTCTGTGCTGCTGACGGTGCTGCTGACCCGTTCCACTGCAGCACCGTTGATGGTTAGTGGAGCATGCTGGGTGTGTGCTCTCCTGAAGTCCACAACAATCTCCTTCATCTTCTCCACATTCAGATGACGATTGTTGTCCTTGCACCACATAGCCAGGAGGCTCACCCCATTTCTGTAGGCTGTATCGTCATTGATGTTAATGAAACCCACCACAGTTGTGTTGTCTGCAAACTTTATGAAGAGGTTGGAGCTGGACGTTGGTGTGCAGTCGTGGGTCACCTGAGTGAAGAGGAGGGGTCTCAGTCCTTGGGGGGGGGGGGGTGTTCAGCGTGATGGTGCTGGAGGTGTTGCTAGCGACTCAAACTGCCTGTGGTCTCCCTGTCAGGAAGTCCAGCAGCCAATTACATATGGAGGTGTTGAGTCCAAGCTGGTCCAGTTTATGGATGAGCTGCTGGGGGATGATTGTGTTGAATGCTGAGCTGAAGTCGATGAACAGCATTCTGGTGTATGAGTCTTTGGTCTCCAGGTGGGTGAGGGTTGAATGTAGGGCAGTGGAGATTGCGTCATCGGTTGAGCGGTTGGACCAGTACGCAAACTGAAAAGGGTCCAGGGTTGAAGGGAGGCAGACTTGAGGTGGTGCATCACTAGCTGCTCGAAGCACTTCATGAGGATGGGAGTGAGTGCAACCAGGCGGTAGTCGTTGAAGCAGGATGGGGGCGACTTCTTCAGGACTGGGATGATGATGGTGGGTTTGAGAAAGGTGGGGGCAACAGCCTGGCTCAGGGAGATGTTGAAGATGTCTGTGAAAACATCTGTGAGCTCCTCAGCACAGTCTCTCAGGTTACGACCAGGAATGTTGTCAGGAGCTGGGGCTTTCCGTGCGTTGGTCCTTCTGAGGACTTGCCTAATGCTGTCCAGAAAAAGTGTCAACGCCTGGTTGCCAGGAGGGAGTAGCGTCGTCTGTGCCGGGATGCTGTCGTCTGCCTCAAAGTGGGCTTTGTAGGCACGTGTCATGTAGACATTGTCCAGAATGTTAGCACCTCTTGTGGAAAAGTTGACATGTCTATGTAATTTGGGGAACACACTCTTGGGGTTTGTATGGTTAAGGTCCCTTACCAGAATGAGGAAGGCATCTGGATGGGCTGTCTGCTGCTCACTGATGTGATGGTAGAGTTTATTCAAGTGCCTCACTCCTGTTGGTGGGAGGAATCTATACTACTTCAAGCAATATGGCAGAAAACTCCCTAGGCAGGTAGAATGGCCGGCATCTGATGATCATAAACTCAACCAGAGGAGAGCAGTGTCTGAAAGAGGCCTATCAGTGCACAGTCCATTCTACAATGGAACTCTAGTCATGAATATATGCACTGGTAGAGTTCAGCAACAAATTACTGTCAAGAAACAAAATATACAAAAAAAACCCTCTTTAAACACAATCCCATGAAACTGAATCCTGTGTCAACGCATCCTGTTCCCTACAGGTGGTGGTGCTGGAGGTGAACATGGGGTCATGAGACACCACCAGCCTCATGTGGACAGGAAGCTTAAGGTGGTCCGACTGTCTGAACTGATCAGTGTCCTCAGACTCCCCCCAAATGCTGAGGCCTGTCCCATGGTTAGTCTATTTGTTTTACATTCTCATATCTCAGAAATTGTTCCTCTAAGTAAATAGTACAAACCGCTACCTATGCCGACTGCAGGAGAACATGTCAGCGTTTTGTGTGGAGACACAAGACAAAACAATGGTGTTTGCTACATTCAAAGACGACTGTGTGGACTGGATAGAAAAACTGTGTCACAGCACATTTCAGGTGAGAGCAGGGCACAACCTGCATAATTTTATTTGTTCAATGGTAGTAATTAAGGCACTACAGAGCACACACAAGAAGCATGTCGGATTTGTTTAAACTCTGCTTCTTAGAAAACCTGTTGCTACTCTCTGGTCTCCTGACACTGCTTCTCTTTCTCAGCAAAGTGGTCCCTCAGGCCCTAGTCAGCTTCACATGGAGGAGAACCAGATATATGCCTCAGCAGATGACAGTAAGTCTCCTGTTCACTTTTTTATATTTCTGCTCCAATTTCCACTGAGTATCACTGGTTTATCGCTGTTGATCAAATATCGTCCATGCCCTCCTGCCTTCACAATCTACCGAAATGTGAATCTGTGAACATCTGGATAAGGGTGACTATGACCACTCTGAGTGGTCTCAGTCAGATGACATGAAATGGCTTAGTCACAGAAATTATTTTTCTCAGAAAAAGATTTTGAGAACTCTGTCCAGAGATTAAGGAGTTTTTCTATGTAGCTAGATATACAGAATAAAAGCAGCTAAATGATGGTTAGTGGCTGTTAGACTTGACATTTTTAACCAATCTGACAAAATTGCTGAATGACCTTAATTTTGAGCTGCAAAGAAAAGACAAAACAGTTATTGAGATGTTCTGCTCATTTAATGCTTTGAAATGAAAGCTGTGCATTTTATGTAAAAACATAGCATCACTGTTTTTTCTCCCTGCTGTGTCAAACACTGGTACCATTTTTCACCCTTCTCTGGCTCCATTAACGTTTATCGTCTTGACTCTAAAATAATCCAAGTTGAGGGACAAGTTCAATGCAAGAACCTTAACTAACTAAATAAATAAATAACTGGATAAATAAATGAATAAAAAGAAAATAAAACGGTCAACTTCATTATATTTTTTTTCTTATTTTGATCATTTTCTATTTGTGTCTAAATATTTCTTTAACAGTGGGTTCTGACATAGCTGGTTTTAATTAAATCCACCCTTCCATCCATCCATTTTCCAGCGCTTATCCGTAGTCGGTTTGCGAGGGCAGTAGGTTCAACAGGGAGTCCGAAACTTCACTTTCCCTGGCCACATCCACCAGCTCTGACTAGGGGATCCCAAGGCGTTCCCAGGCCAGTGTTAAGATATAATCCCTCCACCTGGTCCTGGGTCTGCCCCGAGGTCTCCTCCCAGCTGGACGTGCCAGAGACACCTCCCTAGGGAGGCGCCCCGGAGGCATCCGCACCAGATGCTCAAACCACCTAAGCTGACTCCATATGAAGGAGCAACGACTCTACTCTGAGCTCCTCGCAAATAGCATTGTTTCTCACCCTATCTGTACGGGGAAACCAGCTATTCGCCTGAGAAAGCCCATTTCCGCTGCTTGTATCCGCCTTTCTCTTTCTTTTGGTCACAACCCATCGCTCATGACCATAGGTGAGGGTAGGAACTAAGAATGAACAGTAGTTGGAGAGCTTTGCCTCTCGGCTTAGCTTCTCTTTGTGGCAACAGTGCAGTAATTTGACTGCAATCCCGCTCCTGCTGACCCAATTTTCAGTCCAAGCTTACTTTTCATTGTTCCCTCACTTGTGAACAATAATAATAATAATAATAATAATAATAATAATAATAATCTATACTTTAATCAGCCCTCTTGGGGAAATTCTTTTTACATTCACACTTCACACATGTACATACTTTATATATGTGTTAATTACACACATAGGGCCGACACACAGGCCCCTGAACACAGCACACACTAGGGGCCTGTAGGCATGCAATTAGTACAGAGAGGACATATAGAGTACAAAGGAGGTGGAGTGATGGGCCGCGTATGAGGGTCGCGCCCCAATGAGCATCTTGTAGGGGGGACGGCACCTTGCTCAAGGGCGCCTCAGCAGTGGCTGGGAGGCGAGCTGACACCTCCCACCGTCGACTCACACGGTTGGATGTTCTGGCAGGAGCGGGATTCGAACCCCTGATAGCTGGGCAATCCTGTCATTCCCCACTCACAGAAGGCAGTCCACAGGCTTCCTGCTAAGGACCATCGCCTCAGACTTGGAGGTGTTGATCCTCATCCACGCCGCTTCACATTTGGCTGCAAACCAGACCAGTGAGTGCTGCAGGTCACAGGCCGATGATGCAAACAGGACCACATCATCTGCTAAAAGCAGCGATGCAATCCTCAGGCCACCAAACCGTAAACCCTCCTCCCCACGACTACGCCTGTCTGTTCGTCCTTAATCTGAGGTTCAACAATCGGCTTGACCCTCCTTTCCAGCACCTTGGAGTAAACTATCCCAGTGAGGCTGAGGAGTGTAATGCCCCTGTAGTTGGCACACACCCTCTGGTCCCCCTTTTTAAAAAGAGGAACCACCACCCCAGTCTGCCATTCTCTCGACACTGTCCCAGACTTCCACGCAATGTTAAAGAGGTGTGTCATCCATGACAGCCCCTCAATACCCAGAGCCTTGAGCATTTCTGGGCGAATATACCTGGGGCTTTGCCACCCTGAAGTTGTTTAACTACCTTGGTGACTTCGCCCAGAGAGATTGAGAGATTGAATCCCCATCATCCTCCAGCTCTGCCTCTGCAACAGAGGACGGGTCAGTTGGGGTAGTTGGATTCAGAAGTTCCTCAAAGTGTTCCTTCCACCGACCGACAATCTCTTCAGTCGAGGTCAACAGTATCCCATCCTTGCCATATACAGCTTGGACGGTCCCCTGTTTTCCCCTCCTTAGGAGTTGGACAGTCCTCCAGAACAACTTTGGTGCCATCCGAAAGTCCTTCATGACCTCTCCGAACTCCTCCCACACCCTGTTTTGCCTACATCACAGCTGAAGCTGCAATACATTTGGCCTGTCGGTACCCTGCAACTGCTTCAGGAGTCCCCAGGGACAACATGCCCTTGAAAGCCTCCTTCTTCAGTTGGACGGCTTCTCTGACCAGTGGGGTCCACCAAGGTGTTCGAGGGTTACCACCCTTTGAGGCACCCAAGACCTTGAGACCACAGCTCTCAGCTGCAGCTTCAGCAATGGAAGCTTTGAACAGAGTACGCAGGGAAAGTGGAGTCAACACAGAGGTTGATGTATTCTGTGAGCCCATTGATGTCCTCCCCATGGGGCTCACAGAGTGTCTGCCAGTCCGTCACCTCGAAACAGTGTCTCATATGCCTCATCCATCTATCTCCTGAAGGTAGTAGTAGTGTTAGTCAGCTATTTCTTCACCAGGAGCTCGTTGGAGGACTTTAACAGTACCAAGTTGTGGTCAGACCTATCCAGTGGGGGAGGGGGTGGGTAGAAGCTTTATGCTTCCTTAACATTTGCATAGAGCAGGTCCAGGGCATCCCCATCTCTGATAGGACAGTTGACATACTGAGTAAAGTCAGAAAGCAATTTTCCCAACAACACATGCTTAAAATCCCCCGAGATTATGCTGGGTGCTGGGAGAATAAACGTGAAAGTGGTGGAGAAGTCTGATGTGCCACATTTCTCTGACGCACATCAGACTGCATTCCCAATACTCTGTTTAACTCCACACAAGTCCAGTTAGCTCCTCCATTAGCAAGCAATCTCATGTTGCCCATGTTAACTGTAGAGAGACATGGCTTGTATTTCCTCCTCTCCAAACACGTCTGTTGTCTCCTCCTGGTCTCTCTCATTGGCTGATTTCTTTTTCCCCTGCAAACTCGGTAAGTTTTCCTCAAGAACTCTCCTGGGATGTCAGTAGGACTTGGAATTGGAACAATGCCAGACGGTTTTACTTCAATTAGCTGTTACTGGGTGTATACAACATGGCCATTGAGTTGTTGTGCTCCGCTGACTGGCAGCAACAGTGAAAAATTTCAAGGATGAACAAAATGGCTTAAAAAACTGGATACCGGCATGATTATTCTAATGAAAAAAAAAAGATAAACACATAGTAATAAATTTATAATGTAGTCTTTTTCTCCTTTCGACTTTTCCTTCAGGGGTCGCCACAGCGAATCAGTTGCCTCCATCTAAGCCTGTCATCTGCATCCTCTTCTCTCACACCAACTAACTTTATGTCCTCTTTCACTATATCCATAAAACCCCTTATCACGCAGGAAGGGGTATGGACCCAAATGCAGTACACCAAATGTGAATTTTTTCTCCTCCATTATTTAATAACAAACTCAAAAATTGTCCAGACAGACCAGAATTACAAAATCAGAACAGACTGACAGGAACCGAACTAGAGAAACAAACCAGCAGCAGGCTGTGACAAAACCCTGGCTTAAAAAGCCTCATGACAATAACCCAAATGAAGTTCAGGTGTGAAAATCAGTTAATGGTGTGTGGATGACTATCAGGTGTGGAGAGGACCCACAGGTGTGGAGCCGTGGCTCCACCCGCAAGCCTGGCCCCTCTCCCTGCCACACACCAGCACTGCCACGTCAAACCGTGACACTCCTTTTTGGTCTTCCTCCAGGGCTACTGCCTGGCAGTTCAAAACTCAGCATCCTTAAACCAATATATTCACTATCTCTCCTCTGGACATGTCCAAACCATCTCAGTCTGGCCTCTCTGACTTAATATACAAAACCTCGAACATGTGCTGTCCCTCTGATGTATTCAATCCAGATTCTATCCATCCTGGTCACTCCCAAAGAGAACCTCAGCATCTTCATCTCTGCTACCTTCAGCTCTGTCTCCTGTCTTTTCCTCAGTGACACTGTTTCTAGGTCAAACAACATCGCTGGTCTCACTACAGTTTTGTACACCTTTCCTTTCACTTTAGCTGAAACTCTTCTGTCACACCTCACACTTTTCTCCACCCATTCCATCCTGCTTGTACACGCTTCATCACCTCTTTTCCACACTCTCCATTGCTCTGGACTGTTGACCCTTAGTACTCAAAATCCTCCTCCGTCTTGATCTCTTCTCCCTGTAATCTCACTCTTCCACTCGGATTCTTCTCATTTATACACATGTACTCTGTCTTATTGCGGCTAACCTTCATTCCTCTCCTTTCCAGGACAAACCTTGTTTCTCCTCCACCTGTTTCCTGCTCTCACTACAGATCACAACGTCATCTGCA
This sequence comes from Antennarius striatus, assembly GCF_040054535.1. Classification (NCBI taxonomy): domain Eukaryota; kingdom Metazoa; phylum Chordata; class Actinopteri; order Lophiiformes; family Antennariidae; genus Antennarius; species Antennarius striatus. The sequence continues at coordinate 13,864,650 of NC_090783.1, read as the reverse complement.
AAGATCATAATCCATGTAGATTCCTGTCTAACCTCGCCTGTCAGCCTGTCCATCACCATAGCCAACAAGAAGGGGCTCAGAGCTGAATTCTGATGCAGTCCCACCTCCACCTTGAACTCCTCTGTCACACCTATAGCACACCTCATCACTGTCTTACAGTCCTCATACATGTCCTGCAGCGCTCTAACATATTTCTCTGCCACTCCAGACTTCCTTATACAATACCACAGTTCCTCTTTGGGCACCCTGTCATAAGCTTTCTCTAGATCTACAAAGACACATTGCATCTCCATCTGGCCTTCTCTGTACTTCTCTATTAACATCCTCAAAGCAAATACTGCATCTGTAGTACTCTTTTTTGGCATGAAACCATACTGCTGCTCACAAATGCTCACTTCTGCCCTTAGTCTAACTTCAGCTACTCTTTTCCATAACTTTATTGTATGGCTCATCCGATTCCTCTGTAGTTGCCACAACTCTGCACATCTCCCTTGTTCTTAAAAATGGGCACCAGTGCACTTCTCCTCCATTGCTCAGGCATCTTCTAACTATTTAAGATCCTGTTGAACAACCCAGTCAGAAACTCTACTGCCACCTCTCCTAGACACTTCCATACCTCCACATGTATATCATCAGGACCGACGGCCTTTCCAATCTCCTTCTTCTTCAATACCCCCTTCACTTCATCCGGACTAATTTTTGCTACTTCCTGGTCCACAACAGCTACCTCTTCTAGTCTTTGTTCTCATGTTCCTTCTTCATCAACTCTTCAAAGTACTCTTTCCATCTTCCCATCACACTACTGGCACCTGTCAATAGACTTCTTTGCCTATCCTTAATTATCCTAACCTGCTGAACGCCCTGCCCATCTCTGTCTTGCCAACCTGTAGAGATCAGTCTTCCCCTCCTTACTGTCCAACCTAGCATACAGGTCATCATAAGCTCCTTATTTGGCCTTTGTTACCTCTACTTTCACCTTATGCTGTATATCCCTGTACTCCTGTATACTCTCCTCAGTCCTCTCAGTGTCCAACTTCTTCTTAGTTAACCTCTTTCTCTGTATACACTCCTGTACCTCCTCATTCCACCACCAAGTCTCCTCATCTACTTTCCTTCTAGATGACACACCAAGTACTGTCCTACCTGTATGTAGTTGTGCAGTCATTTAGAAGCACCTCCTGACCACCCAGAGCCTGTCTTAACTCCTTCCTAAAAGTCATGCAACACTCTTCCTTTTCAGCTTCCAACATTTTGTCCTCTGCTCTGCCCTTGCCGTCTTCATCTTCTTCACCACCAGAGTCATCCTACACACCACCATCCTATGCTGTTTGGCTACACTCTCGCCTACCACTGCTTTGCAGTCACTGATCTCCTTCAGATTACACCGTTTACACAAGATAGTCTACCTGTGTGCTCCTACTTCCATTCTTATAGGTCACTCGATGTTCCTGCCTTTTCTGGAAGTAAGTATTCACTATAACCGTTGCCATCGTTTTTGTAAAGTCAACCACCATCTGTCCTTCTTCATTCGTCTCCTGGATAGAAAACCTACCCATCACCTCATCACCTATGTTTCCTGCACCAACTTGTCCATTGAAGTCTGAACCAATGACAACTCTCTCATTTCTTGGTATGCTCTGCATCACATCTGCATCTGCATCAGAATTTCTCCTTTTCCTTCAGCTCACATCCTACATGTGGAGCATACCCACTAACAACATTGAACATCACACCTTTGATTTCTAGCTTCAGACTCATCACTCTATCTGACACTCTTTTTACCTCCAGGACATTCCTAACAAACTCCTCCTTCACTCTATGGCCTTGTTCAGATCAGTCACTTATATCCAATTTTTAGCCCATCCAGATTGATGTTGCATATCTTGTGTGTAGTCTGAAAGGTCCCAATCGGATTTTTGCGGGACAAATTGAAAACACATTTGGGAGGTAGTTTCATGCCGGATAGGGGCAGGGGCATCTGCAGTATGAACAACTCCAAACACTCCGATCGGATATGGCGGACCCCGACGTCATATTCGTGCCAGAAGGCACCACAAGGAAGATCGTTGTGTGTTACGGAGCGGTAAAACATGGAAGAGGAAGTTGACGATGTCTGGTGTGTGTGTGTGTTTTCTCTACCTCTACCAGACAGTGATATCACCAATACAATAGTTCTAAACTGAGTATGACTTTTTTGCCTTACTAATTATTGTATTTACAGTACATGTCAATGACTTTCTTGTTTACAGCTCCAGAGTTTTGGGTGGTAGTTCAAAGGACTGAAGCAGCATCACGTTGTGGTCTGCAGGGTTCATATTGGCTGCACGTGGGAAGAGAAGCACTGCTGTTGAGAGAAACACAAAGGAAGAGCATTGTGCATCAATGGCCATACGAATTTCTCAGACGATATGGGAATGATAAGGTAAAGATATGGGTATGCATCTGACTGCTGTATTGGTTTGTTGTTTATGAACACGTATTATGTGCTTCATGTCTTCCCAGCTGGCTTTAACCATTGAAGCAGGTAGACGCTGTGACTCAGGTCCTGGATCATTCACCTTTGAGACACAGCAGGCTGAGAAAATATTCTCTTTGATTCAGAGTACCATCAAACAGAAGACTTCATCTATCAAAATTCAAGATGTTGAGAAAGTAAATGTCACCAACATTCAGACTCATACCCCTCTCCCAAGTATACCTGCTGGGACTAATATGACTTCCATTCTGGACAGCAAACTAAGGATGCAGGAGAGGAAGGTTGCTGTCTTACAAGACAGTGCACATCTTCAAGAAGATATGATTGGATCAGCTGAGTGTGCATCAACACAGCCAGCTCCTGTTACTCTTATGCCTCTCCCTCTGGTTCCTACACATGACAACCACCCTGGAGGCTATCTTGGTGGTCAGCCAGAAGCTGTATATGCTGACCCATCTGACTGCATTCAACCTGAACAAAAACCACAATCATCAATGGCTTTGTATGTCGACCCTGCAAGCATTCTCCCACTTAATCCCCCCTACTCAAGACAGAGGGTCAATCCCACACCACAACATTCAAATCCCTGCTTTAATGATGATCATGCAGATTCTGTCTACTCTGAGGTGTTCGACAAAATCAGCCCCGTTGAAATCAAACAAACTGTCACACGTTTTGAAGATGAACCTATTTATACTGAGCCTATAAGTAAGAAGGAGGACGTGTGTCCTAAAAACAAAAGCAAACCAGACCTGTTTGCCCACCTCTATGCTCAAGTCTGCAAAACAAAACCATCATCTAGTTCTCCATCCTCTAACGCCCTCGTCAACTGCTCTCCATCCTCGGTTCCCACTAATAAGAGCACGACAAAATCCACCGACTCTCTTGAAGATGTAATCTATGAAAACCTGGGCATCATTTAATTCAGTTGACATGTGTACATTGGTAGTTTGCAAAATATGGACCTCTACATACTGCACATTTTGTACATTGACAGCAACTGTGGGAGTTTATTGTGAACATTTATACTGTAGCAATTCCCACTTCTCCTGCATGAGTGTATTTTATTCTGTTCACATATACTTGGGTACAAATTATTCTTTATTCTTTCTGAAGAAAATAGCCGTTCAGATAATCTTGAAAAAAGCTAAATATTAAGTAAATATATTGTTGTGTCTTGCTCACCAAGATTACTGAGAGAGAACCTAACTAATGTAAACTATGGAAATCATGATGTAGATTTTGCTGGTGACACAGTGGTTAGCTCAACCTGAGAACCCATGTCTTTTCTGTGTGGATGCTCGCTTTGCATGTTCTCCCTGTATCTCTATACATTTTCTATGGGTTCTCTGATGTCCTCCCACCAACATAAATATATTGTAGAATTGATGACACTAAATTGATGGTAAGCATGATCATGAGAATGATTGGTAGTGATGGAACTTGTCTAGGATGAACACCACCTCCCACACAAAGTAAGCTGGAGTAGATTTCAGTAACATGCTATTTAGGTTAAACGGTCACAGACAATAAGTGAAGAAAAGCTTTTAGAAGGGGAATTAAAATGGAAGCAGACTATTTGTTTCAAACCTTTTTGGTACCCTGACCAAATTTGTAATAGAGAAAAATTTGGATCAAAATATGGACTTCAATGGCTGGAAGACAAAGATTTCAGCAATGACACATAGACGGAGGGAGAGAGATGCTACTTTAAATTCCTACAAGTGGGATTCCATGGAAATTCACTGCAAACAACATGCTAAATTGTGAGATGGATTTGGAGTTGGAGGTTGTTGAGTTGGTGCTCCCAATTATTAAATGTTTATTTGTTATTTTGTGTTTATGATGGGGCAAACTTAATGTTATATCATGCTATGTTATGTTTATTGAATGATTGTTTTGGAACTGATTGATTGACAGGCCCGCTGTCTGTAGCTTGTGGGCGTGTCTTATAAAAAAAGCCTTGCACCGGCAGCTGAAATCTGTTGTGTGTAGGTGACTTGGGGAAAAAGCAGCAGAGCGTCTTCGATTTATGCTGTTTTGGTGCTTGATCTTCTACATTTGGATTCAAATGCAAGGCTGCTGTATAGCCCTACTCTGCCAACAGAGGTCCTGAGAGGAGCACTGAATGTTTTGTCTGGATTGGTGGTCTGGGGCACTGGCTCAATGGCATCTACTAGGCACTGATTCTGAGTAGTGTCATAGATCAGAGCTACTCTGACCACTTTTCAAATCTGACAGCATGATCTGAGATTGCCTTGGACAGGATGCATGCACTCATTCTACTCCTGGGATGGGAAAAGGGAGGTTTATGAAGCCACAAAAGGGGACATACAGTAACAAGGAAACTGCATATGCCAAACAGAGTTAGAAGGTACTCCAGGAAAATGATTGGCAGTGTGTAAGGGATGATTTTAGTCAACTATTTTAATGTAAGCTATAGAATTTACAGGTGTCCTCAGAGTGAGCTTTCCTTACTCTGAGGACAATGAATTTTAAAAGTATGTGATTCAGATAGATGAAGAACTGAGAACCACTGGGAACCACTGGGAACTGCGTATGGAATTTGTCTGCTACTGGATGGACAATTTGATAACGTTGTCCATTAAGCACAGCTTGGAATGAGATTGCATAGGGGCTTTGAATATTGTATTGGGGCAGCTGTACATTTGAGATTTAAATGTTTCAAGTTTCAAGTTTATTTATTTTTATATAGCCCAGATTCACAAACAATGTCTCAAAGGGCTTTACAATCTGCACATGGACGATATCCCTCTGACCTTTGTGCACTGCAAGCAGTGCGACCCTCGCATCGGATAAGGAACAACTCCCCCCAAAAACCCTTTTAACAGGGGAAAAAATGGATGGGAGAAACCTCAGGAAGACTGCAGAGGAGGGACCCCTCTTCCAGGAGTGGACAGACGAAGCAATAGATACCGCATGTACAGATTAACAACACAATAATAATAACAGTAACAATAACAGTAACAATAAATGTATAACAAAGGCATGCCGATCCATCCAGTAGAGCGAGTCACCACCAGCCGATGAAGCACACAGAGGTCACCGATTGCCGAGGATCACCACTCTGAGGACAGACCAGACAGTGCCTAAGTCATTCAGCTCAAAAAAGTTAAAGTCAAGGTTACTCTGGCAAAACCCCAAAACCACAGCAGAACCAAATGAGGCAGAACCAGCACTCCCCTAGTGGATGGTGAAACAGGACTACTGTACAGCTTGTGCTATCGCCAGCCATGGAAGCAGACAGAGGTAGCCGATTGCCAATGATCCACCACACAAAGGCCTGTGAGAGAGAACAGCAGAAGAAGGAAGAGAGACAGAGATAGCAGAGATAGCAGGGGCGAGAGTGGTGCTAGAGGGACCAGAATAGCAGAGAATTAATGGGAGGCAGGGGCCTAACTAAGAAATCCTATGACTCGTCGGCAGGACTAGGCTAAACCTAAACATTGAGACCGCCATCCCCGATATTACTTATATGTTAGGTCGAACAGATATGTTTTGAGTCTAGATTTAAAGACATTTACAGATTCAGACTGTCTAATATTTATAGGGAGGTTATTCCACAAGAAAGGGGCACGATAGGAGAAGGCCCTCTGGCCAGCTGACTTCTTTTTAAATCTAGGAACACACAAGAGACCAGTATTCTGAGAGCGGAGAGCCCTAGTCGGCGTATAAGGTTTAACAAGATCAGACAGATAGGTTGGAGCAAGCCCATTAAGGCTTTTGTATGTTGATAAGAGTACCTTAAAATCGGATCTAACATGAATCGGGAGCCAGTGTAATGCAGCCAAAACTGGGGTGATATGGTCAAATTTCCTAGTTTTAGTTAATATTCTTGCTGCTGTGTTCTGAACCATCTGAAGGCCCCTAGTTCTAGACCGAGGCAACCCTGATAACAGAACATTACAATAGTCAAGTCTAGAGGACACAAAGGCATGAATCAAAATTTCTGCATCAGCCATGGCTAAAGAGGACCTAATTTTGGAAATATTACGTAGATGAAAGAAGGCGATCTTTGTCACCTCTTTAATATGCTTGTCAAAGGCAAGAGTCGAATCTAACGTTACTCCTAGGTTCTTGACTGTTGAACTATGGGTTATAAGACAGTTATCTACAGATATTGTTAGGTTTTGAAATTGGTTTCTATGTCGTGCAGGGCCAATGATTAACATTTCAGTTTTGTCTGGGTTTAGGAGCAGGAAATTACTGGACATCCAACTATTCACAGCAGAAAGACAGGCCTCTAGTTTACTCAATTCAGATCGATCATCTGCTTTTATGGGCATATAAAGTTGTGTGTCATCCGCATAACAGTGGAAACTTATTCCAAAGCTGCGTATAATTTGACCAAGAGGTGCAACATACAGGGAGAATAGTAGAGGACCAAGGACAGACCCCTGAGGTACGCCATATTTGACGTCGGAGAAGGCAGAAGTTTTATTATTGTAAGAGACACATTGTGTCCTATCAGATAGATAAGATTTTAACCAAGCCAGAGCTAACTCACAGACACCAAACTGTCTCTCCAGTCGGTCAAGGAGTATACAGTGATCTATAGTATCAAATGCTGCACTAAGATCCAAAAGAAGGAGAACAGAAGTGGTATCAGAGTCCAGATTTAATAGGAGATCATTCACAACTTTGGTAAGTGCTGTTTCAGTGGAATGGCGGGCCCGAAAAGCTGATTGGAATGGTTCGAAAAGACCGCTTAATGATAAATAATCTAAGAGCTGTTGAGATACTACCCTTTCTAGTATTTTAGATAAGAATGGAAGGTTAGAAACTGGTCTATAATTATTTAAAGACTCTTGGTCGAGATGTGGCTTTTTAAGCAGAGGTTTAACCACGGCCGCTTTAAAGCTAGTGGGAACAACACCAGTTGCAAGAGAAAGATTAACTACATTTAACATAGTAGGGCCCAGCAATGGCCATAATTCTTTAACTAATTTAGCAGGGAGAGGGTCTAAGAGGCATGTAGTAGGTTTGGAGAATGAGACCAACTTCGATAATTCTACCAGAGAGACATTCTCAAAGTGTGTTAAAGAGAGAAGTTGGGTTTTAACACCCAGAGAAGGAACCACATCAAATTTTGATCCAGGTGAAGCTGAAGAAGTAATTTCATGTCTAATGTTATCAATTTTACGGCAGAAAAAATCTTGGAAATCATCAGCCGCCAATAACAAGCTGCTTGCCGTTGACTGTTTCTGGGTCAATCTGGCTACAGTATTAAACAGAAATCGAGGGTTGTGTTTATTTTTACTTATTAATCTGGAGAAATAGGCAGCTTTAGCGGTGGACAGAGCACGTTTGTAATTTAAGACACATTCGTGCCAAGAGATGTAGCATGATTTAGATTTAGATTTACGCCACCTGCGCTCTAAACTCCTACAGGCCCGTCTGAGAACGCGTGTCTCCTCGTTAAACCATGGTGTAGACCTGCGCACCCCTATGGTTTTAGTTTTTAGAGGTGCAACTGAGTCCAACAGACTAGAAAGAGCTGAGTTTAGATCACTAGTGTAATTTTCGATTGATCCTGTTGCTACAGTAAAAGGAGTCAATACCTCAGGTAGAAGCTCACTAAGTTTAGATACCGTTGACAAGCCGATATGGCGAGTAGTGACTAAATCAGGAGTAATGCTATTTTGACAAGTAAAGGCTGCTTTAAAAGTAATAAGAAAATGGTCAGATATCACTGACGTAAGAGGAGAGACAGTCACAGCAGTAACATTTATACCACGCGATAGAATCAGATCTAGGGTATTACCATTGGAATGAGTTGCTTCATGAACCCACTGAGTGAAACCTAACATGTCCAGGAGGGTTAGGAAAGCTTTACACAACGGATCACTAGGGTTATTTAAATGAATGTTAAAATCACCTGTCACCATAACCTCATCAGATTGAGTAATTAGATCCGAAAGGAATTCACCAAATTCTTCTAAGAATAAAGAATAGGGACCAGGCGGTCTATAGACTACTACAAGATAAAGCCTGCTGTTTACAGCTGTAGGCGATGGTTTTAGAACAAGAGCCTCAAAAGACGTAAAATGAATATCTAGATTAGAAGTCAGGTTCAGAATAGATTTGTAGACTAAAGCAACACCTCCACCCTGTTTATCAGCCCTTGCGGCATGAGCATATGTAAAATCAGGTGGTGAAGCTTCATTTAACGGTAAGAAGACATTTGGTTTTAGCCATGTTTCACATAGAGCAATCATATCCAGGCCATGCTGAAGAATTAAATCGTTCAAATGCTTTCTCAGCTATTAGCAACAAGGTATGGCAGCCATTTTAAGCTGTATAATGCCAAAGACGGCTAACATTGTCTGAATACCTTAAATCTTCTTCTTTTCTTTCGGCTTTTCCCTTCAGGGTTCGCCACAGCAAATCAGTTGCCTCCATCTAACCCTGTCTTCTGCATCCTCTTCTCACACACCAACTACCCTCGTGTCCTCTTTCACTACATCCATAAACCTCCTCTTTTGTCTTCCCCTAGGCCTCTTGCCTGGCACTTCAAAACTCAGCATCCTTCTATCAATATATTCACTATCTGTCCTCTGGACATGTCCAAACCATCACTCACTCTGGCCTCTCTGACTTTATCTTCAAAACCTCTAACATGTGCTGTCCCTCTGATGTACTCATTCCTGATCCTATCCTTCCTGGTCACTCCCATAGAGAACCTCAGCATCTTCATCTCTGCTACCTCTAGCTCTGTCTCCTGTCTTTTCCTCAGTGACACTGTCTGTAGACCAAAAAACATTGCTGGTCTGCCCACAGTTTTGTACACCTTTCCTTTAATTTTAGCTGAAACTTTTCTATCACACATCCACCTGACACTTTTCTAACATCCATATCATCCTGCCTGTACACGCTTCTTCACCTCTTTTCCACACTTTCCATGGCTCTGGACTGTCGACCCTATTTACTTAAAATCCTTCACCTTCTTCAGCTCTTCTCCCTGTAACCTCACTCTTCCACTTGGGTCCCTCTCATTCACACACATGTACTCTGTCTTACTGCGGATAACTTTCATTCCTCTCCTTTCCAGGACAAATCTCCACCTCTCCAGCTTGTAATCCACCTGAGGCCTGTACCATAAAGCTGGATTACGGCTTAGCGAGATAATTTAAGGCTTAACCTTGGCTTTTCGGTACCATAAAGGTGGCTGACTTTCTATCGGGCTACGTTGTCGTGGTAACCTATGCTGAACACCTAACTTGCTCCAGAGTAGGATAAGTTCAGGATAAGAGCTCAGCAGGTATAACAGCCCCACCTACTGACAAATTAAAGCCCAGCGGGTATAAGAGCCCCGCCTACTGACCAATCAGTTCTCTTGGAAAATAGGCTGTCCGTTTTATGAGAACCCAGTGGATCTTGAGTCACAGCTTGTGCGAAGAGCGATCAGGTGCGAGAGAATATTTAGAGATTGCTGTAATCCGTTCGAATTGCCTGAACAATCACTGTACGAAAGGTACAGGTTTTGGGGAGAGGGGTTACATTACATCTGTCAGCTGCTGGACCCTTACATCAGTAAGGTAACGCACCGCAACCACGCGCTGACAGTCCCACACACAGTGTGCATTGCACTGAGGTTTTTTGCCACAGTTAATATACTGTATTTCTTAGTGATGTTCGAAATTATTATGATGTCCTTAAATCCCTCGTTGGATGGATTACAAGCAAGCCACAGATAAAATGCCATTAATCAATTATTTGTTTAAGTAAATCATGGATTGATTCATTCATTCATTCATAGGTACTTTTATGTATTCTGTTGGCAATGCCGAAAACCTCGGGAAGAACACAGTATGTAGAGCTATTCATAAAGTCGTGGGGGCTACAATCACATGCCATAACGAAAAATGTCGTACACACATACATTTATGGAACATACAAATGTTACTGTAGTCAGATATACAAGTGCAGTCATAGTGGGGAAGTAGAGGTAAGCTCTTACGCCCGAGTTGGAGTTCGGGCCCGACCCGACATGAAATTCGGGTCAGGTCGGGCTCAAAAAGTCAACAACTACTTTCGGGCCGGGTCAGGTCGGGCTTTAATACCGTCGGGCTCAGTTCGGGTTGGGCTTTAATACCGTCGGGCTCGGTTCGGGTCGGGCTGGAGTTTTTAAGCCCGATCTTACCTCTATGGGGAAGTAATATTATAATGGCACTAACTTCTGCATTGACACAGTCGGTGATTTTGTGCCAGCGATCCTTGCGCCGTTTGGCAGCTGCAACTGTGTTGCTTTTTGCCTGGATTATTGATTTGTATTGCTAGTATTTATTAATTATTGTTTGCTCCTCCATTGTGAAATATGCGGCTCGGGCCCGTTTTTTGCATGTTTGTGATTGGTCGCTTGCAGCAAACTCTGCCCTTTTTATGTGAGCACTCACAGCTCTAGAGTGGACATGCCTGGATTTAATTAGTGAGTTGATAGCCGACTTTATGGTACCGAAAATCCAGAGGGCGGATGTCTCGGTAAGTGAAGCCAGATAAGTAAGAGGAAGCTCGGCCAGGTTAATCCAGCTTTATGGTACAGGCCTCTGTTCCCTGCTCTCACTGCAGATCACAATGTCATCTGCAAACATCATAGTCCATGTAGATTCCTGTCTAATCTCTATGGATTAGGTGGAGGACAAACCTTGTTTCCCCTCCACCTGTTTCCTGCTCTCTCTACAGAACACAATGTCATCTGCAAAGATCACAATCCCAGTAGATTCCTGTCTAACCTCGCCTGTCAGCCTGTCCATCACCATAGCAAACAAGAAGGGGCTCAGAGCTGAGCCCTGATGCACTCCCACCTCCACCTTGAACTACTCTGTCACACCTACAGCACACCTCACTACTGTCTTACAGTCCTCATACATGTCCTGCACCACTCTAACATACGTCTCCGCCACTCGACTTCCTCATACAAAACCACAGTTCTTCTCTGGACACCCTGTCATAAGCTTTCTCCAGATCTACAAAAACACAATGCAGCTCTGTCTGGCCTTCTCTGTACTTCTCTATCAACATCCTCAAAGCAAATTCTGCATCTATAATCTTTTTGGCAGGAAAAATACTGCTGCTCACAGATGCCCACTTCTGCCCTTAGTCTAGCTTCAACTACTCTTTCCCATAACTTCATTGTATGGCTCATCAGCTTTATTCCTCTGTAGTTGCCACAACTCTGCACATCTCCCTTGTTCTTAGAAATGGGCACCAGCACACTTCACCATTCCACAGGCATCTTCTCACTATTTAAGATCCTGTTGAACAACCCAGTCAGAAACTCTACTGTCACCTCTCCTAGACACTTCCACACCTCCAAAGGTATATCAGCAGGACCAACTGCCTTTCCACTCTTCATCCTCTTCAATGCCCCCCTCACTTCATCCTGACTAATTTTTGCTACTTCCTGGTCCACAACAGCCACCTCTTCTAGTCGTTGTTCTCTCTCATTTTCCATGTTCATCAACTCTTCAAAGTACTCTTTCAATCTTCCCATCACACTACTGGCACCTGTCAATAGACTTTCATCCCTATCCTTAATCACCCTAACCTGCTGCATGTCCTTCCCATCTCTCTGTCTTGCCAATCTGTATAGATCAGTCTTCCCCTTCCTACTGTCCAACCTAGTATACAAGTCATCATAAGCCCCTTGTTTGGCCTTTGTTACCTCTACCTTCACCTTACACTGCATCTCCCTGTACTCCTGTCAACTCTCCTCAGTCCCCTCAGTGTCCCACTTCTTCTTAGCTAACTTCTTTCTCTGTATACACTCCTGTACCTCCTCATTCCACCACCAAGTCTCCTTATCTACTTTCCTTCCGGATGACACGCCAAATACTCTCCTACCTGTCTCCCCGATCACATTAGCTGTAGTTGTTTAGTCATCTGGCAGCACCTCATGACCACCCAGACCCTGTCTTAACTTCTTCCTAAAAGTCATGCAACACTCTTCCCTTTTCAGCTTCCACCATTCCGTCCTCTGCTCTGCCTTTGTCCTCTTCATCTTCCTCACCACCAGACTACACACCACCATCCTATACTGTTTGGCTATACTCTCGCCTACCACTACTTTGCAGTCACTGATCTCCTTCACATTACACCGTCTACACAAAATGTAGTCTACCCGTGTGCTCCTACCTCCACTCTTATAGGTTCACCCTAGAAGAATTCCTGCCTCTTCTGGAAGAAAGTATTCACTAGAGCCATTTCCATCCATTTCAACTACCACATGTCCTTCTGCATTCCTCTCCAGGATACCAAATCTGCCATTCACCTCCTCATCACCTGTTTCCTGCACCAACATGTCCATTGAAGTCTGCACCAATGACAACTCGCTCACTTCTAGGTATGCTCTGCATCACTTTATCAAAGTCCAACCAGAATTTCTCCTTCTCCTCCAGCTCACATGCTGCCTGTGGAGCATGCCCACTATCAGCATTGACCATCATACCTTTGATTTCTAGCTTCAGACTCATCATCTGACACTCATTTTACCTCCAGGACAATCCTAACAAACTCCTCCTTCAAGATAACTCCTACTCCATATTTCTTCCTATATACACCATGATAGAACAACTTAAACCCTGCTCCTAAACTCCTGGACACACAGTATGTATACCTTCCTCCTCTGCATCATGTCAAGTAACTCTCTGCCTTTTCCTGTCATAGTCCCAACATTCAACGTCCCTACTCTCAGTCCTATACTCTTGGCGTTCCTCTTCTCTCTTCCTACGAACACACTTTCCACCTCTCCTCCTTTGACCCAAGAGTAGTCCAATTTCCACCGGCACCCTGTAGGTGATCAGCACAGATGGTGGTCGTTGTTAACCCAGGCCTCGATCGATCCGGTATGGAAGTGATAGGTTTGATTCGCATGTTTGATTTGGCAAAAGTTTTACGCCGGATGCCCTTCCTGACGTATCCCTCTGTATTTATGTGGGCTTGGGACCGGCACAATAAGACACTGGCTTGTGCCCTCTTGCGGCTACATTCACCACCTGACTACTGTGTTGTACCATATTTTCCGAGAAAGTACACACAAGAGCTGAGGGATGACACAGACAATACAGCAAAAACAATAGACACACTATAGACATTTCACTATACCCATACTTACCACCTATTGGAGATATAATCGGGGGGACTGTTTGTGTGTTGGAAACACCTTATTCACAGTAGTAACTCTGGTCAGAGAGCAGGCACCACACAGGGAACAGTTGATTTCTGGCATTTAATCAGTAACTTGCAGCATTACAGAACATAATTTCGTGAACGACTCAGTTTTGTAGTTGACCGCACTCTCCAGAATCGCCTCGATCCAACGGATGCGTCCTTCTTCAACGGAATAACAGGCGCTTCTCCGGTCCTGATTTCACCCCCTACCAGAAAAACCTGACCTGCAGACAGGCCATGCATACATAATATTACACATAATAAGGCTGAACAAACCCAAACAGGAACACACTTGTTTGGATTACTGATAATAACTACATTATTCACATCGCCATTATTACAGTGCAATTAGCAGCCGACATGGCTGGAGCGATTCACGTGACCAGATCACCTAGTATGGCTAACACAACCAGCCTCACTAGCGCAGCTAGCACGATTAGCGTGGCTAACACGACCAGCCTCACTAGCAAGATTAGCGTGGCTAGCGCGACTTTCAATTCCCGTCTAATCTGTATGAACTCATACATATGCACATATATGTGTACTGACAAGCAGCGGACCTCCTCCACCCACCACTGAATGGCCACAACACTACTGTCCTTTATAAATGGAATGTGAAATCCTCTTAACTGTGTCTCTCTCAACTTGACAAAGCCTAGCAGCCCTCCTGGACAGACTGGAAGTGCCGTGGCTGACGGCAAGGAGTAGAAAGAGTAGAACCGCCCTCAGGTGGCCAGATACGGGGAGTCTCACCCGAGTGCACGTGAGCTGTCCTAAATGGTGCCTGACTAAATTTTTAAACAACATGATAACGATGATAACGTAATAAAGTGTAGGAAATTTACAACAATACGTTTTGGTTGTTTTTTGTTTTGTTTTGTTTTTTTGGTTGGTTTTTTTTTTTTTTTTTACAGATTTTTAGCTATAAGTAGAATATCTTTCTATTTTTTTCTGTTAATTATTATTATTTTTTATTTTGTGATCGATCTCCAGGGAGCCTCAAGGGAGGCACGAAAGAGCCGCATACAACTCCGCAGCCCAGGTTGCTGACCCCTGACCTAGACAGACATACTCACATCATTGATGTTAGCAGTTATATCTGAAAAACCTCAATGTCATAGCCTAACCCCTAGAAAAATGTTATAAAGCTGAGAAAGTTAACACTAACCAATCAACAACAAAAAATACAAAAAATCTTGTAAATGTGAAATGAAGACGCAAACTCATAATATTCCCTTATTAACGAGCACAAGTGTATTATTTCATTTTATTTATATATGCAAGCAAGTTTATGTCTTTACAAATAAAAAAGCCACTGTCTGTCAAAGCTGTTGGCACAGATATGTAAAAATAAAGGAGTGAATCATAAATAAGATGAAGCCCGCTACTAAGCAACTAGAGTGAAGTACAAACGAGTTGAATAATTGAATAAATAAACACATTAAATAAATAAATTAAGGATTACTCCCAATGTCCAAAATGTCCAATCCGACATAATGCATGGATCAAAATCATGATGATGAACTTAAGGACATAAACCAACATCATCAGCATTTAGATCTGTGGTTCAGGTCATGATAGACCTGAAATGAATTTGCTCAGGCACAGAAGCTCTTTTTTTTTTACTGTGGTCCTGAGCTAACTGATCAAATGTTTCTCACAGAAATTCAGAAAATCCATGGTCAGCCTTGGTCAGTGAGTAGACAAGAAGGATGCAGGATTGAACAGGTTAGTGCACATAGTCATCTTCTGTACAAGGACATTTGGGTTTGAGAGTAAATGAGGAGACTTATCAAAATGGGAAAAAAATCCACTCACATCCTCTTCCTGATTTTATCAGCTGTTGGCACTGATGGCTGTTAAAATACTTAGCATCAGATTCAATGTGACTTGGCTTCATGTAGGCTACATTTACACCAATAAAAAAAAGACTTAATATGATATTGATCGTCATATGATTATCATTTCAAGTTGTCTTTTAATTGCTAGTGTTTAGTCACTGCAATTAAGTCAACAAAAACTCAAATTGGACATCCAAATTGATTGTGTAATGGTAGCCTAAACAGCCAGACTGTGAAAGAGAATGTCAGCAGATGTGGGTGTAAAATAATGGGTGGCAAGAGCAATACATTACACACCAGGATATCTGCTCTATCACTACAAAACAATAAAGAACACCATGATCATAACACTTTTGACTTGCAATCATAGATTCTTGCATTTGCATGCCAGAATTTTATGGGAATGAATTGGTTGTTGGTGTTGATTTTATCAAACCGCTACAATATATTGCTCAGGTGGTTAACAAATGAGCAAGTAAGTTAGCTTGAAGCAACATCATCAGCAACAGGAATTGAAATATTGTACAATAAAAGTGGCAAATGAAACAAGAACCGCAGAAAAGCGCGAGTGGAAAATAGTAATTTTTTTGTATTATTTTAATCAGTAAAATTATAACCATTGAACGCATAACCATGCCACAAACAACAACAAGATTCACTATCTTTTTTTAATCTAGAATAAGATTATCTTATTTTTTATGATTCATTCATTTTCATCATTGTTATTTCTTCAGGTTATAGCCAATGTTGCAAGACTATACACAGGTCCCACAATGGGAATCTCAATGCACTTACACACCAAGAATAAGAGACAGAGCTCACAATGGTCAATAAGTGCACAAAAACAATTATTTCTATTATTTGAGGATAAAAACACTGACAAGACATCCATTGTCAGGCAATGAAATGATAAAATACTGTTACCGTAAAACTAGACCCTTAAAAATACTGACAGAATTCAGCCAAGACACACCTGAACAGGGCATGAGTCTGGTGAGGTCTCCCAGGACTGATGGAGAGTGTCAATTTCAGCTGCATTTACACGACACAAAGAAAAGACTGTTTTGTTTATTTAGTCTGAGAAAATGATGATTCCCAGTGATTTGTGAGAAAACCCATAAGAACATTATTATTCCGTGTAGGGCAATAAATCACATTGGTCTCTGCCCACAAAAGGTGGGCAGAAGCCACCATATGGTCTCTGCCCACATAACGTGGGCAGAAGCCGATGTGCCAGACTAACATTGTATCCTCATGATCCCGGTGTGATTTGCCCATGTTTTAACATGAAACAATAACAAAACACACCTCATCAGTGGCTGATGTCCCTTCCTGCTACAGAACTTCTGCCTCTTGAAGTACAGTTCATGTTTTTCTGCATATTTGACCAATTTTTCAACAATTAACATCTTGGCTGTGTTACATTATTGCCAAAACTTTTCAACAGTCACTATTAGTTTCCAACTATTTTAACTACTGTTAAATTAACCACCGTATGTAAAAATGAACTTGCTGATATATGGCTTACATTTGTTTTTTAAGCATGCTTATTATGTTTTTACTTGGGTTGTCATTTTTCAAGGCTTAGAATCTCTTCTCTTTCATGTGCATATGAATGCAGCTCTCTTTAGGAGTAAAAGCTCAGGACATTGGGACTGAACCACCTCCCCCAGACTCTAACCAGTTAGAAATCATTCTCATGGCTGCTCACCCCAACTGTTTCACATATATGTATATCTTTGTACAGAGTAGGTACAGTGCTTAATACTGTCCACAAACAAAGAAAAAAAAACACATTCTGATTAAATGACTTTACATTGAAAACATTTTACAAGATTTAAAGTTTAAAATGAGATATCGAAACGTTATTAAGTAATAGAATTACAGCTCAGAGATAGAGGTGGATTGTGTGCGTGCGTGTGCGTGTGTGTGTGTGTGTGTGTGTGTGTGTGTGTGTGTCTGTGTGTGTGTGTGTGTGTGTGTGTGTAAGCTGGCACCTATACAGACCAAAATCATTACTACAACCGTCATCGTCACCACAATTATCATCATCATCATCATCATCATTACAGCAGTCATTGTTCTGAAGACAACATGTATTTCTTCTCAGTCATCTCGACTGGCAGAGAATTGTCATTTTCAGGACATAACATCCTATCCTAATATTTTAGAGCTGGCTCATCTTAATACAAACTTAGCCTGCTTACTGATATCAAAGTGTTTTAACTTCCACTTTACTTCGTTAAATTCAGAAGTGCTGTAAATACAGTGTGCCCTCGTTACTCAGGGGTAATGCATTCCAGGAACCACATGTGATTAATTAATTCTGCGATAGAACAACAAACTATTTGTCTTATTATTTACGATAATTTAAACGTTCATTAACCATCCCCATAAGGATATTAAACCACCTTCTATCCGTATTACCTTTTCCCACACTCTTATCGACTGTTTAAAGCACTTTTGTGTCTCATGTAAGTCCGAGACTCACGAAACATAGCACACAGAATGCCATCAGCCAATAGAATGCGCGTACGGTATCACGTGACTGCCTACCAAAAATCAGTGATGAGGTGATGTCGCGAGTGTTGATGCGCCAATGTGCGAGGGCGCACTGTACATCAATGCATTTTAACATAAATCAGTGAATTCTTCTCCTAGCCACAATTAATAAAAATCTAAATCAAAATAACGTTTTAATTCATTTTTTGTAGTTTTGCTGATTTGAGCCGTCAAATAATAGCAAAAAAAATAACACATGAGCTGTTCATTGAGACAATAAAGCTGAACCAGTAAATCAAAACAAAACAATTCCTTGATCATTGCGAGTTAATGGTGAGTTTCTTCAGCATGCCATCTTTTTTAAAATGTACCCATCGTACTCACTCACACACTTTCTCACATACATACATACCCAATTCTGGATACCACTCTTTCAATACACCACTCAATCTTCATAGTAATAATCTGTTCATGATGCTTAGCATGTGAGGTTATTCAAATTCAACCTACATTTACATGGTATATTTGTCACATTAGGGTTTATAAGAAATAAATGTATAAAAATAAAACATCAAGGTGATTGGTGTGATTGGTGACATGTGTATATATGGTTCTGTGTAGTTTTGTGTGTGCACTGAAATACAGAATCATTACATACAAATTTGGAAGTGATACAACCCCCACACATGCATGCACACACATAGTCACACAAACACACGCACTAATGCATGCACGCACACACACACACACACACACACACACACACACACACACACACACACACACACACACACACACACACACACACACACACACACACACACACACACACCACACACACATTCATACACATGCACACACGCTTGCATGCACGCATACACCTTACCCATTTAAATACCCCAATGCTAAAATTACATATAAATACAAATCAAATGTGGAAAAACTGCAAAAAAATGTGAAAAACAGTACTTATCAGACACATGAAAACATGACACATGTCAAAAAGATTTTTTGTGCTGCTAAGATGTGCTGTTTGTGAGGACAAATCACAACTTTGTACAAACTGGGTATGAGGGAGGAAGGATACAAAGCCTAATTTCACTAGTTGTGTTAAATTACCGTATAATTCCTTACCATAAAATGCTTCTACAATGAAAGAGTCAGAGTATTTAACATATTGTATAATATAAATAATATTGGGGGAATAAAAAACGATCATTACTGTTATCTGATCATCTGCATATTTTATCAATCATTATAGCTTGATATAATTTACTGTTAAACCAGTGTTTTGTTTTTTAAAAAAAACCCACATACTCAAGCCCTGTCATGGGCCACTTGTGGGCCATACTGGTTGGAATGTGTAATTTGAATATATGTGACAACTAATGAAACTGGACTCAAGATGAGAAGGTCATATTTTAGAGAGAGGAATGCTTTGATTGGAAATAAAGAGAAGGAAAAAGAGGGGGGTAGATTGTGTGGATAGATTGGAGGGATGTTTGTGCTGCAGGTATTGAGGCTGTTTTTGGACAGTGTGACTGTCCGCTTGGATGAGGTCATAGACACCAAACTCATGCATGTGTCTGCTGAAGATTGTTGACTTTAGTGCACTGTGCCAAAAGCAGTTCAACACAATGACTAACACAATGACGTGACTAAGATTTATGAAAATATTGGTATTTTTAAAAACTAGCAGCATGTCTGCTCAAAACAGAGACAAACTTAAAGACTTAGGATACTTAAGACCACACGGCAAAAAAGTAAATTTAAATGAGACCTTTCTTTGGGTTTCTTTATTTATCTATTTGTTTTTGGTATTTGTTAAAACGTTTTTTGTATATTTATTGTCCTATTTTATACGTCTTGAACATTTACACCCTGTAAATCTTAAATTTGATCAAATCTGATTTTTTAGTTCTAATCAAATAATCAAGTATTGAAACTGAGTTTTGGTGACATCGTGGAGCACCACTTATGACATATAACTACAAATTAGGTAATGGATTTATTTTTAAAGAAAACATTAGGCATGGATCAGCCATATGAAGTATTGACATACTGTAGATCACTTGAGCCAATCATTTACCGCAAACACAAGGATGATGATGGTGTCTGTGTTTTCATCACTTCATTGATATTTGTTTTAAACCTACTTGTGTCTTTATTTATGTCTTTGAATGTATGTTTGTTCTGCTTTGTCACTTATGTATGTGCTGTTTGTTTCTGTTATCCTAATGGTTGTATTAGGCCCTGTGTGTCTATGCAGCACATTTCTTACAGTATGTGTGTGTGTGTGTGTTTGTGTGTGTGTGTGTGTGTGTGTGTGTGTGTGTGTGTGTGTGTGTGAATGTACATGTATGTGTTTGTCTCTTACAGGTAGGTGTGTGTGTCATTTCATGCAGATGTGTATTTATGTGTAGGCATTGAGGCGTTCTTTGGAGCGTGTAGAGTGGATGTCATGCAGCTCCTGTTCCTCCTTTGACTTGATGTCCTCATATTTCTGCATCCGGCTGGCATCCTTAAGATAGCCCCAGTTAGCAGCTAGAGCCATCAGGAAGTGGACCTTAGAGAAGAAAAAAATATTCAAGGTTGATGAAACATGGAAGATAGCAGGCAAACATATTGCGAGATTGTTCACAGTACACACACACACACACACACACACACACACACACACACACACACACACACACACACACACACACACACACACACACACATACACACACCTTAAGGTCAAATGGTACCTTGATAATCTGAGGGTGTGGAGGGACTGTATTAAGGAATGGACACTCTGTGTCAGGTACTGTATATGTATACAGTTCGCCCTCGCGCATTTGGGCATCAATGCTCGCGACTTCACCTCATCACGGATTTTCGATAAGAAGTCACGTTATACCGTACGCGCATTCTATTAGCTAGAAAAATCCAAAACGACCTCATTTATGCTATTGCTGAAGTGATGGGCGACGAGATGAAAACGGAGATCAAGAGTGCCCCTTTTGTCGCTGTGATGGTTGATAAAACCGCAGATGTGGGGAACACGGCACAGCTCGCACTGGTCCTACGTTACGTGATGCCCGCGGGGGTCAAGGAGCGTTTTGTAAAATTTGTGGATGTAACATGTGGCAGGCGAGCTGACAACATTGCCGATCTTATTTATCATTTCCTTGAGGAATACGGATGTCCTCTGGACAAAGTTGTTGCGCAGTGTTATGATGACGCAGCCGTGATGGCATCTGAACTAAACAGAGTGCAGAGTAAAGTGAAGGAGAAGGAACCCATGGCCCTATTCATTCACTGTTATGCACATTTCCTAAATTTAGTATTAACTCAAGGGGCCTCAAAACTTAAAGAGTGCAAGCTTATTTTGCCAATCTGAATGGGCTTGCTGTGTTATTGTCTACTGATGTCATACTGATGTTATACTGATATTATGAGGCGTATTTTAGGTAGGAATAAATATGACGTCACTGAATGCCTACGGTTGAAATGCACGGCCCGCCACTGGGCAAAAGTGCATAAAAGTAAGGATGTGGATGTATAATTTGCGTAAGAAAGTGTTGCCTTCTGACTAAAGTACAACTGATATGAATGTACAGAATATGGGGAATGTTTTTTGAGTATTTTGTGGGGTGATTAGCGAATTGTATGTTGTGTATATGGACACAATGTGATTGAGAATATGGTGATGAAAGGATTGGAGAAACACTCATAAGTTACATCTGCTCTAGTAAGAGACGGTTTCTCTATTGACTAAAAAAAGCAAAGGTTCTGATCCACATAGTGCAGGTCTGTGACCAGAATGACAGAGAGGGTGTGGTAAAAGTGGCAAGGTTTTCTTCTTCTTCTGAAGATGATTCATCATGCTCAAGGGGCTTAATTGTGATCTGGTGTCCTCGGGTCAAAATGACCCATCACTGTGTTAAAAAAATAAAATAAAATTCCCCTAAATTTTATTTTTAACTGTAAATTATATGACTTTTCCTAGATTGGCCCCAACAGTAGAAAAAATAAGTTGTTTTTATTCACATTTCCATGTAAGCTGTACAAAAAAAGTACAAAGGTGGTCTTTTGGTCAAAAAGACCTGTGAGGCAAAAGAGTTGAAATCAAGGTCACAGAGTTATTTACACATCACAGAATATTACAATGTTTTAGTTGTGTCTCAGATCAATCAGTAGAAGTAAACAAGACAAATCAGGTAATCTTCTCGCAGATTACTGTGCCTTTGATCAGTCTCAGATCAATTAGTAGTAAACGTGAACAAGACAGTAGCAGACATAAACAAGACGAGATAGGTGACGTTTTCACAGATGGCAGAGCTCTTTTTTGTGTATTTCAAGGGGTTATAAAGGTGCTGCAAATGACAGGACCCCAAATTCTCTCTGTGCTGACGCCATGAGTGTGTGTTATGACGTTGAAGAGGCTCTACAACTGATTTTTTGTGATGTTCAGCAAGACAATTCTGATTCAGAAGAGGAAGTGGAGGATGTATCAGAAGAAGAAGATGGGGAGGAATATAACCCAGAGAATGATGAATCATCAGAAGAAGAAAACCCTGAAGCTGAAAGAGAGACTTTCCTTTCAAAAAATGGCAAAATAACATGGTCCTCAGCAGCATATAACCAACACGGCCGGCATGCAGAACAAAATGTCATAAAGATGACCCCAGGACCCACAAGGTATGCCGTTTCTCATGCCCATGACATTGTCTCTACATTCTACCTGTTTATCCAGATATAGAGAAAAATAATCCTGGAGATGAAAAATCTGGAGGGTTTTCACAAATATGGAGACAGCTGGAAAAAGATGGATGAGACTGACCTGCAGGCCTACTTAGGGCTACTAATCTTATCAGGTGTATAAAGGTCCCAAGGTGAGGTGTGATGCCCACTAAGTGTATCATCACATTAGTGTGATTATTTTGTGTCTAAAGTTGTGAAAGTGTCTGTTTTACTTATTCTTCTAAGACCCAGTTTGTGTGATTTCATTTATTTCTTCATCCCAAAAACAATAGAACTTTGGTCACCAGGGGGCAGTGGTGGGATCACAGGTTAAACCTGTACCAGTCCGTATGACGTGCGCGCTAGCCAGGCTCCCTTCATAACCGAGAAGGAGCTTCGGTGAAAATGCTACACTACTCCACTGTCTCCTTCATTTATAACATTTTAACCTGTTTTCCAGGTGGGTAATCCTTCACAACCACACAAAGATATCACCTGATGTTTATGTCGCTTTTGGTAACGTTTGTGCTTTGATTTGGGTCGAATTTATGTACAAAATAAGCTTGTAGAGATTCAAGAACTTCTGTCACTGTGTGTACTGGGTCTCGTTAAGATGGCGTCTCCCCACGTGTGGTTCCGTCATGGTTTTGGGGTATCACTCCTCCATTCTTATAGTTAGACTTATGTTTTGATATGTTTAATGGTTGGCTCCATTTTGTTATTTTGTGTACATACTAAGTAAGCAGTGTTACCCTCTATTGAAGGGAATGGTTTAAGACCATGATGCAGCTATGCTATGTGTTCGGGGTGATTACTGATACTGTTTTGTATTGAGTCCTGGTGCTTGTAGCATCTTTATATATTAAAAGTGCACTTTAAAACGCAAAGTAAACTAATGATAAGAAGAACGGATTTTGGAAAATGAGTAATGTTAAAGGGGAATGCCAAAGAGTTACAGAACGTGTTAATTGTTGAAATGTCTTGTGAACCAGTATGATATATTGGATGTATTTTGGACTGATAATGAATGTTCTATGAACATGTAAATGTGAATGTGTAGATAGGCAGTGAAAGATACAGTGTTATGGATGCTGGGTAAAATAACTCAAATTAAAGGACAAATGCAGACAGTATTGGTTAGAGAGGGAATTTATGGTGAAATGTGAATGATTGTCAATAAAACATAATCGAGAAGGAGCTTCGGTGAAAACGCTACACTACTCCACTGTCTCCTTCATTTATAACATTTTAACCTGTTTTCCAGGTATCATATATCTGTTGTTGGGTGCCACATCCTAGTACCTGCAACAGAGGCTGCAGCTAGTCTATGGTATGCAGAGAGTGGAAGGTCAATTTTCCAAGCTACAATGGAACTCAAACTCTTTCATACCTATTCTAGAAACTTGAGTCATTGGAATGACTAAAAATGCATCCAAAACTCCTTTTCGCACATTTTTTCCCCTTAAGCTATAGAAAGAGGGAGAACTATATTACACATATTGTGGTGAAGGACAAGTTGTTTCTTCAAGCAATATGAAATTTGGTGTTTAAAATTCAATTAAGCTGCTAAATATTGAGGGTTTAGTGAAGACGGGTCATTTTGACCGAGGACACAAGGTATATACAGAAAATGAGGACAACAGGAGGGTTAATCCTTCAAGGCCAGACTAAGGAGGTTAAGCGTAGTGTGAGGACAGGTCCCCTCTTCACAAAACAGGAAGTCCTTTTTGAACCAGATGAGGTTCCAAATTGGCCAGAGGGGTTGGCCATTCATGAAACCGCCGTATGCCTGCAGAAAGGAAACTGGTTTAGGGTGACTATCCCAGTCACTAATGACAGCAACCATGAGATCACCTTCACCCCTTGCACAGTGTTAGGACAGCTCCAGCAAGTTAAGGCTATTTACCCAGTAGATGTAAGACCAGCGAGTACTAGTGAAAACATCACCAAAACATCCACTGTGGGTGAGCCAACAGCTAACATAACTAGCACCCCTGAAAAGCTAAAAGAAAAATGCAGACAGTTGGAAAGCGTACATGATTCACTGGACCCTCCTGTGTCAGTTGATCACTTGACTGTCGACCAGCAACAGAAGGTGAGGCAGATGCTCAGAGAAGAATGTGCAGCATTTTCAAGAGATGAGAATGATGTGGGATGCATTCCATCCTTACTGTTGAAGATTAGGCTTAGTGACACAACTCCAGTAAGACGCACTTACACCTCAGTACCTAAGCTGCTCCACAAGGAGGTGAAGGAGTATTTGGAGGACCTACTGAACAGAGGATGGATTCAAAAATCCCAGTCCCCGTACTCATCACCAATAGTCTGTGTCCGTAAGAAGGATGGGAGTTTATGTCTATGTGTGGATTATCATGAATTGAATTAGAAATCCATCTCAAATTGACACAGAATCCCCCTAGTGCAGGATATGCTGAATAGCTTGAGTGGAAGTGTGTGGTTTTCCGTACTGGACCAGGGAAAGGCATATCATCATGGTTTCCTGGAGGAGAGTAACAGACCACTGACAGCCTTCATAACACCTTGGGGTTTATATGAGTGGGTGCGAATCCCTTTTGGCCTGTCCTCGGCACCAGCAGAATTCCAGCGCAGTATGGATGTTATTTGGATGACAATCTCATCCACAGCAGAACATTTGAGAACCATCTAAGTGATATGAGAGAGGTTTTACGAGTAAAACTGACAGCACAAAAATGTGAAGTGTTTAAAGACAAGTTGAAATTACTAGGGAAGATTGTATCCAAGGACGGTTACTGCATGGGTCCTGCTGAGATAGCACCCGTATAAGCACTCAAAAACCTAAGAGAGCTGGCGAGTTGAGAAAAATGTTAGGGTTCCTGTCATATTATCGCCAATATATACTGAACTTTTCGCGCATTGCGAAGCCACTGTATAGTCTCTTAACCACAGAGAAAACTCTGGGGGGGCAGGACTCAACGATCAAGTGCCAGGACGAGTAAGGAGAAACATAATATCCTCTAGCCAGCCAATCACCTGGACAGAACAACACCAGGAGGTGCTTTGCGAGGTTCTAGAGTACCTGTTGTGTCCACCACTCTTAGGTTACCCCGACTTTGAGAAGCCGTTTGTGTTGCATTGTGATACCTCTTAGGAAGGACTCGGTGCAGTTTTGTACCAGAAACAAGAAGGCAAGCTGGATGTCATCGGTTATGGCTCAAGAACACTAACTGCCCCAGAAAAGAATTACCACCTCCATTCTGGAAAGTTAGAGTTTTTAGCAATGAAGTGGGAAATCTGTGAAAGGTTTCATGATTACTTGTATTATACACCTTCTTTTACGGTGTACACTGACAACAATCCTCTGACTTATGTCCTGACCACAGTGAAGCTGAACGCCACAACACACAGGTGGATTGCTGAACTTGCAGACTTTAAGTTCTCAATTAAATATCGGCCAGGGAAAGTGAATGGAGATGCGGATGGCTTGTCACAAATGCTGCTTGACATAGAGCAATACATGCACACATACTCAGATGAAATTGAGCCCGAAGTGATAACAACTATCACACAGTCTCTCACACTCCAGTTCCTTGAATGTGAGCCCTGGATGTGTCCAGCCACGATCGATGCAGCATGTGCTGATATAGTACAGGAACGAGTGGCATCCCCAGTGGTAGAAATCTCAATGGAGACCCTAAAGAAAGCACAAATGAATAATCCAGTCATTGGCAAAGTGAGAGAGTATGTCATGAAAGGACAATGGCCTCGTCTGGGAGGAAGAAACTTTCGGGATGGCATGACATGTTCTGGGAAGAGAGAGAAACAAGCTGTTTGTCAATGAAGAAGGTGTCCTGTACAGAAAGTCAGTGGCTTGAGTTCAACTGGTGTTTCCTAAAACATTCCACCAGCTGATCTACCGGGAGCTGCATGAGGAAATGGGTCACCTTGAAGTGGAGCGGACACTCAGCTTGATCCGTGTTCGATTCTATTGGCCTCACATGCAGACAGATGGAGACCATTATGTGACCAAAGTGTGTAGCTGCCTCAAACGCAAGCGTCTCAACAAGCCGACTAGAGCACCATTGGTTAATATAGTGACCACATACCCCTTTGAAATGGTTTCAATAGATTTCTTGCATCTGGAAGGTTGTATAGGAGATACGAGTACATCTTGGTGGTGATAGATCACTTCACTCGCTTTGCTCATGCATATGCGTGTGCCAACAAGTCATCAAAAACTGCAGCTGAAAAGATCTTTGGGGACTTTGGGGAAGTTGTTCATACATATAACAGTACACGCAGTGAAGCGACAGGGTATGCCCCATATTATCTCCTCTATAGTAGAAATCCCCGACTTCCTATTGACATAATGTTTGAGCTAAAGCCATGTGACCAGAGCGCTTCTCAGAAAGATTATGCCAGCAGGTGGAGAAGGCGGATGCAAGAAACATACAGACTAGCATCAGAGAGTGTAGAGAAGACACAAAGTAGAGCCAAGAAGCAGTATGACCAGAAAACACATGGAGCAGAACAGCCAGGTTGTAGAGTACTTGTGTGGAACTTCAGAGACAAAGGAGGACCAGGAAAGCTCAGATCGTATTGGGAGGAGAAAGTCAATGTCGTGACCAAGAGGAAGCACAAGGACAGCCCGTGTATGAAGTACAACCTGAGACAGGCCCAGGTAGAACCCGAGTTCTGCACAGGAATTTGTTACTTCCACGTAACTTCTTGCCTATTGAAGAAGACAAGCAGGAGAAAAAGACACTGAGAAAGAGAAACTTAATGACTGACACGAAGAAGAAAAGACAGGCAAAACAGGAGAAAGACCTGGAGAATAGTTCGGAGGATGAAAATGACTGGAGAGTCATCATCACACGACCGACAGAACCATTCAACCAGGCCAGAAGCCAGCTAAGAGTGGAGGCGGAGGAATTCCAGCCACAAACAGCTGAAAAAGAAGTGGAGCAAGATGGTGACAAAGAGGAGTGTCCAGAGGAGGAGGATGGCAGGATGGAGCCAGAGATGGAGAGCAGAGATCCGGCAAGAGTAGAGCTAGAGGCACCATCTGATGAAGCAAGCGAGCCAAACTTTGAGCAGGAATGGTCATCTGATGAAGCAGATGAAAGCGACCCTGAGTCGCTGCAACCTCCTCCAAGAAAGTATCCTTTCAGAAAAAGAAATCCACTAGAGATACTTACGTATGACACATTAGGTCAGCCATCAGTCGCATACAGACACAAGTGGTAGTTACAGTTCAAAGTGGAAGACAAGTTCACAGTCATGTGTTGAATTTATTGTTGTAAAAGGAAAAGAGTTCATCAGGAGCATTTATAGTTACAGTTAAACTGGGAAATTGATGCAGTTATTTATGTTTATTGGGAAGGAAAGTACGGGAGTTCAGACTACTAACACATAGAAGAAACTGGAATGTTTGTGAAGCACAGTTATGCATATGGGTCTGGGTAATGGGTTGTGGGGTACAAGCAGGATCAGAACCCTTCGGTACGAGCTACAGAACCCGCATAAGTGGCAGAGTAGCATTTCAGATATCACCTGGCCAGTGGTGTCTGTAGCTGACACATGACGCAAAGAGGGAGATATGTGTCATGTTAAAGACTGTTGCTGTACCGGAAATATCTCAAAAGACTGCCTCCCAGAAAACCTACATCGACAACTCACAAGTTAAAGACAGAAGACTTTGGAAAATATCTAATGTCGAGACAACATTCATTTTGGAGGGGAGAGTGTGGGACACATATTAAACACTGAGCACCCCCTATCACCCCTAGTATTCTGTGCACCTTCTCAACAATTTAAATATACTCAACAAAAATATAAATGCAACAGAAAATTTGTTGCACTGCATGAGGCAAATGGTGGTCACACCAGATACTGACTGGTTCTGAGTCCCCAGACCCCCTATAAAGCAAAAAAAACAACAACAAAAACTGCACATTTCAGGGTGGCCTTTTATTGTGGGCAGTATAAGGTACACCTGTGCACTAATCATGATGTCAGATCAGCATCTTGATGTGGCACACCTGTGAGGTGGGATGGATTATCTTGGCAAAGCAGAAGTGCTCACTATCATACATTTTGACAGATTTGTGAACAATGTTTGAGAGAAATGGTAATATTGTGTATCTGGAATGAATTATAGATCTTTAAGTCGATCTCATGAAAAATGGGAGCAAAAAAAAGTGTTTACATTTTTCTTGAGAGTACTTAATTAATGAAGCAGAGCAGATTCACTCTATTAAACTTTCTAGTCTTCCATTTGAGTTTGAGAACAAGGGATGTTTCTATAGTTCATATTGTTAATGACAATAACATGCTATATACAGTATGTGGGACACATGTTAAACACTGAGCGCCCCCTACCACTCTGTATTATTTTTTGTAATTTTGATTATTTGATTTTATTATTTTGTGGGTTCATATTCTGTTCATGTGCAATGTTGAATGTAGTATTTTAGTAATGAATGTGTGGGTACAATGACCAGAGTTCACACAGGCACTTTGGGCAGCCAGGTGGCCTTAGGGGTCCCTAAGAAGGCGCAGGCAGCTATGCCATATTGAGTTTATGGACAGCCTGCGGCACACAGAGAAGAGGCTGATGTGTGTGTGTCTGTGTGTTTCAGCATTGTCAAGTAAAAGAACCTAAAAACTCATGCACGAAGTCTGTTTATTTATGTCCAAGTGTGCAACATATACAGTATACTGTGTAGAGCACAACAGGTGTTCTGTATCATTTTTCCATTATTCATGTGTACCTTTGTTTGACGGCCTTGCCAATCATTACCAGTTAATACTCCTAACCCATTGATAGTCATACATATTTATTTTGACCCTCACCATGGCAATTACAGCAGCTCCTGCTCCTGCCAATGCACACACGAACAGATGGAAAGTCAAGTCCAGCTGTAACACACAAGTGTCATTTTTGTTGACTTTTGATTGAAATCATCACTTCAAATGCAAAACTGAACTGCAAAGAAAGCAACGAAAACTCCCTTCACCTTCATTGAGGTTTCCTCTCACCTCATTAGATTCACACATCTTGAAGAATTTCTCAGATCCTGTACAAACCTTCCTCTCTTCAGAGATGGTCACTGCTCCTAATAAAAAAAACAAAAAACAAACCCTTCAAACAAGTACCCACTTCATCCATCCAGATGAAAGTTTATAAATAATGCACAAAAAAAAGTAAAGTTACTTTCATACATCGCAGAAACACTTCCTGAGTACACTTGAATAAATTGACAGACATTTGGCGTAATGGTACTGTAACATAGACCGCTGAGAACTGCCAAATATGAGCACAAGGTGTGAATACTATTTTAATGTAAAATTAACTAATTTACATATTGACAAGCATAGACATTAAATTCCATGCACCAATCCATTGTTAATCTGGACAGTGTTACAAGAAAATGGCTCTTTGTGTGTGTTTTTGATGTAAACATTAATGGAAACGTCATTGTGGACAGGAAGGTTACTGAACACATAGATTGATCGGGGACGTCATCAGAAGGCACGGCTTCAGCTTCAATAGTTATGCTGATGGAACACCTATACATCGCCATGTTTTATCCTACATATAAAAAATGTAACAAAAATAGTTTTTTATCATGCAATGCAGCCCATTTCTCTCTCAGGCCAGTACAGAGGTGCTGTTCCATACTTTTATCTCTTATCGCTTAGAATACTCTAATACCCTTACCTTTGGTCTTCCCCTAAAGAGTATTTTAAATATCCAATCATTACAACACCCACGTTGCACGTGTGCTGACGAGGACCAGAGGGCGAGAGCACATTACATCATTTTTAGAATTGTTGCATTGGCTCCCTGTCTGTTTCAGGATGGATTTTAAGATTCTTTAATTTTTTTAAAAACAATTATATGATGGCTTAATCCCCGAAGCGGGAATTGAACCCGCCTATTGGATGACCCGCTCTACTGCCTACTGTACCACTGAGCCACAGGCACCCACTAACTGAGGATGCATGCTCACAGGCCCCCTTGTGTGTGGTTGTGTGTATTACAATATGCATGCGTGTGATTGATTGACTAGCATTCTTAATTTCCCTTTGGAGATTATAACAGTATATTAAAAAATATATATTTTTTTTTAAATGTCTGAACTGCCTTGCGCCCTCTTATTTATACTGTATGATCTGCTTTTACCATATTAGCCCTCGCGGACCGTGAGATCATCCAACACTGGCTTTTTAACCATACCAAATCCTAGAACAAAAACCCATGGTTAGGCGGCATAATAACTATAGCCACCATTTGTGAAACAGTCTGCCGGAGAGCCTCAGGTGTGCAAGAGACTGCTGATATTTTTAAAAGACAATTAAAGACACACCTTTATATTCAGGCTTTTATATTTTATACCCTTCTTATGTTCTATCTCGGTCTGTAGAATATTATGCTGCTGTTTTTACCCTGCTTTTAAAAATGAAGACAAGCCTTAAATAGTGTTCTGTTTCTATTTATTACTTGTATCTATTTTATTTTCTAATATTATATATTTTAATTTTGTACAGTTCTCATTTCATGCTTGTAGTCTTAAGGTTCTACTCCAGTATTTCTTCAGGGGGATCCTCCACACTGTGGGTAGTGTCGAGACTGCTGGCTGGCTAGTTGGCTGGCTGGCTGGGTGGATGGATTGATGGATTTCCATAAAATCCAAAAGACAGAAAATGCAGATTTTTCCTCAACATTTTTTTTTTAATGGCTGGAGTCCAAATGTCATCACACAGATCAGCTGAGGCAACAATTTGTCTCAGGCAAGAGCAGTAGTCTGCTAACAACCAAGTTTGGATCCTGAAAGCTGACACATCCATGTTTTTTTTGTTGACTGAATTATCATATAACCAATGGAAAGTGTAAAAAGATAGCTCCACAGAGAGCAGCCTTTACACTATGTGACAGTTAATCTCAGATTTTGTCTCTCCAGAGTGAGATGTTTAACAGTTTTGATGTGGCTGGCATAGTATGTAAAAAATTTAAGAACATCACTTAAGAAAATGCAGAGGAAGCAACTTCACAATCACAGTATCAGTGTATACAGTGCCTTGCAAAAGTATTGCCCCCCCCGAACTTTTTTGACATTTTGCCACATTTCAGGCTTCAAACTTAAAGATAACAAACTGAAAATATTTTTCAAGAATCAACAACATGTGAGACACAATCGTGAAGTGGAATCAAATTTATTCAACGTTTTATATTGTGTTTCCAAATAAAAAACTGAAAAGTAGGATGTTCAAAAAGATTGGCCCCCTGTTCTCTCAGCTCAGCTAACTGACTCCAGAAGTTCCCTGGTGACTTTTGAATGATCCAGTGCTGACCTAAATGACTAACAATGACAAACAGAGTGTATCTGTGTCATTTGGTCTCACATTTGCACATCCTACTTTTCAGTTTTTTATTTGTGAACACAATATAAAATGTTGAATAAATTTGGTTCCACTTCCCGATTGCATCTCATATGTTGTTGATTCTTGAAAAATATTTTCAGTTTGTTATCTTTAAGTTTGAAGCCTGAAATGTGGCAAAATGTCAACAAGTTTTTGGGGGCCAATACTTTCGCAAGGCACTGTGCTACAGTATGGCTAGGATACATACCAAACTGACGTAAGTCAAGGCAGAGGTTAGCTCCCTCCACTGAGCTAGTGTTCTGACACATAGACCAAACATTGAAGTACATGAAGACTGGAAGGCTGGTGAATGCTGTTACTCCAAGCCACACCAGGAAGAACAGGTAGGCCAAGAACATCAGCTGCAAAAGCAGAGACAACACTTAATATGTAAATAGTGTGATTGAATTCCAGAAGCATTAGGTCGGACACATTGCATCGTAGTGTTTTGATGTGCAGTGTATGTTATAAATCTATCACGTAGTGCTTTATAAACCATGAAATAACACAAATAAAACAAATATTTGGCTTCACATTTACATGGTGGTGGAGAGTTTTGTGCAAAAATGTAGTTACTAAACAAATATATTTGGTAAATGGAAACCTGAATACATCAGTTTGCAAAGTATTAGAATATGAACGATACTTTGCAATAATAAAATATGTTGACTTTCAATTTTTTTTAGGCCCATGATGAAAGTAATGAATTCTCAAGTACTTTCTTTTAAACTCTTTTTAATCTACCTTAGTCAAACACCATGCCATCGGTGTGAATGTCCAACAGTAGCTTCACAGTACAATTAATATACATCAGATCCACAGTTTAAATCTGTTGTTTACAAAGCTTTCTTACAAATGCAGTCAGGCAACGTCCACAGGCAGTGATCTTGAACTCTCCATAGAGATCCCTAATTGCTCCAGTGGTGAAAAACCCTTCCACAAGTAGTAGTACTCCAAAAGCAAAAAATCCAGCTGCAAGGCCATAGATGATGTACTTCAGGATGTCAATACTGAAGAGAGAACACACAAAACTCTCACAGTGTCAGTCACTAATGAGTGAAAGGGACATACATCACAGGTCCAGTCAATAACAAGCAAAGGTTCACACAGTTTGAAATGCATAATACATACTGCAAAATACATACTGCAACATCTTCAGAAAGTGTGGTGAAATCAGATTGGCCACCATATTTATGGTTAGTGTGGTGGAAGGATTGGCTGTCTGCCCTGTAATTGTAATATGAAGGGGTATAACAAGGGCTTTTGGCTTGGATCAACTGCTTAATAGATAAATTGAAAGTGGAGGAATATGTGTCTGGGTGGCTCAGTGGCACAGTAGCAAGAAGGTTCCGTTCCGTGTTTGATTCCTTTCTGTGTGGAGTTTGTGTGTTCTCCCTGTCTGGGTGCTTGTCTTTCATGGGGCACTTCAATGAGCTGACATCTTATCCAGGGTGTACCCTGCCTTTTGCCTCTAGCAACCTGGGATAAGATCAAGCTGACCCATGACCTGCAAGGTCGATAATCGGCTGTAGATTAGACGATTGCAATTGTCTTGTCTACAGGAAAATGTATGGATGAAGGTGCCTCTTTTACTGTATATGTTGTCTAATTTAATATAAAATCTATTTTTGATGTTTTGCTGACTAAAGAATAGCTTTTCATTAATCAAATATGACATTACAACACGAACATTGTAATAATATATTTTATTGTGCAGGTCTAATTTTGCTTGAAAAACATTTCAGGCTCATCAATGCATGGACTCCATCAACCACATCTATTGCTACTGTATAATAGATTGTGTAACACCTTCCCTTTGGAACAAACATTATATTTTTAAGCAAACTGTGCTACGGCAGTTCTTCTGTGGTATCAGAAAGCAAGTGTAAATCCTTATGCTTGAACATTTTACTTGTTTCCAAGTCATCTTAGAAGACTTAGAAGACAAAGTGTTCTTTTATATATCCCATTCACTGGCAGTAGCTATTCCATAACTTAATGCATGATCTGTGTATATTACATTATACTAGTTTGCTATGATTTGAAGGATCATTTATTATAAATGCACATTGTATAACTCTCTTTGGCTGAAAGCAGTAGAGGAATGAATTTGATGTGATGTAAAAAATATGACAATGTAAGACAGTACATAACTCTGTAAAGTTGGAAAATAAGTTACATGAGAAATTGTGAATTTTGCCATTCTATCGCATGTGTATGTGTGTCTTCTTCTTCTTTGGGCTTTTCCCTTCAGGGGTCAACAAAGCGAATCAATTGCCTCCATTTAACCGTCTTCTGCATCCTCTTCTCTCACACCAACTACCTTCATGTCCGCTTTCACTACATCCATAAACCGTGTGCATTTACATTTTTAAAAACCTCAACCTTTTTAGAATTTGGGTATTTTTAACACTTTGTTTTAATGTTCAGCCATATTTAGTATTTTGACATCATCAAAGTAATCGTCCACATTATCAACCATCCTACATGACACAACTGCGTGGAAAATAAATAATTTAATTGGTATAGTGTTAATCCATCAAAATCCACAGGTATTTTTTGTTCACTTCAGATGTTACAAACAATTACTCACATGGTGAACACATCAAGTGTGTCCCCTGTAGCTCTGATGACTTCAAAGTAGTTCTGGAGTATGTTGACGGTGCCGCTCAAAGCCTCATGGCCACACCCACAGAACAAGGCCACACCCATGTAGAGGAGAATGGTGGCGATGAGAGAAGCCCATGGCAGACTACCCACACACCGCTCACAGCACTCCTTACAACCTAAACACACACATGGAGACAGAATTGAAATGCTAGCAGTAACTTTACAATAGGCAGCATGATGATTAGAGCCGTTAACTGAATGTAATTATGTACTATTCAAATGAACTGGATAGCTGATAGTGAAAGACAACCATAAAGGTGATGATGATGTAAGAAATGCAAGGTAGGTCCAGGTAAGAAAATTAATTCCAGTGAAACTCCACCACTTTAGAAAATGTATTTGTTTAGACGGTCATCGATTAATATATGTTTGACTTCACTAGAAACTTCTGTAGTGAAAATAACAATTAAGTAGATGGAATATTTGTTAATGAATAGCTTTCAATTTATCAGTAAATTAATTTTTAACCCGAGAGAACCCACAGTGACACCAGTTTAACACGCACATTGAAAATCCGTGTTCTATGTGTTCCACTTGGTTTGTGTTGTAACAAATGCATAATTTTCCTTTAAGGATAAATAGGTGTGGGCAGTGGGTAGTGTTGTCGCCGCACAGCAGTTCCCGGTTCAAGTCCCGCTCTGTGCGGAGTTTGCATGTCCTTCCCATGTCTGTATGGGTTCTCTTCCAACCATCCTACCTGACACAACTGCGTGGAAAAATATTTAATTGTTATCGTGTTAATCCATCAAAATCCACAGGTATGGTTTGTTCCTTCAGATGTTACAAACAACCACTCACATGGCGGACATGCACCTCAGGTGAATTGTCCCACATTGTGAATGTGCACGTGCGTGTTTGGCTACACAGGGCTCTGGTGCCCTGGCGTCGTGTCCGGCGTGTCCCTTGCCTCATGCCTCCAGCCAGCCAGCTGTGAAAGTGGAGGCAAAACACCCGATGTGTCGGCAAAACACCCGATGTGTCGGCAAAAACACCCGACACATCGTGTCAGGTGTTTTCGCCGAACATACACGAATCACTGTGTACGTTTGACACATAGTGTCAATTCGTGGTGACACGCCCCCCTTAGCCATCTCTGGCTGCAGGTGATCACGCTACATCGATTAGCCTACCTGTGCTACATGGAACTTTGCACACTCAGTAGTCCATTTATGCCTGTCATGAAGGTATGTCATCAGATTGCTTTCTTAATATTTTAATTCATAGTAACTTGAGCAAAAAAAGAAAGTGGTTGGACGAATATGTGCAACGTGAATTTAAATGTACTGTATAACGGAACGTGATGGGAGTCAGCCTTCTGCATGATTTGCAATGTCAAGTTGAGCAACTCTAGTCTCACACTGGCAAAAATAAAGGATCACTTCCTTAAACTGCATGGAAAACAAAAGGAACAGACTTTGCTGTGAAAATGACGTAAGAGTAGCACTAGCCAAGGTGAAACCACACATGTCTGAACTGGTCTCTCAATAACAACAACAGAACTCACACTGATTTGCAGGTAGGACATTTCATGTGAGTTCATGCACTGTCTTGGTTTTTATTCTTTGAAAAAGGTGACATTAATGCACAATTCATTTAATATACCAGTAAAACGTATACAGTATTTTCCGCACCTAAAATCCTTTAATTTTTTCAATTTCTTATAATCCAATGTACTTTATGAATGAAAAACGTTTTAAAATAGACCGTTCATTGCGTTCCAGTGCGCTTAATAATCCAGTGCACTTTATAATCCAGTGTGCTTTATGTATGAACATTAAAAAAAACCCAAAAAAAAGGCCATTCATTGAAGGTGCACCTTATAATCCAGTGCACCTTATAGTGCGGAAAATACTGTATTTACGTCTTAAATTTGGAAAAAAAACCCTTTTTTTTTTACTAAAGAAGGGTTCGGTGATTGAGCATATGAAACCGGCAGGGTTCGGTACCTCCAACAAGGTTAAGAACCACTGCTCTACATGTAATAATAAACTGGTGTCATGCCCAGAGTGTATCCTGCCTCACTCTCAAAGCCAGATGGGGTAGGTTTTTAATTCACGAGTCGGCACATGAACACACATATGTGGCCAGACTGACTTATCAAACTTACATACAGACATAGCGCGACAAAACACAAAGGGAAAGCAGCACACAGATGCACACACAACATACATATCCACGTACACAGCTGCGGTGAGTGACAAAAAAAGAACCGTGTATGTGTGTGCATGCATTCATGCGTACGTGCATGCTTATGTGTGTGTGCGTGAGTCGTGTTGCTACTTGGATTTAATTGACCATGCCAACAGGGGAGTGGCAGGAGCGAGCTGACCCACTTTGCCTGTTCATTGCCATGGAAACAGCGAGGCTCCAAACATTACAGTCGCACTCATGCACATTTCGTACGCACAGCGATCAAGGCACATACACAGCAGAAACATTTTCACACAGCATCCATTTGCACCAAGAAAGTCAGCTCTCATCACCATTTCAGTTTGTACAATGTCAATGTAATTTCAACCATAATATGAGGCAGTGGAAGGAAAAATCTCTGCTGACTTTTTAAGCTTTGGAAGCATTGCAATGAGAATTATTGAATAAATAGTACTCAAATGTTTGTTGGGAAGGAGCTACAAGCAAATTTTTATCCCAACAAAACATTTGCATGTAGCGATGGGTCTAATTGATGTCCATTAGACCCATTCCATAGAACAAGAATATCATTCAGGTACCATCAACACAAAGGAAAATGGATGGGTCCAAGGAGGAGAAATGTGATATAATTATGTCATGTGTGTCTAAGAGAATATTGTACACTCTGTGTTTGTATTCTACAACTAAAACTAAATGTTTTTGAATGCCGAGTTGTGTGTCTGATACTATATGTGCATTTTTGTGTGTATGTGTTTATGTTAGTCAGAGTGTGTACCTTCAATTTTAGCTATATTATAAACTTCATCATATTTCCATATTTGTGCTTGTAAAGCGAGAAAGACTCAGTGACCTGGTAAGAAGTGGGACCTTTTTGTATAATACCATTAAATGTTAGCGTCCCCATAAAGGTTTGTTGAAAATTCTACAGACCAAGAAGAAAGTACTGTATATCTTCTAATGTTGTATACTTAGAAATGAAGATTTCATAGTTGTATTTCAATGCTGTTTTAAAGCCTAACCAAACAATTCTCAAAACAAAATACTAATTTGAACTAAATTTGAATTCAGGTTTTTAACTTTAATTTTAGAGTGGACTCAGAATAAGAGCCAGACACTTTTTTAAACTCTTATGAACATCACAGGATAAGATTGCATTTCTATCTATTGCACAGGATCTTACTGGACAGATTACTAGGACAATGTTTGGCCTTAGTAGGGATATGCCATTCTACTAAGTAGCCTTATGACTTAAATTTGAGGTTTGTTGTGTTTTAAAACAGATATAACAAAGTAACAATCATACTGTTTTAACTTTCAGACCCCTGACCTATTTTGGCTGTTTTTGGGTGCCTTTGATATTTGTCTCTATATACAACATTAAAAATTATTTAACGTACCCATGCTTGATATGTTTATCTTCAGCACAACTCATAAAATTAAGTTAAAAATGCATAATATGGGACCTTTAATATATTGACATCTTCTTCTTCTTATATTGGGGCAAAATAGACACGCACAGTCAAATTTAAAAATCGAAAAATTGTATTTTGTTGCACATAAAAACCAAAAACATGCTTATCAAATTGATCTTGAACTCCAAAAAGGTTGCCATAGGCTTCTATCATAACTATATATAGTTTTTGTCACTTATGCCACTCTTCAAAGGAGTTTTTCAAATCAAGACGCAGTGCCATGTGAAATGCAAGAATCACGGTACATGTTTGCATCACGTGACAAAACGCACAAATCCATCCCACCTTGTACGATGGCGACTGTGTGGACAGAAATACGGTGCCCCTCATCTGATCATGCCAATAACAGAAGCCATTTGTACAGCTTGTCTTAGATCAAATGTAAACAATCATATCTCCAGTTTTCTGGGGTCAATTGGCTCCAAATAAAAACTGGAGTACAGTTTGACATCTGTACTGTCACGTAAACATGCATGCAGCAATCCATGTGACAGACTTTACTTGTTACAAATGGTTTAAAAACATCATGTGATCTGAATGCGGGAGCACCTTCATAGTGTAATAAGGGTTAAGTTTCTGGTGATTGATATGCAAAACATAATTCCATGCATCTGTTGTCCATCTTTACACAACACACATTGATCCTGATGCTTAACTATGAAGAAGTATTTATGGTTTGTCAAGTAATATCGAGGCCATGCCTGATATTTCAGTCAATGAGACTCATAAATCACCATGGCAACCTATAGACAACATGCTTTAGGGCAGATTATGTTGACGATTACATCAAATCGTAAAAAGTGCCACTCATATAGACTTAAATTCTCTAAAGAATTATGTCACAATTAACAGAAGATTTTGGGGCTCAGGATCATAACGCATACTTCTGTGAAAGAGGATCTCTTCCTGTCTCGATTTCATATTTTTCATGCCAGCTGTAATGTAATGCCAAGTAATGCCAAAGCCATTTAGATACTTTTTTTAAATGCTGATATCATTCTACATCAGAGACTGATTATGGATCTTTGACTTACACAATTTCATTAAGAACCATTGCAGTCACAGACCGCAACATCCTGTGACACCCCTGAATTCAAAATTTTACCCTGACCTATTTGCATAGATCAAAGATGCATCTTTGAATAAGCTCCAGTCTGTGTTGGAGAAGCAGTCCTGGAGTGCCTGTGAAAACACCTCATGCCACAACCATATCTACCTTTTTGCAGGTCTGACAACTCTAATGAGCAGTCTGTATGCCGGCATCAGCATAACAGTGGTGTGGTCTGATGCCCCAAGGTGGGGGAGGGCGCGGGCTTTGTAGGCATCTTTATGTGTCGTTGTCCAACATTGTCCAGGATGTTAGCTCCTCTGGTAGCAAAGTTGATATGTCCATGTACTGTAATTTGGGAAACACACTCTTGAGGTTTGTATGGTTGAAGTCCTTCGCCAGAATGAGGAAGGCATCTGGGCTGTCATCTGGGTGGAGTGGGCTGGCATCTGGGTGGAGCTTATTCAGTGCCTCACTCCTGAGGCCTGTACCATAAAGCTTGATGAACCTAGCCGGGCTGCCTCTTACTTATCTGGCTCACTTACCGAAACATCCACCCTCCGGATTTTCGGTACCATAAAGCCGGCTATGAACTCACTAATTCAATTGAGGCATGTCCACTCTAGATCTGTGTGCGCTTACATAAAAAGGGCGGAGGTTGCTGCATGCGACCAATCGCAAACATGCAACAAACTGGCCCGAGCCGTATTTTTCACAACAGAGGAGCAAACAATAATAATGAATAAATACGAGCAATACAAATCAATAGTCCAGGCAAAAAGCACCACAGTTGCAGCTGCCAAACGGCGCAAGGATCGCTGGCACAAAATCACCAACTGTGTCCATGCGGAAGTTAGTGCCATTATAATATTACTTCCCCACTATGACTGCACTTGTATATCTGACTACAGTAACATTTGTGTGTTCCATAAATGTTCTGTGTGTGTGTACGACATTTTTCGTTTTGGCATGTGATTGTAGCCCCCGCGACTTTATGAACAGCTCTACATACTGTGTTCTTCCCGAGGTTTTCGGCATCACCAACAGAATACATAAAAGTACCTATGAATGAATTAATCAATCCATGATTTACTAAAAAAAAAAAATAATTGATTAATGGCATTTTATCTGTGGCTTGCTTGTAACCCATCCAACGAGGGATTGAAGGACATCATAATAATTACGAACATCACTAAGAAATATATTAACTGTGGCAAAAAACCTCAGTGTAATGCACACTGTCTGCGGGACTGTCAGCGCGGGGTTGCGGTGCATTACATTACTGATGTAAGGCTCCAGCAGCTGACAGATGTAATGTAACCCCTCTCCCCAAAACCTGTACCTTTCTTACAGTGATTGTTCAGGCATTTTGAACGGATTACAGCGATCTCTAAATATTCTCTTGCGCCTGAGCGCTCTTCGCACAAGCTGTGCACCAAGATCCACCGGGTTGTCATAAAATGGACAGTCCATTTTCCAAGAGAACTGATTGGTCAGTAGGTGGGGCTGTTATACCTGCTGAGCTCTTATCCTGAACTTATCCTGCTCCAGAACAGGTTAGGTGTTCAGCATAGGTTACCGCGACAACGTAGCCCGTTAGAAAGTCAGCCACCTTTATGGTACCGAAAAGCCAGGGTTAAGCCTGAAGTTATCTCGCTAAGCCGTAATCCAGCTTTATGGTACAGGCCTCTGTTGTTGCTAGAGGTGGGAGGGATGTATACTGCTACCAGCAATATGGCAGAAAACTCCCTAGGCAGTTAGGATGGCCAGCATCTGATGATCATAAACTCCACCGGAGGAGAGCAGTGTGTGTAGACCACAGCAGTGTCGAGGCACCAAGCATCCCAAATGTAAACAAAGAGTCCCCCCACCCAACGAGCGCTTTGTCAACCCAGTAGCATGTTAGCCAGGCCAGCTGAATGGCACAGTCTGGGACGGTGTTGGTGAGCCATGTTTCCACAAACACAAAGACACAACACTCATCCATGAACTTAGATGATGACCGGAGCAGGTGGATGTAATCCAGTTTATTGTCCAGCGAGTGCTCGTTGGTGAATGTGATAGCCGGCCGGTGAGAACGATCCGCTAACCTAGCCTAGATGCCTCTGCACTTACCCCTCTTCTGCAAGTGACACCTTCATGTGTTAAACCAAATTGCGTTGCGTATAGTGGAGCTGTATAATGAAACAATATCCTACACAGTATATGCATGCTTAGTACGCTTTTCCTTTTCAAACTAACCCTAACCTAAATGCACAAATTTTCAAGTGCTCATTAGGCAATAATTTGGATAGCACCATTTAGCTTGATTTTTTCACTATTTGCTTCTTCAACCTTGTGTTTGTGCTTCTCAGGATCACTATATCTTTGCTTCGAGAGGATTATTAAGATAAGTGTGTAGTGTGAGAGATACAGAGAAAAAAGCTGTGGCCTGAAGATGCACTCAGGAGTCAAAGGCATGTTCTAATGAAAAACGACAGGTTGAGACCCTCTGCATTATTTAAAGTAAGATGCAGTTCAGCACAGGAAAAGTATAAATATACTGTATATTTGCACTGAAAAGAATCAAACTCCAGCCCTACTGGTTTTTACTGTTAAAAAGAAGAGTACAATTCATTGAGTTTACCTATCCCAGTTGACTACGAGTTGAGGCAGCAACAAAATGTGTAATTTCCTAAGTTATTGCAGGGTCACAAAGATAGGCAAATACCCATTCACACTCACATCCATACATGTGGTCAATTTAGAGTGCTAGAAGGAAGCCAGAGAACCCGGACAGAATCCATAGGAACAAGGGGAAAGGCCCCAGGTGGAACCAAACCAAAGATCTTCTTGCTTAAGATGTAGCACTACAATTTCAAAATTGAGTGTTCAGTCAAGTGGTCCTTTCATTCTAAAATTTGCTCCAAATGAATGCCAAACATGTAAGATATTAAATCTGACCTTTAAAAAATTGGAATACCAAGCACAACAATATCCAATTGAGAAAGAAAGATCAATGCCAAAGCTTAAAGATGGCTTTATTCAGAAAAGAAATCACCTTGTCGATTTTTTCCCCCCAGTTTTTAATGCTAATCTGTTAATTTAATAGAAAATACTCTGTTACTCTGGCTCATACATTTGTAATCTGACTCTAATGTTAATCCTCAGCATCCACAAACACATCACATACACACATCACACAAATATACAATCCCTAGCATGTCTTCTAGAAATGATTCTCCAAGCTGCTAATCTAGTTTTCT
Source organism: Antennarius striatus (assembly GCF_040054535.1). NCBI lineage: Eukaryota > Metazoa > Chordata > Actinopteri > Lophiiformes > Antennariidae > Antennarius > Antennarius striatus. Next base: position 13,821,922 of record NC_090783.1, on the reverse strand, counting down.
GTTTAGCCATGGAAGACTGAACATTTTAACAGATAGACAGATAGATAGATAGATAGATAGATAGATAGATAGATAGATAGATAGATAGATAGATAGATAGATAGATAGATAGATAGATAGATAGATAGATAGATAGAGAGAGAAAGAGAGATGATTTTTAACATCACGATTATTCATAAAAGTCAAATTACAAAATAATCACGTTGACACAAAATCCAAAAGAGATTCAGGTAAAGAGGATTTTCAATAGTACTGTGTGTTTTCTGAACAAAGAAACATCTAACCTTTCAAAATTTATCAAACTAAAAAAAACCCAGACAAAATCATATATTTTACTTTTTTCCTTAGTTTTCTCAATCTATAAAACTCTTGGTCTGTAAAAACTGGTTCACCGCTTCTTGTTTTACGCTATCCAGAAACATGTTGAGGTCAGGAAAAAAAATTTCTACTTTTGCCCTAGAACCTTTTGTGTCTTGCAGGCCTTTTTTTATCTTTTGCGAATTAGATTTTTCTGTCACAACTTCTGTAGAGAGAGAGGCAGACAACAGACAGACAAACAGACTATTGCTACTCCTCTTATAACATCTCTATCACAAAACCAATTCAGCATAACAGAAATTATACATAGAAGACCATTATACTTGAAAATAAAGTCAACTGATATAAAAACTGAGTAATGTAAATATAAACTGATAAACATAAACTGATAAACGTTTCTTGACTATATGCGTGAATGGAGAATTTGAGCCCCTCCCTCCACCAAACAGTGCAGAGACTCTGTAGAGATGATGTCATCCACAGACTAATGTTGGAGCAGCTCTGTAGACAGTGAAATCTGGTAACACTGCCAGGAATCGACAGCAGCCTCCAGGACTTTACAGCGATCAGGGAGGATTTTCTGAATAAATATAAAGCAAATTCATGTATTCATCTATCACAAACTGTGACTTGTCACACCCATTAAATATGTCACTAAACAGCATGTTAATGTCTGTATCTTCATGTAATGTGGCTTGGATTCATATTTATTAAAAAAGGTTAACGACTCTGTTTGCATCAGTGCTCATCTCAGCCAACCTAACCTACCAGAATAAATTTGAGGCAGGAATGGGATGTCCAGTGCCCTGACATGTCATGTTACAATGAGATCAGATAGTGGGGATGATGTACATGACTTGATGATTTTCATTGAATATAATCCCTTTAGTACAAAAATGTATTATTGAAATGAGGTGACAAATTAAAATGTTTTTCAAAATGGTTCTCTGCCAGTTCAGAGTGTGCTACCACCGACTAGTGGTAGGTAGGCTGCATCACTCCAGAGGGACACAAACAACCTCCACACCTGCAAAACATCATACACATTCCCAGATCTGCCACGACAGAGGACTATACGTCACGGCACAACCACCAAGACAACCAAGAGGCCTTTTTAAGTTGCAACTGTTAACTTGTTTGTTCTAGCTGTTGGATCAAAATAATTTTAATTTTCATCTATATTAACAGATCTATTTTCTTATTTATTAATTTTATCACAGACATGCAAAAGCACAGGGATAATTTTAAATGTTCATAAATTGGATCATAAGCATGGATTGAAGACATTTACAAGACATAGAATGGACCTTGCTTTAAGAGGATTTTTGTTTTTGTCAATGGAAGGTAATGAACTTGCATAGAGAAGAGAAAGAAGAACTTTCCTTTTTAAAGGTGTTCTTCTTTCCTTCTTTCACTCTCCAAAATCTGTTGCTTATCCTTTCTCCCCCCCCTCCTCTCTCTTTCTCTTGGTGCATGCTGGGAAAGGACATGAGAGGAAGTGTGAGGAGTGTGAGTATATTTTTCATTCTGTTTTTTGCCTATTTTTTCATGTTTATTCACATTTCTGTTAATATAGTTTAATCACAGTTACATTTGTGGGTGTTTTGGGGGGGATTAGGGGGCAATCTGGTAGCCCACAGGGGTAACATGTAGGTGAGCTCCGGGTTTGAGCAGCTGACACATTGCCATGCCATTAAACCGGCACCAGTAGTCAGCTGCTTGGTGGAAGAGGTGAGTTTAGCGGCAGGAGAGAAGGTTGGGTACGGCAGCATAAAGTCAGCCTACCGAATGAACAGCATGGTGGTGATATTTCTTGATAGCGTTGAAAAGGTGAACCAGGTAGTTGAGAGTGGCATGGCAATTCAGAACACCTTCACCGCCGCCCTCACCCTGTCGAACCCCGCTAAGAAGGTGATAATTTCTAATGCACCACCATTCAACAGCAACAGGGTCCTGGAGGAGTTGTCCCGGTCAACTCCCGTCTCCTATTAAGAAGATCCCACTTGGCTGCAAGCCACCTGAAGCACGTCGTCTCATTCAGGAGACCAATTCGATGGTCCCTAAAAAGACTGATGAAGAGCTGACCATCTTCGTGTTCAAAGTTGACAACTTTGATTATACAGTTTACAGTTAAACATCTCAGCCGCTCCTGTCCGGAGAAGGACGATAAGAACCAGCCATCAGCTGCTATGTGGCCGGTCACGTCAGCAGCTCCAACTGCACGACCGACGGCTCCCACTGCTGCGTCCACTGCAGAACTGAGGAAAAGCCCCATCGCTTCTTACGCAGCTATAGCAGCTTTCAGTGCTGCAGTACGGGTTCCACGACCACAACCACGACCCCCTTCCCTGCTCACTCGCCGATCACCAACCCGGAGCCACAAAGCAACACACAGGACACGGGTGATTAAATAATGGCAAGACAAGTAACCGACACACAAAGCACAGATAATGTTAATTATAGTTCTCAGGGTGATTTGGAGGAGATTGATGGGGCCAGAGAGACTTATGCCAGAGTGGCAGAGTCTCTGCTGGAGGAGGAGGAGGACATGTTAATGGAGAAATTTTTAAAATTAGCTTCAAAAAGAAAAAACTCAAGACACAAGAAATAATAAAAGTGACACCGATTTATACCAGTAGCTCTGACAGTGAAAATTAAAGCATTCTGAAAGAAGTCGTAAACAAAAAATATGATTCACAAAAGATTTTAAAAATTCTTGCATGATACAAAAGGCCTAAGGGTTAAAATGGAAATTTTCTTTCCTGACCTCAACATGTTTTTTGATAGCATCCGTTTTTATTGAAAAAACCAGAAGGAAGTGAGCAACCAGTTTTTACCGACCAAGGAGTTTTTAGACTGAAGAAAATAATGGGAAAAATAAAAAACCTGTTTTTTGTCCAACGAGTAGTTGGTTTTTAATTTTGTCTGCCTTTTTAAGCCTGTGTTTTAAGTACTTGTTTGTTTTTAGCTCCATTTTTTACATGTGCAGTTTTAAACTAGGTACACTGAACATTGATGGAGCGAGGGACATGGAGAAAGAGCCTGTTTTTAGTTTGATGAATGTAAAAAAAATAGTTTTATGTGTCCATGAAATACACAGCACTGTGGAAAAGAAAAGTTAATTGGAAGTGAGACTGGAGCGAAGAAATGTATTTTAGCCACAAAACCAGCACCGTGGGTGGAGTGGGGATTTTATTTTCTTGTGCTTTTAAACCTTGTTCTGTTTTAGTGAAAGACATCATGCCGGGCCACATTTTAAAGTACGAGCAACGGTTGAAAGGAAGATGTTGATTTTTATCTGTGTGGATGCTCCAACTGTAGGCACAGATAGAGTCGCTTTTTCTTTTAATGTTTTAAATAATGAAGTTCAGAAATGCAGCAGAGGTGAGCTGTTTTAAGGAGGGCACTTTAATTGTACGGAAAACCTAATTTTAGTCAGGAATCACCAAGAGACTCATGCCGCATTGAACAAAAAGCTGAAAGATTTTATAAATTCAAATGATCTGACTGATCTGTGGAGGAATTTTAGTGGAGCAAGTAGACAGTACACATGGGTAGGCTGCAGACAGAACACACAATCCATGTCACGATTAGACAGATTTTATTGTTTTAAACACCATTTTAGTGTTTTTAAGAACTGTTCCATATTGGCAGCTGGTTTTACAGATCACGCTCTTGTACAGTGTTGTATTTCTATTAATAACATAAAAATGCGACACTTCTCTGATAGATTTTAGCTCTCTGCAGCAATGGCAGGATGACAGATCAATAATCTGTGTCTACTGTGCATTCAGAATATCTCTGGTGACTTGGTCAGGTCTATCCGAGATCTGGAGGGACATGTGGTGGAACTGCAGACTTTAGCAGAGTCTATGGGAGAAAGAGGGCTCATTACAGCCCTCAAAGACCAAAAATGTGCTTTAGCTGGGGGCGCCATGGTATGCAATAAGTTCTATAACATTACTCTGATTGATGACCCCTCTCACTTTTTTTTGGGGCTGGAGAGGATTAATGGACAGAGGAGGTTGAGCCACTATCTGCGATCCACGGATGGTAGGGTGCTGGAGAAAAGTGCAGAAATCCGTGGATATGCTGCAGGTTTCTATGAAGAACTGTTTCATTCTGAGTACACCGTGAAACCTGAAATACTGGCAACTTTTCTCCCCGGTCTGCCAAAGGTATCAGCAGGCAGTAATAACTGCCTAGATGCCTACATCACCCTGCAGGGGATGGAATCTGGCAAGTCTCCTGACCTAGATGGTCTGCCAATTGAATTCTATAAAGAACTTTGGGCAGTGATTGGGGAGGACCTACTCTCCGTGCTCAGGGAAAGCCCGATGACAAATCGGCTGACCCTGAGCTGTAGGAGGGCAATCCTCGCACTCCTGTGAAACAAAGGAAACACAGTAGGACATCAGGAACTGGCGGCCAGTGTCCCTCCTCTGCACAGACTACAAGGTCCTCTCAAGGTCTTAGCCAACAGACTAAGAAAAGTGACAGAGCAGTGTTACGGCTGCAGCTCATATGAATTCCTTATATTGTATATCCCCCTCCCCTGTGCTGCTACCTTGCCATGGTGGGGAGGCTTGCGTGCCTCCGTGACTCTGAAGGCTATACCTGAGGGGGTTCATACCCCCAGTAGGTGCAACCATGCCGGGCAGGTTTTAGAGTAGAGGTCGGACGAAAAGCAGCACCTGGTCCTCCAGGTTGGGGGTTGGGCATGAGGCTAACAACCCCACCCCGTAAAACACTTGCAGTTACAGAAACGCCGACAAGAAAACCAACAGAGGACACAGGCCTGGAAGAGAGGAGCCCTTCAGTTAGAAGACGCATGATGTTGTGTGGTGAAAGCCAGCAGCCCCTGGAAGCCACAGGACCGACCATCCTTCTCTCAACCAGGAAGAACATTACCATCGGAACATGGAATGTGAGAACAATGTACCAAGCTGGGTAAACCTTCCAAATATCACAAGACATGAAAAACTACAATCTTGTACTTCTGGGAATTAGTGAGGAAAGATGGACACAATCGGCTCAGAAAAGACTATTGAGTGGAGAACTGCTGCTTTACTCAGGCCATGAAGATGACGGTGCCCTACATACAGAAGGGGTAGCTCTCATGCTATCAAGAGCCGCACAGAGAGCACTAATAGAATGGGAGGCCTATGGATCAAAGATCATCACAGCATCGTTCAGAACAACACAGGAAAAAATAAAGATGAATGTCATCCAATGCTACGCTCCAACGAACGGCAGTAAAGAAGAAGAAAAAGAGGAGTTCCATGACAGACTTCCGAACATAATGGACAAATATCCAGAGAAGGACATCACCATCCTTATGGGTGACTTTAATGCAAAGTTAGGAGAAGCAAACATTGGATATGAAGAGGTGATGGGAACACATGGGCTTGGAGAAATGGGTGAAAACAGAGAGAAGTTCATGGATATCTGCGCACTTAACAAGCTTGTTATCGGAGGCAGCATCTTCCCTCATAAGAGGATACACAAAGCAACATGGGTATCACCTGACCACACAACAGAGAACCAAATAGATCACATCTGCATTAGCAAGAAGTTCAGAAGATCACTACAAAAGGTGACAGTTAAAAGGGGAGCAGATGTAGCATCAGACCATCACTTGCTAACTGCTAGACTGAAACTCAAACTAAATAAGAACAATACAGAGAAAACAGCTAACAGACAGAAATACAACATGAGCCTATTGAGGGAGCCAGAAAAACAAGAATACAGATTGAAACTATCAAACAAATTTGAAGTTCTCCAGGACCTGCTTGAAGACAACAGCAGCACCGAAAGTCAGTGACAACATATCAAAAATGCACTAACATCCACATGCCAAGAAGTGCTCGGCTACAGGAAATTTTAACCAAAGGAGTGGATATCCACAGAAACTCAACAAAAAATCCAAACAAGAAAAGAGAAGAAAGCAACAGTGTCAAATAGCCGCACAAGAGCATCAAGGGAAAAGGCACAAGAAGAGTATACAAATGTCAACAGAATGGTAAAGAGATGCATTAAGGCGGACAAGCGCAAATACATCGACAACCTAGCAGATGAAGCAGAGGAAGCAGCCAGAAATGGGAATATGAAGCAGCTCTATGACACCACAAGAAAGCTGTCGGGCAAGTATAACAGGCCAGAAAGACCGGTCAAGGATAAGGATGGAAAAAACATTACAACAGACGGCCAACTAAGTAGATGGGTGGAACACTTTGAGGAACTGCTTAATAGACCCTCACCCGCAAACCCCCCAGATACCCAACCAGCACAGACCGACCTCCCCATCAACAGTCGGATACCCAGCAGAGAGGAGATCGGGAAAGCCACTAAACAGCTGTAGAGTGGGAGAGCAGCAGGGCCAGATAACATCCCGGCAGAAGCCCTAAAGGCAGATGTAGAGACCATCATTAGCCTGCTCCATCCACTCTTGGAAAGGATCTGGTAGGAAGAAGAGATACCCTCTGACTGAAGAAGGGCCTTATCAACAAGCTCCCAAAGAAAGGAGACCTGGGCAATTGCAACAATTACAGAGGGATCACCCTGCTCTCTATGCCAGGGAAATTACTAAATAGAGTCATCCTACACAGAATGAAAGATGCAGTTGACCAGCAACTAAGGGACGAGCAAGCAGGATTCAGGAAGAATGTGTCGACCAGATTGCCACTCTTCGGATTATCATAGAACAGTCATTAGAGTGGAACTCACCACTCTATGTGAATTTTGTCGATTATGAAAAAGCATTCGATAGCATACATAGAGAAACAACCTGGAAGTTATTGAGACACCATGGTGTACCCACTAAGCTAGTGAACATCATTAAAAACAGCTATTCTGGAATGATTTGTAAAGTGATACACAACGGACAGTTAACAGACCCGTTTCCGATTAAGACCGGGGTCAGACAAGGTTGTCTATTATCCCCATTCTTGTTTTTATTAGTCATTGACTGGATTATTAGAACAACAACTGAACAAAGGAAGAATGGAATCCGGTGGACATTATGGACACAGCTGGACGATTTAGATTTTGCAGATGACCTGGCACTAAGGTCACATAATCATCATCAGATGCAAGATAAGACAAATAGACTGGCAGATATATCCTCACAAGTAAGACTTATCATCCATGAGGGAAAAACAAAAAGCATGAGGATAAACACAACCAGCACTCAACCAATCACTCAAGGAGACACCATGTTAGAAGAAGTAGAGTCCTTCACCTACTTGGGGAGTATCATCAGCAGTCAGGGAGGTACGGATGCTGATGTGAAAGCTAGGATAGGTAAGGCAAGAACATCATTTCTGCTTCTCAGGAACATCTGGCGCTCTAGAGAGATACAGCTAGCAACAAAAATCGGAATCTTTAACTCCAATGTCAAATCCGTTTTGCTCTATTGGGCACTTTGTGCCCAATAAATAAACTGCAAACCTTCACAAACAAATGTCTCAGAAGAATCTGGCTGGACAAGATTAGCAACAACGATCTCTGGACGAAGACACAACTCCCAGCAGCAGATGAAATTGGACGTAGAAGATGGAGATGGATCAGACACACACTACGCAAACCAGAGTCAAACACCACCAGACAGGCTCTGACCTGGAACCCCCAGGGGAAGAGAAACAGAGGCCGGCCAAAAAAAAAAACCTGGTGGCGGGATCTCCAGGCAGATACCAAGAGACTGGGATGCACCTGGTCGCAGATAGAAAAGAACGCCAGTGACCCTGTACTCTGGAGGTCCCTTGTCGATGGCCTATACCCCAGCAGGGGTGTAAGGCGTAATTAAGTAGGTAAGTAATATTGTGTATCCCTCTGCAACCCTGCCTCTGAGCTGCTGGTACTTCAGTGCTCCAGGATGCTCCACCCTCCCTTGTCAGTGCCAGGTGCGGTGTCTCTGGGACTTCTAGCCACACCCCTTCACCATGCTCATCTTCTGTTTGGTGTGTTGTCTTCCTGCCAGGCCCAAGCCCTGCCTCGTGACCTGGCATGGATGCTTTAAAAACTCTGCAAGCAGCATGTGTAGCAGCACGCCCCTGAGCCTGTCAAACTGGGATTGTGTATAGTGAATTCCTTTCAGAGCATTGTTAAGATCTGTTAGTGTTTTGTGTTCCATTTGAATTTTTTAGTTAGTGAAGTTTTGGAAGTTTGTATATTGTAGTGAATCCTCTGTTGAAATTTTGGTTATCTTCGTACAGCGCATTGACCTCGATCTTTAGTTTGTAAAGAAAAGAAATGCCTGAGTTAAATACCTGGTCATTAGAGAGAGAATCAAATTAAATCAAATGTTCCACCTTTCAAAATCTGGGTTGTTATATTATTTCCCCAGTCCTCTAGCTGGGTTGTAACAAGCAGGATTTTCACGTGGACCAGACTTACTGTGTACCGGGAAGGCTAATTACAGATAATGTACATTTAATTTGTAATGTTTTGGAACTTCCGAGTTCAGTGGGCACAGAACTTGGTCTTATTTCCATAGACCAAGAAAAGGCTTTTGATAGAGTTGAACACAAGTACTTGTGGCACACCTTAAAAAGTTTTGATTTCAGATCTAACAAGATTCAGGCCCTGTATGGAGACATTGAGAGTGTACTTATATTGTTGTTGCAATTAATAAACAGAATGATGTAGACTTTTTAGAACTGTAAAACTTTTTAGTGAGATCTTCTCTGCCAGAGCGAACTGGGCAAAGAGTGAAACTCTCATGGTGGGAGGTGTGCTGGAAGAGATCAGACTCCCAGATAGGCTCCAATGGAAAAAAATGGGTTTACCTTGGAGGTTATCTGGGAGACAAAAACATTATACAAAAAAGATTGCAAATGTTTTTGAAAAAGTGGAAGGGAGGCTAAATGATTGGAAGAGGATTTTATCAAAACTATCTTTTAGAGGTTGTGTTTTAATAATTAACAATGTAGCCACAGGAGGGTAATGTAGCCCCAAGAGGGCACAAGCCAGTGTCTTATTGTGCCGGTCCCAAGCCCAGATAAATACAGAGGGTTGTGTCAGGAAGGGCATCCGATGTAAAACTTTTGCCAAATCAATATGCAATTCGAATATATGACTTCCATACCGGATCGGTTCCCCCCTTCAAAATCTGGGTTGTTATGTTATTTCCGCGTTCCTCTAGCTGGGTTGTAACAAGCAGGTTGTTCATGTTGACCGAACAGGCCCGGGTTAACAACGACCACCATCGGTGCTGTTCACCGACAGGGTACCAGTGGAAATTGGACTACTGTTGGTCGAAGGAGGAGAGGAGGAAGTGTGTTTGTAGGACGTGAGAGAAGAGGAACGCCAAGAGTGTAGGACTGAGAGTATGGATGTTGAATGTTGGAACTATGACAGGAAAAGGTAGAGACTTGGTTGACATGACATGCGGAGGAGGAAGGTAGACATACTGTATATCCAGGAGATCAGGTGGAAAGGTAGCAAGGCTAGAAGTTTAGGACCAGGTTTCAAGTTGTTCTATCATGGTGTAGATATGAAGAGAAATGGAGTAAGAGTTATCTTGGAGGAGGAGTTTGTTTGGAATGTCCTAGAGGTAAAAAGAGTGTCAGATAGAGTGATGAGTCTGAAGCTAGAAATCGAAGGTGTGGTGTTCAATGTTGTTAGTGGGTATGCTCCACAGTAAAGATGTGAGCTGGAGGAGAAGGACAAATTCTGGTTGGACTTTGATGTAGTGATGCAGAGCATACCTAAAAATGAGAGAGTTGTCATTGGTGCAGACTTCAATGGACATGTTAGTGCAGGAAACGGAGGTGATGAGGGGATGATGGGCAGGTTTGGTATCCAGGAGAGGAATACAGAAGGACAGATGGTGGTTGACTTTGCAAAAAGGATGGAAATGGCTATTGTGAATAATTTCTTCCAAAAGAGGCAGGAACATAGGGTGAACCTATAAGAATGGAGGTAGGAGCACACGGGTAGACTACATCTTGTGTAGACGGTGTAATCTGAAGGAGATCAGTGACTGGCAAAGTAGTGGTAGGCAAGAGTGTAGCCAAACAGCATAGGATGGTGGCGTGTGGGATGACTCTGGTGGGGAAGAAGATGAAAAGGGCAGAGCAGGACAAAATCTTCTTTTCCTTTCGGCTTTTCCCTTCAGGGGTCGCCACAGCGAATCAATTTCCTCCATCTAGCCCTGTCCTTTGAATCCTCTTCTCTCACACCAACTACCTTCATGTCTTCCCTCATTACATCCATAAACCTCCTCTTTGGTCTTCCTCTAGGTCTCCTGCCTGGCAGTTCAAAACTCAGCATCCTTCTACCAATATATTCACTATCTCTCCTCTGGACATGTCCAAACCATCTCAGTCTGGCCTCTCTGACTTTATCTCCAAGACCTCTAACATGTGCTGTCCCTCTGATGTACTCATTCCTGATCCTATCCTTCCTGGTCACTCCCAGAGAGAACCTCAGCATCTTCATCTCTGCTACCTCTAGCTCTGTCTCCTGTCTTTTCTTCAGTGACACTGTCTCTAGACCAAACAACATCGCTGGTCTCACCACAGTTTTGTACACCTTTCCCTTCATTTTAGCTGAAACTCTTCTATCACACATCACACCTGACACTTTCCTCCATCCGTTCCATCCTGCCTGGACACGCTTCTTCACCTCTTTTCCACACTCTCCATTGCTCTGGACTGTTGAGCCTAAGTACTTAAAATCCTCCACCTTCTTGATCTCTTCTCCCTCTAACCTCACTATTCCACTTGGGTCCCTCTCATTCACACACATGTACTCTGTCTTACTGCGGCTAACCTTCATTCCTCTCCTTTCCAGGACAAGCCTCCACTTCTCTAGCTTCTCCTCCACCTGTTCCCTGCTCTCACTACAGATCACAATGTCATCTGCAAACATCATAGTCCATGGAGATTCCTGTCTAACCTCGTCTGTCAGCCTGTCCATCACCATAGCAAACAAGAAGGGGCTCAGAGCTGATCCCTGATGCAGTCCCACCTCCACCTTGAACTCCTCTGTCACACCTACAGCACACCTCACCACTGTCTTACAGTCTTCATACATGTCCTGCACCGTTCTAACATACTTCTCTGCCACTTCAGACTTCCTCATACAATACCACAGTTCCTCTCTGGGCACCCTGTCATAAGCTTTCTCCAGATCTACAAAAACACAATGCAGCTCCCTCTGGCCTTCTCTGTACTTCTCTATCAACATCCTCAAAGCAAATACTGCATCTGTAGTACTCTTTTTTGGCATGAAACCATACTGCTGCTCACAAATGTTCACTTCTGCCCTTAGTCTAGCTTCCACTACTCTCTCCCATAACTTCATTGTATGGCTCATCAGCTTTATTCCTCTGTAGTTGCCACAACTCTGCACATCTCCCTTGTTCTTAAAAATTGGCACCAGCACACTTCTCCTCCATTCCTCAGGCATCTTCTCACTATCTAAGATCCTGTTGAACAACCCAATCAGAAACTCTACCGCCACCTCTCCTAGACCCTTCCATACCTCTACAGGTATATCATCAGGACCGACTGCCTTTCCACTCTTCATCCTCTTCAATGCCCTCCTCACTTCATCCTGACTAATCTTTGCTACATCCTGGTCCACAACAGTCACCTCTTCTAGTCTTTGTTCCCTCTCATTTTCCACGTTCATCAACTCTTCAAAGTACTCTTTCCATCTTCCCATCACACTACTGGCACCTGTCAATAGACTTCCATCCCTATCCTTAATCACCCTAACCTGCTGCACGTCCTTCCCATCTCTATCTCTCTGTCTTGCCAACCGGTATAGATCAGTCTCTCCCCCCTTACTGTCCAACCTAGCATACAAGTCATCATAAGCTTCTTGTTTGGCCTTTGCTACCTCTACCTTCACCTTACGCTGCATCTCCCTGTACTCCTGTCTACTCTCCTCAGTCCTCTCAGTGTCCCACTTCCTCTTGGCTAACCTCTTTCTCTGTATACACTCCTGTACCTCCTCATTCCACCACCAAGTCTCCTTATCTACTTTCCTTCCAGATGACACACCAAGTACTCTCCTACCCGTCTCCCTGATCACATTAGCTGTAGTTGTCCAGTCATCTGGAAGCACCTCCTGACCACCCAGAGCCTGTCTTAACTCCTTCCTAAAAGTCATGCAACACTCTTCCTTTTTCAGCTTCCACCATTTCGTCTTCTGCTCTGCCTTTGCCCTCTTCATCTTCCTCACCACCAGAGTCATCCTACACACCACCATCCTATGCTGTTTGGCTACACTCTCACCTACCACTACTTTGCAGTCACTGATCTCTTTCAGGTTACACCGTCTACACAAGATGTAGTCTACCTGTGTGCTCCTACCGCCACTCTTATAAGTCACTCTATGTTCCTGCCTCTTCTGGAAGAAAGTATTCACTACAGCCATTTCCATCCTTTTTGCAAAGTCAACTACCATCTGTCCTTCTGCGTTCCTCTCCTGGATACCAAACCTGCCCATCACCTCCTCATCACCTCTGTTTCCTGCACCAACATGTCCATTGAAGTCTGCTCCAATGACAACTCTCTCACTTCTAGGCATGCTCTGCATCACTTCATCAAAGTCCGACCAGAATTTCTCCTTCTCCTCCAGCTCACACCCTACCTGTGGAGCATACCCGCTAACAACATTGAACATCACACCTTCTATTTCTAGCTTCAGACTCATCACTCTATCTGACACTCTTTTTACCTCCAGGACATTCCTAATGAACTCCTCCTTCAAGATAACGCCTACTCCATTTCTCTTCCCATCTACACCATGATAGAACAACTTGAACCCTGCTCCTAAACTTCTAGCCTTGCTACCTTTCCACCTGGTCTCCTGGACACACAGTATGTCTACCTTCCTCCTCTGCATCATGTCAACCAACTCTCTACCTTTTCCTGTCATAGTTCCAACATTCAACGTCCCTACTCTCAGTCCTATACTCTTGGTGTTCCTCTTCTCTTTCTTCGTGCGAACGCACTTTCCTCCTCTCCTTCTTCGACCAACAGTAATCCAATTTCCACCGGCGCCCTGTAGGTCAACAGCGCCGATGGCGGTCGTTGTTAACCCGGGCCTCGACCGATCCGGTATGGAAGTCATAGGTTTGATTCGCATATTTGATTTGGCAAAAGTTTTACGCTGGATGCCCTTCCTGACGCAACCCTCTGTATTTATCCGGGCTTGGGACCGGCACAATAAGACACTGGCTTGTGTCCTCTTGCGGCTACATTCAGAGCAGGACAAAATGGTGGAAGCTAAAAAAGGAAGAGTGTTGCATGACTTTTAGGAAGGAGTTAAGACAGGCTCTGGGTGGTCAGGAGGTGCCTCTAGATGACTGGACAACTACAGCTAATATGATCAGGGAGACAGGTAGGAGAGTACTTGGTGTGTCATCTGGAAGGAAAGTAGATAAGGAGACTTGGTGGTGGAATGAGGAGGTACAGGAGTGTATACAGAGAAAGAGGTTAGCCAAGAAGAAATGGGACACTGAGTGGACTAAGGAGAGTAGACAGGAGTACAGGGAGATGCAGGGTAAGGTGACAGGAGAGGTAGCAAAGGCCAAACAAGGGGCTTATGATGACTTATATGCTAGGGAGAGACTGATCTATACAGGTTGGAAAGACAGAGAGAGAGATGGAAAGGATGTGAAGCAGGTTAGGGTGATTAAGGATAGGGATGGAAGTCTTCTGACAGCTGCCAGTAGTGCGATGGGAAGATTGAAAGAATACTTTGAAGAGTTGATGAGCGTGGAAAATGAGAGAGAACAAAGACTAGACCAGGTGACTGTTGTGGACCAGGAAGTAGCAAAGATTAGTCAGGATGAAGTGAGGAGGGCATTGAAGAGGATGAAGAGTGGAAAGGCAGTCCTTCCTGATGATACCACCCCCCTACCCCCACTAGGTAAACTGGACTATAATCTAGTGTACCTACAGCCCACCTACAACAACATGACAGGTCAGGAGGTGGTCCCCAGAAGCGGAGGAGACGCTGAGGGACTGCTTCCAGACCACCGAATGGGATGTTATTGTGGGCTCACATGGGGAGGACATTGAGGGGGCAGCTCAGTGTTATACAGATTACATGAACTTCTGTGTGGACACCGTGGCCCCTGTTAGGACAGTCAGGTGTTACCCCAACAACAAACCCTGGGTAACTAAGGAAGTCAAGGCTGTCCTGAACAGGAAGAAGCGGGCGTTCAAGAGCAAGAACGAGGAGGAGATGAGGAAGACCCAGCAGGAAGTGAGACTCTGCCTGAGGGAGGCCAAGGAGGTGTACGGGAGGAAGTTGGAGAAGCAGCTGGGGCGCAACCAGGTGCGGGAGGTCTGGAATGGGATGAGAACCATCACCGGACACGGGAAAGGGCGCAGCGCTGTGGAGGGTAATAGTGAATGAGCGAATGAACTAAACAGCTTTTTCAATTGGTTCAGCTCCCCCACCACTCGCTTTCCCAGGCCTCTACCGGCCCTGCGGACCGCTCCACTGATGCTTCCTCTTCCTGTGCTTCCTTTCCTTCCACCCCTGCCACTCCTCCCGAGCCCACTCCTGTGGAAGACCTTCGGGCTCAGTGGTTGGACTGAGCCTGGACTCTGTGGTGACACTTCTGGAGAGCAGGACCATGTCTAAAGTCAGGGCTATCATGAACAACACCAGCCACCCCCTGCAGGTCTGGTCACTAAGGTGTTTAAAGGTATTCGGACCAGCAAAGCAACGGGTCCTGATGGAATGGGGGCATTCCTCCTAAAAACGTGTGCGGAGGAACTGACCCCGGTGTGGCACAATCTGTTCCTGATGTCAGTGGACACGCAAGTTTTCAATTGTTGGGGGTGTAAAACCACACACCCCACATAGGGATGTGTGTGGGGGGGTACCCCCGCATGGGGGATCAGGGGGCGAGTACCAGTACCAAAGAAACCTTGTCCTATAGAAAACAATGACTGCAGACAGGTAACATTAACCTCCAATGTGGTAAAATCCTTGGAGAGAATCCTAAATGAGAAGCTCAGAAAAGAGGCAGAGCCATCACTAGATCCATATCAATTTGCGTATGCAAAGAACCGTGGAACTAGTGACGCGATCTCCACTCTAACCCATCATATATTGAAACCAATTGAATCCAATTCTTGTTAGATGGTACTTGTCCTTTCTTTCTGACAGACAGCAACAGGTGAGGTTTAACTCTGTGCTCTCTGAAAAGGCAGTGAGCAGCACAGGGGCCCCCCAAGGGACAGTGAGCTAAACCCTCCTGTTTATCCTTTACACCAATGACTGTGTTGGCTCACAACCCAATCAATCAAATTCCATAGCAGAGGGTGGAAGGGGCGGGAGGAGATGACGTTGAGACACTGTTCAAAATGTGGCTCCTGTTGCACTAGATACATGCTGCTCTGTTTTTTTCTTCTTATCTATTCATTATTATCTATTAAGTGTTACTATGAGGGTGGTCGATGTGTGTAGACCTGTCGGGGTGTATAAATCACTGTGTGCCTTATTGTACTGTACTGTAATGTCCTGTAATGTATTGCATGTATTGCTGCAAGTCTGTATGTCCATGACAAATTTCTCCTTTGAGACAAAATAACTTTGAACACCACCAGCAGAGAAGCTCCTTCAGTGGCAGACTGCTGTCACACAGCGCCTCCACAGAGAGGCTGAGGTCCTCCTTTGTGCTGCGTGCCATCAGGGGCTACAATGACTCTCTCAGGAGGAGAGGGGGGGGAGGTGGCGAGGTCAGCACGGGGTTGAATGGAGGAGAGGAGATGGGATGTCAGCCTGTGCTGCAGTGTAGTGGGGCCAAGGTGATGTGATGATGTGATGTTATGATATTAGATAGTTACGCCTTATATTTTTGACCATTGTGATATTAGATATTAGATAGACATTAGATATTAGATGTTGTGATATTATATAGTGACTCCTTACATTGTAAGAAGGGTGCACCTTACCCACCATGTGGGCCTCCCGCTAATTTTCACTTGCACTTTTTATTTTTATTTGTTATTTTATTTTATACTGTTTTCATTTTAGTTATAATCTAGCATATGTCCTGTTAATGCTATATGTGTCTGTTAGTGTAGTGTATGTATTGTGGTATGTCCTGTGATGTCAGTGTTTCCTTTTCTCCTGGTGTTTTCATTCATTATGTAATGCCTGAGCAGTGGATGTGCAATTTACTCCAGGATTAATAAAGTATCTATCTATCTATCTATCTATCTATCTATCTATCTATCTATCTATCTATCTATCTATCTATCTATCTATCTATCTATCTATCTATCTATCTATCTATCTATCTATCTATCTATCTATCTACCTGGAGGTATGGAATTGTCTAGGAGAGGTTCCAGTAGAGTTTCTGACTGACTGGGTTGTTCAACGGGATCTTAGGTAGTGAGAAGATACCTGAGGAATGGAGGAGAAGTGTGCTAGTGCCCATTTTTAAAAACAAGGGAGATGTGCAGAGTTTCGGCAACTACAGAAAAATAAAGCTGATGAGCCATGCAATGAAGTTATGGGAAGGAGTAGTTGAAGCTTGACTATGGGCAGAAGTGAGCATTTGAGAGCACCAGTATGGTTTCCTGCCAAAAAAAGAGTACTACAGATGTAGTATTTGCTTTGATGATTTTGATAGAGAGGTACAGAAAGAGCCAGAGAGAGCTGCATTGTGTTTTTGTCGATTTGGAGAAAGCTTATGACAGGGTGCCCAGAGAGGAACTGTGGTATTGTATGAGGAAGTCTGGAGTGGCAGAGAAGTATGTTAGAGCAGTGCAGGACATGTATGAGGACTGTAAGACAGTGGTGAGGTGTGCTGTAGGTGTGACAGAGGAGTTCAAGGTGGAGGTGGGACTGCATCAGGGATCAGCTCTGAGCCCCTTCTTGTTCGCTATGGTGATGGACAGGCTGATAGACGAGGTTAGACAGGAATCTCCATGAACTATGATGTTTGCAGATGACATTGTGATCTGCAGTGAGAGCAGGGAACAGGTGGAGGGGACACTAGGAGAGGTAGTTTGTCCTGGAAAGGAGAGGAATGAAGGTTAGCCGCAGTAAGACAAGAGTACATGTGTGAATGAGAGGGACCCAAGTGGAAGAGTGAGGTTACAGGGAGAAGAGATCAAGAAGGTGGAGGATTTTAAGTACTTTAGGGTCAACAGTCCAGAGCAATGGAGAGTGTGGAAAAGAGGTGAAGCGTTTACGGGTAGGATGGAATGGGTGGAGAAAAGAGTCAGGTTTGATGTGTGATAGAAGACTTTCAGCTCAAATGAAAGGAAAGATGCACAAAACAGTGATGAGACCAGCAATGTTGTTTGGTCTAGAGACAGTGTCACTGAAGAAAAGAAGGAGACAGAGCTGGAGGTAGCAGATATGAAGATGCTGAGGTTCTCTTTGGGAGTGACCAGGAAGGATAGGATCAGGAATGAGTACATCAGAGGTATAGCACATGTTAGAGGTTTTGAAGATAAAGTCAGAGAGGCCAGACTGAGATGATTTTGACATGTTCAGAGGAGATAGTAAATATATTGGTAGAAGGATGCTGAGTTTTCAACTGCCAGACAGGAGGCCTAGAGGAAAACCAAAGAGGAGGTTTATGGATGTAGTGAAAGAGGACATGAAAGTAGTTGGTGTGAGAGAAGAGGATGCAGAAGACAGGGTAAGATAGAGCCAATTGATTGGCGAACCCTAAAGGGAAAAGCTGAATGGAAAAAAAGAAGTTTTAACAATAAAAAATTTAGTCGCATCAATGTTGTGGCACCAGCTGTCCTGCATTGACCCACCCCACCAATGTTGTTATCAAAAATCCAGACAGAAATGGTAAATTTCTTCTGGTACTGCCGCCACTGGATCCCACAGAGCGTACTCTTTCTACCCCGAGAAGAAGGATGTGCAGGGGGTTATTCATCTGGCCAGCAGGGGCGCGTTCCATCTGCAGTTCATTCAGAGGTTCCTAGCCCTGAGGATTCGGTGTGGCAGCCCATGATGCAGGCAGTACTAGCCCAGTGCTAGGGTCTGGGACTTGACTGTGCCTTGTTTTTAAGGGACCTGAGGAGCGACAAACTGAAAGACCTTCCGGTGTTTTATCAGGGTGTTTTTAAAATCTGGGTGTTTTCACTAAAGAAAAGCCCAAGGGATTTTAGCTCACTTTATTGGATTTTAAAAGAACCTTTCATCAAAGGAGGACTTTTTAACGTGAAAGACATTGCAAGACAAGCAGTGGAAAACAAGTTCATCTCACCTAAAATCTCCACCCTTGGGCTTATGGTGGAGTTTTGTGGACCCATCTTTGAAGACGCTCTTGCTCTGTTCTCTGCTGTGGGTGTGACATCAGTGAGGCTTATCGGAGGCCTACTGACAAGATGGAGGAGCCGACTCAACCCACAGCAACCGACTTCGATCAGTTTTTATTGTACAGGTCTTTTAAATCCAGATAACGCCGATCCCTTCCCAGTTTGTTTATTTATTTTGTATGTGAATTCCTTTTTGTGTGAATCTGTTTTTGCATGAGTGTGATTAATGTGTTCATCTGTTTTCTTTGAATAAATGTAATTTTTAAAATTAAAAAAATGTCTTTCTCTCTCTGTCTCTCACTCACTCTCTCACTCTTTCTCTCCCTGCCACCTCCCCACCCCTCCGAGGCCTGATAAATCAATTTGCATTGACTTATTCCTGTCTCCATTAAGTTCCTTTCTATTAGTGGTCAATATAATGAAATGGATATGAGGGAAATGTATATCAGTGTGAAGTTGCATGAGTCCCGTCAGAGTTCCTGGCCAATACTGCAATTTTTAAAAAATGTTACCTAACTAATTATGACCGATTTAGTATAGGTAAAAGGTAAGAAGCAAATTTGCATTGCTTGATAAACCAGACATTCCATACCATAACCTTCTTAAATTTTCCTGCAGACGGGTTTAGGATGTTTTTCTTTTTCATTCTAACCTATTTAAGTTGTCTCTTTACAAACTTGTCACTGGAGTCTTCCTCAACCCTCAGGTTCCTGTGGAATGTAATTGCATCTACTACTTGGGTTCATTGTCGTCAAGCACTGATATCAATTATGTTATTGTTACTTTTTTATGATCATCATTATTATCATTATATTACTATCATTATTGTTATCATTGTTGTTACTATAAACTATAATCTTTAGTTTTGACTCTGCAATGTCTTCATCTCTCCTTCTCTCTCCTTCTTTCTCTCTTCTCTCACCCAGATAGGTCATTGCAGAGGAACACCCACCTTGAGTCTTCTGTCTTCTCAAGGTTTTTCTGTTAAAAGAAAGATTTTTATTGCTACTGACTTCACGTTTGTGCTTTCGCTCTCTGAAAAATAAAGAGTTGGTTTAGACCTGTTTATTTTAAGAAGGGACTCTGATATAATTTATGTTGTGACTTGGGGATCTATGAATTAAGTTAACTTGACAATCTCATATATCCAGTTCATTAAACATGTCAGTGAAACACCCAACAATAAACAAGACTTTCTTGATTAAAATCATTGAGTGCACATAAAAAGCATGTCTTTTATAAGCTGAATACAAATATAGCCCAAGTTCTGGCTGTTGTGTGTTGACGAAATAATTCACTATTACCCGCATGTGGAAATAATGGTCCATTTTCATTCTCTCTGGCTATTTACTGCTTTGATCTGTAGTTGGTTTGCATTTCTTTTTGAAAATATTTAATTATTCAAATGACTGATTCAAAAATAGAAGAGCTTTCAAAAGTGATCTGACTTTACTGTACTTGTTTTCCTGCTTACTTCACTCTTCTCTATCAGAAAAGTCTGTCACAAATGAGCTCCATACTGATTCAACAATCTCGAGTGGTCGGACAATTGGGGACGAGCACTATAATAAAAAGACATATATCCACAAGGAACTATGCATAACTAAAGGAGCCAAACCCTTGGCAGGGTAGCTCACTTTCCCTAAAATTAGTGATATGAGAATGTGTGCGTCATCATATTACTCCTGGTGCATTAAAAACTGGCTCTTGGAATTTGCATAACATTGACATAGTTTTTGGTGTGATAATATTTTAGAAAAGCAATATTTCAGCATTGGTGGTTTTCCTCAGATTTTTTAAAATTTCTTCAAAGATACAGTGTTTGCATCCACTAACTGTGTAACTGTGTAAAGTGTTGATGCTTTTAAAAGGGCATACCACCACTACATGACATAGCTCTTGTCGAAAAGGTGACATGGTTGCAATATACAGTACAAAATTGGTTTACCTGGTTTCTGGTTTGAAAACTGGTTTGAAACCAAATTCTTTGCTTAATACTCTGTAAATGCATGAGAGTTGCATGAAGTAGAGTCTAGTTTTAGTTGCAGGTCCCTTCCACCTCTTCGTCAAAATTTGGAGGAGGCAAATCTAAACCATACCTCTGACATACAAACAACTCGGCAGTCAAACAAGCATTAGAACATTTTTTAATCATCAATATGAAAAAAAAAATTAATGATTTTAACATTAAAACTTCAGTAACTGCAGAACTTTTTCACTATTCCTGTCTCTGATCAGTATGATTCACTTTCTCTGTCCCTTCATCACATTTCCTCCCAACACCCATTCTTCCTTGCTCTGTCATGTTTCACCATGAACACTTTTTTTTCAGCTGTTAAAATAAAAAAGAAGAGAAAGAAGTGGGTGTACGCTCTGCATACTAAAACAATGAAGGAAGGCACTGAATGTTTGACTGATGTTAAAGGGAATAGTTTACTTGTCACACTCCATCTATATAATCTAAATCTGTCAACCTGAAGGCATGGATGGATTTCAAATTCTTGCATCTAAACAAAATGAAGATAGAAAGAGTGACACTGATGTGCAGTAATAACAAGTTAAAATGGAATGGTTTTGAACAAGAAGAGTATGTGTAATCGCAAGGGGGAAAAATGTCTGAAAATCATGTTTGCTTGAAGAATCATGACTCCAAATTCAGTTTTCTGATTGGCTAAAACAGGTTCCGTTTATAAAAAAAAACATATCCACCTATCACAGAGCAGAACATTCTATAATGGTGTTACCATAGATACATTTTTAGTACATATCAACATGGTGTAAAATTCAAATAATCATTCAAAGAAACAAAGCCTCTTTAAGTGTTTACATTTCTAAATCTTTTAAACGATTGCTTTTTGTCGATTGCAATGAAAAAAACGGACACGCCCATTTTCAACACTAACAGCAACAATAATAATATATGAGGATCCAATGAAAATTTCAAATATAGCACATGAAAACAACAGATAGAGCAAGAAATCAAAGGAATGTGCAAGATTTGAAATAGGTAAAAAATAAGATGAAGGAAAGACTTGGAATGATGGAGAACAACAGGGACAGAAATGGCAGAGCGAGACGGAGGTGAGCGAGAGATAAATCAAAATAGAGGTTTAGAGAAACGAGACAGACAAAGACAGGCACATGCTCTGAGGCAAAGAGATGAAGTAATTTAAAAAAATCAATTTTGAAAAATACCAAGTCAGAATGACTAAAAAAAAATACAGAAAGGAGGGGACCAGCAGAAGAAAAATGGAGGGAAATGGTAGGTAGAAACACAGACAGCAGATACAGAGGGAGGCATTCTGAGGGAGAGAGAGAGAGAGAGAGAGAGAGAGAGAGAGAGAGAGAGAGAGAGAGAGAGAGAGGCATTCAGACAAGCGTGAAGCATAAACAATGGAGGCTAACAAAGAAAATCCCAATGGAGGCATCAATCACTGCTTCACTTATTCCTCCTCCATGTGATTTTGGGTTTTTATTGAAAGGTTTTGCTCCACACTCTCTACTTCTAACACCCTCTTCCACTTCTTTTCTCTCCCCTGGCACTCCCACCTCTTCCCACCTCCATCCATCCAACCATCCATCCATCCATCCAACCATCCATCCATCCATCCATCCATCCATCCTTCCACCCATCCTGTCTCCAAACCAACACCAATTCTCAGTGTCAGCCATCTCCTACCATCCTCAACCCAAACAATGTGCTAATTTATGCATCCGTTCATCAGTGCATGTAACAAAACAGTCTTTCCTAATCTTGATTAAAACCAACTTGTTCTCAATTTGTGAGGACCATTTAGGGAAATGGGAAACCTGCAAATGAAATGTATAGGAAAAATGGACATTTTCCTTTACTGCAGGTCATGTATATCATCTTCAACCTCTCTGCCCATAGCACACACAAAGGAATATCAAGATAGTAAGAGGGATGGATGAACGAAACAATTGCAGAATGGAACGTATGATAAAAGACAAAGAAAACCCAAAACAACACAAAACAGTAAAACACTCGGTCCTACCTTTTTGGCTTTGTGATTCATCCATGTTTTCCTCCATTGTGGCAGGTTACGGTCCCTTTTTCTATTCTTGCTGTGAAGCTGGTTAAAGCCTCTTGCTAGCTCTCTGCTCAGTGTGCTGGTGTGTGTGCGTGCGTGTGTGTATGTGTGTAGGAGGCTGTGTGTAAGTGTTTTTCCCTCCCTGCAGATGACAGAGGTTCAGGGAAGTCCCTCTTTCAACACAGCTCTCTCTTTCCTCACTCTGCCTGTAGGCTTCTTTAGCATACTTATATATATATATATATATATATATATATATATATATATATATATATATATATATATATATATAATATATATATATATATATATATATATATATATATATATATATATATATATATATATATATATATATATATATATATAATATATAGCAGCTGGATAGTACAGTGATTAAGTCAACTGACTTGAATGCAGGAGGTTGTGGGTTCGAATCCGGGTCGGGACAAACACTATCCAGTCAACGTACACAAAATGCAGAAAGGGGCGTGGTCTGGAATGCAGGAGGGCGTGGGCGTGGCTTCGAACCCCACACATGGCGGGCACTATCCAGTGAGGGTCTTTAGACAAGACCCTTAATGCTATACCAGCCTACCTCAAAAATATGAGTGAACACAATAATGACAGAGTCATACTGGCTTGGACGTCGTCCGGGTTAACAAGGTCCGTGTCAGATGCTAGGGAACCAGGGCAATCTGATGACAAATGGGCTACTGGAACAAAACACACATGGACAACGGCGGAGAATATGGAGTTGTTGGAATGCTACTACACAAGTAATCCGAGAGAGAGGGGATATATGGGGCGAATGTGGTACCAGTGGATGCTTCGAAACCCACAATCAAGGCTAACAAAGAACACAGAAAGGAGGACGTTAGTGTCTGGCACGTCGCCAGTTAGCCACGTCTCAGAGAACACCAACAAGCTGGTCTCCCAGTAGCGCTGTTCAGTCCTGCACAGCGCCGTCAGTTCGTCCAACTTGTTCGGTAGAGAGTTCACGTTCCTCGTGATGACGGAGGGGACGGAGGGCTTGACTCTCTTCCGGTTAGCGGCTCTAGCCGTTAGTCTAGTCCTTTCAACGCGACCCGCTCGGCATCCGCGATATCTCCGTCGGAGCTCAGCGGGGATGAGATCGCGTGTTGCGGGGTCTCCTTTGACCCTCAGAGACATCAACTCCTCCCTGGAGTACACTAGCATATCACTATACATTATCTAATTTTACGTAAGAAAAATACACGCAGAAACATAGAAAAAAACGCAAAATTATGCAAACAAACTCGCTCTGAGCAGAGGAAACTGCAGCCTGCTCGCGCATGCGCAGAAGAGATATCTACCACAGTAGATCTGACCCAAGGTGCAGGCTATGTAAAGAAGCGCCAGAGTCAGTCCAGCATGTGGTAGCAGGGTGTAAGATGCTTGCCAGCTCAGCATACATGGAAAGGCACAACCAAGTAGCTGTGATAGTGTACAGGAACATCTGTACCCAGTATGGACTAGAAGTACCCAAATGCCAATGGGACAAACCACCGAAGGTGGTTGAGAACGACAAGGCTAAGATCCTGTGGGACTTCAGCTTCCAGACCAACAAACAGCTACTGGCTAACAAACCGGACATAGTGGTGATGGACAAAGAGCAGAAGAGAGCAGTGGTGATAGATGTGGCGATTCCAGCTGACGCCAACATCAGGAAGAAGGACCATGAAAAGATTGAGAAGTATCAAGGGTTGAAGGAACAGCTGGAACAGATGTGGAAGGTCAAGGTTAATGTGGTCCCCGTGGTAGTAGGAGCACTTGGGGCAGTGACCCCCAAACTGGAAGAGTGGCTTCAGCAGATTCCTGGAACAACATCTGAAGCTTCAGTCCAGAAGAGCGCAGTCCTAAGAACAGCTAAGATACTGCGCTGAACCCTCAGACTCCCAGGCCTCTGGTAGAGGACCCGAGCCTGAGGATGACACATAGATACCCCCCCACAAGGGTGAGAGGGACATTATATATATATATATATATATATATATATATATATATATATATATATATATATATATATATAGCTGCCGACCTTAGATCATGACCCAAATCGAAACCTGGAGCCTCCGACAAATACCGAAGCTAAGTTGTCAAGTACCTTCAGAAGATCTGCTAAAAGATGTGAATGCTGCAATAAGAACCATCCCCACAGGGAAGATAACTGAAACCAACAAGCTGATCCACAGTACAGCAACACTAATCCTCGAGATGCTGGGATATAAGATCAACACAGGGCATAACAAGCAATACCCTCCATGGAAGAGACGGTTAGAGGCCAAGATAAAGGTGACACGGAGAGAAGTCAGCCAGCTAGCTGAGCTACAGGAGGGGAACATGGTGAATAAATAGGAAATACAGGAAATACAGCAAGCTCTCCATACCTGAAGCACTCGAAACTGCCAAACTGGCTACCCGACTGAAGAGATACACCAAAGAGATTGAGGCCAGGAGAATAAACAAGACCTTCTCCACTCAACCAGCAAAGGTGTACTCTCAGTGGCAGGGAAATAGCATCCGGCCAGACCCACTGAGGTGGAGAAATACTGGAAGGGCATATGGGAAAGAGAAGCATCACACAACACCGATGCCCAGTGGCTAGTGGACCTGAGGACTGACCACAGCTGCCTCCCAGAACAAGAACCAGTAACCATCTCAATGGCAGACATCCAAGAAAGAATGTCAAAGATGAAGAGTTTGTTAGCACCGGGCCCGGATATGATCCATACATACTGGCTAAAGAAGCTGACAGCACTCCATGAGCATCTAGCAGCACAGATGAACCAGCTGCTAAGGGATGGGACGCACCCAGAATGGTTGACTGAAGGCAGGAAAGTCCTGATCATGAAAGACCCACAGAAGGAATCTACCCCATCCAACTACCGGCCAATAAGCTGTCTCAGTACAACATGGAAGTTCCTGTCAGGCATCATGGCAGCTAAGATGAGTAGGCACATGGATCAATATATGAGCGGGGCACAGAAAGGAATTGGTAGTAACACCAGGGGAGCCAAGCACCAGCTACTGGTGGACAGAGCAGTACACAGAGACTGTAAGAATAGGCAGACCAACTTGTGCACCGCCTGGATTGACTACCAGAAAGCCTACGATTCAATGCCACACACATGGATACTGGAATGTCTGGAACTGTACAAGATCAACAGGACACTAAGAGCCTTCATCAAGAACTCAATGGGGAAGTGGAAGACAACCCTGGAGACTAACTCCAAGCCAATTGCCCAAGTTAACATCAAGTGCGGCATATACCAAGGGGATGCACTATCACCACTGCTGTTCTGCATAGGCCTGAACCCCCTCAGTCACATCATCACAAAGAGTGGCTACGGATACCAATTCCGAAGCGGGAAAACAATCAGCCATCTCCTCTACATGGATGATATCAAGCTGTATGCCAGGAATGAGCGAGAAATTGACTCACTGATCCACACCACCAGGATCTACAGCGACGACATAGGGATGTCATTCGGATTAGACAAATGTGGCCGGATGGTATCAAGAAGAGGCAAGATGATCAGAACTGAAGGGGTCAACCTACCAGGGGGCAGGATAGAAGACATCAAGGACAGCTACAAATACTTTGGAATCCCACAGGCTAATGGCAACCATGAGGAGGCCGCAAGGAAGTCATCCACACCCAAATACCTCCAGAGAGTAAGGCAAGTCCTGAGAAGTCAGCTGAACGGCAAGAACAAGGTCCGAGCCATCAATATGTATGTCATCAGATACCCCGCTGGGATCATAAGCTGGCCAAAGGAGGAGATAGAAGCCACAGACATCAAGACGAGAAAGCTCCTCACCATGCATGGAGGGTTTCAGCCCAAATCCAGCATCCTGAGGCTGTACACTAAGCGGGCAGAGGGAGGCCGAGGACTAGTCAGCATCAGGGCCACTGTCCAGGATGAGACATCAAAAATCCAAGAGTACATCAGGAAGATGGCCTCAACAGATGAACTGCTCAGTGAATGCCTTAGACAGCAGAAACCTGAGGAGGAAGAGGAGGAGGAGGAGACGACATGGAGGGACAAGCCCCTACACGGCATGTACCACCGTCAGATAGAGGAAGTGGCTGATATCAAGAAGACCTACCAATGGCTAAATAAAGCTAGACTGACAGACAGCGCAAAGGCACTGATCATGGCAGCACAAGAACAGGCCCTACGTACAAGGGCAATAGAGGCCAATATCTACCACAGTAG
This sequence comes from Antennarius striatus, assembly GCF_040054535.1. Lineage (NCBI taxonomy): Eukaryota > Metazoa > Chordata > Actinopteri > Lophiiformes > Antennariidae > Antennarius > Antennarius striatus. Next base: position 13,795,039 of record NC_090783.1, on the reverse strand, counting down.
ATCTGACCCAAGGTGCAGGCTATGTAAAGAAGCCCCAGAGTCAGTCCAGCATGTGGTAGCAGGGTGTAAGATGCTCGCCAGCTCAGCATATATGGAAAGGCACAACCAAGTAGCTGTGATAGTGTACAGGAACATCTGTACCCGGTGTGGACTAGAAGTACCCAAATCCCAATGGGACAAACCACCGAAGGTGGTTGAGAACGACAAGGCTAAGATCCTGTGGGACTTCAGCTTCCAGACCGACAAACAGCTACTGGCTAACAAACCGGACATATTGGAGATGGACAAAGAGCAGAAGAGAGCAGTGGTGATAGATGTGGCGATTCCAGCTGACGCCAACATCAGGAAGAAGGACCATGAAAAGATTGTGAAGTATCAAGGGTTGAAAGAACAGCTGGAACAGATGTGGAAGGTTAAGGTTAATGTGGTCTCAGTGGTAGTAGGAGCACTTGGGGCAGTGACCCCCAAACTGGAAGAGTGGCTACAGCAGATTCTTGGAACAACATCTGAAGCTTCAGTCCAGAAGAGCGCAGTCCTAGGAACAGCTAAGATACTGCACAGAACCCTCAGACTCCCAGGCCTCTGGTAGAGGGCCCGAGCTTGGGGATGACACACAGATACCACCCCACAAGGGTGAGAGGGACATTTATTTATGTGTACAGTGTGCCCTTGTTCCTCGCGGGTAGCACTCCGGTCAGTTTTTAGTACAACCCGCGAAGCGGTGATGTATTGTAATTGTCAGTTTGTGTGTTCGTCCATCCGTTGGTCTACCAAATATCTTCACAACCTTTGCAGATGGAAAGATGAAAGAAAAAGCACATTACTCGGGCGGCAAAGGGGATGAAAATGAGATGATGACCCTGACCTTGAGAAAACTGAAGGTCAAATTTCAACTTTTGTACATTTCTTTTTCCACATATCTCAGTAACTGGATATAATAGAAAGACAAAACAAAACACATTATAATGAAAATTAGATCATAACCTTGACCTTGAAGAAGTATGTCAAGGTCAAATTTTCACTTTTAAACCTTTTTAGGTACACATCTCTGAAACCTGGTAAGATGTGATCACAAAACAAAAAGCAACATTTTCAGGAAGCCAGAGGCACAAAAATGTGGTGATGACCTTCATCTTTGGAAAACTAGGACAATGTCATACTCAATGGTACAATATAGAATTCATTGCTGCAACCATTATGAAAGTAGTTCAGGGTAAAATTTTGAATTCTGGGGTGATGCGGGATGTTGCAGTCTCTGACTGGCTTGCTTTTTATTTGCAAATGGTAGTTTTTCTATACAATGTGGGAGAGGTCTCTGTGTGCCTCGCCTTGGAACATTTATCCCAGTTTTTTATATTTCCCTGGAAATAAACCTGTCAGAATCACCAAGGACGGGTTCCCCAGTATTGCAGGTGAATAATGCAGAAATTTGATGAATGAATTTGAAATGATATTCTCTTAATGACATTGTGCTGCAACCTCAGAATTTGATTATTCACCTTAATTTCTTTCAGGATTTCCCAATGTAATTGGCTGCACATTCTTATCAAGGTACATGTAGACTGACCACTGTTTCAACGTGTTAAAGACTGCATCACAGATAAACAAACATCTGTCCAGATCAAGTGTGATGCTGCTGACTATATTTCTGATGTGGAGGTCTGTGTCTGTTCCTAACGGATGTATGGTCTTACCTAAGCAACAGACTGTAATATGATCAGTCACCTAAAGATTTGCACAGTAATTCACTTGTCTTCATTGTTTAATCCACTGTATTGAATCCACTATAAATTACAGGAGAGAACCTACGTCACCTCAGGATGATTTTTGCTGTACAGGATGGCAGAGCAGTGACAGTCACCATCACCACAGCGTGCAATAAAAACCTACAATAAGTATTTCCTTTGGTAATTTTTATTTCTTACAACTGCAAAGTTAGTTTTTGTATCGATACAATAGTTAACTTTTTTTTTTTTTGTTGTTTTTTGTCTGCATGTGTTCTTATAGTTTAACCCCATAAAAGGGGGTCAACTTTTTATGAGATCAATGCTTATTTTAGTCTTGCAGCAAAATCTTTTACATATTTTAATGCGTGCGTGTGACCATCACCAGTCCTCTCTGGGAACTAAATTGTCAGCCTTTATTAGAATTTCCTATTGTGAGCCAGAGAGAGAAGTGCTGCACCTCTGTGAGTTAAGGGGAGAAGCAAAAGGAAACAGGGAGAGAAAACACAAACTAGGTAGTGGATAGACAGGAAGTGCTGTTGGAGTGAAAGAGGTTTGGGCTGTTTTATTATATCTTAGAACTGATACCTTAATACCAATGTTATAAAACACCAGATTAGCAGAGGTCCTGACAGTATAGAATAGGCCACCAGAAGAAAACAGTGTAGGAGGAAAATAGAGGGCATAAGATTGTGATGTCTGAAGAGAGACTCATCATGTTCCGACGGGACTCAATGGTTCTCAATAATTGAACTCGACAGGAGCTGGTAAGCCCTGAACCAACATGCATGTGTGATGGAAACCAATGCCCAGAGAGGCTACTAGAACCCAACAGGGCCACGCTAGCTGAGCACCCCCAACCCTGTCAGCCAGGAGTATCCAGAAGCCATCACCCGAAGAGCAACCGGGGGCGCAGAGAACCACGTGAACCCAGAGACAGCAGCTGCCACCTCCAGGGTGCACGGGACAGGCCTAAGGGGCACAGAGCAAGGAGGCCCCCCAACCACCCCACCACCACTCACCACCCCACCCCATCCCCCAAACTCCCCACCCCCATCCGCCACACCCACATCCCATCCGATCCCCAGGAGACAGGAACGCCCCCCGCAGCCCATGGGCCTAGAGCCACATGTGACCCAGCCCCCTCCATAGCCCCCCTGATCCGAGTATAGGGTTTTGCACCCCCATATGCCCATCAGGCCTCCAGCTAGCCTGGGCAAACCAGAGAAAGGAGCCACACAAACCCACCAGATACAGTACAGATCCCCACTGGGCCGCAAGTCCCCCGCGTCGCCGCAAACAGAGGAAAGCCAACAAGAGGTGGCCAGCCCTGGCACACAGCCGGCCGTTCCAGGCAGCCCATACTAAGCCTTATCAGAGGCCCACCGCAGCCAACCCACCCACAGGAGCCTCCACGCTCACAGGAGCAACCCCGCTCACAGGAGCCTCCCTGCTCACAGGAGCCTCCCCGCCGAGCCCTGCCTATAGCCCAGGTCCATCGGGAAACAGACGGCGACGCCTGTCCACATCCCAGCACCCAGCAAAATAAACAGACCACCGGCCACCAACCGCCGACACCTGGCCAACAGCGGCGGCCAGACATATGCCACAAAGTCGACCTGACGCGCCACGCCCGGCAGGCTAGCAGATGAGCTGCGCAGCACCCAAAGCTAAATAGGAGACAGTGTCCGCAGGACAGAAGTCAACCATCCTGCCCCCAAATACAGCGATGACTCCATACCAGCCAATCCCCCCGCACCCCCGAGTCAGCCCCCTGTACCCCGACCCCCGGACCAGGCCATACGGTCCACACACTGCCCCAACCCCACAGCCGCACCGCAGCGCCACACCCCCAGGTCACCACCACCCGGCGGCGAATCAATGGCCACGACTGACAACCAGAAATTCCCATCCGGCAGCCACTGACAACCATCAACCACCACAAAACCCCCGCAACCAAGCCCAATTCCCCAACAGCCCAAGCCGAGCTGCAGGCCCAGGCAAAGCAGCCCGTACCCATCAGAAGTCCACAGCCATAGGCCCCAGAGGGCCGAGCCCCACCAGAAGTGCCATCTCATGTGGAGTCACCACTACCCTCCCTGTTAATATACTTCCCTGATCCCCGATGAGGAAACATTCTCCCGACCCTGTGCTACTGTGCTACCTTGTGTAGAATATGGTGCATTAAAAGTCTGTAGGGAAGCCCAGCACTGTCCAGACTTCTCCAAATATTGCAGGGCCCCCTCCAAAGTGTTTGTGTGTGTGTGTGTGTGTGTGTGTGTTGCATTAAAATTGGAGGATGGGGGGACAAGCGATACATATATGGGGAGGATGTAGTACCAAGAGCACTGCAATCCGCCCCACAACCAAGCCCACTGCCCTCGCCCCCATCCCCCCCCCCCTCCCCCTAAGAAAAAACCAATAGTTAACATTCTAATATTTAACATGATTCACCTGTGACCATCACCCACCTCGAACTTGTGCTCCAGTAATTATATGTCCAGATGTTCCCTCCTAATCTGGAGGTTCTAGTAAACCATTTCTGTTTTCTGTATATTTTTTAGAAAATGTAAATTATATATATATAATACTGTATATATATATATTATATATATATATATTATATATATATTATACTGTACATACAGTATATATACATATATATATATCATGGTGGAGAGGTTTGTGTGCCCTAAGGATCCTGGGAGCTATGTTGTCGGGAGTCTTGTACTCCTGGTAGGGTCACCCAAGGCAAACAGGTCGCAGGTGAAGGGCCAGACGAAGAATGGCTCAGTAGACCTCATGCAAGAACAAAAAGGGGAAACAAGTGACCCTGCCCGGAGGAAGCCCAGTGACCACGTCTGGAGCTAAGCCTAGACGGAGGGCCCGTCAGCGAGCACCTGGTGGCCGGGTCTGCCACGGGGCCCGGCCGGGCTCAGCCCGAAAAGGCAACTTCGACTCTTCCCACCCCTGTGGACCCAGCACCTGCAAGGCAGATCGATGGGGTCGGGTGCGCTGCCATATGGGTGGCAGTGAAGACAGGGGTCACGACGGACCAGACCCGGGCAGCAAAAGCTGGTTTTGGGGACGTGGAATGTCGTCTCACTGGTGGGGAAGGAGCCGGAGCTTGTGTTGGAGGTGGAGCATTACCAGTTGGATCTGGTGGTGCTTACCTCCACGCATAGCCTCAGTTCTGGATCCAAACTCCTGGATAGGGGAAGGACCTTGTTTTACTCTTGAGTTGCGTCAGCCGTGAGGCACAGGGTGGGTGTGGGGATACTCACAAGTCCCCGGCTGAGCGCCGTTGTGTTGGAGTTTACCCCAGTGGATGAGACGGTCGCCTCCCTATGCCTTAAGGCTGTGGGAGGGAAAACTCTGACTGTTATTTGTGCATATGCACCAAATAGCAGCTCAGAATATTCGGCCTTCTTGGGGTCCCTAAATGGGGTCGTTGACGGGATCCCTGTAGGGGACTCCATTGTTCTCCTGGGGGACTTCAATGCACACGTCGGCAATGATAGAGACACTTGGAGGGGCGTGATTGGGAGGAACGGCCTCCCTCATATAAACCCGAGCGATGTTATGTTGTTGGACTTCTGTGCTAGTCACGGATTGTTCATAACTAACACCTGGGTCTGAGGTCAATGATCGATCTTGTGATCCTAACATCTGACCTTCGCCCGTGTGTTTTGGACACTTGGGTGAAGAGAGGGGCAGAGCTGTCAACTGATCACCACCTGGTGGTGAGTTGGGTCCATTGGCGCAGGAATCCTTTGGATAGACCTGGTAAGCCTAAACGAGTAGTGCGGGTGAACTGGGAACGTCTGGAGGAGGACTCTGTCCGTGAGGCCTTCAATTCACACCTGCGAAGGAGCTTCTCGTGCATCCCTGTGGAGGCTGGGGGCATCGAACCTGAGTGGTTCGATGTTCAAAGCTTCCATTGTTGAAGCTGCAGCTGAGAGCTGTGATCTCAAGGTCTTGGGTGCCTCAAGGGGCGGCAACCTTCGAACACCGTGGTGAACCCTGGTGGTCAGGGAAGCCGTCCGACTGAAGGAGGCCTTCAGGGGCATGTTGTCCCTGGGGACTCCTGAAGCAGTCGCAGGGTACCGACAGGCCAAATGGACTGCAGCCTCGGCTGTGATGGATGCAAAACAGAGGGTGTGGGAGGAGTTCAGAGAGGCCATGGAGAAGGACTATCAGACGGCGCCTCAGGAGGGGGAAACGGGGGTCCATTTAAGCTGTATACGGCAAGGATGGGACCTCGACTGAGGATGTTGGCGGTAGGTGGAAGGAACACTTTGAGGAACTCCTGAATCCAACTACCCCAACTGACCCGTCCTCTGTTGCAGAGCTGGAGGGTGATGGGGGATTTGAGTTAATCTCTCTGGGCGAAGTCACCGAGGTAGTTAAACAACTTCACGGTGGCAAAGCCCCGGGTGTTGATGAGATTCACCCGGAAATGCTGAAGGCTCTGGGTGTTGAGGGGCTGTCATAGATGACACGCCTCTTTAACATTACGTGGGAGTTCGGGACAGTGCCGAAAGAGTGGCTGACTGGGATGGTGGTTCCCCTGCAGACATTCTTTGGATGACCCTGTGCAGAAACATACATTCTAATTTTAGGTATAGCATATGAAATGATCTGGCTTGCTACTTCTGTCAGTGTCTAACTTCTTCCAAGGATACCCACAGTCATGCCAGCATTTCCAAATATGGTCCAACAGTAATTATTTTCATGCAGCGTCTTCATGACCTCGAGACATCCTGGGGCCACCTTCACGAGCGCTGAATAATTTGACACACACAACAATCCAGATTTTTGGTTCTATGAAATTATATTATTTTATTATATTATTGTATTATTTTATGGTATTAAAAACTTTCCACTACATTGGCTCTTCTGTGTTGAGCAATGCGTCTGTGTAGTGGTTGTTTGGTTTCCCCTATGTAGACATCTGAGCATTCCTCGCTGCATTTAACTGCATACACCAGATTGCTCTTCTGACTGTGTGGTGTGGGGTCTTTTGGGTGGACCAGTCTTTGTTGGAGGGTGTTTCCCAGCTTAAAATACACAGGGACCTTGTGTTTGTTAAAGATCCTCCTCAGCTTTTCAGACACTCCAGACACATACGGGATCACTATACCATTGCGCTTGCTCTCTTCCATTCTCACTGGGTTGTTCTCCTTTCTGGATCTTGTGTGAGCTTTCACGAAGGTCCAGTCAGGCTATCCACACGTTTTTAATGCCCGTTTCAGGTGTTGGTGTTCTTTCACATGGTCTTGGGCATTGGTTGGTAGCTTATCAGCACTATCTTGCAGAGCTGATAAGGGCTAACCAACCTAAGAGAGAGCATCCATCACAGCAATTTTATTTAACTGTTTTTTGTTTGTTTTTAATTTTTTTCGGACATTTTAATATAACAGACTTCACACCTTCATCACATTTACAAAATCAACAACATCCGAAAAAAAGGGCTGATGGGTAGAAGCCAATAGGCTTGTAGAATTCCTGTCGCCCAGAATCAACAAACATCTCTCTCATTAGAATATGTAATAAACAAACTCAGACATTAAAAGTCTTCAACCAGCTCATACATTGAAATTTGACAGACGTTCATACCCTTATCCACTTCCAGATATTGGCCTTTTACCCTAGAGCATAACCATGTTGTCATTCTTTCTAGGAACAACAAGGTTTGTTAACATCATAGATAGTCAAAACAAGAAGTTGACCTTGCCAGTGTTCTCCACAAGAATATAACGTTCACCTTCACCTCTTTCAGCAGACAGTGTTTATACAATAATTAATCAGTTTTACATGGTATTATATTGTCAAAAGATATCAACATGGTCTTTAAAGTCTCAAACTTAATGTTACCCATTTTATCACAAATACATGTTTGTTTGGTTTTTTGGTTTGTTTTTTTTTGTTCATTAGTCCATGAGGCCTGATCTCAACACGAGTGGTGTTCTGTTATTGGACTTCTGTGCTAGTCACAGTTTGTCCATAACGAACACCTTGTTCAACCATAGAGATGTCCATAAGTGCACATGGCACCAGGACACCCTAGGCCAGAGGTTGATGATCGACTTTGTTGTCGTATCATCAGACCTTTGACCGTTTGTGTTGGACACTCGGGTGAAGAGAGGGACAGAGTTGTCAACCGATCACCACCTGGTGGTGAGCTGGCAGAGCAGGGGACTGGACAGACTCGGCAAGCCCAAACGTGTTTTGAGAGTCTATTTGGAATGTCTGGCAGAACCCTCTGTCAGTAAGGTGTTCAACTCCCACCTCCCAGATCCCGCAAGAGGCTGGGGAAATCAGAGTGGACCATGTTCTCTGCCTCCATTGTCGAAGCGGCTGCTCGTAGCTGTGGCTGCAAGGTCTCCGGTGCCTATCGCGGCGGTAACCCCCGAACCTGGTGATGGACACCAAAAGTAAGGGATGCCGTCAAGCTGAAGAAAGAGTCCTACCAAATCTTGTTAAATTGTGGGACTCCTGAGGCAGCTGGCAGGTACAGGCAGGCCAGGCGTACTGCAGCTCGAGTAGTCCTGAGGCAAATACTCAGGTCTGGGAAAAGTTTAGAGAGGCCATGAAGGAAGACTTTCGGTCAGCATCGAAGAAATTCTTGCAAACCATTCGGCGTCTCAGGAGGGGAAAGCGGTGCACAGCAAACACTGTTCACTGTAGAGGTGGAGAGCTGCTGACATCAACTGAGGATATTGTCAGGAGGTGGAGAGAATACTTTGAGGCTCTCCTCAGTCCCGCTACCATGTCTTACACAGAGGAAGCAGAGGCTGAGGTCTCACACACACACACACACACACACACACACACACACACACACACACACACACACACACACACACACACACACACACACACACACACACACACACACAAGGGGGCCTGCAGGCATACTGGGGAGGTAGAGTGGTGGGCAGCTCCTTCATGGTGCGCCCCAAATGAGCAACTTGTAAAGGGGGACTACGCCTTGCTCAAGGGCGCCTCAGCAGTGCTCCAGAGGTGAGCTGACAGTGGGAGGTGTCAGCTCACCTCTGGGTGTTTTTTGGGCGGGAGCTGGAATCGTACTGCCGATCTTAGGAATATTGGACGACCCGCTCTACCGTCCGCTTTACCACTGAGCCACTGCCACCCCGAAGCCACTGCCGCCCCCAATGTGGTTTCCGTCACGTTAGAACACTTGACCAGCTCTACACTCTCCATCAAGTGCTTGAGGGTTCATAGGAGTTTGCCCAACCAGTCCACATGTGTTTTGTGTATCTGGAGAAGCCATTCGATCGTGTCCCTCGTGATGTCTTGTGGGGAGTGCTTTGGGAGTAAAGGGTCCGGGGCCCTTTGCTGAGGGCTGTCCGGTCCCTGTATGACCAAAGCCAGAGTTTGGTTTGCATTGCCGGCAGTAAGTCAGACCTGTTCCAGGTGCATGTTGGACTCTGGCAGGGCTGCCCTCTATCACCGGTTCTATTCATAATCTTTATGGACAGAATTTCAAGACGCAGCCAGGATCTGGAGGGAGTCCTGTTTGGGGACCAAAAGATTTCATCTCTGCTTTTTGCAGAAGATGTTGTCCTGTTGGCCTCATCAAACCTGGACCTTCAGTGTGCACTGGGACGTTTTCAGCTGAGTGTGACGTGAGTGGGATGAGGATCAACACCTCTAAATACGAGGCCATGATTCGCGACCGGAAAAGGGTGGTGTGCCGTCTTCTGGTCAGTGGAGAGTCCTTGGCCCAAGTGGACGAGTTTAAGTATCTTGGGGTCTTGTTTACGAGTGAGGGAAGGATGGAACGTGAGATTGATAGACGGATCGTGCAGCTTCTGCTGTGATGCAGTCACTGTATAGGTCTGTCGTGGTGAAGAAAGAGCTGAGTCGCAAGACGAAGCTCTCGATTTACCGGTCAATCTATGTTCCTACTCTCACTTATGGTCATGAACTTTGGGTCACGACCGAAAGAACAAGATCCTGGATACGGCTGAAATGAGTTTCCTCCGTGGAGTGGCTGGGCGCACCCTTAGAGGTAGGGTGAGGAGCTCAGTCACTGGGGAGGAGCTCGGAGTAGAGCCGCTGCTCCTCCACCTCTGTTCAGGATGCCTCCTGGACGTCTCCCTGGGGAGCTGTTCCAGCTATGTCCTACCGGAAGGAGACCTCGAGGAAGACCTAGGACACGCTGGAGGGACTATGTCTCTCAGCTGGCCTCGGAACGCCTCGGGCTCCCCCAGGAGGAGCTGGAGGAAGTGTCTGGGGAGAGGGAGGTGTGGGCATCCCTGCTGAGACTGTTTCCCCCATGACCCGGACCCGGATAATGACGATGGATGGATGGATGGATGGAAGGACATCACCTGGGTTAATCGGCAAAGACAATCGGGTTCGGCGGCGATGGGGGTCAAGACAAAACACCCGACATGATGTGTCAGGTGTTTTTGCCGAACATACACGAAGCACTGTGTACGTTTGACACATCGTGTCAATTCGTGATGATACGCCCCACTTATCCATCACTGGCTGTAGGTGATCACGCTACATAGATTAGCCTACCTGTACTACATGGGATTTTGTGCACTCAGTAGTGGATTTATGCCTGTCATGACGGCACGTCATCTGAATGCTTTCTTAATATTTTAATTCACAGTAACTATGTTGAGCAAAAAAAGAAAGTGGTTGGACAAATATGTGCAACATGAATTTACATATACTGTATAACGGAACGTGATGTGAGTCAGCGTTCTGCACTGTCTTGGTTTTGTTCTTTGAAAAAGGTGACATTAATGCACAATACATTAAATACACCAGTAAAACATATATTTAGGTCTTAAATTTGAAAAAAAAATGGGTTTTTTTGTTTTTGTTTTACTGAGAAAGGGTTCTGTGAATGAGCATATGAAACTGGCAGGGTTCGGTACCTACATCAAGGTTAAGAACCACTGGCTTAAACACTGAGGGCTTAATCAACAGACATTTCAAAGCATTGCTTTTGTATATAGCTGCAGTAATTCTGTGTTTTTGCTCCACTTGTATTTGTGATCAAACACCATTTAATCTGGAACTACCACCATGTGTAACTGGAACATTTGATCATTCTATAGAGGCAAGTATCAAAAGGATGACAAACATGAAGAAAAGAAAGATGAATGGATATTCATGCAGACATGACTTCCTAATTTATCACATTTATGGGAAGTTATTACAATTTCAGAAGGTGAAGATTTTTACCATCCCACAAATGTAATAAATTCCCAAAAAATGTAATAATTATTACATTTTTGGGAAATTAGGTATTACGTTTGTGGTAGGTGATGGTATTATGTTTGAGGGAAAGTTATTACATTTGTGGAACCATTACATTTAAAGCTGCAAATTTTATTACGTTTGAGGGACTAACAGAGCTAAAATCAATTTTCTTGTCTTTTAAAAGTACTCCAAAAAGCAATAAAAGCTGTTTTAAAACATCTGTCAGATAAAAAAATTGTATTAAAATGCCAGAAAGCACTTCTAGCGTTTATGTTATTAATTAAAATACAACACTGTACAAGAGTGTGATCTGTAAAACCAGCTGGCAAGATGGAACAGTTCTTAAAAATATTAAAATGGTGGATAAAACACTCAAATCTGTCTAATCATGACAGGGATAATGTGTTTTCTCTGCAGCCTACCCATGTGTACTGTCGACGTGTGCCATTAAAATTTCACCACACGTCAGCCACTTTATTCTATTTCATAAAATCTTTCAGTTTCTTGTTCGATGCAGCATGAGGCTCCTGGTGATTCCTGTCTAAAATTGGGTTTTCCGTACAATTAAAATCCCCTTTAAAAACTCACCTCTGCTAAATTTCTGAATTTCATTATTTCAAATGTTTAAAAAAGCCACTCTATCTGTGCCTATACAGGTGGAGCATATACACAGACAAAAACCAACGTCTTCCTTTCAACCGTTGCACGTACTTTTAAAATCTGGCCGGTGAATGATTTTTCTTCTCTAAAAACTCTGGTTCTTCATTATCCTTTGTTGTGTTCGTTAATCTTGGGTAGTGAGAATGTTGGTCAAGAAAAAAGACTGGAAACAGATGAAAAGTTCTTTGTAGTTTTATTACAGACATTTCTTGGCACAGAAGTCTTATAGGTGAACGATCCAAGCTTAAGTGCCAAGAATTATAATACACACACACAATATTTATATTCATTCTCGTAGGTGCCAACTAAACATGGGGTGATCTGACTCTCATCCTATCAGAAGGTGACAACGCAAGGTGTTTTTCATACTCACACTTTCTGTATGAGTCGATTGTTCTGTGTTCTGTGCAGACCCGCTCTACTATCTGACAGCTGCAAGATTATTTCAAGGACACTCTTGCTGTACAACATAATTCTTCAGTCAGAGGACACAATTAGTGCAGTGATGATTTATTGTATACATCATTAGTGCAGTGGTAATTTATTATATATGTACATCAATCCCCCTTTTGGACTCGAAAGAGTCCAACCACAAATTTTATTAAAAAATACCAGCAGGATCAGGGTCAGCCAATGGTTTAGCATCACTGCAGTTCAAACATATAATCGAGCTTTCTTGCTTACAGATGAGAGGGAGGTCTTGCACCTTTTCCTCTGGGTTGAGTTGGTTGAGATCGAAGCTAGAGGTCGCTGCTCCGTGACCGCTGGGGTCTCTTCAGGATCTTAGGCAGACTACCTGATCCCAGGTCGAGTCACGGGAGTTATTCTTACCCTTGAGTTCTCAACCTCAATCACACACTGTCCTCAGTCGGAGCTGATGCTCAAAGACACGATGCCCTCAGTTGGATTCGATGCTCAAACACACGATGTGCTCAGTTGGAGCCGATGCTCAAGCACACAATGTCCTCAGTTGGGACCGTTGTCCTGAGTGGTCGTCACCACTTTTTGTTCTTTTGACTTTGGTGGAGGAAGTGCAGATCCTGTGGCGAATCTTGCAGGTCTGGTGGATATCAGGTGAAACCAGATGTCCCCCTTTCCTAGCAAACGGACTGCAGTTCCCGTTCGCTCAGTGACTTGGTAGGGACCTGTCCACCTAGGTTCAGACCATTTTCTTTTGATTACTCTCAGCCATACACATTCACACACATTCATTCTTTCTGGAGCTTTTGGTTGAGGTTCTGTGAGATGGGAAAAATTGATCGTTAACTTTTGTAAACCAGGGGGTCCTTGCATTCCTGGATTTGCTTCCAAAGTTGCTGTGGGAGCTGGAAAGGGTCTGTTAGTGTGCGATTCAAATGGAGTCCAGCCTGTGGAAGAGTTCAAAGACATTCTGATGTTCATTAGTGGAAGCGGAAGTGCCTGCAACCAATTCAAACTTGAAGAGGCCAAAGCCTTGGCCAACTTTTCTTTAATATTTCTAATAATTCTTTCAACCTTTCCTTGAGACTGAGGATGATAGACTGAACCAAAGGGATGCTTCAAACCTAACATACTTTCAACAGCTTGAAGGTGGTTGTTTTTTAAATGAGTTCCATTGTCTGATCGAATTTTACTAGGAAACCCATGAGTTGGAATGTAATGATCACAAGATGTTTCACAACAGCAGCAGCTGTTTCTGCTCTGCAGGGATAGGCTTCTGGCCACCATGAAAATGGGTCCACTATCACCAACAGATAGCGGTAGCCTGACACTGATTTAATCATGTCAGTGAAATCCATTGAAATCACCTGTCCAGGGCGTTCACGTCCGGATCGTGAACTCCTTGTGGTGGTTTTGTTATAGGCATACTGTTATACCTACTGCAAACACTGCAGTCCTGCAGTTCACTTTTCACAATTGTTCTCATGAACGGATGCCACCAGGTATTGAGTCGTCTCAGTGTTTCATTGGTTCCTACATGGCATGGTCCATGGGCTTCAGCAATTAAATGTTTCAATTGTTTTTGCGGCGGAATTGGTTTACCTTCTTTTCTCCATATTCCTGCCTCATCCTCTACTACCCCTTTCGACTTTCACATACTCCTTTCTTCTGGACTTGCCTGTTTCTGTCATTCTCGAACAACTTCTGCTGTAATCTGTCGTTGGTCTTTCTCAGCGTCACTGACAGAGTTGGAATGCCGGCCGGTACCCTGCAACACGTTTAGCAGCACGGTCTGCAGCGTCATTTCCTGCTGCGACCCAATCATTTGATTTTGAATATCCTTTACATTCAATGATAGTAACTGCGGTTGGTAACATTAGCATTTCATAATGCATAATGTCCTCAAAATGTTTGATTGGACTGCCTGATGCAGTCTGGAAATCATTTCTTTGCCATTCACTTAAAGCTACATGTATTGTGACATGTGCATATGCCGAATCTGTGTAAATGTTGACTGTTTTACCTTGTGAGGTTGCAAGTGCTGCTGCCACCGCCTTGATTTCTGCTCTTTGTGCCGATTGAGGGCCTGAAATTTGTTCAACACACACTTCTTCAAAACCCGTGTCTGTTTGTTGAACTATCACAAAACCTGATCGTAGTCCGTCAGATCCTTTGAAACAGCACCCATCTCTAAAAAGTGTTGAGTCTGGGTTTGTTAGTGGTTGTTCATACAAATCTGGTCTTAAGGTATTTTCTTCACGCACTTTCTGAACACACTGATGTGGTTCTCTGTCAAGCATTCCTTCTGCAATGTTAACTCCTTTGTGTTTGAAAATTATGTGTGGTTGAATGAGTGCAGCCTCAATTTTTCTGTCTTCCTCCACTCATTGTGAACATTTGGCTTGAGACATACTGAACCACACTGTGGGGTGATCGTATGGTCAACGGATGATACAGAACGATGTGGGCAGTTTTCTGCACTAATCTGGCAAGTGCTGATGCAAAAGATGCACACAGTGGGTGGCATTTTTCAAAGCTGTCCAGTGGTGTTGAAACGTACAAACACACATTTCTTACACCTCCTTCCCCCTTTGATAAAGTACAGCAGAAACACTGCTGGACTTTTCAGCAACATCAAGATAAAACATGGAGGCGTAGTCTGTGACAGCCAATGACGCAGCAGATGACAATTGTTGTTTCAATGCAACAAACTCTTCTTCTGCTTCCGGGGTCCACTCGAGGGTGTTAGACAGATTTCGCATCCCTTGTTCATTGACCATTTGTCACAGTGGTTGTGTGAACTCAGCAACTGGGACATGATGTCGAGAGTAGTTGCAAAGACCAAGAAAGGCCAACATTTGTTTGACATTGAGAGGTTTTGGCGAACGGAGAATGTCATCTTTGTGAGACGGGGACATGCCCGTTCACTTTCTAGACACACAACATCCAAGGAAGGAAACTTGAGTCCTGGCAATTTGAAGTTTGTGTTGGGTCACTTTTAAACCTATTGTGGAAAGATGCAGCAGTAGTTGGTAGGTAGCATCGAAACATGCTTGTTCAGTAGGAGCAGCCAAAAGTAGGTCATCAACATATTGCACCAGAAGCACCCCATCAGGAAGAACAAGAGGGGTCAGCAGCGTCTTGAGATGGGCATTGTAAATGCCAGGAGAAAGGACAAAGCCTTTGTGGTAGGCAAGTGTAGGAATACCGCTTGCCATTCCAAGTGAAAGCCAAAAATTGTCTCATTGAGGGATCCAAAGGAACACTAAAGAAAGCGTTCGAAAGATCAATGACAGTGAAGTATCGGTGAGAGGAAGTGAGTTGAGACAGAGTAGCATGTGGATTAGGTACAGGGAGGGTAGGTGTTAGCACAGCTGCATTAATGGCTTGCAGATCATGAATCATCCCCCATTTGCCTGTACCTTTCTTTTCGACTGGAAGGATAGGAGTGTTGTACAGAGTAAGCTATTTCAACAACTACTCCAGCTTTTAACAGCTCTTCCAAAGTTTCAGTCACTCCAATCAAGCCAGCTTCCTTTACCGGATACTGGGGAACCCAGATAGGTCCAGGTTTCACCGGACATGATGTCTTCCACTAAAACAGGGCAAGGTTTAAAAGCACAAGAAAATAAAATCCCCACTCCACCCTTGGTACTGGTTTTGTGGCTAAAATACATTTCTCAGTTCCATTCTCATATCCAGTTAACTTCATTTTCTGCAGTACTGTGTGTTTCCTGGACAAATAAAACATCTAACTTTTTTACATTTATTAAACTAAAAATAGGGTCTTTTGTCCATCTCCCTTGCTCATTGAATGCCAGACACTTTCAGAGCGGACAGCTCCCCAGTGCCAGAAATTTTGAGCATTTTTACTGAATTTTGAAGGCCCGCCAAATATTCATTTTTTAGGCTACATAAACATTCCACATATCACCCGAAACTTTAGACTGACTTCTTTCATCAGAAAAAAAAGGTTTTTTTCTAGCATCTATGTGTGTTTAGTTATTGCCCGTAGAACACAGGGCGGTTTCAGCAAAAACGGCTGATTTTGACCAGAAAACTGAGATAATGACGTTTTACTGCAGAGAAGCAAATTCAAGCAAAACTCCAACGTCAAACTTCTGAAAATACTTTTACTTATTGAAAAAATGAAAACAACATTAGAAAAAACATTTTTTGATGAACAAATGATTTTATAACAATTTTGAAAATTAGACAAAACATAACAAAGACTACATTCATTTCACTCTCAACTGTCAGAACCATTTACAGGTGAGTATGTGTGGGTGAGTGTGAGTGTGAGTGTAATCAATAATATTTTTTTTTAGTGTGATACACAGTGAAGCATTCTCCTGCATGCAGGGGAATACGGCAGGCCTTGCACCACATCCTGGTCTCACTCCTCCCACCCCCTTCTAACACACACCCGACATTTCCTTGAGGGATGTGCTTTTTTTGTGGTGGCCCTCAAATGTTCCAGCTTGTGCCTGGACATCAGGCCATCGAGTCTGCCTTCTGGGTCTCTGTTTCTGCGTGATCTGGTTTGCAGCACATCTTCGACCTCCATCTCCTCGCCCTCCTCATGTGACACGTACCCCTTTTCAGTCCAGGACCTTGCAATACACTTCATGAAATCCAGGTGTGTTTTCTTGATCCCTGGGTTCCTGGACCTGAATAACACATAGACATTGTACACACAAATCTGGAACAAATAGGCAACAAACTTTTTTGTCCAGTTTTGAGTTTTCCTGATGAAGGGGTAGTACACAATGTTCTGGTCAAGTTTGTCCACCCCATTCATGCAGGAATTGTACTCTACCACACACTCCGGTTTGAACTGTGCCACTTTGTCCCGCTGACCCTTCTGCCACACCTCCACCCTCTGCATCCTGTCGTTGTGGCAGGTTGTAATCATTCGCACCAGGTGCTTGTCCTGCCAGGCCAAGACCAGTACCCGGCTGTTGTGTCACACCACCTTCCCCTCCTCACCCAAGTCTGTCTTTGACGGTTCTCTGATGATCTGCGGTTCGCCACGGTTTTTCCTCAGAGTTCCACAGACATTAGTTTTTTTTTTAACATAACTGCTCACACAGTTTGACGGAATTATAAAAATTGTCCATGAATATTGTGTACCCCTGCTCGGTCAGGCGGTCAAGGAGGGAGAACACAATGTCCGGGAGTGTGCTCGACTGGCCAACATAAGGCAACATATTATAACAATAGCCAGTCCGCGAGTCACACAAAATATAAGATTTTATGCCATATTTGACTGGCTTCTGAGGGTTGTAAACCCTGAAGTTCAGGCGGCCACGCCACTGCATCATCCCCTCATCTATGCATATGTTTTCATGGGGCTGATACAGCTCTTTGAATTTAGAAATAATTGAATCAAGGACAGGACGCACTTTATAAAGTTTATCTCCAGCATCCTGTGAGGCATTGTCATTGAAGTGGAAAAACTTCCCAATTAGCTGGAACCTGTTGCGTGGCATGGTGTTGTTGAAGTATGGAATGGCTTCCATTGGATCCTCACTCCAGTACATGCTGAGGCTGGGCTTCTTTATGTAGCCGGTGAGGAACGTAAGACCCAAGTATTTTTTGAGCTCTGGAACTGTCACCGGTTTCCACACCCTCTCTCTGGAGTGTGGCAGAGCTTCAGGATGTGCCTGTATAAACTGCCGTGCATACAGGTTGGTCTGAGAGGCAATGTGACCCAGCAGCTCGTCAGTCAGAAACAGCTCCATGAAGTCAACCAGCTGGTCTGAATCCAGGTCTGCAGCCGCATTCTTGGGACCAGGGGTTGCCACGAATGGGAACTTAGTGGGTTCCCAGCCATCATGACTCCAAACACCTGCATCCACCTCCAGTGATTGGCGTCTCCTCGCACCTCTCCCTCTTGCAGGTGCACGTCCTCTACTCGTTTTAGGGACTGTAAAATATAGAAATAAATATACAAGTTTGCACTATATATATATATATATATATATATATATATGTATATATATATATATATATGCATGCCTGAAATATGTAGGATATCATTTTACACAACATTTTATATATATATATATATATATATATATATACACACACACACACATACCTGAAATATGTACCATTCTACAAAACATACATACACACACACACATATTATACATATATACACACACATGCCTGAAATATGTACCATTTTACACAAAAGAGTTATACATTCATAGATGGGGAACAACTTATGCGGGATGGAGGGCCAACACGTGTTTTTTACATCATGCAACAATGTAGCAAAATAGTTACCTTTGCTCCTCAGCTCCTCCGTGGGCTCCCATGGATCTGGGGAGGACTCCCTGCTGCCTTTTGACGGTATCCAGTCAGATGACGAATCCGGGTCCAGTTCTGAGTCAGAACTTTCACCGGACAGACCCAGCGGAGAACTTTCCGCACCGGCGCTCCCATGTGGGACGCCGCCGAACTGCAGGGGGCCCCCGCTACAACCCGCCACGTTTTCCTCGCCTCCGCTCCGGTTTTCAACCTCCTTGGGTGCATCTCCTGCACCCACCCGCTCCTTACTGCTCTCTCTCATTTTCACAGCAGCTACACTGCCAGACAAGCTCTGTGCCAGTGTTAGCTGCTTGAATTTGCCTCCTCCACATGCTTTCGCCTTGCGCTTCGCCATTTTGCTCTCCACTACTGCCCCAACACCGACGCTTCTTCGTCGCTTTATCTGGTGATCTAGGGTGTGAAACACTGCCCCCTGACCGGAATAAATAGAATGCAAGGCTGAAAATCACACAAAATGTGCGGAACGCTTTGATCTAACGTTCCCTATAAAAAAAGCCTAAGACAAAATATCTCGTCTTTGGCACTCAACGTGTGGATTCTATAAGACAAAATATTTCGTCTTTGGCACGTCCTTCTGTTCAGTGTGAACTATAGTTACCATCGTCTGTGCTTTGTGTGTCAGTCACCTGTGTTGCCATTGTTGTGTAGCCCGTGTCCTGCTTGTTACTCTGTGGCTCGGGGTTGGTGATCGGCGAGTCAGCGGGGGACAGGGTTGGAAACCCGCGTGGATGTGGTCGTAAAACAGGGACTGCAGCACTTGAAGCCACTGCAGCTGTGTAATGGCCTTTTCTCGATTCTGCAGCAGACACTGCAGCCCTTGCCTTCGCAGCAGTCAGAACTGTAGGTCGTGCAGCAGTCACACCCACTGAGTCCACAGCGGCTGTGACCGCCGGCCGCACAGCAGACGATGGCTGGTTGTCATAATACTTCGCCAGACAGGAACGGATGAGATGTCCCTCCCTCCCGCACTTAAAGCACTTCACGCTCTCAGCAGTGACATGGACCATGTAATCAAAGTTGTCCACTCTGAACACAAGCACGATGTTCAGCTCTTCATTGTCCTTTTAGGGACCATCAGAACCTGTCTCCTGAATGAGATGACTTGTTTCAAGTGGGGACTCTTGCAGGTGAGCGGGATAATTTTAATAGGAGACAGGAGCTGATGAATGGTGGTGCATTCGATATAATCACCTTCTTAGCGGGGTTTTCCAGGGTGAGGATGGGGGTGAAGGTGTTCTGAATCACCACACCACTCATAACTATACCTGGTTCACCTTTTCAACGCGATCAAGGAATGTCACCACCGTGCTGTTCATCTGGGAGGCTGACTTTATGCTGCTGTTCTCAACCTTGTCTCCCACTGCTAAACTCATCTCTTCTACCGAGCAGCTGACTGTCAGTGCCAGTTTAATGGCATGCGGACATGTCAGCCTCTTGAACCCAGAGCTCACTGACAATGTCGCCCCTGTGGGCTGCCAGATTGCCCCCTAATCCTCCCAAAACACCTACAAACTCCCAAACGTAACTCTGATTAAACTATATTAACAAAAATGTGAATAAACAGGAAAAAATAAGCAAAAAACAGAATTAAAAATGCACTCAGATGCCACAGACTCCTCACACTTCCTCTCACATCCTTTCCCAGCATGCACTGAGAGAGAGAGAGAGAGAGAGAGAGAGAGAGAGAGAGAGAGAGAGAGAGAGAGAGAGAGAGAGAGAGAGAGAGAGAGAGAGAGAGAGAGAGAGAGAGAGATATAACATTTTTATCACATTTACAGTTTCTTATGAGTGGACGGAGATAAAGTAGGGATTTTGCCCAACAGCCAACAGTTCAATATACTTCACAAATTCTTTATGTTTTGTCTTACCTCTTGGTAAGTGCATTAGCTCCCTGGTATTGTTAGCAAGCTATCTCTCATTGTCTGTGACAGTTGTCGGCAAACAGCTTTAACGTCCTGTCTGTAAACATCTGTTGTTGTCTCCACTAATTTTTGTGCCATTTGCAAACAATGTGTGTTTTAAATTGTTTGCGTTGTTTAACAATAGTCTCAGTAGGATCAGCCCATGTAGTGTTTACACTATGGGCCTGTTTCATGAATGCAGGGTTAAGAAACCCTGAGGCGAACCTGTGGTTCTGGCTTGATTTACCCTAAACTTGGAAAACCAGGGACTTTGGTTTCACAAATACTATCCAGGGTTAGTTTTTTTAACCCAGAGTGAGTTGACCCGCTGTTTGACAGGTGCGACAACTTGAAAAAAGCCATCATCAATGGAGCCTTGATTCGACGATTCACCATGATGACAGTTGAGATGCGCACCACAGCGCTTTATGGCAGTCGGAATACAGATTTTATTTTATGCATATGAAGACTTTGAGGACATTTTCAGAAGAAAGAGAAACAGTGCTGCTTCTGCAAAGAAGAGAGAGATGGCATGAGTGTGAATTGCTGCTCAATTCAATGCGTAAGTTCAAACGTAGTCCGTTGCATTCATGGTAAAAATACGTAGGTAAACGGCTTGAATAATAGTTCATTAATTTATTTCGGTGTGATCCAGTGGGGGGAGAAGTGCACTTGTCAGCAGCTGAGAACGACGGATAAAAACATCATTCATACAGACCAAACTTCTGCATCATCTCATTAGGGATCCTGCTCTTCCTCATTAAGTTTGACAGTGTACAGTAAATATTAAGTGGACGTTTGACTTTCTAGTTCTTTTATCACCAACACAATGCTCTTTTCACGCACAGAAATATGCTCTCATCTATATCAAGCTCTGTTCAATAAGGAAATCTATTTAAGTGTTTCATTGTTGTGTAAATAAAACAGTAAATCAGCATATGCATTTTACAAAAACAGTTGAGAAGAATGTAATGATAAGTGCTAACAAAGGTGTCACCAGTAGGTGACAGTATGTGTAACGTGTGAGTGATCCACCAGAAGTAATGAAGAAGAAGAAGAAACAGTTAGCTGAAGCAAGCACAATGTTCTAAGTGATGTTTTATTATTAATAGATAAAAACAAGAACATTACATGGTACCAGGACTCAGGTAAGAAGGAGATGCAACACAACAAAACGGATGCAGTAAAACCGCCAGGTCCGTTGAAACTGACTGGAAACATACTGTAGATGCAAATTGGAGGACTTTCAAACAGCATTTCCAGCTGTATATTGCGGCGGTTGGAGTGGATCAACGATCACAGGAAAGGAAAATAGCCATGGTGCTCACTGTTGCCGGCCCAGAAGCAATAGAAGTCTTCAATATGTTTGTGTTTGCTCAACCTGACGTCAAAGGCAAGTTTGACGAGGTCGTGAAGAAATTTGATGAGCACTGCCTGTCAAGAAAAAATGAAAAGTACCAGAGATACATCTTTCGCTCACGCTTACAGCACCAGGGTGAGTCATTTGATAATTATCTCGCCAACCTTAAGATTAAAGCTCAGTCCTGCAATTTTGGCGATCTCAGAGACTCTATGATTAGAGACCAGATTGTTTTTGGGACCAATGAGAAGAAGCTCTGGGAGAAACTATTGAGGGAGACAGACCTCACGGTAAACAGCGCTATAAAAATATGTCATGCCAGTGAACTGGCACGGCAACAGGTACTGACTTTCAGAGAGTCTGCGCAAGGAGCAACATACCAAGAAAACGAACCAGTGAACGCCGTGTCAGTGAAAGGAAAACAACGGAGCAAAAGTAGAAGCAATGACAATCGGAACATAACCAGTGATAAAGATATGTTCAACTTCAAGAGATGTGGTGAGAAACACAGACCTAGACAATGTCCTGCCTATGGAAAAATGTGTGCAAAATGCAAGGGACAAAATCATTTTGCCAGAATGTGTCTCTCAAAGAAGAAGGGACAGAGTGTCCCACAGTGCAGGAAGACACAGGTGACAGTGATGATTTGAGTGAAACATTCTTCATAAAGATGGTGTCACACGATGAAGATGTTAACACGCCGTCATCAAGAGCAGATGATACAGTTCAGACTGTTAATTCAGTAACAGGAGATAAGTGGACTGTTCTACTGTTAGTTAATGGGACTATTGTAACATTTAAAATTGACACAGGGGCCAAAGCTAAATTGATCAGTGAGAAAGATTTCAAGACACTGATAGAGAAGCCTAAGAAATTAACAGAAAACGTCACACCCTTGAAGGCCTATAATAATCAGCCGATACAAACGAAAGGTGGATGCAGAATGAAGGTGACAGCGAAAGGAAAACAGGATAAACTGTTATTCACCATTGTGCCCAATGGACAAGGCGTCAGAAGACCTAGGTCTAGTAAAGAGAATTTATCAGATAAACACAGACAACATGAAAATAGTCAAACAAGACAAAAGACTGTAACACCAACAGTGCCAGGGAACCACAGAAGTCATGGCTAAGTTTCCTTCTGTTTTCAAAGGACATGGTACATTACCTTACACTTACAAAATTCAGCTCAAGGATGATGCCAAGCCTGAAGTGCATGCCCCAAGGAGAGAGCCAGCCCCACTGAGAGCTGGCTTGAAAAAAGAGCTGCAAAGGATGACTCAAATGGGTGTCATTGAGAGAGTGGAAGAACCCACAGACTGGGTGAACTCCATCACATGTGTCAAAAAGAAGACTACAGGTGCCATAAGAGTCTGCCTTGATCCCAAAGATCTAAATGAAAACATTAAACATCATCAGATTCCAAAACAAGAAGAGATAATGAGTGAAATGGCAGGTGACAAGTTTTTTTTAGCAAATTAGATGCTTTACATGGATTCTGGCAGCTGAGGCTGGACCCAGTAAGCAGCAAATACACCACCTTTAACATGCTGTTTGGACGTTACTGTTTCCTGAGGCTCCCATTTGGCATCAAATCAGCGCCAGAGATCTTCCACAGAGCAACGGAGTCCATAATAGAGGGTCTAGAAGGCACCGGAGTCTATATAGATGACTTGATTGTTTGGGGAACAACACAACGGCAACATGATGAGAGACTGGAGAAACTCTTACGGAGAATAAAAAATAGTGGATTAAACAGGGACAAGTGTCTCTTCAGTGTCACAGAGATGACCTTCCTGGGAGACGAGGTCACAAGTGACTACTGACTACTACTGACAAAAAAGGTGTCTTGAGAGCTAAACTTGCCACTCGACATGAGAAAGAGTGGAAAAAATGAAAGAAAACAGTAACCATTGAGCCGGTCCTCGCATTCTTTGACCCATCAAAACCAACCAAAATCTCCACTGATGCCTCAAAGGATGACTTGGGAGCTGTACTGCTCCAGATGCATCAAGACAAAAAAGGTAGCCTGTGGCATATGCGTCTAGATCAGGGGTCACCAAATGGCGGACCGCGGTCCGGATTCGAACCGCGTGATGGTTCTGTCCGGACCTGTGACCACTCCATGATAAATTCACGAGAGTAGATTTTCTTGGCGGATTTTTACTGACAGTCACGGATATAGATGGCGGGCGCTGCTACTACAGTTAACATGGTAGTAGCGCCACTCAGTTCAGCCAATCAGATCATTTGTTTACCGGCTCTGTTGGCGCACCTGGAAGTGAGACAGCTCACTGCTGCTACCGCTGCGAGTTTACCGCTACAGGAGCACAGAGGAAGGGAAACAGTGAGGACAAAATAGCTCCAAACGAAGGGAAGTTAATTCCTCCGTCAGGCAGTTCAAAACAATTTTACCTCATATAGTCTGAACACATAGCATTAATTAATTAATTAATTAATTAATAACGTGAAGCGCCACTATGAAACAAGGCACAGAGCTTTTGCGCAGAATAATTTCCCCAAGTCCGAGCTGAGGGCAAAATGACCGAAAAAAATGCAAACAAATGTTCACTGAAGGCAAAGCGGATTTTTGGGGCAACATAAGACATGTTTTATTGATGGGACAGTTGTGAATAAGTGCTTAAAAGCTGTTGACACATTGTTTGAGGGGAAAACAGAAAGATGAGATGTGTGGAAAAACTCCCAATGTAAGCTTCAACAGCGTGATGCAGCTATTCAGAGAGCACCATGCATATCTGTGGCCATTGATGGTAGCTTGTGTGTGTGTCAGGTTCCTTCAAAAAGATAAGGAGCTCTTTGCTGAGTGGAACACCACTATGAAACACACACAAGAGGAGAGGACATACATGCAGCAATAAAAGACATGCTGACAAAGTCCACTGGTCTCTTTCACCACAGAGACCACCATAAGGTGGTTACCTTTTGTACAAGGTTACTTGTGTACAAGTAAATTACTGGCAGGCCACATGCCCCTTTCTCTCATGAAGAAAGTTCTGTTTGTATTTTTCCTCTGAAAGAGCCAGTTTTTATTCATGCTTTCTCAACATGTTAATGTTTTTTTACTGGAAGTGTAGGCCTTCAGTTGTTTAGGCTGGGATGTCTACAAGAAAAAGGATTATTCAGCTCTTTTGGCACTTTTTTTTTCTTTCAATTCTGACGTTTGTGTGTTCCTCAATCTAACATAAAGGCTTGAAATTTTTTTGCCTTGATCTACTTTTATTTATGGTGAGGTAAATGAGCTAGCTGTGCACTCAGTTAAACATATCCTGCATTGAAAATTGATAATAATTGATAATGTGGAAATAGGGACTGGCTATCAGACAGAAACTGGACTTGGGTTCGGACCTTTTACGAAGAAGAAATTTTTATAACCGGACCTCCATGACAAAAAAATTAATACCCCTGGTCTAGATCAATGACAGAGACAGAGCAACGCAACGCTATGCTCAAATTGAGAATGAGACTTTGGGCTTAGTGTTTGAATGTGGAAAGTTTCACAGTTATGTGTATGGATTGCTAACCTTTACAACAGAGACTGACCATAAACCTTTCATCTCAATCAGAAAAAAGAACCTCAATGACATGTCACCCAGAATCCATGATGTTGGTGTTGCAGCGCTATGACTTTGACCTCATTTACACACCAGGAAAATACATTGTACTGACAAACACTTTGTCACGATCACCAGCTCCAAGCAGTGATGTGCTGGTCAGCCCTGTGTCCGATGATGCTCAGACACATGTAAAAATGGTAACTGCTTCTCTCCCAACAACAGATGTCATGCTGCAGCAAATTGTGTAGGAGACAGCTAAAGATCTGCTACTGCAGAAGGTTACCCACAATATCCAAAATGGATGGTCCAGAGGGGACTGCCCCGGGTTCTACCCTGTGCATGCAGATTTGTGTAGGGTTAATGCTGCCAAGACAAAACAGAATTGTCACCCCACAATCTATGCGTCAAGACATGCTTCAGCGCATCCATGAGGGACATCTGGGGTTAGAAAAATGTAATTCAAGAGAAACAGTTTATTGGCCGGGCATCAGCAAAGATATAGAGAGAATGATACAGCAATGTGAAACATGCCTCAAGCTTCACTACAAGCCTATGTTTGTTGCAGAACTACCCACTGCACCATGGCAAAAGGTGGGCACTGACTTATTTCATTTGCATGGCAAGGACTATCTACTAGTGATTGACTATTATTCTCATTACCCAGAAGTTGCACAGCTATCCAGTACATCAGCACTGTCTGTCATCACACACATGAAACGTTTTTTCTCCAGACATGGAATTCCACAGTGTGTAGTCAGTGACAACGGTCCACAGTATGACTGTAGTGATTCTCAGGAATTTGCAAGAGTATGGATTTGTACATGTCATGTTCAATCCCTTGTATCCACAAGCAAATGGACAGGCTGAGGAGGGGGTCCAGCCTATAAAGAGACTGTTAAAAAAGGAAAGAGAGAGTAATGCTGGTCCTTACTTAGCTTTACTGAGCTACAGAGCTACATCTCTGGACTGTGGAGCATCCCCTGCTGAGCTGCTCATGCGTCGTAAGCTGCGCACCACGCTTCCACACATTCTGACAAACAATGACAACAAATCCTACAACGAGCTGACTGACAAAAGGATGAGACTCAAGCACAGACAAAAGCTGAACTACAACAGAACGGCAAGAGATTTGGAACCAGTGCAGGAAAAGGATGCTGTGAGGATTGAAGGTCCTGAGATGTGGGACAAGAAAGCAACAGTTCTCAGTGAAGTAGGACCCAGGTCGTTTGTCGTTAGAACGGAGAATGAAAAAATGTTAAGACGAAACAGGAGGAGTCTGTTAAAGACTCAGGATGCTGAAGGTCGAATGGAGGAGACAGGATCTGAACAAGTGGATGTTACACCAGCTATGCAATACAGTGAGCCTCCTTCACTTCCCACTGTGACTGCCACACTCAGAAGGTCTACCAGACCCAGGAAGCCTCCTGAGAGGCTCCTCCAACAAGGATAAATCTTGAAATCGATAAGCTGTGAAAGAAAATTGTTGACATTGCAACACAGTTAAAGTTCTAAAAGAAAAAAGAAGTTATGATTCATGTTATTCTCACCTGTTTGGAAGGGGTATGTAATGATAAGTGCTAACAAAGGTGTCACCAGTAGGTGACAGAGTGTGTAACGTGTGAGTGATCCAACAGAAGTGATGAAGAAGAATAAACAGCTATTTGAAGCTAACACAATGTTATAAGTGATGTTTTATTATTAATAGATAAAAACAAGAACATTACAAAGAAAATTCATACCATTGCGTATACCTATATTATATAAGAACTGAAATCAAGAACGGACATCTAGCTCCTTTGCATAGTTTCCCTGATACGGTAATAGCCAAAACTACATGAGTTCTTACATCAGTGGCTGTGGCATTGTACTTCTTATAACAGCTCTGTTTTAGTCACATGATACACACAGGAATTCCGAATTGATAAAAAGAAAAATGAACAAGAAATTGAAGAAAACAAAGGTGGTTTACTATTTTATGTTACTGATTGTTCTCTTCCCATTGCTTAACATTCTGGTGCAATACAGAGTGACATTTGTTCTCTACTGAAGTATTAACAAATGCTCAACCTTTTTTAACAGAGCATGGCTGGACAGTACCAGTGGGGTCCTAACTGCACAGATTCATTCATTCATCTTCAAACCCGCTTAATCCGCAAACGCAGGTCGCGGGGGAGCCTGTGCCTATCCCGGCAGTCTCAGGGCGTGAGGCGGGGGACACTCCGGGCACGACGCCAGTGCACCGTGGAGCCACATAGAAACAAACAATCATTCACACACACTCACTCCTACAGTCAATTTGGGACCGGCCAATCAACCTGAAGCGCATGCTTTGGAGATTATCACAGTGAAATAGACGCTCAGTGATCACCAGTGGTTCATTTATATGCAACTGTTTTGCATCTCTGTCCTCCGCATGTATTCCCATTAATCTGCTAAAGAAGTTTATAGAACTCACTTTCTAAAAAAATACAGAAAATAGAAATGGTTCACGAGAACCTCCAGACTAGGAGGGCACATCTGGACATAGAAATACTGGAACACAAGTTAGAGGTGGATGATGGTCACAGGGGAATCATGTTAACTATTAGAATGTTAACTATTGTAACTACAAAAACTAACTTTGTATTTTTCTGAAATAAAGATGACCAAAGGAAATGTGTATTGCATGTTTTTATTGACCGCCGTGATGGTGGGGATTGTGACTGAAATGATTCTGGTAGATGGTGCCTGTCACTGCCGTCCTGGATAGCAGGAATCATCCTGAGGTTACACAGGGTCTCTCCTGTAATGTATAGTCATTACAGTGGATTAAACAATGGAGACAAGTGAATTGTTGTGCACATCTTTAGGTTACTGACCACGTTATAGTCTGTTGCTCAGGTAAGACTCATCATACACCTGAGTCAGGAACAGACCCAGACCTCCACATCAGAAATGTAGTCTGCAGCATCACACACGATCTGGACAGATGTTTGCATCTGTGATGCAGTTTCTAACATCTTGAAACAGTGTTCAGTCTACATGTACCTTGATGGGAATGTGGGTATGCAGCCAATTACATTGGGAAATCCAAAATGAAATTCAAGTTAATAATCCAATTCAGATGTTGCAGCACAATGCCATTAAGGGAATCTCATTTCAAATTCATTTATCAGATTTCTACATCATTCACCTGCAATCCCTGTGGCGCTCCTCCTTGATAATTTTGATGGGTTTATGTCCAGGGAAATAGAAAAACTTGGGTAAAAGTTTCAAGGTGAGGCGCACTGAGCATCTCCCACATTGTATAGAAAAACTACTGTTTGCAAATAAAATACAAAACTGACCAGAGACCTACACACAGTGCTGCTGCAGATGTGAGGATGGATCAGGTCCTGGATGTGTAATTGATTGGGACGTTAACCGGTACCGATCATAAAGA
The DNA here is from genome assembly GCF_040054535.1 of Antennarius striatus. Lineage (NCBI taxonomy): Eukaryota > Metazoa > Chordata > Actinopteri > Lophiiformes > Antennariidae > Antennarius > Antennarius striatus. The sequence continues at coordinate 13,766,391 of NC_090783.1, read as the reverse complement.
GAACTGTCTCTATATGACGGGACATCTGAATGCAATACAAAAATATATAATCCTTTGTGACTTAATGCTGAACCTTCACAAACGAGATCTTCGTCAAACGAACATGTCATGTTTGCATCTAAAATATCTCTAAAATACAATTTTTTAAAAATAAAACCTTACGTCGGTCAAACTCTCCGGTGTAGCCGCACGAGGGCATAAGCCAGTGACTTATTGTGCTGGTCTCAAGCCCGGATAAATACAGAGGGTTGTGTCAGGAAGGGCATCCGACATAAAACTTTTGCCAAATCAATATGCAAATCGAACATATGACTTCCATACCGGATGGCAGTCGTTGTTTACCTACCAAGTGCCAGTGGAAATTGGACTACTGTTGGTTGGAGGAGGAAAGTGTGTTCGTAGGGAGAGAAGAGGAACGCCAAAAGCAAAGGACTGAGGGTAGGGACGCTGAATGTTGGAACTATGACAGGAAAAGGTAGAGTTGGTTGATGATGCAGAGGAGGAAGGTTGACATACTGTGTGTCCAGACGACCAGGTGGAAAGGTAGCAAGGCTACAAGTTTAGGAGCAGGGTTCAAGTTGTTCTATCATGGTGTGGATAGGAAGAGAACTAGAGTAGGAGTCATCTTGAAGGACGAGTTTGTCAGAAATGTCCTGGAGGTAAAAAGCGTGTCATAGAGAGTGCTAAGTCTGAAGCTAGAAATCAAAGGTGTGAAAGGAAATTCTGGTTGGACTTTGATGAAGTAATGCAGAGCATACCTAAAAGTGAAAGAGTTGTCATTGGTGCAGACTTCAATGGACATGTTGGTGCAGGAAAAAGGTGATGAGGAGGTGATGGGCAGGTTTGGTATTCAGGAGAGGAATGCAGAAAAACAGATGGTGGTGGACTTCGCGAAAAGGAAAAGATCCAGATGCAATTTAAAACTCTCAACACATCAGGTAGTTCTTCCAGAGTTTATTAGTCAGTTTGGTGAGAACACAAAAACCATAAAGGTTTACATGGATGCCCAAGATAACAAAAAAACATGTATAGTTGTGTGGGACATTAGAATCAAAATCAATCTAGACTTCGTAAAAAGATGATAGTATCATAGTATGGTCCAGTCACATTCCTTTAAGTCCAGTAGTACTATGAAAAAAACATCACCTTCCTCCCTGGAAAATTATCGACTGGACCTCATTGCAGCAGGCTGTTGTGTACTCATGACAAAATGATGAAAGCTGTATTCATAGCACTACAATAAATATTTCATCCAAACAACACTGATATATCAGTATACGTCCAAGACATCAGAAGGGGGTGAAATCAACGCCACAAAAATGTGATACAACTGCAAACCTAAATGTATGTACAGTATGGATGAATGCGTGTCAGAGAAGTCATGTTGGTATGTGACATTTATACATTTTGTGTGTGTGTGTGGGGTCTATCTGTAAAGGTAATCAGCTTTTATGTTGGCAGCAATCTCTGCTTCCCACTTGTCTCCATTGTTGAGAAGCTTCTCCTTGTTGTACAACAGCTCTTCATGGGTTTCAGTGGAGAATTCAAAGTTAGGACCCTGAAGGAAGGAAAAAGGTGAGGATGGAGAAGGGACTGAAATTATAAACCAAGAAACTGATGCTCAGTAGCATTGATGTAACTTAGCTTAGCAAGTAAGCTCAACATCTATGCTTCCCCAGTCATTTCTGTATCTCACCACCTTTCCAACCCAACAACATCCCAAGGAGATGCCAGTGGCTTCGCTATGTCATGCAGTAAGTTGCAAGTACATTGGAAATCCAACAATGATGTGACATTATTTCCTTGATACCACATCCTAACACAAATTATTAACTCTTTCCTTCCTAGCAACCATCTTGGACTGATGCCTTATACATGATTTCAGCCATGTGGCCTGAGCTAATATGCCGTAACATAGTTAAGCTCCAAATACATTTTTCCTTCACGTCACACACACAAAAACTACTGCATATCTATCTAGCCACTCTTCAATATTTATGAACACATAGAAAGGAAAAATCTCTCCACAAATTTGTTCCTCATACTCCCCTTTGAAGACTGTTTAGATACGTTTTTTTCTCAAAGATCAGCTGGCCAATAAAGTCCCTACACTTTTTTGATTGAAACAATTTCTTTCTTTTCCGAAATAAACTTGGGGGGAAAGTTTCTGGCGAAAGTCACTTTGAACATGATCTTTATGTCATCCGGTTCTGGTTTGTTGTTCGTAAAGAGAGGTAGACAAGAGGGGAGGTGGAGGTTGAGTCTGAAGGCACGTATCTCAACCTTTGTTAGTTAGCAGAGTCTCAAGGGTAGCAGCCATGGTGGTGGATGGTTGTGAATTTGGCAGCATACGGCATTACTTCATGTTGTTCTTGAGGCTAAGACCTGATTGCACGTTATTCTCTAACAATTTATTAAACTTTGCCTGAGATATCTCCACAGTATTTGTTTCAAAACCAGAAACTATTTGTTTTACTAGAATCAATGTTTAAATTGATTAAATTATTTTCATTCAGAAAACGTAATCATCCTGGACCTTAAACTTTGACTGTAATGAATCAAAACTTATTAAAAAAAATGTAGGAAGTGGTGTATAGCTTTATAGAAATCTTACTTCATTAGTTGAAACTCAAATTTGAATCTTGCTTAAAACAGTGTGGAGACTTAGCCCTAAAATCTGATATGAAAGGGAATCTGATTTATCTGATTTGCCTGCAGTCTGAACACAACCGTTGTGCCATAAGTAAGAGAGAAGACAGGATGACAGTCATCATAAAATGCACTAAAAAACATTTCTGTATGCCAACATATTGACAACCTGCAGACACTCACCGATTCTCTGATCCTAAACATACCTCGACAATGGCATCCACAGGACATGCCTCCTGACAAAATCCGCAGTAGATGCATTTGGTCATGTCAATGTCGTAGCGGGTTGTTCTCCTGCTGCCATCAGCACGAGTCTCTGCTTCAATGGTAATGGCCTGCGGATATGACATTGAGTGACCGACAGATAAACTAGCAGCTCTATCTCAGTGTTCTATAATAATAATATTGGATTACATTTACAGTATTACTGGATTATAAGGCGCACATTTAATGAATGGGCTATTTTATAATTTATTTCATATATAAGGCGCACCGGATTATAAGGCACACATAATAGAAACATGAAATAAATAAAAAAACTAGCAGCTGTAGTTGCGCTTTCTGTCCACTAGAAAGTGAAGAAGCCATCTCTGACCGGGGGGGTTGGGGGGAGGCTGGCAAGAGGGGGATAACCATGGATAACCATGACTTGGATAACTGAGAACCTACACAGACTAGCATTACTATCATCACACGTTTGTCAGTGGTCACTACATAAACCCAACACTAAAGGTGGGCAAACTCTTCCTCTTGTGTTACTTTTTAGCAGGCTTAACTCTATTGTCTGTCTTTAAACTGAACTACAGTATTGCATTTGAATTACCCACAAGCATCACCAACTTTTGGTGTAGACCAGACCAACAAATCATATCAGACCACTGCCATGATTGTAGGGTAGATGTAAGGGTTAGAGTGGTCAGGCAAACTGAGATTATGGATGAGGTGAGTCTCAAGAAAATGTCAGTCAACATAGCATTCTTCAAAAGTGACCAATTTCAAAATTTGTGTGATTGTACCTGAGCAGGGCAGATGGCTTCACAGAGCTTGCAGGCAATGCAGCGTTCCTCTCCTGAAGGGTACCTGAGTGAGTATGATTGCTTTAAATTTCTGATCTCAAATGCTGCACCAAGGACCACATTAATTGTATACAGTCACAATAGATTTGACCTCCTATGGTAGATCAGTTTATCACAAAAGCATTAGCATGTGTGTGTGCACACTTTGAATAGGAGGTTGTATATGCGATATACTACCAAAGACGTTGGTCAACTCCAAAGGCTTCACCACCCTGCAGTATATTAATGTCAAAATCATTCTGAATCAAAATGATGTAGCTTTTTTTGTAGATTTGGTGCTGGCAAGGTGTGGAAGTGAATGTCCATCAATGTCCATTGATTTTTATTGATGCAAAGGAGAACCGAAACATGTCCAAAAAAGGATTACTTCCAAACCTGAAGTTGTCCATTGGGGAAGAGGAAGAACATTTTTAACCAGCTGATATACAAAATGCAAAAAGGAATGTGGTCACTAATGAACTCTTGCTCATGATTTGGTATACTGGGCACCAATTTTTGTCCCATGATAAAGCCTACTCTGCTAAAATATTGTGTCAGATTGTCATTTACTGCCCTTATGATAGATAATTAAACTAAATGACTAATGATACATAATAAAAAACAAAATAATGCTTGTTCTCTTTCTTCTAGAAATAATCAGCAAAGTCACTTTAAGCTCAACATGTTCCTTGTTTCAACAGTTATCCGTTTGGCTCAAAACACAATGTCACAAAATCTGTCAAGACATGCAATCAAATGATTGGACATCGAGTGGTCCTTCTCACCTGCGGAGGGCATGTTCTCCTCTGAAGCGGGGAGACAACGGACCTTTTTCGAATGGGTAGTTGATGGTGGCGGGCTCTCTGAACAGGTAGCTCATTGTCATGCCCAGACCTGACATCACAACATATTATTTTACATGTGAATGAGGGAAAAAAAATCATCTGAAAGTGATGCATGCTGATTACACAGATGAACTTTTTCTCAGAAAAACAGGAGACAAAACACCTTCACTCATGGCACACATTAAATCAGGGACCTACAATGTCAATGTCATCATCTACTTATGAAATGGACTTCGTAAAGCTTTTTTACATAACAAGCTAAGACTGCAAAAACAAATCTGAGCAGCCATATGTTCCAGTTGCAGTGCACAGTAGTGTCTAGATTACTGCACAAGTATGAACACAGTGCCACTTTGAGGGCAGCCACATCAAAAGTCTATGATTGGGGTGGGTTGTGACCTTTAGAATCCGATTCACTCTGAAAACAAGGCCTGGTGTAGAAATCCTGGAGACAGTCTAATTCGTTTAAATTATCCTTAATTTAAATTTGCTGTGATTGAGAATAATACCCCAGATAAATAGCAGAGACCCCTGCATGATTGTGCCATGTGTAATTTTTATGTCGAGTTCAGCTGACCTCTGATTAGTTCTGTCCATAACAGCGTCTGAGAAGCTCGGTCCGTGATGGACTTCATGTCTGTGGGCAGTTCCTGGACATTTACATACTCTGCACAAATAAGCATAATTGAGTGAGACAGCTGGTCTTAGTGAACTACTGTATACACACTGAACCTTTATGTTCAGTGTGTACATAAATAAACAGCTTTGAAAATAAAAGTTATTTTTGAGAATTTAGAAGTCATTCCTTCGTCTCTAATTCATCTTTATTAACAACAATCTAAAACCATGCCAATACTTAACATTTGTCCACATCAGCCAGCTTTGTGAATTCACACATGGACAAAATTGTTGGTAGCCCTTTCTTAATGAAAAAAACACACCCCACAATAGTCACTGAAACAACTTGTAACTGACAAAAGTAATAATAAATAAAATGTTACTGAAAATTAACCAATGAAAATAAGACATTGGTTAAACAGAATAATTTCAAAAAATGAACAAATGAAACACGTCCCCATAAAAATTATGGTACCCCCAGAAAAGATTGAAAATAACTTTACCATCAGGACATGATAAACTCAGACTTGTCCTCCAATTATTAACCATTAACAATCTTGCATTCAGTCACTGCCTATTAAAAGGGTGACAAATAGTCACTGTGCTGTTAAATAATATGGTGTTTACCACACTGAACATGAACCATCGCACCAGTGTGGAACATGCTTTTTTTGTTGTACTAGAATAAAGTGTAATTGCGCATCCACTACAATAGTGGGCAGCGGCGCTCTCATTATCAGAGTTTGTCCAGGGAGTACAGTACACCCTTGTTCTTTGCAGTTAATGCATTCCAGGAATCACACGTGATTAATGAATTCTGCAATAGAGCGACAATTTATCTTATTATTTACGGTAATTGAAACGTTTACTACCCTCCCCAGACTGATATTAAACCACCTTCTATATGTATTACCTTTTTCCACACACTTATCGACTGTTTAAAGCACTTTTGAGTCTCATGTAAGTCTGAGACTCAAGGTACCGAGCGCATTTCCGGATGCCGTCAGCCAATAGAATGCACATACAGTATCATGTGACTGCCTACCAAAAATCCGTGAGGAGTTGAAGTCACAAGCTTTGATGTGCGAGGGCACACAGTATATAAGCTCTACGGTGTAGGTTTAGGTGATATGAAGTGCAGTAAACAAACCCTCAAAAATCAGCATGAAATTTTTTTAACAGGGATGAAAAGAAAGGCGGAGAGAGACGAAGATAACGACACAAAAGCAAGTCACCCGAAAGCTGAAACGAAGAACTATGAGGGAACGTCTGTAGCACTAGGATCTGTGACTACAGATCGGTGTGTTTACTGTGTCTAAACATGCTGGCAGAGGACAGAATGAAGCCTAATAAATTAAGGCAGAACTTAAAGTCATTACACCCCAATCACGTTGATAAGCCGCTGGAGTTTTTTCAGCAAAAACGCGCCAAATATTGCCAACAATCATTGCCTTTTGTGAATGCTACTTCAGTAAACCAGCGAGCTCTGTTAGTATCATATAAGGTGGAGCACTAAATTTCTCAGTGCAAAAAACCACTCACCACAGCTGGAGCTGAAACACTGAGCAGAACCTGAAAGTTCAGTATGATGCTTCAAACCAAAAGCTGTGCACTGCCTAAACATGCTCATTGTAGCCATTAATCCTGATTTTATTTGGATTAAAAGGAAAAAAAACAGCAGAAAATGTATTATTCATTTTTATTTCGTATGTTAAGGTCAGTCATCTTCAGATTACCACCGCTATAACCACCGTAGCGGGTAGCGGGGAGCCGGAGCCTATCTCGGCAGCATAGGGGGTGAGGCGGGGGACACTCCTGGCACGACGCCAGTGCACCGCGGAGCCAAACACAAAGACATACAACCATGCACACACACTCATTCCTACGGGCAATTTTGGAACGGCCAATCAACCTGAAGTGCATGCTTTTGGAGGTGGGAGGAAGCTAGAGAACCCAGAGAGAACCCACGCAGAAACGCCACCGTGCCGCCGTATGTTAAGGTGTTTTACATATTGTGTTCCTGAGTTAGTTACTGAACTGTATTTGAATTTGCTATAATTTATTGATTTTATTTGATTTTTCAGTATCAAATGGTGTAATAAGTTGGTCGAAAATGTTTACAGTTTAAACAGGTTTTTTTTTTAATTTTAGGCAAATGGATGCACTTAAAAATGTTTTCTGCTATAGACTAAAAAATGATAATAAAATTATTCTCTGCCAGATACTGAACTATATATATTTTTTGTTTTAATTTTAATAAGGATACGATGTTATGTAGTGGTGTACTTATAACAATTTTATACACAAACAATATTATTTATAGTCGCGGCAGAGGGGGGGGGCGCAAACTGTTTTCTTTTGCTGTGGGAGTGAAACAGAAAATAATCATATTAAATAATTGTATTAAAGAAACACTTAAAATCACTTTAAACATTCTATAAGAGTGTGGGGAAAGGTAATACAGCTATATGGTGGTTTAATATCAGTGTGGAATAATTACATAGTTCGTCGCTATATTGCGGAAGTTCGTTTTTTGCGGGTGGTTCTTGAACGCAATAATCGTGAGTAACGAGGGATTACTGTATATGCAAAAATGAAGCACACTAATGAAAGAACACTGTCCGTACTGTGAAATATGAAGGAGGCCCGGTTATGTTCTTGGGCTCCTTTGCTGCATTGGGCAAGGTCAATGAAAGCTAAACACTTTTAAGGCATTCTGGAGAGAAATGTGCTGCATAGTTTAAGAAAGCTAGGTTTCAGTCAAACAGGATACAAGACTGATTTAGAGCAAACACTAGACTATTCTGAAGTGCTTGTCAGTGAAACTCTTCCAGCTAAAATGGAAGTTACTACTTCTCTGAAGAATTGTGAATTACGGACACGGTGTGATCAGTTGTTTCTCTTTAATACATAACGTTATGGAGAGCACCACTTTGAGAGTGTTACTTCGACAATTGTAATGGCATTTGGTCTTCTACGCCTGTTCAAGCTCATCTCAACAAAAGATTTACATTTTACGACATTCAGATGCTTACACATGACTTCGAGAAGGGGTTATCAAACTTTATCACCAACTTTATCTACAAGTTTCTCCCAAAACTTTAAGACAAACATTTTCTCACAAATCCTACTGAACATCTGTGGAAGAAGCAGAAAAATGTCATCTGAAGAAGGCACCTTTCAAATCCAACTGAAGCAGTTTACTCATGAGAAGTGGGATAAAATACCTGTTGACAGGTGTAGAGGCAAGGATTTACTTTTCACTTGGGCTGGTGGTTGTGGCATATACTGTATGTGTGGGTGTGTTGGTGCATGAGATTGATTGCCTGATGAATATCATCTGTGCTTGGCCGCGATTGTTTTTGCTTAGTACAGACAGAGTTTGAGGTGGGGTGCCGATATTCCTGTTGAACGCAAAGACGCAGAGTAAGAAACGCAAAGAGTAAGGAACACAAAAAGCCAAAATGCAAAAGGTAAAAGGCAAAGACGCAAAAACGCAGAGCAAAGACGCAGAGGTTATTTTCCATCTTAGTCTAGTCCAGTCATCGTCCATCTGCACAGAATGTATTTCTTACATGGAAATGGTAAATTAAACATCCACAGCTACAATAATGCCTCAAGTTTCATCCTTGGACTCAGCATGTCAGAGAGAGCCCCGCTCTCACCCTCTCAGTGAATAAATTTGGGTTTTGATAGTCACAACAACAGGTGTACAAGTCTCACAGATAGTTACAGAAATATTTAACAAAATATTAAGTTAAGTATAACATATTTTTTGTCCGGGCCTGTTTCATTTGATTTGTTTTTTTTTTTAGTCTGTTGAACCATAATTAAAAAGCAATGTCTGATTTTTATTGGTTAATTTTCAGTAAATTTGTATTTACTTTTCTCAGTTTCAAGTTGTTTCAGTGACCAACAATTTTTCATCGTATTTACCATGAATAACTATACCCTAAAATACTCCATTACGAACATCAAATTGCAACATCTTTGTCACTTATTCACTGCTACTTAAGTTACAGTTGCAATACTCACACATATGGAGTATGTAGACGTGATAGCATCTCATTTATGATAAATCTGTCAATTATTTAATATTTCAGTTAAGAAGAAGAAATAGAGAAAGATAAATAAAAAGAAGAAGCTGCTGCTTTTATTGGTCATGTACAACAAAATTTTAAGGTCAGTTGGAGAGTTGGTCCTGAGCTGCTAGCGCGCCGCCACTGCGGGCCAACATAACCTAATGTTCCCAAAACTTTAAGAATATTACATAATTGGAGCATATTAAAAGTAATATAAGAATTTTTTTGGTCTTTCTGACCAAAATGTTGAATTCATGATGTTTCATTCTCAGTGTTGATTTCAGTGGTCAGAGCAACTCCTTGACACTAGATCACCAAAGTTTACAAAAGGAGACTAATCACTGATAATCCAACACAATTTTTTTTTTAAAATTTCATATACTGGTTTGATTCCCAAAGGGAAATTAAGAAAACACAGTCTAGTTACTAGTTCAAACACATGCATACATATATTAGTGAGTAGCACACACATATATACACAAAGGGGCCTGCAGGCATGCAAGGGAGGTAGAGTGACAGGCAGCTCCTTCTTGGTGCGCCTCAAATGAACTGTGTTTGTTGTGTGTTGCAGCGGAACTTACTGAATCCTTCCCTTTGTGTGGACACACTAAAGGACCTCAGATTATGCCTGGCAACTAAAGTGCCTGAAAGTAGAAAAATCAAAAATTGCATTATGAAGCATCCATTACATAGTACATAAAGTAAGTATTCACACTTGATGACACACTGTGACTGATTGCAAATATCTGCAAATATCATCTGCAAACATCATAGTCCATGGAGATTCCTGTCTAACCTCGTCTGTCAGTCTGGCCATCACCATAGCGAACAAGAACGGGGTCAGAGCTGATCCCTGATGCAGTCCCACCTCCACCTGTCACACCTACAGCACACCTCACCGTTGTCTTACAATCCTCAGACATGTCCTGCACCACTCTAACATCTCTGCCACTCCAGACTTCCTCATACAATACCACAGTTCCTCTCTGAGCACCCTGTCATAAGCTTTCTCCAAATCTACAAAAACACAATGCAGCTCCCTCTGGCCTTCTCTGTACTTCTCTATCAACATCCTCAAAGCAAATACTGCATCTGTAGTACTCTTTTTTGGCATGAAACCATACTGCTGCTCACAAATGTTCACTTCTGCCCTTAGTCTAGCTTCCACTACTCTCTCCCATAACTTCATTGTATGGCTCATCAGCTTTATTCCTCTGTAGTTGCCACAACTCTGCACATCTCCCTTGTTCTTAAAAGTGGGCACCAGCACACTTCTCCTCCATTCCTCAGGCATCTTCTCACTATCTAAGATCCTGTTGAACAACCCAGTCAGAAACTCTACTGCCACATCTCCTAGACACTTCCAAACCTCTACAGGTATATCATCAGGACCGACTGCCTTTCCACTCTTCATCCTCTTCAATGCCCTCCTCACTTCATCCTGACTAATCTTTGCTACATCCTGGTCCACAACAGTAACCTCTTCTAGTCTTTGTTCTCTCTCACTTTCCACGTTCATCAACTCTTCAAAGTACTCTTTCCATCTTCCCATCACACTACAGGCACCTGGCAATAGACTTCCATCCCAATCCTTAATCATCCTAACCTGCTGCACGTCCTTCCCATCTCTATCTCTCTGTCTTGCCAACCTGTATAGATCAGTCTCTCCCTCCTTACTGTCAAACCTAGCATACAAGTCATCATAAGCCCCTTGATTGGCCTTTGGTACCTCTACCTTCACCTTACGCTGCATCTCCCTGTACTCCTGTCTACTCTCCTCAGTCCTCCCAGTGTCCCACTTCGTCTTAGCTAACCTCTGTGTATACACCCCAGTACCTCCTCATTCCACCACCACGTCTCTTTCCCTACTTTCCTTCCAGATGACACACCATGTACTCTCCTTCCTGTCTCTCTGATCACATTAGCTGTAGTTGTCCAGTCATCTGGAAGCACCTCCTGACCACCCAGAGTCTGTCTTAACTCCTCCCTAAAAGTCCGGCAACACTCTTCCTTTTTCAGCTTCCACCATTTCGTCCTCTGCTCTGTCTTTGTCCTCTTCATCTTCTGTCTTTGTCGTCCTCATCTTCCTCACCACCAGAGTCATCATTACCAGTTAGTAATTTGTTGTGCATGTTCTATCTGCTAAAGAAAAAGTTGTGCATGTTCTATCTGCTGAAGAAAAGGCAGCATAGGCTATTTTTTGCATTCACTTTTTGTCTATTTTAACTCATTGACTGCCAGACACTTTCAGCGCGGACAGCTCCCCAGTGCCAGAGATTTTGAGCATTTTCACTGAATTTTGAAGGCCCACCAAATAATCATTTTTTAGGCTACATAAACATTCCACATATCACCCGAAACTTTAGACTGTCTTCTTTCATCAGAAAAAAAAATTTTGTTTCTAGCATCTATGTGTGTTTAGTTATTGCCCGTAGAACACAGGGTGGTTTCAGCAAAAACAGCTGATTTTGACCAGAAAACGGAGATAATGACGTTTTACTGCAGAGAAGCAAATTCAAGCAAAACTCCAACATCAAACTTCTGAAAATACTTTTACTTATTGAAACAATGCAAACAACATTAGAAAAAACATTTTTGATGAACAAATGATTTTATAACAATTTTGAAAATTAGACAAAACATAACAAAGTACATTCATTTCACCCTCAACTGTCAGAACCATTTACAGGTGAGTATGTGTGGGTGTAATCAATGATATTTTTTTTTAGTGTGATACACAGTAAAGCATTCTCCTGCATGCAGGGGAATACGACAGGCCTTGCACCATATCCTGGTCTCACTCCTCCCACCCCTTCTAACACACACCCGACATTTTCTTGAGGGATGTGCCTTCTTTGTGGTGGCCCTCAAACGTTCCAGCTTGTGCCTGGACATCAGGCCATCGAGTCTGCCTTCTGGGTCTCTGTTTCTGACTGACCTGGTTTGCAGCACGTCTTCGACCTCCATCTCCTCGCCCTCCTCATGTGACACGTACCCCTTTTCAGTCCAGGACCTTGCAATGTCCTTCATGAAATCAAGGTGCGATTTCTTGATCCCTGGGTTCCTGGACCTGAACAACACATAGGCGTTGTATACACAAATCTGGAACAAATAGGCGACAAACTTTTTTGTCCAGTTTTGAGTTTTCCTAATGAAGGGGTAGTACGCAATGTTCTGGTCTAGTTTGTCCACCCCATTCATGCAGGAATTGTACTGAACCACACACTCCGGTTTGAGCTGTGCCACTTTTTCCCGCTGACCCTTCTGCCACACCTCCACCCTCTGCATCCTGTCGTTGTGGCAGGTTGTTATCATCCTCACCAGGCGCTTGTCCTGCCAGGCCAAGACCAGTACCCGGCCGTTGTGTCGCACCACCTTCCCCTCCTCACCCAAGTCTGTCTTTGACGGCTCCCTGATGATCTGTGGTTCGCCACGGTTTTTCCTGAGGGTTCCACAAACATTAGTCTTTTTTTTACACAACTGCTCACACAGTTTTACAGAATTATAAAAATTGTCCATGAATATTGTGTACCCCTGCTCGGTCAGGCGGTCAAGGAGGGAGAACACGATGTCTGGGAGTGTGCTCGGCTGGCCAACATAAGGCAACATATTGTAACAATAGCCAGTCCGCGAGTCACACAAAATATAAGATTTGATGCCATATTTGACTGGCTTCTGAGGGTTGTAAACCCTGAAGTTCAAGCGGCCACGCCACTGCAACATCCCCTCATCAATGCAAATGTTTTCATGAGGCTGATACAGCTCTTTGAATTTGGAAATAATAGAATCAAGGACAGGACGCACTTTATAAAGTTTATCTCCAGCATCCTGTGAGGCATTGTCATTGAAGTGGAGAAACTTCCCAATTAGCTGGAACCTGTTGCGTGGCATGGTGTTGTTGAAGTACGGAATGGCTTCCATTGGATCCTCACTCCAGTACATGCTGACGCTGGGCTTCTTTATGTAGCCGGTGAGGAACGTAAGACCCAAGTATTTTTTGAGCTCTGGAACTGTCACCGGTTTCCACACCCTCTCTCTGGAGTGTGGCAGAGCTTCAGGATGTGCCAGTATAAACTGCCGTGCGTACAGGTTGGTCTGAGACGCAATGTGACCCAGCAGCTCCTCAGTCAGAAACAGCTGCATGAAGTCAACCGGCTGGTCTGAATCCAGGTCTGCAGCCGCATTCTGGGGACCAGGGGTTGCCACGAATGGGAACTTAGTGGGTTTCCAGCCATCATGACTCCAAACACCTGCATCCACCTCCAGTGATTGGCGTCTCCTCGCACCTCTCCCTCTAGCAGGTGCACGTCCTCTACTCGTTTTAGGGACTGTAAAATATAGAAATATACAATTTTACTCTATATATATATGCATGCTTGAAATAAGTAGGATATCATTTTACACTAAAATATAGAAATATACAATTTTACACTATATATATATGCATGCTTGAAATAAGTGGGATATCATTTTACACAACATATATATATATTATATACACACATGCCTGAAATAAGTACCATTCTACAAAACACACACACACACATATTATACATATATACACACACTTGCCTGAAATAAGTACCATTCTACAAAACACACACACACACACACACACATATTATACATATATACACACACTTGCCTGAAATAAGTACCATTTTACACAAAAGAGTAATACATTCATAGATGGGGAACAGCTTATGCGGGATGGAGGGCCGACACGTGATTTTTACATCATGTAACAAAGTAGCAAAATAGTTACCTTTGCTCCTCAGATCCTCCGTGGGCTCCCACGGGTCTGGGGAGGACTCCCTGCTGCTTTCTGACGGAATCCAGTCAGATGACGAGTCCGGGTCCGGTTCAGAGTCAGAACCGTCGCCGGACAGACGCAGCGGAGAACTCTCCGCAGCGGCGCTCCCACGTGGGACGCCGCCGAACTGCGGGGCCCCCCCGCTACAACCCGCCACGCTTTCCTCGCCTCCGATCCGGTCTTCAACCTCCTTGGGTGCATCTCCTGCCCCCCGATCCTTACCGCTGTCGCTCATTTCCACAGCAGCTACACCGCCAGACAAGCTCTGTGCCAGTGTGAGCTGCTTGAACCTGCCTCCTCCACATGCTTTCGCCTTGCGCTTCGCCATTTTGCTCTCCACTACTGCCCCAACACCGACGCTTCTTCGTCGTTTTATCTGGTGATCTAGGGTGTGAAACACTGCCCCCGACCGGAATAAATGGAATACAAGGCTGAAAATCACACAGAATGTGCGAAACGCTTTGATCTAACGTTCCCTATAAAAAACGCCTAAGACGAAATATGACGTCTTTGGCACTCAACGTTTGGATTCTATAAGACGAAATATGACGTCTTTGGCACTCTGTGAGTTAATTGTAATTCCGGTTAGAGCGCCCCTATCAATGGGGGAAAAAAAACACACAGAATAGCCACACCTTTGTATGAGCCACATGGTTCAAAACCTTGGAAAAAGTAGCAGCTTATCATCCAGAAAACACGGTACTTATATTGAATTTAAATTCAAAAAACTGTATTAGTCCCCAAAGGGCAATTGAAAGCACATAAAGTAGGATAAGTGTAAAACTGCAAACATACAGTGTAAACATAAACAGTGTAAACATAAACAACAAAAATGAATAATTAAATGATAACATAATGATAAATGATAATGATAATGATAAACAAATGATAACATAAATACTACGTTTATGTTAAATAATAATTAAAAACCCGAGTTAGTTCAGAACCTAGTGAGTTCTAAACTTATTTAGTACAAAACCTGGTAAGTTTAGAACCTAATTATTTCAAAACCTTAAGGGTTAGTCAGTTCAGAAACTAGTTAGTTTAAAACCTAGTTAATTATTTCATTCATTAATTCATTCCTTCATTCATTCATCTTCTAACCACTTTGTCCACAGTGGCGGGTCATGGGAAGCTGCAGCCTATGCCAGCTGACAAAAGGGAGTGAGGCGGGGGAAACTGCGGGTGCGATGCCAATGCACCGCGGAGCCACACAGGCTGTGTTCAGACTGAAGGCATACTGGACATCCTTCCAAATCTGATTTTTAGGATTGACTGTTCACACTGTGTTTAGCAAGTGTCCAAATGCGTTCTGCCTCTGTTCAGACTGGGCCACATTATCGGCCGATCTGACAGGTTGCCTTAACAACGACGTTGGGTTGGAGGCATCGTTCAGTGCGTAAAAATGCTTTAAGTCATATAATTATATATATATATGTATAGAGTATTGGCGGTATCACTGTCTGGTAGAGGTGGAGAAAATTTCACACATACCAGACGCTGTCAACTTCTTTCACTTTTTACCGCTCCATAATACGCTACGCTTTTCCTTCTGGCGCCTTGCTCTCGTGTCGCGGATATGACGTCACGGTCTGCCATATCCGATCCGATTTGCACTTTTACACTTATTTGGAGCTGTTCAGACTGAAGACACATCTGTCCATATCCAACACAAAACTACCCCCCGAATGCAGTTTCAGTCCATCCCACAAATATCGGATATCATGTGGTATGGGACTGTTCAGACTACAAACGAGGTATGCAATATCAATCTGGATAGGCTAATAATCGGATATAGGCGACCAGTCTGAACAAGGCCTTAGGGGCACAGACAAACATGCAAGAACACACTCACACCTATGGTCAATTTAGGACCGCCCAATTAAACAGAAGGACATGTTTTTGGAGATGGGAGGAAACCAGAGAACCCGGACAGAACCCAAGAAGACACGGGGAGAACATGCAACCTCCCCAGAGCGGGACGCAAACCCGGAACCGCCTTGCTGTGCAGAGACAGCGCTACCCACTGCACCACCATGCCACCCTTAGTTATTTCAAAACCTAGTTAATTTATAAACCTAGTTAGTTCAGAAACTGGTTAGTTTAAAACCAAGTTAGTTATATCAAAATCTAGTTAACTTAAAACCTGGTTAGTTTGTTCAAAACCTAGTTAGTTTAAAACCTTGTTAGTTTGTTCAAAACATAGTTTAAAACTAGTTTATTCAAAACCGAGTTAGTTAGCTTGAAACCACAGTTAGTTCAAAACCTTGTTAGTTTAAACCTAGCTAGCTGGTTTAAAACCTAGTTAGTTCATGACATAGTGAATAATAATAATCATAACAATTATAATTTAACATAAACAGTGTAAACATAAACCATGTAAACATAAACCATGTAAACATAAACAGTATAAACACACAAACAATTACATAACATATTTAACATAAATACTTTATGTTAAATAAAATTTCAAAACCTAGTGAGTTAGTTTAAAAACTAGTTAGTTTAAAGCGTAGTTAGTTCAAAACCTAGTTAATTTAGAACCTAGTTAGTTTCAAAACCTAGTGGGTTACTTAGTTCAAAAACTACTTAGTTTAAAACCGAGTTAGTTAGTTCAAAACCTAGGTAGTAATAATTTAACAATTAAATAACTTAACATAAACAGTGTAAACATAATGTATGACTGCCATACAATTTAGTCATATACAGCAGTGGTCCCCGACCTTTTTTGCACCACGGACTGGTTTCATCTAAGACAATATTTTCACGGACCGGTCTTCATTTGCTCGATAATCGAGCAAGCCAGGACAGCTGTAGACTAATAATAAATCATCCACTGTGGTTTTATGTAAAATGCAGACATCAACAGACAATAAATAAACTTTTTTTCATGAATTGATAATCAACATCTTTGTAAACGAAATAATTGTAAGACATAATTATATTAAAAACTCGATTCAAGTGACTGCACTGATGAGGTTTATTTTGAAATACAGTGGTACCTCTACTTACGAAGTTAATTGGTTCCGGAAGAAATTACGTAAGTAGAAAATTACGTAGAGACACGTTTTCAATGTAAATGCCCTAATCCGTTCCAAGCCCACAAAAATTCCGACATAGATGTTTTATAAAGCATAAAAATGGATGGAAATGGAAGCAGAGTTATCGATACTTTTTGGGCGATCTCGGGATAATCTGCCCCGACTTTAATCCAGACCACTGGCGCAGTTGTGGGCACTTAATTTAGGGGTAACCTGTCACATGACCAAGACCTGTCAAGCCAGACAGACGCATGCAATTGTCTGTGCGTCATTCCGCACAGACGTCACTCCGAAATAAATAAAACGGATGTAAATTATTTTTTCTTTCTGTGCGGCCCGGTATCAAATGACCCACGGACCGCAACCGGTCCGCGGCCCGGGGGTTGGGGACCACTGATACACAGTATGACTAAACATCAATAATGACTATGATGACGTCATGAAACAGACTGCCATGAAATCAGTCATAGCATTGTTCTTTGCTATGATTTAGTTGGATCCAGGTTTAAAGCTGTACAAGTTGCAAATGCAGGAATATAATGTTGTAATCTATTTATTTTTTAAATGCAATTATTATTGTTGGAGTATTTAGGTGAGCACAATTTAAAATTAACGGGGTAGGGTTAGGCCACTACAGCTGATAAGTCTTACCTGGCCTTGACAAGGAGAAAAGTAAGGGCAATTTTGCAGCCATCACACGTTGGAAGCTGAAATCAGACCATAAATAATCAGGAACTGTTAAATATAACAACTGCATCAATGTTTATATATCAGTCAAGTCTAAAATTGCTGTAAAGCATTGAAGTACACCTTTCACCATCTGGTATTATCTCAAAAGGTATAAGCTTGATTGTGACGAATGCTAACACTGAATGTTGCAATTGAATGTTTGAGATTGGAATACAATCTTTGTCCAACTTGCTGCAAACAAGAAAAACAACATTCTCACTAGCATTGACAATGTATTGACATTTGTAAACTGTACAAATCACATGTAATGTGATGTTTTATATTTTCATTTGGACAGCATTCATATGTTTCTAAATAAGATATGCATCTGATTCCTGCTGATGTGACAGCAGTGTGAACAGTAAGATCTAAATTTATGGGGTTTTTTCCCCGAAAAAAAATTGTCACTTCAATCATCAGCAAAAGTGGAGGAAGCCCATTACAAACTTGCAGCAATAACATCTGAAAGATATGAGGGTGCAAATGTAACTAATAAATGGGATATTTCTCCAATCAGATCATGTTTTGCCCTCTCCCTGTTAGCCTCAAGAGTTAACTACTACTTCTTTTCCTTTCGGCTTTTCACTTCAGGGGTCGCCACAGCGAATCAGTTGCAGCCTCAAGAGTTAACTAACCTTTGCATTTACATTTTAAAACATTCATTCATACATCACTAATTCGTTCATCTGATGACTGTGTTGTGCCAGTACCATTACTAGTTGTTCAGCGACACGATTGTTGTAAATGTGGTACAAGGTACATGGTATAAGTCTGTTCACATTGATGTTAGATTCGGGTCACATACAGTACATAACTGGAAATGTAAGAGAATTAAGTACGTATTTTTGACTAAGGCTGTGAACTCATTTTCCATTGTTCGGAGTAGAGGCACAGCACACTGACTTTTACCAGTTTTCCGGCAAGTGCTAATTTGAGTTCTTGACCTGAGACAACTCCGACGCATGACTGACTAGCCATGTCTGGCGCCTAATTGTGAACACATAACTATTTCCAATACAATTATATTTCAGACGTTCAACAGCGCACATTACGGTTGTCAGTAAATTACGTGTGATTCGGTGAACGCCAAGACTCACTGCTAAATTAAGCTTAAAGCCAGATTAGCCACATTAGCACAAAATGTCCGTCAAGGACATTTATACAACGGGGGCTCGGGATGGTTTAAGGGTAATTCTAAGTCATTAAAATCAAAATCAATTTACAGTGAATATAGTTCAACTTGACTCGACGTACTACAACTTGTTGCGACATACGTTTGAATTATTTTAATGTTTTTAAATTAACCTACCTGTCGCTATTTGGCCTTCTTAACCAGAACAGCGGAAGCTTTACGGAACGGACCCGTGTAGACAGGAAGTTGAAAGACGTGATGACGCCATGGACGCGCGACTTACGTTCCAGACATGTTTTTGTTTTTTTATTCAAACAAACATAACAAAAAAAGATTAATAAAGTTAAAATAAGAGGTCGATTTAGTTTTGAGTTAAGGCATTTATATAGTCTATTACATTCAGTGCTTGTTTGGTTTTAATATACCTCAGTAATTTTTTCCTAGTTTTTTAATTAATTTACGTAAACACAAAATAATGGTCTCATTTTCATAAAACAACACTTATGTATATGTTGTTTGGCCAGAATAATTATGGTATTATATATATTTCCCCTTTTTCTACCCTCCAGTAAAACACCAAATTTAATAACATCATAACTTAAATTAGGTGAATTTGAATCATTTTCAGATACACAGTTTTGGAAAGATCTCCAAAAGGTTTTCACATATTCACACTCCAAAAAAAAAGATGTTCCAATGATTCAGTTTAAGATTCACAAAATGTACAGTCATTTTTTTCAAACTTAAATCTCTGTCTAAGAAATTCATTACAGGGGTAAATATCATTTATTATCTTCAGATGAGTTTCTTTAGTTTTGGGCAAAACTGGAAGGGAAAGGTATCTAGTTCTGATTTTTTTAATCTGATCTTCTGAAAACTGTTGCAAAATATTTCTCCTTTTCAGTAGGAGGGGGAAAAGTTTGTTTGTGACAGCACCTCTTATAATTTTGTTTGTACATTTCTTTTCTGTGAAGTTTAGATCATTAATAAGAGGTAAGGGAAAAGACGGAATTACTTTATCATATGATAGCATACCTTTTATTGTGTTCAACATTGCATCAGGGATTGCTCTTGTAATTTCCAAGTGTTGTTATCTAGTGCAATTAATGTTATATTTGTTAATAAAATCAGTGTAATTCAGAAGATTTCCTTCTGAGTCCATTAAGTGTACAACAGACCAGATATCCTTTTCCAACCAGTCACCAAAACATAACGATTTTCTCTTAGACAAAATGTACCTGTTATTCCAAATTGAAGAATTATGAGGGGTAAAGTTATGTTTGAAGGCCAATTTCCAGCAAAGGAGGACTTGTTGATGAAATCTGGACAATTTAATGGGTAACTCAGAAACAAAAAAAATCACGTTTTAAAAGAAATTCAATGCCACCACATTTACTGAATGTTTCAGAAGGAATATTGTACCATAGCCTTACTGTTACAGATAAATTGTTGAAGCCATTTTAGTTTGATCATACCATTCATCGCTTCAAAATCAATTACATTTAAACCTCCATCCTCAATTGTTTTCACTGCATCATTTCTCCTAATATAATGATGCTTGCTTTTCCACACAAAGTTGAGAATAATTTGATTAATTGATTTAATAAGATTATCTGACATAGCTAAAGAAAAGGCAGGATACGTTAATCTAGACAATATTTCTACCTCAGAAATCAAAACTCTTACAAAAAAGGACAGATCCCTTTGCAGCCAAGATAAAAGAATGGATTTACTTTTTTTTTATAAAAGATTCGAAGTTCAGTTGTTCTCTAGCTTTTAAATCTTTTGTTATTATTACTCCAAGATATTTTACTTCATTTATTACAGGGATGTTATACAGCTCAGTCAATGGGTGGTTATGAATTGACATTAACTCACATTTTTTAAAATTCAAATATAACCCAGATGCTTTTGAAAACTTTCCCACAGTTGTGATTATCAGTGGGATCTGCTCTGAGTGTTTGATGAAGACAGCTGTATCATCTGCAAGTTGAGTAATTGACAAATGATGACTAAAACATTCAACGGCTCTATTTCTGTACAGTACTATGTTTAATGTAAATACCAAGAAGTTCTGCAACTAAAATAAATAATAAAGGAGAACAAGGGCAGCCTTGGCGTATACCTCGTTTAACCTCAAACCTTTTAGTTGTGCCTTGAGGGAGGGAGACAGAGCTATTTATTCCACTGTAGATCATGTCAATTGTCTTAATAAACTTTGAGCCAAATCCAAAACATTTTAGTGTTTTCATAATGAATGGATGTTCCACTGAATCAAAGCCTTTATAAAAATCTAGAAAGAATACAAAACCTTTGTCTTCAATGAGATAATTATAATCCAACAGGTCTAACACCAGTCTGATGTAGTTATGTATAGACCTCTCTTTAATAAAACCTGATTGGCTTTCACTAATTATTTGGTCTATTCCTGTTTTCAACCTGTTAGCTAAAACAATAGTAAATTACTTATAATCTACATTCAACAAGGTTATAGGTCTTAAGTTATCTATATGCCTTTTATCTTTCCCAGGTTTAGGTAAAAGAGTGATTATCCCTTGTTTCATGGTTGATATTAAATCATTGTTTTCCATACATTCCTTCAAGGCATTAAATAATAGATCATTTATTGACTCCCAGAAAAATTTGGAAAAGTTTGAGGTCAAACCATCTTGGCCAGGTGATTTATTTGGTGCCAAGTGTTTTACAGCCGTGTCCAGTTCTTTTATATTGAACTCTGAGTCACATATTTCTTTGAATTCTAAGTCTATCTAGGAATATAATGTTGGATACTGACTATGAATAAGTTAGCATCAACTTGTGAATAGGATGAGGGGTATAATTTAGAGTAGAAGCGATAAACCTCTTCTGAAATTATTTTTGTATCAGAATATTCACTATTGTTTACCATCAGGGTGTTAATACTATTTCTCTCTTGTCTCTTCTTTTCGAACCCAAAAAAATAGGAAGTATTTTTCTCACCCTGCTCAATCCATTTAGCTCTAGATCTTACATAAGCTCCTTGTGCTTTTTTAGTAAATAAGATATCCAAATTGGTTTGTAACTCTACCAACTTTATAGTGTCTTGATCTAATAAAAAAAACATTTTGGCTGTATTTGTTAAGCTCTTGCCCCAATTTAAGCTCAGTTTCCCTTTGCTGTTTACGTAGGGTTTTGTTGAATTTAATAGATAAACTTCTAACCTTAAATTTAAAATACTCCCATTTTCTGCAGTAGGAATCAATTTCGTTATCATTAATAATTTCATCAAATAAAGATTTGACTTCCTCCACATATTCTTCATGATTCAGAAGTTCAGCATTAAATTTCCAATAACCCTTCCTTCTTGTAAGGTTGTGCGGTTTCAGTGTAATATTAATTACACAGTGATCTGTTAAGGGAGCGCCAGATATTGAAGATTCTCCTACTAAATTTGTGATTTCTGGAGAGGTAAGCCAAAGATCAATTCTTGACCTAGCACGGCCATTTGGTTTTATCCAAGTGAATTGCCTACTGTCTGCATTGTTTTCTCTCCAAACATCCACCAAAGAGTTGGCATCAGTGAAGTTCTTCATCAGTTTGTTGTGATGAAAGGTATCGTAGGTAGAGGGACATCTATCTAACCATTCATCTATTACCATATTAAAATCTCCCCCCACTAAAGTGAAACTTATAGCAAACGATTTTTTGTAATCAGAGATGTCATCTGTGAGCGTTTGTAATAGTAATTTAATTTGGGTGGAATTGTTATAACCATAGATATTAATCAAAATCAAAAGTCCCTTCTAAGTTTACTACTGCAGTGATCCAGTGACCATTGTTATCACATTTAGATGTTATTAATGTACCAGGGAACCTATAAAAACATACTGTATAGCCACACCTCCAGATCTGTTACTGCCATGAGAAAAAATAATCTTGTCCCCCCACTGATTCTTCCTAAGTGTAACGTCCTCTTCACATGAGTGAGTCTCTTGAAGAAAAAAGCAATGTGCTTTGAGTCCTTTACAAAAAAGAAAAATAGCCTTGTGTTTTGTATTGTCTTTAAGACCTCTTGTATTTAAAGAAGAAAAAGAAATCCCTGACTTCAGGAAAAACATAAATAACAAAAATCTGATTGTAGAAAAGTCAGTTATAAATTGAAAAGAAAAAAAAGAAATGTTAAACCTTCCGCCTAGGTAGTGTCCCTTAAACCTTAGGCAGAAGGTCAACGACGCCTGCCTCCATCTCATCCATCCTTTTGATGATCTGCTTGACCGGTTGCTCCACCTGGGCAACCCTCTGCTCAACATGGGCCACCTTCGTACTCACAGCCTTCAGCTCTACGGTGGTGCGCTCCAGCTTTTCCTCCAGGTGAATGATTTTACAGTCAATAGAGTCACATCTGAGGTTAATCAGTTTCTTTACCTCCTTGAACTGTTTGAGCATGTCCATGCTAAGCGAGGTGCTCCCCCCAGCTTCGCAAACCTTTTTCTTCATTGCTGGAGATTTGGACGGAGTTGCCGGCAGCGGTGGGAGTTCCTCCTCGAAAACCTCAAACTCCTCCGTGCAGCTGGCCCCAAGTGTGTAGTCGTGTCCCGCCGCCTCGAGTGCTTTTCGCGACACAATGTCTCTTTTTCCCCCAACTCGGGCGGCAAAACTCACTCTACAAACACGTCGAGTCCTAGTCGTCATAATATTAACCAGATGAGTCAAGGAAATTCAGTTTGGTAGCGATTGAAGAAAAGTTTGGTGCACGGCGTCCTCGTGCGTGGTTCCTCAAGCCGCCATCCCTGGCGTCGTCATAGTAGATATCAGTCACGTTCCAGACATGTTCATCTAAAATCCTGAGGCTCCTCCTCTGGAACTGTACACATTCTACGTAATTTTGGAAGGAGTTCACCAGCTTTAACATTCATGAACTCTACAAGAACTTTTCCTTAAAGGGACTGTAAAGTCAAAATGAACTAGGTTTGTATTTGAAGTACATAAGAAAAAAAAAAGGCTTTGTGGCATTTTTATTTTTTTATGAGCTATGGGGACTAAGAAAAACAAAATTTTGGAGTGCCATGACAGTGGAAGTGACACAATCATAGACATCGGGGTCAATCCATATCAATGCGATAAAGCAAACGACAAGGTAACGAGCCAACATTTTCACTATTATTTATCAGGATCATACCATACCATTACGGTATGGCTAAAAAAATCATCAGATTCTGGGGACGATTTCCCTGTGAACACACTTGAAGTTGTAATTATCCCATGTAATTACCCCCCGATGTATGCAGAGGATGAGAGTTCGGACATCTAGCGACTCATCCCAGGTGGCTTCATCTGAATCAGATTGATATCAATAATGTCCCATTTTGGTTAACTGTGTGTATGTAAAAGTTCATCACGCTACAAATGCTAACGCACTAGCCCGTCAGTGGGATTTCCCATATTATGTTAGTGTAGCCGCTACAAAACTGCAAACTCAGAAGACTAAAAACCCAAGACTAAAAACTTTATTAAAGGAGAATAAAATCAGCAACGAGCGGCACGGTGGTGCAGTGCATCGCTGTCACCTCACAACACGGCGGGTCCGGGTTCGAGTCCCGTTCTGTGTGGAGTTTGCATGCTCTCTCCGTGTCTGCGTGGGTTCTCTCCGGGTTCTCCTGCTTCCTCCCACCTCCAAAAGCATGCGCTTCAGGTTGATTGGCCCATCCCAAAATGCAAGTAGGAGTGAGTGTATGTGCATGTATGTATGTGGCTCCGTGGTGCACTGGCGTTGTGCCCGGAGTGTCCACCGCCTCACGCCCTATGCCAGCTGGGATAGGCTCCAGCTCCCCGTGACCCGCTACGGCGGATACAGCGGCGGTACCTGATAATGAACGAATGAATGAAAATCAGGTCTCAATTACCTGCATGAGAACTGCAGGACGACCAGGATGACTGCAATCAGGGAGCCAATTGAGGCCAGAGCACTCACACAGCTCCGTGCCCGACACACACACACACACACACACACACACACACACACACACACAGACACACACAAACACACACACACACACACACACACACACACACAGCTAACAAACAAAATAAACAAGGGATAAAAGTATAAAATGTGAAGGCTGTGTGAAAAATATCAATACACAGAACAAAGGGGAGTGTGGAACTGAAGCGAGGCACCCCGACCACCGATAGCTCCACCGTCCGAACAGTTCCTCTGTCACTGGCCCCGCAGCACTCATGCAAAGGAAAGAACAATTAAAAACATTTGAAAAGTTAGCAGGCCTGCTGCCACAGTCCAGTATATTGTATATTGTCTCGGGGGAGAAAGTAAATGCAGGCCTAGAATAAATACAAGGACTACAAAAGGGCACAATAACCTAACAAACAAAATGAAACAAAATAAAACAATGAAAACAAAACAATGAAACAAGACTGAAAACAAAACAGCAGTGCAAGTCTGTCTATAATGAAAGAAGACAGGTTAAATAAATACTTCTGCCAGACAGGCTAATTTGTACAGAAAAAGAAATTGGCATGTTACTTCCACTGGTAAAACCCTTTCCAGGAATCCACCTATGTGAGCAGGAGGGAAGCCACTGAACAAAAACTTATGTGTGACAATGAAATCTAAGAAAACATAACAAGCACATTAACATAAAAAAAGACAGCTTACAGCAACATGTGCAGCAATCAACTCCTGAGCCAGAACAGAGTTGGTAACAGTTTATACCAATTCCTGGCTGATTGGTGGGAGGAGCTGACTGCTACCAAACTCTGGTGGCTCAGGAAGGACATTTTCTACCTGTCACTTTCTATCCCAAGGTTCTTAAATTGGCGGCCCGACAATTTGTCAAGACCAGGGTTGAAAAGGAGCTTGAGAGGAAGCGCTAGTACCAAGTATTTAAAAAGCTGCTGCCCCATTCACCCTAATCCCTACTCCCACTGGCTAATTGTAAGGTTTAGAGTGTTTACCAGCAGTGGATTTTCTTACTCCCTCAGGACAGGGGGCTGGAGGGGAGCTGGTGCCTGTGGGGACCTCCAGGAGGACTGCTGCAGGTACTGTAGAGTGTAGCATTGGGTCCACTTTAGATGAAGCCTGCACCCTGACAGGCTGGGAATTTTCTGGACCAGGGGTGCGTCTGACTTCCATCAACAGGCCCTGCTCTTCGGTGTCGGGGCCTGTTGTAGTTGCACTGTTCTTTTCTACAGGTGTGGGAAGAATGTCAGAAGCTGGTACAGGTTTGAGAATAGAGCGATGAACATGACGTACCTCTCTCAACTTGTGTTGTGGGGCGACAGCATACACTGCGTTACCTTGCTCAGGGGGTCTCACCACCTGGTAGATGTCAGTGGTCCAGACATCCTGGATTTTATTTCTCCCCTGGTGGGAGTAGTGCCTTAGATAGACAGGTTGTCCTGCTGGTAACACTTCCTCCTGGATTTGTTGGTCTGCTCTGTCCTTCCGCAGGGCAGCTGCTTCTTTATCCTCTCCCGAGCATTCTCTACTGCCACCTGTATTCATTGTTGATGTTCCCGGACCCAATGCCAGACTTTCCCTGAAGTTGGCTCTTCCACCCGACCTAAAAGGAAGTCCACTGGTAGCTGAGGTTCACGGCCAAACATCAATAAAAAGGGTGATTGACCTGTAGTTTGATAGGGGGTGGTATTGTAGCTGAACAGTGCCTGTTGGAGGTATTCTGGCCAGCTGTGCTTCTGGTCAGCTGACAGAGTACGAAGGAGGCCATGGAGTGTCCTGTTAAAACGCTCACACTGTCCATTTCCCTGAGGATGTTATGGTGTGGTTCTGGACTTCCTGATTCCATACAGCTCACACAACTTTTGAATGATTGTGATTTCGAAACTGTGTCCCTGGTCTGAGTGCAACCGTGCTGGGACCCCAAATTTGTAAAACAACTCTTTGGTTAACACTTCTGCCACTGTGGAGGCCCGCTGGTCTCGGGTTGGGATCACCTGTGTAAACTTGGAGAAGACGTCAGTCATTACTAAAACTTGCTCTCTCCCATCCCTGGCAGGCTGTAGAAATGAAAAGTCAATAGTCAAGATTTCATCAGGTCTGGAGGCTAGCAAATGTCCCACAGGGGCTCGAACCTGACGCTTGTATATTTTTAGCGACACTACATCTCTCACATGTTTGACACCAGCTTTTGATCTCTTTGATCATACCTGGACAAAAACACCACTGCTGTATTAATTCTGTAGTGCGCTCAATACCTTGGTGACCATCGTGATCATACAGCTGATGGAACACTTCTTCCATCAGGCTTTCCGGGAGAATTAGCTGGTACACCCAGTCTCCTCTGTCACATCGCCAATGGGTCCTGTTCAACAGCCCATTTCTTGACATGAGTCGACCCCACTGATGCAGGAGTCCCAGTGCTGCAGGATGGAGTCCCTGCTTTTCCACATGGCCTAGTATCCACTGTTGCTGGAGGAAAGGGAGAACAGCACTAATGTTTGGGTCTGCTCCCTGCAATGCTACCAGGTCATCGATGGAATGCTCTGGGGCAGCCGAGATAGAGTGTTGAACCATTGACCCTGACTCAACAACAGGTCTTCGAATAATCTCCGGCAGTGCAGTCCCAGGGCGGGGTGGGCAGATTCTTACGTCCCCCTGGGAAGAATGTTGCCTAGTAAAGGCATCCACATTACCATTGCTGTGCCCTGGCCGATACCGCACAGTGTAGTCGAAAACATCTAGCTCGGCCACCCAGCGTTGTTCTGTGGCCCCCAGTTTAGCTGTGCCCAAGTGGCTGAGGGGGTTGTTGTCAGTCCACACCATACACTTGTGGCCCAGCAAAAACTCACGGAATTTGTCTGTCATGGCCCACTTCATGGCCAGGAATTCTAGTTTCATGGAGCTGTAGCTTTTCTCTGCGGAATGTAAACTCCGGCTTGCATAGGCAATCAGTTTGACCTTCCCATCCTGCTCCTGGGAAAGTACCACCCCGGACCATCATGACTAGCATCTACTTCCAAAATGAAAGGGAGGTCAAAGTAAGCATAAGCTAATACAGGTGAAGACACTAACCTTTCTTTGAATTGTCTGAAACTGTGCTCACACTGGGGTGTCCAGGCATCTCACAGAGCAGCCCCCCTACTCCGACCATTACTTTCCCCAGTGAGGTCAGCAACTACCTTGTGAAGGGAACTGGCAAGTTGAACAAACCCTTCAACAAAACGTCTATAGTCGCTGGCGAAACACAGAGAGGAATTGAGTTCAGGCACTGTAGTGGGAGTTGTCCAGTCAGCTACTGCAGCAACTTTCTTCGGGTCTGTGGAGACACCTGCAGCAGAGACTACACGCCCCAAGTATTGTACCTGCTGTTGGATGAAGTTATATTTATCCAGCTTGACCTTTAATCCCTCCGTCTGAAAACGACCCAGAACTAAGTCCAGCCGGTGAAGGTTCTCCTTCACTGTTGAGGAAAACACAATGACAACATCAAGGTACAGCAGCAGGAAACGGTAGTGCTGGTCCACATAAATCCTGTCCATTACTCTCTGAAATGTACTGGGGGCATTACATAGGCCAAAGGACATCCTTTGGAACTCAAAAAGGCCAAATGAGGTACAGAAAGCAGTTTTTATTTGATCCTTTTCTGTGACTGGGACCTGGTAGTAGCCACTGGCCAAATCAAGTGTTGAAAACCATTGAGACCCCGACAGAGAATACAGCGTGGTAAGGAAAAAGCATTCTTTCATGTTTTACTGTTTAACAGTCTGTAGTCCACACAGAGTCACAAGCTACCATCCTTCTTTCTTACCAGGACAATAGGAGAGCCATAGGGACTACAGCTTTCCCTTATAGACCTCACTTTTCTTTGATCTGGTTCAGAAAGTGCAGATAAATTCATAGCCTCAATATGCTCTCTCACAGGGTTGCCCTGTACTGCTTGTGTGGACACTGTGACTGTGATCCCACTTGACCCATGGTCTACAGTGGAGATCCCTTCTGGCCAACTGACAATCTGGGCCTGACTCAAGAGTCCTATGGAGTGGCGGGGGTGCAAAAGGACATCTGTCTTGCCTACATTTACCAATGGCAAATACACCGTGCCCCTATTCAGTGACCATCGCTGGGGAGATTAACACACTCAGGGAGGGACCTACCATCACCAAGAGGCTCAATCAAACCGCACCTGAAAACTTGCTGAAGTGGGAGGCACATGTAGCTGTAACCCATTTAACTGCGCTTCTAGGTATAGTAATGGGCCGTCTGCCCCTAACTCGCGCCAATCCTGTGGTGGATTTTGCTGTACAGAACTGAGCTTTGTGGCAATTTTGTAGTGCCTGCTGTCACGAGGGAGGCGTTTGCTGCACTATGGGGAGGTCAAAAAGGTCAATTCCATGTTGAGTGAATAGCTGCCCATAGCACTCTCTAATCATGTTCATTCCCAAGACACCGGGAGCACCTGAGGGACAGGTTTGGTCTGGGGGGTCTTTAACAATCAGTACACCTCTTTGAGTTATAACTTTGCCAAAAACTTTCACGTCCAATTCTATATAGCTAATGTAAGGAATTTGTAGGCCGTTGGCAGCACGCAGCTGCAGCCAGTGACAAGACCTAGGGTCACTCTGGAGGAAGAAGCTTTCAGCAAATTGCTGTCACCATTGAACCGGTGTCCAGCAGGAGTTTCACAGGTACATTACCCAAGCTAACTGTTACCTTGGGGCAAGGTGCAACCAGGTTAGGGGCAATGGTCGATGGAATTGGTCCAGGTATCTCTGTCAAGGCTTGAGCACGACTGCCACGGAGAACCCAAAAGCACGACAGACAAACGGGCAGGTCAAGAGTCTCAGAGCAGGTTTAATAGAACAGGCAGAGGTCAGGTTCCAAATAATCATACTGATAGGCAGAGGTATCCAAAAAACTACAGGCAAAAGGTAGAGTTCAGAATCCAGCAGGGTCAGGCACGAAACAATCAACAAACCAGGCAGATGAGTCAGATGAGGAGCAGACAACAGACTGGGCTGAGAGAGCAGATGGGATTCATACACGGTCACCAAAGCAAGCAGGATATGAAGGCTGGAGAGTCAGGGCGGACACTAAACAATCTGGCAGAGTACTGAGGGCTGAGCTGGGTATACTGAATGTAGTTTGGAGACAGATTAGGGAGTGGCTGCAGGTGTGTGGAGAGACAGCAGGTGCAGGGAATGAATTGATTGAAGATGAGACAGAATCTGGAATGATATGAGTTGTTAGTGGCAGGAAAACAAACAGGAAAATCATAAGACGGAGACGTGACAGACACAGAGCCTCCTGATTCTTGACTCCTCACATCAGGGGGGAGCAGTTTCCTGCATCCTGAACAGCAGAGATAATAGGATGTAATAGGCTGTGGAGGCGGAAGAGGCTTAACCTAGAAATCAACATGTTCATTATTGCACCGGTTGGCATAATGTCCCGTTCTTTGGCGACGCCTGCACACAACAATGTCTAGATTTGGTTGTCTGGTAGAGGTTCTGTTACGGGACGTGGAAGCTGTCTACAGTGCTAGTAGAATCTTTGTTAGTTGATCAAGCTGTCCCTTTTGTTTCTCTACCATATGCTTCAACTCTGCCATTTCTGTGTTACCAGAACTGGTAGCTGTCTTAGCCTCAGAGCACGTGTAACGGAGTTAAAATGTTGTTAATTTTGGAGCATTTTGTTTTTCATTAATTGATGTTATGTGATAGATGATGTGAATTTTATCAAAACATCGTTTTTCTCATTTTCTTTTGTTTTTATCGCGAAACTTGCCTTGTGCGTGCTTTGTCACTTCTGTACCTCCTGTGCTTCCGTAGTCCCTCCCGTCTATCCCCCAGAATGATGTACTGTAGTGATGGGTTGGGCAACACCAATGCGTCGGTGCATGTGTCAAAGACGTCTTGCCTGCGACAAAAAACGATTTGACGTCATATTTATGGGCCCGTGTGT
Source organism: Antennarius striatus (assembly GCF_040054535.1). NCBI lineage: Eukaryota > Metazoa > Chordata > Actinopteri > Lophiiformes > Antennariidae > Antennarius > Antennarius striatus. Next base: position 13,735,510 of record NC_090783.1, on the reverse strand, counting down.
GCAAACATGATGGATGTATGAACCTTGTTGATGGCAGCATTCTTGCAGGCATATGTGACAACAAAACACGGAGGATTCCTATTAGATAACATTCGACTCATTACTGCCACCACATGGTTTGGCATGCTTATAGGAGTCTTCGAAAAAGCACTGATGCGTTTATGTGTTGACAGATTTTTTTGAAAACGCTTTTGTGTGGACGCGAATAGTTTTTCGATGCATTTTCAAAAAGTTGCGTTTTCAAAAAAATCCGTCATTGTGTGGACGGGGTCCAAGTAGAACATCACTGAAGGCCTAGGTGTGAAATGCAAGTCCTGCCACTGGATTTGTGCATATTCTAATGACATTAAGATTTTATCTATGGATATACACTCAACAAAAATATAAACGCAACACTTTTGTTTTTGCTCCCATTTTTCCTGAGATGGACTTAAAGATCTATAATTCATTCCAGATACACAATATTACTATTTCTCTCAAATATTGTTCACAAATCTGTCTAAATGTGTGATAGTGACCACTTCTGCTTTGCTGAGATAATCCAGCCCACCTCACAGGTGTGCCACATCAAGATGCTGATCTGACATCATGATTAGTGCATAGGTGTACCTTGTACTGCCCAGAATAAAAGGCCACTCTGAATAATTTAATGCTGTTACTAGTAGATAATTTATTGGTGTAGAAATACCAAGATAGCAACTGTAAGCAAGAAGATGCCTGAGGAATAGAGAAGTGTGCTGGTGCCCATTTTTAAGAACAAGGGAGATGTGTAGAGTTGTAGCAACTACAGAGGAATAAAGCTGATGAGCCATACAATGAAGTTATGGGAAAGAGTACAGTATTTTCCGCACTATAAGGCGCACTAAAAACTGCTTAAATTCATTACGAGTGCACTCAGTTCTAACAGAGTGGTTTATTTCCTGATCTGAAGTTCGAAGCAGATATTTAAACTCCGACGTTCGTCTTTGTTTATTAATTATTGTTTCGATCGATCGGTAGACCAGTCAGAGGCGAGGTGTAGCTATTTGCTGCTGTGTCCTAAAGAACTTTTTTAACTAGTTTTTAATCCAGGCTGCTAATTTACTGGAAAATGTGATGCTGTTTTACTCATAGAACACTTTTAAAGTTGGTATCTCACAGTCATGAATCTCACAGCACGTCGCTGCAGACAGAATACAAAAACCTGAATGTGCTCCTCCGTTGCCCGCCCAGAGCTATCAACTACATTTGCAAATCTATGCAACACAACAGAAACGCAGTGACTCTGCTCTTGAAATTTCAGAAAAGGCTGGAAGTTCAGCTTTGAGGGTCTTTCATTCATCTTTATGCCAGTTTTTCCGTGTGTTTCTGTAGACTAATAGAATGGACCGTCACTAGAATCCAGATTACAGCACAATGGCATTTTTAAGACCAATTAAGTTTAAAGTGGGTTATGTCCAACGCCACAGTAGTTGGGAAATAATGAGATCAGTCAGTCAGTCAGACTTCATTAATAGAGTTGTTAAAAGTTCCTTAATTTTTGCTTCGTAATCACTGGTGCTCCTACAGTCTGCTCTACCGTCAGAGCAGTTCAGTCAGAGCCGGGACTTCGGTGACTACCGTTGTCAGGGGGCGTGGGCCCGAGTGCCTTGTGGGGAGCTCCTCTGGTGGCGGAGTGCAGCAGAGGCCAGACTGCCGGCTTTTTTTCAGCGATCATGTTTTTAATCAATATTAATATGAATATGAATCCTTATACAAGGCGCACCGGATTATAAGGCGCACTACGGGTTTATGAGAAAATTTTAGGCTTTTAGGTGCGCCTTATAGTGCGGAAAATACTGTAGTTGAAGAGCAGAAGTGAGAATTTGTGAGCAGCAGTATGGGCTTTTTTGCCAAAAAAGAGTGCTACCGATGCAGTATTTGCTTTGAGGATGTTGATAGAGAAGTAAAGAGAAGGCCAGAGGGAGTTACATTGTGTTTTTGTAGATCTGGAAAAAGCTTATGACAGGGTGCCCAGAGAGGAACTGTGCAGTGACGTGTGGTGAGCTTCATGGCATTTACAAACGAATGAACCTACAGTGTAGCTTATTCACAATTTATTTATCAACAGTGAGTGGGTTATTTTTAAAGTCTCAGAGCAGAATTATTTACAAGTACAAACTGTAACACAAATAAGCACATTTGATTAAAAAATACATTATTTTGTTACCTAAATGTTTGCTTTTATGTTACGTTTACTTATAAATGAAGTCCATGCGCAGCTCCTTCTGAACAAAAGCAGCGAAAAACATTCTACCGTATAGTAAGGCAAGGCGAGCGTAAAACAAACTGATGGCTGTAGTTTGCTGTCAGTTCTTCTTTGGCCGAGTCCCTGGAATCACAAGCGTCCCCCACCAATGAGTCATGACAGCATTGTGCCTCACGTAGTGCCTTGTGCAGTTGTTGACAAAAAAACACTGTACATTATATACATTAGCCAAATAATGGAAATTTAGTTCATAGAGCAAACGTATTTCAACATTTTAATAGTGACATATACAGATATAGGATTATGGGCTCACTGTATAGCATACCAGCACAGTGAGCCGAGACATTGCACAATCCGTGGTGAGGCTTGGCTGACAGGTGCCTCAACGCAGGTCTCTTTTCAGTATTTCAGCGTTAATGTGAAAATTCTGCAATTTTTTGTAAAAATAACCTAAAATTGGTGATGTTGAATAGAAAATAACTTTATAATACCCATCACTGGATAAATATGTTTTTTATACATTTTATATATTTTTTTATATATTTTTTCTCTCATTATGACCGCACGTCACTGACCGCACATCACTGGAACTGTGGTATTGTATGAGGAAGTCTGGAGTGGCAGAGAAGTATGTTAGGACATGTATGAGGACTGTCAAATAGTGGTAAGGTGTGCTGTAGGTGTGACAGGAGTTCAAGATGGAGGTAGGACTGCATCAGAGATCAGCTCTGAGCCCCTTCTTGTTCGCTATGGTGATGGACAGGCTGACAGACAAAGTTAGACAGGAATCTCCATGGACTATATTTGCAGATGACATTGTGATCTACTGTATAGTGTGAGAAGGGAACAGGTGGAGGAGAAGCTAGGGAGGTGGAGGTTTGTCCTAGAAAGGAGAGGAATGAAAGTTAGCCATGGGAAGACAGTACATGTGTGTGAATGAGAGGGACCCAAGTGAAAGAGTGAGGTTACAGGGAGAAGAGATCAAGAAGGTGGAGGATTTTAAGTGTTTAGGGTCAACAGCCCAGAGCAATAGAGAGTGTGGAAAAGAGGTGAAGAAGCGTGTACAGGCAGGATTGAAAAGGTGGAGAAAAGTGTCAGGTGTGATGTGTGATAGAAGAGTTTCATCTAAAATGAAAGGAAAGGTGTACAAAACTGTGGTGAGACCAGCAATGTTGTTTGGGCTAGAGACATCTGAGGAAAATAAAGTTGACAGAGGTGGAGGTAGCAGAGAGAAGATGCTGAGGTTTTCTTTGGGAGTGACAAGGATGGATAGGATCAGGAATGAGTATATCAGACTATCAGTATATCATGTTAGAGGTTTTGGAGATAATGTCAGAGAGGCCAAACTGAGATGGTTTGGATATGTCCAGAAGAGAGATAGTGAATATATTGGTAGAAGGATGCTGAGTTTTGAACTGCCAGGCAGGAGGCCCAGAGGAAGACCAAAGAGGAGGTTTATGGATGTAGTGAAAGAGGACATGAAGGTGGTTGTTGTGAGAGAAGAGGATGCAGAGGACAGGTTTGTATGGAGGCAACTGATTAAATGTGGCAACCCCTGAAGGGAAAAGCTGAAAGGAGAAGAAATGCTAGTATAAAAAGTGTAGATATTTCACAGACCAAGAGTTACAGTAATTTATTCTGTATCATAAGCAACAGCATACACCATGGAGCAAAATGTGAATGTTTTAAGTTGAACAAAATGTTATGTCTGAAAGGTGTATATGTATAATTTCTTCCAGAACAGTACCCTCAGCCAGGCAACAACTGGACCTCAGTGGCTGAAGTGTCATTTTTCGGGTCTAATAGTTTGTTTGTTTTCTTTCTGCTAACATATCATGCCATTTCAGATTCTACCTTCATTTGCAATCGGCTCATTCCAGTCACCTGTCCTCTCTCCACACACCTGCAGCCAGTCTCCAATCTGCCTCTTCCCTTCAAATGCCAGCCCTGCCTTCTGTTCCCTGCCAGGGCAAATGAGCCATCTGTCTGAGAGGAAAGATCTGGGAAGGAGAAGTCGGTGGCGGAACAGTTTGGAGACTTGGTTGGCAGTAGGATTGAACATTGAGTGGTGGTTTCGCATAAACTGTACTTTGACTGTAGCGGCATGTCCTCATCCCCAGGGGGAAACGGTGAGAATGAAATGGAGTGGATGATCTCTAAATCTGCTAGAATGAAAAGGGTGCTTAAAGATAGGCAAGAAAGAGCGAGGAGTTGGTCAGAAGAAAGGGAAAACTCGAAAAGTCTGTACATGAGGAGCAAAATCAGACAGATGAGATGAAAGTAATGATTGAATTTGATCGGGAGGGGGGTCATCTCCACCCGATCAAACTAACAAGAGAAAATGAACAGGAAATTGGTAAGATCAAGTTAGCAAGGATGCTGAAAAAAAAAGAGTGCTAATTCATGTAGTGAGCAAACAACCGCAGGATAAGACCATTAAAATGACATCGCTAGTAGGGGAAAAGATAAAGGCCTACGTACCTGGAGCACCTGCCAGGTTGAAGGGAGTAATCTCAGGGATGCCACTGAGCGTGTCTATGGATGACATTAAAAAAGAGGTCAAAGGAGGGAAAGTGATTGATGCGTCCAGGATTAAGAGCAAAAGTGATGGTATTCTGAAAGACTCATTGTCAGTGATTCTACAGTTTGAGAACAGCATCCCAAAATCAGTGCAGATTGGGTACATGAATTACAAAGTGAGAGAGTATATACCTAAACCAATCAGGTGCTTTGTATGTCAAAGAATGGGACATATTGCTGAAGAATGCAAAGGGAAACTACTGTGTGCACGATGTGGAGGGCAGCATGAGTATGGAAAATGTGGAAAAGACGCTCAAGTGAAATGCTGCAACTGTGGAGGAGATCATAGCACTGCATACGGAGGATGTATAGTTCAGAGAAAAGCAAGGGAAGCTCAGATAGTCAAAATAATGGAGAATGTCTCATATGCAGAGGCTCTAAAGAGAATAAGAAAGGAGGGAGCTCACAGTATGGATGTCAGTGGAAAGGGACAGAGGGTTACAGGGGAGAGTGCAAGCACTCAAGGGAATCAGACCCAAATGCAAGGGCCCTCTGTACCAGAGCAAAGGACACGCTCACATAAATGTAAAGTGGATGACAGTACCAAGGTAGTGAAAAAAGAGAAATTTGTAGCTTTTATCTGCCATGCCATCAATGTAGCAGTGAACATGAAGAAGTGATCAAATTAAGACAATTGTAGAGGCAGCAGGAACATTCCTTGACATGAAAGAAATTAAAGCAGATCAGATACACACAATGTCGACAGAAGCGGAAGCTGCAGAAAACACCAAAGATGTGGCTTGATGTACTATGTATGGTTATACACATTCTTCAATGGAATGCCAGAAGTTTGTTAGCTAATGGTTAGGAACTTCAAAGATATATTTATGATCTGGAGGTATTTTCCAGATGTTATTTGTGTTCAGGAAACTTGGTTGAGACCACAGATATATTTTAGGATCCCTGGATTCAGCACAGTTAGACATGACAGAGAGGATAATCATAGTGGAGGAGGTTGTGCCACGTTTATCAAAGATGGGTTGGCCTACAGAGAGATCACCTCATCTAAAGAGATAGAATATGTTGTAGTAGAGCTCTGCAGCTCACGGCAGGAAAGAAATTTGAAGATAATAAACTTCTATAATCCATGCCGGAACTTAACATATGACATTTTTAAAGAAATAGCAGGTATAGTGTATAAGAAAGAAATTTGCTATTGGGATTTCAATGCTCATAACAGTTTACGGGGCAGTAATCATACAGACAATAACGGGAGTGTAGTTGAAGAAATGATGGATGAGAGAAATATGGTTTGTATTAATGATGGAAAAGGAACCAGAATAAATGTAAACAGGAGCAGTATCAGTACTAGATCTTACTCTGGTGTCAGATAAAATGGTGAATATTTGTGAATGGTGTGTTGTAGATGACACTACACTAGGAAGTGATTATTTTCCAATTAGTACCACAATAAATGAGAATGTGTGTAAGCAAGAAGGGTATACAGTTACCAGATGGTGCATTAGTAAAACTAACTGGGAACATTTTAGGTTGAGTTGTAAGGAGACTGCACACATGGTAATGCTTGAAGGAAATATTGAGGAATGTGCTAGTGAAGTCACAGAGCATATCTTAAATGCTGCAAATCTTTGTATTCCGAAAAGAACAACAAAAGGTGAGGTTGAAGTAGTCCTCTGGTGGAATGACGAATGCAGCAGAGAAATAAAAGAAAAAAACAAGGCTCTCAGAATGTTAAGACAGAGTATGTCAATAGAGAACCTTGTAGATTACAAAAAGGGCTGTAGCCCGAAGGATAATTAAGGAAGCAAAAAAAGGAAACATGGAGAAACTATTGTTCATCCATAGGAAGAGAAGTAAAACTACAAGTTGTTTGGGCAATGTTTAAGAAAATGAGTGGGAAAAGAAGTTCTATTAAAATTTCAGCATTGGTTAGTTGTCAGAGGGTAGCTATAGCAAACAAAGAAAAGGCAGATGTGTTAGGTGAGACATTTGCTGCTGTGCATAGCGGTGAACACCTGGGTGACAAGCATAGGCAGCAAAAGGAAAAGATACTTAGAGAACTTGGAGAGGTAAGGCAGAAGAAAGCTTAACAACAACACTAGACATGGAATTAAAGATGCAAGAACTTAACGTAGTGCTTAAAGGTACTGGGTACACAGCCCCAGGGGAAGATCAGCTCTGTTATGCCATGTTCCTGCAGCTCCCTGAAGTGTCATTAAATAAAGTGTTGAAATTCTTTAATACAATTTGGAGAGATATTCCAAGTAGTTGGAAAAGGGCAATTATTTTGCCATGTAACAAGCCAGGGAAAGATCACACTAACCTGAGTAACTATAGCCCAATAGCACTCACGTCCCACCTGTGTAAATGGATGGAAAAGATTCTTGTACACAGACTTTCATATGTATTGCTTCAATGCCTCCAATGCCAATGCCTCCTTTTCAATAGTGCTGTAGTGTAACTGGCGCTTTTTGAACTTCTTAGAGAAGTACCAAACTGGATGATCGACGCTTTGCTCATCCTCCTACAGGAGCACCGCGCCCGCACTGAGCTCACTAGCGTCCACCTCCAGCTTGAAGGGGCTCGCAAAGTTTGGAGCTGCGAGCACTGAAGCGCTGCAGAAGAGAGCTTTGGCAGCTTCAAATGCCGCTTGACAGGTTTCTGACCACCAGAATGGCGACTTGGGGCTTACGCCCAATAATATCCAGCCATCCCCAAAAAACAGCGGAGCTCACGACGGGTTTGGGGAGGCGGAAAATCTACAATGGTCTGAACTTTGGCCATAACAGGACAAACTTGACCCTGACCGACTTCCTTACCTAAGTAGGTGACAACTGCTTCACCAAACTCACATTTGGCCAAGTTAAGCATTAGAGAGGCAGCGCGCAAACGGTCAAAGATCTCAAGGAGTGTTTTTACATGTTCAGTCCATGACGATGAATATGCCACAATATCATCGAGGTAGACCTCACAGTTACTGACATCGCAGAGAACCGTGTTCATCAGCCGCTGGAAGGTGGCTGGTGCGTTATGCAGCCCAAATGCAATGACTGTGTACTGTAAAAAATGGTCGGGAGTGACGAAGGCGCTGATTTCGGATGCACGTTCAGTCGGGGGAACCTGCCAGTAGCCTTTAAAGAGGTTTAATTTTGTGACACAGCGGAGCCCACACGATCGACACAGTCATCTATTCGGGGCAGTGGGAATGAGTCTAGTTTTGTGACTGCGTTAACCTTTCGGTAAGTGCGGGGTCTGATCAGATTTTGGCACAAGCAGCGAAGGGGAGCTCCAAGCCCTGCAACTCGGGATGGCAAAACTATGGTCAATTAGATACATTACCTCTTTATGCATCACGGCGCGTTTTGCCGGATTAACACGATAAGCATGCTGTTTAATAGGCTTGTTGATTTCCCACATCAATGTCATGTTCATCACATTAGTTTGAGAGGGAACATCACCGAACAAACTCGAGTATTCTCTAATGAGATTACAAATGTCAGAGCGAGCAGAAACAGATGCGCTAAATACACATCTAAAGTCGATATAATCTGAGTTTCGAAGGCGTGCACAGGACACGGAGCTGTGACTGTCATCCAGCCCATCATCACCGGGATGGTATGGGGGCTGTGTGACAGACGCAGGAGCAACAGGGGAAACAATTAGGAATGAAGCCGCACGATTTTCACGATCAACATACCTTTTAAGCATGTTGATGTGGCACACATGAATCTTTTTCTTACGGCCGGGGGTCTGTATGACACAATCAGTTTCACTGAGTTTACGATCAACCACATACGGGCCAGAAAATTTAGCCTGCAATGCAGAACCAATGACGGGCAGCAAAACTAAGACGCGGTCGCTGGACTGAGTTTTTGGAAGAGGACCAATACAGTCTACGATAACATGTTCAACGGTTCGCCGACAGCAGGGATTGGCTTCAGCGGAGCAGAAGGAATTACCTGATTCGGCTTACCGGAGATTTGACAGGTTTGACATGAACGACAATTTCGCGACATCGGATTTAAGTCCTGGCCAGAAGAAAAAATGGAGGACACGACTGCACGTTTTCTAATTCATAGATGGCCGGACATGCAATGATCATGAGCCAAACTCAGAACTTGAGAACAGAACGGCTGTGGGACTACAATTTGGCACACGGACTCGTGCGTAAAACCAGAGCCAGGAGACCAGTGGCACATCAGGACACCTTCATCAAGGCGGTAGGACAGACTTTTCACACTTTGGATTTTTCATCAGAGAAAAACAATGGGACAAGGTAATATCAGATTTCTGAGCAGCAATCAGCTGTTCTTTGTTTACTGTCAGCGTAAGGTTTTCATCATCAGGCTGAAGTTCAACAGAAGCAGGTAAGTTTATTTTACACTCTTCAAGCGTGCTTGGTGGATCAGAGGAACTCATGAAAGAGTCACTAAGGTCCACCAAATCAACAAATTTTCGTGCCTGAGCACGAGTCACGGCACACACAGGAAACAGGGGCAACACGTCTGGCCCAACCGGGTCAGAAACTTACACATACGCGCACAGATTTTCTATTACCTCAGGAGAAGGGAACACTTTTACACCAGCCAAATCGTTTGAGGATGAGATCAACACCAGCTCATGGCAGTAATAACACTCGCAACTTTCTGTGGCTGTAGAGGCAGCAACAGGGTTGCGGTGGTTACTTTTAGGAGATCTAATTTTCCGGTCAGCGGGGACCGGATCATGACGAACAAGTGGAGAGAAAACATGTGCATTAAAGCAAATTCATCTGCCAACACAGTGGCGTCAGCGAGACACGTAGTTTTCTGCTCATTCAAATAAATCAACTTTTTCAGGAAGACGATTCTTAACAGCGCCACTCAGTTCAGCCAATCAGATCGTTTGTTTACCTGCTCTGTCAGCGCACCTGGAAGTGAGACAGCTCGCTGCCGCTGTGAGTTTACCGCTACAGGAGCACAGATGAAGGGAGACAGTAAAGACAGCATAGCTCCAAACGAAGGGAGGTTAATGAGGAAAACCGCTGGTTATCAATAAGTGGATGGAGAATTTGTTTATTCAGGCAGTTCAAAACCATTTTACCTCATATAGTCTGAACACGTAGCACTAATTAATGAATTAATAATGCCACTACGAAACAAAGCACAGGGTTTTTGGCGCAGAGTTATCTCCTGAAGTCCAAGCTGAGCAAATGAATGTTCACTTAAGGCATGATGGATTTTGGGGCAACATAAAAAATCTTTTAGTGATGGGACAGTTGTCAATAAGTGCTTAAAAGATTTTGGCGACACATTGAGGGAAAACAGAAAGATGAGATTTGTAGAAAAACTCCCAATGTCAGCTTCAGAAGCAACCAGAAAATCAGAAATATTAACAGCTTGATGCAGGTATTCAGAGAGCACCATGCATATCTGTGGCCAATGATGAGTTATCTTCACAAAGATTAGGAGCTCTTTGCTGAGTGTAACACCACTATGAAACACACACAAGAGGAGAGGACATACATGCAGCAATAAAAGACATGCTGACAAAGTCCAGTGGTCTTTTTCACCACAGATGACAGAGACCACCACAAGGTGACCACCACCACAAGGTGTGCACAGGCACACCTTGTGTACTAGGTTAGTTGTGTACAAGTAAATGACTGGCAGGCCACATGCCCCTTTCTCTCATGAAGAAAGTTCTGTTTGTATCTTTCCCCTGGAAGAGCCAATTTTTATTCATGCTTTCTGAACATGTTAATCTTTTTTTACTTGAAGTGTAGGCCTTCAGTTTTTTAGGCTGGGATGTCTTTAATTTACGAGAAAAAAATATGATTCAGCTGTTTTTGCACTTTATTTTTAATTCTGAGGTTTGTGTGTTCTTCAATCTAAAGGAAAGGTTTGAAATTTATTTTCCTGGATCTACTTTTATTTATGGTGAGGTAAAAGAGCTATCTGTGCACTCAGTTAAACATACCATGCATTGAAAATTGATAATAATGGATAATGTGGACTTAGGGACCGGCTATAGGACACAAACTGGACTTGGGTTCGGACCTTTTACTAAGAGAACATTTTTATAACTGGACCTCTGTGAGTTTTGATTGAATACCCCTGACCTTTATTATCTAAGAACTGAAATCAAGAGCTGACATTTAGCACCTTTGCATAGTTTCCCTGATACAGCAATAGCCAAAACTGCTTTAGTTCTTACATCAATGGCTGTGACATCATACTGCTTATAACTTCTTTAAGGTATTCCAAGTTTTTTTTCTGTCTGTTTTAGTCACATGATACACACAGGAGTTACTAATTGATAAAAAGAAAAAGAAATCAACAAGAAATTGAGTCAGAGGAAACCCTGGGTTTGTGGAATAAAACGTGCTACCGACCAGGTTTGCTTCAGAGAGTCTGTTACTGCGGTAACAAACCCAGAGGTTCAGTTTACTCCCTTCATGAAACACATCAGGGTTACTGTTCTAACTCTGGATTAAGTTACCTCCCTTTGTGAAACCGAAAACCCTGGTTTTCTCTGATTTCAAGGTTAACTTACCCAGGTTTTCCACTAAACCTGCTTTGTGAAACGAGCCATGAATGCTCCATCTAGTGGACGGATAGCGCAACTACAGCCGCTCGTTTTTTTTAATCTACAGTCAACCCTCGGTTTTCCAATATAATCTGTTCGAGAAGGCTGTTCGAAAAGCAAGTTGTTCGAAATCCGAAACTATTTTTCCCATTATAATTAATGTAAATAATTTTAATCCGTTCCAAGTCTAAAAAAACAACTTTTTCTAAGTTTTTTTTTACTGTTTTACACCATAAACTGCACTTTATACTGTTTACCATAAATAAAAAAGGGGTAATAGACACTGTGTTTTATTTTAATAAGAGATATCCTATCGAACTTTGAACACGAATGCGCTACGGAGGAAGCATCCTGGGCGTTCGAGTTCGCTCGGCTCCCAAGTGAGTCGCGCTCAGGTATGCTCGGCTTCTTTCGGTTTGGTCGAGAGCCGAATTTTGGTCGAGTTCAGAGATGTAAAATTCTCGGATTTTCTGGTCGAAAACTGATTTGGTCGAGAACAGAAGCATTCGAAAACTGAGGTTTGACTGTATTTTAATTTTTTTATTATATGCACTTCATAATCCGGTGCGCCTTGTATATGAAATAAATTATAAGATAAACAATTCATTAAAAGTGCACTTTATAATCCAGTGCACCTTACGGTGCAAAAAATACTGTACTTGTAGCACTGATACATATGTACAGTGGGTACGGAAAGTATTCCGACCTCTTTAAATTTTTCAGTCTTTGTATCATTGCAGCCATTTGCTAAAATCAAAAAAGTTCATTTTATTTCTCATTAATGTACACTCAGCTCCCCATATTGACAGAAAAAAACAGAAATGTAGAAATTTTTGCAAATTTACTAAAAAAGAAAAACTGAAATATCACATAGTCATAAGTATTCATACCCTTTGCTGTGACACTCATATTTAACTCACATGCTGTCCATTTCTTCGGATACTCCTTGAGATGGTTCTACTCCTTCATTGCAGTCCAGCTGTGTTTAATCAAACTGTTTGGACTTGATTAGGAAAGGCACACATCTTTCTATATACTGTACCTTAGAGCTCACAGTGTATGTCAAAGCGAATGAGAATCATGAGGTCGGAGGAACTGCCCAAGGAGCTCAGAGACAGAATTGTGGCAAGGCACAGATCTGGCCAAGGCTACAGAAGAATTTCTGCAGCAATCAGAGTTCCTAATAGCACAGTAGCCTCCATAATCCTCATATGGAAGATGTTTGGGACGACCAGAACTCTTCCTAGACCTGGCCGTCCAGCCAAACTGAGCAATCGTGACAGAAGAGCCCTGGTGAGAGAGGTAAAGAAGAACCCAAAGATCACTGTAGCTGAGCTCCAGAGATCCAGTAGAATGATTGAAGAAAGTTCCACAAAGTCAACTATCACTGCAGCCCTCCACCAGTCAGGCGTTTATGGCAGAGTGGGCCAACGGAAGTCTCTCCTCGCTACAAAACATATGCAAGCCCGCATAGAGTTTGCCAAAAAACACCTGAAGTACTCCCAGACTATGAGAAATGAGATTCTCTGGTCTGATGAGACGAAGATTGAATTTTTTGGCATTAATTCTAAGCGGTATATGTGGAGAAAACCAGGCACCGCTCATCACCTGTCCAATACAATCCCAACAGTGAAACATGGTGGTGGCAGCATCATGCTATGGGGGTGTTTTTTAGCTGCAGGGACAGGACAACTGCAATTGCAATTGAATGAAAGATGAATGCAGCCAAGTACAGAAATATCCTGGAAGAAAACTTCTTCCAGAGTGCTCCGGACCTCAGACTGGGCCGAAGGTTCACCTTCCAACAAGACAATGACCCTAAGCACACAGCTGAAATAACAAAGGAGTGGCTTCGGAACAACTCTGTGACCATTCTTGACTGGCCCAGCCAGAGCCCTGACCTAAACCCAATTGAGCATGTCTGGAGAGACCTGAAAATGGCTGTCCACCAACATTCACCATCCAACCTGAGGGAACTGGACAGGATCTGCAAGGAAGAATGGCAGATGACCCCCAAATTCAGGTGTGAAAAACTTGTTGCATCATTCCCAATAAGACTCATGGCTGTACTGGGTCAAAAAGGGTGCTTCTACTCAATACTGAGCAAAGGGTCTGAATACTTATGGCCATGTGATATTTCAGTTTTTCTTTTTTCAATAAATTTGCAAAAAAAATCTACATTTCTGTTTTTTTCTGTCAAGATGGGGTGCTGAGTATACATTAATGAGAAATAAAAAATTTTGATTTTAGCAAATGGCTGCAATGAAACAAAGACTGAAAAATTTAAAGGGGTCTGAATACTTTCCGTACTCACTGTATATTTAAGCATTATTTGCATTATTGTCCCGCTAATAGCTTATCTTCCTTACAGGATATACAGAAATACAAAAATACAGGAGAATGACAGTGGTAAGTAATAGTACAAGACCAATTCCAAGCATGCATGATGTGCGTCAGAGCCATTCCAGAGGAGTTAAATGTAGCGTGTGAATTTTAATTGAAAAAGATTTTGATGACGCTTCCCTCTGAGCACTTCACTGAAACGCCTAGTAACCAATGTCGAAGGCTGTGGACAGTCTGCCCATGGAAAGAGTAAGTTTGTTTTCATCTGATATCAAAAACTAGCAGACTAATATTGACTTGATCTCTCTATATGCAGAAGAAAACTGTTTCTGAATGTAGACATTATAATAGTGATACTGATTAAATTGTATATGTGCTACAATAATGTCTTGAACACCATTAGTTGTTTGCTTTGTCTTCTAAATGAACTAATTGTATAATTGGCCTCCTGTAAAATATCCCAGCCTGGAATAGGCTCTAGAAAGGAGGGATATACCACGGATAAGACGTGTTTTTCATGTGGGCAAATAAACACACTCGCACATGCACACCAACGATTCACCTAAGCTGCATGTTCTTGGAGGAGGTAGGAAGCCAAACAACCTGAAGAGAACCCACGGGAAGAACAAACATTACATCTGTTATTGACATCTTAGTGCTTATGCAGTTCAACTAATTGCCCAATTATTGAAGTTATCTTCGTCTTATGTCATAAAAAAAATAATAATTTAGTGCATTTCAAGTGATTGTAAGGGGAGACATTAAATCACACAAAGCTACTAAATTTAAATGTTGACAGAAAACAAAAACTTCCATTGTAGTCCTTAATTTAAATAAAAATGAAAATATTTTACCATGATATACTCATATTACCAGAGACAATTGCTGCAAATCACACGCAGATTCTAAAATATCACACCTATATTTCAACTATGATGGTAATTAGATGCTTTCCCTGAGCCACAATTTCACCTACTATTAAACAATGTACTTACTGTATTTTCTTTTAATGTCAAAAAGGAATTAATGTTGCCTATAACTGATTTTAGTTTGGTGGACATGAATTCACCCAACTCTATGCAGATTGAGTCAAGCTAATTTTATTAAGAAGTAACTGTCGTTTTCTTTTAGTGAGTGACTTGTTGAATGGGACTGTGTTTGTGGAACATCAGTGGCCAGAGACAAAGAAGTGGCTGCTGGTGGTTGTGTTGGGCCAGGAGATGGTCATGGGAGTTGTAGGAAACAGCCTTGTTCTGCTAGTGAAAGTCATGGTAAGGTTTTTCCTTTTACCAATGTGAAGTCATATTTCTATTAAATATGTCAGTAAATAGATCCAACCTTAAGCCCATAGTTAAAACTCCATGTTAAGGTTCTGGCACTTTTTTATAATATGCAATGTATTATGCAAAGAAATATGATATAAAAAAATACATGTTATGCCGTTATCCCATAATATTTATATTACAAATTCATATTATGAATTAAACTGTGACCACTTCTCTTTTTGTCTTTTTATTTTCAGTGCAGGGGACAATTCTGCTGTCATTACTGGCTCCCTTTCATCAGTCTCACTTTGTCGGACCTAGGTACACAACCAATAGTGTATTACAGGATTATACAGTATGTATTTATTTGTGTCTCAGTTCACCATCATGGGGTTTGACATGCAGTTTCAGAGAAGGAAGTCACATTTTCTGCTAATGAATGAATTTATTGTGAAGGTTGCTCCCTCCTCATTATCTCCGGCTCCCTGTTGGCCATGCTGACAGGAGGTCAGAGGTCCCCATGGTGTGAGGTCGTCAGCCTGCTGAAATTTGCCTTCATCTCCTCATCTATTGGGAGTATAGGTACTGCACCACCCAATACACACTTCAAGAGATCACTTTAGGTTTCAGGATTAATAACAGTGAAGACATCTTAAAAGAGATCTGAGTGATGTTCATAACGTCTCTGTTGTGATTACTGGTATTTTAGATAGAAGTGCTGCATTTGTTTACACTGACCATAAATATTTTTGTGGAAAAGGTTAGCGGTCACTGCCACTGTTTTAGGGGGAAGCCATTATCATTTACATTGGGGATAAATTATTTGCTTTTCATTGTTGCTCAGGGAAGTTGTCAAGGTCCATGTGATTTTTAACTATATTTGCTTCTTTAGATTATATAATCTTATTTTTCATACATAAGACATGAAACATATATATTCACTTGAGTCTAATAATCTTTATGTCCTGCATTCCCAGGCCAGTAAAATGGCAGAAATAAAATCCAAGATACTGCTATTTGGCCCCAAAACAGATCTACTCATGGCTGGTTATAAAGGAAACTGCCATGGGATCATTTTGAACTCTAAACATGATTCTGCTTCACACAATGAAGGTGACTGAAGCACCTTGTTATCACTTCGAAATATTGCCATAATGCCATAATAATTGCTTTTTTCACCCACATCCTCAATCATTGGTGTTTCCATAACTATAATTCTGCAGTTCTTAATCTGCACAAAAAGTCCACAATCTTCTGTCAAATCTGTCACCCATCACAAAAATAATAATACATTTAGTTCATTCAGTTGACATAATTCCTCAACTCGAGTTAACCATGTCTATTTTTTCATCTTTAATTTTGTAGAATTCTGTGTCAAAGCAGTTTTCATCTCTACCCATTCCCACAGTTGCCTTTGGAGTAGTTTGTTTTGTCAGACTCCTTAGTTAGTGATTTACCAAAATCAAAAATAACACTGCCTCAGCAACATAATTTTGATACTATACCCATTTCTCCATTCATTCCGCAATTGATTTGCTCTGGAGTGCATCTACAAAATGTATAAATTTTATCAAGTTTATTTAGATGTCTCTGAAAAGTATCTCTGTGACCAGCCATAAGCAGAACAGCTGTAGGCAATGAATGAATGAATGAATAGTATCTCAGCCACATACAATGCAGTCTTAAGATCTCTCTCCAGAATGTTTCACAATAATTCACACTTCCAGTGTCAAATGAAACTACTAGTAAAGCTAATGACACATGATGCCCATTAGGCAAACCAATTACTTGTGTCTTCAAGAACTGAAATAATCCATTTAGTGCTTTTGACTCAACTGTTAATATCTTACCTTAATGACTGCTAATGTGCTAGTGGAGTCAGAAGAGCTTAAGCAGTGAGTTAGAACTGAAGACTCCTCATTTCAGTTGCTGCAGGTTCAACGTTCAAGCATTCTTTAAAGGTCTCGTATTAAGCTTTTTTAGATTCAGGTCATTCAGCTGCCAGGTGGCCAACTACACTGTATCTGAAATGGCTTGTCCCAAAGTGTTCAGTGGTCCTCAATATCTTTGACTGAATATTGATCCAATCAATTCCACCCTGAAACGCTCTGTGTTAATGGGCCTGCCTCTGGGCTCTCTTTCTACTAGCACCTCCCTCCACCTTCTGCCCTCGGGTTCATGTGTGTTTTGTTTACATGCGCCACGTGAGCATGTGTGGACTACCGACTAATCGATTATCATCGCTGGAACTTCTTTAACTTTCACTAACTTTGTTTAAATCTTATTTTTCTCTTGTTAATTTCTCTGCTCTAAGCGTGGAGCTGCTTTCTCAGTCAGTCGAACATGACTCCGTAGCTCTATTGTGTAAAAAGGAGATGGCTGATCCTACTGAGACCATGGTTAAACAAGAGTTTTAAACACACAGTGTTTGCAAATGGGACAAAGATCAGTAGAGACGACAAAATTAAAGCTGTGTTTCCTGACTATCGTCACAGAAAATAACAGATTGCTGGCTAACAACACCGGGGAGCTAAGCTAAGATTTCTTTCAGTTCTTCATTGTGTGTGTGTGTGTGTGTGTGTGTGTGTGTGTGTGTGTGTGTGTGTGTGTGTGTGTGTGTGTGTGTGTGTGTGTGTGTGTGTGTGTGTGTGTGTGTGAACATATCTATCCGCTCTTTGTCTCTCTGAATGAGTGATAAATTCACCTCTTGATTTCTGCCTGGATTATTTCACATAAAGGCTGAGGCTGTCTGTTAATGAGGGGTGAAGTCGCCTTGGATACAAGCAACCCCTGAGATCATTTCAAGAGCTAAAGCTACTGACATTCATCAAAAACCAGACAACAGTTCCAATTACAGTATTTTCCGCACTATAAGGCACACTAGACTATAAGGCGCACCCTCAATAATTTGTTTGTTTTTATAATTTATTTCATATATAAGGCGCACCGGATTATAAGGCGCACACAATAAAAAATAAAATTTATTTAATAAACTGCAGCGGCTGTAGTTGCGCAATCCGTCCACCAGATAGAACCGCGCTGCTCAGGTAGTCATGATTGCATTCATGACTTCCTGACTACCTTGAATGGCCCCTATTGTTGTGTCAATAAGCCATTCTGAGCCTCATCAAGGAAACCTGATCACTTGATCACTTTGCCATCTTAGAAAGAAGTCAACACGCATATTAAAAAACCTGACATTAAAAACTGGTTAAATTCATTACGAGTGCAGTCAGTACGAACAGAGCGGATTATTTCCTGATCTGAAGATCGAAGCAGATATTTAAGCTCCGACGTTTGTCTTCATTTATTAATTAAATATTGTTTTGATCGATCGGTAGTCCAGTCGGAGGTGAGGTGCAGCTATGTTCTGCTGTGTGTCCTAAACAATTTTTTAACTAGTTTTTAATCTCAGGCTGCGAATTTACTGGCAAATATGACACTGTTTTATTCCTAGAACTGACTTTAACGTCGGTGTCTCACCGCCGTGAATCTCACAGCACATCGCTGCAGACAGGATACACAAACCTGAATGTGCCCCTCTGCCGCCTGCCCAGAGCTTTCAACTACATTTGTAAATCAATTGCAGCACACCAGACACCTTTGTCTAGCAGTGACTCTGTTCTTGAAATTTCAGAAAGGCTGGAAGTTCAGCTTTGAGGGTCTTTCATTCACCTATATGCCAGTTTCTCCGTGTGTTTCCACAGACTAATAGAATACACCGTCACTAGATTCCAGATGACAGCACAATGGCATTTTTAAGACCAATTAAGTTTGAAGTGGGTTATTTCCGATGCCAAATAGTTAGGAAATACTGAGATCAGTCAGTCAGTCAAACTTTATTAATAGAATTGTTGAAAGTTCCTTATGTTTTGCTACGTAATCACCGGTGCTCCTACAGTCTGCTCTACTGTACGTCTGAGAGCAGCTCAGTCAGAGCCGGGACTTCGGTGACGCCCCTTGACTACTGTTGTTAGGCGTAGGCCTGAGTGCCTTGTGAGGGTGCTCCTCTGGTGGCGGAGTGCGGCATGACTGGCGGCCAGACTGCCGGCTTTTTTTTTCAACGATCATGTTTTTAACCAATATTAATATGAATATTAATCCATATATAAAACGCACCGGATAATGAGGTGCACTACCGGTTTATGAGAAAATTTTAGGCTTTTAGGTGCGCCTTAAAGTGCAGAAAATATGGTAGTAGTGTCTCCATCTGATCTGCTATGTTATGTGCTCGCTTTGATGCTGAGAATGCACATTTCGCGTATACACATACACACACGACTGAAGTAGCGCTAACTAGTTAGCCAAATGGTAGCTGACTTCAACAGTTTATGAAGAACTTTCAGTGTGTAGCTCTGGGCAAGGTCATTGCCACACACTGCTACCTTAGCCTGAATGAACTCCACCTCAGGGACGATCAGGCCCTTATCCAATTGGACCATCAAATATGACTTGGGATAGGTCAGTTTCTCTGTCAATCGCTGTTGTGTGTGACGTCACACACAACACTTTATGAATCAGATTGTTTTTATTCTGTCCAGCCATGAATTCCAAAGGAGACCTGCAAAACTGTTTTTCATAAAAGGACCCCTTTAAAAATTATTACAGTAGCTTTCATTGTAAAAGCACTGTGTTAGAACCACTGCTGTCAGCCAAGGCATATCTGTTAACAATCCAGGGCTGACATAATGACAACAGCAAACATAACTGTCCTTTCTTCACAGCTATCCTCTGTGTGCAGCAGCTGATCGGTTTGGTCTCCACAGGCAGTACTTGCTTTGTTGTCATGACAGCATGTTTGGGTTGTTGGGTGACAGGGGTGGTGTTTGGGAGTGTTCCTGTTATCTATGCCTGGATCAGGTATGTACTAAATGCCAGTACTTTATGATCTACATAGTTTCCTCCTCGATTCATCCCCATCATGTGTTCTTTCTGCATTAGGTATGACCCTGCAGAGATGCTCTGTGCTGTCTTCTGGGAGAACAGCTACTCAGACATGTTGGTCTACATTCTGTGTGCTTTCTCAATCTGTATCTTCCTCCCCTTCATTCTCATCCTCTTCTGCTCGCTACAGAGTGCCTTTCGATGCTGCCTAAATTTTAACAGGTAAAGAACCTGAGGCCATGTCCACATGTAGCCAGGTGTTTGAAAACACATTTTTTCCCTTTGCTTATAAAAAACATCGGGTCCACACGACACGAAAAAAAATCACACGTAACCACGTTAAGTGCGAGACACACATTAACATGTTTATAAGCATAACAACTCCAACAATGACAGGAGTGAGGAACGGGGCATGTGGAAATTCATGCTGTTCCTTCTGGAGGACGACTTCCATCATAGAGTTCTTCCACCAGCTGGCAGCACAACCCGGTCTGACCCACAACTGACGTTGGCGTCTTTGGCAAAGAACATGAATGAATGAATGAATGAATAAATGAAAACATTCTATTGTCATTGCACTGCACATAAAATAGAGTTCCATGGACAACGAGATGAGGACTATCCCCCAGGTGCATTTGTAGCAAAAGAAAAATAACTAACAAAAATACAGAGGGGCAATTAGGATATATATATATACACACACACACACACACACACACACACACACACACACACACACACACACACACACACACACACACACTATACAAACGTTATGTCTCTAATAAAGAAAAAAAGAGAAGAACAAATATTCAGTTGTCAAACCTGTTTGTCTCCAATGTGGAGCGGTTACATTACAAAATAGCCATTTGTCTGTGCTCAATGTGAAGCAGAGGCACTTCAACAATGAGATGTTTGGAAAT
Source organism: Antennarius striatus (assembly GCF_040054535.1). Lineage (NCBI taxonomy): Eukaryota > Metazoa > Chordata > Actinopteri > Lophiiformes > Antennariidae > Antennarius > Antennarius striatus. Next base: position 13,714,760 of record NC_090783.1, on the reverse strand, counting down.
GCTTGTAGAATAGCCACCAACACAATTTTAACTACATTCTGTTTGTACATGTGAACTTGAGTCACACGTGATGTCACGGCAGTTTTCGTCACAGGCAAGATGTATCTGAACCAAAAACACTTCGGTTACAGTCGTCCACACATAAGAAACACATACCCAGCATTTTCAAAAAGCTTCAGTTTGATCGGCGTTTTCAAAAACCTCAGTTTTTGTCATGGGTCGTGTGGATGATAGGCTTAACCATAGGAAAAAAGATGCGTGTTCAATAAGAGCCAGCTACGTGCGGCCACGGCCTCAGAATACATGTAACAATCCTATCAGGAAAAGTTGGAACAGCTGACAACCTGCATTCTTGCTATCTCACCTTGTCATTTTTTTTTGCCGCTCTGTCAGTGCTAGCTGATGACAACTCACAAAAATTTTCCAGAATTACCAAATACATCTTTAACGTAGCAAGCAAAACATATTTCTGATGCAGAAATAACTTGCATTGAAGTAGCTAATAGCATAACTGTTATAAATCTGAGTGTACTTTGCAAGAAATGTTAACAAATCTAGCAGTACTATTCTGTACATCTCTTATCCCAGTGAGGATGAGGAAGACCTGTCTGCAGTCACTCCTTTGCTGGTGTCCACTTACATTCTGTGCTACACTCCCTTTGTAGTATCTGAGGTGATACACGAACTTTTTACTTTGACACAAAAATGAGCTATTGGATCTACATTTACACACAAAATGATGTATCTTTATTTCTTTCTCCCCATTGATCAGTTGATCCTGTTGGGCAGAATGGATTTGTCACCAGCACCCGATTGGTTAAGGACATTGTCATCAGTGATGTCATACCTAAACTGTGGTCTGAATCCCTTAATATACTTCTCTCATTATGAATTCCGGGAGGCAGGCCTTGCCCTACTGTGGACCAGCAGGAAGTCTTGGTCAGACCCTGTTCTCACTGCTATCACTAAGCGTGACCTGTAAACATGTGAAGAGTTCCATCAAGATCATCTCCTGGAGTTCAGTTATCTATAATTAAATCTAGTCCAAGTGCAGCCAAAAAGCAATGTAGTAGAATAAACAGAACTTTTACTTCATTATCTGCTGTCCATATCAATTTCACTTTGAGATGCGACCAAAACTGAAAAACTGCGTAACAAGAGCTGAATTATAGTAACACAAGTTATTATGTGATAACATCAGAATCAGTTTGCACTTCAAGCAAATGTCTTTAACAAACCAACCGCAAAGAACGGGGGCGCAATGTATTTTGACCATTAGTATATTGTTACATATCTGATATTAAGTACTAATTAATGAAACAACTACATTTGAATCAATAAAAGTTTGAACTAAATGTGAAGATTTTCATGTTTGCCTCACCTGGAGTTAAATGAAGGTTAAACAGTAAAGACGCACACTGTTCATTGTAGGTCAGTGTCTTATAACATTGGCAAAATTTGTACTTTTGAAATACTAAGTTGTTTATTGGTGGAGCAAGATTGCATGCTGTATGTATGTGAATGTCACTCACCTTTGCAGTCTAAAAAGAATATCCAGTGGGGTATATTTCATATTGCATTTCTTTGGTTTTCTAACACTAAGAAGATGCTTAAACTTAAATTTACAAGTTGCTTAATTGGTATTAGCTATCAAAAAATACTAGAGGACAACTACTTTTCCTACTGTGGCCCACAGCATCCTGCTTGTGGGCCACAGCCTTTCCAATATGTAAAGTATAAAAATGTCAAGTGGGTAAAAATGTTTTTTGAATTTTGCAATTATGTAAACAATAGCAATTAATGGGAAAGAGAGCATTATCAAACATGTTTGACAACTGAATATTTGTTTCTCATATATGGAGCCCTAAATCTTAAAATAAATTTCAACCATTTTATCAAATATCCATCCATCCATTTTCTGAACCGCTTCATCCACGAGGAGCTAGAGCCTATCCCAGCTGAATGAGGGCGTGAGTCAGGGAAAAATCCGGGTGTGACACCAGTGCCACACAGAGACACAGACAAACATGCACGCACACACTCACACACTACGGTCAAGTTGGGACCGACCGATTTACCTGAAGAACATGTTTTTGGAGGTGGGAAGAAGCCGGAGAACCCACCCAGACATGAGAACATGCAAACTCCACACAGAGTGGGACCTGAACCCGGAACCGCCTTGCTGTGCAGCAACAGTTTTTCCCACCGTGCCACCATGAAAAATAATTTCACTTGAAATTATTGACAGAGCCATAAGAAAGTATTGCTATATTCATTTAATTATATATGGTATTTGTTCAATAGGCTATGTGCAATCATTTCCACGTTTTAATAAACGTTGAACTAATCCGGCCCTCGGCTTGAAGCAAATTGTTCTTTTGGTCCTCTACACATTTGATTTTGACATCCCTGCCCTAGAGCATCACCACGTTTACATTCTTCCTACGAACAGCAAGGTTTGTTCACATCATGAATATAAATGAATAGAATATAATGATCATATTAACCTTCCTTAGTGGGCAGTGTTTATCCAAGAAATAACCAGTTTGTCACATACACTTCAACAGTTACACATTCCATTATATTGCCACCAGATGTCAACATGGTCTTGAAAGTCTCAAACTTAATTTAATTCTTAATTTTATACAGTGTTAAAATCCCCAAATGGAAATTAAGAATGCACACTCTAGTTTTTGTTAATCACACGCATGCATATTAGCGTGTACAGGCCCCTGTAATACACACAACCACACACAAGGGGGCCTGTAAGCATGCAGGGGCGGTAGAGTGGTGGGCAGGTCCTTCATGGTGAGCCCAAATGAGCAGCTTGTGAGGGGGGACGGCGCCTTGCTCAAGGGTGCCTAGGCAGTGCTCCGGAGGTGAATTGACATCTCCCACTGTCAGCTCACCTCTGGGTGTTTTTTTTGGGTGGGGGCGGGAGCGGTAATCGAACCGCCAATCTCAGAACATCAGGCGACCCACTCTGAGATTGGCGGTTCGATTCCCGCACCCGACCCCCCCCCCCCAAAAAAAAAGGAGGTGTCAGCTCACCTGTCCTAATGTTATCCCTCTCTCAGAAATCCATGTCTTTTTCATTAATCCATGTTACAGTTTTGTTTTTATTATCTGATTCCCTTCTTGTATTTTTTGTGAGTATTTGACAGAATCGATTCACACCTATCTGGCTAGTTTGCTTGATGTTTTATAGCCCACTAACCTGTGATCATAACTGCAGGCCACAACCAAACAACATAACAGAACTTAAATCACCTAAGACGAATTTTCGTCTGAAATACGATCATCAGCTCCTAGTCGCTGGTTGTTGTTTTTTTTACTCTTCTTGTGATGCTGTCTTCCCCTGTGCTCTCTGTGTCAGTGTGGTCAGGAAACAGAAGCTGAAGTGGAACTGCAGCACGTCGCACACTTTCGACCAGAAATGTCCGGTGAGCCGCTGGAAGAGCCAATACCGTGACAGCCAGTGATCCAGCAGCTTTAGCACCACGAATCCTGCACACGACAGCACTGCCAGCAGCAGATACACTCGCGTCCGACCGTCTCCAAGATCCCGTTGTACGCAGGCTCCCTTGTAAACGGCAGCGGCAACGTGACAGCCCAGCGCCACCTCAAACCCCCGTTCGTGCGCCAGCGACAAGCCGTAACTTAAGAGAGAGAGCAGCTGGACCACTGCCGCTCCCGGAGCACGCCACCTCGCCGGTCTGCGCTGTATGGAACTGATCCACACCGGAACCCACGCGAAGATCGGCAAGGTGAACCACTGGTCTAGCACGGCGGGAGCGCGCCTCAGCGACGCTAAACGTACCCACTGCACAGGCGCGTAGAGCACAGCCATGAAGGCGAAAACTTCTCTCATATATCGGCCCTGTTCGGTTTCTTTGACGCCTCTGCAATTCAGCAGCCAGTACAGGCCCATGTAAATGTAAGCCAAATTAACCAGACAGTTACAGGGCATGGCCAGGAAAGAAGGTAGATAATCAACCCTCCTCTCTGCATAATGGTCGTAAGCCAAGTCAACCTTCACTTCGTCGAACAGACTGGTGTTCGCCAGAGTGACACAAAGCACAAAAGGCACGGACACGTGAAGCAGAGCCGACCTCATTTTGGTTTTTCTAAACGCAAGTTTCTTCCAGTAATGTTAATTTTGAAGTCAGCTCTAAATGCTCTGCTAGTTCGATGATCAAAAGTTCCAAGCAAACTTCCTTGTTCCGGATTTTACAATCACGTGGTAGAAAATGCAAAGTTTGGATTGGCCACTTGAGTCTCGTAACGTTCCTCTTTATTGAACAATTTAAGTGCATACAAAAAGTACGAACATTCAGCACCACACAGACAATGGGTACTCAATGTAAATGCAGAGCAAAAAAAATAAAACTTCATGTTGATAAGGAAAATACTGTAAAGAAAAACAATGAAAAAGGCAGAGTGAAGACTTATACATAAAGTAATCTTTGAACTACTGTTAAAGGGATGAAAACATCAAGGTATACTGTCTATACAGCCAACTCAATATCCACTCTTAGGGAATAACTACAACTGCATATTAACACCATTGTCTCATTGGTAAACCATCTTCATTTCGGCATTCAGACATGGACAGGACAATCTGCTGCAGTTCAGAATATCCAAATGGGGAATATGGTGATGATTTAAGTGACTGTGTGTGGCATGGTTGTTAGTGCTCAACAGGCTGTTATTTTGTTTAATCCAATTTTTGTGTCCAAATAGGACCTTGTACTTTTAAAATTCTTCTAAAACACAGGTCTTTGCATCAAAATAAGGAATTTGGGAGAAAACTCAAATCACACATTTACAAAAAAGGGTTTTCTGTGATTTACTAATGTAGAGTTGTTTAGCTGTTGAGTACTACTAGAGTAATGATCTTTGCGAGTAGACAGGGTCGTCTCATTGTCCCTTCCAAAAATTCTGTTGTACATCCATTGTAGAGAATTTGTGAGCTGCACTGTCTTCTATCTTCTCTTGGTTCCTCCAAAACCTACCAAACAAACAAACAAAAAATGAAATCAGGCAGCCAGTCATGTCTACGACTTTCTCTGGATGCTGGTGAATTGTTGAAAAGCTACTTGTTATGGTACTGCAATCACAAATGAAATAATAATTGGAGTCTTATCCCTAATATCTGAATTACTTACAATCTCAACCAACTTTCCTTTCCTTGTACAAGTGAGTGTCCAGAAAAGCACTACAGTATATAAATCTAATCCATTATTGTTATTATTCAAGTACCATTGCAGAGTGAACTAAAGCAGAGCTAACTAGTCAGCTAAATACAAGCTGACTTCACTTATGCTCATTAAATTAAAATAAATAAGGTAAAAAGAAGAAACAAGTAAATCATTATGCAGTGCGCCCTCTTTCTTTGCGGTTAATGCGTTCCAGGAACCACACGCGATTAACAAATTCCGCGATCGAGCGACGAACTATTCATCTTGTTATTTACGGCAATTTAAACATTTATGAACCCTCCCCATACTGATATTAAACCACCTTCTATCTGTATTACCTTTTCCCACACTGTTATTGACTGTTTAAAGCACTTTTGTGTCTCACATTAGTCCGAGACTCACGGAACTGAGAGCACTGCCGGACGCAGTCAGCCAATAGAATGTATGTACGGTATCACGTAACTGCCTACCAAAAATCCGCAATGAGGTGAAGTCGCAAGCGTTGATGTGCGCTGTAGTCAGAAAAGCATCTGACTGACTTCCAACGTTTAGGACCTTATCTTAACTGCCACTTACTGAAGCACAACAATGCCAAAATATCACAGTGTCTGAGCTCTCTATGTTGCTGTACCATTATTTGTTACTGACCAATTTTCAATAATACGCACAAGTGAATAAAGCACACACTATAAAAATGTTTAGAGCAAAACTGAAACTCCTTCTCAGGTTGGAGACTTCGATAGTCCACACAATACTCTTCATATTAATTTGACATGAGTGAGACACTGTATAAAGCTAGTATATGATTCCAACGTTGTTCCACTTAATAGACATTTTAGTATAAGGTAAAATTGCAGCTAAAGATACTGTAGAAAATTAATATTCGGTATCAATTTCAATCCTGTTAGCAATGTCTATTTTATTGATTGAATAACATCAGAAGTGGTAAATGAAAAATTGTTTGCAAACTGATCATTTAGTGCTATGTGTGTTTGTACTACCTCAAGCAAGAAGTATGGAATCACCAGTCTTGGACGAACACTCACTCTGACATTTTATTGTGTAGAACAAACTCCGATAAAAACCATGAAAAAGTAATGCATTTTTTCAAAAGTGCAACTCCTTGGCATTCAGAAACACTAAAAGAAATGAAGAAAAAACATTGTGGTGGTCAGCAAGTGCAGGGAAATAAATAGGGAATCACTCACTTCTAAGGAAAAAAAAATGGAATCACTCCATTTTGAGTAGAAAATAAGGACACACCCAGTCAATTTCCTTTCCTTAAGTGAGCACCTACCTCAGATTAGATCTGCTCGTTAGTCAGCAGTTAAAAACAGTGCAGTTATCACACTTTGGAGGGCTGCTGGGCAAAGTGGATTTGCAAGAATCATGGCTGCAACAAGAAAGATGTCTCTTGAGACCAAAGACAGGATTATCGAACTTCTTGAAGAAGGTAACTCTACACCTATGGTTGCCAAAGATCTGGGCTATTTACAGTCAGCTGTATCGAAGGTCTGGACCAAGTACAAACAGCATGGGAAGGTTGTTAAAGTCAAAGACAAATGAAGAAGAAATGGGAGGAAGCAGGAGTCAATGTATGTGACAGAACTGTGCAATATCGCCTAAAGGAAATGGGATTTTCATATAGGAAAGCTAAGAGGAAACCATCATTGACGCTTAAACAGACAAGAACAAGACTGCAATGGGCTAAGGAGAGGCAATCATGGACTGTGGATGACTGGATGAAGGTTATCTTCAGTGTTGAGTCACAAATCTTCATTGGACAATGTGATGATGCTGGAACTTTTGTTTGGTGCCGTTCCCGTGAGATTTACAAAGAGCCCTGCCTAAAGAATACATCAAAATTCCCACTGTCCTTGATGATATGGGGCTGCATGTCAGGCAAAGTCAATGGGGAGATCGCTGTGGTTGAATTTTCAACAAATGCACAAGTTTACATTGACACTTTGGACAGCTTTCTTATTGCTTCAATTGAAAAAATGTTTGGGGATGATGAAATAATTTTCCAAGATGGCAATGCATCATGCCACACAGCAAAAACTGTGAAAGCATTCTTTGAAGACACATCTAGTCAGTGTTATGGCCTGCAAATAGCCCAGATCTCAACCCAGTTGAAAACTTGTGGTGGAAAAATGGTCCACAGCAAGGCTCCGACCTGCAAGGATGATCTGGGAACTGCAATCAAAGAGCGTTGGCACCAGATTGATGAAGAATACTGTTTGTCACTCACCAAGTCCAGGCCTCAGAGACTGCAAGCTGTCATAAAAGCCAGAGGTGGTGCAACTAAATAGTAGTGATGTGTTTTGATTGTTACTTCTTTGTCTGTTTTTCATGATTCCTTTTTTTTTTTCCTCAGAATTGAGTGATTCCATATTTATTTCCCTGCACTTGCTCTATAAAAGTAACATTTACCGACCACCACAATGTTTTTTCTTCATTTCTTTTAGTGTTCCTGAATGCCAAGGAGTCGCACTTTTGTAAAAATTCATTATTTTTTCATGCTTTTTATCCGAGTTTGTTCTACATAATGAAATGTCTGAGTGAGTGCTTGTCCAAGACTGGTGATTCCATACTTTTTGCAAGGGGCAATATGTGGCTTTGTTAGTCAATCTTCTACCTGAAGCAGTGCGTGTCGCAGTGGAAAAGGAGAAGGAGTTTCCAGCAGTGGGATGTCTGCTGTCAGTGTAGCTGGAATGGTCGTGTCTGTAGGGCTGGCTCCTGAAAAGCAAACAAATGGCAACCTGAAGGCTCTGAAGGGAATGGAAGTGGTAAAGTGGGTCGTTGTTTTCTGGGATTCATGCTTTAATTCTTGCAACCTCATTCATTCTCTCTCTCTTGATCTACACAAACCTCTGGCGACCAAAAAGATATCCCAACACCCCTCCTGTCCCCAGGCCAGTCCAGAAGCCATTGCCTGTGTGAGGAGAAGTTCGGTCTCTTGGGCATTGCTGTCTATGAGTGTAGTCAGTGCAGAAACCATAGCCTGGGTTGGAATCGGTATAGTCTGAACACAAAGACAGAACAGATTCAAGGATTCTCCAAGTAATTTCATCCTATGATGTGGACATGACTATTCATAAAGAAAAATAACATGAAAGTCTTGCACATCCTCAATAACAAAGACGTGGTATTGAAGAATCTGAATCTGCAGTGCAAAACCAGACATCTAAAAGATATACAAGTCCTATCATCTTACATCACCTACCTGTGAAATCAGGTTTGAATCCCGGGGGTGGTGGTCCTGTGGAGCCGTAGTTTCTATCGCTGGGGTAACCAGCCTGTCCATAATTCTGGTCCCTTTCAGTTGTGTTCCCACTTAGAAACAGCTTGTATATGCCGTAGGCAAAGAGCAGAAGTACTACAATGACTAGCAGGGTTCCTGAGTCCCCGCTGCCTGATGTGTATGAGCTCTGCCGTTTCTGCTGGTGATGTTGATTCTTGTTACCAGAGAAACCACTGAAGAAACTGGATGCAAGGCCCCCAACATCTGAAAGGGACAAACAAAACAACAAAAAAGAATAACATGTTTCTATGTATGTAGTCCTTATGTGAGAACTGAGCCTCATGAATCCAACATCTCTACTTTCTTACCTCCAAATCCTTTGAATCCACTGTGGGAACCCCAGCTGCCCTGAGTCCTCCTTTGGCCCTCTTCAGTTAATTCCAGTGTATACTCAAGCCCACAGGAGCCCTTCAGTATGTAGGCATCAGCAGGGTGGCCATAGCCTTCACAGCTCACCTCAATGATACCAAATCTGTATGCATTGTCCATGTCAGTCTTACACTCCCACTGTGACGGTAAAAGAGGAAAATGAAACTATTACTTAGTTCAGAGGCTGTCTTACACTTCCTAGCATTGAGAAAGAATTTATGTTCCATATTTTAAACACACACACACACACACTGACACTTAAGTTGTGACCAAGACGAGATTGCGCAGAACATAATGGACACCCTGTTTGTACATGACTTTAGATGTAACAATAAAAACAATAAGCACATTAAATAAATTACATGAACTACACCAGCTTGCAGAGCAGCAGCATGCTATCAAAATCAGATGCTAACTGTTGATTTACATAAGGCCTTTAATTTACAGCTCTATTCACATTGTCTCTGTCCTCACAGCCCACCAGCACCCCCCACCTCACCTGCACATCTACTCCATCCCAGCCTTTGTTCAGACACTGAACCACCTCAGGAAGGAAGGCTTGGCAGCCTGCTGAGCCTCCAACACACTGGAGCTGAGGGATGGGGCTGGAACGCCTTGATGTGGTGTGGCGACCTTTGTACAACGTTAATACCTGGATGTCCCTCAGCAGCACACTACCTGCAATGGAAGACTACGTATAATATTTCCATCGCTTATGCTTGCTCTGGAGGGCATTGTTGGCTTTCTATCTATCTTAATCACATCTTGAAATGTCTTCAGATGTGATTAAGCGCTATATAAATAAAAGTTTGATTGATTTCAAATGATTTAAAAAAATATCTGGAAAATAGTGCCATGTATAACTTTCTGTGTTTTTTTAATGAGCCAATCAACGTGAATCTGACTTTTAAATTAATTAGATTTGTTGAAGTGTACATTGTGCTAAGGTATAAGCAATCCTACAGTAAAGCTTCCATTTTCATAGATGCAGTAGACTCTATTGTTGCTACTGAACAGCATCTCCGATGGTGTGTTTTAACTGATTCGATTAAAGATTAAGATTTGTGCATATGTCACACTGGATTATCACAGCGAAAGGCCACTACAATTCCTTAGACTTTCATTTCAATCCATAAAAAATCTGATGTTTGATATTCTGGATTTAGTGATCCTGAATGTTTCAATTTATAGGATCATATCATCTTTGTGTGTGTGTCATAATAATGATACAGACACAAAGTCATGTAATTATGTAAGTATGCCCTGTTTCGGTCATGTCACCGGCAGCTAAACTAAACTAGGAGTTAATTACGGGACGTGTCTTTCACGGACTGACAATCGCTGATTGAGTACGTTTTAGTGGACTCGATTTTAGTTTGAGTGGATACACGTTAATACCTGCTTGCGTTTTGATGCGTTAAGTAAAACGTTAGCTTTAGAAATAAGTAATTCCGATTTAAATGGGTTTGTTTTCAAGTAAACCTACCGGCATCCCAACTCTGGGAGTGACGTGACAACAAAAGCAGCAATGCAGTCGGAATAAACCATGCCATTTCCTCGACGTATAATCGTACAATGTCTTCAGACAGTTCCTCCTCCTTCTTCTTCTTCTTCTTCTTCTTCTTCTTCTTCTTCTTCTTGATTTCCGGCAGTGTAGACGCTGTACTGCGTATTACTGCCCTCCACTGGTAGTTATTTTAATCTACTTCAGATTCTTCCATATAGTCCAGTTTCATGCAAAAACTCCCAAGACTGCTCTGGAAATCAATTGATGGTTCTCACAGTGGCCAAACAAAGGAGAAATAGAAAAGACTTGAACTTCTAGTTCTGCCATCTGGATAAATAATCTCAGCCTTTCAGTGCTGTATTGACGGCATTCTAAGAACACGTTTAACTGTTTAAGGCCTCCCACAGTGACATAAACCTGTGACATGTTTTCCTATAATAAATAGAGACTGATTTAAACCACAATGCCCCATCCTCAATCTACATAATTTAACAGAGTCCCTTCGGGATAGTGAGCTATGATGACATTTCCTGTTGACTTGAGATTGAATAGAAAAGTAGTGTCTCCTCTTACTTTCTTTCTCCCAATCCACTTGCCACTCCTTAATTAGGCCCTCTTTAATTATTCCTCTCAGTTCCACTCTTCCTAAAGGGAGGTGTTCTACAACTTGCTTATTTTAACTTTCTTCGGCTAAGCTGTCTACTTGCTCATTACCCTGTATCCCATTGTGCCCAGGAACCCAGCAAAGTGAGATGTCACTGCTTACCCTTACTCTATTTGGGCGGCAGTGGCTCAGTGGTAAAGCAGGCGGTAGAGCGGGTCGTCCTCTGATTTCAAGATCGGCGGTTCGATTCCCGCTCCCGCCCCAATAAAAAATACCCGGAGGTGAGCTGACAGTGGGAGGTGTCAGCTCACCTCTGGAGCACTGCCGAGGCGCCCTTGAGCAAGGTGCCGTCCCCTTTACAAATTGTTATATTCCTGTTACATTCCTGTTATATCTGGGTAACCTCTCTCCTTCTTCCTTCCTCAACTCTCTCCCAAACCTACACAAAGTTGGGAAATGATCACTACCCAGCATACAACTATCCATTACCTCCCACTCCCCTGTTCTAGCTCAATTGGGGGACACTATTGCTAAATCTATGTTACTAGAGGTGTTTCTAGCAATATCATATCTTGTTGGACTACCATCATTTATCACTACCAATCCATGCTTATCCAGAAAGTCTTCAACTACTACCCCATTGCTGTCCCTTTTCTCACTACCCCATAAAGGATTGTGTGCATTAAAATCTCCTGTCCATACAACAGGGCACCGTACTTTCTCCATTATCTCATCAAAATCTGACAATAACAAACAATTGCAGGGATTATAGAAGTTAATCACAGTAACTCTATCTTTATTTTTACAACTATTATTACTGTACCTGTTGCTGCCCCACACCTCGACAGCTGTACACTCAAGACTAGCACTTAAATTCACCCTCCTGTACTGCAGCCCATTTTTAACAAAGGTCGCACAACCCCCATGAGATTTATCAATCCTCCCTATCTCTCTACCTACCACTTCTGCCCGATCCAACCTCAGGCACTCATATCCTGGGATTACAAAATCCAAGCTGGGCTTTAACCATGTCTCCTGAATACAAATCAGCTCGGGCTCATTCTCAAGCTTGTCAACAAACTTTTTCAACTCCTGACCATTTTTAATTAGGCTCCGGGCATTCCATTGGAGGATACAAAACATTATGATGCGAACAATCCTCCACATCATCTGCTATGTTTGAATCCTCATCGTCACCGTTTTCCCTCATTCTCTTTGCTCTATTCTGTACCTCCGACATGTGTTGAAGTAACTTTTCTGGAACCTGCTTTAGCCCCAAGGAACCTTTCAGCTGCCCCCACCACTTCCCTGATAATGTCTGATCTATTTGTGGTCTTTGACAGAAAGATGCACTTAGCTCCAACCAATACATCAACCACAAATGACAAAAATGACTCCTTACTCATAACCAACATGTCCGGAGGAGGCATGATTGGTGCAGCGCTTTTGTTCCACAGTTTTACATTAACCCCACTCTCTACTTTGTACCCTCTTGCCACTGTCTTAACTGCCTCAGCATATGACACCTTGTCTCGCTCCCTCACAACCTGCACCTGCCTGGCCTTGATAGTATATTCACATCCATGATATGCTGCCACATGGTCCCCCCCACAGTTAGAGCATTTAGGGACATCTGATCTACACTCTTTAATTCCAGGATCTCCGCCACACTTTGCACATCTTTTCTTAACCCTACAGGAGTCCGCAATATGTCCATACCTTTGACAGTTATAGCAGCGCAGTGGCGGCCTCACGTACCTCCTTACCTGATAGGCCATACTACCAAGAAAAACTCTCCCTGGTAAGTCAGTGCCTGCAAATGTTAGCAGAACCGGCGGGTCCCCCCCAGCTCCCTTCCTACTCTTAAACCTCCGTACATCTGTTACCTGTCCACCTCTAATGTTGTCTAGTATTTCTTTTTCCGACATACCAGCAAACATTCCATACACCACTCCCTTAACGCCTTGATTCCCTTTAGGAGTTAAGTTTATCTTCTCTACTTTGGTCACCACTTTCCCCATGCTGATAGCATCCTCATACTGCTTCCTATTCACACAATTAATCTTCAACACTCCATTAAATAGAATCTTGGCCTCAAAACCCTTGCCAATCCGACTCTGTAGTGACATGTCAATTTGTAAAGGGTTGATTGCCTTGAACCCCGCATCCCCCGGTTTAGCTCCCTTAACTCTGAGCAGCACTGAGTTCTTCAGGACTTTTAACTCTCCTCTGCTTCTCTGGTATTTCACCTTCCTCCCCTGGAGCCCCTCTCTTCCTGAGCACCTGCTGCCACCCCCCTCCCTCAGACCCCCCTCTCCCTTCAGAAGCCATGCGGCCTCAATTCCCTTCCCCCTATGCTATTCTCCTAGTTCTAATCCTACTCTGTCAAAAGAAAGGAGTTTTACAGTTGTGATCAAACAAACGAAATGAAAAGGGCCAACAGAACAGTGAGAAACCACCAATGACCAACAACTAGCATCAAACACAACTTCCCGCAACCGTTTCCCGATCTCCTCTCAGACAGTTCCTGTCCCTCTCATTAGCTAAAAAATATTGATTTCCGTGTTGCGTCACTTGTTTTCCTGTCATCAACCAATCATAAACGCGCACGACTGCTCTCCAGCTTGCGAATGTTTTCCTGGACCATTCGCCAAAGTGATACGTACCTTAACCAATCACAGACTACTTTTGATGTCACAAATTACACAGGATTCAAATGATGCAAAACGTGTGATGTAGTACGTCATGGGCAGACGAAGCTTCATAAAGCTTTGAAGCCTTTTATCCAATTGGTTCATTCCAGCGCAAAGCTTCATGAGGCGTCATTTGCTCTAGTAGGACATCCACTGGAGCCAAAAAATATCAATTGACATAGACTTTGAAGTGTGTAGAATTTTGCAGAAAGCCTGTGAATGGATTTTTCTTTGATTTTTGCAAAAACACTTTAATCTCATTCAAACATTTTGCAGTTTTACATTAGATGAAAGCATTTAAGTGCCTCAGAACATCTTTTCCAAACAAACTTCAATCACATTTAACATTTAGAACATTTTACAAATTTTCATTAGATGAAATTTCAAAAACACTAAACACTCAAAAACATTAAACACCAAGAAACAAAGGGAAATACAATATAAGAATTAGTGCATTATAACAGGAAGTTTGCAAAAGTGAGGTGGTCATCAACTAAAGTGCATAGGACATTTTTGTAACACCAGATGTTCCTAAAGTTATTCAGGTCTTTTGTCAATTTATAGAAACCAAATTCTAGTTTTAAGCGACATCTGATGTTACAGCAAAAAACAGTAGCTGCTTCTTGAGCGGTATTGTTTTCAATTTTCCTCTTCCTGGTCACATGAATTGCAAGTTTTGCCTCCCCAGAAATAAAATTTAAAAGCTGCCACTTTCTCTGATTCGATCTATTGTACCCAGCACCGTAGATGAATTTCCTGAATTTTCATTGAACAAGTTAAAAACATTCGTTAGAAGAGTGAAGAGCACTGCAAGTCTCCCACACTCACTGAAAGTATGAAAGACTGTCTCCTGAAGAGGACAGAAGGGACACTGGCTGGACACCGCAGGGGCAAAAACAGAGACAAAAGCATTGGAACCGACGGCACCATGCAAAATACTCAACTGGAGGTCGGCTGTTTTTTTCTTGAGGGGAGGTTTGTACAGAAGTCTCCACTGCGGGTCAGGTCCATTTCCCGTCATCTTGTTGGCCCAGGTAGTAGGTGCTCTGTTACACAGGTTTTTCTTGTTGATCACTTTTACACATTGTTTGTACAGTATTTTTTTGTTGGCCATGTGCAGGCTGATCTGTCGTTCATCTCCGAGGAGAGGACCCTCCAGTTCTCCAAACAGGGGACTGATGTGGACCTCTGGGAAAGGATCTTTGCTGTCTGGTACAGTCCCTGTACTATAGTCCAGGAGGAGGCTTTTCTCCTTCCAGGAAAGTCTTTGCCTCCACAGTTGTAGCACCCTCTGAGCCACCCTGGTGGACTGGATGTTCAGCAGGGAGCTCACAGCCTGGGCATCCGCCAGCGCAGGCCCGGCGTTGTCTACCAGTTGCTGGAGGGTCACGGTCCTGGTTCTGCAAAGCGCTGTAGACAGACCAGGTGTGGCTCCACTGCAGACGCCCAGCCTGGCCCCATGCACTAGTGGTTCCCTCAGTAACCAGAACAAAGAGTCAGAGTTTTTTCCTGGGCTGCTTTTAAAAAGGGCCAACGACTTAAAAACACCATGATAAAACGGAGGCAAACCATTTAAGTTTAGAAGCTTAGAGTCCATTAAAAACAGTGCAGCATCCAGGTCCAAGTGGCTCACTCGTCTGAATATGCAGCCGGCCACCTCTCTCCACGTCAGATCCGCTGGTCCGGTCAGAAACCGCTGGATGAACTGTAATCTGAACGTGGCTGTTCTGCTAGCCAGGTGGATGAGGCCCTGTCCCCCCTCCTCTCTTGATAAAAACAACACTCCTTGAGGCACCCAATGCAGCCCATCCCAGAAAAAGTTAACAAGTTTGGTCTGGATTTGGGCTAGAAACCCTGATGGAGGGTCCATACAGGCCAAGCGGTGCCACAGCTGCGAGGCTACCAGATTGTTTATCACTAAAACTCGACCTCTGTACGACATTCTGGGGAGCAACCATTTCCATTTTTTAAGTTTCCCTTCTATTTTGTCAATGACGCCCTCCCAGTTCTTCCTGGTTGTTGTCTCATCTCCCAGGTACACACCGAGATATTTGAGACCATCAGTCTTCCAACACAAGTTTTGAGGAAGAACTGGGAGGTTGCCATGCCACTCGCCAACAGCAAGGGCTTCACTTTTGTTCCAGTTTACTTTTGCAGCAGTTAAAACATTGAATGAGTTTGTCAAACCCACCAGAACATTAATATCCCTTTGGTTTTTTATAAGAACAACAACATCATCAGCATAGGCAGATAAAAGAATGTTCTCTCTAACACCAGGTAAAATCAAACCCATCGATGCTTTTGCAAATTTTACAGAGGAGGGGCTCCAGTGAGAGTGCATAGAGCATCCCAGACAGGGCACAACCCTGCCGGATGCCCCGATGCACCCCGAAGGGGGCACACAAACTGCCGTTAAACTTCAGAATACTCTCAACGTCACTGTACAACACCTTGATCTTGGCAATGAACTCGGTGCTGAACCCAAACCTCTCCATGGTTGTCCAGAGGAAGCTGTGGTCAACACGGTCAAATGCCTTTTCCTGATCTAACGAAATGAGACCAGCATTTATACCCAATGATCTGGACACCTCCAAAACATCACAAATTAGGTAGACATTGTCTGCCATGGACCTGCCGGGCACACAGTAGGTTTGATCCCGGTGGATGACCTGCTCCATAGCTTCCCTCAGCCTGGTAGCCAAAGCCTTGGACAGAATCTTGTAATCGGTGCAGAGCAGTGACACAGGGCGCCAATTCTTGATGTCATGCAGATTGCCTTTTTTAGGCAGGAGGGCAACGACCGCCCTCCGGCAGGACAGTGGCAAAGAGCCTGAGGATAGACTTTCGGTGAACACTTCCAGCATATCACATGCTAGAATGTCCCAGAAGGCTGTATAGAACTCAACCGTTAGACCATCGATACCCGGAGAACGTCGTCCCTGCATGTTCTGCAGGGCAGTGTGGAGTTCCTCTAACTCCAGCGGCCGGTCAAGTTGTGAATTTGTCTCCGTGGAGACTTGAGGTAGCTCTGCACAGAACTCCTCTAACAGTGGCTGGTTTTCCCGGTATTCACTGTCATACAAAGATGAATAAAAACTCACAGCTCGCCTTCTGATCTGTCCAGGCTCTGTCAGCTCCTGTCCTGTGTCAGACAGCAGGGAGTGAATCACGTTGGTCTGTCCATGCTTTTTTTCCAGGCCGAAGAAGAAGCTAGTAGGAGCATCCATCTCGGTGATGTTTTGTACCCTGGATCGAACTAGGGCACCCTGTACTTTAGTATCCAACAGGTCGGCTAAAGCCATTCTTTTGGACTTGAGGATTTCAGTACACCTCTGATTTCCTGTGGAAGCGCTTGTCTCCAACTCCACAATTTCAGCCTCTAGGTGTTTCATAGACCGGCAGGTGTCTCGTGTGACGTTCAAAGTATACTGTTGGCACAGGACTTTTATCTCTGTTTTGCCATAGTCCCACCATTGGCTAAGAGAGGTAAAATCAGCTTTTCCAAGTCTAAAAGTGCTCCAAAAATAACTGAAGATCTCTCTAAAGCCTCTGTCCAAAGCTAAAGTTGAATTAAAATGCCAGTATGCACTCCTAGGTAAAATATTTCCCATCACAACGCGACATGAAACCAGAGAATGATCAGTATAAGCAGCTGGCATTATATTACAGTCTTTGAAAGCATTGAAATGGTGTTTAAAACAGTAAAAGTGATCCAGCCTGGCTAAAGACACCCTGCCTTCTGTCAGGTGGGACCAAGTGTACTGTCGGCAGTCTGGATGCATCCTCCTCCACACATCCACTGGGCCACGAGAAGAGACCAGCCGTTTTAGAGTGTGTTGGGATGCTGGGTAAGGCTCCGCGTGGTTACGGTCTAACATCCCATCCTCAGTACAGTTAAAATCCCCACCCAAAATTAAAAAGTCTTCCGAACCACATCTATCTAGCTTAGCTTGTATTATTTCTAGAAAGCCCTTCCTTTCTGCACCGTTTGTTGGAGCATAAATATTTACAAAAACCAGGGTGCGGTGTTCAAAATGTGCCTTTACTAAGAGACACCTCCCCTTTACGACATGCTCGATTTCTAGAGATGTTGGGTTAAAAGTTCTAGAGAACAAGAAGCCCACTCCACCACTCAGCGTGGTGTTGTGGTCCAGGATCACCTGTCCCTCCCACTCCTTCATCCAGTCCACCGCATTGTTGTCATCACTGTGTGTTTCTTGTAAAAACAGAACATCAATAGTTTTCCTCCTTGCTGTGTCAAAAATTAGTGCTCTTTTCCTTTCCTCTCTGGCTCCATTTACGTTTAATGTCCCCACTCTAAAATAATCCATGATAAGGGAAAAAGTTAAAAGTACCTTAAAGTAGCTACACACAGACAGCCCTATCAAACCTCAGTTGTTTGCGGACTTTACTCATTTTCTTTTTGAGTCGGTATATCTCTTGGTCACTGAGTTCTGATGTTGCTCTGTTTTGAATAAGTTGTTTTGCCGAATTATAAAAAATTAATTTATCAGGAAAAAACTGTTCCAGGTTCAGACCTTTCATACCTTTAGTTTGTTGTAAAAACAATTTAAACATTTTTTCAGGGTACAAATCGTGGTTTTGACTGGCAGTGACTGGAGTGTGAGATAGGTCACTGCAGTCAGACATACATTCATCACTGTCACTACTGTCTGGAACACTCGGTGTGTTCTCTAGTCGACCAGCTTTACGTCCGTCAGGGTCAGATAAGACATTTTTGCGCTTACCGCGGCGCCTGGCAGAAGCAGGAATCCATTCAGACTCACGCTCGTCTGTGATATCTTCAGGACCTGTCTGGCTTCCTGTCTCAACATTCTCATTTTTATCACCAGTCCCCTGTCTCTTGTTACCTACTGCACTTGTCACCACCTTAGTCTCACCCAGTGTACTGTCCTCACCCAGTACACATGCCACCTCCATCCTCTCACCTATTTTTCTCACTACCTCTCCAGTCACCCCCTGTTCACCTGTCAGCCCCCCATTGTCACCCACCGCAACTGTCGCGTCACCCATCTCGCTGGGCGCCGCCCCACTCTCACCCATCTCTCCACCTGCTCTCTCAGCTACCCTGCCACCGTCCTCACTTGTCCCACCTTCACTCCGCCCCCTCACAATATTACTGGTTATCACTGCTCCTACCTGCATCTGACTCTCAGTCTTGCCCCTCGGAGCATCCCTCTGATCCGCGCCCCCGACGCTTCGGCGCCGCGGAGCCGGAACAGGACGCCACGGAGCGGCGGTGCGAGCCGCCATGTTACCGGGACCCGGAGCATCGCCGACGCGTTTTGGACAGATGCTAACAATGTGTCCCTCCTCTCCGCAGCCAAAACACTTCATCCGAGAGGAGGTGGCGTACCACGGGTAGTCATAGCCGTCCACTCTAACAACAAAACGGTAGTCAAATTCTTCCGTCCTGTTGTTCAGGATCATGGATACCTGTCGGCGGTGACAAATGAGATGCCCCAGATGCGGGGACTTACACCCCGACGTGACTCTGGTAACTGGCGACACAACTTTTCCGTGTTGAGAGAGTTCTCTAACCAGGAAGTCATCACTGATGAAACAGGGGACGTTCGACAGTGTGACCGTAGTCGCTGGTTGGGACAGCGGCATAACGGGCACAAACAGTCCGCCAACGTTTATCCCCCGCTCCACCAGTAGCTTTACCTGGGCTACCTTCGCCACGAACATGACGATTGCCTTGTTCATCCGGCCGGCAGACTTCAGTTCTTTATACCCGATAACTTCACCCACCGCTAGCGCTACCTCCTCCATGCCTAAATGGGACACCACTCTAATCCCGTGGTCCCTTGTCAGCGTAGTGAAATCAAACCCACCACCCGCCATGACGGCGTCCAAGTGGCCGCCAACCGGCACACACCTGGTCGGCTAAAAAGGTATAAAACCTGAAAATAAATGACGTTAAACACGCAATACAAACACAATTAACAATATTCAAAGAGTAAAAACTCAAAAACAGAATGTGACGATATAAAAAATACTGAAAATTACTCAGCAATGTCTCCACTCACCTCACACACTCCTCACAGGAAAAAAAAGAAAAAGAAAAAAAAAAGATGCAAGATAGTAGCAGTGTGGTAGTACCAGTGATGTGCGGTCAGGGGAGACAGGACCGTGAAAAATAAAAAAAAATGGAAAAAATAAAATATAATACACATCACTGGAAAGTTATTTTCCATGTAACGTCACCAATTTTAAATTTTTTTACTCAAAATCGCTGAATTTTCACATTTACCGCTGAAATACTGAGACCTGAGGTGAGGTAGCAACCAGCCAAGCCTCACCATTAACTGCACAATGACTCGGCTAGCTGTGCTGGCTTGCTAAACAGTGAGACCGTAATGCTATCGCTCTCTATATCACTATTAAAATTTAGTTCATATAAGAAACACGTTTCCTATATGAACTAAATTTCCATAGTTTAGCTAATGTATATAATGTACAGTGGGGGGGGGGGGTTTTCAACAACTAATTTTTTTGAGTTGAGCAATCCAAAACGGTTGGGAAAAGGAACCAAGTGAGGCACGCAGTTCTCCTACCTCATGGTAGGGGGCGCTGGTGATCCCGGGGATTCTTCTTGGGACACCTCAGCCGCAGAATAAGTGAATAAGTGACAGCAATCTACAATCTACTATCAGCCAGAAAAGTGCAGCTATTCCTGTTTTTTCCGCTTGCCTTGTCTTACTATAAAAATGGAGGATTACATATCTCAACTCAAAATTTCTTTGATGCTTTTGATCAGAAGGAGCTGCGCATGGACTTCATTTATAAGTAAACAAACTATAAACATACATGTAGGTAACAACATACGTTTTTTTTAATCAAATGTGCTTATTTGTGTGTTGCATTGATGAATACCGCGAAGTTGTTGATGACAAAATTAGCTTTTTATTTGGGTTAAAGTTGCCAACTCAAATTGCAGAAACTTTCCCTGAAATAACCACAAAGAAAGAACACAGCAGAAGTAGTTGTAAAAATCAGGTATTTATCTTCTCCATCACCGACAGTTCAGCCCATATTAAATATTTTCTATAAGTTAGATATTTACATTATTCAATGCCCTTCACAAAATTCACCATGATGATTTTTACAAAAAAATCTATTTACATTGTACAAAATATTGCATACATGGATCATCCATAAACCACACATCTGTTTCCTTAAAACATAAAATGAGTTGTATTGTCTTCTTTGATTTTTTCCTCACAAAAAACACACATACTCACATATATATAAATGGCATTTCCCTCTCCAACAACCTAAGTTCTTTGTCTTTTTCTATTTTCAGTTTCTTAATCACAGTCAACTGGTCATCAACTGAATGACTATCAGTGAGGCAGGCAGTTCATGTCCTCAATAAGTCATACCACTGTTATCAAATCTATGCTCTCCTGAGCATGCATAAATTCCTCTAAAGAATCTCAGTGTCTGCAGAACCTGATGGGAATGAATCTTTGCCAAATCCACAAAATGGCAATCCAAGTTTTTTTTTCATGCTATTGTCCATTTCAAAGAAAAGTTTAGGAAGGGAAGATTCAAACATGGCATCATATTACTGAAATATTAATGGTCTTTGAACTCTAAACAAGAGGACACAAACATGGATTGTTTTATTTTCACCTGCAAGTTTTTCTTATACTGGTCAAGATTTAGTGCGTTAAATTCAAATATGCTTATTGATTAACCTTGTAACACCTGTATGATTAGTGTTTGATTTGTGGAAATAGTGGTCCTTCTCAAATGTGAAGAAAAAACAAGTATATAGCACACCAGTCTCCTTTTAACATTTTCAGCATGTATTTGTAGATGTTTTACTCGCATCACACTCTTTTTTTATCTAAGAACATTTACATTCTTGAAACTTGATTCCTCCACCAGTAAAAAAAACCCTTGAGTTAGTGAGCTAATCAGTGTAGCTAACAGTGGACTGAAATGGTGTAATGAGAGTACGACTATTGAATAGTGCAAATTTATATAATTAAAGTCATAAATCAAAGACCTGAGAATCAAAAGAACAGATAAAAAAACAAAACAATGAAGGATGGAGACAGAGTTCCAGCTGTTTCAACATCAATATTTGTCCAACAGGTCATCATAGGACCTCCACACCAAATACCTTGAGAGTTAGGGTGTCTGTATAATGCATGACCATATGACCAAAGGTAGATTTTAGCTAATATCAACAATGTTTTTTCTAGCTGTTGATACCCAGTATCTTTAAATTTGGCTATATTTGAATACTGACACCCCTCCCCCCCTCTCATTCATTTGTAAACAGACAAAATGGATGTATTTGTGTGTTATTCAGCTTCTGGGCATCTTCATACAGCCACAATGTTGTTCATTTCCCATTTCTGAGTGGTTTTACTGGTGTCACAGTCTGATATGAATACTTTGTGTAGCAGGTCAGAGCGATCCAGACACTTTCCTGATAAAAAAAAAAAAACATCAACATTAATACTACTAACAGTTTTATTTCATTATGAGTTCTTCCATATTTATCCTTGTTATTAAATGTCATCAAGTGGAGACCAGTGTACACTGTATTTAAGACAGTACCATATTTATCTTAAGTGACAGTGGAGATCTGAGGTTTCAATGTGTCTGCGTTTGGTTACATCGGTTACATTGAAGAGGAGACGCTCTCAAGAAAAGCAAATTAACTCATATATCATCTTAAAAAACTTGGTTTCTGCTTGATATAAATTGAAAACACTCATTATTTAATTTGATTGGTGAGGAAAAGTGTGTTTAATCGTTTAGGCCAATTCTCTTTATTTACATAAATGAATCTTCTTTAACAAAATAAAAACACAATGTGTTACTTTTCCAAATGCCCTACCAAAAAACTGATGTCAGAGGCCTCAAAACATATATGCGAAAAAAATGGTGCCTAGCAAAATCCTTTGTCATTACTAGAAAAAAAAAGAAGAAGTTGTTGACACAACACATGAATGGTGGCCACCAACCAGTGTGTGTGTGTTTATATATATATATATATAAATATATATATATATATACACATATACAGTGCGCCCTCTGCCTTTCAGGTTAATGCGTTCCAGGAACCACACGCGATTGACGAACCCCGCAATGGAGATCGCGATCCATTTATGTTATTATTTACAGTAATTTAAACGTTTATGAACCCTCCCCATACTGATATTAAACCACCTTCTATCTGTATTGCTTTTTCCCCACAGTCTGATAGACTGCTTAAAGCACTTTTGTGTATCAAGAAAGTCGGAGACTAACGGAACAAGAGAACTTCTGGATGCTGTCAGCCAATAGAATGCACGTATGGTATCACGTGACTGCTGAACAAAAATCCGCGACGAGTGGAGTTGCATTTGTTGATGAACGATAGCACGAGGGCGCACTGTATATATATTCATATATATATACACATCTCCACCTATGTATTTGAATAAGCTCAATTGAAAACCTCACGGTGTCACGTATTAACTCCACCCACTATCTGTCAATCAAGCGCCAAACATATCACAGCGCATCTGCCAGAAGGAATCACATGAACGATATGGCATAAGGCATCGTCCAGCGAGACTTTCTGTTGCGGTTATGCCTTTCGTCCACACGACAACGCAGATACAGTGATACCTCTACGAATGTGTCTACTTACAAAATTTTCTACTTAAGAAACTTCTTAGCAGGAAAATATTGCCTCTAGTTACGAAAGATATTTCGACTTATTAAAGGTAAAAATACAGCATGGGCTGATACTCGCAGCTCCAACAGGTTCCTGAACGCAACATTCTCAAAGCTGCTCTGCCATTGGCTATTACCTAGTATCTTCCTGGCATCCTATTGACTAGGGGGACCTCTGTGTGGCTAAGAGGGATGCCACTCCACCTCTGTGTGGAGCTAGATCGGTGTTTATGCAGGGTCCTCGTCATCTGCCCTCGACCAGTGAGGTGTTCTGATAGTTTTACGCAAATATATTAACTTTTTGAGTATCCGCTATGGACCCCAAGAAAGTGATGGAGAAAAGATGAAAAGACGAAGAAAAGAGTTTTTTGTCCATACAAACAAAGCAAGAGATCATAGAAAAGCATGAAAAAGGGATGCGTTTGGTTGATCTCGCCAAAGAATATGGCCGTAATGCATCTACAATCGGAGTTTAAGGCATCGCATCGGAGGTTGGAGTAGTTCAAAAGGAGGACTGGAATTCATTCTGTTGTTTGGCATGGTGAGGCGAGGAGCGCATGAACCAAAGAGGGCAAAAAACAATGAGGACAGCAGTTAAAAAATAAATGACCATCATTTTTATTCTTCACTCTATTCTTTTTTTTTACATTATGCACAACTCTCATTTATTGTGTGATAATCTAACTGTAACATGTTTTGTGCATTTTTATGCTTTATAAAACATTTATGTCTGAATTTTGGGGGCTTGGAACGGATTAGGGCATTTGCATGGAAAACGCGTCTGTACTTACGAAATTTCTTCCAGAACCAATTAATTTTGTAAGTAGACGTACCACTGTATCTGGAACAAATTCGCTGAAGTTTTTGAAAATGTTGAGTATGCGTTGTCGTGTGGATGCTGTAAGCGAAACTTTCTGTCCGAGGTGTCCCTCCCTGCGACGAAAACCGCTGCGACGTTAGTGTGTGTGACCCGTGTCTACATGTACACACAGAATGGAGGGCGTTAAAACTGGCTTTTTTCTGAGGTATAACAGCTCCACATCGAAGACGTGTTGATAAACATGCTTGACAGTTGGATATTCGTTAGTATGTTTCTTTGTTCATGAGTCATAAAGTTTAAATATTTATTTACTCATTCATTCACGTTTCTCGCCGAAGATGCTGACGCCAGTTCTAAGTAAGACGCGCTGCCTGCTGGTGGGAGAACTCTGATGGGTACGCCTGCTTTATAATACCAATACATCTGTTTTCATATGTTTGGTATGAAGTCTGATATTATCGTTTCATCCTGGGATTTTCACGGGTTCCCGCTATTTATATACTGTACATATATTATACATATATATATATATTTACTGTATATACACACACACACATATATATATACACACATGTATATACACACAAGTATACACATATATACACACATACGTATATACATATGTACACACATACTGTATGTAAATACATATACACATGCATACATAAAGTGCCTTGCGAAAGTATTGACCCCCAAGAACTTTTTGCTAAATTTCAGGCTTCGAACTTAAAGATAACAAACTGAAATTTTTTTTCAAGAATCAACAACATGTGAGACAATCGTGAAGTGGAACCAAATTTATTTAACATTTTATATTGAGTTTACAAATAAAAAACTGAAAAGTAGGACGTGCAAAAGTATTGCCCCCGTTTTCTCAGCTCAGCTAATCGACTCCAGAAGTTCCCCGATGACTTCTAAATGATCCAATGTTGACATAAATGACTAAAAATGACAAACAGAGTGCACCTGTGTGTCATTTGGTCTCATTTTAAGCGCACATGCTCTGTGATGGTCTTAGAGGTCTGTGAAAGTAACAATGGAGAACAAACAGCATCATGAAAACCAAAACACACCAGGCAGGTCCGGGGTAAAGTTGTGGAAAAGTTCAAAGCAGGAATGGGTTACAAGAAGATCTCAAAATATTTAAATGTCTCTCGGAGCACTGTGTGAACAATAATATCAACATGGAAGGAGTATAAAACCACTGCAAACCTACCAAGAGCTGGCCGTCCCTCTAAACTTTCAGCGCAAACAAGGAGAAAACTAGGCAGAGAAGCAACCTAGAGGCCCATGATCACGCTGGATGACCTCCAGACATACACAGCTGAGGTGGGACAATCTGTCCATAAGACAACTATTAGTCATACCCTGCATAAATCTGGCCTTTATGGAAGAGTGGCAAGAAGAAAGCCATTTGTGAAAGAAAACCATAAAAAGACCCATTTGAAGTTTGCAAGAAGCCACATGGGAGACACAGATGACACGTGGAACTAGGTGCTCTGGTCAGATGAGACCAAAATTGAACCTTTTTGGGCTGAATGCGAAACATTACGTTTGAAGTAAAAGTAACACTGCACATCACCCTGAAAACACCATCCCCACTGTCAAACATGGTGATGGCAGCTCTGGGGTTGCTTTTCTTCAGCAGGGACTGGGAAGATCGTTAGAGTTGATGGGAAGATGGATGGAGCCAAATACAGTGCGATTCTGGCAGAAATCTGTTGGACTCTGCAAAAGACCTGAGGATGGGGCAGAGGTTCACCTTCCAATAGGAAAACGATCCTAAACATAAAGCCAAATCTACAATGGAATGGTTTAAAACTGGCCATATAAAGGTTTTAGAATGGCCCCGCAAAAGTCCTGACCTCAATCCAATAGAGCATCTGTGGAAAGAACTGAAAATTGCTGAGCACAAACAATCTCCATCAAACCTTAAGGAACTTGAGTTGTTTGGTAAGGAGGAATTGGCAAATATTTCTTTCTCAAGATATGTATAACTTATAGAGACATCCCCAAAAAGACTTGCGACTATGATTGCAGCAAAAGGAGGTTGTACAAAGTATTAACTCAAAGGGGGCCAATACTTTTGCATGTCCTACTTTTCGGTTTTGTATTTGTAAAAATAACATAAAATGTTGAATAAATTTTGTTCCACTTCACGATTTTATCTCACATGATGTTGATTTTTAAAACATATTGTCAATTTATCATCTTAAAGTTTGAAGCCTGAAATGTGGCAAAATGTCAAGTTCTTGGGGGTCCAACACTTTCGCAAGGCACTAATTTATATGTTTAATGTGTATAAATATATGTAATATATGTACACATGTACGTATATACATACACACACACACACACACACATATATATTATACAGTGGTACCTCTACTTACGAAATTGGTTCCGGAAGAAATTACGTAAGTAGAAAATTTCGTAAGTAGAGACCCGTTTTCCATGCAAATGCCCTGATCCGTTCCAAGCCCACAAAATTCCGACATAAATGATTGTTTTTATAAAGTTTTTTATAAAGTTTTATAAAGCATAAAAATGCATCAAAACATGTAACAAATATATGTTACGATTAGATTATTACACAATAAATGAGAGTTGTGCATAACGTAAAAAACAAAGAATAGAGTAAAGAATAATAATGACGGTCATTTACCTTTTAACTGCTGTCCTGTTTTTTGCCCTCTTTGGTTCATGCGCTCCTATCTCGCGATGCCAAACAACAGTGAATTCCAGTCCTCCTTTTGAATTTATCCAACCACCCATGTGATGCCTTAAACTCCTTAAACTTCCTTTTGTTTTAATAACATGTCGATTGTAGATTTTTGGCCATATTCTTTGGTGAGATGAACCAAACACATCCCTTTCTTATGCTTTTCTATTATCTCTCTTTGTTTGTACGGACAAAAAAACTCTTTTCTTCATCTTTTCCTCTTTTCTCCATCACTTTCTTGGGGTCCATAGCGAATACGTACTCAAAAAGTTATTATATTTGCGTAAAACTATCAGACTACCTCACGGTTCGAGTGCCGAATGCCGAGACACTCCATAAGCACCGTTCTAGCTCCACACAGAGGTGGAGTGGCATCCCTCTTAGCCAATGGGATGCCAGGAAGATACGTAATAGGTAATAGCCAATGTCAGAGGAGCTATGAGAATGTTGCGTTCAAGAACCTGTGGGAGATTCAAGTATCAGCCAATACTGTGTTTTTATTCGAGTATCAGCCGATACTGTTTTTTTACATTACGTAAGTCGAAATTTCTTTCGTTTTTCCTGCTGAGAAATTTTGTAAGTAGAAAATTTCGTAAGTAGAGACATTCGTAAGTAGAGGTATCACTGTATATGTAATACATATATATATTTTTTATATATACATATATGTCCCCACCTATATATTTGAATAAGCTCACTTGAAAACATCAGGGTGATACGTTTTAACTCCACCCACTACCTGTCAATCAAGCGCCCAAGCAATCACAGTGCATCTGCCAGAAGGAATCATGTGAACAATATGATGTAAGGTATCGGCCAGCGAGACTTTGTTGTGGTTTTGCCTTTCGTCCACATGACAACGCAGATATCCGGGACAAAAATGCTGGCTTCAGTGAAGTTTTTTGAAAATGCCGGGTATGCGTTGTTGTGTGGATGCTGTAACCTAAACTACTCCTATCCGGGGGGGCGTCTCCCTGCGACCAAAACTGCTTAGATGTTAGTGTGTGACCTGTGTCTACATGTACACACAGAATGGACGGAGTTAAAACCGGCTATTTTCTGACGTAGCTCCACGTCGAAGACGCATTGATTAACATGCTTGAAAACAAGGATTTGCTATCTTCCTTCTACTAGCACCAGGATAATGGGTCTTGTTAAAAATAATAGATATTTTACCTGTTGGCACATGATGGAAACGATGGAGATCCTGGAATAGACAAAGAAAAACTCATTTGCTCATTATAGAACTTTTCTCATCTACTGTGTGTCAGACCGATTAATGTGTGGTTAATCATCTCCTGTTTGCACATTAGTGAAGTAAACATGGACAAATATATGAACTGAAGGCTTTTGTTGTATTGACCAATAGAGTGAGTAAGTGTCTCACCTTGAAATATTTCCACTCAGTGTGCTGGTTGTGATCACAGTGTGTAATGATGACAGCTGAATTATCACTTCCTCTGGTCAAGCATTGGTCATATTGCATCAGCTGGTTGGCTTCATTGATACGAAATAACTACAAACACGCACACACATACACACACACACACACACACTTTGAAGTATGTCATGTGTTAGTTAATCTGTGTTTTCAATAAAACAGGTATACATTCTTTTCATTGTAAAACATTATTCCACAACGTGCTTCAATGAAAACTAATATTACGATTCAATTGTGGTATCCTGACCAGACCTTTCACTCTTTCAACATACTGTACCTCAGTTCTTGGTGTCATTCTGCTGAGCTGATATGCCTAAATGATTCATTTGTACAATCTAAACCCAAATGCACAATGAGGCATGTTCTTTGCATTTCTTTTCCCATTTACCATACCTGGAAATGATTGAAATCTAAATTGGTGCTCTTTTGTACAGGAAATCTAAACATTAACTGGCTGTTTACCAAGTGTATTTCAAAGTACCGTCTAACAAAACCATGTTGTAAGAAGATTTCAGTTTCACTAGACATTCACCGCATATCTGTGTTGTACTTTGGCAACCTGTGTTAAAGTTTGTGTAGAAGGACACGGTTGGCTCACTTTCTGGGAAAACTTAATTTGTGTTGATATGACCAGACCATGACATCTATCCTAAGTGAATGTGAGCAAATTAACTGTGTCATAGGTTTTTGAGGAGATGTGGATAGAACCTTTTTACGAAGAAACATAGCAGGAACATATAGCAGCAAGCTGCTTTACCCTCATAGGTAATGTTCTTTATGAAACTGTAAACTTAATATTTGTTTTTTCATAAAATTCTGAGCAGGACACAACTCAACAATATAGACATGAAAACACAACACCACTAAAAGGTCTGAACAGCAAAAGGTACTTCTTTGCTTGGATTATGAGAAAATATTCAGTGTTTCCTATGATTAAACTTTAAGTGTAAATATTTTTTTCCAGACCATGCCAAACGTATTTTCAAAAACTTTGAAAAAACAAAACAAAAAACTGCAGAGATTAAGTTTAAACAGTTTTGAGCAACTTTGAAGAAAGAAAATATTCATTACCTATGCACATGACTGATAAGTCTGTGAGACTTATGATCTAGAAATACTACACCCTATCATCGTGTAAGACATTCTTTCAGTTTCATGAAAAGGCCATAGACTGGCTTTGGATTCATGCTGCTTCTTTGCGTTTTAGTGACTAAATGTCTCATGTGATAATGTGATGGAGCAATATTCCTATTGTAGTTATTATACCACATTAATCACATTATAAAGGATGTGAACAGGGAAAGGTTGCTTACAATGCAAATAGGGAGTGATTTCAGGCACAGACTTTGAGGTGGTGGAACACACTCTGAGAGATCTGAGGGTCAGAGTGAAACTGGCTTTCTGAAATTCCTTTGAATTGTCAAAAAATCAACAAACCTCTTGGGGAGGCCGAGAAATACATCTGCCTAAACATAGCCAGACAGGCTCAATATCGATTTGATGACTCTCCCTGTCAGACCCCAGCCCAAACCAAACCAAGACTACAAGAGTCAAAGCATTATTATTACCTGATTGCCCCCCATCCTGTGGCAAGGTCCCGTTTCCACATTGCCTCCATTGGTGTGTCCCATACTGTCAATACAGTAACTTGTCTCAAAGCCCCGAATCTATGAAGGAATTCAAATATACACACACAAAAAATACCATAGCACAGAACATAACAGTTTAGAAAAGACATCATATCCATGAAACAACAGTAAACAAACATGTTCTGTGTTTGTGTGTGTGTCTGTGTTCACCTACCTCCCCCCAGTCTACATTTTTAGGAGGCAGAGGGTAGTGTTTTTCAATGTCATACGCTATTTCCTCCATGAACCACTTGAAGCTCTTGCATTGATATTCCTCCCTGGCAAATTGTCCAGCCAACAACCAGCAAATAATTAATTAACAAGCAGAGAGACAACCATTTTAATGTCAACTTAGAATATATTAATTTCATAAACAATTGCAACAGGAAGGAGACACAGTATAAATATTTATGACATGTCCATTTCATACAAATGATAACATCCATCCCTTAAAATCGGAACACCTGACAAGATGCAAGCTCGTTGCGGGGCCACACCAAAGACAAACATGCTCACACTCATACTCACGCCTACAGACAATTTGACTATTTCACCCATTCACGTAAGACCGAAGACCACTTAAGACCAATTCACTGAAGACCAATTCACTTAAGTTACATGTTTTAGGAGGTGAGAGGAAGCTAAGTACTCGGAGAGAACAAAGAGTAAAGGAGACTTGGGTTGTGGTTGATCTAGATATCAGGTTGACATTTCCAGACAAGTCATAATATGATAATTGATCTGTATGATGTGTGTTGATATATGTTGATTCTAATTTTTAATAATTAAATTAGTGGCTCATTAAATCAGTGGGGTGGCAGCGACTCAACAGTAGAGCAGACTTCTTGAAGACCAGCCATCGCCCAGCCATCGGCGGTTTGATTCCTGCTCCCGCCAAGACATTCTCCAGAGTGTGAGCTCACAGTGGGAAGTGTCAGCTCACTTCCCAGCCACTGCTCTGGTGCCTTTGAGCAAGGCACCATCCCCCCCTCTACTGCGACTAGTCACTCTGCCTCCCATGTACTGCTGTACTAATTGCATGCCTACAGGCCCCTAGTGTGTTGTGTCTGTTCCAGGGACCTGTACGTATCATTGTGCTGTGATTAAGACATATATACTGTATATGTGTATATATATGCATGTATATGCATGCGTTAGAAGATAATTTCCCCATCATGGGATCAATAAAGTGAACTCAATCATATATCTTTGACAAAAATCATGAACAATAAATTATGATTCATATTAACATGTTAATACATTTTCCATAAATAAGAAATTCACTTATTAGCTTGTATAAACACACATATACTGTCTAAATATTAATGACAAAAATATACTTTTGCAGGCAAACTGAAAGTGTTGATTGTAAATGCATGATTGTATAATGTATAGTTCAGAATCCTTTGAATTGTATGGCAGGTCATTTACACATGCCAAGAGAGAGTTGTACAGTATTTTCCGCACTATAAGGCGCACTGGACTATAAGGCACACCCTCAATAATTTGTTTGTTTTATAATTTATTTCATATATAAGGCGCACCGGATTATAAGGCGCACACAATAAAAATAAATAAAATTTATCAGATAAACTGCAGCGGCTGTAGTTGCGCAATCCGTCCACTAGATAGAGCCGCGCTGCTCAGGCAGTCATGATTGCATTCATGACTACCTTTGAATGGCCCTTATTGTTATGTCAATAAGTCATTCTGAGCCTCATCAAGGAAACCTGATCACTTGATCACCATCTTAGAAAGAAGTTAACACGCATATTAAAAACCCTGACATTAAAAACTGGTTAAATTCATTACGAGTGCAGTCAGTGCGGACAGAGCGGATTATTTAATGATCTGAAGTTCGAAGCAGATATTTAAGCTCCGACGTTCTTCTTCGTTTATTAAATATTGTTTCGATCGATCGGTAGTCCAGTCGGAGGTGAGGTGCAGCTATGTTCTGCTGTGTGTCCTAAACAATTTTTTAACTAGTTTTTAATGTCAGGCTGCTAATTTCCTGGTAAATATGACGCTGTTTTATTCCTAGAACCGACTTTAACATAGGTGTCTCACCGCCGTGAATCTCACAGCACGTCACTGCAGACAGAATACACAAGCCTGACTGCGCCCCTCGGCCGCCTGCCCAGAGCTGTCAACTACATTTGTAAATCAATTGCAGCACACCTGTTGGCACCTTTGTCTAGCAGTGACTCTGCTCTTGAAATTTCAGAAAAGGCTGAAAGTTAAGCTTTGAGGGTCTTTCATTCACCTTTATGCCAGTTTCTCCATGTGTTTCCACAGACTAATAGAATACACCGTCACTAGATTCCAGATGACAGCACAATGGCATTTTTAAGACCAATCAAGTTTAAAGTGGGTTATTTCTGACGCCAAATAGTTAGGAAATACTGAGATCAGTCAGTCAGTCAAACTTTATTAATAGAATTGTTGAAAGTTACTTATGTTTTGCTACGTAATCACCGGTGCCCCTACAGTTGGCTCTACCGTCTGAGAGCGGCTTTTTTTCAGTGATCATGTTTTTAACCAATATTAATATGAATATTAATCCATATATAAGACGAACCGGATTTTAAGGCGCGCTACGGGTTTATGAGAAGATTTTAGGCTTCTAGGTGCGCCTTATAGTGCGGAAAATACGGTGTGTGTGTATATATATATATATATATACACACATACACACACACACACACACATATATACATATATAGTGTGTCCTTGCGTCTGTGAGGCACGATCATCAGACAACGTGCCTCCCAGGGATGCAAGCTTTAAAAAAAAAAATCAATAAAAAAATCGAGGCTACCTCTTTCCGCGATATAATATTGGGAAGAGATGAACTTTCAGTCAACAAAAATATTCACAATTTATCAATTTCTCCATCTATATTTACAACCCGGAAATCACCATTGTGTTTTGATCTCACACGAGTTTCTCGTCTCAAGACTCATCTGCTTGTGGGTGCGTGTTTGTCTGCGTCTGTGTGTCTCCGCGGAGCACTGGCATCATGCCCGGAGTTTCCGCCGCGTCACGCCCTAAGCCAGCTGGGATAGACGAATGAAGCGGTTGTGACAATGACTGAATGAATAAAATCCACCGAACGGAAACACGACGTCTGCTCAATTTACACAATACAGTGAGAGAGCGATGAGTTAGTTTCACATTATCACAATTCCTCCAAAAAAGATGCAAAAATTGTTGAAAGTCTTGTTGTGCTATGTCTAGTGCAGTAGTTCTTAACCTTGTTGGAGGTACCGAACCCCGCCGGTTTCATATGCTCACTCACCAAACCCTTCTTTAGTAAAAAAAAAATTTTTTTTTTCAAATTTAAGACATAAGTATATGTTTTACTGGTGTATTGAATGAATTGTGCATTAATGTCACCTTTTTCAAATAACAAAACCAAGACAGTGCATGAACTCACATGAAATGGCCTACCTGGAAATCGGTGTGACTTCTGTTGTTATTGAGAAACCAGTTCAGGTATGCATGGCTTCACCTTGGCAAGTGGCACTCATGTCATTTTCACAGCAAAGTCCGTTTCTTTTGTTTTCCATGCAGCTTAAGGAAGTGTTCCTTTATTTTTGCCAGTGTGAGACTGGAGTTGCTCAACTTGACATTGCAAATCATGCAGAATGCTGGCTCCCATCACGTTCCATTCTACAGTACATGTACATTCATTCATTCATTTTCTGCCACTTCATCCGCCGTAGCGGGTCACGGGGAGCTGGAGCCTATCTAAGCTGGCACAGGGCGTGAGGGGGGGGACACTCCAGGCACGACGCCAGAGCACCGCACAGGGACATGTAAATTCACGTTGCACATGTTTTTTGCTCAACATACTGTAGTTACTATGAATTAAAGTATTAAGAAAGCAATCAGATGACGTATCATCATAACAGGCATAAGGCCCCGTCCACACGATGCCGGAACCTTTTGAAAACGCAACTTTTTTGTTGCATTTACGCCTTCCGTCCACACCATAACGCAGATATCCGAAACGAAAACCCAAGTTTTTGGCAACGCTGGCCAAGGGGGAATTATTTGAAAATGCTGGGTCTGCGTTGTCGTGTGGACGCCGTATCCGCAACTGTTTCTATACGGGGGGGTGTCCCTGTGATGAAAACCGCTGTGATGTCATGCATGTGACCCGTGTCTACACATACAAACGGAGCTAAAACCGGCTACTTTCTGATGTATAACACCTCCACGTCGAAGATGCGTCGATAAACATGCTTTGCACTTAAATATTTGAAAACTGAAGTGACAATGAGTGCTTTCCTGAATTAAAAACAAAAGTTGATGAAAAGAGACAGATATTACTGTGGACAGTATGGAAGAAGTATGCAGAAGAAGCCGAGCGAAAACCACAAAAATCTGAACATTTGTACTGCAATGGATGGGATTTTTTCCATGGGTGAGTCACAGCTATATGTCAGCAGTAGCACCCAAGACAAAATGTAGCTTACACGAAATTTACAAGAAGGCTTTGTCAGCTTGGTGCAGTGTCCACAGGAGAATACAGTGGTGTGAAAAAGTTTGGGCACCCCTGATAATTTTCCAGATTTTTCTTTATAAATCACTGGTTGTTGGATAAACAATTTCAAATATATTATATAGCAGATGAATACAGTGGCATTTGAGAAGTGAAATGAAGTTTAAAGGATTTACCAAAACTGTGCAATAATTATTTAAACAAAAGTAGGCAGGTGCATAAATTTGGGCACTTCAACACAAAACTTATATCAATATTCAGTAGAGCCTGTTTTTGCAGAAATAATGGCCTCTAAAAGCTTTCTATAGCTTCCAATGAGGGTCTGGAGTTTGGTTGAAAGTTTTTTTGACTATTTGTCTTCACAACCTTTCTCTAGTTCGGTTATTGTGATGGTTGCCAGCATGGCCAGGCTGCTTTAAATCACACCAAAATTTTTTGACAATATTCATGGCTATTCCAGAACATTCTACTTGTTCATCTGCATGAGTACCCTAATAAAATTTGAACCATGTTTAGGGTCGCTGTGTTGTTGACGTATCCAGCCCCGGCATAAATTCAGCTTTGTCTATGATTCCCAAACATTGTTTGCAAGAATCTGCTGATACGAATTCATGCGACCTACAACTCTAACAATATCACCAGAAACTACACTGGACACAAAGCCCAACAGCATGATAGAACCACCACCAAATTTTACTGTGGGTAGCAAGTGTTTGTTGTGGAATGCTGTTTTCTTCATCTACCTACGTACCACTCCTTGTTGTGTCCAAATAACTCAGTTTTAGTTCCATCAGTCCAGAGCAACTCATTCCAAAATGAAGCTTGCTTGTCCAAATGTGATTTAACATACCTCAAGCGACTCTGTTTGTGGCATGAGCCCAGACAAAGTTTCTTCCGCATCACTATTCCATAGAGCATCCCTTGTGCAAAGTGTGCTGAATAATTGAACAATGCACACTGACACCATTTGCAGCAAGATGATGTTGTAAGTCTTTGGAGCTGATCTGTGGGTTGACTTTGACTGTTCTCACCATTCGTCGCCTCCGCTTATCAGACATTTTTCACGGCTTGCCACTCCGGGCCCTAACTAGAACTCTGTGTTCTTTTATTTCCTCATTTTGTTTTTTACACTGGAGGCTGACAGCTGAAATATTTGCATTAGCTTTTTGCATCCTTACCCTAAATCGTGTTGTTGAACAATCTTTGTTTCCAGGTCATTTGGCAGTTGTTTTGAGGCTCCCCTGTTGCCATTCTTCATGGAAAATGCAAAGAATACAGCAACTTACAATTGGCCATCATAAATACCCTTTCTAGTGATTACCGTCAACTTTGTATGTAAGTCAAGGGTCAATGACCTTACTAAACAAATTGTGTTCCAATAATTAGTGCTAAAGGTATTCAAATCAATATAACAACAAGGGTGCCCATATTTATGTACCTGCCTACTTTTGTTTAAATCATTATTGCACTTTCTGTAAAACCTATAAACCTCATATTTCACTTCTCAAACATTAGTTAGTCTGCTATATTAGATATATATTTTATATATATATATATATATATGTATATATACATACAGTATATATGACACACACACACACACACAAGCGGGAACCTATTGAGTGAAAAGAAAAAGGGAAAAAACATTTTTATTTATTTCTAAAACTATTTTTTAGGAATGACCACCAGGCTGTAACATATTGATAAAAATAATATGTAAATTTCCTGTTTTTTTGTTTTTACTGAATCAGTTATGACATCGGTTTTTAATAAAATTGTTGAAATTACCTGTTTAGTTTTTATATTATAGGCAAAACTCAATCCTTGCATATACGGTTTACACACACACACACACACACACACACACACACACACACACACAATTCTGGGATTACGGTGATGTGTGATCACAAAAGGCAGGAAGATGGGACCCAACATCTATTGCAAACAAACAAACAAACAAACAGACATGCAAAGAATATATGTTTAGATAAGATAAAAGACCTTTATTGTCCCACAGTGGGGAAATTTGTGTTTCACCTGAAACGTTTAAGTCCACTGATGTCTCCATACGCAAGAGCAAGAGTTTCAGGACGACTGGCATAGAAATAGTCCTTATATTCATCCCACCATACCTCCACCACACGAACATAATTCTGCGCAGAAAACAAATCACTTTTAGGCTTCTTGTGAAATAAGTTTTGTATTTAGAAAAGTAATATAATTATGAGAATATCTATCGACTGTTACTGTGTATTGCATTACATTTAATAGGTGTACTGTAATTATTGTACACCTATAAACGATGGGGGGGAGCTGGCCATAACATAATTTAAAGACTTAAAAAATAATTTAAAAAACACCTATACAATAACTTCATATCACTTTTATTGTGTTATATTAACTTGAATGGCAATGATTCTTAAAATTATACAAAATAACATTCAACACTTATATAAATTTTTAGTTATGTCTTGGTGTATTTGCACGTTTGTTATGACTACCGAGTTTTATGAAATGGTTCTTGGCTTTTAAACCTGAGTCCATCTACCTTCAGAGTTGGAGATGATCCAACATGTGCTGGTGGAGGGTTGCCTTGCCATCCTTGAAGTCTGTAGATATGTCCAACACGGGAACATGGTACAAAGAGCAGCTGGCCACCGCACTGCCAGATCTATATTAACAGAAGAATTAAAAGAAGTCCAATACAAATGCCAAAATTAAAATATTATATTCATCCTCATTAAATAAAACAGGACTGTGTGTCTACCTTGTATGATATTTCAAAATTCTCTCCTCCCCATATTTGTAATCCTGGGTCATATAGGCCTAACTCAAAGAAGAAATCTCTCTCAATGGCAAAGAGACCACCTGCCATGGCAGGAGACCTATAAAAACAAAAGACAATTAACACACATTCAAATATGAAAAAAGGCACTGCAAAATTATTCTTTACATCAAGCAGGAAACTATGGCCAGAATTCATATAAAGTTCCAAAGTATAAGTATGTCTTCACCACATTAATGAAAATTTGCAACTGACTGATTCTGTGGCAAACTGTCATTTATGTATTTGCATAAATGAAATTGTGTAATTTATCATTTCATGAACTTACATTTCTACGCACCATGAATCGTAATGATAATTTCTATGCAAACCATGTCCTTTATTCAAAATTTATAACATTTATGTGTAAATATATATCCTGATACGGTAAGCGTAAGGAGATGGTTTTTTGTTTTGTTTTGTTTTCAAAATAGCTTGAAAAAATATCAGATCCAGTGACTAATTTCAATCCTGTATTTGTCAAAATGTGTAACCAAACTGATCAGTGAAGAGGACACAGATATTTTGCTCAAAATTTGACAGTATTTGTATGTAGTTTGTTAAATGACAGAAACTTTAATTTAGGTGCAGTTACTGTATATTTTTAATTAATGAAAATATGCATATATTTAGTCTGAAATTTGTGTTTGTATGTACTTAATATATTCACTGTAAAAGAGTTGAAGCTTGAATGTCAACCTTTCACTTGTTTGTATCGGTTGAGAGTTGAAATTATGGGCGCTCTATTATCAGCTTACATTTACAAAATGGTATTCCAAGGCGAGGGATGGGGCTATCTAGTTCTCAAATTAGAAGTGCCTTCTTCTTTCTTCTGCTGATATTAGACTATTTTGGAAATGATTTAAAGAAAATTTCTGGCCTTTTTGTAAATTTCACATTTATATGGTGCTGCTTTCCAGGTATCCATGAAAATCAATTAATATATTATCTACTTTTTTAGATGCAAGTTAAAATAAGTAATTTCAATCATAAACCTGACTTTTGCATTACCTAAATTTAAAATGCACTCAATTACGGTGATACACACATTAAGGAAACCACAGAGCACATGAGCTCAGACTGACAAGAGAAACAAAATCTGTGCAACAAAACAAGAAATTAGTGAAAGTATAGGGAAGAAAAATTAAGTAAAACACAATGAAAGAAAAGGTGACAGGGGGAAGGTGGGGGGTGAAGCTGTGCAATTCCAAACCCACCAGAGACGCCAAGCAAACACTTCATCACTCACATCATATTTAGTTTAGGAGCCAGAATTTCTCACTGAATCAAATGCTGCAATGCTGTCAAGGTTTAACTGTGATAATTCAAGTTGGCTAAAAGGAAAAAGTAGATTCCCAGGAAAACAGGAAGTGATTCACTGAATAGACCTAAACTATACCCAAAAATGTCATACTAAAAAGGTAGTAGTAGCTGTAAAGTCCGGCGAAACTTAAAAACAAACAACTCACAGCACACAGTAGCAATCAAACACCACGTAACTCCTGATACAAGAAGCTCTGAAGCACAAGTCTGAACGCTGGACAGTGGTCAGCCACTCACAAACAAATTGAAGTAGTAATGATTTGCAACTGCAAGATTCAAAAAATTAAGTTTTCCAAATGTAATTATGTGAAGTTTGTGTTGACGATCAGCTGTTGGTATACAGATAGGCTGCTCCTAATATTCGTGTTTTAAAGGTAAATGAACAGTTGTGCTGAGATGAGGTGCTTTTTGTATATTTGAAAACTTAAACTTTAAAATCAAGGATTTCTTCAAATTACAAGTGTTAATGTTAGGAATATAACTCGCATTTGTCCCAGTTAGTTGTGATATCTTGCGTTGACCCTGTCCAGATTAGTCACGAGGCATTACTTTTCTGTACCTATATGGCTCGGTACGAGTTTTTCGAAGTTTTTTCTCTCTCTCCCCCAAAGGAACTCTTTTCCAGAGCATGCTCCAATCCCAGGCTCCCCTAGCAAAGCCGTCTTCATCTCCTCCACCCTGGGGCTCGATGATGTACTTCTGGCCATGGATGGAATCGATCAGAGGCACCGTGCACACCGTTCTGACAGTGGGGGTAGGATGTATACCAGATACACAAAGGGGAGGGTATGGTGGGGTGGTACACATGCAGGAAAATAAAACAAGCAAATACAGATGGCCATGGCAGTGAACACACACAGACATAGGGCAGGATGACGGAGACCAAGACACAGTGAGACACATTCAAGGTTGGGACAGTTGGGATAAAGGGATGGGAAATGGAGACACAAACAGAACAAGGATGAGAGTTAGCATGCTGGCTGTTTGTATATGTACCGGTAGGGCTGGGTGGTATGTTTCCTCTTAGCCTTCTCTCTCTGGCTAAGTGGTACTCTCTTCCAGAGCAGGCTCCAATCCCATGCTCCTCTAGCCAGACCGTCCTCATCACCCCCCTGCTGAGGCTCCATAGTGTACTCATTACCATCTATATAGTCAATCAGCGGAACGGTACATACCGTCCTAAACACATACAACACACAAATGAAACGTGTCCATATTGAGAAGCATAAACCATGCTGAGAACTTTGATCAATGCCTGGTTCATTTGTTTATTTGACATTTACTTTTGATATACTGAGCTCAGAAATTTGTCTGGAATATAGAAACATAGAAAGATAGCATGACGGGCTCACTATAGCATGCCAGCACAGCTACCTGAGCCATTGTGCAATCCATGGTGAGGCTCGGCTGGCTGGTGCCTCACCGCAGGTCTTGTCTCCGTATTTCAGCGGTAAATGTGAAAACTTTTGATTTTGAGTAAAAATAGCCAAAAATTGATGACGTTAAACAGAAAATATCTTTATAATACACATCACTGGATAAATATAACCATTTAACTTATTTCTTCCATTTTTCATTTTTTTCTTTCATGTTGGCAGGTGGCAGGTGAGGCCGTGCCACCTGCCTCCCCCCTGACCGCACATCCCTGGCAGGCGGTAAAGAAAATTTAGACATCTGTAAAATAGAATCAACTCTCAAATCTCCATCAGTTAAAAAGAAGAACACCTAAATACAACAGATATCTGAAAGGGGTGCTGCTCAAGTAAAATGTAATAAAGATGTGTGAATGTTAAAGTACAGACATTGTAATAGAATACACCAATACTGATAAACATAAAAAAGTTAAATACTGTACATCCACAGTAGCTTTCAATATGCCACAATAGCTCCTTATTGATCCTATGTGGGGCAGATTCTATTTGACACAGAGGAACAAAAAGCAGTAGAAAGTACTGACGGATAATATGTAACTACAATAATAAAGATAACGTCCCCTTTTTGGGAAATAAACATCTTCATTTATTTATAAAATAAGAATTAAAAATAGAGTGTAGTGCACAGTTATGGAGATAGTCATTTACAATATGTTTACAGTGAGTGGATAAAAAAGTGCTCAGGTCTTCATGAAAAGATTAGTTATAAACAGGATGAAAATGTAGTAAAAACCTGACTGAACAGTCTACCCATATTTGTACCACAATCTCAAAACAAAATAACATTTAAGAAAAAGAAAGCAATAAAAAGTTGTGGTAAAAAGATGTGTGATGACAAATGGGCCATAGGCAAATAATAATCCAGTCTGCAAGCAACCTGTTTTTTTGGTTTTTTAAAAATTGTGGCCAGAAACTCGAAGTCATACACCGTTATTTCCACATGTGTGAGACTGACGAGTTTTATGGATGGATATGTATTACCTGTCTTTGGAAATTGGGGCAATCAGAGGAGGATACCAGTTGATTCCAACCTCACAATGAGCATCCAGGTAGATCAGTACCTAGAAAATAAATGTTTTTGTAACCTCTCTGTTCAAACACAATTACACTCTTTATAGCACAGTGCTGCAACAAAGATGCTTCCGTATCTCCTTTGATTACACTGAATAAAACGTGGTGTAATGTGGCTTAGTGTGGGAATGAAATTGCATGTGCCAAGTGGGACTGCATTTAACCTCCGCTACACATATGTAGGTTTACACACAACATTGAGGCACAACACGGTTGCAACAAACTTAACAACCTTGGTGCTTTAAACCCTTTCCTCAATTATCCTGCCCGCAAGTGTAATATTCCATGTCACTCTCCATGTAAGTCCTGACTACAGGTGTGGTAAACGAGGTGTCTGTGTCGTGAAATCCCAGCCATTGGCGTGATGAATAAATTGTGTGTATCAGAACAGAATTTATTTATTTATAAATTATTTTATGTTATATACTGATTTAATCCCCGAAGGGAAATTAGTGGCACACTCTGGTTAGCTTAATTTATCATGCATATATATGTGTGTGTGTGTGTACAGGCCCTGAACACACAAACACAAACACAGGGGGCCTGTGCTCATGCAGGGGGAGGTAGACTGGCGGGCAGCTCCTTCGTATGTTTTATGAGAAATGATGTAGAAATATCTCAGACAAAGTTGGAAAAATTGTTAGAGAATGACACATGGGCAGGTCTCCAGCATCGCAGACAACACGCCACCCGCTGCAGAGTGCAAGATCATATCTCTAGTTGCTGCCCATGAGGCTCCACTCACTAACAGAATGTTATACTCTCCTTGTCAGAGCTGCCCTTGACCACTCCTCTTCACCAACAGAGAACCAAAACTGGATGATTAATTTATACTGCCTTTCAATATAAACTTAATTTTTGCTGAAATTACATGATCAAATTTTTTTATGTGAAAGAAAAATATATTTGGAGCTTAACCAGAGAATTTGGTCAGTTTCTTTAAATAATTATCAAAGTTAAGATACTTTTCTGCATCCAGATTGGCTCAGGTCACATGGGGGAAATCATGTATAGTGGAGCAGCCACAGATGATATGTCATTGAAGAAAGCGTAACTGTCGGCTGATGATTGTGTTAAATGCTTGGTTTGACTAGAGGGGTAGAATTTGAATCCGATATTTGGTGGAAAATTAAAGTCACAAAGAAATATTCACACGATATTGACAGTGAATGTAGTCGGGAGTAGTAGCACTGTTTGGGTCATAATATGATACCTGTCCTTTAGTGGCCTTGTGGGCTCCTATGCTCCTGGCCTGGATCAGTCCTTCTCTCTTTTCATTTCTGAAGAGTTTTACCAGACCATTCCATTGCTTGATATACTCCTCCAAGCGCTCCTTCAGATGAACTGCACAGAGGAATGCATACACATAAACACATGGGATAGATTGTTAGTGAGACAGAAATAACTACATGTTAAACTCATACTTTGTAACCAACCAGCAGAGGTCATTGTCTGGTTGGTTACAAAGTAACCAACCAGACAATGTATATGGATTCAATAAAGTGAGTCTTGAAATTTTCTTTAAACAGTGTCAATTTAAATCTCATCATCCTCACTAACACTAAACATAGTGAGTGCTGACAGTCAATTAAACAGCCACAGACTGAATGATTTGCTGAACTGTTTGTGCTGTATAAACAATTATGAACCTTGCTACAAAATGTTACCTCACCATTGTAAAGAAGGTACGTTTTTAGATGCATAGCCAAACACAGGCACTTATGGAGCCCTATAATTATCGCTGACTATTTTCGATTGATGCTAACTTGTTGAAAAGATAATCACTATGCAAGATTATACTTTATTAACCCCGGCCAATATTGTTAAAACAGAAAGCCAACCTTTGTTGCTAAAATCATCTATCATGACAATCTCCGCCAGGTATTGTCTGGGAGTCCTCTTGATGACACTGTGGACTGTTCGCATCAGTGTAGACCAGCCTTCATTATGAAAGACGATCACCACACTGGAGGTCAGTAGTCTGTCATCATAATGCCAGAACTTACACCTGAAAAGACAGGGCAGCATTAATAGCAAATCCAAATGTTTGGTTCCAGTTAGAAATAATTCTACCATCTCTCTTATGAAACCATCTTGAACTTTCAAATGCTTTTTATATTTTAATTCCCCCTGTCTCGCCATTCGCACGATGTTAGGAAACTATGTACCACCGCCCAGGTCCTAATTATCAAAGAAAGACAAGCAGGGACGGGTCCCGATCATTATGGTTGTGCAAACAAAGGGAGGCAACCCATGTAATTTCTATGGGTCCTGCTGATCATAAAATTCACTGTAACAACTCTTACATGAATGACTTAAGAGTCATTAGTCATTCTATCAAGCTTTAGTCAGATTTCTTGACTAACCTCAAATAAGAAGTGATTACTTTAAATTATGCGTTGCTCATGAAGTTTACATTGCTAAATATGGTTTATCAGCTTGTCTATAGGTGTGTCTGTTTCTGTGTGTACGGGCCTCTACGATAAACAGTATGTGGTACATATATACAGTATATGATATGTGTGGAATATTTGAAGAGGAAAAAAAGTAATTTAATTTTGAAACGATTTATTAATTTATTTGTATTTTTATTTAAAGCCAAGGCAACCAAGCCAAAACTCAATGTCAGTACGCTCATTTCAAGAAGCCTTTATTTAATTTTAAGTAAACTTATTAATTCATTCATTGTCATGTACCGCTGCTGTATCCGCTGTAGCGGGTCACGGGTAGCTGGAGCCTATCCCAGCTGGCACAGGGCGTGTGGCGGGGGACACTCCGGGCACGATGCCAGCGCACCGCGGAGCCACATACAAAGACATACAAACACGCATACACACACACACACACATATACACTCACTCCTACGGGAAATTTGGGAAAGGCCAATCAACCTGAAGCGCATGCTTTTGGAGGTGGGAGGAAGCCGGAGAACCCGGAGAGAACCCACACGGACACGGGGAGAGCATGCGAACTCCGCATAGAGTGGGACTCGAACACGGACCCGCCGAGTTGTGAGGTGACAGCGATAACCTCTGTGCCACCGTGCCGCCAAGAAACTGTATTATTTTTACCAATTTTTGCGATTCCAACTGTTAGAATTCCAAACTGTGCTGCTTTTAGACCAAGTTCCAATTCCCCTTCCCCTCTTTACTTCTTGGCTTGCC
This sequence comes from Antennarius striatus, assembly GCF_040054535.1. Lineage (NCBI taxonomy): Eukaryota > Metazoa > Chordata > Actinopteri > Lophiiformes > Antennariidae > Antennarius > Antennarius striatus. The sequence goes on along the minus strand of NC_090783.1, from coordinate 13,670,438 downwards.
TATCACTTCAGAATTTTGAAAAGTAGTTTATGAAAGTTAGATAGATTATACTCTTACAGACATGCAATTCCAATATGTTATCATAATGTCTGCAAAATGTTGAAGGGATCAAGCTTTTTTTTGTCTTTGTAGCACTTTGAGATTTTTGTAATGTAAAGTGCAATATAAATAAAATGTATTATTATTATTAAATAATAGTAATCTAGCACTGACATCTGATAAAAGAAATAAAATAAAGGACATTTCTGACATCGGTTAACTCACTCTTCATGACGTATATCACTGATGGTTCGGTCTAGTGATATCATGTCACTAGCCACCATGTTGAAGCCAAACTCCTTTATGGAAGCTTGGATGGCATCTTTGTATTCTGGACCCAGGACAAAGGGCTTAGCTTCCTCTCCAGGACCACCTGGGACACCTGGAGGCTCAGGTTCCTTGGGCTCCAAGTTTCCCAGGATGCCTTTCTTCAGAACAGGGTGGATGTAATCGTGAGTGTGAGGTTTAAATGTCACATATTGCTGCTGGATCACCCGATTCTGGTCAGGCTGAGGATGGTTGGCCACTCCTACAAACCAAAGTCAAAACATGATATAATACAATTCTGTATTATCATCTTAACATCTGGCATGAAGGTTTTTTCTAAGTACAGTGATACCTCTGTACTCGACCATAATCCGTTCTGAGGTGGTGGTTGAGCACCGATTTGTTCGACCACCGAAACCAATTTTCCCATAAGAAATAATGGAAAGTATTTTAATCCGTTCTTACCATTTAGAAAAATACCTAAAATATTATAAGAACGTGTATCTAAACAACAATGAATACGTAAATGTGCACAAGCAGTACATGATAAAGATAAAGCATTATAAACCATTTTGTATAATTTACTTTACGTTTTAGAGAGTGGTTGATGGCACTAGCGTCATCATGGAAGGGGAATCCCTTCCATGATGACGCTAGGTAACGCGCCTCCAGGGGTTTTCTCCCTTCTCTCTCTCTTCCGTGGAGGTGAATCTGGCTGGGCAGTAGCCTTCCTCTTTTCTTTAAGAAGGAACCTGTCCATTGTCAGTTGCTTCTGCTTCAAGATAGTGGAAATGGCTCGTACACCACTTTCATATTTTTCTATAATTTTCATACATCTTTGCGTACGTAATTTGCGTACGTAATTTGCGTACGTGTTACTCCGCTGGCGGTCTGAGTCGAACTGACGCTTACCCGCTGGCCGAGGAGCGCGTTCGGGTCGACTCGGCTAGTCGAGTACCGAAAATCTGTTCGGGGTCCGATACATTTTCTACTCGAATTTTTTGGTCGAGCACCGATTTGGTCGAGTATAGAGGCGGTCGAGTACAGAGGTATCACTGTAATTCATTCATTCATCGTATACCGCTTGTTCCACTTATGGCGGGTCGCGGCTGGACCCTAACCCAGCTGAAAGAAAAAGAACTACTCATACACAGACTCACACTTACGGGTAATTTGGAAATGATAAATTCATATAAGGGGCATGTTTTTGAAGGTGGGAGGAAGCTGGAGAAACTGGAGAGGTCACGCAGACACAGGGAGAAAAATTAAAACATCACACAGAGTGGGACTCCACAGCGCTACCTAATGCAGTACTGTGCAGCTGTTTATATGTAATTAAGTTATACAAATAAAACATATTAATTATCATGACAACTGACCATCCATCCATCCATGTTCTTGTAGACAAGACAACCGTAATTATGACATCCACAGCTGCTTCTTATGCTTTTTTGTGGTGGAGCCCATCCCAGCTGACCACGTGTGAGGGGTGGGGTACAGTCCGGACACATCGCCAGTGCAGTACGGAGCAACACAAAAGGCAAACAACCACTCACTCTCACAACTAAGGTCAATTTGGATTGATCAACCCACTTTTTTGGAGGTGGAAATAAGCAAACCAGAACAGAATTTACACAGACATGAGGAGAACATACAAACTCCGCACAGAAAGGATTTGAGCCCTAAACCTTCTTGCTGTGAGGCAAAAGTACTACCCCACTGTGCCACCATGGTGCCCGACAACTGACCATATATATATATATATATATATATATATAAAAATGGAAAAGATGCCAGATCCTAAATGGGGAACCAAAACATCTCCACTGCTCATTATTTTCTGGACCCTGTGAAGGCCTTAATTTATTCTCCTCCAGTGGTACTTAACAGACAGGACATGGATCAAACTTACTCTAACAAAGTCATTGTTATGGACATACGTGTTATCGCATCACATTGCTAAAAGCTGGCAGGCTTACAGAAAGTTCTGAATGAAAACATTGCAACTGTAAAGGCAAAAAAAAAACGACCTGCAAGGAGCTTATTAAGCGGTCAGAAGATTAATGAATGAGCATTGCAACTATGTGCAACTTTCAACTCATCTCGCTGTGATGCTCCATTATAGTCACTTTATTTTTCTATATACAGCATCTGTCATCAAACACAATGCCAAAGTGAGTCTTGTAAAACAACTATGAATCCCACATGTAAAAAAAAAAAGTCGAAGAAGACGAAGATGCAACAAATACTCACTCTAATTTTTCAGCCTTGTTAGCTGTAAAGATAATTGCAAGCAAACTTGATGCTGACCTATACATTTGCTAACCATCCATCTATATTGCAGATAATGCAAGAGGGCAGCATCTATATCCGGGATGTTTTTGGCTTAATTTGTGCACAGTGAAAATAGCAATACATTGCTCATCTTCACAACTTTTCACACTTTGACTCCTGCATTATCCAAAGCAAAGAAAAACCTGAGTCTTCTTCTAGATAATATCAGAGCAGTCTGATAATAGTTACAAGAATGAAACTAACCATGTTTGAGCCTGACAGAGTTAAGGTCAACCTCCACCCCTTCCACATGTGGCCACGGCACAACAGGCTTAAACTGATCTGGTAGGTCTCCTTTGGGCAGCAAAGTGTCATCCTGTTTGGAGGGATACAACAGAAAGTATTGTGTATTACATAAATGCAGCACTATATCACATAAAACCACTGATTAAACAGTAGAACAAAGAAGGGACTGATAAATAATTCAACATTATGATTTTCGGTGATTTACAGTGCACAATTGGACACAACAAATTTGGTTGAACACAAAGCAGCTGCACGCTTCATTTTAAAAGATTATTTACGCCTAGTAAATGACTAACACCATCTCTAAAAGAAGAACACAGCTCCATCAGGAACACTGTGGTGCTGCTTCATAAATAACACTAGGATCATTTTAATGAACTTAAAACCTATTTATGAGTATTACTCTAACTCTTCCAGACAAATTAAGGCCCTATCCCAATTAGTCCCAATACTTGCCCCTAACATAGTTTTGTGCACTTCTATGCAGGACAGTGAGTCTCACCTCTTTAAAAGGAGCGTGGGGTATTGGTCTGCCACAAAATATTGTATTACAGGTACTTTATGTCTAGAGTTAAGTCTTCTATTTGTTACAGAATAACTATACAGTGCACCCCCGTTCCTTGCGTTAATGCGTTCCAGGAAGCACTCGCAATTATTAAATTCCGCAAAAGTGACAATATTCTTATTATTTATGCTAATTTAAATGTATATGAATCCTCCCCATACTGATATTAAACCATCTTCTATCTGTATTACCTTTTCCCACACTTTGATAGACTGTTTAAAGCACTTTTGTGTCTCACATAAGTCCAAGACTCACAGAACTTGGCGCGCCTCCGGATGCTGTCTGCCAATAAAATGTGCGTACTGTATCACGTGACTGCCTACCAAAAATACGTGACAAGGTGACGTTGCGAGCGTTGATGCGCAAATGTGCGAGGGCGCACTGTACAATAGATCAATCTTTGCAATTCTACTAACTATTACTCTTGATATTCTAATATTTTATTCATTCATTCAACCTCTATATCCGCTTCATCCACTGTGGCGGAGTCACGGCGTGCTGGAGCCTATCCCAGCTGACGGAGTGCGAGGAAAGGGACACAGTTTGACGCCAATTTGGGACTGGCCAACTCACCTAAGATGCATGTCTTTGGAGGTGGGAGGAAGCCGGAGAACCCGGAGAGAACCCACGCAGACACAGGGAGAACATAGAAACTTCGCACAGAGCAGGACTCGAACCGGGCACCACCTTGCTATGCAGCGATAGCGCTACCCACTGTGCTATCCCATATTATTTTACTGTATATTAAAACTTGTTTGACAATAACATACAATTAAACATATGAATAGGTCTCTATGGTTTCATTGTATAATTCTTTTATGTCATATGATTTTCTCCAAACTTTATTTTTATGACTACTTTTAAAGCCAAATAACCTGCCAGTACACTGGACTCACTGGTAAACTCAGCTCATTTCTCTAAGGTCACTATTTCAGACTACCGGAAAATTAATCGAAGCTTAGCCTGATGACTAAAATAAGCTTGTCTTATTTTCTTTTTTTAACAAATTAGATTTTATTGTTGAATCATTTTTTAATTTTTTTAAGATGGTAAAATTGCAAGATTTGTGTTAATAACTTCATGAATGTCAAAAATAACAAAGCAAAAATGACTGACATCATCTTAACATCTAGTATAGGTCAGGTCTGATCTGGATGACAGTCATCGTCTGGATCTGGTAATACAGAGAGTTTAAACCACAGGATTTGTAGAAAAAGTGAGAAACCAAATGATAATGACACACTTGAAAAGACATCAGATTATACTGTGGCTAAATCATTATGGGCATACCTACAAGCTTGTTTTCCTCATTATTTTCTTTGAAAGGTTTGAAAATTACTGTGTGGGGTAAGACCCAATTTCATCAAAGCTCCATAAATAAAGCTCCATAAAGGCAGCGACACTAACAGACTTAAAAGGCTAATAAGGAAGGCTGGCTCCGTGATTGTCTGTAGTCTGGACATTGGAGGCTGTGGTAGAGAGGAGGACTCTGAATAAACTGTTACCCATCATGGATAACCCCGCCCACACTCTCCAACACACACTGGACGGACAACGGAGCTCCTTCAATAGACTACTACAGCTCCGCTGTTGAAAGGACAGGTACAGGAAGTCATTCCTGCCACAAGCCATTGGTCTGCTCTATACAACATCTCTAAATATCAGATAAAGTTCCACCAGTCTGAGGTTTTAGATATGGCTCTCATTTGGTCCTGTGTGTGGCCACAGAGTGCCACACTTGTTTATAACTTAATGCTTGCCATGCTTGGGTACTATTATTATTGTTAACATTTTTTATATTTTTTATATTATTATTCCCTTTCCCTATTGTCTTGAATTTCTTCAATGTACATTTTCCCTGTTTCTGGCTGTTCTTATATTTAACATTTAAATTTCCTAGTTTGGGATAAATAAAGTATATCTAAATCTCCATTTCAAACAAAATTGCGTACAATAAGCTGCACAATCCATATCCAGATTGCAAACATAGCTTTTTGGAATGTGAAATGTCACCATGCATCTGGTGATTCTGTAGTCCAAACAAGCAACACATTGTGTTTAAAAGTTCAAAATATCTACAGGACAATCAGTGATGTTTCTTGATGCTCCTGGTCAAACCAAATATGGAGTAGTTGGTCATGTAGAGGGTGATCTGTTGCCATCAAATTTCATCAACTTGTAACACTGAATACAGGAAGTGTAAGCAACTGGTTTGACATCAATTGTCAGGATGTATGTTCTCATAATTTGTTCTTTTAGAACACCATTCCAATGTACAAACCATAACAGGTATTTTTTAAAAACCTTTCTTGTTACATGCCCAGTTTCAGTTGGCCAGTTTTTTTCATAAACCTAAAACAGATACACAATGGAGTTCATTTCAGCAATAGAGGGATGTTACATGAAATTTTATGTGCATGGAAAAAAATACTGCAGTATTTTTGCTGTAAAAACACTATATTTCTAAAAGTATTCACTCACCCATCCAAATAATCAGAATCAGGTGTTCAAATCACTTAGTCAGACGTCAAGAAAACTTGTCTCTTCAGACCCAAATATGGTAATCCATGAGCTGTGGATACCAACTGTCTAAACCACATGTGTCAAACGCAAGACAAGAGCATAAAAGGTCAGAGTGTCTAAAAATAAAAAGGTCAAAAGTGTTGACCAAACACTTCATTTCCTGCAGTAATTAAACCCATTTTAACTCTGACAAAAATATTTTGAACAAAGTTGATGTCCTCACTTATGTTTGTTATTTTTCTTTATTCACTTCGATAGTTTGATCCTTGATTGATGGGAGTTATGTGGGCTTCATAACCTGACAAATTAAAAGGATTTATGTTATACCAGGGCAATGAGCAAACATTTGCAATCTGTGCAACTGTAATGTTTGTAAATTGAATAAGTAATAAATTCAGAGTTATTTTACATTAAGGAGTAGTTACATTTATTTTACATTACAGAGTTACAATTATTTACATTTATAAGTTACATCTGGCCCTTTGAGGACAGCCATTATGCTGATGTGACCTTTGGCAAAATGAGTTTGACACCACTGGTTATAAGTCTGTATGTGGTAAGCAGTTGGCTGCGAACATCAACAACACCCACCTGTGCAACAATTTCAGTCGTGACATTTCCTTGCTCCTCAATATTCCACAGTCAACTGTCAGATCTAATATGAATGTAGCCGCAAGAGGACACAAGCCAATGTCTTATTGTGCCGGTCCCAAGCCCGGATAAATCCAGAGGGTTGTGTCAGGAATGGCATCCGGCGTAAAACCTTTGCCAAATCAAAAATGCGAATCAAACCTATGACTTCCACACCGGATCGGTCGAGGCCCGGGTTAACAACGACCGCCATCGGCGCCGGTGGAAATTGGACAACTGTTGGTCAAAGAAGGAGAGGAGGAAAGTGTGCCAGTAAGAAGAGAGAGAAGAGGAACGCCAAGAGTATAGGACAGAGTAGGGATGTTGAATGTTGGAACTATGACAGGAAAAGGTAGAGAGTTGGTTGACATGATGCAGAGGAGGAAGGTAGACATACTGTGTGTCCACGGGACCAGATGGAAAGGTAGCAAGGCTACAAGTTTAGAAGCAGGGTTCAAGTTGTTCTATCATGGTGTAGATATGAAGAAAAATTGAGTAGGAGTTATCTTGAAGGAGGAGTTTGTTAGGAATGTCCTCGAGGTAAAAAGAGTTTTAGATAGAGTGATAAGTCTGAAGCTAGAAATGGAAGGTGTGATGTTCATTGTTGTTAGTGGGTATGCTCCACAGGTAGGATGTGAGCTGGAGGAGAAGGAAAAATTCTGGGTGGACTTTGATGAGGTGATGCAAAACATACCTAGAAGTGAGAGAGTTATCATTGGTGCAGACTTCAATGGACATGTTGGTGCAGGTAACAGAGGTGATGAGGAGCTGATGGGCAGGTTTGGTATCCAGGAGAGGAACGCAGAAGCACAGATGATAGTTGACTTTGCAAAAAGGATGAAAATGGCTATAGTGAATACTTTCTTCCAGAAGAGATAAGAACATAGGGTGACCTATAAGAGTGGTGGTAGGAGCATACAGGTAGGAGCACACACCGTCTACATATTATGTAGACGGTGTAATCTGAAGGAGATCAGTGACTGTAAAGTAGTGGTAGGCGATAGTGTAGCCAAACAGCATAGGATTGTGGTGTGTAGGATGACTCTGGTGGTGAGGAAGATGAAGAGGCCAAAGACAGATCCTTTGCTTGCGCCAGCCATTCGCCACTTCGACATAGCCGAAGTAAAATCCAAATTGGCTACAAGGTTTTTAGACTGTCTAGCCACAGTGGCGTTGTTATTTTTACGGAAAAAAGGCTAAAACTTAAAACTTTGTCGCTCGCTAGCGGCACTCGCTATTTCCGCTAGCGAGTGGCGCTAGCTATTTCCGCTAGCGAGCAGCGCTAGCTATTTCCGCTAGCGAGCGGCGCTAGCTATTTCCGCTAGCGAGTGGCGCTAGCTATTTCCGCTAGCGAGTGGCGCTAGCGCTGCTATTTCCACATGCCGACGGAATTTAGCCGAAGCATGCCGACGGAAATAGCCAAAGTGACCTGAACGCTCCTGATCCCGATGTAATCGGGTCATGACCTCCTCTCGTCCAATGAAAAACAAAATATTGTTTCTTTACAAGCTGAACCCACGAATTTGTGTACAACAAGGCGAGGACGATCGATCAAAAGAATCCAGTGTTTTCTAGTAGAGTTTGTGTCAAAGTCCTCATTAATAAACAAATGGTGAATGCTGAGAGGGGGGAGGAGTGGTGACAGACCGATCAGAAGGTAAATGAAAGATATTATCAATATTTGTTTGTAGTCTTAGACTTTTGATACCTATGACCGGCAGGACTAACCAGCGATGCATGTAAATGTGTATTCACCTAGCTTGCTATTTTCATGCTTTTTTAAATTGAAATGAAAAATCGTGTTGTTGAATTTAAAAAAAATAAAAAAAACTATGGATACCAATAGTGTTGGTGGTGGTCAAAGTTAAAATGTCTTGTACTCTAAGTAAAACTTACAAGTAAACATTGAGTACTATTTTGTATGACTGTATCTTCACATAGTGAATGCAAGTTTTCAATTGTTGAATCTCACATTCATACCTGCATAAAGTAGGACAAAAATAAAGATAGTTAAGCTTTAACTGTTGACTTAAGTGTATTTTTGTAGGTAAATTGAATAGAAGATTTTGTCCTCAGAATGCACCAGAGTGCAGGAAAACAACCCCATTTTCTAAAACATTTCCCGGGGCACCCCCCCTGACTCCCCCAGGGGGGTTGTCCCCCCACACACCCCTCGCAACAAGCGTCGGTCGTCCGCGCACTACACCGCTGTCTTGGACACAGAATGTGACTATTTGTGGCTTGCTCAATTCTTCTACACTGAGCCACAGTGGCTTAGTCATACTAGCTCCTAGTGCAAGCCCAGACAGCAGAGGACAAGATGGTGGAAGATGAAAAGAGAAGAGTGGTGAATGACTTTTAGGAAGGAGTTAACACAGGCTCTGGGTGGTCAGGAGGTGCTGCCAGATGACTGGACAACTACAGCTAATGTGATCAGGGAGACGGGTAGGAGAGTACTTGGTTTGTCATCTGGAAGGAAAGTAGATAAGGAGACTTGGTGGTGGAATGAGGAGGTACAGGAGTGTATACAGAGAAAGAGGTTAGCTAAAAAGAAGAGAGTAGACAGGAGTACAGGGAGATGCAGCGTACTGTGAAGGTAGAGGTAGCAAAGGCCAAACAAGGGGCTTATGATGACATGTATGCTAGGTTGGACAGTAAAGAGGGAGAGACTGATCTATACAGGCTGGCAAGACAGAGAGACAGAGATAGGAAGGACGTGCAGCAAGTTAGGGTGATTAAGGATAGGGATGGAAGTCTATTGACAGGTGCCAGTAGTGTGATGGGAAGAGTACTTTGAAGAGTTGATGAACGTGGAAAATGAGACAGAACGAAGACTAGAAGAGGTGACTGTTGTGGACCAGGAAGTAGCAAAGATTAGGCAGAATGAAGTGAAGAGGGCACTGGAGGATGAAGAAGTTTGTAGAGGTTTGGAAGTGCCTAGGAGAGGTGGCAGTAGAGTTTCTGACTAGGTTGTTCAACAGATAGTGAGAAGATGCCTGAGGAATGGAGGAAAAGTGTGCTGGTGCCCATTTTTAAGAACAACGGAGATGTGCAGAGTTGTGGCAACTAGAGGAATAAAGCTGATGAGCCATACAATGAAGTTATGGGAGAGAGTAGTGGAAGCTAGACTAAGGGCAGAAGTGAGCATTTGTGAGCAGCAGTATGGTTTCATGCCAAGTAAGATTACTACAGATGTAGTATTTACTTTTAGGATGTCGATAGAGAAGTACAGAGAAGGCCAGAGGGAGCTGCATTGTGTTTTTGTAGATCTGGAGAAAGTTTATGACAGGGTGCCCAGAGAGGAACTGTGGTATTGTATGAGGAAGTCTGGAGTGGCAGAGATGTATGTTAGAGCGGTGCAGGACATGTATGAGGACTGTAAGACAATGTTGAGGTGTGCTGTAGGTGTGACAGAGGAGTTCAAGGAGGAGGTGGGACTGCATCAGGGATCAGCTCTGAGCCCCTTCTTGTTCGCTATGGTGATGGACAGGCTGACAGACGAGGTTAGACAGGAATCTCCATGGCCTATGATGTTTGTTTGAGTGGTTGTTTGTCTTTCATATGGCTCCGTGATGCACTGGCGACACGTCCGGAGCACACCAAGCTTCTCGCCCGTAGTTTTTTAGTATAGGCTCCAGCAACTCCAGCAAAGTGGAGGAAGCGATAAACAATTATGGCCGTCTTGACTACAAGGAGATGGATGAATTGAGTGATGATTTTTTCCATTTATAATGATTAAATCTCAAAACATTAGACATTAAAGGTCCCATATTATGCTTTTTTAAATTCATGTCATGTTTTAATTCAGCTGCCAGATGTCCAACTACACAGTATTTGAAATGTCTCGCCCCATGGTCCTCAATATCTTTGACTGAATGTTGAAAAATCCATTTCCACTCTCTAACGCTGTTTTAATGGGGCGTAGCTCTCAGCTCCCTGTCTCTACCCCTCCCCCTCTGAGCCTTCTCTATCTCCCTTCCCCCGCTTAACTGACCAATCAACACTGCCGTTCCCCACGCATTCACGTGCGTTTGTTTACGTGAGCCACTAGAACACGCCTGCATTAAAGATCGATTGATCGCCAAGGTCTGGAGCTTTTTTAACTTTCAGTAACTTCGCAGCTACATATTTCGCTCAGATTCTTCTCGTGTTTTACACTCATTTTTCATGACATAACGGTTGATGTTTCGGTGCTAAGCGTGGACCTGCTTCCTCAGTCTTTGCTGAACAAATACTTGTGGCTCACGGTGTAAACATGATCAGACCGGCCAGTGAGATAATTACATCCAGCTTCAAAGTGATGTATTGTGATTGTTAAAGCTGTGTTTTATCCGAAAGACGTGCTGGACAATGACAATTTGTGGATGACACGGGAGTTTAACTAACAAACTAACACAAACTAATGAAATATGGGATTTTACCGGTAAGACCAAGTTTTTCGCTTGTATTCTCACGTGTGAGTTTGTGTGTGTATACCGTATAGGTGTGCAAGCATTTGGAGTTAAAAGTAATTTCCCTACGAGAATTACTAATAGATTTATTTACTTGATTGTTTTTCTATACACACACACACACACACACACACACACACACACACACACACACACACACACACAACTGAAGTGAACCTAGTTTGCCAAATGCTAACGGAGTTCAACAGCTTATGAGCAACTTTCAGTGTGTAGCTCTGAGCTAGGACATTACCGCACAATGCTACCATAGCCTGAACGAACTCCCCCCTCGGGGATGGCCACGCCCTTGGGCATGTTAACCAATCAATATTGTCAGTCGTCAATCACATGGCCAATTGCTTAAATGCCATTTGTGACGTAAATTACCTCACCAATGGCCATACTAGCAAAATCTGATCGTTTTGATTCAGTCTGGGCCACAAATTCCTAAAACTCCAAATATCTATTGATGCAGGAAGCATTTGTTTACCATAGTCTGAGAGTTGGTCAGGTTAGGGAGGACCACTATGTATATGTAGAGAGCTGAAAATGTGTGTTTTTCATAATAGGAAAATCACACTTTTGCAAGCAGCCTGCATCTTAAAATATTTTAAGAATCTATTTTATTCTTTTATTTCTCTTAAATGGTTAGTGTTCTTTTTCTTACAGAATAACTAAAATTATTTTGCAAATGTATTAGCGAGTATCAACTATATTATTTGGGAGACATTGGTTGACAGTTTATGTTTAAGATTAATAGTTTGACATTACATGTCATACAATTTAACACATATATAGGGTCTACATCCGCACCTTCCCCACCTATATATTTGAAAGAGCTCACTTGAAAACCTCACGTTGTCACGCTTCCAGCATCTACCCGGAAAACATAGTGGTTTATATTCTTCAATTGTGACAGACCTCAAGTTGTCGTGTGGGGAACCCCGACACTTTATCACCAGGACCGAACTTACGAAGCCGGATGGCCGGATACCCGGACCGTAACGCCGTCGCAACCTTCGTCTCTGCCTTCGTCCATCCCACACACACGGAGCCGTTACGGCTTCGTCAGACACAGCAGTTTGTTTTGTTGTGACGGCGTAGAAAAAAAACCCCGAAGTCTGATATTAATGTTTTATCGTGGAATTTTCACAGGTTCCCACTAGTGTATAACATCATTGTATAATTATTTCATCTTTACTTTCAACTGTTTCCCCTTAAACTTTGCCTTTGTGACTGATTATTGTTATGCAAAATATCAAATAATATAGCAACACACCAGTGAGTCAATGGTAAAATCACCCCGCACCCCTCTCCCCATCGGGTCAGTGTAAGAATAGGGGTCAAACAACTGAAGGTGCGCCTGGCCAGGGCCAGGCTACACGGTAGTGGTAACTTCCATAGTAACTGATCTTAAACTCTGTTAAAACTTGGTTCATAAAGCTACTAACCATTACTGAAGCATAAATTGTCAGACAGACTAGATGTACCAAAAGTATGACTGAACACTTGGCAACTGTTTAACGTCATAGTTCCGCGTTGGCAACGTCCCAATGACGATGCCACGCGGATGTGTAACCGGAAAATGATGTGTACGGCATAGGAATACGATAATAATCAAATCCTGAGAATCAATGTTATGCAGTTAAATGTGTCAAGAAGGACGGAGGAGCTAACTACTAGCTAATCTCCTTGACAACCACAAACTGTAAAGCTATTTAAACCGATTGAAGATTTTTGTCACGTTTATTAGTTTTTGCAGTTAAAGACACGTATAGCTGACACTACGACTCTTATGTCATAATCAGCAATCACCCAGAATTTTATTTATGCATCAATTAGTATTTATGTATAACATAATTTATTGGGTACCGAGTTATGTTAGCCTTAAGAATGGTTACGTATTAGTTAAGTTAGTTTTCTATGACGGACACTTGTAGTTAACCGGTTTATTGAGGACAACTTACGCGTTTTCCAAAAGGGTTTTCATCGTTAGGTTTTGGCGACAAGGAAGACCAGAGTATCACCAAACCAAGGAACGTCCCAATGACAAACAGACTCCGTAGAATAAATCCTACTTTTAACCTCATCTTTGAGAATCTCCGCTAGCAGGGTTGCAATGCAAATAGCTAAACTACGTTAGCCGCTGTAGCATCCACGGAGGGCTAACCGGTCGACAGGATGGCTACGTGGCTAACGACTAGTTAGCTACTGATGTTGCAAGTTTCTAGAGAGTATAAACTCTCCGACGAGTAAGTGGTACGATCTTGTGTAAAATTTTTGATCCGTACTCCACCGAGGCAGCGAATTCTGCTCCTTTTCTGATTCGTATCCCTGTTTCCTTCTTGACAATTCGCCTCCCTGACCTGCTACTGCTGACACTGTTCGAACGTCTCAGCACCTCTGAAGTGCATTAGCTCTTCCTAGCGGAGACGGAGCCTGTAGTGGAATTAAATAGTTGAGCTCGGGGAATTACAATGTCTGATGAACTGATTATTACTCTGGAATATTTTTAATATTTTTCATCGCAACTGCAAATACTGAAACTGTCATCTCTTGATATGCTCACAGACTTTACAACAAATGCCGTTGTATGTATATCGATATATATCTCCAAAAGTTCTACATCTTGAAGTAAGCAAGCCTGACTGAACTCGTTTTTCCAAAAATAACTAATAAAATAATCATAAACATGTGATCCAGTTATCATATTATGGGGGTCACACTGTAGGACTGATGCTCTAGATGCAATGGCATAATTGGGGAAACCGAGCTACCATGGTGCATGTTTGTGCTCTTTTTCTCAATGCTGTCTAATTTTTTGTATCAAATTGTGTGTGTATATGGGTGTTTGAACTTTTAAAGCTTAATATATTCTCAAAAAACATAATGCTTAATTAACAAAATTCATCATAAGTCAGTTGTCCTTTTCAGTAAAAAATTACCTTACAAGGAAAAATAATATTCAATAAATATCACAAATGATCATGCCTAATGCTAATGATATCAACAGAAAGTAATGCAATTTGAGTACAGTGTGAAGTCTCCATACTGTTGAAGTGGACAAACTCAACAATATATTTTGAAATATAGTAATACGTTAAAAATGAAAAGTGGATAACAGAAGGCTTAGTACACTTAGATTTATTAGAGGAATGGCCGTTGAATTCATTGTTGTATTGCATATGTGCATATCTTCTTATGCGTAGTCTAGGAAGTTTGTGAGAGTGGGAGGCAGAGGAAGGTTTGGGAGCAGCTTCAGTCTGGATCGACCAATTATAGTCCTGATCTGGATTCGGCACAACTGGCAGAGACTCCGAGGAGAAACTAAAGACACAAACAGAATGATGTTTTACTGTTATGTAGTTCTGTCCATGAGTATTAAAAATGATAGACAAAGAGGGCAATGAAGTACCTTCAAATGTCATAAGCAACTGATGCAATTTTCCACCTGGAAAGGCTAATTCCACAGGTCTCTGGTTGTTGGTGTCTCGGATGTTGACATCGGCACCATAGTCCAGTAACAGTGACACCTGACCAACACTGTCCTGTCTGACAGCTGCATGCAAGGGACTGTCACCTTCTCTGCCTACATTGACACTGGCTCCTAGGAAGCAAAAGGACAAACACAAACTAGGAAATAGGCAGTCACGGACTGCAACATCCCGCGACACTCTTGAATACAAAACTTGACCTTGACGTACTTTCATAGGTCAGGGTCATCTAATAAAAGACCCATGATCAAACTAGTGCATAGACTAGTGCATATGGAGAAGGCCAGTGTGAGTAAGACCATAGATCAAAGCTAGTGCATAGGTAGATCAAAGCACAAACCGTGATCCACGGTCTTACACTGGCCTTCTCCCTCATCTTTCTATCCTATATGGTTTCTGAGTGTACAAAACTTGAAATTTGTGACCTATTTTTCTCAATGTCTAGGTCATCTCACTTTCATCCCTTTTGCCGCTCATGTAATGTGCTTTTTGTTTCATCTTTCTATCTGCAACAGTGGTGAAGATATTTGGTGGACAAACAAACGAACGAAAGGACAAACACACAAACACTGACAATCGCAATACATCACCGCTTTGAAGCGGGATGATCAGGTCTGGCATTGGTATCCTGACAGATCCTATCCTTCCTGACATACAATCACAAGTGGACAACTTGAGTTATACCATAGGTCTGAACCCATCCCTGACGTACATTATGTAGATATTTATAATCTGATCACTCAAACATCATTCAGAGTTGGCTGAGGTCAAATTGGAACTCATTCTTGCAATAGTGTGAACACTAATGTGTCCTGGTCAACACAAAATGACCACTTTCTGTACTAAATGGAACACTACCAATGATACCACCAAGTAACACATGTTTGGGATCTTATGTCACAATATAAGCAGTTGATGTACAGTATATGAACACGCTATTTTGACTGACTTTACCATTAAACTATTGACCACAATAACCCTGCACTCCTTCAAATATTAAAAGGTCATTAAACAGATATTTTAAGAGTTGATAAATCAAAACAAACATTACATTGATGACAAGGACATGAAAAAAAATTATTATATTGCAGCTTTAACTTTTAAGGAAGCTGGCAAAAGATGTTTGCTTTCTAGGCCACAAAAGCTCAAAACAATGGTTGCTCAAATAAAACTGTGGGGTGCTGGTCCAAAAACGCAGATGTTTTTCAGGTTGAAACAGTAAAAAAGTTTCAGTAAATGCAACACACCTCTGTGCAGTAGAATCTCTGAGCAGGTTGTCTGACTGTGTAGACAACTCATGTACAGAGGGGAGCCCAAGTGGGACACTTTGTAGTCTGGATCTGCTCCATGAGACAACAGGGACTCTACACACTGACTATTGCCTGCACACACACACACACACACACACACACACACACACACACACACACACACACACACACACACACACACATACACACAAACGTGCACACACACGATGATGGTTTTAAAATTAATTTTCTTTTAATAAAAGGCATCACATTAAACTATATCAGAAATGCTTGTGGTTTATAGACCAGGAAAGTTTTCCCTCAGATCTAAACAAAACAAAAACATTTGGTAGTGCTGCTTTTAGCCATTATGTGCCAAGCAGCTAGATTGACGTCTGAGGAGTTGAAAACATTGGTATGTATTTTCAGATGTTATCTATTTAATATACCTTTTATCAGTCTGTTGTTACTAATTTTGCCCTTTTGTTGATGTTTTAGTCTCTACATCCTTTTAAAATTTTCCCCCAATCACAATTTGGTGGTCTGAGATTGAGACACTGTCCATCATAAATGACAAACACACAGTCTAATCACTTCATATGCTACATATGAGGTATTTACACATCATTTACCTCTCTTGCAGGCTTCATGCAAAGCTGATGGGAAGTATGTGAGCGGCATGTGTGTCAGTGCTCCGTGCTGCAGCAGCAGTTCTATACAACCAACACTCCCAGAGGTGCAACAGTTATACAGAGGAGTAGCACCATCGATGGTGGCAGCATTCACCTAAAGAAACATACACCTAAAGTGTCACTGTCAGCTGCAGTTCATGACTGAGCTTAGGTTTTACACACATTAAAGATACAAAAATGGCGGTGATAAAAATTATACTTACATTTGCTCCAGCATTTATCAGTGCTCGGACACAAGCTACATGTCCCGACAGGCAGGCTTCATGGAGTGGGGTCACATGATCGATGGTGACAATGTTAGTGTGATATCCCTACAATTGACAGCAAACAAAATTATGACGTCAGCATTTAAGAGGCCTTGCTTCAGTCATGTTTCAGACCTTTGTGATTTATTCTTTCTTAACACATGTCATTCATTATTAATGTTGTCCTAATGTCTTGTATTGCTGCTACTAATAATGGTGGAAGGAGAGATGTTGGTTTTGCATCTTCTGGGATTTGTGACCAGAGAAAATCTCATACTGACAAATTGTGCAAGAAAATATTTAGATAATGTAATATATGGTCTCAACTGCTCACAAGTTTTTAACCTCATTATTACCAACAAGGTTATGTTTTCATCAGAATTTGTCTTTTGTTTTTTTTCTTAACAGAATATATAGAAAAAATATTTTGTGGGGCAACTTGGTGGTACAGTAGGTAGCACTATTGCCTCACAACAAGAAGGTTCCAGGTTTGAATTCTTTATGTGCAGTTTGTATGTTCTCCCCGTTTCTGCTTAATTATAGCTGGGTTTTTTAGCTTCCACCTACCCCCCAAAACTTGTATTTCAAGAAAATTGATTGGTTCCAAATTATCCGTGGGGGGGAGTGTGTGCATGAATGACATTTTGCCTTTAGCGTGGCTTATCTTCCATGATAACAAATTCAACAATTCAACACCTATACCTGAAAAAATATGGGAAAGGTTTCTTTTGCTAATTAGAATTTTTCATAAACTAACCATTATTATTTCCATGGCAACAATTTCATGTTTGACATGTTGAAGATAAGCTTTGCTTACAGAGCATCTTTCCAGAGAATATCAGAATAAATCTTGTAAACCATGTATTCTTTAATCATTTTGTGCCATCCAGCTCTATGCTGGGTCTTGAGCTTCTTCCGGATTATATGTCAGAGCTCGGCAACAAGAAGTGGCTTTTCCTATTTAACTGCTACTTTTAATTGTTTTTGATAATGTCTGCAGTTGTTTCTGTAGGTAATGGCTTTAACTCAGTGGTTCTTCACCTTGTTGGAGGTACTGAACCCTGCCGGTTTCATATGCTCACTCACCAAACCCTTTAGTTAAAAAAAAAAAAAAGGAAATTTAAGATATAAGCACAGTACATGTTTTACTGGTGTATTTAATGAATTGTGCATTATTGTCACCCTTTTCAAAGAACAAAACCAAGACAGTGCATGAACTCACATGAAATGACCTACCTGCAAATCAGTGTGACTTCTGCTGTTATTGAGAGACCAGTTCAGATATGCGTGGCTTCACCTTGGCAAGTGCTACTCTTATGTCATTTTCACAGAAAAGTCTGTTTCTTTTGCTTTCCATGCAGCTAAAGGAAGTGTTCCTTTATTTTTGCCAGTGCGACATTAGAGGTGCTCAACTTTACATTGCAAATCATGCAGAACACTGACTCCCATCACGTTCCGTTTTACAGTACATGTAAATTCACGTTAGTAATAATAATGGATTAGATTTATATAGCGCTTTTCTGGACACTCAAAGACACTTTACATTGGATCCATTATTCACTCACTCCTCCTTCATACATGGTGATGGTAGACAATGTGTGTAGCCACAGCTGCCCTTGGGTAGACTGATGGAGGCATCACCTGCAGCCAGCCTCCCATTACCCTTAAATCAGCGGTCCCCACCACCAATTCTCATTATTGTAATTATTATTTGATTGACGTGTTCACCCTTTTCTTGGAAATTATCAGGATTTCCCCTACATTGAATGCACTGATTGTAAGTCGCTATATTTCCAAATAAACCTCATCAATGCAGTCACTTGAATCAAGTTTTAAATATAATCATTTCTTACAATTATTTCATTTACAGAGAATTTGTGAAAAAAGGTAGTTTATTTATTGTCTGTTGATGTCTGCATTTTACATGAAACCACTGTGGACGATTTATAATTAGACGACAGCTGTCCTGGCATAATTAACAATTATCGAGCAAATGAAGACCGGTCCATTAAAATATTGTCTTAGATGAAAACGGTCTGTGGTTCAGAAAAGATTGGGGACTGCTGGTTATGAAGATTTTACTTGAGCACAAGCACAAGAATTGACGGGTTTTTCTCACATCGTGTTTGTCAAAAATGCTTTATCTGAACCGGATAGTCTTCTGAAATGAGTACCTGGCTCAACCCTAGTTCTTATCCTCCTTCCCCAACCACAGGATTCTCTGGTGGCGTTTCTCCATTGCTTGATAGGTACTTGGGCAGGTCAAGCTGCCAGTGACGTGCTGTCAGGGGAGGCAGGTGAGACATGGCCTCACCTGCCATCATAAAAGAAAAAAATGGTAAATGGAAAAAATAAATTAAAGGGTTATATTTATCCAGCGATGTGTCTTCTTTTCCTTTTGCTTTTCCCTTCAGGGGTCACCACAGCGAATCAATTGCCTCCATCTAACCCTGTCTTTTGCATCCTATTCTCTCACACCAACTACCTTCATGTCCTCTTTCACTACATTCATAATCCTCCTCTTTGGTCTTCCCCTAGGCCTCCTGCCTGGCAGTTCAAAACTCAGCATCCTTCTACCAATATATTCACTATCTCTCCTCTGGACATGTCCAAACCATCTCAGTCTGGTCTCTCTGGCTTTATCTCCAAAGCCTCTAACATGTGGTGTCCCTCTGATGTACTCATTCCTGATCCTATCCTACCTGGTCACTCCCAGAGAGAACCTCAGCATCTTCATCTCTGCTACCTCCAGCTCTGCCTCCTGTCCTTCCCTCAGTGACACCGTCTCTAGACCAAACAACATTGCTGGTCTCACCAGTTTTGTAATTTTCCTTTCATTTTAGCTGAAACTCTTCCGTCACACATCAGACCTGAGTCTTATCTTTACCCGTTCCATCCTGCCTGTACACGCTTCTTCACGTATTTTCCACACTCTCCATTGCTCTGGACTGTTGACCCTAAGTACTGTACTTACAATCCTCCACCTTCTTGATCTCTTCTCCCTGAAACATAACTCTTCCACGTGGGTCCTTCTTATTCACACACATGTACTCTGTCTTACTGCGGCTAACCTTCATTCCTCTCCTTTCCAGGACAAACCTCCAGCTCTCTAGCTTCTCCTCCACCTGTTCTCTGCTCTCACTACAGATCACAATGTCATCTACAAACATCATAGTCCATGGAGATTCCTGTCTAACCTCGTCTGTCAGCCTGTCCATCACCATAGCAAACAAGAAGAGGCTCAGAGCTGATCCCTGATGCAGTCCCACCTCCACCTTGAACTCCTCTGTCACACCTACAGCACACCTCACCACTGTCTTACAGTCCTCATACATGTCCTGCACCGTTCTAACATACTTCTCTGCCACTCCAGACTTCCTCATACAATGCCACAGTTCCTCTCTGGGAACCCTGTAATAAACTTTCTCCAGATCTACAAAAACACAATGCAGCTCCCTCTGGCATTCTCTGTACTTCTCTATCAGCATCTTCAAAGCAAATACTGCATCTGTAGTACTCTTCTTTTGGCATGAAACCATACTGCTGCTCACATATGCTCACTTCTGCCCTTAGTCTAGCTTCTACTACTCTTTCCCATAACTTCATCGTATGGCTCATCAGCTTTATTCCTCTGTAGTTGTCACAACTCTGCACTTCTCCCTTGTTCTTAAAAATGGGCACCAGCACACTTCTCCATTCCTCAGGCATCTTCTCACTATCTAAGATCCTGTTGAACAACCCAGTCAGAAACTCAACTGCCACCTCTCCTAGACACTTCCAAACCTCTATAGGTATATCATCAGGACCGACTGCCTTTCCACTCCTCATCCTCTTTAATGCCCTCCTCACTTCATCCTGACTGATCTTTGCTACTTCCTGGTCCACAACAGTCACCTCTTCTAGTCTTTGTTCGCTCTCCTTTTAAACGTTCATCAACTCTTCAAAGTACTCTTTCCATCTTCCTATCACACTACTGGCACCTGTCAATAGACTTACATCCCTATCCTTAATGACCCTAACTTGCGGCACGTCCTTCGATGTGTGTTATATAGTTATTTTCCATTTAACGTCACCAATTTTACATTATTTTTACCCAAAATTGCTGAATTTTCACATTCACCGCTAAAATAATGAGACAAGACCTTGCGGCGAGGCACCAGCCAGCCGAGCCTCACCATGGATTGTGCAATGGCTCGACTGACTGTGCTCGCGTGTTATACAATGAGACCGTAATGCTATTTCTGTATGTGTCGCTATTAAAATGCTCAAACACGTTTGCTCTATGAACTAAATTTCCATAGTTGCATGTGTGTAACGTCTTTCTGGAGTTGAGAGGTCCTGAAACCTCCGGGAAGAGGCACGCAGTTTTCCTGCCTCATGGTGGGGGGCGTTGGTGAAATCAGGGATTCGGCCGAGGAGTCTTCTTCCTTGGCCGCAGAAGAAGTGAGAGTAAACCACAATCTTCAGTATAGTCAGTGAGTCAAGTGCAGCCATTCATTTGTTTTCCGCTTGCCTTGCCTGCCTATAAAAATGGAGGATTACATATCTCTTCTCAAAAGTTTTTAGACACTTTTGTTCAGAAGGAGCTGCGCATGGACTTCATTCATAAGTAAACATAACATATCAGAAACGTGTAGGTAATATGCTTATTTGTGTTTTACAGTTTGTATGTGTACATAATTCTTCTATGAGACTTTAAAAATAACCCACTGACTGTTGCTTATTAAATGGTGAATAAACTACACTGTAGGTTCATGTTTGTAAACATCTTTATCTGATTATGACCAGGTTATGCTGGTTGTGCCGGATGTATAGTATTGAAAGCACTGGAGAAATCAAAAAACACGATCCTCACAGTGTTCCCCAGGTTCTCCAGGTGAGACAGTGCTCGGTGTAGAAGGAAAATGACGGCGTCATCCACCCCGATGGCAGGGTGGTAAGCAAACTGGAGTGGATCCAGTGATGAGCTCACCAGGGGGCATAGATGACAGAGGACCAGACGCTCCACGGTCTTCA
Source organism: Antennarius striatus (assembly GCF_040054535.1). Classification (NCBI taxonomy): domain Eukaryota; kingdom Metazoa; phylum Chordata; class Actinopteri; order Lophiiformes; family Antennariidae; genus Antennarius; species Antennarius striatus. The sequence goes on along the minus strand of NC_090783.1, from coordinate 13,648,686 downwards.
TAAGGTGGGATGTTAGTGCCACCGGCCTGTAGCTGTTTAGATCCTTGGGGTGCGGGGTCTTGGGCACGGGAACCAAGCAGGACATTTTCCACAGCTGTGGAACCCTTCCTAGCTTCAGGCTCATGTTGAACATGTGTCCAACAATCCTACACAGCTGGTCTGCGCAGGGTTTCAGGAGCCTGGAGTTGATGCCGTCTGGACCCGCAGCCTTCCTCGTCTTTATCCTCTGGAGCTGGTTTCTCACCTGGGACTCAGTGAGGGACAGGGTGGAGCAGGGGGACTGTGTGCTGGGGGGTCTGGGTGAGGAGGGTGGGTTGATTAAAGTCCCCAGAGATGAGGATGAGGGCCTGTGGGTGCTGGGTCCACAGCCTGCTCGTTAGAGAGTGGAGGACGTCGCAGGCTGTATCTGCGTCGGCAGAGGGGAGGACATACGCAGCTACCACAATTGGCGTGTGAGAACTCCCGCTGCAGATAATACAGCTGCACGACGACCGCCAACAGTTCAATGCCTGACAGCAGTGCCGCTCCTTCACAGTGATATGCCCAGGGTTACACCACTGATCTTTCATCAACACTGCCAGCCCTCCTCCTTTCCTCTTCCCGCTCTCCCTCATCCTGTCTGCCCGCACCAGATTAAATCCGCCCAGATGAACGGCCGTGACTGGAGTCGTCGCCCTCAGCCATGTCTCCGTAAACACCATGACGCTGCACTTGCGGAAGTCCCTCTGATGCCGGGTCATCGCCTCCAGCTCATCCATATTGTTGGGGAGAGATCACACGTTCCCCACGTTCCCTGCTTTGAGAAGCTGGTCATGGCACACATAAAGGACTCCATAGACATTACGGTGGACCCCCACCAATATGCCTACAGGAGGAACCGCTCCACCAACGACACCATCTCCTCTGTGGTCCACACATCCCTCACCCACCTGGAGAGCAAGGACTCCTACATCCGCCTGCTCTTCCTGGATTTCACCTCCGCGTTCAATACCATCATCCCCCAGACCCTGGTGCAGAAACTGTTAGAGCTGGGACTGTCTGCCACCACAGGGAACTGGGTCCTGGACTTCCTGGCAGACAGATCACAGACTGTCAGGGTCAACAACACGGTCTCCTTCCCCATCACCCTCAGCACCGGCTCCCCACAGGGTTGTGTGCTCAGCCCCCTCCTGTTCACCCTACTGACGTATTACTGCTCAGCAAAACACCTGAGCTATCATATTGTAAAGTTCGCAGACGACACAGTAGTGGTGGGACACATCCACAACCATGATGAGTCCAAATACAGAGAGGAGGTGGAGCGCCTGGTGCACTGGTGCAGACGCAACAACCTCTGCATCAACGTGGGGAAGACCAAGGACATGGTGGTGGACTTCAGGAGGAAGAGACACTCCCCTACCCCCTGCACATCGGAGGAGCAGCTGTGGAGGTGGTCTCCAGCTACAGGTACTTGGGGGTTCAACTCACTGAGGACCTAACTTGGAGCTGTAACACCTCCTACCTGCTCATGAAGGCCCACCAGTGGCTCTGCTTCCTCAGTAAGCTGAGGCGTGCTGGATTGGCGGAGTGCCGTCCTGAAGGCCTTCTGCAGGGGTGCGGTGGAGCGCATCCTCACCACCAGCATCACTGTGTGGCAGGGCAGCTGCTCTGCAGCAGACAGAAAAGCTCTGCAGAGGGTTGTGAAGGCTGCACAGAGGACTGTAGGGGGTGGCCTACCTACCACCAAAGAAATCTACACAATTATGTGTAGAAGGAGGGCCACCCACATCATGAGAGACCCCACCCACCCAGCACACAGTCTGTTCCAACTCCTATCCTCAGGCAGGAGACTACGGAGCATCCGGAGCAGGACCACCAGGCTGAGGAACAGCTTCTTCCCGGAGGCTGTTAGACAGCTGAACTCCTGTGGTGCTCTGTAGTCACCCTCACAACGCCCCGAGTGTCACCACAGACACACGGGGATCTGGTGCAATATGGTGCTTCATCAGGTGCAATGGATGGAGCACCCACATACTTAAGCTGCTACACTGTAAATAGATTTTGCTGTTCAGACACTTTTCAATTTACACTTTACAATTCTTAACTTTTCTCTGTTCTCCTATTTATCTTACGTTTTTAACCTATCTTTTCTTAACTTATCTTATTTATCTTATTTTATCTTATTTATCTTATTTATCAACCGGGCTTACTGGGACCTTCAGAGACATATTTCGTACTGTCATATGTAAACGTGTGTCAGCATGACAATAAAGACTCTGATTCTGATTCTGATTCTCTGATTCTAATTCTGATTCTGATGATGATGGACGGGGGGACGGGTCTGAATTTCCTCCTCCTGGCCCGGCGAGCAGCTCCGGCACGTTTCCCCCACTTCATCCTCCTCAGCTCCCGGGGGATGTCGGGTTTCTCCTGGGGCAGCACCTTGTTGCTATGGAGCGCCAACAGCTGATCCCTACTGTAAACAATAGGGCCCTGGCTGCGTACGGGGTCCACAGACACAGTCGTGACCATGTAAAACAGCATGAAGACCAGCGCGAGTACAACATATCTGGTCTCCATGGCACACTACTTAGCAACTACTTAGTTACTAAAAAAAAATAAATGAAAAAGAACTAAGAAAAAACAGTTAAAAAGAAAGAAACGAAGGCCGTGGTGGGAGAGCTGCCGTAATCAGTCGCCACTAGTGCAGTGGCATCTTGAATTACCAGTGTCAGTGCCTCACCAGCCATGAACCTCACCGCACGTCACTGCAAGCTGCTAACCCTTTCTGCCACAGTTGCTGTCTCTCTGTGCAGCCCACTGACTCTCCAGTCACCACCATACTTTCCTGGTTGTCACCCGGTCTGTTCCTAGAAGTCACTGTATGAGCCACTTGAAAAGTGTATTGATACATCCTTGGATGCACCAAGATACAATAATTGAATTTACACAAAAGTAAAATAAAACAAAACAAAATAAAATAAAAATAAATAAAACAATATGCAAATAGGCAGTGTTTACACGTGTAGACAATCTTCAATGTGCTGTTGATGAGGCTTTCAATTTCAGGGTCCTTATTTTACTCAAGCATCCAGAGACATCAGAAAGTCAATATTCAAGAGACATTAAGGAAATTGATCCTGCATAACTTATGTAATCCTGAAATTTAAAACACATGAATAAAATTATAACTATTTAATTTGTGAGGAGTATTTTAATCAGTCGTTACAATTTAGCTGAACTGGCATATATTTGAAAGGAAGGGTTGGTTATTTCTGTATTTTCCTTTTCATTGATATGAAAGAACCAAAAGTACTGTAGAAATTAATTTTGTGTGGTACATAATACTATATAAAGTTGCATATCTTAATATAGTTGAACAATAAAACTAATGTTTGTGGATTTAGTCTTTGAAAATCACATGTGTGCAGAGTGAAGAATATACTTTAGAAACACTCACTCAGAGGTACCCCTCTTGAATGAAGTCCCTTTTTTTATTATATTTGAACAATTTAAAATTTTGTGAAAACATAATAAAGACGATGGTAATTTATGATTTGTTGACCTCATTGATTTACATTTCTGCTTCTATGTCCTGTTTATGTAACAGGGGAAAAAAAGAACAATATCAAAGTACTTTCATTTAAATGCAACACCAAAAGATTCAGTAAAGGTGAACTAGTGACTATGCATACTCCCATCCAACTTCACCTGACCCATCCACAGTGCAAATACTACTAATGCTACAACAGAATGGTAGGCAGTTCAACACATCACTCAAAAGTACGCAAAAGTATGTGTGTGTTTGTGTGATTAAAAGCATTACATTACCTGAGCCAGCAGAGTGTGCAGGGCAAGCAGTCGACCCTGGGAAGCTGCTTCATGTAAAGGGGAGCAGTCTGCCCAAGATCCTGAAAACACACACAAGGGAAAATGGTTCTTATTTTTAGTGTGTTTATAATGCTCACTAGCAGAGACACAATTCATGTAACCCAACTGTAGGTTGGAGTCAGTCAATCAGTCATCTTCAGATTATCACTGCTCTATCCGCAACAGCGGGTCATGGGGAGCCGGAGCCTATCTCGGCAGCATAGGGCGTGAGGCGGGGGACACTCCAGGCACGACGCCAGTGCACCGCGGAGCCACACACAAAGACATACAACCTAGGTTGGAGTCCTTCTGGTAAAGTACCATTGTTTGGTTGGTGTCCCTCCGTCGGCAATTTCGGTAAATTCCATTTAGGTTTAAGTCCTTCCGATGGAGATTCGGTGAACGTGATAAAGTGTTTAATTTAATATTGTATTGTATGAAATGGAAAGTGAATTTGACTGAATGTGATGAATGGGGATTGTGTGAAATGAATGGAGTGAAAGGTCAGGGACAGGGTGTGATGTTTGAAAGGCTTAAGAAAGAAAAAAAAAGGTAAAAATGGTTTAGACAGGGTTAAACCAAGAGAACCACTGACAGCTCAGGACAGCGACAGCGACAGGGGAGACAGTGGTTCACAAAATGGCGGCTGCAGAGTGAAAATCAGATACCTGGGGTAAACTGTTATGAAAACTTGCCAAAATAAAGATTCACTAAATTCCAGCCAAATAAGCAAATTAAACAGTTGATAGATTGGACAAATGGTCTGTAAATCTGATTGAAGGTCTGACGAGACCGTTTTCTGATCTCAGAACAATGAGCTTGCAAATAATAAATGTAATAAAATAAAGATGAGACTTTTTAAAACAAGTCAAGGAGAGGAAGGTCATCAAACTGGGACTGAGTGTGGGGGAGGTGATAAAGGTGAGATCTGCTGGGTGGTAATTGGGTGTCACGTGACTGACAATGACGTGTCTTGTACCATGTGGCGTCTAGCTTGAGATCCTATGCCTGCCCACCGTGTGGGCAGGCACACTATGAGCTATTGTGTGATCTCTGCACTTTATTTATGCTGTTGTGTTTGTCTGTACAGTCGTGTTTATGTCTCTTGCCCTTATACCACAAAAATATTCCTATGTGTTTTTTTAGTGTGAATGCTATGTTGTCTAACTGTGATAGCTGTATGTGCATTCTTGTGTAACGTATGCCGTACGACTGAACATGTATTTTACAGAGGTAAATACATTTCCTGTAGGATTAATTAAGTTTTCTTTATTCATTCAAGTCTTAAAACAGCTTTTGAGAAAAGAGTGACATTGTAAAAAATAGAAGATGATTTGAAATTCACTCGAGGTGTGATCCAAAATTGTGTGTCCTTCAAATTGTGTAGAAAACAGCCATGTCCAGTGTGTGGCGTCCTGGGTGGTGGGCGATGGGCCCTCCTGCGGCAGCCAGAACTGATGAACAAGGATAATAGTTTTACTAAAGATAGGGAGGCATTTTATTTTGAAAACAAGGGTAACATTCCATTCGAGAACAGGCCAATTCAAAGCAGGGAAAAAGAAGAGAGGGCGAGAGAGATGTTGCCACTTCTATGACAAATACCAAAAGAAATTTACTGATATAGAAACTGACTTAAGAAAAATAGAGTTGCATTTCGCTCAAGCTCAACCGTAAACTAACAAGACTAAAACCAAGACACAAATGACTCCGTGTCCCAAACTGGGCAGGAAGATGTGCACTTGTGTGTCCCATTTCTCCCAAACAGATTTACAATGTGTATGAGGCTGAGGTGATGACATGGTCACACCTGAACTCATACACCACGATGCTGGATGACAGTCCAGTCTACACAGATGCTATTAGCATCCCACGTTGAGTTCCAGATGATTATAAATTGACCAATCACATTGCAGGTGAGAATGAATGGTACATTGAGTCAGCAGCACACCCTCGTGACACAGGGGAGGAAGAAGATACCCCGCCACACATGTGCAGTGGTAAGACTTACTGTCAGATGCCCCTGAGAATCACTAACTCCCTATGAAAGTTTAAGCTGTCTGAACCGCGGCAGGTCTGAATGGTGTGGGAGCAGGGAGACCATTCGGACCATTTGCCAGAGCCTTGTTTAACGTGCTGAGACGAGTTTCCAACACCCTGTGGGAACACCTGGTTCACGTCCCGATCCATCACGCACGCACACAGTTACAATATCAATTCCATTTATAGGACATGGGTGGCGGTCTCAGTTCTTTATTCACAGGATGAACCAGAACCGGAAACCTCATTCCAACCAGAACTGGAAACCACATTCCAACGCCCACAGAGAAGGACGGGCGGCTGAGCACCCGTCATGATCTAATTGGACCAGAAAACATATCATCTCATGCAAATTCCTTATCTGAATTGTATAAAAAAAACACCCAGCAGAAAGAGATAGTGTTCTTCTCAGCTGCACTGTTGCAAGACCCGTTTATTGCAGGCATTCAGGGAACTTGGGGGAGCCCGGATATTTGTATCAGACTTGTTGTCAGGAATAAACTTTTTAAACTTATGACAATCTTCTAAGTCTCCTACTTTACCTCAATAACAAGAACCCACGGAATAACGAAGCCTTAAGACTACACTGCTTCAGTATTCACCATTATGACATATAAGCAAACCTTGGTTTTCGAACACTTAAGATATTGAACAAATCGGAATTCGATCAAAATATTCTGAATTTTTTTGTCTTAGAAGTCAAACAAAATTTCGAAGTCGAACACGAAACGAATGCCTTTTTGGGGCAACCGTGGCTCAGTGGTATTGCGGGTTGTCCAATGATTTAAGATCGGCGGTTTGATTCCCACTTCCTCCGAGTCATTTATCGTTGAGTCCTTGGGCAAGACATTTTACCCTCCTTGGCTCCAGTGGGGCACTCGCTGGTGTGTGAATGTGTGATTGTTCTGCTGGTGGTCGGAGGGGCCATAGGCACAGATTGGCAGCCACGCCACCGTCAATCTGCCCCAGGGCAGCTGTGGCTACACCACCAAGTATGGATGATGAGTGAATGAATAATGGATCCAATGTAAAGCGTCTTTGAGTGTCCAGAAAAATGCTATATAAATCTAATCCATTATTATTATTATTATCATTATTATTATTTCTCGCTGCCAAGCGCGAGAAAAGTCGAGAGAAAACGTAATGTGCTTTTTATTTTAGTTTACTGTTTCAATAATTTTTCCTTTAATTTGCGTTCCATTGCCTATATGGTATGAGTTACGGTACCGTAAACTTCTGTCCAAAAGACGACAGTAACTCGTACCTTAGGGTAACCTGATTACGTCAATGTTTTTTTTTCTTTCTTTCTTTCTCGTGTTTGCTCCTTTCTTTTACATTTCTTTGATATGTCTCATTACTATACAATTTGATATATAAATTACATTATGAAATAACACATTACGTTGAAAAAAGGCAGTTTTCTAGCGTCTTGGAACGGATTAAGACCATTTACATTATTTCTAATGGGAAAAATGTATTTGGAATTCGAACAGCCTTCCGGAACAAACTGTCTTCGGAAACCGAGGTTTGCCTGTATTAGAATAATATTTTGATGAACTTCTCATGATAAACATTACTCCCTGCATTTTTTTTTTTTTACTGACTTTACTTTTCCACAGTTACGTGGGTGTTGGAGCCTTTTATTTCAAGGTAAGGAACATGTTAACAGATCATCAGAGGGCCAATACAAAGACACAAACAAAAGAGTTAAGTTTACACAGATTTACAATTTAGATACAGCAGTTTCATCACATACAGGTAGTCGTCGACTTACGACCTATGCAACTTACGACCGATCGACTTTACGACCACAATGTCCGGGTAACGCGGGCATTCCCTCCAGCCACAGTACTCATGCTCTGAGACTCCCGCGCTCTCTTCAGTCACCACAGCGCACACACGCTGTTCAGTCACACTGTGAGATCAATAGCCCAGCCCACTACTGATGGGCTGGGCTGCTTAGGAGGCTGTGACGGAGAAATGTATGAATGGCGTATGGGAAAACTGTCAAGCGTTACGTGAACTCTTCTGCTGGATTTGAAAGTGACGAAGAACTTGATCAGATTCGAGAGAAAATAGTTAAACTGGCAAAAAACCTCTCCTTGGACAACTTAGGAATGATCGCGCTGTATGAAGAACTGATCGCGCTGGAAGAAGAAAGAGTGGAAGAGAGAAGAGAAGCAGAGAAAGAAGAGGAGGAAGCAGAAAAAATGTTCACCACCAAAGGCTTGTCAGAAGGCTTTTCCCTGTTAAATAAACTCTGTGCACACTTTGAAGAAATGGACATAGAACATAGAAACATTTGCAAGGATTGAACGGATGGCAAACGACGCTTTCCGTCCATATCGTGAAATTTATGAGGAGAAAAAGAAGAAACGAACAATTCAGACAATTCAGCTCACAATGATTATGAAAAGATCGTCTCCCGCTCCCACCAACCCACACGCTGCCCCAGCTGACGATCCGGACGACCCCCAGCCAAGAACCAGCGCTGCTGGATTTAATTTTTACTTAAAGGTCTATTTACGACCAAGTCGAGTTACGACCGATCTGGCGGGCCCAATCACGGTCGTAAGTCGACGACTACCTGTACTATATTTCTTGAATGTGGGAGCACACACACACACGCACGCACGCACACACACACACACACACACACACACACACACACACACACACACACACACACACACACACACACACACACACACACACACACACACACACACACACACACACACACACCTCTAACCACTTCATCTCTCTGCAATTGATAATCCAGATTGCCAATACCAGGAAAAGGGTTGGAGGGTCAAGGAATTAGATAACAGAACGGAATTTGGCATAATATAAGCAGTAGAGCAATATTATCTGGATGTCCCTTGCTCTGGGAACCTGGGTAGAAAATCTAATTTTAATGTGCACAGTCAAAAGCATGTCAATATCTTCTGTCCAACTTGCTATGAAGCCTATTACTGTTTTTGACAAGGAGTATTATTTTTATGTAATTAAAGGTGAAATGTTATGTGACAGTTTATTTGTGTGCTTCATGTCGACTCTTCAAAGTTTACATCACTGTGAACAGCTTTCAAAATGCACTGTCTATTTACTGTCAGAGTAGGCTTGTGTTGAATTAAAGGATAATATCTGCTCCTGAATCCGCAGCAGGTGTTCAACATTACTCCCTTTGGCTATATTTAGTTCTGGGTAGTCTTTCCCAGTTGTGGCAGCAGTATCTTCAACTCAATACTCAGTATTATATAAACATACATAGTCTAATCTACAACTTACACATATCTCCATCGCCCAATGGCACATCCAGCCAATAGTAGCAATAAGACATGCAGAATAAATTGGTGATCAAAACTGCTCACCCTTCACCTGTCCAGAACTGTCTGAGTGGAAGGCCCCCTTACCTAAACTGCTAAGAGACTGCAAATGTTAAAAATAGCGAGTAGCAGGCTTACTTGCTAAGCGAAAACAGAGTTGTCTAAGTGACTGACTATCCCTGTCACTGACTCTGTTATTAGCTACCGAAAAAAACGTGGTTAAAAGCCTCTGTTACTAGACAGAGTTTTTGAGTCTTTTCTGTTCCAGGGCCATATTATGATGGTCATGACTGGTATGGTTGTTGTCCACAGAAAACAGAAAAATCTGTCTGCTGCGTCTGTCTTGTAATATTTCATTTTTCTTTGTTCCACAGCTGTCGACATTGTTCCCTCTTTCCATAATGTACATATTCTAAAGGAATATTCAGAACATTATAAAGGTTTCCAAAAGAAGGCATTCCTCCACCAAGGCTGAACAATCATTAACGTCTTTTTATCTTGCTTGGCCCAAACTCTACCCTTCCACCTTATTTTGTCGAAATCAGTTCAATACTTTTATCTTAATCTGCATCTGCAACAAAAATTCAGAATATAAATTGTTTTCTTTCAGGACCCATTATTCAAAAGGTTCAGAAATCTGTACACTAGTTTAGAGAAGTCCGACTAAAAAGCAAACCACCTTAGCCTCAACCCCTAAATACCCTGCAACTCTTCTCATGCTCATGAATAATTTTAGTTTTCTCGGAATTTGTTGAAATCAGTCTTCACTGCAGTTTCACTGCAGTGAAAATATTACCACAAAAATACAGCATACAGAATGGTGGAGGTGTTTAGTGCAATTTCCTCCGGGATTACTAAAGTATCTATTTATCTATCTACAATGTTTACTGTTCACATGTAATTCTGTCACTGCTAGCTACTATGGGTTGGTATTGTATGAATTAACTTTCACCCATAAATTAAAATTAAGATTTAAGTATGCTTTATTGATTCCCATAGGGAAATTATTAGCACACTCTAGATCACACTTGTTAGTTCAATCACATGCATATTAGTGTGTACAGGTCCGTAACACAAAAACACAAGGAGCCTGTTATTTACATTAGTATGATGGAAAACCTCAGTGGTTAAAATTAATTCAGGAGAGGTATAGATGTTAAAGTTGCATTACAGCATTATAATATTTTATTTAATTTATGTGTTGTTTTTATGTTCCTAATTATTTCTAGTCTAAGGGAATAGTATTTCTGTATTTAGAGTAGTGATGTTCATAGGTTGAGGACTACCTGTAATGCAAACTGTGAGGTTAAATTGCTTTCTATTTTTTTTCAGCTGCTTGACAGTTGAACACTGATTTTTCTTAAAACAGGGAAAAACAGACAGATACAGGCAATGAGCAGAATGGCATAAGTAATATGGAATTCAAAATCTAATCTTAATATGCACAGTCAAAAGCATGTCAATATCTTCTATCCGACTTGCCATTAAGTGTATTACTGTTTTGACAACTGTTACTGTTTTGAGTGCTACATTTGATCTGCTACTCTGTATGAATAATAAAGTTAATGTCTCTATAGGATCACTCATCTAAGGACAATAGGATATATCAGTTACTTTACACAAACATATATGCTACATGTTTTATTGGTTTAAAGTTTAATAGTCGTCTTGCTGCTTTATAACAATAGTGCTAGTAGTCGTAGTAGTAATACTAATATTAAAATCAATTGTAATAATAGTAATAATAATAATAAAAAATAATAATAATCTCACCACCTATATATTTTAATAAACTCACTTGAAAACCTCATGCTGTCACGCTTTTTAACTCCACCTGTCAATCAAGCACCCAACCAATCACAGCGCCCAAGCAATCACGGAGCATCTGCCGGAACAATATGGTGTAAGGCATCGGGCAGCGAGGCTTTTTGTTGTGATTACGCCTTTCGTCCACACAACAACGCAGATAATCGAGACGAAAACGCTAGCCAAATTCCCGGAATGCCTTGTTGTGTGGATGCTGTAACCGAAACTTTTTCTATCCAGGGGTCGTCTCCCTGCGACGAAAACCGCTGTGACGTTAGTGAATTTTCACACGCCCTGGTCTGAGTTGTTACACATAATAACATGTTGATCAACGCACTTATGCTGATACGTGTGGACATGGCCTGATTCAGGCAGTGGTTCGGTTTGTACCGCGTGTTTTGACAGCAATATAGGGCGGGTAAATTCTAAAGCAGGGGAAATATCGTCAAAATAAAAGAAATCACCTAAGACCTGCCACAGTGGACAAAAATGTTGTTCTTAAATAAAAACCAATTATATGACCCAAGCATAATGGATGGCTATACCTTAACGTTACAAAAGCATAACCACTGTCCATTAACCAACACCAACCACCTTCCCATCACTGTACATGCTTACCGTATTTTCATTTTCGTCATGTCCAAATGATAATTTTCCATACTGCCTGTGTGTGTGTGTGTGTGTGTGTGTGTGTGTGTGTGTGTGTGTGTGTGTGTGTGTGTGTGTGTGTGTGTGTGTGTGTGTACCAATACATTTATTTTCATATGTTTGGTATGAAGTCTGATATTATTGTTGTATCGTGGAATTTCCATGGGTTCCCGCTAGTAATAATAATAATAATAATAATAATAATAATAATAATAATAATAATAATAAGCCTGCTGACCTACTGCATCACAGTATGGTACAGCAGCAGCACCATGGAGGACAGGAAGAGGCTCCAGAGAGTCATGAAGGCGGCTGAAAAGATCATTGGCTGCTCTCTGCCCTCCCTGTCGGAGATCTACTCCTCCCGCTGCCTCAGCAGAACAAGGAACACAAAGCAAAGGACAAATCCCACTCCGGTTCAAGCCTGTTTGACCTGCTGCCCTCAGGCAGACGATACAGGTGCCTCAAAACTAGAACTAACGGATTCCACGACAGCTTCTTCCCGAAAGCCATTACTCTGCTTAACTCAAGCACGCACTGATACCCCCCACCCCCCACGCACAAACACACACACATATACACACACCCACACACCCACACACATACACACACCCACACACACCCACACCCACACCCCCACACACACACACACACACACACACACACACACACACACACACACACACACTGTGCAATTCGGGAACATGCAATACGCCGTGCTGGGCATGGCGCTTCTCGTATCATGTATACACCTGTAAATAGTCGGCATTCAGCGTAACGTTTGTATATACTTGTATTTGTTTTGTATTTATTATTACTCTTTCTACTGTTACACTATTGCACTGTGAGGAGTTGCCCAAATCTCATTATACCATATATAGTGACAATAAAGGCTTTCTATAATAATAATAATAATAATAATAATAATAATAATAATAATAATAATAATAATATAGTCTTAATCCTCAACATTAAGAGCATAACAGAGCTGTCATGCGTTCACAACTTCAGCATCATGTCAATGTGTATGCCCCCATGAACAAAATGTCTTGCCACCAGTCTGTCCTTAGCAAATAAATTGCAGGTACGGCATCGCCTTGTATAAATGTCGACCATGGCATAGCAGCATAATCTGTCTTTAATAATCTGTTTTTTGTTGTTGTTGTTGTTTCTTAACTACAGCAACGCAGTGTACCGACCTTGACTAGTCAGAATACCCCAGCACGCCTTCTTTTTTTCCGGGACATGCTCGGCTCTTGATTCTCGCTTAGCTCTTTTCAGAGACTTTTTCGGAGCTCCCGACGGAACCCCTGTCATGATCCACAAACGCTTACCGATCAAATCCCATTTACTGCAGTAGAGCGCATGAAGCAGGACAGAAAGGGACTTCGACAATCTGATTGGTTGAACAGCTTTGGCGTTGTGGCAGCTGTTGTTGTTTTTGTGTCAGGCACATGACTCAATCACATGGGCACCCACGTGGGAGAGACTATTTTTGTCCTTAAAGCGGACAAAGACTGACCTACACCCAGCATCAGCCCTGTTTAGAAAGTTGAATGGATAGATAGATACGGATAGATAGGGTAATTCATTTATCCGGAAGGAAATTGTGTTATCCAAGTAATTAGCGTTGATAATGAGCATCTAATTTATGTCACCAGTATCTTCTTCTTTTCCTTTCGGCTTTTCCCTTCAGGGGTCGCCACAGCGAATCAATTTCCTCCATCTAGCCCTGTCCTTTGAATCCTCTTCTCTCACACCAACTACCTTCATGTCTTCGCTCATTACATCCATAAACCTCCTCTTTGGTCTTCCTCTAGGCCTCCTGCCTGGCAGTTCAAAACTCAGCATCCTTCTACCAATATATTCACTATCTCTCCTCTGGACATGTCCAAACCATCTCAGTCTGGCCTCTCTGACTTTATCTCCAAAACCTCTAACATGTGCTGTCCCTCTGATGTACTCATTCCTGATCCTATCCTTCCTGGTCACTCCCAGAGAGAACCTCAGCATCTTCATCTCTGCTACCTCCAGCTCTGTCTCCTGTCTTTTCTTCAGTGACACTGTCTCTAGACCAAACAACATCGCTGGTCTCACCACAGTTTTGTAAACCTTTCCTTTCATTTTAGCTGAAACTCTTCTATCACACATCACACCTGACACTTTCCTCCACCCGTTCCATCCTGCCTGGCCACGCTTCTTCACCTCTTTTCCACACTCTCCATTGCTCTGGACTGTTGAGCCTAAGTACTTAAAATCCTCCACCTTCTTGATCTCTTCTCCCTCTAACCTCACTCTTCCACTTGGGTCCCTCTCATTCACACACATGTACTCTGTCTTACTGCGGCTAACCTTCATTCCTCTCCTTTCCAGGACAAACCTCCACTTCTCTAGCTTCTCCTCCACCTGTTCCCTGCTCTCACTACAGATCACAATGTCATCTGCAAACATCATAGTCCATGGAGATTCCTGTCTAACCTCGTCTGTCAGCCTGTCCATCACCATAGCGAACAAGAAGGGGCTCAGAGCTGATCCCTGATGCAGTCCCACCTCCACCTTGAACTCCTCTGTCACACCTACAGCACACCTCACCACTGTCTTACAGTCTTCATACATGTCCTGCACCGTTCTAACATACTTCTCTGCCACTCCAGACTTCCTCATACAATACCACAGTTCCTCTCTGGGCACCCTGTCATAAGCTTTCTCCAGATCTACAAAAACACAATGCAGCTCCCTCTGGCCTTCTCTGTACTTCTCTATCAACATCCTCAAAGCAAATACTGCATCTGTTTATGTCACCAGTATAACGCCTCGAATGTTTTGTGGGCCCTAGGTCATTCCAAGTATAAATAAATCAATCGGCATCGCTCTTCGATATACGGCTCCATAGCTCAGGGGTTAGAGCACTGGTCTTGTAAACCAGGGGTCGCGAGTTCAAATCTCGCTGGGGCCTATATTAAGTTTATTTTTCCCCGAAATACGGTATTAACAGTTACTGTATGTGCTTGTGAGAAGCAAGCTTGTTAATATTAATAAACTATCAAAATCGTCAATAGAAAGAACAGCAGTCGAAGATATCGACGCTTTCTTGAAATAATCTCCTAAACCATTTTTTGACGCCAGATTTTACAGGAACCACAAAAAAATTGACCCATTTTTTGATCATTTAGATTATATAAAGAAATCACTTTCGTGAAAAAGACCGGTACTATTTTAAGAGGGTGACGAATATTGGTTAGGTGTGTCATGGCATATGATTTTATGCTATCGTGTGGGGGCTGATACAAATATCAATCAAAGATATGACATCATTCTTTGTGTGTATTAAATATTCTGTATATGTATACATACAGTATATACACTTAGAAACACACATGCACGCACACCCACCCCACCCCCCCACACACACAAAGAAACGATTTTACCTTAACTGGAACTTTTGGAGCTATAACAGATATCACTTCACTTTAAAGTACTAATACGGTAGAAGACACTGCGTCGTTCAGAGCCCGGATAGCTCAGTCGGTAGAGCATCAGACTTTTAATCTGAGGGTCCAGGGTTCAAGTCCCTGTTCGGGCGTTAACTTTTTTGTTGCACACGCTATTGCAGGCATGCACATACCTTACAAACAGTAAATATATGGAAATAAAGTCATTCATTCATTCAATTATTCATCTTCCTACCCGCTTCATCCGCTTGCACGGGTCGGGAAGCCGGGGCCCATCCCAGCTGGCATATGGCGGAAGGCGGGGCAAACACCGGGCGCTACGGCAATGCACCGTGGTGTAAATAAACAGAAAAACATTTTTAAAAACAAAAAACACCGTAAACCTTGTTTTGTACAGCAATCAGAAAAAGCCTCTGTTTTGATTAAAAAGATTTGGAGTTAGTTCCAGATACAGTAGAATGATCTGAATGGTTCATAACAATCTTGAAAACATCTTGTTTTGTATGACAGCCAGAAATGATGGCCCAATGGACATGGGAAACATATAAGGCTGCGTGACAAACTACATTTATGATTATAAAAAGAAACTTTTGTGTTGTTAAATGATACCGTTAAAAAAAGTCAGTGTTATTTTTGCGTTGTTACTGCAATTAAATCGTTTATATACTTATATATTTATATACTTATATATTTATATATAACAGCGTTTGACTCATCCTGTTGAATCAGCGTATCAACAGCTTCACTGACGCAATAGGTTAAAGGCCCTGTCGCACTCAGCCATTAATGCTGGCTAGAGGAGTTTGGTATTATCTGGCTGATAGTAACCTCATCAGGTGTTGGTACCACATTGGCGAAGGTTGACCGATGCTTATTTTTTTAAAATGACCTCACTTTGAAACTTTCTGACTGGGAACTAAGGGACAATCGTCTGAAGGTACCTACACAAGCTAACGCTAGCACTGGCACAGTTGCTGACTTGCTAACTAACTTCTGTAAAAACAGTGGTTGTGACAAAAGCGTGACTTCAGTCGACATTAACTATTGCTAATGAAGCTGTGTATCGGCGAGGCATTTTTTAGAAAAAGGGGGTACATTTAGTCTATCTCACATATTATATTACACTTTGGTGTCAGATTCTCTAGTAATGTTTTCGTCATCTGTTATACTAGCATGCTAACGTGCGTAGTTGCTAGCTCAATCAAAACATTTGACGTGAGACATCTACATGACTGGTACGTAATATGCACATTATGACGCACGACACAATTACGGATGTTTAGACAGGTATGTAATGATCTCAAGGGTTTGTATTTTCCACCATTTGTCCAAGTGGCTAACTTCCCGGTGAACGTAAATAATCGGGTATAGACAAAGCAGGTTTTTGTGTTTATTTAGAACCCGAAATTACTATAAACTGCTGTTGGTTTTAGTGTGTTTTCTTATTTAGACGGTAGACGCGGCCTCAGAGATTGGGTTTAAAATTATGCATGAATACATTCTTTCATCCGCGGTGCACTGGCGTCGTGCCTGGGGTGTCCCCCGCCTCACGCCCTATGCCGCTGGGATAGGCTCCGGCTCCCCGTGACCCGCTGCGGCGGATATAGCGGTGGTAATCTGAAGATGACTGACTGACTGACATTCTTTCATGTTGATAGAAATTACACAAAGCAAAATTTATACATGTTCCCATAAAGGACATTTTCTGTTTATTCAATCGATAGGTGCTAGCAAATAATTTAGACGTTGTGTTGTTTCTTTTCTTTTCACATAGCTTCAATTTAACAAATTAAGCTACAGTACTCGTATAATATTTTGGTTTTCATTTCAGGATGGCAGGTGTATTTGACATAGATTTGGAGACGGATGACATCAGTGATACAGAGGTCTGCATTTCCCGTTTGTTGACAAGTTTATGAAATAATAAATGTGGAACACATGTTCAGAATAATATTTGGCTACAATTTTAAGATAAGGTTCAAATTTAAGAAAAAGTTGATCTTTATTAATAAGCCTGAGATTGAAAAATAATTTATTTCAGCATTGTTTAACTTTATTCCTTTTTGATTTGTAGGATGATGTCTGTGGCTTCGCTGTGACAGAAGCTGAAGAGTAAGTTGAAGTTACTATTTAATCCAAAATCTGATGCTGACATTTAATTATATTTTAACAAATACAGTCCCTTTTATTGTGCCCATCCCAGTGTTCAGACGGAGGAGGTGGAACTGAGTAGTGAAAGTGTCAACAGAGACAGCGAAAGAGTTGGACCTGATTGCTTTGAACTTCTTACTGTGCTAGGAAAAGGAGCTTATGGCAAGGTTAGTGTAGGTGTGTGTGCGAATACATGCAAAACCCAAAAAAGTCATTTCATATTTGGATTTCCATTTTTTTGGTGGTGCAGACATGTTGACAATGCTAGAATCCATGGGGCTCATGTTGTAGAAGAGTGGATAGGGAGTATGAGATCTAATTTTTTCCTGAATCAAGAAGACTTGATGTAGACAACAATGGAAATGTTTTGATATTGCATGAGCTATTCAAAATCATGCTGTGGAATCAAGAAGAGTGTGTAACTGTTTTTTGGACAAGGCAGTTAGTATTATTGGTATCACCTAATGTAAAGTTAACATATGCAGAGCATCAAAATTAACCAAACGATCTTTCACAGATACGTGTATTGAGGCTTTTAAATACCTCCATCAAGGAGATGGTATTAATTGTCATCAGGCTTATTCAAAAATGATCCAGATATAATCTGAACAGAAAATATACCCTCAGATATACACCATGTTATCGGAAGCACAGTATCGTAACTAACAGGCCAAAGAACACACAATGACAGTGAAGTTATGCATCCAACTTGCACCTTATTTGAAATTTGAAATAACAAATGTCTTAAAGTAGCACCAGGATTTTTTTGTATTACATTGATACACATTCACATAATTTTCATGACAAGCTTACAAGCAGTGACAATAACCATTTTTTTTTACTCTTGGAGTCCATGGTCTAGTTCCTTGTTCCGTATCTTAGGTTGATAAATATAATAAAAAATGCATGAATACAATAAATACATTGTTAAATAGGTAAATATGAACCAAAAATGTCTTCAAATTGAGATCAAACATCTCCTATTAGAGGACAAGATCAGCTGCCGCTGCCCGTCACTCTGCCTCCCTGATGTGTGTAGTTTCATGTGATTGTACTAACTGCATAGTTACAGGCCCCCTTGTGGGCTGTGTTCAGGGGGCCTGTATACTTGTCAACTAACCGAGTGACTTTGTAATTTCCCCTTGCGGGGATCAATAAAGTATACTTCTTCTTCTAACAGACACATTTTCTTTCCCCGGATGCATATGCTTGACAGAGACTCCCAACTTTGCTTTGTTTTATGCCACACCTCTCTTTTACTCAAAACACTGATAGCGCGACGCCAGTATACCAAAGAGCCACACAAAGACACAGACAAACTTGCACGCACACTCAGACCTACGGTCAATTTGGGACTGGCTAATTAACCTGAAACGCATGTTTTTGGAGGTGGGAAGAAACCAGAAAACCCGGAGAGAACCCATTCAGACATGGGGAGAACATGAATGGGACGCTCTGTGCCGAACTACCTTGTTGTGGAGTGACAGCGCTACCCAATGGGCCACTGCGTTGCTTTGCTTATTCAATAAAAAATAAACAACTGTGTAGACATTTTCTAGTTGTGGTGCTATTTTGTAGTCTCTTTGTAAAAAGAGCTGAGATGAAGCCAAGTCTTTTTTTGCTTCAGGTTTTTCTAACAGTTATCATAATGGATGAAATTATAATAAAATTTTATGTTTTCCTAAACAGGGGATATCAAAAATACCATACACATGAGTTCATGCCTGACATTTAATATACATTTTTTTTTAATGTTGTTTCTCAGGTTTTCCAGGTGCGGAAGGTACAAGGTGCTCAGACAGGAAAAATATTTGCCATGAAGGTCCTGAAAAAGGTATAACATGTTGAAAAGCAGTGCTTCTGAAATCCAAATCTAGAGTACATGGAGCATGAAATTGTTTTTCTCTTTTGATTTATTCTATCCACACCAACTTTTATTGTGTTTGGTCTTTCTATTTTAGGAGCTTTAATTTGACTCTCGCATATTCAACTTACTGGTACTGAGCTTGTTCATTTGTGTATAGGCTAAGATAGTGTGTAATGCTAAAGACACAGCCCATACACGAGCAGAGCGGGAGATCCTGGAGACAGTGAGACACCCATTCATTGTGGATTTGCTCTACGCCTTTCAGACTGGGGGAAAACTCTACCTCATACTGGAGTGTCTGAGTGGTAAGACAGTTGTACCAGAGGATGTGCTGATTGATGTAAAAGGGCAGCAACTTAGGAGCAAAGATAGAAACCATTGACATGTATATTTTGTATTAATGGGTACAATGTTGTAAACAAAAAAAGTGGAGATAGAAAAAGGATGAATGAAGAAATTAAGGGAAAATTAGAAAGAGAAACAAATGTGGAAATTGAGGAATGAATGAGAGGAAGATTCTTCAATCCCACTAACTCTGTAAAACTATTTTGACCAGGAGGGGAATTGTTCATGCAGTTAGAGAAAGAAGGTATCTTCATGGAGGACACTGCTTGGTAAGTATACAGAAAAGGGTAAATGCTTGTACGTAGTTTGGAATACTTGTATTTGGGGTGGCAGTAGCTACCTGCACACGTAGGCTATGTCCACTCGTAGCCAGATCTATTTAAAACCGTAACTTTTTTTGCCCGCATAGAAAAAAAATTGCGTCCACATGACAGCGTTGTCGAAAAAATCTCTTTCTACACGTAACCGCATGAGTGCGTTGATCGACACGTTTAAGCGTAACAACTCCGAGAACGACGGGAGAGAGGACCGGTACATGGAAATTCATGCCGTTCCTCCTGCAGGATGACCTCCAGCACAGAGTTCTCCCACCAGCATGCAGCACGTCCCGGTCTGACCCAAAACTGGCGTCGATGTCTTTGGCAAGGAACATGAATGAATAAATTAATGAATGAATAAAGAAATATATAAACTTCATGATTCATAAAAAAAGAAACAGATAAACAAATATTCAACTGTCAAGCATGTTTATCAACGTGGAGCTGTTATACGTCAGAAAATAGCCGGTTTTAACTCTGTCCATTCTGTGTGTATATGTGGAGACGGGTCACACACATTGACGTCACAGTGGTTTTCGTCGCAGGGACACACCCCCCAGATAGAAAAAGTTTCAGTTGCAGTGTCCGCATGACAACGCATACCCAGCGTTTTCAGAAAGTTGCATTTTGCAGCAACAGTGCTACCGACCGTCACCGTGCCACCCTGCATGATGTGTAAGAAAAACAATACTGTATAGTTGTACACCATAAGCAGGGTGCGATTTGATGGGAGGGCAGGGCAGAGGGTGGCCGGCTCAAGACTCATGTTAGGCGAAAACGGAGGGGTTCGATGGGAGGGGTAACCCCACCACCCCCGATCATCCGGGCAGAAACCTAACCCAGCCAACATTGGTTCCTACCTACAGTATAAGTGGGTGCCACACGCATGTTGGCATATGTTCCCATGCACATAAATGCAATGTGCGTTCCTGCCTTTTACAGATGTGGATATAAGAAGGACAAAATGCTGCAGATGACGCCTTCAACAGGAAAGCCGTTAAGGCGACATTGAGTCCGACATCAGAACAAACTATTCATTTATTATTTTATTTATATAAATATTTTGACTTTACACAAAATCTTAATTTATGGAGGGTTAATGTTACATTTTACAAACTGTATTTGGCTAAATCGTCCTATGTGTGATCGAGCCTTTTTTTCCTTTTATTCTTTTTTACAGTTTAGGTTTGACCAGTCTGCTTCATATTATGTACTAAAAATATTTCTGTTTTTCTAGTTTTTATCTAGGAGAGATCACATTGGCCCTTGGTCACCTCCACTCCAATGGAATTATTTACAGGGACCTCAAACCTGAAAATATCATGCTTAACCATCAAGGTAACATGCATTACACAAAAAAATATGATCAATACTTGATAATCTGAAATTTGGCTGTTGAAAGTGACGTAATCACACAGTATGTAATAATGACTACATTTCAGTGAGTTGGAGGTGCTGAAGCATTTTGCTTTCAGAAATTATGTGTGATGTGTTCCTTTTGGTGCATGAACCGATCCCCTGAATGATCTAAGCTGAATATTGAAAAAAGGGAAAATAGCTTGATTCTTTAAAAATGATTATGTAATTTTCAAAGTCATTAGCTCTTACGAAACAGGAGTTTCTTGAATTTTAAAGTCTGGTCAGAATAAAAAAAATCTAGTATTTCCAGTCTGGGTGTGATCACTGTTCCATCCCTGTTCTGTTTTACATTGTGAAACAATAACAGTGTGACATATTTCATCTTAGCTCTATTAGTTTAGTCATATTTACTATGGATGCTCACACTATAAGCAACTTTTCTCTTAAAAGGACACATCAAGCTTACCGACTTTGGTCTCTGCAAGGAATCAATTCATGATGGCAGCGTCACACACACTTTCTGTGGCACAATCGAGTATATGTGGGTAACATTGAACTCACACAAACATAAAAACACATCACCCGTCACACATTCACTGTCACACTCCAACAAGTTTTCAGCAATTTGTTCCATCAAATAATGTATTAATTTGATGAAATATTGATGAATTTCTTTTGTATTAGATCCAAAGCTGTTTAAATCAATCCACTGGACTTTAAGAAAATTTCTTGAAAATGTTTTTCCTGTTATCCAAGAGGCTTTGTCAGTTCCGAAGGTGGCTGGTCTTGTCGCAGCTTATTAACCCTGTGGGGTGTGGTCAGTGCTATTCACATTTCAACAACCGTAGTTGAAACCCATCTGGCTCCTCAATGGTGGTTGATGGGGAGGCGAGAGGGTGTCAAAGGCTGAAAGGTTTCACCAAGCCTTTGTATTCCTAAATGAGGGTCGTTAGCGTGAGACACATCACCTGGGGTAATCTGCTGAGACATTCTTTTTTGGAGTTTTGAAAGGACCTGATTGTAAATGGGCAAAAGGTGATTTTGCAGAACACCCCCCCCCCTGTTCAGAGATGGCTTCTACACTTTAACATGGATGACTTCTTTAACTCCTCTTTTAAACCATCTGTCTTCCTTGTCCAAGATCTGAACATCGGTATCCTGAAATGAGTGTCCCTCTTCCTTTAGGTGAAGGAAGACTACTGAGTCCTGTCCTGATGAGTTGTATCTTCTGTGTTGAGCCATGTGCCTGTGTAGTGGTTGTTTGGTTTCCCCGATGTAGACATCTGAGCAGTCCTCGCTGCATTTTACTGCATATACCAGATTGCTCTTCTGACTGTGTGTTGTGGGGTCTTTCGGGTGGACCAGTGTTTGTCTGAGGGTGTTGCTGGGCTTAAAATACACAGGAACCTGGTAGATGACCACTGTACTGTAGTCTGTAGTTTGTAGTCTGTAGTGCAACTGTAAATTTTAAATTGTTGATAATGTATTTTAATATGTATATGGTATGTGAATATGCATATTTCATATGCTACATATGTTAATATGTATTATTTAAGTATGTATGTATGCCCCCCCCCACCACTGCAGCAATCGCACAAATTTCCCTACTGTTTGACAAAGAAAGGTTATCTTTGTTGAACGTCCTCCTCAGTCTTTCAGACACTCCAGACACATACGCGATCACTAAACTGTTACGCTTGCTCTCCTTCTCTTCCGTCCTCACTGGGTTATTCTCCTTTCTGGATCTTGTATGAGTCTTCACAAAGGTCCAGTCAGGACATCCACAAGTTTTCAGTGCCCCTTTCAGGTGTTGGTGTTCTTTTACCTGGTTTTGGGTACTGGTTGGTAGCTTGTTAGCCCTGTTTTGCAGGGTCCTGATGACGCCAAGCTTGTGCTCCAGCGGATGGTGAGAGTCAAAAAGCAGGTAGTGGTTTGTGTGTGTTGGTTTCCTGTACACCCAAACATTCAGACTTCTGTCATCTCTAATGCAGACTTCGCAATCCACAAAGGGGAAACTCTTTACATCCTCTCTGGTGACCTTGATGTTGCTGTCCATCAAGTTGATGTGTTTGCTGAAAGGTTGCACCTCGTGGATATTGATCTTGACCCATGTGTCATCCACGTACCGGAACCGGTGGCTTGGTGTTGTTCCGTTGAACGAGGTCAGGGCCCTGTGTTCCACTTCTTCATTGTACAGATTGGCCACAATAGGAGACACCGGCGAGCCCATGGCACATCCGTGTTTCTGCCTATAGAAGCTCCCTCTGTACTGGAAAAGGTAGTGTTTAGGCAGTGGTTCAAAATTTGGCAGATCTGGTCAGGGTTGAAGTTTGTTCTGTTGCTGAGGGTGTTGTCCTGTGAAAGCTGTTGCCTTACTGTTTCCACCACCTCCATTGTGGGAACACATGTGAATAGGGAAGTGACGTCGGAGGATACCATGGTCTCATCTGTATCCAGTCTCAGTCCTCTCACCATTTCCACAAAGTCCATGGAATTTTGAATGTGGTAGGGATTATTACACACTAGCGGGGCCAAGATGGTGGCAACATGCTTGATGATATTGTATGTGACCGAGTTGACGCTGCTGACAGTAGGTCTGAGGAGGGCTCCTTCTTTATGAATTTTGGGGAGGCCACATATGCATGGGATGTCTTCCCTGGGGTACAGGTGATAGTATAGCAGGCGGCTTATGGTTTCCTCCTTCTGTAGCTTCCGTAGACAGTCCACAACCTTCTTTTTGTAGCTGCTGACTGGGTCGTACTTCAGGGTCTCATGAGTAGAGACATAACTTTGCTGTGGTAATGTTCAGGGTTACCGTGCATCTTCCTTTGTCTGCTGGAAGGATGGACCTTACTCAGCGCCGTCATTGGCTTCAGTTCCTGGGTGGAGAGGTTGGAAGGGGGGACCTTAACTTCAGAGAGGGCTGCGGTTACCTTTTGCCTTAGTCCCTCTGCTTCTGTTGTGGAAATGTTGTTCTTTTTAATGGCTGATTCTGTGGCAGTAATGACTGCTACACAACTGGTACAACAGAGTCAAATGCAGCGAGAAATGCTCAGATGTCTAGATAGGGGAAACCAAACAACCACTACACAAGCACATGGCCCAACACAGAAGAGCCAACTCATCAGGTCAGGACTCAGCAGTCTTCCTTCACCTCAAGGAACTCATTTCAGGATACCACTGTTCAGATCTTGGACAGATCTTGGACAGATGGTTTTAAAGAGAAGTGGAAGAAGCCATCCATGTCAAAGTGGAGCAGCCATCTCTAAACTGGGGGCAGGTCTGCAAAATCACCTTTCGCCCATTTCCAATCAGGTTCGTTCGAAACTCCCAAAAAGAATGTCTCAGCAGATTAACCCAGGTGATGTGTCTCATGCTAATGACCCTCATTAGTATACAAAGGCAAGGTGAAACTTGCATTTCAGTGACACCCCTTTGACACCCTCTGGCACCCCCATCAACCATCGTTGAGGAGCCAGATGGGTTTCAACTATGGTCATTGAAATGTGAATAGCACTGACCACACCCCACAGAGTTAATAAGCTGGGACAAGACAAGCTACCTTCAGAACCGACGAAGCAGCTGGGATGAGAGGCAAAACATATTCAAGAAACTTTCTTAAATTCCAGTGGATTGATTTAAACAGGTTTGGATAACCATGACCTGGATACCTGAGAACCTACACAGTCTTCTTGTATTAGAGATAGGCAGTTTCCTTTCAAAGTGATATCATGCTCATGCCAAACTTTCATCTAAAGTACAATTAATAATAATTTGATTCCTCTACTTTTGTGTTTCATTGTTGTTATGGCCAGACCTTTTTTCCGCCTATTTAGTAGAACCTGAGCAACCCCTTTTGGAGCAGCTACCAGTTTTAGGACTGTCAGTAGGTGTGAGGCTGCTGCACCCTTGCACAGTCTTCAACTTTCCTGATCATGGTGCACCTGGTTTTATTTTTAGATATTCATAATTCAAGATTTTTGATTTTTGATTAAATAATTGTTCAATATTTTAATTGAATGCATCGCCATTTCTTTTTGCGGTCTACGAGCCAGGTCGTAGCAATAGTATACCAAATGTGCCCACATGGTAAATAAACCCTGTGGATTTGTCAATTTTCAGTTACTTTTGGCTAATTACCCAGCCCTGTCCTTGACTAGAAAGTGATAATCATTGGTGCAGTGCATCATTTTCCCATTCTGGTGAGTTTGGCACCTCAGGAATAATAATTGATGCAGTAATTTCACATTAATTTTTAATGGGTTAAAAATTAAATTGAAAACATGTTACATCAAAGTCAAGTCAGCTTTGCTATTTCCTGAAAGTATTCTTAAAGATACTTTAAAAAATGGGAGGCTGTAGCCATATTTTACATTTGTTTGAATAATGAATTGGTGACGTGAATCTTTTGTGCCTTGCAGCAGGTGATTTTATAGATCATCTTCATGATTGTCGACACACTAATCCATTACACTGCAGTGTGGCAAGAATCAATTGTCAGAACATTTCTATTGAATTAGAGAGAGTTTGAGTAAAAGCTAGAGAGAGTCTAGACAGACATACATTTCAACTGCAACTTGACTGATGCAGAACTAGACAATGCAAGGTTGTAAGATCTGTTTTTCTACTTAAATTTTAAATTGTCCATCTTGGTATGTCATCCTTTCTGTCAGGGCCCCAGAGATCCTGACTAGGTCGGGTCACAACAGAGCAGTTGACTGGTGGAGCCTTGGCACTCTAATGTATGATATGATGACCGGATCTGTAAGTTAAAAATACGAGTTGAGTTAAACTGAACTCTGGTCCTGCAGTATATTTCCTCCACTTTGATTCTCCTTGTGATTCTTCACCAGCCTCCATTCACATCTGAAAACAGAAAGAAGACCATCGATAAGATATTGAAGTGTAAGGTCAATCTGCCCCCATACCTGACAATTGATGCCAGAGACCTCATCAAGAAGGTATTATAACACACAAGAAAACTGATTTTTAATAAAGTTTTATACTGTTTGTAATCTGGTTTCATAAAGATGGGAGGTTTTTCGACCCTTCCATAAATAACAACAACATGATAGTAGGTAGTAGTTGGTCATTTCTCCAAATCCCCAGAATCTGCAGCAACCATTCACACGTTAGAACAGCTCACCATAATGGCTCACGTGATGGATGGGACAAAGACTCCCTCATGAATTGCAGCAACTCCTAATGAGACTTGCTGTCTTGGTGGTTTTGGTCCTTTCTTTGTTTTTTGCTCCAACAAAAAAATATAAGTATCTTGACTCTTGAATGAGAGATGAAATATCTTTAACAAACCTTGAGCAATTCAAATTGACTTTTTCCCACTTTTTGGCTCTTTTAATTTACACTGACCTGGATGACTGAGGACCTACACAGACAAAGTTAAAGCAATCTCAAGCCTCAGGATTAAGTAAATTATGACATGATAGTCTGCAAATGGTCAATGCAACTGTCTTATTACAAGGGAAATTACAATTGAATTACAATTGCTTACATGACCAGAGTTAATTTTACCTCAAAAAAGCAGTGTATCCGTGGGATGCACTTCAAGAAAAATTTGTGCATCCCAAAATGACGTCTATGCATCCCAAAAGTAGTAACAGAATATACAGTTGAAGCGTACGCAAGGATTGAGTTTTGCCAATAACGAAATATCAAAACTAAACAAACTGTTAATTTTAATGTTTATATGAATAACATCATAACTTTCAGTTAAAGAAAAAAAGAGTAAAATTATATATTAGTTTTATCAAAATATGAAAGCCTGATAGTCATTGAAAAACAACAACGTAGAAATAAAGAAAGATGTTTTCTGTTTTTTTTCACTTTTCCTTTTCACTCAAAAGTTTTCTTTGCCTTTAATTCATATATTCTCCTGTGGGCACTGCACCAAGCTAACAGCCTTCTCCACACACATTTCAGTAATATCTGTCTTTTTTTCTTCATTATCAACTTTTGATTGTTTTTTATGCAAGAAAGCACTCTTTGCCACTTGATTGTTCTCCCACATTTGCATCTTTTTCGGAGGCATGGTGACAATCAACCTTTTTTGTATAGCGCTTAATCACATCAGCCATTTCAAAGCGCTTTAACAGACAGAGAATCCCAACAGGACTCCCCAAGCATAAGCAACAGCTTATGCTTGCTCTGAAGGCTCTAACAAACTCCTTGCTCTCAGCACATAAAACGTGCAGACGTCATGTTGCCATTCGGTCGATTTTAATAAGACAGGATTACGCTGATGAGTCTCGTGATGAGAATCAAAAAATAATGGCGATTTCCAGGTTTTGAAATTTAAGTGGAGAAATGGAAAAATTGTAAATATTTTTTTTGAATGAAAGTGCATTTAAAGCTTGCATCCCAGGGATGCACACTGTCTGACGATCGTACGTCCCTGGGATGCACGCTGTCTGATGATTGTGCGTCCCTGTCAAAAAATATGTGTCAAAGACTCAAGGACGCACGCAAAGAAGATCACGGCATGACCAATATGAAATTAGAATATTTACCCGATCCTTGATCCTGTTCAGTAATTTCTTAAAGTTCTTAAACTTGCTAACACTTGTGATTGTTCCGGTGGTTGTCGAAAGGGCCGTAGGTGCAGATTGGCAGCCACACCTCCGTCAGTCTGCCCCAGGGCAGCTGTGGCTACACACTTAGCTTACCATCAGTGAATGAATAATGGATTCAATGTAAAATGCGACTTTGAGTGTCCACAAAAGCACTATATAAATCTAATCCATAATAATAATAACACTATTTATTCTTGGTATTTGTGTGAACAAATTTTGTTAATTCTAAACTTACTGCATTAACAAGAATCTTGATGATGACCCTACACTATCTTGCTGCTTTCAGCTGTTAAAGAAGAATCCAGCCCAAAGACTTGGCTCCAGTAAAGCAGATTGTGCTGACATACAGGTAAATAACAGTGCTAATTTCCATTAACATACATTCACCAATAGTAATGGAACCACTATGAACTTAATAGAATTATACCAGAGCTAATATTGTTATACCTGCAACTGTTCCAAAATGTTGAAATGCTGTATAAAAATGCTAATAGAAACGGAATATGATGATTTTGATAACATTGAAACCCCGTATTTAATAGAAAATGAAACAAAGACAAATACCAAATGTTCAACATAAGAAATTCTTGCTAGTTTTTTTAAAATAATGGAGCGGCAGTCCACAATGACTTGGTTACCAGAGGGTGGCTGGTTCAAACCCGGCCTGGAGTATTATCTGCTAGCTAGAGATGCCAGTTTTCATCCTGAACAAGATGCCCTTGAACAACGCACAAACACCACAAGCCGCTCCTAGGCACTGCCATGTCTGCCATTCACCCCACCACATATTTTCCTTAATTGTAAGTTGTATAGGTCTCGTCAAAGTCAGCTTTATTGTCAAGTGTGCCATATATACACGACATACAGCACAGATGAAATTGCAGTCCTCTCTGACCCATGGTAAACAGGCAGTACAACAGGCAGTACAACACAGACAGCACAACAGGCAGGGCAACACAGGTAGTACAACACAGGCAAGACAGCACAGGCAAGACAGCACAGGCAAGACAACACAGGCAGGACAACACAGGCAGGACAACACAGGCAGGACAACACAGGCAGGACAACACATCTCTATACACTCTTTAATCCCGTAGGGGTAGTGACGTGTGCGTAGTCCCTGAGTTGATGGGGGGGAGAGAGAGATACTGTAGGTAGTCAGGTGCTGGGGGAGGGGGGCGACAGAGCAGTGTGAGGGTAGAGTTCAAGGCTATGGCAAGGGGCAGAGCAGGGAGGGAGTTGAGCCTCCTGACCGCCTGGTTAAAGAAACTGTCCTTGAGCCTGCTGGTTCTGGCCCGCAGACTCTTCAGTCTCGTACTTGATGGCAGCAGGCTGAAAAGGCTGTAAGAGGGGTGGGTGGGATCACCTGCAATGCTGATGGCTTTGCGGGTGAGGCGGGTGTTGTAAATGTCTGTGAGGGAAGGGAGAGAGACACCAGTGATCTTTTCAGCTGCTCTCACGATGCGCTGCAGGGTCTTACGGCAGGAAACGGTGCAGGCGCCGTACCACACTGTGATGCAGCTGGTTAAGATGCTCTCAATGGTGCCTCTGAAGAAGGTGAGCATGATGGGGGATGGGGCTCTTGCTCTCCTCAGTTTGCGGAGGAAGTAGAGACACTGTTGGGCTTTCTTTGCCAGCAAAGTGGTGTTTCGGTCTCAGGACAGGTCTTCGGAGATGTGCATACCCAGGAACTTGGTACTGCTGACCCTTTCCACTGCAGCACCGTCAATGGTTAGTGGAGCATGCTGGGTGCATGTTCTCCTGAAGTCCACAACAATCTCCTTCGTCTTCTCCACATTCAGATGGAGATTGTTGTCCTTGCACCACATAGCCAGGAGGCTCACCTCATTTCTGTAGGCTGTCTCATCGTTGTTGTTGATGAGACCCACCGCAGTCGTGTCGTCTGCAAATTTGATGAAGAGGTTGGAGCTGGAAGTCAGTGTACAGTCATGGGTTAGCAGAGTGAAGAGGAGGGGGAGCTCAGAACACATCCTTGGGGGCTCCTGTGTTCAGCGTGATGGTGCTGGAGGTGTTGTTGCCGACTCGGAACTGCCTGTGGTCTCCCTGTCAGGAAGTCCAGCAGCCAGTTGCGTATGGAGGTGTTGAGTCCGAGCTGGTCATGTGTGTGTGTGTGTGTGTGCGAGCGCTCCAACCTGTATATATATATATATATTGAGTGAAATAAAATAATTTCCTCACTGAGGAATTAATAAATGAACTTTTTAAAATAATGTGCCTTATTTGAATTTTATAGCAGCATATTTTCTTACAGTGGCAACAAAAGACTGAACAAAATGTCACGTGCTCAAAAAAACAAAAGAAACAGTAGAGATTGAGTCTTTCAAAAATAAGGACAAGGAGTGGTTCACCACTCTATGATAGACTGCTGGCAAATCAACTTTTTTTTTCCAACATAAAATTGCATAGAATTGAAAATTTCATCATCTACAGTCACAACATAATAGTTTCAGTCACTGAAGAGAAAACCATATATCAGCTAGATCCAAAAAACTTTTAGTGGGCCAGCTGTAATTTAGGATTAACGAAGGCAAGGTGGGAAACTGTCAGAATTTGTGAGAATTGTGATAGAATTGTGTTAGAATTTGATGTGGTTTTTTTAAATTACAGTAATCCCTTGCGTATACGCTTCAAGATTTACGGCTCCACTACATCACATATTTTTAGTAGGTAGTCACGTGATAAATTTGATGAGCCATACATTGAACTTATGGGAAAGAGTAGTTGAAGCTAGACTAAGGGCAGAAGTGAGCATTTGTGAGCAGCAGTATGGTTTCATTCCAAAAAAGAGTACTACAGATGCAGTATTTGCTTTGAAGGTGTTGATAGAGAAGTACAGAGAAGGCCAGAGGGAGCTGCATTGTGTTTTTGTACATGTGTATGAATGAGAGGGACCCAAGTGGAAGAGTGAAGTTACAGGGAGAAGAGATCAAGAAGGTGGAGGATTTTAAGTACTTAGGGTCAACAGTCCAGAGCAAAGGAGTGTGGATAAGAGGTGAAGAAGCGTGTACAGGCAGGATGGAACGGGTGGAGGAAAGTGTCAGGTGTGATGTGTGATAGAAGAGTTTCAGCTAGAATGAAAGGAAAGCTGTACAAAACTGTGGTGAGACCAGTGATGTTGTTTGGTTTAGAGACAGTGTCACTGAGGAAATGACAGGAGACAGAGCTGGAGGTAGCAGAGTTGAAAATGACCAGGAAGGATAGGATCAGGAATGAGTACATCAGAGGGACAGCACATATTACAGGTTTTGGAGATAAAAGTCAGAGAGGCCAGACTGAGATGGTTTGGACATGTCCAGAGGAGAGATATTGGTAGAAGGATGCTGAGTTTTGAAGTGCCAGGCAGGAGGCCTAGAGGAAGACCAAAGGGGAGGTTTATGGATGTAGTGAAAGAGGACATGATGGTAGTTGGTGTGAGAGAAGAGGATGCAGAAGACAGGGTTTGATGGAGGCAACTGATTCGCCGTGGCGACCCCTGAAGGGAAAAGCCGAAAGGAAAAGAAGAAGTCACATGATACTGTACGCGCATTCTTTTGGGTGACAGCATCTGTGTGCGCGCCACTTTCCGAGACTCACGGAATGCAGCGCACTTCGTTTACTAAAGAAATACAGTACACTGCCCGGCCCAAAAAATAAAGTCACTGTTTGGGTTTCAATAAGCAAATTGCTGTGTTATGATCAGGGGTTGCTTCGGTTGGTCAAGTCTAGGCTCAGCAATATTATTCAGCAAAAAAATTAAGTCAGCTGAGTATCTGAATGTACTGAATGACCAGGGAAAAAGCCATTGGACTCATGTGCCATGACCCTTTTATACTCGCAGTTCCACATTTGTGTGGGTGTGTGTGGGTGTGTGTGTCTTTTCTTGGGAAAAAACAAAGCATTGGATTTCGAGGCAAACATCCAAACCATCGTCACCACCTTAAAGTCACCATTACCCCCTTCCTGACTTTCCGGTTTTATACAATTGGGTTCTTCGCTGCCAAACCTGACAACCTGTTTCCTCTTGATTTGAAGTGTGACTCAAACATGCATTATTTTGCTTCTACATAATCCCTCCTCTTTATGAGATTATCATAAACTACTCGTCAAAATAATGTATGGTGAATCAGCTCCTATGTCTGTCTATGTGTGTGACTAGGATTGGTGTTACTGTAAGTGTGAGGTTACATATACGGCTGTGTGAAACCATAAACATAGTGATAAGTGAAAAAAAAAATCCATATACTCATGTATGAACTTAACATGAATATACTAACATAACTGGTCATCTGTTACCATTCCACTGATGGGGGTGAAAAACCTGGCGGCTGTTTTTAACCAGGAAAAGTCCCCCATTGGCCCCCTTCCTGTTGGGTGACCTTACATAATGAATCCTAACAGATTGACCAAATACATCACACACTGAAATCATATAATGGAAATACAGAAATCATCTTAATAATTCTGAATAGAATGAATTAAATTACCTTGTCTTTTATAGAACACAATATTGAATATAGAGTATGCATACATGGTTTTTCCTTCAAAATATTGTTAAAACAGAAAAGTGAATATAGAATGATTAAAATAGAATGATTTAACTGATGATAAAATTTATAATTAAACAATTGTTACACAAAAAAGTAAAAATAATGTCATAGTGATATCCCGGTGATACATTCGTATGTGGTTGTAATGTATATCCATATCAGCCATTGTTCACCATTCTCTATAACAGTTCTTCATCATAGTTGGAGATTGTGAACATGTCTGGCATGTCCTCCCTCTTCTGCATCAGAAGAATTCTGATGCAGAAGAGGGCCGTTAGCATACTTGGCGTTTGGACTTCCTTTGTGTCCTTAATGAGGTTCATCCTCTTAACCATTGCTCTCACACACCATTTTCTCAGGATAGGCATGGTGCAACATATCAATAAAGAGAATAGTATTAGTATTATCAGTATAATTAACCCCGAGTTTGCCAAAACGGCTTTCCATTTTCCAAAAATCTCCTCTAGCTCATCCCACTTAATGCATCCACCCCTACCAGCATTTTCATTCATTTCAAACTTCAAAGCTTCAAGTGTTCTCATACTAACAGAAAATGTTCTATTCGATGTTATTTGAGATAAATATACATCTCTTACTTCTCTTGTCACCTTGCTCATGATTTATTGGTTGTGTGTCATCATGAATCTGAGCTGAGAATGTTGGCACGGGTTTCAACACTGTTTGCAGTTGTGCCATACAATTTCCATTTGGATGATGGATTAAACAGTGCTCCGTGAGATGTTCAAAGCTTGGGAAATCTTTTTATAGCTTAACCCTGCTTTAAACTTCTCTACAACTTCATCCCTGGTGTGTTCCTTGGACATCATGATGCTGTTTCCTCCCCAATATTCTCTTAACAAAACTCTGAGGCCGTCACAGAACAGCTGTATTTGTACTCAGATTAGATTACACACAGGTGGACTCTATGTAGTCATTAAGTCAACATTTGATCATTCAGCAATCATCAGGCAAGTTCTGAAGGCAATTGGTTACACTCAGAGAAAAGGGGGCTGCATACTTTTTCACACTGTACTTTTCAGTTTTTTATTGGTAACATTTAAAAAAAAATCATATATAATTTTCTTTCTACTTCACAGTTGTGTGCCACTTTGTGTTGGTCTTTCACATAAAATTCCAATGAAATATATTTAGATTTGTAGTCGTAACGTGACAAAATGTGGAAAAGTTCCACATTTCTTATCCTGAGAAAAGCCACTGTATGTAGACTGGACTGTCTTCCAGCATTGTGGTGTGTGAGCTCAGTTGTGACCATGTCGTCTCCTCAGCCTCGGGCACATAAATCTGTATGGGAGAAATGAGACACACAAGTGCACATCTCCCTGCCCAATTTGAGGCAAGGAATCATTTGTGTCTTCATTTTAGTCTTGTTAGTTTGCATTTGAGCTTTAGCTAATTGCAACTGCATTTTTCGGAAGTTATTTTCTAAATTGGTTGGTTCTTTCATTCTTTCTCTTTTTTCTGTCTCTCCCTGCTTGAGTTGACATGTTCCTGAATGGAATATTACCCTTGTTTTCAAATTTAAAATTCTTTCCTCTCTTTTGTAAAACTATTGTTCTTTTTCATGGGTCCTGGCTGCTGTAGGAGGGCCCTTCTCTTGCCAGCCACAACATCATGTACAGGACACGAGGGGAGGTTTGCTCTCAAGGAAAGTTTTTGATCACACCCCTTGTAAATTTCAAATTATCATCTTTTTTTTAAAATTTCACTCTTTGCTCAAAATCTGTGTTAAGACTTGAATGATTGAAAAATACTTTAATAATCTTAAATCTGCTAAATACACGTACAGTCATACAGCATACATTACACAAGAATGCACAAACATTCAACTATCACAGAGAACACAGCATCCACACTAAATACACACACAAGAAAGCCAGAGTAAATCATGTCAAGAATTCTAAAAATAAAAGCTAGACTTTTTGAAAACCTTTTTCAAGCCTGTCTGTGTCAAGTGTCTGTGTCAGAAGTCCAAGTCATAGTCAGTCATGGCCACATGTCTTCCCCATATGTGGTGTCGTTTGGGGTTGAGAGATCTCTGTAAAATCATGGCTACAACCATTCTTATAGCTGCTCTGCCATTGGCTATTACCTAGCATCCTGGCATCCCATTGGCTAAGAAGGACCTCTGTGTGTAGCTAGATAAGTGTCTGTGCAGCGTCCTCGTCATTCGGCCCTCGACCCATGACATGTTCTGATAGTTTTACATAAATAAATATATTAACTTTTAGAGTATTTACTATGGATCCAAACAAAGCGACGGAGAAAAGAGGAAAAGAAAAGATGAAGAAAATAGTTTTTTTGTCCGTACAAACAAAGCAAGAGATAATAGAAAAGCGTGAAAAAGGGATGTTTGGTTGATCTCGCCAAAGAATATGGCCGTAATGCATCTACAATCGCCACAGTATTAAAACAAAAGGAAGTTTAAGGAGTTTAAGGCATCGCGTCGGTGGTTGGAGATGTTGAAAAGTGGGACTCGAATTCACTCTGTTGTTCGGCATGGTGAGGCAAGAGCACATAAACCAAAGAGGACTAAAAACAATGACAACGGCAGTTAGAAGGTAAATGACCATCATTTTTATTCTTTACTCTATTCTTTGTTTTTTACATCATGCACAACTCTCATTTATAGTGTAATAATCTAATTGTAACATGTATTTGTTGTATGTTTTGATGCATTTTTATGCTTTATACAACATTTATGTCTGAATTTTGGGGGGTTGGATGGAAAACGCGTCTCTACTTACAAAATTTTCTACTTACGAAATTTCTTCCAGAACCAATTAATTTCATAAGTAGAGGTACCATTGTACAGGCAAGAATGGGCAGGACTTCCTCTTTGCCACTGAACACGTGCTGCTGAAGCTGGTGATGTATGCTGTGTGTCTTGATATTTCATTGTAAGTTAAGTTTGTCTTTATTGATTACAATTTATTGTGCATTTAAGTTGAAGTTTGACCACTGCTAATTTAATCATGCATTTAACTCATTTCAAGCTTGTAATTTAATTATGCATTTTAATAATTTCATGTTTGAACCTATTGTTTATTGGACATAGTATGTTTATTGTTTACCTGCTTCACAGAACCACTAGCATATGTCACTGGCACTCATCCAGAGTGTCCGCAATAAAGGATTTGAAAACAACCTTTGCTTCCTGCGTGGTCAATGTGGCTGCCAGCTAGAACCTTAATTACCAACAAGGAGTCTACTGGAATCTTTTTCACCTTTTAGTTCAGCTGAGGTTGAATGATTTACAGCTTCTTTTCACACAATGACACTTGACACTGGTTTCCATCCCCCAATAGGTTCTGAACGGACGAGATGTGGGTGTTCTTTGGTGATTTAGGCCATTCAACAAAGCCATCTTGATTCATGAGTGATTGAATGAAAAGATAAAACATCCTGATTTGCTTCTGATCTAAGTAAACATTAGCATGGGCTGCATTCTGTGTTTCTAAGGTCAACCTATAATCTAATAAACAATCAGGAACTGCTAACAACGTTACTTCCTCAGTCATTACAATCATAATCATAACCTGTGTGGGTCTGTCTATGTTAATTATAATGGTGTTGTTGTGTGTATTTGTATCAATCTAAGTGTTCATAGGTGTGTTTTTTTCAATGCTCTGACCTTTCTCCACTGTCTCCTCATGACTGCATTTACGGCCTTGCTGCAGGATGAACACATGACTCGCGTCTCACATCCACTCTTTTGTGAACATCATCATAGGCATCTGGTGCTGCCACCCTTGCATTTCCTTTGCTTTGTGATAGTATCCCAGAATGCTACTCAGTGAAGACATGACTGTTTCTCCTTCTCATCAAACATATGTTTTCCTTCATTATTTTGTTTAATGAAGTAATGAAGGAAACCTCTTAGAAATCGACATTCTTTTCATTCTTACCAGTCTATCTCTTCTCTCTTTCCCTCTTCTCTTTCTCTTATCAACATGGCCAAAAGTTTCTAAACAATTCATGTTCAATGTACCTATTAATGTGAACTCGATTTGTGATTCGGTGCCAAAGTGAAACATTTATAACCACATATTTACCCCATTTTTCCTAGCAGGGCCTGTGAGAGGATTACCCCAATTGGTTCCCCATCATAATTTGAACTGACTCAGGGACATGTAGAGATCTATTTTCATTAAGGTCGATTAAGCTCCCTTCTTAAGTCTATTCCTTTATTTGGCAGATCAATCCAGAAGCTACAGCATTGTTCTTCTCCTGCACTTTTTCTCCCCTCGTAGCGATCCAATATGCCTGGCCTGCTGTGTCTAGCTGTGTTGGATCTTATCAAACAGTCTAACTTTGGGTGACTTTATTTCAGCCAGATGCCGTTCTGAGCAGCACACCCCTATGTATAGACGGATGTATGCCAGATACTGAAAAACTCACCACAAAGTTTACTGTATATCAATTACTTACACAGTTTATGCATTCATACGCCCATTTTAGTTCAGTGGGGACATGTGTGCAGAGGAGGGCTTCAATTTAGATTAGATTCAATTTAGGTTCATGCGCATGAGGTGATTGTTATATTTGGCTTCAGGCTTTTTCTATGTTATTTCACAAAATATGGTTCCCAAATTTTCCTTTATATTACTTCCTTATACTATATTTATATTTTTACGTGATTTCCTTATTTTTTACTGGCCGGTTATTATAATTTATTTTATATCAGCTTATGGTCACTTCTCTTTTGACCGTCTCCTGGCTCATAGAGACACGAATAGGCGTACTGTTTTAACAATGTTATTTCTCGGCACCTTTTCTGACTTTTGGAGTCAAATTGTGCCACTATCAGTTACTGCCGGTGCTCTATTCCAGACACACAAATTGACAAACAGTTACAGCTACTTCACCGCCTGAAGCAGTAAGGGCCCTGGATTCTTCACTTAAAACCCAGGATAAAGCACGAAATCCACTTCTGGATTTCTCAGCCTCTGTTAGGCACACCTCGGTTTACCCATAGACCAGAAAAAAAAGTCCACATGGACTTCACAGCCTTTCTTAGGCACACATTGGTCTCCCTAGTCCAGACTATATATATATATATATATATATATATATATATATATATATATATATAGGATATATAGGATTTTCTGTATCAGAAAATTTGGAATGAGGACATGAACAATTGTCCTCACATCATTCATAGATGGACCTGCTCTCCTGTGTCAACAGAAATCCCACATGAAAAGTCTTGTTTGACATGCCACAGATGGTCAAGTAATGCCTCCTTTGTTTAATTGGCGAGTTTAATGAGCAGTGTCCTATAGTGTGTGTGTGGTGAATGACAGAAACATTAGATTCTGTTATGAAAAATGAATTACATACTGACAATTTAGTCCAAATTTAGAAAGCAAGTTAACAGTTGTGTAGACAGTTTGTTTCCAATATTTTAAAGTAATGCCAGATACATGAACTTTCTAAATTCAAAGATAATGATGTAGGGAGGCGAGAAGCTTTTGTAGGCCAGTATCAGCCATGAGAGGCTTATCCCTGTAGTACAGGAACAATATTTTACATTGTATGACTAAAGAATAAGTCTGTTTTGTGTGAAAGATATTTTTAGATGTAGAGACTTTTCATTTTTTGCACCAAGTAGCAAGTAGAGGTGTGTACACTACTTCTCAGACTGTCAGATATTGTGTTACTCCTTAACATAGGTGAGAAAGTATTATTGAGTAAAAACAATTATTTTTGAAACAAATCTTAACATTAAGATGTTACAACCTTTGTATTCTCAGACTCAACTAGAAACTGGGCCTATAGATTTGAATGTTAAAAAAATACAATTTAATTTACACATATAAAGTCATCCCCTTTGTTCCACCGCAGAAACATCCGTTCTTCAGGCACATCAGCTGGGATGACCTGCTGAGCAAGAGAGTGGAACCACCATACAAGCCTCATCTTGTAAGTTATCAGTTGCCATTTTGTGCCCATCATGTTGTTCAATGCCTTTTTTAGTTAATGATATGCCTTTTGTCTGTGTAGGTTCTCATTCAGGTCATGGTTATACATAGTTGTTTAAAGGTCCCATATTATACTTTTAATGTCATACAGCTGCCAGATGTCCAATTACGCTGTATTTGAAATGTCTTGCCCCAAACTGATCCGAGGTCCTTAATATCTTCTATTAACTCTCACAGAGTAGAGATAACTAGTTAGCTAAATACTAGTGAGGGACTTTCAGTGACTTACCTCTCAGCTAAGAGATTGTCACACACTGCTACCCTAGCCTGAACATGAACTTCACATCGGGGATAAACACGCCCCTAGGTGAAGTTGTCACACACTATGTCAATCACTCCTGTTGTTAAGTCACGACGGGCGCTGTTCTGAAATGAATTGTTTTGTGAGAGTCTTCTGTTGGAGTTAATTTTCTATTTTACTGTCTGCAGGAGGTATTTTGTCTCCCAGATTCTAGCATTTTGTAGGATGAGGGAGGACCACCACGTGTATATGGAGACCTAAAAGAACATGTTTTTCATAATGGGACACCTTTAAATCTTCAGAACTTCAGAAGTCTCTTGGATTACAGATGAATCGTCTTCAAGGAACTTTCTGAATGTCCAGTGGATTGATTTAAACAACTTTGGATATGCCTTTTGCTTTTGGCAAACCATGATATCACTCTTTTCGTATTTTGTTCTCAGAAATGAACTACTACATCTTTTCCTTGTTCCCGAAGCTTGACTGTTTTTGCCACATTCCTGCAAATGTCACATTCCAAAAATCATTTGGTCTTCCTCTGTTTTCCTGTGTGTCTCTTCAGCAGTCAGATGAAGATGTGAGTCAGTTTGACATCAGATTCACGCGACAGACACCGGTTGACAGTCCAGATGATAGCACACTCAGTCACAGTGTAGAGCTCGCCTTCGCTGTGAGATACCCTTATATATTTTTTGTCTTATTTTTATGCTTTAGAAC
This sequence comes from Antennarius striatus, assembly GCF_040054535.1. Taxonomy (NCBI): domain Eukaryota; kingdom Metazoa; phylum Chordata; class Actinopteri; order Lophiiformes; family Antennariidae; genus Antennarius; species Antennarius striatus. The sequence goes on along the minus strand of NC_090783.1, from coordinate 13,609,426 downwards.
TTAGAAATTATTGTTATTTATGAAGGATAATGTTCCAACAGGGCTTTACCTATGTGGCTCCATCAGTCCTAGAAAATTTAAAGGAAGGCTTCTCGTTTGAGCCCAGAGCAAGATCTGTACGCCAACATAATAGTGGCCCACGCACACCCATCAGGTAGCACTCACGTCATGATATTTGACATTCTACAGGTGATGTCTCTCATCATATGATACACGTCAGCTTACACTATCAAAAAATGTAAAGAAACTGGATCGATGTCTTCAAATGAATATAGAAAGGACATAATTACAGCCAGGTCCACACATTATCACTTAAAGCATATCTAGAATTACTTTATTAAGCAAAACAACCCTTTGCGCCTGCACCTACTACAGTGTAATTATTGCAAAGAAGATTCATCTCATGTATTGAAATACGATTTCCCCATGACAAAGATGTGGTGCAATGACCTTTAACGCTTTATCTGTAAATCTAAAGGACATTTCATATTTTCACAATATTTGGACATCTATAGCCTGTTGTTTTGGGAATTGATGTCTTTCTTTTGCATGTTAAATTTAAAATGTTTTAATAAAATCAAAATTGAGCATATACTATCTTCACTCAGTATAGGATAAAGAAATGAAAAAGCTTTAATAAATTCGAATAGCAAACCTTTTTTTAAGTGGAATAATTGGTTAAAGGTCACACTTATAAATTAAATAAAATAAATATGAAAGCTATACGACTGCTTTTAAAAGAAATGAGAAGGAAGAACGTGCAGGATATTAAAAAAATAAACTTTTTACATGTAATGAAGCTGCACTTGCATTTGAAGAACAATAATAAGAAACGAGCACAGAAACATCTGATGATCTCCTTGACTTGCTTTTGGTGAAGCTGGTAGTTAGTAATATGATCCCCATTAAAATCTATATAATGGTGTATATGCTGAAAAGACAGCATATACAACAGCTGCAACTTCCCTTTCAAGCATCTTGATCACATTTCTGTTTTTTTCCTTGTTCCTTTCAGTCCTCTGAGTTTTTCTCCAACTGGACCATTCAAGTCCAACATCGATGGTGAAATGGACTTCTCTCATACCTCTCAACCCGCAGCTCCAGTTTCTGTGCCACTAGAAAATGGAGCTTCTAGTCAGCCAATCAGGACGCCTGCAAGGAACAAGAAGCAGAAAGGACGTCGGCGATGAGTAGGGAATTGTGAAAGTCGCAGCATATACTGCAAGGCCATAGTTTGATTCACATGTTATAATTTGCAATAAACTTCAAGGGACAGCATTGATGGGTTTTTATACCTGCTGGTATGTTACTCTTTTGAAGTACTTCAAGAAATACAGCTGTGTTTTTGAATCAGAATTTTTTGCCTCTTGATATGTTCCGAACACAAACAGTATTATAACGTTTCCGGTTTTATGTTCCACCCATGAATTGATGTTCCTGAACCGGTTGTTCCACCCATGAATTGACGTGCCTGAACCGGTTAGAACCAAAAAGTAATGGTTCCCAAACCAGTTAATAATATTCCTTGTAAATATAAACAGGTAAGTACCTTTAAGACTTTTAATTGGCAATTAAGGCAATGAGTTGACATACTGTAGATATGTCCCTACAGTAATCAGGACAACAGCACTCATCCAATTATGGAACAGGGGATGGGGAATTGGAGGGAAATGGAGAAGCTATGGCAACTTATGATGCAACAAAGAGCTCACTGGGGAGCGAACATGTGAAGCTCTGAACAAAACATCTTGTAATGGGTCAAGAACAAAAAGAAAACACCAATTAATGTCCGGAGCGCTGGAGGAAGTCCACCGAAGGAGATTAATGGCCACAAAGTGCTGCCAGTACGGGGAACTCTGCTCTGAAAATGACTGGCAGCCAATGAGTTAATGTCTAAATTAAACATTTTTTCAGATTAACAGACTGCAGCGTTTACCTTTTATGAATATGATTGAGATGGGAGACTGTCTTTTCCTTGACTGCTGGTGATATGCCTCAACTTCTCTCCGCTCTCATCACACATCGAGTGAATGACAGGGAGGGAAACATGAGGTCAGATTTTTTTTCAAGCACAAAAAAAACCCTGCATTAATCAGTTACAATGATTTTGAACAACTGACTCTGTTCCAGAACATTAAAAAATAGAAGTTTTTATTTTCGTTTTCATTCCTGGCAAAGTTTTTGTTTTTGTTCCATGAACCAGTTAAAAGCCCTGGTTTTCGGGCTACGTTCCGTTTTCCTGTTTGACATATGAATATCTGCATGAAAATCACTCGACTCATTCATTGTGTGATATTGTATCTATGCTTTTATTTTTTGGAGACAGATTGAAAAGGTTTTTTACTTTGACCATGAGAAACAATGACTGGTGAAATAGCATTCTCTACTACAGGAAGAAGGCAATCGAGCCCAATATTTCTCAACCAACTTCCTTTAATCTGTCAAGGTGGAGTTGATGTACTTTTTGGTAATGAAGTTTCATATTTGTATGAGCATACTATCGTTACAGAAATGACAAGCTGTGGTATAAAGCATTTGAGGTTTAATTAGATTTTTAGTTTTTAATTAGTTCAACGCCATTTGTGCAAGGAGGGCTGCTATCACAGGCTGACGTTATAATTAGCAACTTGTGATGGATCACTTTATTGAAGTCCTGATTCAATATGAATAGGGTTTTAACTGCGTAGCTGACCTTCAGCTGTCAAGTTATCAAGTAACGATATATATTCATTGCAATCTAAAAGTTGTCAAAAATTTTCAGGATGCATTTATTGTACACTGTACAGTGGAAATCAATAAGATTACATGCTATTTCCAAAACAACATAATGCATTTATAAATATCAGATTCTATCCATGTTGATAATTACTGTAAACATTCCATTGTATGACATTTCTAAAATGGGAGTCTCCATGTCTACTGTTTAAGCTTTAACACATCCTGGTATTCTCCAAAAGGAACAGTCACACTGATACAGTGCAGTTGACACCATTATAATATGAATGAGGAAAGAGATACAATCTTCAAAATAGAGTCTTTAAAATTTCTTAACACAGTACATACAGTATGCAACCCAAAGTGGATTGTTTAGTAGTGGCACTTTATATTATAAAACATAGGGTTACTGATATCAGTATTTAATATGTGATCCTTTACGTTTTAAGTCTTTGTTAATTACATAATTTGGCTATACTAGTTGATGCTGGTCTACATCTGCAAGTGCCAAAACCTTAGCAAGTAACTTCTTTTGTCCTATGAAAGGGACACAGTTTTGGAGATGGTCAGAAAGGCCAGACTGACATGGTTTGGACATGTCCAGAGGAGAGAGTGAATACATTGGTGGAAGGATGCTGAGTTTTGAACTGCCAGGCACGAGGCCTAGAGGAAGACCAAACAGTAGGTTTATGGATGTAGTGAAAGAGGACATGAAGGTAGTTGGTGTGAGAGAACATGATGCAGAAGACAGGGTTAGATGGAGGCAACTGATTTGCTGTGGCAACCCCTGAAAGGAGGGAAAAGCTGAAAGGAGAAGAAGAAGAAAGGAAACACAGTAACTGTCGTTGCTTAGCTAGGCCTATGTGTAACGAAATAGTCCAAACACAAAATAACACACAGCATTTAATGAACTGTCATAATGCTTTGTGAGGAACCTAAAGGTGTCCTCAATCATTGGTGTCTGCATTTAGATAGATGGGTAGATGGATAGATTTAATGTACAATGTGTGTACGTATATGTAATGTACCCACAAGAGGACACAAGCCAGTGTCTTATTGTGATGGTCCTAAGCCCGGATAAATACAGAGGGTTGCGTCAGGAATGGCATCTGGCATAAAACTTTTATCAAATCAAACATGCAAATCAGACCTATGACTTCCATACTGGATCGGTTGAGGCCCGGGTTAACAACGACCGCCATCGGTGCTGTTGACCTACAGGGCGCCGGTGGAAATTCGACTACTGTTGGTCGAAGAAGGAGAGGAGGAAAGTGTGCCCGTAAGAAGAGAGAAAAGGAACGCCAAGAGTATAGGAGTGAGAGTAGGGACATTGAATGTTGGAACTATGACAGCAAAAGTTAGAGAGTTGGTTGACATGATGCAGAGAAGGAAGGCAGACACACTGTGTGTCCAGGAGACCAGGTTGAAAGGTAGTAAGGTTAGAAGTGTAGGAGCAGGGTTCAAGTTGTTATTTCATGGTGTAGATAGGAAGAGAAAGTTATCTTGAGGGAGAAGTTTGTTTGGAATGTCCTGGAGGTAAAAAAAGAGTGTCAGATAGAGTGATGAGTCTGAAGCTAGAAATCGAAGGCGTGATGTTCAATGTTGTTAGTGGGTATGCTCCACAGGCAGGATGTGAGCTGGAGGAGAAGGAGAAATTCTTGTTGGACTTGGATGAAGTGATGCAGAGCATACCTAGAAGTTTGGGCAGGTTTGGTATCCAGGAGAGGAACACAGAAGGACAGATGGTGGTTGACTTTGCAAAAAGGATGGAAATGGCTATAGTGAATACTTTCTTCCAGAAGAGGCAGGAACATAGGGTGACCTATAAGAGTGGAGGTGGTGTGTAGGATGACTCTGGTGGTGAGGAAGATGAAGAGGACAAAGACAGAGCAGAGGATGAAATGGTGGAAGCTAAAAAAGCAAAGAGTGTTGCATGACTTTTAGGAAGGAGTTAAGACAGGCTCTGGGTGGCCAAGAGGTACTAATATGCATGCGTATGATTGACTAACAAAAACTAGAGTGTGCGTTCTTAATTTCCCTTCGGGGATTATAACAGTGTATAAAATTTAAAAAAAAAAAAAATAGGTGCTTCCAAATGACTGGACAACTACAGCTAATGTGATCAAGGGGACAGGTAGGAGACTACTTGGTGTGTCATCTGGAAGGAAAGTAGATAAGGAGACTTGGTGGTGGAATGAGGAGGTACAGGAGTGTATACAGAGAAAGAGGTTAGCTAAAAGGAGGTGGGACATTGAGAGGACTGAGGAGAGTAGACAGGAGTACATGGAGATGCAGAAAAAGGTGAAAGAGGTGGCAAAGGCCAAACAAGGGGCTTATGATGACTTGTATGCTAGGTTAGACAGTAAGGAGGGAGAGACTGATCTATACAGGTTGGCAAAACAGAGACAGAGATGGGAAGGGCGTGCAGCAGGTTAGGGTGATTAAGGATGTTGTGTAAGACTTGTGGAACAGGAAGTAGCAAAGATTAGTCAGGATGAAGTGAGGATGACATTTAAGAGGATGAAGAGTGGAAAGGTAGTTGGTCCTGATGATATACTGTACTGTAGAGGTTTGGAAGTGTCTAGGAGAGGTGACAGTAGAGTTTCTGACTGGGTTGTTCAACAGGATAGCGAGAAGATGCCTGAAGAATGGAGGACAAGTGTGCTGGTGCCAATTTTTATGAACAAGGGAGATGTGCAGAGTTGTGGCTACTACAGAGGAATAAAGCTGATGAGCCATACAATCAAGTTATGGGAAAGAGTAGTTGAAGGACAGAAATGAGCAGCAGTATGGTTTCAGATTCAGTATTTGCTTTGAGGATGTTGATAGAGAAGTACAGAGAAGGCCAGAGGCAGCTGCATTGTGTTTTTGTAGATCTAGAGAAAGCTTATGACAGGGTGGGGGTAGGACTGCATCAGGGATCAGCTCTGAGACCCTTCTTGTTTGCTATGGTGATTGACAGGCTGACAGACGAGGTTAGACAGGAATCCCCATGGACTATGATGTTTGCAGATGACATTGTGATCTGCAGTGAGAACAGGGAACAGGTGGAGGAGAAGCTAGAGAGGTGGAGGTCTGTCCTGCAAAGGAGAGGAATGAAGGTTAGCCACAGTAAGACATAGTACATGTGTGTGAATGAGAGGGACCCAAGTAGAAGAGTGAGGTTACAGGGAGAAGAGATCAAGAAGGTGGAGGATTTTAAGTACTTAGGGTCAACAGTCCAGAGCAATGGAGAGTGTGGAAAAGAGGTGAAGAAACATGTACAGGCAGGATGGTAGGGGTGGAGGAAAGTGTCAGGTCTGATGTGTGATAGAAAAGTTTCAGCTAAAATCTAAGGAAAGGTACAAAACTGTGGTGAGACCAGCAATGTTGTTTGATCTAGACACAGTGTCACTGAGGAAAAGACAGGAGACAGCTGGAGGTAGCAGAGATGAAGATACTGAGGTTCTCTTTGGGTGTGACCAGGATGGATAGGATCAGGAATGAGTACATCAGAGGGATAGCACATATTAGAGATTTTGGAGATAAAGTCAGAGAGGCCAGACTGAGATGGTTTGGACATGTCCAGAGGAGAGATAGTGAATATATTAGTAGAAGGATACTGAGTTTTGAAGTGTGAGGCAGGAGGCCTAGAGGAAGACCAAAGAGGAAGTTGATGGATGTAGCGAAAGAGGACATGAAGGTAGTTGGTGTGAGAGAAGAGGATGCAGAAGACAGGGTTAGATGGAGGCAACTGATTCGCTGTGGAAACCCCTGAAGGGAAAAGCCGAAAAGAAAAGAAGAACAATGTGTGTGTGTGTGTGTATATATATAAAATGTCCCTCTCACCCTTGTGGGGTGGTATCTGTGTGTCATCCTCAAGCTCGGGTCCTCTACCAGAGGCCTGGGAGTCTGAGGGTTCTGCGCAGTATCTTAGCTGTTCCTAGGACTGCGCTCTTCTGGACTGAGGCTTCAGATGTTGTTCCAGGAATCTGCTGGAGCCACTCTTCCAGTTTGGGGGTCACTGCCCCAAGTGCTCCTACTACCACGGGGACCACATTAACCTTAACCTTCCACATCTGTTCCAGCTGTTCTTTCAACCCTTGATATTTCTCAATCTTTTCGTGTTCCTTCTTCCTGATGTTGGCATCAGCTGGAATCGCCACATCTATCACCACTGCTCTCTTCTGCTCTTTGTCCATCACCACAATGTCCGGTTTGTTAGCCAGTAGCTGTTTGTCGGTCTGGAAGCTGAAGTCCCACAGGATCTTAGCCTTGCCGTTCTCAACCACCTTCGGTGGTATGTCCCATTGGGATTTGGGTACTTCTAGTCCATACCGGGTACAGATGTTCCTGTACACTATCACAGCTACTTGGTTGTGCCTTTCCATGTATGCTGAGCTGGCGAGCATCTTACACCCTGCTACCACATGCTGGACTGACTCTGGGGCTTCTTTACATAGCCTGCACCTTGGGTCAGATCTACTGTGGTAGATATTGGCTTCTATTGCCCTTGTACTTAGGGCCTGTTCTTGTGCTGCCATGATCAGTGCCTCTGTGCTGTCTGTCAGTCCAGCTTTATTCAGCCATTGGTAGGTCTTCTTGATATCAGCCACTTCCTCTATCTGACGGTGGTACATGCCGTGTAGGGGCTTGTCCCTCCATGTTGTCTCCTCCTCCTCCTCCTCCTCCTCTTCAGGTTTCTGCTGTCTAAGGCATTCACTGAGCAGTTCATCTGTTGGGGCCATCTTCCTGATGTACTCTTGGATTTTTGATGTCTCCTCCTGGACAGTGGCCCTGATGCTCACTAGTCCTCGGCCTCCCTCTTTCCGCTTAGTGTACAGCCTCAGGATGCTGGACTTCGGGTGAAACCCTCCATGCATGGTGAGGAGCTTTCTTGTCTTGATATCTGTGGCTTCTATCTCCTCCTTTGGCCAGCTTATGATCCCAGCGGGGTATCTGATGACCGGCAGTGCATACATGTTGATGGCTCGGACCTTGTTCTTGCCATTCAGCTGACTTCTCAGGACTTGCCTTACTCTCTGGAGGTATTTGGCTGTGGATGACTTCCTTGCGGCCTCCTCATGGTTGCCATTAGCCTGTGGGATTCCAAGGTATTTGTAGCTGTCCTTGATGTCTTCTATCCTGCCCCCTGGTAGGTTGACCCCTTCAGTTCTGATCATCTTGCCTCTTCTTGATACCATCCGGCCACATTTGTCTAATCCGAATGACATCCCTATGTCGTCGCTGTAGATCCTGGTGGTGTGGATCAGTGAGTCAATTTCTCGCTCATTCCTGGCATACAGCTTGATGTCATCCATGTAGAGGAGATGGCTGATTGTTGTCCCGCTTCGGAATTGGTATCCGTAGCCACTCTTTGTGATGATGTGACTGAGGGGGTTCAGGCCTATGCAGAATAGCAGTGGTGATAGTGCATCCCCTTGGTATATGCCGCACTTGATGTTAACTTGGGCAATTGGCTTGGAGTTAGTCTCCAGGGTTGTCTTCCACTTCCCCATTGAGTTCTTGATGAAGGCTCTTAGTGTCCTGTTGATCTTATACAGTTCCAGGCATTCCAGTATCCACGTGTGTGGCATTGAGTCGTAGGCTTTCTGGTAGTCAATCCAGGCGGTGCACAAGTTGGTCTGCCTATTCTTACAGTCTCTGTGTACTGCTCTGTCCACCAGTAGCTGGTGCTTGGCTCCCCTGGTGTTACTACCAACTCCTTTCTGTGTCCCACTCATGTATTGATCCATGTGCCTACTCATCTTAGCGGCCATGATGCCTGACAGGAGCTTCCATGTTGTACTGAGACAGGTTATTGGCCGGTAGTTGGATGGGGTAGATTCCTTCTGTGGGTCTTTCATGATCAGGACTGTCCTGCCTTCAGTCAACCATTCTGGGTGCGTCCCATCCCTTAGCAGCTGGTTCATCTGTGCTGCTAGACGATCGTGGAGTGCTGTCAGCTTCTTTAGCCAGTATGTATGGATCATATCGGGGCCCGGTGCTGACCAACTCTTCATCTTTGACACTCTTTCTTGGATGTCTGCCATTGAGATGGTTACTGGTTCTTGTTCTGGGAGGCAGCTGTGGTCAGTCCTTAGGTCCACTAGCCACTGGGCATCGGTGTTATGTGATGCTTCTCTTTCCCATATGCCCTTCCAGTATTTCTCCACCTCAGCTCTTGGTGGGTCTGGCCGGATGCTATTTCCCTGCCACTGAGAGTACACCTTTGCTGGTTGAGTGGAGAAGGTCTTGTTTATTCTCCTGGCCTCAATCTCCTTGGTGTATCGCTTCAGTCGGGTAGCCAGAGCTGTTAGTCTCTGTTTGGCAGTTTCGAGTGCTTCAGGTATGGAGAGCTTGCTGTATTTCCTGGGTGCCCCTTTATTCACCATGTTCCCCTTCTGTAGCTCGGCTAGCTGGCTGACTTCTCTCCGTGTCGCCTTTATCTTGGCCTCTAACCGTCTCTTCCATGGAGGGTATTGTTTGTTATGCCCTGTGTTGATCTTGTATCCCAGCATCTCGAGGATTACTGTTGCTGTACTGTGGATCAGCTTGTTGGTCTCAGTTATGTTCCCTGTGGGGATGGTTCTTATTGCAGCATTCACATCTTCTAGCAGATCTTCTGAAGGTACTTGACAACTTAGCTTCGGTATTTGTCGGAGGCTCCAGGTTTCCATTTGGGTCACGATCTTCCTTCGCAGGTCAGCAGCTCTTGTATTGAGGCTGTCTATGTCTCTTGGGGCTTGGTACCCAATCACGGATTGTGGGGGGGGTGATATCCCCCCGCTGACCTGGCGTCCTGGCTCCCCCTTGCCGTAGCATTGTTGTTGTATTTCATCGATCTCTAGTTGTGACAGCAGTTTTCGGTTACGGATGTTGGAACACTGGGCTAACAGCTGTTTCTTTGTTAGCCTTGATTGTGGGTTTCGAAGCATCCATTGGTCCCACATCCGCCCCATATATCCCCTCTCTCTGGGATTACTTGTGTAGTAGCATTCCAACAACTCCGTATTCTCCGCCCTTGTCCATGTGTGTCTTGTTCCAGTAGCCCATTTCTCATCAGATTGCCCTGGTTCCCTAGCATCTGACGCGGACCTTGTTAACCCGGGCGACGTCCGAGCCGGTATGACCCTGTCATTATTGTGTTCACTCATGTTTGAGGTAGGCTCGTATAGCATTAAGGGTCTTGCCTAAGGACCCTCACTGGATAGTGCCCGCCATGTCTTGGGGTTCGAAGCCACGCCCTCCTGCATTCCAGACCACGGCCCTTCCTGCATTTCACGTTGACTGGATAGTGTTTGACCCGACCGGGATTCGAACCCACAACCTCCTGCATTCAAGTCAGTTGACTTAACCACTGTACTATCCAGCTGCTTATATATATATATATATATATATATATATATATATATATATATATATATATATATATATATATATATATATATATATATATATATATATATATATATATATATATGAAGTACTAGAAGTACCCATTCCCAATGGGACATACCACCGAAGGTGGTTGAGAACGGCAAGGCTAAGATCCTGTGGGACTTCAGCTTCCAGACCGACAAACAGCTACTGGCTAACAAACCGGACATAGTGGTGATGGACAAAGAGCAGATAAGAGCAGTGGTGATAGATGTGGCGATTCCAGCTGACGCCAACATCAGGAAGAAGGAACACGAAAAGATTGAGAAATATCAAGGGTTGAAAGAACAGCTGGAACAGATGTGGAAGGTTAAGGTTAATGTGGTCCCCGTGGTAGTAGGAGCACTTGGGGCAGTGACCCCCAAACTGGAAGAGTGGCTCCAGCAGATTCCTGGAACAACATCTGAAGCCTCAGTCCAGAAGAGCTGATACTGCGCAGAACCCTCAGACTCCCAGGCATCTGGTAGAGGACCCGAGCTTGAGGACCCGAGCTTGAGGATGACAGACAGATACCACCCTGAAAGGGTGAGAGGGACATTTTTTTAATATATATATATATATATATATATATATATATATATATATATAAAAGAAATACTTTTGTTTTTGCTCCCATTTTTCCCATATATATGGGAACATTTTTCCCATATTTTTTCTCCCATATATACATATATACATATATATATATATACATATATACATAAATGCATATATATATATATATATATATGTATATATGTATATATAATATAAATGCAACACTTTTGTTTTTGCACCCATTTTTCATGAAATGGACTTAAAGATGTATAATTCATTCCTGATACACAGTATTACCATTTCTCTCAAACATTGTTCACAAATCTGTCTAAATGTGTGATAGTGACCACTTCTGCTTTGCTGAGATAATCCATCCCACCTCACAGGTGTGACACATCAAGATGCTCATCTGACGTCCTGATCAGTGCGCAGGTGTACCTTATACTGCCCAAAATAAAAGGTCACTCTGAAAAGTGCATTTTCGTCTCACAGCATAACACAACACACAAGCATTGAGGGAGCGTGCAATTGGCATGCTGACAGCAGGAATGTCAACCAGATCTTTTGCTTGTGAAGTGAATGTTCATTTCTCCATCATTAGCCGTCTCCAAAGGCGTTTCAGAGAATATGGCAGTACATCCAACCAGTCTCACAACCGCAGACCACGTGTAACCACACCAGCCCAGGACCTCTACATCCAGCAGGTTCACCTCCAAGATCGTCTGAGACCAGCCACTCAGACAGCTGCTGAAACAATTGGTTTGCATAACCAAACAATTTCTGCACAAACTGTCAGAATCCGTCTCAGGGAAGCTGAGCTGCATGCTCGTCATCCTCATCAGGGTCTTAACCTGACTCCAGATCGTCGCCGTAACAGACTTGAGTGGGCAAATGCTCACATTCGATGGTGTTTGGCACATCGGAGAGGTGTTCTCCTCACGGATGAATCTTGGTTTACATTGTTCAGGGCAGATGGCAGACAGCTTGTGTGGCATTGTGTGGTTGAGCGCTTTGCTGATGTCAATGTTGTGGACTGAGTGGCCCATGGTGGTGGTGGGGTTATGGTATGGGCAGGCATCTGTTATGGACAAAGAACATACGTGCATTTTATTGATGGCATTATTGATGCACAGAGATACCGTGATGAGATCCTGAGGCCCGTTGTTGTGCCATACATCCATAAACATCACCTCATGTTTCAGCAAGATAATGCACTGCTCAATGTTGCAAGGATCTGTACACAATTTTTGGAAGCTGAAAATGTCCCAGTTCTTGCATGGCCAGCATACTCAACAGATATGTCACCCATTGAGCATGTTTGGGATGTGCTTGACCGACGTATGACAGCGTGTGCCAGTTCCCACTGAAGAGATTTAGACATTATTCACATGTTATTTGTTAATGCTTTTTGCTATTTTTGCTAGCTTCACAGTAGTCAACTTTAATCACACACTCATTTAATCTTTGCAGACAGTTGAACCCTATCCCAGTACACACAGAGCCTACAGAACTCATCTAATCTTTTCTCACCCTTGAAATCTGTACACATTTGAACAAACAAACACACACACACACACACACACACACACACACACACACACACACACACACACACACACACACACACACACACACACACACACACACATACACACACACAAACCTCCACACCCCCACACATCCAAGGTAACAGTTCCATTTATGGAAGTCTTCACAGTCATGGGGTGATCAGGATGTAGGCAGGATTGTTTACAGGATGAGACTGGAGACGGAAACTACGTCGAGAGGATGCGGCCGGAAACCTGTCACGGATTGGTCCAGAAGACACCACATCCCCTCATGCATATTCTTAATCTGAATTGTTTAAATGTGACCGGGCCAAGATAGAATTTGCTCTTCTTCAGCTGCGTCTGATGTAAGGCCTGTGTAGTAGCGGCAGTCAGGGACTGTGGAGAGCCCGGATATCTGTATTAGACTTGTTGTCAGGAATAAACTTTTTAAACTTATGACGATCGGCTAATGTGTATCATCCACAGGTTGAGTATAAGTCTAATAATATCATTGATGACATTGACAGACAGACAGGTTCAACAAACAGACAAGTTCAACAAATACTTATCTAAGCATGATGAGAGCTCTGGAGATGATGAAAAAAAGTCCTCCGATGTGTTGTTGAAGTTTTTTCCTGTACCCAGAATATTCTGCAAGTACAAACTAGGAAATGTCTTTTTATATCCTAAAGGTGTGACTGGGGGGAGGTATTAACCTCGGCCCATCTGCTTTCAACCAGTTCTTTACGGGCTTTCAGTTGGTACGTCATGACCTCCAGACGTTACCAAAAATATCAAGTCGACAGTTTCACAAAACTATTTGATGACATAACATAATCAGTCACGTGAACCCTGTGAGGATCTGCTGCAGACATTCTTTGTATGACCCTGTGCAGAAACATACATTCTAATTTCAAGTATAGTGTATGAAATGATCTGGCTAGCTGCTTCTGTCAGTGTCTAACTTCTTCTGAGGATACCGACAATCATGCAAGCATTTCCAAATATGGTCTAACAGGAATTATCTTCATGCAGTGTCTTCATGACCTCGAGACATCCTGGGGCCACCTTCACAAGCGCTGAATAATATGACACACACAACAATCCAGATCTTTGGTTCAATGAAATGATATTATTTTGTTATTTTAATATATTATTTTATTGTATTAAAAACTTTCCACCACACTAAGTCTCCTACTTTACCTCAATAACAAGAACCCACAGAATAAAGAAGCTGTGAAAAGACTTTGCTTCAGTTTTGGCGCCCAACGTGGTGAGAGGGGGAGACGACGGATTGTCAACTCTGTGATGACAGCGGCAAAAGCGGCCACAATTAACAAAGGTAAGCAGAAAACCTGTTGTAACAACCAAATTTCTGCAATTGGACTGACTAAAATAAAGGAGATGAGTGATAATGTTGTAAGATCGGTTCAGTAAGATAAGATAGGTTGGAGTCCTCCGAACGGCAATTTCGGTTAATATTCTTGGGGTTAGAGTCCCTCAGAATGGCGATTCGGTTAATATTCTTGGGTTCAAGACCCTCCGACGGCGATTCGGTTAATGTTTTTGGGTTAAAGTCCCTCCGGCGGCGATTCGGTTAATATTTTTGGGTTCAAGTCCCTCCGACGGCGATTTGGTAGATGTGATAAAGTGTTTAATGAATTTTGTGTTGTGTTGCATTGCATTGTGGGAAATGGAAGGTGACTGTGATGAATGGGGATTGTGTGGAATGGATGGAATGAATGGTCAGGGACAAAGTGTGATTTTCAAAAGGATTCAAAGACAAATATTGAGTGGTATTGATAAGAAAAAACATGACAAAAACAAAAGCTTCAGAGAGTGTGGACAGAGTTAAAAATGAGTGAAGGAACAGTAAGTGCGATGAAGGATGTGAGTGTGAAGTTAAGAGAGGAGGAGAGAAAGGCACAGGAAAGGGTTAAAGATTTACAAGAGAGGGTTAAGCAGGCAGGACGGAGAGAAAAAAGGAAGTTGAAGAAGGAATTGAAGGAAGCAGAAGAAGACAGAAGAGAGGTGCATAAGTTAACTTTGAGTGCAGTAGGTTTGACTCAGACATCCACTTCACCAGTGACCCAGACACAAACGGAACCAGACAAACAAACAAAGACGGACAGGATCCCACCGGCCCAAGCTTCACATACTCAGCTGCCCTCCGTGCACACACCCGCCCGAGAACGCGAGAGATTACAGGACAGACTCGCTGAAGATAGAGCAAAACAGGCCCTCTATAACCAGGTTTTGATTGATAAAGCAGTCGAAGAAAAAACACACAGATCAGTGGCAGACAATGAGGCTAGACCTCCGACCCCCACCACGGCAGCAGGTGAGAATGAATGGTACGTTGAGTCAGCAGCACACCCTCGGGACAAAGAGGAGGAAGGTATCCTGGCACACACGTGCAGTGGTAAGACTTATCGTCAGATGCCCCTGAGAATCAACCAACAAGGTAATTTGGGAGAATATAGACCGTTTTCATTTAATGATGTTGAAGGTATGGCTAAAAAGTTACCACCCCTGTCTCAAGGAGCGGGTCAATGGATTGGACACATGTTGGCCATGACCTCAGGTCAAACTTTAGCAGTAGGTGATCTATTGCAATTGTTAGGAACTGCACTAACCCCTATGAAAATTTCAGCTGTTAAAACAGCAGCAGGATTGCAGGGTGTGGGAGCAGAGAAACCGTTTGGACCATATGCCAGGGCCTTGTTTAATGTGCTGAGAGAGGAATTCCCGACAACCTGTGGAAACACCCCTACCTCGTTCCCATGGGATGGTAAGGAGGAACCATTGGTGTATTATGACAACTGTCTGGCCAAATGGTCAACGACAGTGGGAGCACATCCCTCCAACAATGAGGTGACTGAGACACTGTTTAGAACAGCTCTCTTGAATGGTTTGCCACCTCCATTGAAGAACAAATTAACAGGCGATCCAGATTTCTTGATTATGGTAGAAGGCCGTTTCCGCCATCACCTTGTGCATCACTTAACACATTATCAGAGAACAGAGGCCGACCACAACGGCAACATCCAACACATGCAGACACAATTACTTAAATTAAACTTATCTGAGGCTAGATCTAAGTCAAATGATAAAAAGGAGTTTAATTCCGCTGGCAGTGTTATGTGGCAGGGTCGTGGCAGCTGGTCTGGGGCGTAAGGAGGACGAGGAAGAGGTGAAAGCTATGGCGGCAGCGGATCATACTCAGGTAATCAGCCTGGATGTTTCATCTGTGGTGATCTTAATCATTGGAGTCGCAGTTGCCCACAGGCACGACTAAGACCACAATGGTATGGTCCACGACCACCTCGAGGCAGAGGATTTCCAAGACGTGGCAGAGGGGGCATCAATCCATGGGCACCAAACAACCAGCGGCTCGGGGGACCGACTGGACAACAGCAATATGGTCAATATTACACTGGGGAAACTGTGACAGAGGGGGAGGAAGACCCCTACTGGACAGCCTAGGGATGCCTGGGGAGCCCCGGAAGCAACGGAATGGCAGAACCAATGCTTGCTATGACTGTGCGTGGTAAGGCTGTCAGCGGCCTGGTAGACACTGGAGCCACGTATTCCACTTACAATACACCTGTACCGCAGTCAATGTTAACATCAGACAGCATATCATTGATGGGCTTCTCGGGGAAACCACAGGTTCTGCCTTTCACCAAGCCATTACCTACTGTGTTAGCAGGACATTGTTTAAGACACAGGTTCATTGCGTCACCAAAAACACCTGTTAATCTGGTAGGCAGAGACTTGCTAATTGCCACAAACGCTACCATTTATCCAGCAACTTCACACAGCCATTGAAGAGGAGTGGACCAACATTCCACAGGCCACAATTGACAATCTGATAAACTCTATGTGAAGAAGATGTGTTGCACTGCATGAGGCAAATGGTGGTCACACCAGATACTGACTGGTTCTGAGTCCCCAGACCCCCAATGAAGCAAAAAAACCCTGCACATTTCAGGGTGGCCTTCTATTGTGGGCACTATAAGGTACACCTGTGCACTAATCATGATGTCAGATCAGCATCTTGATGTGGCACACCTGTGAGGTGGGATGGATTATCTCAGCAAAGCAGAAGTGCTCACTATCACAAATTTAGACAGTTTTGTCAACAATGTTTGAGAGAAATGGTAATATTGTGTATCTGGAATGAATTATAGGTCTTTAAGTCCATCTCATGAAAAATGGGAGCAAAAGCAAAAGTCTTGCGTTTATATTTTTGTTGAGTGTACATACACACGCACGCACACACACACACATACACACACATTGGGATATATTATGACCCAGGGCCAACCCTGGGTCAGTGTTCTATTTTTAGATTAGAGAGGTTTTATCCGATCAGAATTCAGCTAGCTTGTGTTGCCAGGTTCACTCTGGCAGGTTGAATGAAATCTGTCCGGGGCCTTCAGAATCTAGAATTTAGGCGTCCCTGCACTGTGAGGGAATGGGCACGTATAGTTAATAGACAGATGCAATAGCCAATCATATTACGACATGGGCTTCTAAGGCCTTTTAGCTGGCCTCATGTTGACCTGACACGTATGTGTTCTGTGATTATAGATAGAGTGCAGAGCTTTAGGGTAGACATCAGCACAAGTTTTAAACCTAGAAAATCTACTTGCTTTTTGCTCCAATAATGTATGGAGGAGGAGGAGACAATGAAGATCTGGTCGTCTGATCTCTAAATTAGCTAACCTGTCCCAGGCTGGAAAAGGGTTTGTCCACCATTTCCAGTCAGCTAATTATGAGCGATAACCATGGCTGTCAGGATCAGAGGAACGCTGCCTTTTGTTTACAAAGGATCAATTTGGTGTTTGGAGCTACACTGGATTTGTAAACTTGAATTTTTTAACCAAGGCGGCAACAGGACTCCAAAGCATGACTGGACATTTAGATTAGTTCAGATTAGATATATTTTAGTGATTCCAAACTGGGAAATTCACATGTTGCAGCAGTATTTAGACAAGCAAAAACAGAGAGAATATACATTGAAGAAAATTAAGACAATTATAATATTAACAATAATTAACAATATTAATAACAATTATACTGCCATACTGTGTGACAAATATGAAGTTATTAGTGAATGTGGGACTGGGAATAAACAGGATTTAATGCTAAACCATATCAAAACATGTATTTATTCAGCTCATTTTTTTCTTTCTGGACATGTTATTACAGCAGACTTCACCTTCATCACTTTTACAACATCAACAACATCTGAAAAAGAAAAAAAGGGTTGACAAGTAGAAGCCATTTGGCTTGGCTCGACAACATTTATACTAATTTATATTAAATGTTACGGGGCCCCTAAGGTGACATGGGAAAAAAAATCATGGAGAAAAAACAAACCTCTATCTTCGCGAGACTTTTGCGAGATCCCGCAATACTTTTGCGAGATCTCGCAATACTTTTGCGACATGCTACTTCTGGGTCGTTTTGGCATAACCGAGAAAGGAGACTGGTGTACACCTACTGGCGTGGTTCAGTTTTATGTGAATTATAACCACAACGCCAGATAGAGGAGCTGCTACGGAGGAGGATTTGGAGAATTTCCTGTGGTCAAGAGACGTCCCTCAAAAGGACACACTGCACATGAAAAGAGACAAGGTGGGTGGAAAACATAGAATGTCCGGTAACTTCAGCTTTGAGGAGCACTCATAGCTCCCATACTGTAACATCGATACATAATGCACTTAATCATTCATTTTGTTGATTGTCAAATAACTCGCACAGCGGCTCCTACAAATGACAGTGTGTCATAATCAACAGCAAAATAGAATTGGAACTCCTGGCGTGTAGTTCAAGTATGAGCTATGAAACTGTGGATAAGGTTGTGCGATTAATTGATGTAATTTTGTGATCCAACGTTTCATGTTGGTAAAGCCCAGTAAAAAGTACATTATTTAATATGTAATTCTCAAAACTGTAAACAAGAACTGAAAATAGTTAATTACAATGGTATTTTATTGAAATACTTTGGACTCATGTGTAAGCTGTAACAATTAGACTACTGACAGTGCACTGTCTTTACCTGAAGCATCACAGAAACCACAGTACAGCTGAATCTACACCAAAATATTATTGAGAAAACAGTGGTTGGTTCATTACAAAAGAAGTAGGAAAGTTACAACTGCAACACAGAAAGCATCCCATGACAGGTGTTTTAATGATAAGTGTCTATCCACCATTTATCTTAAATGTCAAATTTGTTGTTTACAGGTTGACAAAGCTGTGTTGTCTGTCATGACTGATTAACAGATGTCAAGATACATCACCTCTTATTGAGACCGAGTTGCTGTTCTCTCCTTCTGTAAGCAAACACAGTACAGTACAGATAAAGATACTCTTTTCCAGAGGTTGAGAGATAAAATTGGATCAAGGAAAATGAAATCAAAGACTGCGGGAGCGTTCCAAAACCAAGCTGAAGGAATGGCAAGACATCAGAATAATGCTGGACAGAAGTCCTCCAGGAAGACTGAAATTGGATGGCTTCATTTCAGTTGTGATGAATACCATCAAGTGCGGACCAGAAATGGTGGAGGAAAAAGACATGTGTCAGTGGAGAAAAAAAAACAACTGTCGCTCAGATTTTGCAAATAGGAGAGGATTTATTTTTCCCAGGTGGCCTGTCCTCAAAAGTGCGAGCTGAAGATTTCCCCTTTGATGTCTGTGATTTCAAAAGAAATTCAATTGCGTCAGATGACACAGTGGGCACACTGTATGACCGAACCAAACTGAAGCTGGTCAGATTTTATGTTTGCACAAAAGAAAAATCACCTTCACCTGAGCAGTCTTTGTCTGAAGTGGATGAAGATATAGAAGATTCCTTTTCTGATGTCACATCTGTCATCACCAATGAGGAACTTCATTCTCAGTTAACAGGATCTCTCACAGATGATTCACACAGTGATCTCCTGGAGCATGGACATTCACTCGAGGTTGACATCAGAGAACAGGTTGGTAGTTTTTTGAAAAATGTTATCAACTGTAATAGTAAAGAATATGATATGTATTATCAAGACTCTTTTGGAAGGTAAATGCAAATCTATGGTAGGCTTTATAAGCACTTCATTGGGACAGTTGTATTTTGCATACCATGTTGTAATTACTGCTGAAAACAATATTTAAAATGTTTGTTTTTGTTTTGTTCATGTGTTTGTCGCTGAATATCCAGATGGAAGTAAGATCCAAAAAGCCCAGAGAAACATCTGAAGCTGTGACCGAGGAAGAGCCAGAAATGTCATGTCACTTTGGTGAGTGACTACTATTTATGAGTAACTGATCAGATTAATGCAGGTCCCACTGAGCCCTTTCAAACTAATGGTGAGGAAGTCTATTTTGAAACTTCTGAAGATGCTCCAGAGCCCACTGAGGCAGATACAGTTGTGTGGGATCCAGAAGATGACCTCAGCACAGCATCCAGCGATGACATTGTTGTGTTGAGCAACATCAATGATTGGAATGTTTCTCAGTTAATAAGACAAACTCAGGGACTTTTTAGGATTTGGGAGGATTGAAATGACTTTTTACACAGGTTTTGATTGTTTTTTGTATGATAACATGACAACATTTTTGATTTAAAAGCATAATAAATTATAATAATAATATAGTATAGTATATATTATTTATTATAATAAATAATAATAAATAGGCTTGTTTTGAACTACTATCAACTAATTTTATTTGGATTTTGATTCATACTTAACATACAAAAAGGTTATTTCGGCCTCTGCTTCGATCATTAACCATTCCATAATGTTTATTTGTATATGTTTTTGTTTTTCGTCTAACAGGACAATGAAGTGAATGTCTTTCCACAAGACTTTCCCCATCAACCTCTGCTGATATTTCAGGAGATCCACAGGGGTCAAAGCATGTATTTATTCACAGCATAAAGGTTGTTGAGGATTTATTAGCTGTATTTATGGACAGCAGCATAATGAATGTAACTCTACAGATGAAGTTTGTAAATGAAAAAGCTCTTGATGATGCTGGTGTGTCAAGAAACATTTACACAGCATTTTGGGAGCAATTTCTTGATCAATGTGAGGGCAAAACAGAGCAAGTTCCCAGGCTGAGGCCAGATTTTGGTGAGGATGAATGGCAAGCAATTGGATGGATATGGGTGAAAGGATTACTTGACCACGGCGTCTTTCCAGTGAGGCTCTCAAAAGCTTTTGTTTTAGCCTGCATCCATGGTATCGACACAGGGGATGCAGACATCCTGATGACATCTTTTCTTAACTACCTTCCTCCTCTTGAGAGATCAGCTGTTGAGAAGGCGCTCCAGGGATCTGTGGAGGACAGTGATGAAGAAGACCTGCTTGATCTGTTTACAAGGATGGGTTCCCATCGCCTACCTCCAATGAATGATATCAAGCCTGCCATCCAAACAATGGCTCATAAAGTCATTCTCCAAGAACCAAAGTATATTGTTGATTGCTTCTCTTCACCCATGGCACTTATAAAGGTAAAACTGTCGAACAGTCAGTGTGTATTGTCTCTCTATGAGTCAAAGAAAGCTACAGGCAAACGAGTGTCCAAGCTGCTTCAAACAACAAAAACACTTCTGTCTCAGAGAGAAGAAACAAGCTTTAACTATTTACAACGATTCGTGAAAAATGCTGACCAAGGCCAAGCTGAAAAAATTCTTCGTTTCTGCACAGGCTCATCTGTCATCTGTGTTGAAAAAATCATGGTGTGCTTCAATGCTGAAATATGGCTCAGCAGGAGACTGGTTGCTCACACATGTGGAGCAACCCTTGAAGTACCATGCACTTATGGTTCCTACTCTGAATTTCACACTGAGTTTTACAACATCCTGTCCAGCAACTATCTTGAAATGGATATTTTGTGAATTTATGAAAACTGTCCTTATAAGGGCTTCATACACTGCCTGGCCAAAAAAAAATGTCGCCATCAAAAGTCACACCCTCTCATATTTTGTTTGACTGCATTTAGCTTTGATTAGAGCATGCATTAACTGGGATATTGTTTTGATGAGTTATGCAATATCACAAAAGTTATTTCCATCCAGTGATGCAATATTTTTTTCATATTTTTCGTCAAGATCTTTCATTAATGATGATGGAGTCTGACCACTATGTGAAGCCATCTCCAGCACTCACTGAGATTCTTCTTTCAAATAATTTCAATGAGTTTAAGGTCTTGACTCTGTGGTGGCCAATCCATGTATGAAAAAGTTGTCTCATGCTCCCTGAACCCCTCCCTCCAAATTTTAGCCCAATGAATCCTGATGACAATGTCAGGAGGCAATGCTACGAGGTCGTCAATGGAACGCTCTGGGGCAGCCGAGATAGTGTGTTGAACTGTCAACCCTGACTCAACAACAGATCCTCGTACAGTCTCCGGCACTGCGGTCCCAGGGCGGGGTGGGCAGATTGTTACTTCCTCCTGGGAAGAATGTTGCCTAGACAAGGCATCTGCATTGCCGTTGCTGCTCCCTGGCCGATACCGCACAGTGTAGTCGAAAACAGCTAGCTCGGCCACCCAGAGATGTTCTGTGGCACCCAGTTTGGCTGTGCCCAAGTGGCTGAGGGGTTATTGTCAGTCCACACATTGCACTTGTGGCCCAGCAAATACTCACGGAATTTTTCTGTCATGGCCCACTTCATGGCCAGGAATTCAAGTTTCATAGAGCTGTAGTTCTTCTCTGTGGGATGTAAACTCCGGCTTGCATAGGCAATTGGTCTGACCTTCCCATCCTGCTCCTGGGAAAGTACCGCCCCCAGACCATCATGACTGGCATCTGCTTCCAAGATAAAAGGGAGGTCAAAGTAAGCATAAGCTAATACAGGCGAAGACACTAACTTTTCCTTAAGTTGTCTGAAGCTGTTCTCACACTGGGGTGTCCAGGCATCCCCCAGAGCAGCCCCCCCACTCCGACCGTTCTTTTTCCCGGTGAGGTCAGCAACTACCTTGTGAAGGGGACTGACCAGTTTAGCAAACCCTTCAACAAAGCGTCTATAGTAGCTGGCGAAACCGAGAAAGGACCTGAGTTCAGGCACTGTAGTGGGAGTTGTCCAGTCAGCTACTGCAGCAACTTTCTTCGGGTCTGTAGAGACACCTGCAGCAGAAACTACATGCCCCAAGTATTGTACCTGCTGTTGGAAGAAGTTACATTTTTCCAGTTTGACTTTTAATCCTTCCTTCTGAAAACGATCCAGAACCAAGTCCACCCGGCGAAGGTGCTCATTCACTGTTGAGGAGAACACAATGACATCATCAAGGTACAGCAGCAGGGAACGGTAGTGCTGGTCCCCAAACATCCTCTCCATTAGTCTCTGGAATGTACTGGGGGCATTACATAGACCAAGTTCCTCTGGAACTCAAAAAGGCCAAATGGCGTACAGAAAGCAGTTTTCATTTTATCTTGTTCCGTGACTGAGACCTGGTGATAGCCACTGGCCAGATCAAGTGTTGAAAACCATTTAGCCCCCGACAGAGCATCCAGCGGCTCCTCGATTCGTGGTAGGGGAAAAGCATTCTTCCGTGTTTTACCATTTAGCAGCCTGTAGTCCACACAGAGATGAAGCTACCGTCCTTCTTTCTTACCAGGACAATAGGCGAGGCATAGGGACTACAGCTTTCCCTTATAACCTGGCTGTCTAGCAGGTGGCGTATGTGGGCCCGAACTTCTTCATAGTCGGAGGGGGGGATGCGCCTATACCTCTGCTTAACTGGGATGTCATCCAGTAAGGGGATGTCATGTGTCATAAGGTTAGTACAACCCAGGTCCAGGTCAGAAGCTGCAAATACCGTCTCGTGTCCCAGCAGCATAGACCTCACTTTTCCTTGATTTGGTTCAGAAAGTGCAGATAAATTCATAGCCTCAATATGCTCTCTCACAGGGTTGCCCTGCACTGCTTGTGTGGACATTGTGGCTGTAATCCCACTCGACCCATGTTGTACAGTGGAGATCCCTTCTGGCCAACTGACAATCTTTGACTGACTCAAGAGTCCTATGGGGTGGCGGGGGTGCAAAAGGACATCTGTCTCACCTACATTTACTAATGGCACATACACTGTACCCCTGTTCACAGTGACCATCACTGGGGAGATTAACACGCACTCAGGGAGGGACCTACCATCACCAAGAGGCTCAATCAAGGCCCCGCCTGAAAACTCGCTGAAGTGTGACGCACATGTAGCTGTAACCCATTTTATTGCGCTTCTAGGTATAGTAATGGGCCGTCTACCCCTGACTCGTGCCAACCCTGTGGTGGCTTTTGCGGCACAGAACTGAGCTTGGTGACAATGTTGTAGTGCCTGCTGCCACAAGTGAGGGGTATGCTGCACTACGGGTAGGTTAAAAAAGGTCAATGTCACGTTGAGTGAATAGCTGCCGATAGCACTCTCTAATCACATTCATGCCCAAGACACCGGGAGCACCTGAAGGACAGGTTTGGTCTGGGGGGTCTTTAACAATCAATACACCTCGTTGAGGTATAACCTTGCCGAAAACTGTCACGTCCAGTTCTACATAGCCCACATAGGGAATGTGTAGGCCGTTTGCAGCACGCAGCTGCAACCAGTGACAAGACTTAGGGGCACCCTGGAAATGCTGGAGGAAGAAGCTTTCAGAAATTGTTGTCACCATTGACAGCAGGAGTGTCACAGATACATTACCCAAGCTAACTGTCACCTTGGGGCACGGTGCGACTAGGTTAGGGGCAATGGTCGATGGCATTGGCCCAGGCATCTCAGAGCCATTGTTTTTCCCTCCTGATGCTTGGCTCCTCACACCAGAGGGGAGCAGTTTCCCGCATCCTGAACAGCAGAGATGGTTGGATGCTGCGGAGGCGGAAGAGGCCTAACCTAGAAATCAACAGGTTCATTATTGCACCGGTTGGCATAGTGTCCTGTTCTTTGAGAACGCCTGCACACAACAGTGTCTAGATTTGGTGATGTAGCAGAGGTTCTATTACGGGACTTGGAAGCTGTCTGAAGTGCTAGTAGACCCTTTGTTAGTTGATCAATCTGTTCCTGTTGTTTCTGTAGCATATGCTTCAACTCTGTCATTTCTGTGTTACCAGAACCAATAATTGCGTTAGCCTCAGAACACTGCATGGCACTAAAGGGGGGGACCGAATAGCTCCTGGCTCTTGACTCATCAGGTAGTCCCTCCCGCTCCCAGCGAATGGCCTCTGCTCTTATATCTAAGAGTGTGTACTCAGGATGACGCCGCACTACACGTTTTAACTCCCTGCGAAGGTTAGCATCATAAACATGTTCAACAAATTGATCTCTAAGGAGTGTAGGGGCACCACGCACTCCACTTGGGGTGCATTGTTCAATCTTTTCCATGAGACAACATAAAGCTTGTGAAAATTCTTGCAGGGACTCTCCTTCATGCTGCTTCCGAGAAAAGAAACACTGCTGCAGGGAAACGTACGATTTGGAACACCCATACAAGTCTTGTAGGATAGCTAAAATGTTTTCTGGGTCTTCCCTCTCTGCTCTAGGCCGGTACCTAATCTCATCTTTGGCCTCCCCCCTCCAGATGATCATATATAAAATAAGCTCGCTTGACAGTCCTCATGTGGATAGTTCTGAGAGTTGCCCTCATCTCCTCGACCCAATCCTCCACTGGGATCCCTGATGTCCCCCTAAAGATTGGGCATTTTCGTTCCCTAGGGACAAATAAGACGCGTTCAACAGAGGGAGACTCATTCTGACCCAATTGTTGAGAACCAGCCAGACCATCTGGGTTTGGGCCCGACTGGGGTACACTTGCTGGGGTTGCTCGCTCCTGCAGCAGCTGCTCCCTTTCAGCTTGCAGCTGCTGGACTAAGTCTCTTAACTCTTGGAGCTCGCTTGTCATGATGGACGCAGCAGCACTCAGTCTGTGGGGACTTTTCAACCTCGTCAACCGGGACCCAAGACGAGACAGTGGACACCAACGCTCAGGAAATCTCTCGAAGTGCACACTGCTGTTTTGTTTAAATTAAAAAAAATCAATAAATAGATGAACGATAAAACCCAAACGCTGCTAAAAAACGACATTAAATTATACAGAAGAGATTAACCAACCCTTTAGGCCCTTGTCTCATAAGCCCACTTAGACAGTCTCTGCAATCCTGCCGACAACGCCAAAATGTAGCCGCTGGCTGCCACTTAGAATTCAAATGGTTCAGGAACAGTAAATAACCGAATTGTAAGATTTAAGTTGGTGAGCAGGCCACAGATATTAAAAAAACCATTGGACAAGTGACGGTCCAATAATGGGCAGAGACAAAGTTCTTCCCCCAAGACTAAAAACTTTATTAAAAGAGAGTAAAAAGAACAAGAATACCAAAAGACCTATCAGGTCTGCATGAGCCCTGCAGGACATCCGGGATGACTGTAATTAGGGAGCCAATCGAGGCCGGAGCACTCACCCAGCTCCGTGCCCGACACTCACACTCACACAGCAAACAACCAAAACGACAAGGGGTAAAGTGTAAAATGTGAAGGCTGTGTAAAAAACCACTACACACACAAATTAAGGGGAGTGTGGAGCTGAAGTGAGAGACCCCGACCACCGATGGCTCCACCGTCCAAAGCAGCTCCCTGGCACCGGCCCCGCAACACTCATGCAATAGAAAGAACAATTAAAAACATGTTAAAAGCTAGCAGGACTGCTGCAACAGTACTGTTTGTTGTCTTGGAGGAAAATACAAGCCTAGAATAAAATCAAGGAGTATAAAAGGGCACAAAAGCCTAACCAATAAAATTGAATAAAATAAAACAATTAAAACCCACAATGAAACCAAACTATAAAAAAAACAAAAAAACAAAAACAAAACAGCAGTGGCAGTCTGTCTAAAATAAAAAGGAGACAGGTTAAATACCTCTGCCAAATAAACCAATCTGTACATTAAAGGAATTGTCCCTTTACCTCCCTTGGAACAATCCTCTCCAGGAATCCACCTGTGTGGGCATGAGGGAAGTCCCTGAACAAAACCTAACATATGACAAAAATACATCTAAAAACACATACAAAGCACATAAACCAAAAAAAAACAGAAGACAACTTACGGCAGCATGTGTAGCAGTCAACTCCTAGCCAGAAAGGAAGCATAGTGACACCTTATACCAATTTCTGGCTGATTGGTAGGAGGAGCTGACTGCTACCCCACTCTGGTGGCCCAGGAGGGACATTTTCTACCGGTCACACAAGTCTCCCCCAATATGAAAACCAAACTAATTTAGACACTCACCTGGATGAGTCCCATGAAACACAACTGAAGGAGGCTTTTGTCCAGGAAACCCCCATCAAAGGAGCTGTTGTCTCGCAGGTCGGAAAACAAGCACAACCAAAACTCCACACATTGGCTGCGCAGAAACCCCCACCAGTACTCGATCCGTTGGTTGGCGGTGCTGGCTCCTTCCAGGTACCTGTCGACGCCGTCGTCTGCATGTGTTGGGACGAGGACACGCTGGAAGTCCCTGACATGACCATTTTCAGTTCCAAGATCACCCCTCACAACTCTGGGGCAGCCTTTTAAACGCTGCACGGTCTCGATGTAGTATCCTCCGATCAGCTTCGGGTCACTGTTTGTTGTGTACGCATTTAGCCAGACAATTTTCTTCGAAAAACCATCGATGCTCCCATTAATACAAATGCCATATGGCTTGAGTTTATCATAGGAGTCGATGTGCCAGATGAAGTTGGGCCCTTTAGAGAAGTAGATCCGCCGTCTGAGATGCCTTGCCCACCTCAGGGACACTCCCGTGGGATCCAGCTCCTTCAGCACCAGGCGAACATCCTCCTTCCTCACACGCAGACCGTGTTCCCTGCATTTCGCGTACATCCAGCGGTACCCATGAAGCATCCCAGAGGACTGGAGTTCACTGTGTATGAAGTCTATTAGGACAGGAAGGTCCGAGTGGGATTTACGACGAGTGAATCCCCTTGCAGCGAGAATCCTTTTCAAATGTCTCTGGCTTATGAGTAAATTGTGCCGCCTACTAAGAAGTTCTTGAATGTCCTTATATTTTTGGCCGATTTCAAAATAAAACTCAATAAACTGCTCATATGGGTGGGTGTCCGCCATTGTTTTTCTCCTCAAAGCCAAAACGACCCGGAAGTACATACACCTGTAGCAAAAGTTTTGCGAGATCTTGCAAAGATAGTGCGGGATCTCGCAAAAGTTATGCGGGATCTCACAAAAGTTTTGCGAGATCTCGCAAAGCTATGTGAAGATACAGACATACAAAATATTACTCAATGTTTACTTGTAAGTTTTACTGGGATAGAATATATTTTAACTTTGAGTTAGACACTTTGATTTTAATAAATTTGATTCTTAATATTACTCAATGTTTATTTGTAAGTTTTACTTGGACTAGAAGACATTTTAACTTTGACCACCACCAAAACCATTGGTATGCCATAGTTTAGTTTAGTTTAGTTTTTTTAATTCGATAATATGATTTTTCATTTCAATTTAAAAAGGCATGAAAAATAGCAAATGAGGTGAATACACATTTACTGTACATACATCGCTGGTTATTCCTGCCGGTCATAGGGATTAAAAGCCTAAGACTACAAAAAAGTATTGATAATATCTTTCATTTACCTTCTGATCGGTCTGTCACCACTCCTACCTCCTCTCAGCATTCATCATTTGTTGTTCAATTAGAATTTTGATGCAAAATCTACTGTAAAACACTGGATTCTTAATTTCTTTAGATCGATCGTCCTCGCCTTGTCGTACACCAATTCGCAGGTTTATCTTGTAAAAATAGAATCATTTTGTTTTTCATTGGATGCAAGGAGGTCATGACCTGATTGCATATGTGGCGGGAGCGGTGTATGGGGTTGTGAGGAATACCAGAATAATGTGTCGACAACGCCACCTGGGGAACTGCACCCCAGGAAATCCTATACTCAGATTTTAAATTGACAAGATCACACAGGTCCGATATACCACTGGGGCGAGACTGTTTTCCATTAAAACAAACACATTTTTATTAACAAAAGAATTAAAATAATGAATACAATACGTGGCACACACCAGTTATGCAGTACTATAAAATGAGCACTCGGGTCGAAAGGAAATAAGGAGGGCTGGGGCTCCGGGCTTACCAAGCGGCAGGGACAACCAAAATCAAACGAATTACCCAGTGACACTGCACACACTCAAACCAAAAAAAAGAGGGGATCGTGAAGAACGCGCCACCACCAGGGATAAGACTGCCGCTGTCAGCCCGCAGCACCTAACAGAAAAGGAGAAAACAATTAATACAACATGCCCAAGACAGCACAAACTGGTGTGGACTAAATAATGATTTACATGATTTAAATAAACAAACTAATTCAATAAACTAATGGTAGATAATGAAAATGTAACAGTGTAGAAAAATATCAAAATACAATCAAAGTATAATAAACTGAATGTTGAATGGTCACAGAGATAAAGAAACAGACTTAAAATGTAAAGTGGTTTTCACTAGGCGTGGGCGACCATGCAGGCCCTAAAGCCGCCTGTGAACCAACCACACCTTTAAATCAGGGCGATAAGCCGCTGACTAAGACTCAGTCCGCTCTCTGCTCACTGACTAAAATGAAACAAAATTAGCAGAACATGGCAACAAAATACGAAATAACAATTAAACTAAGAATGAATTAACCAAATAAGAACAGAAGCAAAATAAAGAACCAAATGGAGAAGAACAAAAAAAAAGGAAACTCAAAGAACCAAATAATCTAAAATTAAATGTACTATACTTCAAACAATGTGATTAAGAGAGCCGGTATAAGAGAAAACCTGTATGAAAGGGCCAGGACTAAGAGAGCCAGTATAAAAGGGCCAGGACTAAGAGAGAGGGAGCCAGGATAGCAGCGTGGCCCAAGGAGTAGTGGTCTATGGTGTCCTTAATGGTCGGAGCACTGCAAGCACAGCACACCCCAGGCAACTGGAGGATGTGTGTCTCAAAACAAGCCTGGAGTACACAGCCAGAGCGGGCAGGTAGACGGACGCACACAGCAGGGCTCCAAACAGGTCAGCCCCCCTCCCTCGGCCCCCGACAGCCAGCCACACTGGGCGAGAAGATTGTGTGCATAGGTGGCGGCCACACGACGGGTTCACGCCACGCCAAATGGGAAGCTGTCTGATGAAACGGAGCTGCCGATGCCACGCCAAACAAATTGTGGCCACGCCGAGCCACAGCCACCACAGGAGCGCGCGAGGAGCGGGAGAGAGAGCAGGCGCGACCACACGCACCTGAATATAACAGTGCGCATAGCACCGCCCCCCCGATCAGTGCACCGCAGCTGTGCGTAAAAGCTTGCACAGTGCCAAATAGTGACGAGGAGGGAAATGGCCTCTGGCTACACATATTTAATGTTCAGGAGCGTTCGGGTCACTTCGGCTATTTCCGTCGGCATGCGGAAATAGCGGCGCTAGCGGAAATAGCGGCGCTAGCGGAAATAGCGGCACTAGCGGAAATAGCGGCGCTAGCGGAAATAGTGGCGCTAAGTAATTTTAGCCGTTTTTTCCGTAAAAATAAGAACGCCACTGTGGCTACACAGTCTAAAAACCTTGTAGCCAATCTGGAATTTACTTTGCCTATGGCGAAATGGCGAATGGCTAGCGCAAGCCCAGCTTTTATATGTGTGTCCCCCACACCTAAGTGCAGTAGTTCTGATAGGGCAGGACTAATGCACAATTATGTGAAGCGCCTTTGATTTAATAGTTTTTGAGTTTTACACAGTATGGGCACACTCCTGACTGAAGTCATTCATGTAAAGTATAAACAATTTTGGACCCAACACTGACCCCTGTGGTACCCCACACACAATGGGCCCGTTTCACAAAGCAAGAAGAGTAAGAAGGGTAAGTTAACCCTGAAATCAGGGGAAACCAGGGTTTTCGGTGTCACAAAGAGAGGTAGCTTAACCCAGAGTCACAGTAGTAACGCTGGCCTGTTCTATGAACGAGGTAAACTGAACCTCTGGCTTTTTTACCGCAGTAACAGACTCTCTGAAGCTAACGTGGTCGGAAGCAGGTTTTATTCCACATACCCAGGGTTTCCTCTGACTACACCCTTCTTCACCGTCGCTCGCGTAGCTTCAAGTGTGTTTATCAACGTAAGGTTTTATAAAAGACTCTGTATTTTAGAGATATTTTAGAGGCAAACATGGCATGTCTGTTTCACGAGGATCCCATTGATGGAGTTTCAGCATTAATTCATAGAGAATTAAATATTTTTGGATCGCATTCAGATGTCCCGTCATATCCAGAGTTTTCTTTATGATTGGTTCCGGTTCACGTCCTGATCCATCACACACACACACACACACACACACACACACACACACACACACACACACACACACACACACACACACACACACACACACACACACACACACACACACACACACACACACACACACACACACTTCTTTTTACAGCATCTGTAATTACACAAGAAATCGTCACACAAGATTACATGAACTCCCACAGACACCAGTTGTAATATGTTACAAAGATGTGTAAATTGATTGGCTTTTATATTGAAATCTTGCTGTCTGACATTAGGTGTCCCGATTTGCATTGTTGACAGAACACAAATCTCATGTTCGAACAGTGAATAGAAAGTTTAGCCAGATACTGGTTAGTTTTACTCTGTAAATGCATAATGTGGATCTGTCTATTCCTCGCTGTAAACTGCAGCCTGCAGCATAGTTGTCACACGTGGGTTGTACAAATATGTCCTTTGTGACCAATTTGACATTGACATCTCCGTGCATATTAACATGCATTTCCCTGTCACTTGTCCAGACCCCCCTATTTGTCTCATGAGCATGTTGCAGTTAATAAGTTAGTGTTTCTTGTAAGACCCTGCAATGTTTGTCGATGCCTCCAACATTGATCAGCTCTCCAGTGCCCTCAAATTAATTAGCATGTCCTTTCTAATGTAACCTGTTATAATAGTTATAGCACTGTAAGACCATTAACGCAATTACCTACTTAGAAGCAAAGTCTTGGTAGCCATCTGGCTGAATGACTGTTTGCCATTGGTCCCTTTACAATTAATCTCGCGCCCCACATCATCACAGAAGATGTGGGCCAGGATGTTCCATGTCACTCGCTTGATATCATGGCCCCTGATACATCCCAAGGAGGAAATCTAAATACATAAATACAGACACACACATACACACAGATTACAATCACATATCAAAAAATACTACATGTGAAACCAGATTCCACAAGCTACAGACAACATGACACGTGGTTGTTTTGCCACCAATGCTGCGAGACAATTCTATCCCTGTAATCCTTTCTTCATACGATTACCTAAAACTTGAGGGTGAAATGCTTCTCGAGCCCTTTTTCTATGTTGTTGAGCTGACATGGCTTGACACGTAAGTGGCACAGCAAAAAAAACAAACCGTGGGGATTAACAATACATGGCTGCTATACTGTATCAGAAAGCCCACATCACATTCT
Organism: Antennarius striatus; assembly: GCF_040054535.1. Lineage (NCBI taxonomy): Eukaryota > Metazoa > Chordata > Actinopteri > Lophiiformes > Antennariidae > Antennarius > Antennarius striatus. Next base: position 13,577,700 of record NC_090783.1, on the reverse strand, counting down.
TGTGTTGCAGTTGAAATCTGAAGGTTAGGCTAGATGTGTGTCGACTCCTTTCAGTGCAGCTAGCTGTCGTAGCAGCACTGAATGACATTGCCTTTTGTTTGCGGCTTGAAACACTGTAAACACCTATTTTTACACCAATAACAAACAGTGGTCTTGTTATTTCTACTGTACATGTACGGTAATGTATGAGCGCAGCCAAGCGAACCCACCACACAACGTCACCAGCTACAATCAGGCAGTATGGCAGCACACTTGCCGAGAAATCTCAATGGAGCTTTCTCTTAAATGCTTACAGTTATGTTTATTATATGATAGTTGATTAGAGGGGATGTCCATTTAGTAAACCATCACAACTTGGTTGACTGTTCGATGTCCTCTTTAACACTACCAAAAGCTCAGATTCCCTTCCACAAAATACAGATGTATGATATATATGCAATATGATGGAAACAAAATAGAGCAACTGAACTCACCAGACGCTGCCTCAGATGTGAATTGGCGGAATCTTTAAGCCACGTCTCAAATTCCCAGACTTCCTCCATCGAACCCAGTGGGAACTGGACGGGCCCAGCCATGTCTGCGTCTGTCTGTGTCACTTGGGTTTAGTCTGCTCATCAAAAGATTCACCTTAGCTATTAACTGGTTTTGCTGGTGTTTGATATATTCCAACAGGCTCATGATGTGGACCTCAGCAGCTGTCAAAGAATATATGAATTTATTCTAGTACGCTCTCAACAAGTTATTAAGGCAGACTCCATTAATGTAAGCCAAAACAATATATCCAGATCATCCCCTGGGTAAATATTGAGCCTTGGAAGTTGGGTGTGCCCCTTGTTGTGCCTGGGAGACAACATGTTTGAAAAAGACTGGTACAAGGGTAATACAGTTAACATCTTAAGAACCAAAATAATTGACATGTTGAATGTCAAGGTATTACCCACCAGAACAGGCAACTGTGTCCGAGCCACACAGTCCTCCTCGACAAGTGGGTCTGTACACCTGACTAGTAGAGGGAGTTGCCTCGTCTATTTGTCCCCCGTGTTCTATGTCAGGTGGTGGTGGAGTGGGTCCAGGTGGTGGAGCAACTGGCATAAGGCGAGGTGGCGGCAGAATAGGAGGAGCCTGTGGTATCGGTGTACCCGGACGCTTGGCTCTATTCTTCGGAATACTTTCCTCCTCACTGTCTTTGTCCAAGTCCCCCAAAAAATGACTACAAAAATGGTGGTATCAATAAGCACCTGTTCATATTTTCAGATCTTTATTGTAGTCTTATTCTGTACTTTGTCGACAAGTCCACTAAAAAAACTACTAACAGGTTAGACTCTAAAACCTGTTCAGAATAAACAACCATGCCGGGATTATCCACAAACCTATATGGCCAACTAACTTACTGACCTTTTCAGACAGTAAGCCAGCCTTGCCAATTACCTTTGCGTGTGTTATTGTTACATTGGTCTTGGCATAACACTGAAAGATTAAGTTCAAAGACATAACATTTGGGAAAATGTATTTATGCTCACATCGGCTTTGGTTGTCGTTTTGGTCGACTGTCCTCGTCCTCTTCAGATTGGAGGTCCGATGTGCTGCATGTGAGCGACCTCCTTAAAAGATGCCATGCTTCCAAATACTGATCTAGGATTTAAATGTCACACATCACATAAGTCTCAAATTAACCACATAAAGAACAACGTTGCATACAACCGAGTACAGTCAGACTGATTCCTTCAATATGATTGCGTGTTGATATTTGCTTCTAATAGCCACTTCTTATTCAAACACTTACCACATGATTTACTTATTCTGACATCAAATTGTTCCCACTCAGGTCCTGGCTCCTCCATATTTTTCACTGGTCGCTCTTGTAATGTGGCCAATAAACCACACCATCATGGTACCACTGTTGTGGCACCACAGCTACACTCTAGTTTATGACAAATTCGATTAAATGGAATATCCTATATTGAGAAGGAAGGAACCAAACAATACCATCACAATCTGACAACTTTCTGTTCCAAGAAATATCTTGTACGGCTACCACTGATTATTTAGTCACAATGCCAATACATTCAGTTGATATGTTGTAGCCAAAACAAAATATTAATTCCTGAAAGCCTGGAATCAGGCAATATTGAGGGGTTTTTCCTCAACAAATTACTTAAACCAATCAATGGATTGTAAAGATAGTTGGCAATGTTTTTGATAATTGGTTTATCGTTGCAACAGTTCTGGGTTATTTGAATTGTGGTTGTTTGAGGTACTTTTTGCTGTCTAAAATAAGTCTTGCTGCTGACCTTGTCAGCAGTCGTCTAAGTTATCTACCTAGACTAGTACTGTAGCTGTTTCTCCAAAGTGGACACGCATCCACAGGCATCTTCTGTCCATAATACACCGGGACTTTGGGTAGGTACCTCATACAACCCAACTTCAAATAATCCCAACTATCCCTTTAACACTATAAAAACATTTGTATGACTTTCCTGGTACTTGAACCTACACTTGAAGTTTCAAGAAATCAGTGAATATGTTTAAGTGATTTTTTTGGGTTTAAAAACATCAGATATACAGCATAACACATAACGACTTCACAGAAATGAGTCAGGTGAAAACATTTAAGAGACAGCATTTATACAAAGTACTTACGGTCAAATGTCCGGTTTCTTACGGCTACAAAACCACTTCTGTGAGGCCAGATTGTACATTTTTTGAGCAAGCTCTGAAAGTGACACACTAAAGTGTATCAGATGTTCGGGAAATTTTATGAATGTTCAGGCAATCTGAGTTGAATGGATAAGTGAAGAATAATGATATATCTGGAAAGTCTTTGTATACAACATACACTCCATCACTGCATTGTAGAATGTTAAGTATGCGGCAAATGTTATTTCCAATGACAAAAACATTATCCCCTGTTGAGACTTTAATAGTCCACTTGTCACAGGTCATTTCACTGTATTGCGCTTTTGTGGTGGGGTTTCGTTTTTCTTAAGGACAGGAGACAGTGTATTAAACACAAGATATTTATTTTGTCAATTCAAATCATGTATAGGTTGAGTAGCAGTACAATAATATCATCACTAGGTTGAGTATGAGTCCAATAATATCATCGATGATATTGACAGACAGGTTCAACAAACAGACAAGTTCAACAAATACTTATCTAAGCATGATGACCTATGGTCAGAGAGCTCTGGAGACGATGAAAAAAGTCCCCCGATGTGTTGTTGCAGAATATTCTGGGTACAAGTACAAACTAGAAAATGGATCACATATCTTTTTATACCCTAAAGGTGTGACTAGGTGGAGGTATTGACCTCGGCCCATCTGCTTTCAACCAGTTCTTTACGGGCTTTCAGTTGGTACGTCATGACCTTCAGACGTTACCAAAAGTATCAAGTCGACAGTTTCACAAAACTATTTGATGACATAATATAATCAGTCACGTGAACCCTGTGAGGATCTGCTGCAGACATTCTTTGGATGACCCTGTGCAGAAACATACATTCTAATTTCAAGTACAGTGTATTAAATGATCTGGCCAGCTGCTTCTGTCAGAGTCTAACTTCTCCAAGGATACCGACAGTCATGCAAGCATTTCCAAATATGGTCAAACAGGAATTATTTTCATGCAGCGTCTTCATGACCTCGAGACATCCTGGGGCCACGTTCACAAGAGCTGAATAATATGACACACACAACACTCCAGATCTTTGGTTCAATTAAATGATATTATTTTATTACATTATTGTATTATTTTATTGTATTAAAACTTTCCACCACATACCCCCCTTCCATGGCTTTTAAGCCATGGACCAAACTGGGAAATTTAATAAAATGCAACAATCCAATTTTTAACAAAGATGGCGCAGATCTATGGCTACTATATCACTATTCTTCCACTACAGACGGAGGCGAAAACCCCGATGATTACATTCTTGGGGAAAAATTCCTCCGTGACCCTCACTGAGCGATCGCTTTCTTAGCCTGCAGAGAAGACAATCCAAACTTAGTAGCCTCCAAAACATTTGAACATGACCCTTTCATCTATAGATGCATCATTGCTAAATTTTAAAATAATTCATTATTCATTTTATTTCATTATTATTAAAAAAGATTTTTATAAGGTTTTTAAACTACTGATCAATCAAGTAAACACACTTCTAATATGAATTATGACATTCTGATTACTAAAAAACAAAGATTGCTGAAAAACTGAACAATATGTAGTAGTGAGTTTATGAATTATCACAGAAAAACTTATTGGTGACACGAAGTTATCAGTCCTTCACAGTGTTCTTGTCCCGTACTTGGCTGCATGGCAATAAGGACATTCCCCCAGAGCCCAACCCCTAATGGTGTGAGGATCTCCCTGCTTCACTGACACCCCCCTTTGTAGTCAAACTTCCCCTCACACAGCTTCTGGCAGGAGTCCCCTCTGCCGCTGTGCGCGATGTAGAGGGACGCCTCACTTTTCTTTTCCTCTGGGATGAGTTGTCTGGATCTTTTCCTCTCACATCAAAACAACCGACGTCCTCAACGACTCAACACACGATGTCCTCAGTTGAGGCCGTTGCCTTTGTTGGTTCCTCAGCCGAGGAACTCTCTGGGGTTGCAAGAGCTGCAACCTCTGTTCCAGATCAGGGTCTGGAGTGGCACCTTCACCAGCCGGTGGAGGGAGAGCAGATCCTTGTTCGGTTCTGGCTGGTCTGGTAAATGAGGTGTGGCAACACGTGTCCCCCTTTCCCTGCAAACGGACTGCGGTTCCTGTTTGCTCAGTCACTTGGAAGGGACCTGTCCACCTGGGGTCAGACCATTTTTGTTTTGTTACTTTCAGCCACAACACTTTCACACACATCCATTTCTCTGGAGACATCGGCCTGTTTTTCTGTGAGATGGGAGAAAGTGATAGTTAGTTGTCTCAGGCCTTCAGCACCTTTGGCTGTCAATGGAGCTGTAGGAGCTAGAAAAGGTCTGTTAGTGTGAATCCAGCCTGTGGAAGAGTTCAGTGACGTCCTGGACCACTCCTTATCTCCCTTCTAAGTCTGCTCTGTAGATTATTAACATCATTATTGGTATCACTTCTCTTTGGGGAATTGAATAACTGGAAACTGTTTTGTATCATCATCCCCATCATAGCCAGGAGGAGGAGAAGGAGCATTCCATCCTTCCCCTGGCCTTCATCTTTGTCACTGAGAATGTCAATGGGTGATTTTAAGCAATGCTTTAAATGATACCACGTAGGGGATCCTTTGACCTGCACTGCAGTGGAAGTGGCTCTCACCCCCTCGTACGGACCCTCCCGTCCGGGGACGTTCCACTTCCGTCTGAACACCTTTATGTACACCAAGTCTACCGGTGTCACTGAAGGTGGAGTCTCCTAACGGTCAGCTTTTGCCTGTAATGAGATAACACGAGCAGAGATGCTCCTGTGGATATTAGTCATTTGTCTGACATACGACTTCATGTCATTTGTCAAAATTTCAAGAGAAAGTCTCTTAGCTGTTTTGTAAATTGGAGAAGGCATTGACCTGCCGGTTAAAGCTTCATGTGGTGTTATTTTCAGGTCTCTATGAGCACTTGATCTATATGCCATGAGCGCAAGTGGCAGTGCATCTACCCAGTTTAACCTCGTGCACATGCACATTTTCAAAAGTTTGTTTTTCAAAATCCCATTCACTCTTTCCACAATGCCTTGACTTTGAGGATTGTACACACATCCAAATCTCTGCTTGATTCCTAACTTCTGCAACATGCATTTCACGGTTTGAGCCACAAGCTCCTTTCCATTGTCTGAACTTATTCTTAGTGGAATCCCGAACCTTGGAACGATTTCACGGCACAGAAACTTTGCAACAGTTTCTGCATTTTTGTGTTTGGACGGTGTCGCTTCAACCCACCTGCTGAATCTATCTATCACCATCAACATATACCTCTTCCCTTGCACTGGTCTCACCATATCAACATAGTCCATGACCAGGTGTAGAAAAAGTCCTTCAGGTGCTGGAATATGTCCAACACGAAGTGTTTCTCCTTTTCGAATGTTACTTTTTAAGCATGTTTCACATCAGCCAATCGCTTCATCAACATGTTGTTGTAGTTTAGGAGCCCAAAAATTCCATTCTCGAATTTTTCTCATCACTTCGCCTCTAGACTCATGGCCTACCCCATGAGCCTCATTGATCAGTAAAGGTAGGAGTCCACTAGGAGCAACATGCCTAATGAAGCAAAATAAGACATAACTAGTTTTTATTCCGACATTTTTCAAAGAACGACTTACCAATGTATTGGTCTCAGACGTGAAGGCCCATACTAAGCCCTCAGTACGTGACCGGCCGTTTGTAGGGTGTACACGTTTAGGTACACAGGCTGGAACCCAGGATGTTGAGTCATGCACGGAACCTCATCAACCTGCAGACAGCTCCTAACCTAAAGTGAAAAACATGGTTAAAGGTCATTTGAATTTCGTTGTAAAAGTAGCCGAATACTGTAGAGATATAATTTTGTGGTTTAGCTGTGAGCTTGTTACTTGTATCTCCAAACAGCAGATGTTTTCTGCTTCTGTTGGCATACATTCAGTGTCCACAGGAACACCTGTACAACAGGTGAAGACACCTCAAAATAGAGTAGATAAAGGCATCACTGCAATATGGTTACATCATTTCACCATTAACCTGGTGTGATAGTAGCAAGTGTCAGCTCCGTGTGTCTTGTCACAGAGGACTGCCTCAAATATTTTGCAGCTTAGTAACGGGTTAAATCAATGTGATATAAAAATAAAGTAACTTAGCCGTGAGCAGAAGATAGCATTAGCCACATGGTAATAACTATCAGAACCACCATCACTTATAGAAGTACAGCAACTTTTTAGCAGTCAACACATCTGTACATATACAAAATACATAATAAGACATATATGACATTATTACTGAGCGATAAGAGGCGGGAGTAGAACAAAAAGTAGCTACCGGATGATGCTCCGGTCCTGTGATGACATAGAACCAACACAGAACCAACTAAGTAACGTTCACACGTACTAACCATTCAGAAACGTCCTGCTGCAGCCGCACAGTTTTTGTTTCTTTAGGAGCCCCCGCTTCTGGGTCCGACTCAGGGTCATAAATGTACGCCGACATGATCTGTCCTCCAAACGCCATAATGATAACAAACGTAATGCCGGTCAGTGTCCCGTTAGCCTAACGCTTTACTTCGGAGGGGCGTGGCCCAGGTGAAGGAGGCTTTGACCAGCGGAGCTCATTAACATACTGCAGCCGGAGGCCTGAAACGAAGCGTTTTGTGAGTAGCTCAGATGAGCGATTTTTAAAAGCTGATATTTAGAACCACAGATCACTTTAGGTCAAAATGTTTGGAATACAGTCTAGTTGGACATCTGGCAGCTGAATGACATTAACTTAAAAATACATAATATTGGACCTTTAAAATGCTGAAATACTGTATTAATACAGTTTTTTCATCTAAGAACTAAGGTTGTCACAATACTAGAATTTCCAATACTGATACCCAGGAAAATACTCAATAGTTGATTCTATTTTCAATTGTGCGGAAAATAAAGATCAGAACTGTAACATCAATGACCCCCGCCCCAATATCAAATCGTAACAGGATGCCCATTTCAATCTACCTCACTGTGTAATCAGAGAACCCAGGGTTACATGAGTAAACTAATGTTTTCTCAGCTTCAGTCTGTGACTTTGGGAGAAACAGTGTGTGCACTTAGTCTGCTGCATGCTGCCAGCACAGCACACATATTCAAGAGGTGTTATGATGGAGTGTGCTGTCAGTATCAATACTTTTGCGATTTAATATTGTATCCGGATACAATGATTGGTTAATAATGCTTTGAGTATAGGTATTTTCGACAGTGCTTCTAATAACATAGTAAAATACTAAAAAGTGATAAAATACTCTCCACAACACAACTGTGCAGTTTATTGCCCTATTCTACCCTACCCAATTGAGCAGATTTTTGATTTATAAATTAATAATAATGCTTACCTAATAAAATGCCTTTCATACCAGAACTGAAGCTCAAAGTGCTTTACAACAAAGAATTCCAGCACCAAGTGCTTCATAGAGAATTTGTAAAAAATATAATAAAATAATGAAATTAAATTAAATAATGAATGAGAAAAAAGCAAAGAAGAGTGCATAATTCAAAAATTTGTATGAGAAAAGAAGTGCAAAATGCAAATGCAAATGCAAAAAAGGATAAAGTTAAAGACAAATGTGAAGAGATAGATTTTTGACTTTGCTAAGGTCTGAAAGGATTAGAAATGAGACAAATAAGATATAGTTGTATGTTTAAGTAAGATTGATTTTAGCCAGCTCTGGTTTACTCAAAATCTCCTTTATTTACTTTGTGTTGATTTTTAGGACATTTAGTATTTTTGACATTTGAGGATAGATACACGGCAAAACATTTTAATGTCTGTCATATACTAATCAAAGATGATGAACCCATCGCTTGCCTCAGAGATCTGAAGCCAGGAGAAGAAGTTCTTGCATGATGGTCTGACAACAGGTTCTACAGTGCCACCGTGGACTTCACTGGAACAGCTCACAAGACAGTGGATTAAAGAAAAAAAAAGGCCGCAAAAAAGGACATTAAAAAAAGTGATGCAGCAGCTCAAAGATTCTACAACCTTCCATCCTTACCTCAAGCAGGTCAATCCATCTCTGCACAGGATCCCCCACATGCTGTGGAACACGGTGTCATCCAGTTTCCAACTGCCTGGCCAGTGTACCCACCTCCATCTACCGAATCCTCTCAACCTGTCCAGCAACAACATCAGCCCATAACTGCCTGGCCACAGTGCCAACTTCCAGTTTCTCAGTCGTCTGCACATATGCATCAATATTACCCTTCACAGCATCATCATAGACCTACAGACCTATCAAAACATCAGCCTGTTTTGATAGATTTGGACCAGCAAAGACAGCCACCATTTCCTACTGGAACAGCCAAAGACAGCTTTCTCAAAATGCTGTACAGTCCTGTTACACAACAACAAGCTGCTGTTCTTGAGGACCAGATTCAAACTAGTATGTCCACACATGAGACATCTTCAAGCTCATCTTCAGATACTAATCCTGGAGCGTGATCCAATTCCAGAATGTGGAGAACCGTGTTTTTTGAATCAACAGAAAAGAGATCATGGAAGCCATGTGGGGCATGCAGGGCAGAGGTGGAAAAATTAGAGGAGGAGAAAGCCAAACTCCAGAATGTGCTGTCTGGTATAAGTACGTTTGTTCTGTCTCTGTTGATATCAATTGTTCCCTTATCAATAGTCCTTTTTTCAATCACAGTTTTCCTAAGGTACCCAATTGCTATTCAGTACTATATACCCAAGCAGTGTAAAATGAACTATAATGTAAAATAATCTGGGCAATGATCAATTGTGCAAAATAAAATTATAATTATAGATATTTGTAAAGGTCTAAAAAAATCGTTACTTCAGACATTGGTAGTTATTGGGTGCTGATGCTAAATTTTTTTTAAATCCAAAGATTTCATGATGGGTTAAGATTTTGACCAAACATGTCTCTTCCTTCTCTTGACTTTATGATTGCTGCTGTATCCCTGTAAGGTCATTTATCGTTTGTGCCCCAGGTGGTGAGCACCTTGAGGCATTAGAATGCTTTGTGGACAAAATGGAGCAGATGCATCTTCAGGCTGGTGTTTTGGCTCCAACAAACAGATCTGGGTTGAAAGAGCTGTATCCAGCGAGTGGCCTCTACTTGTCTTCTACTCGCCTGGCTGCAATCCATGCAGAAGCAAAGAAAGACTGCCTTCCCTGATTCCATCTTGGTTTGAGACAAATTTTTCACTGCAGATGAGTGCCGGAATGCTGTGGCGTTTGGGAAACAAGGAAAAGTGCCAGATGGGAAGACGTTGCTGGATAAAGTCAAAGTCAAAGTAGAAAGGGACTCTAAGTAAGTATATTGGTCGTGATAGTTAATGATTTATGAAACTATTACAGAAAAGTTGTAGAAATTTGTTCATAAAAATGTGTGGGAACCCCAGATAGAGAGCCAAGTCATGCTCACAGTGGATCCTTTGCACTTTGGTTATGAATAAAAAAAAAATGTGTATGGCTGTGAACTGCATGAGACATCTAATCTTTTTGATCCCGTTGGAATTATCATGAATTATGCATTTTTCATTTTCATATATAACTTTACAATTAAAGTCACATTTACAATTACTACACTCCCAAGTGTTGCCAAGTAACGTCATGCTACCCAGAGCTGCTGAAGCTAGCGTTAACATGATACCGTACGCGTGTTTCATTTGGGCATTTCGTCAGATTCACATTGGAGATCAAGCCTTGCTAGTTCTTTGCTGCCCAGCTGAGAAGGAATAGGAGTTGCTGCACAAACACCAGCTAAGATATATTTGTGAATGAAACAGCAAGGTTGATACAATTTTAAAAAATAGTTTAATATATAAAAGTTCTCAGCTAATCATAACTGAGACTGAGTTCAGATCATAAGTCATGAGCATTTTAATCTGCCATAGGTCAAACTTTTCCTCACTGTAAAAGTGAGAAGAAATGGCTTTGAACATTCCACAGGATTCCTCGGCCGTGTCTCAGAATCCTCAGTCCTATGGTCCCTATAGGTGTGTGTAAGGTAAACAGCAAGTGTAACGTGAGGTCATGTTTGCTGGCTGGCCCATCTTATAGTTAAAGTTTTTTGTATACATAAAGTTCATAATATGACCCAGGAATAACATGATTGGATGTGCGATCATTTTCAATGGATTTGCTGATGGACAGCTGAACACAAGGATGCAAAATTTTAAAATAAGTACTTTGTCGTTTTGTTTTCTTGAATACGTATTCACCATGATATATTTGGTACAGGGTTGAAAGTACAAAACTCATAAAAATATCAAAATAGCTAAAATCTTTCTATTTTGACTCTGAGCAATAAATGAACGTCAGTGACTTCCGACAGGTTTTCCCAGACTACCAAACACGTTGTATTGTGTAAATGAGACATTTAGTTTACTAACTTTCCCTTCGCTATTTTCTGATGTATTTTGCTTTAATCAGGTTTCATTTTGTAGAGAAATAAATGAACAAACATCACATGTAACTCATGACACAGTTAATGGGATCAGAAATTGTCTATTCTGATCCAATTATGTTTTCTGCTGTACATACAATATGTTTCACCCTACTCCAAATACCTGTACTTGAATTGATACTTTGTTTTTTTAAGGTCGCCATTCAATTATTCAACTTGATCTTTTATTTCTCTTTTAGCACAGAGGGCTATGCCAGTTTTAGATTGGTCAATCTAGAATATAATTTTACTTTACAACTATTCAACTAATCAGGCAGATAGGGGTGTGTGATATGATATTAAACTGTGAAGGATTTAATCATGTTTATGATCTGCCAAAACAGAAATACTGCAAAATCGTTGATAGGTTACAACCTGCAGGTGTGTGAGGTGCAGTGAAGTCAAACACTAAAATAAATTAAATCTGTGATGTTTCTCCTCAAACTGATACTCATAATGATTAATTCAGCCTGAGACATTTTACAGATATAATTATAAATGTTATAAATACTTGTGATAACAATGATAACATCAACAGTTTCAATGCGACTTTCATTGTACCCCCATACGAAACCCCCATCATAACAAATGTGTGACACAAACCCATTGCATCATACGAACACCACACGATCAGCACGTGATCAGCACATGATCACAACATGATTGACAAAAGGGAGGGAGGGATATTCACCGGAAGGGGGCGGGATTTTTTTTTTTTGTATTTTAAATTTTTGCGACGTCATCCAATAGGGATGGATATTCACCGGAAGGGGTGGGACATACACCGGAAGTGGAGGGCGGGATATACACCGGAAGGGGCGGGACTTGATACAGTCAAAGAGGTCAAAGTCATCAATCAAATTCTAATTGACAGAAGGTGGGTTAAATATTCTCTAAGATGGCCCTCCATAACCTTATATCCCCTGATGAACCTGAACAGTTCAAATATCATATACTGCTTGACCACCTAAAGCTAGATTCTGCTCGCCGCCTTGCAATCTCCTATGCCAACAGCCCAGATCCTTACATTTGTGCACTGGCTGCCCTGCAACAACGTTATGGCCAGCCCCATCAGTTGGTACTTATTGAGATAAGTGCAATTCAAGCTCTCACCTCCCTTCAAAATGGTGACTCAAGAGGCTTCAGTGATTTTGCCAGCAGAGTTATAGCACTTGTCGGTATGCTACAGTCGCTAAGTAGTATTCAAGGACAAGCAGATTTAGCTTGTGCTTCCCATGTGCACAACCTTTTGGCTAAGTTGCCTCCAGAGTTGGCAACCAACTATGCTCGCTGTCTCCGTACCACCCATCCAGGAACCTCATTCAACCTTATCAACTTTGCTACCTGGCTGGAAACTGAGGCGGAGTGCCAGATGTTGACATCACAAGTCAGTTACGACCATCAACATAAACTCATCAGTATGGAAAGGAGAGAAAACCACCAACCAAAGCCAGTTATCCCATGGCCACCATACTACATGGTACTAGCAGTGCACGGCCACCTCCGGCTCAACAGACCTTTAGACCTACCACCTCTCAGTCAACTACATTGAAGTGTTTTTTATAATACGCTCTCCTCTTCCATGCAGTAGACAATGGACCCTTGCTGCTTATTGCAGCCTGAATAGGATTAGATGTGCAAAGTGCAGCATCTATTTCTTGGACAATAGGCTGATCTATTTCACAGTTATGATTCTGTAAAAATTCTGTTCAAGTCTTTTGAATAGCAGGCACAGATACCTTACCAATCAAATACTGCAGCTCACTCAGCAACTCGTTAACAGCTGCACTTGATATCAAAAATATATTTTCTAGCTTAAGCAACACAGAAGCAACTTTATGCTCAAAATCTATCGAAATGTCCCTAGAATCTTGGCCTATATCTGATACAAAGTCTTCATCAATTTGTTCAACAGCACAGTCGTTTGAATTGTCACCTGTGTCACCAACTGGATTTCTAACTATTCCAGGCTTGAAATTGTTCACAGTTTCTGATTTATGCTTTCTCCATTTGTAAGTTTTAAAACTCCCGTAAACATTTGTTTTGTAGGAGCAACTCAGATAAACACACGTGACTGTCTCAAAGTTCTTTAAATGTTGTGTAATATGATGGAAAAAATCTAGTTCGAAGACTGCTGATTGTCTTCACAGATAGGGCATTTAAACAAAAGATCTGGTTGACTATTTGATGACACAGAAGGGTGGCATCTGGATGAGTGACTCACCAAAGCATTGCAGGTTTTGAATGTGCATGGGCAGTTACAGTAGGTACATGGGTCCAAAATGCCTGTGATCAAGCTTGAAATGTCGCAGAAGATGAGATTGTCTTGTAAATGACTGACCACAGTCTTGGCAGACCCACATTCAGAACTAGGGACACAGGAAATGTGTGTATCAGCTGTTAATGCTTCGGATATTTTGGGAAAAGCAGGAAATACTTAAGGCAAACAAGGTAACCTGTCCAGGGTCCATCCATCATAACCTTTAACTTAACCCATAACTTCTTACTTTTAATCCTTCTAAACTTTTTTTGTATGTCTTGACTGCTGCAGCAACATGCAAAATTCAGTTTTGGATCAGTGTGTGTATGTATAATATTTTATATGTATATGTGTGTGTGTCTAGATATATCATAAATGGCATTCATAAAAAATATAGAAGGAACTTACCTGAGTATGTTATCTTCAAAGTTGTGTTTCACCTTACAAGTAGACAACTGAGGGAAAAAATAAGTGAGAAAATGTTAGTGGTTTTCCCATGGATGGATGGATGCATCAAAGCAGTATTATTTATTACTAATACAAAAAGAATTTAGATACCATACAGGCTTGGCACCAAAACTAATGTAATAGTAATATGAAAAAACAAATCAGAAATATCACAAAGTTATAAAAAGAATTAAGCATGTGTGGCTGTGCAACCAGCATGTTACCATCGTCTGCCCGGCGGCCTGGGATGAAGGCGGGCTCTCTTGTGCAACGCGGACGCTCATTGGCTGCTGTTCACCAGAGTTTGACATCTTTCCAATTGGTCAAAACTGGTGTCAATCAAAGCAGAATAGCACCGGCTCTGATATCGGAACGCGACTGATATCAATTAAGTGCACACTCACTCCGTGATGGAGAAAAATGTCACATATGCGACTTTTAACGTTACATAACACACAAATGATTAAATACAACGTGCACAATATTTATGACGAACCTGACAACACAGCGTTCAAACAGAACTTACTGTGAACTTATGTGCTAACCTAGCGATAGCATATTGCTCATGCATCACCCACATGTCACGTTCGTTGAAGGGTTTGGACTACATTTACCGATTCTGTCTCAGCAGGCACCTAGGCAGCTGTGTACAGCAGCAGGGTCCTCACCAGGACCACGACACACCCTCTCAATGGGGCAGAGAAGATGGGGATGGTCCGACCCAACAAGGAGGACAGACTGAACCCGGTTGAATGGCTGGATGGGTAGGCCTTGCAGATATCTGAAGCGGCGGAAGATCTGAGCGGGGTAAGTCTGCTCAGCCAAGCCAAGATCAACAGATGTAAAGGCTTCCTTGATTAGGAATTTATTTTGGGGATTGGAAGCAGAGGAGATGTTGAATGTCACTTTTTTACCTTCAAGAATTTCAGTGCCTTGACGAACAGTTCTGAGTGCGAGGGATTCTGCCGCCCCATCTAGCTCAAGGTAAGAAGCAGCAGTAGGTAAAAGCATTGTCCGTTGGGAACCATCATCAAGGATGGTGTAGGTTTTGAGCTCTTTACCTCTGTAACTTAAGCGCACTTTTACAACCTTCAGGAGGACTTTGGAGCTACAGCTGGAGCGGATGAGGTAAGATACTTCAGTGGGGGCCTTTCTCCTATTAGCTTCATGCAGGATGCCAAGGTGCTTGCCATTACATTTTGGGCATGGCTTCTTGAGGTCACAGTCCAGTGCTCTATGCTCACGTGCAGCAGTGGTTATTGGTTAGGATCCAATTCTTGATATCATCAGGGTTCAGACGGCGGAATTCAGGGCATAAACTTAGGTGATGGTCTTTGGTGCAATATGGACATGTGAGTTTGGGATTGCTGCCAATTGAATATGAAGTAGACACTACGAACAGAAGGAATTTTTAGTATATCCCAATACTGAAATCCCTACAGCAAATTCTGAACTGCCCAGAAATACTAGAAAATACAATTAATGTGAGTGCTCAATACCAACAAAAAGGTGGTGAATACAGATCAATATTTGATGGACTTTATTTTAAAGAAAACTCTTTTTTGTCAAATAACTGTACCATATCCTTGATTTTGTATTTTGATGATTTTGAGATCTGTAATCGCTTGGCACATCAAGGAAGAAACATAAGGTTTGTGCTGTGTATTGGACATTAGGAAATCTAACCCCTGGTTACCAGTCCTCTTTATCGACAATATATTTGGCTTCCTTGATTAACAGTAATGATGTTAAGTGTTATGGCTTTGAGAAAGTGTTGGAGCCATTAGTTAATGATCTGTGTACATTTGAAAAGCACAGAATTTTCATTGCAGAGTTAGGTAAAACCTTAAAGGGAACTGTACAGTGCGTGGTAGCAGACAACCTTGCAGCTCACAGTTTAGCAGGATTTGTTGAGAATTTCACTGGAAGATCCATATGCAGATACTGTATGGGGGAAACACAGAAATTTAAGGAGAGTTCAGTTTCTACTGGAACAGTTTGTATCAGAACTGAGGCAATTCATTCAAATCACCTGACAGCTCTTGCAGAAACTCAATCGGAGTTACTTTGGTGTTAAAAAAATTGCTAAGTGACCACTGGCTTCCCTCCAGATATTGTTAATGACATATTTGAAGGAGTTGTTCTGGTAGAGATTGCGCTCTGTCTTAAGGTGCTCATTTAGAAAAAATCCCTTTATCTGACTTAAATACAGCCATTCTGAAGTTTGATTTTAAGTGGTCTGACAAAACAAAATCGCCCACATACTGTTCCAGTCACATATGCCTGTAAGAGAACTGTTGGGGGTAATGCTCATGAAAATTGGAGTTTATTAAGGTTTTTGCCATTTTTAATTGGTCAGAGAGTTCTAATTGTTGAGCCAGCCTGGCAAATTTTGACTGACTTGAAAGATATAGTGGACATAGCAGTTTCACCATTTCAAACTGATGAGTCAATAGCTTATTTGGAGTTCAAAATTACAGAGCACAGAGTAAGATATTTGGAGCTCTTTCCAGACTCAAACCTCATCCCAAAGATGCATAATTTAGAGCATGATCCCCAGCTGATCCGTAATTTTGGACCACTAGTGGCATTATGGACGATGAGATTTGAAGCGAAACATAGCTTCTTTAAAAGAGTTGTGAGGCACACACGTTGTTTTAAAAATGTGCTCCATTCTATCTCAGAGCGACATCAATTCCAGGTGGCTCATCACATTTACACATGCAGCTTCTGGCGACGACCCATTGAAGTATCACATTTTGGACCACTAGTGGCATTATGGACGATGAGATTTGAAGCGAAACATAGCTTCTTTAAAAGAGTTGTGAGGCACACACGTTGTTTTAAAAATGTGCTCCATTCTATCTCAGAGCGACATCAATTCCAGGTGGCTCATCACATTTACACATGCAGCTTCTGGCGACGACCCATTGAAGTATCACATGCTACAATGCCTTCCTGTTGACCTCCTGAAAGATAATATTGTAACCTCTGTGAAACACAAGTATCCACATTTGGAACATGTTTGTTTGGCAAAAAGTGTTGTGTACAATGGACACAATTGTAGAATTGGCATGATTGCAGCACATGGCTCACTTTCAGGACTATCTGAGTTTGTTGAAATAGTCCAAACTATTGTTATCGCAGAGAACTTAAGTTTCATTGTAAGGAAGCTCTCTGGCTGGTACCTTGAACATTACAGAACATATGAACTGAAGGCAGCCTCCACAGAGAAGGTGGGACTTTTTGAAGTAGCGGAATTAACGGATCCATACCCACTCATTGACTACAAAGTTGGGGGAAAGAGACTGGTCACTCTTAAAAGATACATACATGTATAAGGTTAGTGGACTAAGTTTTTCTGTTTGCATGATGTAAGGGAAGGTCACTCATGTATTCACCATTATGCCGAAGGAGGGGTGATTAAAATGTCCACAACACTGCTGGAGTTTCAGAGGTATTCAAAAGAAATTATGTTTCACCAAAATCCAGTACACTGGTGACGACTTCTTTGTAACGACTTCTTTGTCTAGAAACAAAACATCATTAAAACATCAGCCAGGCTGACCTTGTCTTATGCCATGCAGCAGAATGCCTGTACATGATGTGCCTGTGCATGTGTTTACCTCAAGTTAAGAGGATGTGGTAGACATTTGGGTTAAAACCAGCTGTAAATTTTGACTGTTGGTGCTTATGGAAACCTGGATGACAGGACAGGAGCAATATGGGGCATTTTAATTTTTTTTATAAATAGGTTGTTTGAACTTGGAAGTGGTCAACAGTTATTTAAATTGTATCGGATTTTGCCGAAACACTACTTACCCCTGAAACTTTGCAGTGTTTTGTAGCACCCACCCAGTACAGCACAGTGGACAGTAGATAAGTAATACATCATTTCTGGGTGAAATATCTCTGTAATGCTGAGTGCCATTTACGACTTGATATGACTTGTAATTGCAACTGCATTAAGCATGGGTTGTTTTAAGTTATTAGGAGCTGTGCTCGGCGGCAGGCAGAAGATCCTATTTTGTGCTGTTATTTTTTTTTTCTTTTTACTTAATCTTATTTCACACTTCAAGTCTAAATTTAACCCCCTACACATGCTCAAAAACTTGAATTTGGCAGAAAAATTTTCAAATAATTCCCACATTGGCTAAATGCTTTCTAGTGCCACCTATAGATGCTAGGTTGCCCACCACAGTCTGTAAGAATATCATAGAGAAATCAAACCATAACTGAATTCTTCCTCTTATCAAGACCTAAAGATCTAAAGGCCCCCCTGACCGAAATCTTAGCATTCATTCATTAATTTTCTGCCATAGCTCCCCATGAACCGCTATGGCGGATGAAGTGGCAGAAAATTAATGAAAGAATGCTAAGATTTTGGTGCCTATCTTAGCAGGATAGCCACAATTTTTATTTCAAAGTAAGTTAAGCCTCAATTTTGGCCACCTTGACCAGGTCAAAAGGGTTGTATCTCCAACTTCCACAAGAAAATCCTAAACACAAGAAAACCCTAAAACACTTTTAAAGTAAGAGTCCTTGTTTTACAAAAATAAAATAAAAATCTCCTTTTAAATGCAAAGGCTACCATGACTGGGCCTATGCCTAATGGAGCAGACTGTGAGGTTATGATCAATCCTATGTGCAGCATTAATTGATCTTTTAATAATATTGATAGATATTAATAGATATTGATCACTTTTATTTCTATTAACAATAGTCAACCCTCGGTTTTCGAACATAATCCGTTCCAGAAGGCTATTCGAAAAGCGAGTTGTTCGAAATCTGAAACTATTTTTCCCATTATAATTAATGTAAATAATTTTAATCCATTCCAAGTCTAAAAAACAACTTTTTCTAAGTTTCTTTTTTACTATTTTACACCATAAACCGCACTGTATACTGTTTACCATAAATAAAAAGGGGTAGGAATAGACACTGTGTTTTATTTTAATAAAAGATATCCTATCGAATTTTGAACACGAATGCGCTACGGAGGAAGCATCCTGGGCATTCGAGTTCGCTCGACTCCTGAGTGAGTCGCGTTCAGGTACGCTCGGCTTCTTTCGATTTGGTCGAGAGCCTAATTTTCGTCGAGTTCAGAGACGTAAAATTCTCGGATTTTCTGGTCGAAAACCGATTTGGTCGAGAGCAGAAGCGTTCGAAAACTTAGGTTTGACTGTATTGTTAATATGTGTTTTTCAGTGTATTTGGTCAGCATGGCTGAGGGTACATCTGCAAGGATCGTAGTTGTCCTGGGTGAAGACAAATCCATGAAAATGATACGTCCTGGTGGAATTCCTGAAACTCTGGAGGACCTCATCAATGACATTAAAAGAACATGTGCACCGTGTGGCAGGATAAGGCTGTAATACAAAGACACTGACTTTGGGGACATTTTTGTCAATTTGACTTCCACCACAGAAATTAGGGACCTAAGTATTGTCAAAGTCATTCAGATGGATGACCATCCCATCAGTACTTTAGAGACCAGCTCCTTTTCATCCATCCTGAGTGATGATTTTGGTTCTGGAGGATCTTCTGAAACAGACAGTACAATACTCCTCGACAAGTCACCTTCATCATTGAGAACTGTGCAGTGGCCAAAAGAGTTCCCTGTTCCACGCTTTTCTCTTGAGACAGAGATTCAGCTGCAAAAAGGAAATGCAGAGTTCAACATAAATAAGCTCAGACTTAATTGTTGCTCAGAAAATGGAACAGACATTTGCCTACCGAAGACAGGAAGGGATTGATCAGGAGCCTATAGTGGATGAAGTCTGGACCAGATGGCCTGCGCTCTTTCAGATACCTGAGGTATGTTTTATGCTAAGAGTGACCCCTTAAATTTCATGATGCCCATGATCTTTCAGGCGGACAAAAATGTCCATCTCTTATAGTACGATCTCAGGGCCTTTGTTGCATGCCATACCCCCTCTTCTAGCCTGGTTTTTCTATTTCTCTGAACTGTGGCTGTCCAGTAGAGTAGGCTCATTCTCCCTTCTTTGAACAAAGTTTAATTCTGCAGTCTCCAGATAATGCAACGTTCTTTGCCTGTTTCCTCCTCAAAGTCTTCTGTGCGAGTGTCTCCAGCTCTACTGATTGAGTTCAACAGGTGGAGGTGATCAGACAATCTCCAGCCTCCCAGCTGGGAGACACACCCAGACCTGATATACTCAGGCAGAGGGCGTGGCCTGCGGCTCAGCTCAACAAGTACTCCAACTGGGAACTCCATTGTTGTCCTTTTAGACTTCAACGCTCATGTGGGCAATGTCAGGGAGACCTGGAGAGGCGTGATTGAGATGAACGACCTCCCTGATCTGAACACGAGTGATGTTCTATTATTGGACTTCTGTGCTAGTCACAGTTTGTCCATAATGAACACTTTGTTCAACCACAGGGATGCTCATAAGTGCACATGGCACCAGGACACCCTAGGCCGGAGGTCGACCATCGACTTTGTTGTATCATTAGACCCCCGACCGCGTATGTTGGACACTCAGGTGAAGAGAGGGGCAGAGCTGTCAAACGATCATAATCTGGAGGTGAGCTGGATCCCCTGGCAGAAAAGGGGGTCAGACATACTCGGCAGACCCAAACGTGTTTTGAGAGTCCATTGGGAACGTCTGGCAGAAACCTCTGTCAGTGAGGTCTTCAACTCCCACGTCCAGGAGAGCTTCTCCCAGGTCCCGCAGGAGGCTGGGGACATTGAGTCAGAGTGGACCATGTTCTCAATCTCTATTGTCAAAGCGGCTGCTCAGAGCTGTGGTCGCAAGGTCTCTGGTGCCTGTCGTGGCTGTAACCCCTGAACCCGATGATGGACACAGGAAGTAAGGGATGCCGTCAAGCTGAAGGAGTCCTATGTTGAACTGTGGGACTCCGGAGGCAGCTGACAGGTACAGGCAGGTTAGGCATATTGCCTCGCGGAGGCAAAAACTCAGGTCTGGGAGGAGTTTGGGGAGGCCATGGAGGAGGACTATTGGTCAGCCTCAAAGGAATTCTGGCAAACCATTCGGTGCCTCAGGAGGGGAAAGCTGTGCACAGCCAACACTGTTTATAGTAGAGGTGGAGAGCTGCTGACCTCGACTGAGAATATTGTCGGGTGGTGGAAAGAATACTTCGAGGATCTGCTCAATCCCGCTGCCATGTCTTACACAGAGGAAGCAGAGGCTGAGGTCTCAGAGGTGGACTCGTCCATCACCCAAGCTGAAGTCACCGAGGTGGTTGCCAAACTCCTTGGTGGCAAAGCACCAGGGGTGGATGAGATCTGCCCTGAGTACCTCAAGTCTCTGGTGCAGGGACTGTCATTGTTGATATGTCTCTGTAACATCACATGGCAGTCGGGGACAGTATCTCTTGATTGGCAGACCGGGGTGGTGGTCCCTCTTTTCAAAAAGGGGGACCGCAAGGTGTGTTCCAACAATACGGGGATCACACTCCTTGGCCTCCTTGGGAAAGTCTGTTCCAGGGTACTAGAGAGGAGAATTTAAACCTATAGTCGAACCGCAGATTCAGATGGAACAGTGGGGTTTTTGTCCCGGTCACAGAACACTGGACAAACTCTGCACTCTCCATCGAGTCCTTGAGGGTTCATGGGAGTTTGCCCAACCATTCCACATGTGCTTTGTGGACCTGGAGAAAGCATTTGATCCTGTCCTTCATGGTATCTTGTGGGGAGTGCTTTGGGAGTAAGGGGTCCGGGGCCCTTTGCTGAGGGCTGTCCGGTTCCTGTATGACCGAACCCAGAGCTTGGTTTGCATTGCTGGCAGTAAGTCAGACCTGTTCTAGGTGCATGTTGGACTTCGGCAGGGCTGCCCTCTGTCCCCGGTTCTGTTCATAATCTTTAGGGACAGAATATCTATGCGCAGCCAGGATCCGGAGGGAGTCCGGTTTGGGGGCCAAGATAGTTCATCTCTGCTTTTTGCAGACGATGTTGTTCTGTTGGCCTCATCAAACCTGGACCTTCAGCGTGCGCTGGGACGGTTTGCAGCTGAGTGTGATGCGAGTGGGATGAGGATCAGCACCTCTAAATCCGAGGCCATGCTTTCCGACCACACAAGGGGGCTGCCAACTCTTTGGGTCGGTGGAGAGTCTTTGCCCTAAATGGAGGCGTTTAAATAGCTTCGGGTCTTGTTCACGAGTGAGGGAAGGATGGAACGTGAGACTGACAGATGGATCGATGCAGCTTCCACCGTGATGCGGTCTTTGTATAGGTCTGTTGTGGTGAAGGACAAAGTCAAAAGACGAAGCTCTCAAGTTAACGGTCAATCTACGTTCCTACTCTCACCTATGGTCATGAGCTTTGGGTCATGACTGAAAGGACAAAATCCCAGATACATGTGGCTGAAATGAGTTTCCAACGTAGAGTGGCTGGGCGCACCCTTACAGATGGGGTAAGGAGCTCAGTTACCAGGAAGGAGCTTGGAGTAGAGCCACTGCTCCTCCAACTTGAGCGGAGCCAGCTGAGGTGGCTTGGGCATCTGTTCCGGATGCCTCCTGGACGCCTCCCTGGGGAGGTGTTCCGGACATGTCCTCCTGGGAGGAGACCTCAAAGAAGACAGAAGATACGCTGGAGAGAGTATGTCTCTCGGCTGGCCTGGGAACTCCTAAGGCTCCCTCCTGAGGACCTGGAAGAGGTGTCTGGGGAGAGGGAAGTATGGACATCCCTCCCGAGAATGTTGTCCCCGTGACCCGGCCTCGGATAATCGGTTGAGGATGGATGGATGGATGGTTAATAGATATGCTGTGCTCCTCTTCTCCCTGATTTTACCTGTATTCCCGGAGGAACAGCCATAGTTCACGCTGCTAATACTGGATCCCTGTTCAACCTCTCCACTGCTTTTGTAACATTTCTATGCACCATGAAACCTCAATAACAAAAAATAACAATGCTGGGAAATAGGTAATTACTGCTCAGTTTATTAGTCAACCATTACAATTAAAAACTAAATATGGTACTGCTAGAAACTCATGCTTTTGTGAATTTACTTTACAGGACGCGAACGGAGTCGGGGCTGAGAAAGAACTGGAGCTGCAATCTATGGTGATCTTTGTTGTCTGTCCAGAAGGCGACCCTGATGGTCCACCTACAGACGTTAGTATTGTTATAGATGGCGTTACAGTGCTGGACAATTTGTCCTCTGTTGCATCTGCATGCACCTTACTGTTTGGGTTCATATACGACCTGCTGATAACGCTAAAAAAGCTCGACAACTGAAAAAGAATGGGCTGATCGACAACACTTGGACGAACAACTGCAGGGTATTCATCAAAACAAAGGGGCTTTCTCAGGACCAGATGAAAACAATGGTGATCAGGAGTGCTGAAGAGTTGGTGAAATATGAGCGATAAAGACAGACAAGAATTCTTACTACACCAAAGATCAGCACAACAGATCTTTGGTGTATTGGGAGCTCTATGATTTTGGACACGTCAAGTATTTCATGGAACAGTCGAAAAAATCAAAACCATTGATGTCAGAAACATGGACTAATGAACAAAAAAAACAACAAAAAATCCCAAAACAAAACAAAAAACATGTATTTGTGATAAAATGGGATAACATTAACTTTGAGACTTTAAAGAGCATGTTGATATATTTTGACAATACAATACCATGTGAAATTGTTAAAGTGTCTGCAACAAACTGGTTAATTATTGTATAAACGCTGTCTGCTGAAAGAGGTGAAGGTGATCATTATATTCTTGTGGAGAACACTGGCAAGGCCAACTTCTTGTTTTGACTATCCATGATGTTAACAAACCTTGTGTTCCCAGAAAGAATGTAAACATGGTTATGCTCTAGGGTAGAAAGCTAATATCTGGAAGTGGATAAGGGTATGAACGTCTGTCAAAATTCAATGTATGAGCTGGTTAAAAACTTTTAATGTCTGAGTTTGTTTATTACATATTCTAATGAGAGAGGGCGGCGACCTGCATTAGCGGATTAAGCGGGTTAAGAAAATGACTGACTAATGAGAGATGTTTTGTTGATGATTTAGGGGACAGGAACCTTACAAGCCAATGGCTTCTACCCGTCAACCCTTTTTTTTTTTTTTACAGATGTTGTTCATGATGTTTCAACACTGATGAAAGTGAAATATGTTGTAATAACATGTCTGGAAAGAAGAAAAATAAACTGAATAAATAAATAACTTGAAATACCCCAAGGCACTTGAACGCACCTTTGAGTTCTTCCAAAAAGGGATAATGGAGATTGATGCAAATAGGATGAGTGGCAAAGTGAGAGGACTGAATACAAAGCTCCTGTTTACAGAATGAGGAGGAACCTTGTGGAGGAAAATTTCCACAGAGTTGATTAAAATGCGTTCAATTACAATATTACCTTGTTAAAAGTTGTTAAGGCCAGTAATAATACATTTGAATTTGTCACAGGCAGTATAATGTGTGTGTTTTTTTCTATTGACAGTTATAACAAACTGAAGCAAGTAAGTTTATATTTTCATGGCAGTCATTTCTGTTTTGAACAGGGATCATGTGTAAACAATACATACATTTTCAAGAGATTTTCATTTTCATTTTCATTAACTTGTTTTGACTAGAAATTTTTGATTTGAATTGATAAAAATATTTTAGACAGAATTAAAAATAACAAATCCATCCGATTAATTTTTTTTTACAATTTTTTAAAGTTGTTCTCACTAGAATCTTTCAATTTGAATTGACAAATAAAAGTTAGCTGAATAGAATCAAAAATAACACATTCATCCAATTAAATTTTATTCAGTTCACTTAAATTAATGTTATTAGATGTGACCAATTGAAGAACACTTTTTCATTGATCCAACGTTTTACTTTTAAGTGTGTAGGTGCGATGTCACCAAACCAGTTATCAGCAAGTCATCCATCCGTGTGTACTGCTCCAAGTCATCCACTTTTTTGTAGTTTTCAATTTTCTTGTATTTTTCCTTGATTGTATCCCTCAGTTGTTGCACTTCCTCAGTTAACTTCACCTAGTCTTTTTGCTTCACCAAAGAACTCAACTCCTGTGACATAAAGTTGAGGGATTTTTTCACTTCCTCCATATTCTCTGCCATCCTCTTTGCCATCTTTAAACTTAGATCAGGCTTTGTTGTTGAGATATTGTTGAATTATCTCACTTTCGGTTGTCCTGACTCGTGTCTGAATGTCTTAGTGGGGCAGCGGAAAACCCGGCAGTCGGGTGTTAGCAGCGCAGGTGCCTCTCAGCCATGAAGTTTCTTTATGTGATCATCTGAGACAAGAGGTCTTGAGTTTTGATGGCACCAAAGTTTTTAGTTAAAGCGTTACACTCAGGTCTCTTCTCAGAAATCAGAAATTTTGCTTTTGTCTCAACTTTAAAGTGTGGTCAGCATGAATTTCAGAGTAAGATTATACTTACCAAAGACAAAGTTCATGGGGGAAACATTACATACGTACTTCCATTGTATTTTTACTGATTTCATTCAAGTAGGTGTCCAAATCAATCATTGCATATACATTTCCAAACATAATATTGTAATTCAACACTTAACTATTAAAAATAGGGATAAATTCCCAAAAGGTAGCACATCTAAAAAATTAATCAAGGGAGAACAAAGTACTCACATTTCCACTTTTTTTTTTGGCACACACCAAAAATGAACGCTTACGCGTTTTGGCTATGATCCTTCATCAGAGTATTCAAATCACATAAATTCAACTCACTTTATAGGGTAGGGATAGGGAGGTAACCAACAGCTGAGACAATCAACAAGCTCCAATTAGATTACAGACAATTTGAGGCATAGTTTAACAAGATACATTCAATACATAGTGCCAGAATATTATAGACAGTTTTAACCCAAAAAACATTTTAAGCTATACTCATCATTTAGTCCATTTGGTGTCTGAGTATTGAGTCTATATATCCACTGCATTTCTTTTTGTGCCAGTTTTTTTAGAATATCCCCCCTTCTGGTGGACATTTCAATTTTCTCAATCCCTGTGAATCTTAATGAAGAAGGTGATCCATGTTTCGCTTCAGCATAATGTTTCACAATTGCATAGTCCATGTTTCCTGTGCGAATTGCAGTTTTGTGCTCAGATATTATTTGTTTTAGTGGTACTTAACTATTCTATTGCAAATAGGTTGACTGATTATCGTTACATTTTGCATCATTTTTCATCCTGCCATGTTTGATGTTTATTTTGATGATTGATTAAATAATGGGCAGCACGATGGCGCAGTGGTTAGCGCTGCTGCCTCACTACACGGCGGACAGGGGTTCGAGTCCCGCTCTGTGTGGAGTTCGCATGCTCTCCCCGTGTCTGCGTGGGTTCTCTCCGGGTTCTCCGGCTTCCTCCCACCTCTAAAAGCATGCACTTCAGGTTGACTGGCCGTTCCAAATTGCCCATAGGAATGAGTGTATGTGTGCATGGTTGTATGTCTTTGTGTGTGGCTCCGCAGTGCACTGGCGTCGTGCCCGGAGTGTCCCCTGCCTCACGCCCAATGCCGCCGGGATAGGCTCCGGCTCCCCGTGACCCGCTGCGGCGGATACAGCGGTGGTAATCTGAAGATGGCTGACTGACTGATTAAATAATTTCCTTTCATAATTTTTTTTCAGATATTACATTTTACATGCAGATTTTATATGCTTTGCTTGTGCCCCGAAACAAAATAATTAGATGGACATACAGGGATATAACAAAAGTGTCAACTTTGCAGTTCACGCCCTTTTCTGAGCACACTTTAGCCATGGTGGAGGCATGTGCTCAAAGTTTTCTTACATGTAAAATTATAATATTTTTTGGGTTGATTGCATTGATTTGGGTATGTTATCCTAAACATAATAATAATAAAGAATAAAAAAACGTTTTAGTCATATTAACACCATCAACTGTAACTGTAACTTGTATAAGGCTTGTATTATAATAATTGTCTTCTTCTTTTCCTTTCGGCTTTTCCCTTCAGGGGTCGCCACAGCGAATAAATTGCTACTGTTGTGTCCGAGTGGGGAGCACGTATACATACAAGGATGCGGAGAGTGAAGTGCTGAACATTAAAACTGTATTTATTTTATCGACTGCATCATGTACACTTGGTTGGCAATCTGTATCTCTGGTCATTACAGAAGAGCGTGGAATGGGGGAGCTCTAACATGATCTAGCCACCGCCTAAACACAAGGCATTATGGGAAGGGAAGTTTTAATTTAATTTTAATTCAACTTAATATACTGTTTTGATCCCTGAAGGGAAATTAAGAATGCACACTCTAGCTAATGATTCAAACACATGCATATATATATTAGTGTGTACAGGCCCCTGTAGCACACACACATACACAAGGGGGCCTGTAGGCATGCAAGGGAGGTAGAGTGGCAGGCAACTCCATCTTGGTGCGCCTCAAATGAGCAATTTGTAAAGGGGACAGCACCTTGCTCAAGGGCGCCTCGGCAGTGCTCCAGAGGTGAGCTGACACCTCCCACTGTCAGCTCACCTCCGGGTATTTTTTGGGCGGGAGCGGGAATCGAACCGCCGATCTTGAAATCATAGGACGACCCGCTCTACCGCCTGCTTTACCACTGAGCCACCGCCGCCCCGTACTGAGCCACTGCCGCCCTGTACTGAGCCACTGCCGCCCCGTAACTGAGCCACTGCCGCCCCCCGTTTTTAATATCCATACACAACAGCGTCCATCTAACCCTGTCTTCTGCATCCACTTCTTCGACCAACAGTAGTCTAATTTCCAACGGCACCCTGTAGGTGAACAGCACCGATGACGGCCGTTGTTAACCCAGGCCTCGGCTGATCCGGTATGGAAGTCATAGATTTGTAATCTACTTAATAACGGTATAGAAAACATGAGGGTTGAGCCGGATACTCGTTTCATACGAGTATCCGGTACGGATAACGCATATTTGACTAGTACGAGTACGATACAAATAAAACCCGTTAATACTCGTGATCGGACTGAAGGAAAATCATCCTGACTGTTTTCACGCTCTGTGATTGGCCAGTCACACATACTTCCCGCCCCTCCCTACAGAGTACAGTTTGAGCAGAGTTTCCCTGTCCCACACTCTGGTACACGTAGACATTTACTGATCTCTCTGTTGGTGGCTTCATTGTAGCTCACGTCTTTCTTCTTAGGTTTTCTTCAGTTTACCTCTATTTCGGTGTATGGTTACCTGGTGAACTTTCTTGTTGTTTTTTTGTTGCACATATGCGTGCATTTAACCCACTCCTCCACTCCACTCCTCCACTCGCCTCCACTTGTCTTTTTTACCTGTTTGTTCAATACTCTGTTCAAATGAATAATTACTATACTTCAATAAATATTTTAACTGAGACATGTACACACACACACACACACACACACACACACACACACACACACACACACACACACACACACACACACACACACACACACACACAGACACTCACGCAATCAACATTTAACTTTGTGAAAAAAAAGGCAAGAACATTAGGTGCTAAAAATAAATAATTAAAAAAAAAACCCAGTTTGGTGTCCCTAGAAAACCTGTTATATAACATGTAGGGATGAACGAGTACACCATTATCTGTATCTGTTCAACCAACTAGATTATCTGTATGCGTATCTGTACTTCGAATGGGCAGGGCTTAAACCAGAAGTGGGTGTGGTTGACCGGAAATGGGTGGGGCTTAAATTGCTACATTATTTTAAGTCTAAAATTGATATGGATTGATCACAAATTGCTATATTTATTGTTTATTTTCAAAAAAATATTTACAGAACAGCCTCGAGATTGAGATTCAAATCAATGTTTTTGATCACAAAAGTAAGAGAACTATTTACAGAACAAGTTTTTTTATGGAACTCAGTCAGAACATGAATATTCTTAAGTCTATGAATAAGTATTTACAGAAGAGCCTCAGAATTGAGATTCAACGCTTTTGATCACAATAGTAAAGGAACTATATACAGTATCTTCTTTTCCTTTCGGCTTTTCCCTTCAGGGGTCACCACAGCGAATCAATTTCCTCCATCTAGCCCTGTCCTTTGAATCCTCTTCTCTCACACCAACTACCTTCATGTCTTCCCTCATTACATCCATAAACCTCCTCTTTGGTCTTCCTCTAGGCCTCCTGCCTGGCAGTTCAAAACTCAGCATCCTTCTACCAATATATTCACTATCTCTCCTCTGGACATGTCCAAACCATCTCAGTCTGGCCTCTCTGACTTTATCTCCAAAACCTCTAACATGTGATGTCCCTCTGGTGTACTCATTCCTGATCCTATCCTTCCTGGTCACTCCCAGAGAGAACCTCAGCATCTTCATCTCTGCTACCTCCAGCTCTGCCTCCTGTCTTTTCTTCAGTGACACTGTCTCTAGACCAAACAACATCGCTGGTCTCACTACAGTTTTGTACACCTTTCCTTTCATTTTAGCTGAAACTCTTCTATCACACATCACACCTGACGCTTTCCTCCACCCGTTCCATCCTGCCTGGACACGCTTCTTCATCTCTTTTCCACACTCTCCATTGCTCTGGACTGTTGACCTTAAGTACTTAAAATCCTCCACCTTCTTGACCTCTTCTACCTGTAACCTCACTCTTCCACTTGGGTCCCTCTCATTCACACACATGTATTCTGTCTTACTGCGGCTAACCTTCATTCCTCTCCTTTCCAGGACAAACCTCCACCTCTCTAGCTTCTCCTCCACCTGTTCCCTGCTCTCACTACAGATCACAATGTCATCTGCAAACATCATAGTCCATGGAGATTCCTGTCTAACCTCGTCTGTCAGCCTGTCCATCACCATAGCGAACAAGAAGGGTCTCAGAGCTGATCCCTGATGTAGTCTCACCTCCACCTTGAACTCCTCTGTCACACCTACAGCACACCTCACCACTGTCTTACAGTCCTCATACATGTCCTGCACCGCTCTAACATACTTCTCTGCCACTCCAGACTTCCTCATACAATACCACAGTTCCTCTCTGGGAACCCTGTCATAAGCTTTCTCCAGACCTACAAAAACACAATGCAGCTCTCTCTGGCCTTCTCTGTACTTCTCTATCAACATCCTCAAAGCAAATACTGCATCTGTAGTACTCTTTTTTGGCATGAAACCATACTGCTGCTCACAAATGTTCACTTCTGCCCTTAGTCTAGCTTCCACTACTCTCTCCCATAACTTCATTGTATGGCTCATCAGCTTTATTCCTCTGTAGTTGCCACAGCTCTGCACATCTCCCTTGTTCTTAAAATGGGCACCAGCACACTTCTCCTCCATTCCTCAGGCATCTTCTCACTATCTAAGATCCTGTTGAACAACCCAGTCAGAAACTGGGTTACTGCCACCTCTCCTAGACACTTCCATACCTCTACAGGTATATCATCAGGACCGACTGCCTTTCCACTCTTCATCCTCTTCAATGCCCTCCTCACTTCACTCTGACTAATCTTTGTTACATCCTGGTCCACAACAGTCACCTCTTCTAGTCTTTGTTCTCTCTCATTTTCCACGTTCATCAACTCTTCAAAGTACTCTTTCCATCTTCCCATCACACTACTGGCACCTGTCAATAGACTTCCACCCCTATCCTTAATCACCCTAACCTGCTGCACGTCGTTCCCATCTCTGTCTCTCTGTCTTGCCAACCGGTATTGATCAGTCTCTCCCTCCTTACTGTCCAACCTAGCATACAAGTCATCATAAGCTTCTTGTTTGGCCTTTGCTACCTCTACCTTCACCTTACGCTGCATCTCCCTGTACTCCTGTCTACTCTCCTCAGTCCTCTCAGTGTCCCACTTCCTCTTGGCTAATCTCTTTCTCTGTATACACTCCTGTACCTCCTCATTCCACCATCAAGTCTCCTTATCTACTTTCCTTCCAGATGACACACCAAGTACTCTCCTACCTGTCTCCCTGATTACATTAGCTGTAGTTGTCCAGTCATCTGGAAGCACCTCCTGAC
Organism: Antennarius striatus; assembly: GCF_040054535.1. NCBI lineage: Eukaryota > Metazoa > Chordata > Actinopteri > Lophiiformes > Antennariidae > Antennarius > Antennarius striatus. Next base: position 13,546,978 of record NC_090783.1, on the reverse strand, counting down.
CACCCAGAGCCTGTCTTAACTCCTTCCTAAAAGTCTTGCAACACTCTTCCTTTTTCAGCTTCCACCATTTCGTCTTCTGCTCTGCCTTTGCCCTCTTGATCTTCCTTACCACCAGAGTCATCCTACACACCACCATCCTATGCTGTTTGGCTACACTCTCACCTACCACTACTTTGCAGTCACTGATCTCTTTCAGGTTACACCGTCTACACAAGATTTAGTCTACCTGTGTGCTCCTGTCGCCACTCTTATAGGTCACTCTATGTTCCTGCCTCTTCTGGAAGAAAGTATTCACTACAGCCATTTCCATCCTTTTTGCAAAGTCAACTACCATCTGTCCTTCTGCGTTCCTCTCCTGGATACCAAACCTGCCCATCACAACCTCATCACCTCTGTTTCCTGCACCAACATGTCCATTGAAGTCTGCTCCAATGACAACTCTCTCACTTCTAGGTATGCTCTGCATCACTGCATCAAAGTCCGACCAGAATTTCTCCTTCTCCTCCAGCTCACATCCTACCTGTGGAGCATATCCACTAACGACATTGAACATCACACCTTCTATTTCTAGCTTCTGACTCACTACTCTATCCGACACTCTTTTTACCTCCAGGACATTCCTAACAAACTCCTCTTTCAAGATAACTCCTACTCCATTTCTCTTCCCATCTATACCATGATAGAACAACTTGAACCCTTCTGCTAAACTTCTAGCCTTGCTACCTTTCCACCTGGTCTCCTGTACACACAGTATGTCTACCTTCCTCCTCTGCATCACGTCAACCAACTCTCTACCTTTTCCTGTCATAGTTCCAACATTCAAGGTCCCTACTCTTAGTCCTATACTCTTGGTGTTCCTCTTCTCTTTCTTCGAGCGAACGCACTTTCCTCCTCTCCTTCTTCGACCAACAGTAATCCAATTTCCACCGGCGCCCTGTAGGTCAACAGCGCCGATGGCGGTCGTTGTTAACCCGGGCGTCGACCGATCCGGTATGGAAGTCATAGGTTTGATTCGCATCTTTGATTTGGCAAACGTTTTACGCCAGATGCCCTTCCTGACGCAACTCTCTGTATTTATCCGGGCTTGAGACCGGCACAATAAGACACTGGCTTGTGTCCTCTTGCGGCTACATTATTTAATTTAATTGTATACTGTTTATATTTTAATTTAATTGTATACTGTTTATATTTTAATACTTTACTGTTTATATTTTAATTTAATACTTTTTGTGTTTTATTATAGTTTAGTATAAACTTTTTAATTATAGTTTAGTATGAACTATAACTGTTAATGCTGCATGTATATGTTAGTGTAGTGTATGTCTTGTGGTATGTCCTGTGATGTCAGTGTTTTGTTTTTTTTTTCTCCTGGTGTTCATCCAGTATTAATTCGTTATGTAATGCCTGAGCAGTGGATATGTACTATCTATCTATCTATCTATCTATCTATCTATCTATCTATCTATCTATCTATCTATCTATCTATCTATCTATCTATCTATCTATCTATCTATCTATCTATCTATCTATCTATCTATATGGAGTGCCTTCTGATTTAATAGCTTTTGAGTTTTCCAGAGTATGGATACACTTCTGGATAACTTTTTTTGCAGTTGTCTTACATGAGGTTTCCAATTTAGCATCTCATCAATGATCGCTCCTGGCATTTGGAATTCAGCAACCCGCTCAATATTTACTTCATTCATCTGATATTAATTTTGTGTTTGCAGCTTTTCTTCCCAAATAACATATATTTAGTTTTTGTTAGGTTCAAGGATAATTTGTTTGTATCAAAGCATAATTGCAGCTTGGCTAATTCCTCATTTACTGTCTGGGCTAATTTATTTATGTCAAATGTGCATCAAAGACGCAAGGACACATGCTAACAAGAACACTGGTTAGTGGTACATTGCTTACTATCTTAAGCATCTCAATCCAAATCAAATAACCTCTCTGTGACCAGGCAGTGGCACCAACGCCTTCAAGTAATTATCTCACGATCCATCATTTAGTAAGAATGCCAGATCATTCTGTGCAAATGATAGTAATACAACAGTAATACATCTGACCCAAAAGTCACATTTTTAAGTGACAAACACTAATATTTTAGTCCCAGCAGGCAAAACTTTGAAGCAGTCACTCATTAAGCCTTTGAGGTGATATAAAACCACCTTGTCACACAGCTGAAATTGTCAACAGCACCAACTCACTAAGGATAGAAAGCCAGCTTGATGAACAACGTACGTAGACACTTAACTGTAAGTAAAACCGAGTGATTAAACAGTTTGTGCTCTAACTATTGCAAGCACAGCTTATTAAATGAACAACTGGCAAGACTTTACATAGAACTATTTTACCCCAGCTGGACGTTGAAAAGGATGGATTTCTACGTGGGTGGAACACATTTCTGAGAAAGCTGAATGCTGCTGTGTGTTGTCTTTGTGAGATATGCTAATTTCTTGAACCAATGAATGAAGTTACTGTGTAGTTACATTCCTGTTTAAGTAGATGGGAAAATCTGCAATTTTTATTCTCTTTACTGAGAATAACAATGCCTTTTTGTAGTAATACAAGACATCATTGTTTTGTTCCTATTGAATTTAATTTGGTGAACAGACAGAATTTGGCAGTTACAGTCACAGTCTTACAGTTTGTGGTCTTTTGTTTATTTTAGGTTTATTTAAGGTTTGTCTTCTGTGCAAAAAACAGTATTACATCTGCCTGAAGGGACAACGTGGGCCTAACCTCCGGTGGACTCACCACCCACCGAGGAAACCGTAGGGGTGGGGTGCAGTGTGGATTGGGTGGCAGTCGTCAGCATGTGACCTTGATGGGGGAAAAGGAGCCAGAGCTTACAAGGGAGGTTGAGAGATACTGACTTGATATAGTCAGGCTCACCCCCACCCACAGCTTGGGCTCTGGGACCCAAATCTTTGAGAGGGGCTGGACTCTCCACTTCTCTGGCGTTGCCCAAGGTGAGAGGCAACAGGCTGGTGTGGGATTGCTTGTAGCCCCACAGTAGAAAGAGCCATGCACAGCTGAACAAGATGTGCATTCCACCAGCCCACATTGTGAACGAGGACTGAGGGAGCATTGATGGTCGGCAAACGCCAGGTGAGGCTCACGTCAGAAGAGGACAGGTGAGCCAGAAGTGAGGACTCACACAGACAGTAGTGACAGCCGATCGTGGGAGAATTCAAACTGAAGGATATTACTCGATTAGATAAAATCATAAAACCAGAAACGGTAGTCTGAAGGGAATTAAAGTTGGTTTGTAGCTGCGAGCAGCGGCAGCCAGTTGCGCCAGCATTTTTGGTCATGTTTTGTGTCACCAATGAGAGAACAATGCTCTAAAATGTGAAAGTATCATGTATCATATGAATATCATATCAGGCTCGGTATCATGGTTAAAATTACTAAAATATTATGAGGATGTGGCTTTCAATGAAGGTCCGATTTTTTTTTTTTCAGGCAGCCTTAATATTGTAGTAAGTGGACATGTTCTTTTAGCATGTAAATGTATACAGGTATGTAACAGAACAACAGACTGAGTCCCCAAGTGCCTCTGGAAAGACTTTCATTTATGCTACTTTTCACAGAAGCCAGAAGGCATGCATATTATCTGGCCTCATTTTTGCGTACACAACCATTTTGTGATTTCTAAAGCTTTGAGGGGATACATACAAATAAGACAACTGAGGCCTGCATATTACCTTCTGCAACATCTTCAAAAATCCATGTCTGCTATTGGCAGGACATTGATTCCCTGTGAATTGATAGTGAGTCCAGAAGGGGACAGGAGATGATGCAGAGCGTTGCTGTTGGGGATATCCATGCACATATGGATCCTATATATTGCAGTATCATTAATCCAATACAATGTCTGCTAAAAGCTGCATGTCAAAAGGAGACACAACACTTATCATCTTTAATGTCTCTACTCAGACATGATATGAATCAGACTTGGTACAATTAAAACTACAATTAGAGGCAGAACTCCTTCATTAGAGGTTTTTACAGGCCTCTGTTCAAATTATATATGAGGTTTATATTGTGTTCCAGCTAATGTAAAGTCAATGGGCCCGTTTCACAAAGCAGGTTTAGTGGAAAACCTGGGTAAGTTAACTCTGAAATCAGGGAAAACCAGGGTTTTCGGTTTCACTAAGGGAGATAACTTAACCCATAGTAAGAGCAGTGACTCTGACCGGTTTCATGAAGCGAGGTAAACACAACCTCTGGGTTTGTTACCACAGTAACAGACTCTCTGAAGCTAACCTGGTCAGGAGCAGGTTTTATTCCACAAACCCAGGGTTTCTCCTGACTCCGCCCCCTTTCACCGCTGCTCGCGGGGCTTAATTTCCTGGCTCTGTTGGACGGAGGGTTTGACCGAAGTAAGGTTTTATAAATAACTCACTCTAACTTTAGAGGTATTTTAGAGGCAAACATGGCATGTCCGTTTTACGTGGAGCCCCTTGATGGAGTTTCCGCATTATTCACAGAGATTTAAATATTATTGTATCACGTTCAGATGTCCCGTTTTCCAGACAGTTCTCTTTATGTCCCGATCCATCACACACATCTACGACCTGATCCATCCTCACATCTGTATCAGTGCTGTGTGTAGGTAGTGCTCTGGCCAGTTTTGTATATTTTATTTGCAAACGGTAGTTTTTCTATACAATGTGGAAGATGCTCAGTGTGCCTTGCCTTGAAGCTTTTACCTGTTTTTCTATTTCCCTGGAGATAAACCCGTCAGAATCTTCAAGGAGGAGCTCTACAGGATTGCAGGTGAATGATGTAGAAATCAGATAAATTAATTTGAAATTATATTCTCTTAATGACTTTGTGCTACAACCTCAGAATTGGATTATTCATTCATTCATTCATTTTCCAACCCGCTTAATCCGCTAACGCAGGTCGCGGGGTAGCCAGTGCCTATCCTGGCAGTCTCAGGGCGTGAGGCGGGGGACACTCCGGGCACGACGCCAGTGTACCGCGGAGCCACATACAAACAAACATACATTCACACACACACTCACTCCTATGGTCAATTTGGGACTGGCCAATTAACCTGAAGCGCATGCTTTTGGAGGTGGGAGGAAGCCGGAGAACCCGGAGAGAACCCACGCAGACACGGGGAGAGCATGCGAACTCCGCACAGAGCGGGACTCGAACCCGGGTCCGCCGTGTTGTGAGGCAGCAGCGCTAACCACTGCGCCCCCGTGCCGCCCCAGAATTGGATTATTAAGTTTAATTTCTTTTAGGGTTTCCCAATGTAATTGGCTGCTTAGATGGTACCCACATTCCCATCAAGGAAACTGTAGACTGAACACTGTTTCACATGTTAAAGCATGCATCACAGGTAAACACACATCTGTCCAGATCATGTGTGATGCTGCAGACTACAATTCTGATGTGGAGGTCTGGGTCTGTTCCTGACTCTTGGATGTATGATCAGTCTTACCTGAGCAGCAGACTGTAATGTGGTCAGTAACTCAATATTTGCACAATAATTCACTTGTCTTCATTGTTTAATCCAGTCAAATGAATCCACTATACATTACAGGAGAGAGCCTACGATACTGCAGGATGATTCCTGCTATCCAGGACGGCAAAGCAGTGACACACACCATCTGCCAGAATCATTTCAGAGTCACCATCACCACCATCACAGCGGGCAATAAAAACATACCATACGCATTTCCTTTGGTCATCTTTATTTCTGACAAATACAAAGTTAGTTTTTGTATCGTTACAATACTTAACATTCTAATAGTTAACATGATTCACCTGTGACCATTACACACCTCTAATTTGTGCTCCAGTATTTCTAGATCTGCCCTCCTAATCTGGAGGTCGTAGTAAACCATTTCTATTTTCTGTATTTTTTTAGAAAGTGAATTCTATAAACTTCTTCAGCAGATAGATGGGAATACATGATGCAGACATACTTACAAAACATAGTTGCATTTGAATTCCACAGAATGAACCGCTGGTGGCCACTGAGCGTCTATTTAACTATGATAATCTGTGGCGTTGGGACCCTTCTACTACTGTCCATCCATGCATGCTCTGTTAAAAAAGGATGATAATTTGTTAATACTTCAGTAGATGATAAATGTCACTCAGTATTCCACCACAATGTGAAGGGAACAATCAGTAACATAAAATATTAGACCACCTTTGTTTTCGTAAATTTATTTTTCTTTTTATCAATTAGTAATTCCTGTGTGTATCATGTGACTAAAACAGACATAAAAACTTGGAGTACCTTAAAGCTGTTATAAGCAGTACAATGCCACAGCCACTGATGTAAGAAGAAAAGCAGTTTTGGCTATTACTGTATCAGGGAAACCCTGCAAACGAGCTAGATGTCAGCTCTTGATTTCAGTTCTTATATATGTATATGCAATGGTATGAATATTCTTCTTAACTGTTTTTGTAACGTGCATAAGCCGATTTACTGTTTTATTTACACAACAATAAAACTTTTAAATATATTTCCTTATTGAACAGAACTTGATATAGATGAGAGAGTGCGTGACAAAAGCATTATGTTGGCGATAAAACAACTGGAAAGTCAAACGTCTACTCAACATTTACTGTACAATATCAAACATATAGAGGATGAGGAGGATCCCTGAGATGATACATAAGTTTGACCTGTGTGAACAATATTTTTATACTTCACTCTCAGCTGCTGACGTGCGCTTCTCCCCCCACTAGATCGCACCTAAATAAAATAAAACTATTATTGAAGCCGTTTACCTTCGTATTGTTACAGTTAGTGCAACAGACTACGTTTGAATTTACTTGAGCGGCAATTCACTTCCACGCCATCTCTCTCTTCTGTACAGCTGCAACGCTGTTCTCTTACTTCTGAAAATGTCCTCAAAGTCTTCATATGCATAAATTAAAATCTGTACTCCGACTGCCGTAAAGCATTGTGGTGCGCGTCTCGTCCGTCGTCATGGTGAATCGTTGAATCGGGGCTCCATGGATGATGTTTTTTTTTTCGAGTTGTCGCACCTGTTAAACTGCGGGTCAACTTACTCTGGGTTACAAAACTATCCCTGAAATGCATTTGTGAAACCGAAATCCCTGGTTTTCCAAGTTCAGGGAAAATCAACACAGAACCACAGGTTTACCTCAGGGTAGGTTAACCCTGCCTCCGCGCAACGGGCCCAATGAGGTGACAGAATGTTTGGACAGGCAGCCCAATCCCTAGCTTTCTCGTAAATTCCTAAAGACACCAAAGGCAAAGCTTGAGTGGCAATACTGGAATGACAATCATCAGCTTGACACAAGTACAAAAACAAACCTAATCTATGATTAGAGTCTGGTGTTTCTCAATGGACACGCCACGCTGTATTCACAACGGCACAAAAAAAAAAAAAGGTCATTGGTATTATAAAGTTATCATCAATATTTGGCCGTGCTAAGTCTTTACCAATTGTTGAATGTCCTTTTGCAATATTCTTTCCCATACATGTGTACAGACTGAGTACCTGGAGCTCCATAGGCATCAATGAACCTAGAATCAGGACCAAGGAGAGTTTGGATGTGTGGTCTGGATGTTGGACAATACATAAAATAAGTAAATGACAGCATAAATCAATTCATAAATACATACATACTGTACACACACATACATGCAGTAACCCCATGAATGAGATGAAGAAAAAAAGTCCATTTACCCTCAGGAAATAGATACAGGTTTCACATTAGAGGGAGAATGAATGTGGATGAATGAGCATTGAGATTAGTCAGTCATCTTCAGATTACCACCGCTATATCCGCCGCAGCGGGTCACGGGGAGCCGGAGCCTATCTCGGCGGCATAGGGTGTGAGGCGGGGGACACTCCGGGCATGACGCCAGTGCACCACGGAGCCACACACAAAGACACAACCATGCACACACACACTCATTCCTACGGGCAATTTGGAAAGGCCATTCAACTTGAAGCACATGCTTTTGGAGGTGGGAGGAAGCCCACGCAGACACCGCACAGACACGCACAGAGCGGGACTCGAACCCGGGTCCGCCGTGTTGTGAGGCGGCAGCACTAACCACTGCGCCACTGTGCTGCCATGAGATTTAATCTCATGGCAAATGGGTCATTATCAGTAATTGACTCTTAATTGACTCTTAAAACATATGCACCATGTAGGAACAAAATAGTAAGCTTATGAATGACATGCTAATTCAATAGTCTTTCACTCTTGCAGCGTCATGTAGCCAAAATATGTATTCCACATATGCTTTTCTTATATTATTTCATAGCAGAATCTTCTGATAGGAAGGAAATGACCAACTGTTGTAGTTCATGTATCCCTATGAGCTGTTAAACGTACAGTACATTAAATATATCATAGTAACCTGTGATTATTAAATACACAAACAATACTCCCGATTAAGACCAGTGACATTACCAAAACATCTGAGATGCAGGCTGCTTGTTGTAATAAAATTGTACATTATAAAATAAAATCTCAGGTTCCCAATTTCCCTGAACAAATCCCCAAATGGATAAAAAAAGCTTTATTTAATCTAATTTTAATTTAGTGTAAACTAGTCTAATCTAATCATTATTTGATAGCATTTAAATGGTCACACTTCCTTCCAAACTGCATATTTCACTTCAAAAGAGTGGCTTGCTGTCAGCTGGCCTGATTAGTGTGCAACAAAATGAACACCACTAAATCATCCTGGGGGGACTTGTCAGTTATTAAAAGCATGGGATATGCTGTGTTAAAATCTTATTTTTCTGTGTGGGTTATTGATTTCATTTTTGCTATTTAATAAATTACAGAGGCTCCTGTCCACTGCACTTCATTAGAGACATACAGTATTAATATGTTCAAATTACTGGAAACCCCAGCTGAGATATAATGGACTGAGCAAAAAGACGTTCATCATAAAAAAAAAAAAATCTATTTGCTCAGTTGATGCATCAAGGGGAAACGACCAGGGCCAGCTGCTCAGAAAATGTGGCTATGGGAATAAAAGTGAGCAAAATGATCATAGGCTATAACTGCTTTCATTAAAATCGAACATATGGTGAAAAAAAAACCAAATACAGTGAACGACAGCCCAAAATCATCCTGCATCTCTCAGTCTGGACGTGAGCTCCTCCTCTGTGTGTGCGGGGCTTCATATGATCAAACCCATCAACTTGGACCAGTTACACAGAACCTCACTTTATAACCTGCATTTTGACAACCCGCAACGCGCAGTACCTCCTCTTCCACAACTGACAGGGCATTCAGTTCTCGATAATTCATAGAGAAGACGTCTTTCATCCCCGACATTCTGCTTCTTCCATCAGCGATGAAGGGGAAAGTCATATTCTCTCCAAAGCGGCCGAGGGGACTTTTGTGTCTCATTCTGACTATTCTTTGTTTTGTTCGCGCAGCTAAAACCGAGATAACCTGCAGGTCATGCCGACCAGGAAACAAGTGGCATCCAAAGGAATTACTGCTGAAATTTGAAACAAGAAAATACGCAACGCGGGTAAGGGGAGAAGTTTCTGGATATGGAGAAGGGGCAGGGAAAGCCGCAATTCGCGAAAGTCGTTGCACGGATGAATCCGCTGACTGCGTTTCGGAAGGGGTACACCCGGAGAAAAGGTTGAAACGGATTTCAGACGATGTGCATGAAAAACGCAAAAACGGCAGCAAGTTTTCAAAGACGAAATTTTCTACTGTGAAATTGAGTGCAGGCTTTACCTTTGCCACCAAGTACGAGACGCGCGTCAGAAGAAACAGTAATGATGAGGTCCAATACCACAGATTATCCCAGAGCCGAAAGCAGGCAGCGGGCATGAGACACACTGCACGCGGTGTGACTCGATCTGAACTACGCTGGAGCGGAGATGAGCCGAGAGACGCCACTTCAAGGCAGGAAGAGCCAAAACTTAACAGTTCGACGTTCGCCTTAACCGGGGATTCATCTCACAACCAGGCAATGGTGCACTGGTCCGGCCAGAACAGCAGCGTAAGTCGTTTATTATGTCTGCTATTACGCATTTTCGATTTAATAGGTGCTATGTTGGAAATAAACTGCGTACACACACACCCACACACACACACACACACACACACACACACACACACACACACACACACACACAGAGCGAGAGATTTGAGATTTTAAAATCATGTTTATTCATAAAAGTCAAATTACAAAACACTCACTTTGACACGAAATCCAAGAGATTCACATAAAGAGGATTTTCAATTATACTGTGCGTTTTCTAAACAAAGAAACATCTAACCCTTTAATATTTATCTATCTAATCCCCCCCCCCCAGAAAAAAAAAAAAACAACAGTTATCCTTTCTCCACAATAATGTCTTCTACAACCATGTCTTTTACTTTTTTCCTTAGTTGTTTTCAATCTATAAAACTCTTGGTCTGTAAAAACTGGTTCACCACTTCTTGTTTTACTTTATAAAAGCTGACGCTATCCAGAAACACATTGAGGTCAGCAAAAATGTTTTTCTACTTTTGCCCTTGAACCTTTTGTGTCATGCAGGAATTTTTTTAAAATCTTTTGCAAATCATGTTTTTCTGTTACGACCTCTTTCAGACTGGTCATTTTCGTTGTCAGAGATGCTAGTATCAGGAGGTGTCTCAGGTGTTTCTTTAGCAATTTTCTTCGCTTTGCTCTTTCTTGTGTTAGCCTTTTTCGTTTTAAGAGGAATCTGCAATAATTCTCGTCTATCACAATATCATCATCCACCTCGTCCTTCTCCAGCAGACTCTACCTGGTGGCTGTCTCTCTGGCCCCTTCAGTCTTCAACAAATCACTCTGTCCATAATTTGTGCTGTTTTCCGTGTCCTGCATGCTATTTTGTGGCTCCGAGTTGGCGGCGGGCGACTGTCTAACCATCCTGGCAGCTGTTTCTCCGGCCCCCACAGCCTCCGTGTTATTCTGTGGCTCCGGGTTGATGGCCGGCGACTGTTTAACGACTATCACCTGTGACCTCTGGGTTGATGCCCGGTGATTCTGCGAGGAGTGGAATTGGAAACTCACAAAGTGAGAGAGATTTTTGATTTGATTTTTTTTTACCATCAGGTTTATTTTTAAAGTCAAATTATAAAATAATCACATTGATACAAAATCTAAAAGAGATTCACGTAAAGAAGATTTTCAATAGTACTGTTTTCTGAACAAAGAGAGGTATTTTATTTTTAAAATCACATATATTCATGTAGTCAGTATTACGAGATAGTTACGTTAACAAACTAACTCAGTGGTTCTTAACCTTGTTGGAGGTACCAAACCCTTCTTTAGTAAACTTTTTTTTTTTTTTTTTTTTAAGACATAAGTATATGTTTTACTGGTGTATTTAATGAATTGTGCATTAATGTCACCTTTTTCAAAGAACAAAACCAAGACAGTGCATGAACTCACATGAAATGACCTACCTGGAAATCAGTGTGACTTCTGCTGTTGTTGAAAGACCAGTTCAGATATGCGTGGCTTCACCTTGGCAAGTGCTACTTTTGTGTCATTTTCACAGCAAAGTCTGTTTCTTTTGTTTTCCATGCAGCTTAAGGAAGTGTTCCTTTATTTTTGCCAGTGGGAGACTAGAGTTGCTGAACTTGATATTGCAAATCATGCAGAACGCTGACTCCCATCACGTTCCGTTATTGTTACTGTTTCCAGAGGAACCAGGTGCAAGAGTCGACAAACTTTTAATTAGTCCAAAGTCAAAAACAGGCAGGGGTCAAAACCAGAAGATCAGGACAAGGACGGTACAAAGACGGCAGGCAAAAAACATAATCCAACAAACAGGCCAAGGTCATTCACGGGGCATAAAAGACAAAATTGTGGTCAAAACTAGTGATGTGACGCTGGGGTTCGATGTTTCGAAGCGTGTGCCGAACAGGAGAGGGGCGTTCCCGTGAAGCGCTAATCGAGGCTTGCTTCATCAATGGGAGGAACTGTAAATGATAACGTCTGAAGCATCGCCGGCAGCGAGGCTTCGGGCGTGTCTTCCATGTCAACGCCCCCATCACGGGAACGCCCCGCTACGCGGCCGATACCACGTGACTGATTCGGCACGCGCTCCAACACCTATATAAAGCGATCACACTCCATTCAGAATGTGGTTGTAAAGTGGAGAGTTGTGGTTAGATACTGTGGAGACAGTTAGGAATTTAGATAGAGTTAGATATATTCTGGACCAAGGTATAGTGTGGAGAGAGTCAGTTTATGAGATTCAGGAAATGGAACCTGCCACAGTGGAGAAATTGTTGTTTCTAAATAAAAACCAATGATGTCACCAAGCATAATCACTGCTATACCTCAATGTTACAGAAACACAATCATTGTCCCAACTCCAAACACCCTCCCCTCACTGTACATGTTTATTTGGACATGAGGAAAAAGAAAATAATCACTTTCCATAGTGCTGGTGTGTGTGAAATACAAACAAGCAAACCTTGGTTTTTGGAACACCGTAGACATCGAACAAATCTGAATTCGACCAAAAAATTGGAAGTTTTTTGTCTTAGAAGTCAAACAAAATTTGGAATTTGAACACAAAACAAACACATATTTCTCGCCGCCAGGGGTGCAACAAAGTCTAGAGAAAACGTGAGAAAATATGCTTTTTCTTTTAGTTTACTGTATTCGATAATTTTTCACAATCTTTTTCATTCCATTGCCTATGGTAAGAGTTACGGTACCGTAAACTTCGGTCCAAAAGACGACGATAACTTGCATCTTGGGCTAACCAGATTTCTTTCTCATTTTTGCTTCTTTCTTTTACATTTCTTTGATATGTTTCATTACTATACAATTTTATATATAAATGACATAACATGTTGAAAAAAGGAAATTTTCTAGCCTCTTGGAATGGATTAAGACCATTTACATAATTTGAAATGGGAAAATTGTATTTGGGATTTGAACAAATCACTATTCGAACAAACTTCCGGAACAAATTGTGGTCGGGAACCGAGGTTTGACTGTATATATTATATTCTGTGTGTGTGTGTGTGTGTGTGTATATATATATATAAATATATATATATATATATAAATGTCCCTCTCACCCTTGTGGGGTGGTATCTGTGCGTCATCCTCAAGCTCAGGGTCCTCTACTAGAGGCCTGGGAGTCTGAGGGTTCTGCGCAGTATCTTAGCTGTTCCTAGGACTGCGCTCTTCTGGACTGAGGCTTCAGATGTTGTTCCAGGAATCTGCTGGAGCCACTCTTCCAGTTTGGGGGTCACTGCCCCAAGTGCTCCTACTACCACAGGGACCACATTAACCTTGGCCTTCCACATCTGTTCCAGCTGTTCTTTCAACCCTTGGTACTTCTCAATCTTTCCGTGTTCCTTCTTCCTGATGTCGGCGTCAGCTGGAATCGCCACATCTATCACCACTGCTCTCTTCTGCTCTTTGTCCATCACCACTATGTCCGGTTGGTTAGCCAGCAGCTGTTTGTCAGTCTGGAAGCTGAAGTCCCACAGGATCTTAGCGTTGTTGTTCTCTACCACCTTTGGTGGTATGTCCCATTGGGATTTGGGTACTTCTAGTCCATACGGGATACAGATGTTCCTGTACACTATCACAGCTACTTGGTTGTGCCTTTCCATGTATGCTGAGCTGGCGAGCATCTTACACCCTGCTACCACATGCTGGACTGACTCTGGGGCTTCTTTACATAGCCTGCACCTTGGGTTAGATCTAATGTGGTAGATATTGGCCTCTATTGCTGTTGTACTTGGGGCCTGTTCTTGTGCTGCCATGATCAGTGCCTCTGTGCTGTCTGTCAGTCCAGCCTTATTCAGCCATTGGTAGGTCTTCTTGATATCAGCCACTTTCTCTATCTGATGGTGGTACATGCTGTGTAGGGGCTTGTCCCTCCATGTTGTCTCCTCCTCCTCCTCTTCCTCCTCAGGTTTCTGCTGTCTAAGACATTCACTGAGCAATTCATCTGTTGGGGCCATCTTCCTGATGTACTCTTGGATTTTTGATGTCTCATTCTGGACAGTGGTCCTGATGCTCACTAGTCCTCGGCCTCCCTCTTTCCGCTTAGTGTACAGCCTCAGGATGCTGGACTTGGGGTGAAACCCTCCATGCATGGTGAGGAGCTTTCTCGTCTTGATGTCTGTGGCTTCTATCTCCTCCTTTGGCCAGCTTATGATCCCAACTCGGTATCTGATGACCGGCAGTGCATACATGTTGATGGCTCGGACCTTGTTCTTACCATTCAGCTGACTTCTCAGGACTTGCCTTACTCTCTGGAGGTATTTGGCTGTGGATGACTTCCTTGCGGCCTCCTCATGATTGCCATTAGCCTGTGGGATTCCAAGGTATTTGTAGCTGTCCTTGATGTCTTCTATCCTGCCCCCTGGTAGGTCAACCCCTTCAGTTCTGATCATCTTGCCTCGTCTTGATACCATCCGGCAACATTTGTCTAATCCGAATGACATCCCTATGTCGTCGCTGTAGATCCTGGTGGTGAGGATCAGTGAGTCAATTTCTCGCTCATTCCTGGCATACAGCTTGATGTCATCCATGTAGAGGAGATGGCTGATTGTTGTCCCACTTCGGAATCGGTATCCTTAGCCGCTCTTTGTGATGATTTGACTGAGGGGGTTCAGGCCTATGCAGAACAGCAGTGGTGATAGTGCATCCCCTTGGTATATGCCACACTTGATTGTATCTTGGGCAATTGGCTTGGAGTTAGTCTCCAGGGTTATCTTCCACTTCCCCATTGAGTTCATGATGAAGGCTCTTAGTGTCCTGTTGATCTTGTACAGTTCCAGACATTCCAGTATCCACGTGTGTGGCATTGAGTCATAGGCTTTCTGGTAGTCGATCCAGGCGTTGCACAAGTTGGTCTGCCTATTCTTACAGTCTCTGTGTACTGCTCTGTCCACCAGTAGCTGGTGCTTGGCTCCCCTGGTGTTACTACGAACTCCTTTCTGTGCCCCGCTCATATATTGATCCATGTGCCTACTCATCTTAGCCGCCACGATGCCTGACATGAGCTTCCATGTTGTATTGAGACAGCTTATTGGCCGGTAGTTGGATGGGGTAGATCCCTTCTGTGGGTCTTTCATGATCAGGACTGTCCTGCCTTCAGTCAACCATTCTAGGTGTGTCCCAACCCCTAGCAGCTGGTTCATCTGTGCTGCTAGACGCTCATGGAGTGCTGTCAGCTTCTTTAGCCAGTATGTATGGATCATATCTGGGCCCGGTGCTGACAAACTCTTCATCTTTGACACTCTTTCTTGGATGTCTGCCATTGAGATAGTTACTGGTTCTTGTTCTGGGAGGCAGCTGTGGTCAGTCCTCAGGTCCACTAGCCACTGGGCATCGGTGTTGTTTGACGCTTCTCTTTCCCATATGCCCTTCCAGTATTTCTCCACCTCAGCTCTTGGTGGGTCTGGCCAGATGCTATTTCCCTGCCACTGAAATTACACCTTTGCTGGTTGAGTGGAGAAGGTCTTTTTCATTCTCCTCCTAGTCTCTGTTTGGCAGTTTCGAGTGCTCCAGCTATGGAGAGCTTGCTGTATTTCCTGGGTACCCCTTTATTCACCATGTTCCCCTTCTATACCTCGGCTAGCTGGCTGACTTATCTCCGTGTCGCCTTTATCTTGGCCTCTAACCGTCTCTTCCATGGAAGGTATTGTTTGTTATGCCCTGTGTTGATCTTATATCCCAGCATCTCGAGGATTACTGTTGCTGTACTGTGGATCAGCTTGTCGGTCTCAGTTATGTTCCCTGTGGGGATGGTTCTTATTGCAGCATTCACATCTTCTAGCAGATCTTCTGAAGGTACTTGACAACTTAGCTTTGGTATTTGTCGGAGGCTCCAGGTTTCCATTTGGGTCACGATCTTCCTTCTCAGGTCAGCAGCTCTTGTATCGAGGCTGTCTATGTCTCTTGGGGCTTGGTACCCAATCTCAGGTTGTGGGGGGGTGATATCCCCCCGCTGACCTGGCGTCCTGGCTCCCCCTTGCCGTAGCATTGTTGTAGTATTTCATCGATCTCTAGCTGTGATAGCAGTTTTTGATTACGGATGTTGGAGCACTGGGCTAACAGCTGTTTCTTTGTTAGCCTTGATTGTGGGTTTCGAAGCATCCATTGGTCCCACATCCCCTCTCTCTGGGATTACTTGTGTAGTAGCATTCCAACAACTCCGTATTCTCCGCCCTTGTCCATGTGTGTCTTGTTCCAGTAGCCCATTTCTCATCAGATTGCCCTGGTTCCCTAGCATCTGACTCGGACCTTGTTGACCCGGGCGACGTCCGAGCCGGTATGACTCTGTCATTGTGTCCACTCATGTTTGAGGTAGGCTGGTATAGCATTAAGGGTCTTGCCTAAGGACCCTCACTGGATAGTGTCCGCCAAGCTAGAAGTCAGCTATATTCCTGCGAGGGCAGAATAACAAGCATCACTGAAACACGACAGAACTATCTGGTATTATATCCGGTTTGTTCCGGCGCACCGATACATGCCCCGGACACGGTGGGCATTCCCATGTGAAACACTGCTCCAGAGCCTGCTTCAAAAGTGGAAAAAACACGTGACTGATGACGTTTGGCACATAAGTGCACCGAAACACTACGCCCCATTCAGTAAGTGACACACTAGCGTCCCATTGACCAGGTGACACACTGGCGCTCCATTCACCAACACCAGCTGGTCCCAGATGTGTTTGAACGGATGAAACAGCGCGGTGCGCTTCCAATTGTGTCAATATCCCTTGGATTGACCACATTAGTGTTCTAATTGCTGACAGACAGTTTGTGTCGTAATTACTTTACAATGGATCCAACCAGAAAGATATCCCAAGTCTGGGCACATTTTGAACTGGTGCTGCTGAACTAAGCAAATTTTAACTTCTGAGAAACTTATTTTCAGGCTCTGTTGCTCACACAGTAGAAAATAATTAGCATAATAATAATCAGCAGGTGAAGTGTCTGCTTTGTTCCCAGCATCTGACGTACAGTAACAACACGTCATCAATGATGAGGCGTTACCGATCCAGACATGAGAATGAAGGTAGCGGTGCTGCTGTGATGATGTCTCGGAATCACGACTTTTATCTCGCAACATAGACCTTGTTTTTTTCCAGTGACACTAATCATGCTATGCAAGTCACGCACATGAACACATATGTATATGTTAATATTAAATATACATGCGTGGACATGTAATCTATATCTCGTATTGCTTTATTAAACCCTGCAAGGACCAATGATCATAAAACAATTTCCTATAAGATACTGTATGGCTACAATATAGCAAGCAAGGATTAACTCATTGAATTAGATTATATTTGGGTTTTATTTAGAAAATATATGCAATACAGAAAACATCAAATCAGTTTTCTGGGCTCATCAAGAGTTGTGTGGTTGCAGTATAGGTTGCAGTACAGTCACCCTGCCAAAGAGGGTGTCCACATTCTCACTGAATGGGATGCTGAGTAATGGAACAGTTTTCGGCACAATTGTCGCAAACAGTTCGAAGTCCCATGGGGCGCCATTCAGGCATCACTACCTGGCACACTCTTAGGGAAAAGCCAGGCCTTTTGAGATGAGGCTGATGAGCAGAGTGAGAACTGGTGAGTCTCGTCAGCTGCTAGGAGCCAGCCATACCCTCTTCCACAGCTTGACCTGTCAGGAAAAAAAATGATTCTAACACAAAAACAGACCTGCTAAGGATACAAAAAACAAACAAACCCATAACCATGACAAATAATAATAACAACATATAATAACAATAATAACATGGATAAAAGCTGTGCCTATGGAGTCCTGCATTTTGGGTCCTGATCCCGCCAAAACTGGACCCAGTGGACACCGACCCTCTTGCTGCCCTGACCAGCTGCAAATCCTGGAATCCGGAACAGGCTGCCGAGTGGAGACAGTAAGGGAGAGATACCTGGGCATGGATGGCAGCTTATGCTGGAATCCTAGCTCCACCTGCTTTTCTTGTCCCCAAGCTTTTTCCAGTGCAAGCTCCTATCCCCGCACCCCGACCTCAACCTGTTCCGGTCCTGGTGCCAGGACGCCAGCTTGCTCCCGTGCCCGCAGCTCGAACCCAGCTTGCCCCCGTCCCCACGGGCGGACGCCAGCTTGTTCCGGTCCCCACGGCCGGACACCAGCTTGTTCCGGTCCCCACACCGAGACGCCAGCTGGCTCCCGTCCCTATGCCCGGTTCCGTTCCTACACCCCAGTCTGCTCCTGTTCCTACTCCCCAGTCTGCTCCTGTTCCTGCTCCCCAGTATGCTCCTGTTCCTGCACCCCAGTATGCTCCTGTTCCTGCACCCCAGTATGCTCCTGTTCCTGCACCCCAGTATGCTCCTGTTCCTGCACCCCAGTATGCTCCTGTTCCTGCACCCCAGCTCGAGTCTGCTCCTGTTCCTGCACCCCAGCTCGAGTCTGCTCCTGTTCCTGCACCCCAGCTCGAGTCTGCTCCTGTTCCTGCACCCCAGCCAGAGTCTGCTCCTGTTCCTGCACCCTCCTTGGGACCATTTTTGGGACGTTGGGGGCCGTCCCTTGGGCAGGGGGAGGGGGGGGGGTACTGTCAGATGGTTCAGAGTGGCTGTGCTGGTGCTTGGTAAGGGGAGAGGCCAAACTCGTGGGTGGAGCTCCCACCTATTGGTCCTTTCCACACCTGCTGTTGATCACCACGCCCATTGCTGTTCTTCTCACCTGATCTCAATTGGTTTACTTGTCATGAGGCTTCTTACGCCAGGGTTGTGTCCGAGCCCTTTGGGGGTTCGTTTCTGAAGGTTGGTTCTGATGTCCTGTAGTTCTGTTTTTGTTCCAGCCTTGTTTCTGCCTGCATTTCAATTTGCACTCTTGCCTGTGTTCGGAGTTTACTTTTTTTTAAAAATTAAATATGGATAAAAGCTGTGCCTATGGAGTCCTGCATTTGGGTCCTGATCCTACCATATGTGACAATATCTATGCCATCTAATGTATGCCATCTAATGTAGACACGGACAGGACTTACGGGAAACTGGCAGGCAGGCAGAGGTACAAGTCCGAGAGGCAGAGTTCGTGGTCGGGGACAAAGCAGAGTTCTAATACGGGTCCAGGCAGGCAGGTCGGGGTCCAAAAGCAATCCGGGGTCAAGGTAGCAGTCAGGATGAACTGGCGACAAACAAGGCATCAACACAGAGGATCTGACACTGGGTCCGTGTTCAAGCTGGGTCTTTATAGTCTGTGATTAGGGGTAAAACGGTGGCAGGTGCATCTGATGATTGGACGCAGGTGTGGGATCTGTGCCGCAGGAAACCCACCGCAAGGCTGGGGGCGGACCCCGAGCCGGTTCGTGACAGTTTTGAGATCAAGTGTTTCAAAAAAATAGCAATACCTTTTGATAACATTGGAGAAAAGTCAGTGTTTACAATTTGGAGTAAAAGCAATAGTTAATACGAGTGTTGGTCATTTGGATTGATTAAGTTACCAAAAATTTATGGAAAATTGCGAAGTAAATTTCAGGATTGAATGGCATTCAACCCCAAATAATTTAGTTCCTGTACTATCTTCATGTCACTTCACAAGTGGTTTGTTAGCTTGTTCCATAACGCCATAGTTTTCTTTTTATTCTTGTGTGCATTTCCTCCAGTCTTGTGTACCTGTCCATCAAATGATGTAAAAGCAGTTTCATCTCATATTGTGCCACCCCTTCCAATATATTGTGTATAATGTCAACAGAGAAATTATCACAAGTATTGAAGTACTCTAAGGAATTTAGAATGCAAGACCGTTTAACACCCATCACGTAGGAAAGCCTGGGATTTGTCTCTATTTGTCGGCAGTTTTTTCATGAACTGCTTGAGATTCCAAAACAATTTTCGGTGAGTCTTCATCAAATTCTGTCTGGTCCTCTCTCTCAGCAAGACAAAAGCAGCAACAATATCTGACACTCAACAAAACCAAAAAAATAATGAAGACTAAGATTGTCACCTGTAACTTGGACAATAGTTCCTACACTGGCTGATCATACAGGGGAACCTTAATGCAATCTCTTTCTAGTATTTTACTATCCTGCGCAATCTGATCTAGTATTTTGCATTCAGTTTAGATGTCCTGGACATGAAATAAAGCAACCAAGTGAATGTTGCTTAAACTTGAGTTGTTATTGTCAGGTTCAGACAATCTAGAACATCTAAAACACACTCACGAAAAGGAGAATACAACAGTTGTATTTTTGCTCGCGAGGAGAACGAACAGAGATATGCTCAGTTACAGATCTCCAACCTGCTCTCAAGCATGGCTCTGCCGAATCTTTTTATTTTCTTGGTGCGTTCCCTGTTTACATTATTTTTCTAAAGAATGGGGGATAGAAAACAGCAGTTATCCTCTCCTTTGAAAGCAAGAAGCAGACACATTCCTACATCCTTCAGCAGTTCAGAGGTCACATCTTACTCAAGTAACCTACTACTATAACTCTGATACTCTCATCGTTAAAGGGACAGTAAACTTAATTTTAATTGAGATATACGTATGTTATTCATTATTATGGAAAAATAGAAGAAAAAATAAATGTTATATGTGTAGCATCATCCCTTTGGTAAGAAAACCTTAACATCTGTGCCGCAGCAGCTTCCGCATCCAGTGGTAACGTGGGCATCATACGTCATTGGCTACAAACTTAGCTTGGCAGCCATAGAAGACAATGAGATCAACAACGCAATTAACTTGATAAATATCATGGTTACCTGTGAGGTGAATGGTTGTGTCAACACAACAGCAAGAAAAAACAAAGACAAGGACCTATCCTCTTTATAATACCTTCTGGGAAGCTAGGAAGGAAATGGAGAGCACAAATAAACAGGATCAAAATGACCAAGGATCCAAGGATCTGACATGAGCACTTTACCTCGGATGATTTCCAAAGACATTTGAAGGTAAGATCATTTTCAGACAACCCATAGTATTTATTCTGAATTTCCAAGGTTCCAGTGTTATGGCGCGCTCCATAATATACGATAAATTTCAATTTTCTAAGTCCCTGTTGCAAATAAAAAAACAAAAATGCCACCAAGCCTTTTTTTTTACTTATGTACTTCAAATACAGGCCCAGTTCTTTTTAACTTTACAGTCCCTTTAATGTCATCTCCCTGAAAAATAACTCAATGCATAGCAAGACACTCACACACACATATAAACATGTATATGGTCATGCTATGCAGTACAATGAATAAAATAATGAATGTATGTAAATGTAAAAGAGTAAATATGGGATAACTTATGTACATTATTATTACATGTTCCTCCTATTTATTACATACACTCAACAAAAATATAAACGCAGCACTTTTGTTTTTGCTCCCATTTTTCATGAGATGGATTTAAAGATCTATAATTCATTCTAGATACACAATATTACCAATTCTCTCAAACATTGTTCACAAATCTGTCTAAATGTGTGATAGTGAGCATTTCTGCTTTGCTGAGATAATCCATCCTAACTAACAGGTGTGCCACATCAAGATACTGATCCGACATCATGATTAGTGCACAGGTTTACCTTATACTGCCCACAATAAAAGGCCACCCTGAAAAGTGCAGGTTTTTTTTTTTTTTTGCCTTATTGGGGGTCTGGGGACTCAGAACCAGTCGGTATCTGGTGTGACCACCATTTACCTCATGCAGTGCAACACATCTTCTTAGCATAGAGTTTATCAGATTGTCAATTGTGGCCTGTGGAATGTTGGTCCACTCCTCTTCAATGGCTGTACGAAGTTGCTGGATATTAGTGGGAACTGGTACGCCGGTCAAGCACTTCGAATACGCCGGTCAAGCACTTCCCAAACATGCTCAATGGGTGACATGTCCAGTGAGTATGCTGGCCATGCAAGAACTGGTACATTTTCAGCTTCCAAGAATTGGGTTAGATCCTTGTAACATGGGTTCGTGCATTATCTTGCTGAAACATGAGGTGATGTTCATGGATGTATGGCACAACAATGGGCCTCAGGATCTCATTACGATATCTCTGTGCATTCAAAATGACATCAATAGAATGCACCTGTGTCCATAACAGATGCCTGCCCATACCATAAACCCACCACCACCAGGGGCCACTCGATCCACAACATTGACATCAGCCACACGATGCCACACACGCTGTCTGCCATCTGAACTGAACAATGTAAACCGAGATTCATCCGTGAAAAGAACATCTCTCCAATGTTGCAGACGCCATCGAATGTGAGCATTTGCCCACTCAAATCTATTACGCCGACGATCTGGAGTCAGGTTAAGACCCCGATGAGGATGACGAGCATGCAGTTGAGCTTCCCTGAGATGGTTTCTGACAGTTTGTGCAGAGATTGTTTGGTTATGCAAACCAATTGTTGCAGCAGCTGTCTGAGTGGCTGGTCTCAGATGATCTTGGAAGTAAATCTGCTGGATGTGGAGGTCCTGGGCTGGTGTGGTTACACGTGGTCTGCGGTTGTGAGGCTGTTTTGATGTACTGCCATATTCTCTGAAACACCTTTGGAGACGGCTTATCGTGTAGAAATGAACATTCAATGCCTGAGCAACAGATCTGGTTGACATTCCTGCTGTCAGCATGCCAATTGCACGCTCCCTTAGTCTTGTGGCATCTGTGGCATTTTGTTGTGAGACAAAACTCCACATTTCAGAGTGCCCTTTTATTGTGGGCAGTATAAGATAAACCTGTGCACTAATCAGGATGTCAGATCAACATCTTGATGTGGCACCCCCATGAAGTGGGATGGATTATCTCAGCAAAGCAGAAGTGCTCACTATCACACATTTAGGCAGATTTGTGAACAATGTTTGAGAGAAATGGTAATATTGTGTATCTGGAACGAATTATAGATCTTTAAGTCCGTCTCATGAAAAATGAGAGCAAAAACAAAAGTGCTGCGTTTATATTTTTGTTGAGTGTATTTGCTCAAATCCTCATATCACTGTATCAACTTCTTCATAAAGATTTTCAGCTGCCAGTTCATTTTTATGAGGACAAACATGTTTACACTCAGAGATCATGTTTATACGTTTAATTTATATTCTTCACTGTCATCATCATTGTAACCATCAGCAATGAGCAAAGGATATATTTGAACCAGGCTTTCTTCCATAGCTGAAATACCTGTGATGATCAAACAGTTAACAAGAGATTGCAGACAAGGTATACAACAACATTCACACAAGGTCAAAATTGCCGTGAAAACTCCAATTGAAACTAAAACTGAAGTCACTATGGCTCTATACTTGCCAAAAGCATTCATCCACCTATCCCACATGTTACACCAGAGTGTTCCTTCATTTTGCCGAAGTCCCTCTATAGCTTTGGTGAGGCTTCCGTCAGCAGCTGTTTTTGGGGATGAAAGTGCAACACCTCTCCCCAAACATAGAGCAAACCTCTTCTTTCTCTGCCAACGACATGTCGACGGTTATTCTGTTCTGAAATGCCATAAGGGAGGTTGTCAATAGCTGATTATGAGCTGCCTCAAATCCACTCTGTCCACTTCCCCAGTTTTTGAACATTATAGTGGATGTAATTGATCCTGTCTACGTTCCTATTTATCATGCACTACCAATACCCGAAGTTTCTGTTCTACTCGAAATCCTTTCAACGCTGCTATAGGAATATCCACAAAGATGGTAGTATTGGGAGGCACTGTGAGAGTAATTGAGTTATTATGCGCCCAGAATATTATCCATGGAGTGTAAGTTGTTAGTACAACATTTCTTTTTGCACGATTGATATCATTTTGCGGCTGAAATGTGTGAGGCATTGACGCCTCTCACAGGTACCACACAAATAGGAAAGTTAATGATAAGAAGAGAGTCACTGCCCAACATCATATAGCCTGCTTTAACCATTTGAGGGTCATTTTGGCTGAAATACAATACCATCTAACAGGATTGTTGTCTTGTAAGATCTTCACTGACTTTCGGATCTCACCAGTCTCTATATGTCTAGATCCACCCTGTTATCGGTGTTTTGCTCACCTCCCCTATTGGGCCTTTCAGCTGAAATGACCTTTTTACAGTGTGTTAAAGGAACCCAGGTTGATCTCTCTGCTACTTTCACAGCGGTGGGATTCGTTAGCAGTACCTGATGTGGTCCTTCCCACTTAGATGAATACCAGTGCTTCTTCTTTATACTTCTTATGAACACCCAATCTCCTGGTTCAACTAACTGGACTTCCTGCTGGGAGACAAAGGGCTTCTTATCAGTTTGTTTTTGTTTTTTCCAATATACTTTTCATATAATAAGCTAAATTAGCTTCATCATCAGGTTCCCATTGATTTTTAAATTTGAGAGATCTATAAGGTCTTCCGAAAAGTGTTTCACAGGGTGTTAACCCTGAAGCGCATGCAATGTTGATATATAGTTTTACCAAGTGTACACATTGAGCCCGTTTCACAAAGCCAGTTTAGTGGAAAACCTGGGTAAGTTAACCCTGAAATCAGGGAAAACAAGGGTTTTCAGTTTCGCAAAGGGAGGTAACTTAACCCAGAGTTAGAGCAGTAACCCTGGCCTGTTTCACGTAGTGAGGTAAACTGAACCTCTGGGTTTGTTACCACAGTAACAGACTCTCAGAACCTAACCTGGTCGGTAGCAGGTTTTATTCCACAAACCCAGGGCTTCCTCTGACTCTGCCCCCTTTCACCGCTGCTCGCGGGGCTTCATTTCCTGGTTCTGTCGGACGGAGAGTTTCACCGATGTTTTATAAATAAGTCCGTATATTAGAGGCTAACCTGTTATGTCCGTTTAACGTGGAGCCCATTGATGGAGTTTCCGCATTAATTCACAGAGAATAAAATATTTTTGTATCGCGTTCAGATGTCCCATCATATCCAGAAAGTTCTCTTTATGATCGGTAGCAATTCATGTAACTGTCTAACACACACGCACACACACACACACACACACACACACACGACCTGATCCATCCTCAAATCTGCAGCAGCGCTGTGTGTAGAGCTCCATTCAGTTTTTTTGTTTTTTATTTGCAAACAGTAGTTTTTCTATTCAATGTATTATATGCTCAGTGCGCCTTGCCTTTAAACCTTTATCCCAGTTTTTCTATTTCCCCGGAGAGAAAACCGTCAGAATCATCAAGGAGGAGTTCAACAGGACTGCAGGTGAATCATGTAGAAATCTGATAAATTCATTTGAAAGTATGTTCTCTTAATGATATTGCACTGCAACCTCAGACTTGAGTTAGTAACATTCATTCATTAATTTATTCATTTATTTCAGGCAGGGCAAGGAAAAAAAACAAAACAAAACAAAAAAACAAACAAACAAACAAAATAATTAAATAAGCAAATAAATAAGCAAAGATCATAACTTAACAATACAATTCTGCCTGAAAGGGAGTGGGAAGAAGAAAACTTATGTAATCCCACCCCAGTTCCTAATTCAGAGATCAACACACTGAGCTTCACTGCTACTTCATTCAAGGACAACCACACTAATTGCATCATGATGGCATCACCATAGGCAACAATAATTATCACATTGCAATAGCAATTCCACACAACAGTGTAAGGAAGGCACGATATACCACAATGGTAATGTACAATATACCAACAATGGTAATGGACAAATGCCAACAACAGCAATTAACAAAATACCAACGATGGTAAAGAAACACTGAGCACATGTTAACAAAACAGAACAGCAGTTTGAGTTAAAGACCCTCATCGCTATATTTTGACTAGACATGATGTTTATATAACAGTTTGAATTTATGAGTACTTTGGCATTGCTTGTGTTGTGAGTCCAGATTGTTCCAGAGTTTCACTCCACACACAGACACACAAAAAATGTATTTATTTATTTATTCAGTTCATTTTTCTTCTTTCTAGACATGTTATTACAATATATTTCACTTTAATCTGTGTTGAAACATCATCAACAACATCCGAAAAGAAAAAGAAAAGGCTTGACGGGTAGAAGCCTCGTTAAGGCTTGTTAGAAGATTCCTGTCCCCTAAATTATCAACAAAACATCTCTCTCATTAGAATATGTAATCAACAAACTCAGACATTAAAAGTCTTCAACTAGCTCATACATTGGATTTTGACAGATATTCATACCCTTATCCACTTCCAGATGTTAGCCTTTTACCCTAAAGTATAACCATGTTTACATTCTTCCTAGGAACATAAGGTTTGTTAACATCATGGATTGTCAAAACAAGAAGTTGACCTTGCCAGTGTTCTCGACAACAATATAATGATCATATTAACCTCTTTCAGCAGACAGTGATTATACAAGAATGAACCAGTCTGTTGCAGACACTTTAACAGTTTTACATGTTATTATATTACCAAAAGATATCAATATGCTCTTTAAAGTCTCAAAGTTAATGTTACCCCCTGTTATCACAAATACATGTTGTTGTTCATCCATCCATCCATCCATTCTCTTCCGCTTATCCGGGGTCAGGTCGCGGGGGCAGCAGCGTAAGCAGGGAAGCCCAGACTTCCCTCTCCCTAGCCACTTCATCCAGCTCCTCCGGGAGAATCCCAAGGCATTCCCAGGCCAGCCGGGAGACATAGTCTCTCCAGCGTGTCCTGGGTCGTCCCCAGGGCCTCCTCCCGGTAGGACGTGCCCGGAACACCTCACCAGGGAGGCGTCCAGGAGGCATCCTAGCCAGATGCCCGAGCCACCTGATCTGGCTCCTCTCGATGCGGAGGAGCAGCGGCTCGACTCTGAGTCCCTCCCGGATGACCGAACTCCTCACCCTATCTCTAAGGGAGAGCCCGGACACCCTACGGAGGAAACTCATTTCGGCCGCTTGTATCCGGGATCTCGTTCTTTCGGTCACGACCCATAGCTCGTGACCATAGGTGAGGGCAGGAACGTAGATCGACCGGTAAATCGAGAGCTTTGCCTTTCGGCTCAGCTCCTTCTTCACCACGACGGACCGATACAGAGTCCGCATCACTGCAGACGCTGCACCGATCCGCCTGTCGATCTCCCGTTCCATTGTACCCTCACTCGTGAACGAGACCCCAAGATACTTGAACTCCTCCACTTGGGGCAGGATCTCATCCCCAACCTGGAGAGGGCACTCCACCCTTTTCCGACTGAGGACCATGGTCTCAGATTTGGAGGTGCTGATTCTCATCCCAACCGCTTCACACTCGGCTGCGAACCGTTCCAGTGAGAGTTGGAGATCACGGCTTGATGAAGCCAACAGCACCACGTCGTCTGCAAAAAGCAGAGACACGATACTGAGGCCACCAAACTGGACACCCTCAACGCCTTGGCTGCGCCTAGAAATTCTGTCCATAAAAGTTATGAACAGAATTGGTGACAAAGGGCAGCCTTGGCGGAGTCCAACCCTCACTGGAAATGAATCCGACTTACTGCCGGCAACGCGAACCAAACTCTGACATTGGTCGTACAGGGACCGAACAGCCCTTACAAGGGGTCCGGTACCCCATACTCCCGAAGCACCCCCCACAGAACCCCCTGAGGAACACGGTCGAACGCCTTCTCCAAGTCCACAAAACACATGTAGACTGGTTGGGCGAACTCCCATGCCCCCTCAAGGACCCTGCGGATGGTGTAGAGCTGGTCCACTGTTCCACGGCCAGGACGAAAACCACACTGCTCCTCCTGAATCCGAGATTCGACTTCCTGACGGACCTTCCTCTCCAGAACCCCTGAATAGACCTTACCAGGGAGGCTGAGGAGTGTGATGCCCCTGTAGTTGGAGCACACCCTCCTGTCCCCCTTCTTAAAAAGGGGGACCACCACCCCAGTCTGCCAATCCAGAGGCACTGTCCCCGAAGTCCACGCGATGTTGCAGAGGCGTGTCAACCAGGACAGCCCCACAACATCCAGAGCCTTTAGGAACTCTGGGCGGATCTCATCCACCCCTGGGGCCCTGCCACCGAGGAGCTTTTTAACTACCTCAGTGACCTCAACCCCAGAGATAGGAGAGCCCGCCTCAGAGAACCCAGACTCTGCTTCCTCATGGGAAGACGTGTCTGCGGGATTGAGGAGGTCTTCAAAGTATTCTCCCCACCGAGTCACAACGTCCCGAGTTGAGGTCAGCAGCTCCCCATCCCCACTATATACAGTGTGGATGCTGCACTGCTTCCCCCTCCCGAGACGCCTGATGGTGGACCAGAATTTCTTCGAAGCCGTCTTGAAGTCGTCCTCCAAGGCCTCACCGAACTCCTCCCACGCCCGGGTTTTTGCCTCAGCAACCACCAAAGCCGCATTCCGCTTGGCCTGCCGGTACCTATCAGCTGCTTCAGGAGTCCCACAGGCCAAAAAGGCCCGATAGGACTCCTTCTTCAGCTTGACGGCATCCCTTACCGCTGATGTCCACCAACAGGTTCTGGGGTTGCCGCCATGACAGGCACCGACCACCTTACGGCCGCAGCTGCGGTCGGCCGCCTCGACAATGGAGGCGCGGAACATGGTCCACTCAGACTCAATGTCCCCCGCCTCCCCCGGAACGTGAGTGAAGTTCTGCCGGAGGTGGGAGTTGAAACTCCTTCTGACAGGGGATTCCGCCAGGCGTTCCCAGCAGACCCTCACAATACGTTTGGGTCTGCCAGGTCGGACCGGCATCTTCCCCCACCATCGGAGTCAACACACCACCAGGTGGTGATCGGTTGACAGCTCCGCCCCTCTCTTCACCCGAGTGTCCAAGACATGCGGCTGCAAGTCCGATGACACGACCACAAAGTCGATCTTCGAACTGCGGCCTAGGGTGTCCTGGTGCCAAGTGCACATATGGACACCCTTATGTCTGAACATGGTGTTCGTTATGGACAGTCAATGACAATCACAGAAGTCCAATAACTGAACACCGCTCGGGTTCTAATCGGGGCGGCCGTTCCTCCCAATCACACCCTTCCAGGTCTCACTGTCATTGCCCACGTGAGCATTGAAGTCCCCCAGCAGAACAATGGAGTCCCCAGTGGGAGCGCTCTCCAGCACCCCTTCCAAGGACTCCAAAAAGGGTGGGTACTCTGAACTGCTGTTTGGTGCATACGCACAAATAACAGTCAGGACCCGGCCCCCCACCTGAAGGCGGAGGGAGGCTACCCTCTCGTCCACCGGGGTGAACCCCAATGTATAGGCACCAAGCCGGGGGGCTATAAGTATACCCACACCTGCTCGGCGTCTCTCACCATGGGCAACTCCAGAGTGGAAGAGAGTCCAACCCCTCTGGAAAGGACTGGTACCAGAGCCCAAGCTGTGTGTGGAGGTGAGCCTGACTATATCTAGTCGGAACTTCTCAACCTCACACACCAGCTCAGGCTCCTTCCCTGCCAGAGAGGTGTTATTCCACGTCCCAAGAGCCAGCTTCTGTAGCCGGGGATCGGATCGCCAAGGTCCCTGCCTTCGGCCACCGCCCAGCTCACAATGCACCCGACCCCTATGGCCCCTCCCACAGGTGCTGAGCCCATGGGAAGAGGGACCCACATTGTCCTTTCGGGCTGCGCCCGACCGGGCCCCATGGGTGCAGGCCCAGCCACCAGGCGCTCGCCTTCGAGCCCCTCCTCCAGGTCTGGCTCCAGAGGGGGGCCCCGGTGACCCGCATCCGGGCAAGGGAAAACGTGTGTCAATGTTTTTTATCATCATATGGGGTCTTTGAGCAGTACTTTGTCTGGTCCCTCACCTAGGACCTGTTTGCCATGGGTGACCCTACCAGGGGCAGAAAGCCCCAGACAGCTTAGCTCCTAGGATCATTGGGACACACAAACCCCTCCACCACGATAAGGTGACCACTCAAGGAAGGGACTTCCTTGTGTTTTCATCTGCTCCGGAGAAAGCCCCTTTGTTTTGATGAAGATCCTGCAGTTGTTCGTCCAGGTGTTGTCGATCAGCCCATTCTTCTTCAGTTGTCGAGCTTTTTTAGCGATATCAGCATTCTTTTTAATGAGATTCTCATTAATGTAGACATGTTTTCCTTTCAGTTTGAAGCCTTGGTTTCAGAAGAGCAATCTTGTGTTTACGATTGTTGAATTTTATCAGCACTGTAGGTATTCTCCTACCTCCAAATGGTAATGGGTAACATGTCTCAATCTGGTCTGGATCTATGGTTATCTCCAGATCCCTCAGTTGAGAACTCACTTGTTGCTCCAGAGATTCGACGTCAGCGCTGTGTTCAGTTCCCTCTCCTCTGGCCACAGCATTTCTGTAATTCCTCGGCTAGATTTTGATTCCAGTGATGATCACATCATTTATACGAATGCT
Organism: Antennarius striatus; assembly: GCF_040054535.1. Lineage (NCBI taxonomy): Eukaryota > Metazoa > Chordata > Actinopteri > Lophiiformes > Antennariidae > Antennarius > Antennarius striatus. The sequence goes on along the minus strand of NC_090783.1, from coordinate 13,516,770 downwards.
TTGTTCCAAATCATCCGTTCTTTGTTGTTCCTGTTCCAAGACAACAATGTTTCGGTCTTTTTTCATCTATGTCTTTCTGCATTTTCTTCATTTTGTCCTTCATTTCTTCCAAGCACCGGTTTAAGCTTTTCTTCCAACTTTTTATCAAAGTCACTTCCTAACTTTTCAAAGTTGCTCTTTAACTCACTCTTTAATTATTTCATGGAGACCATCTGGTCTTTAGTATCCTCCGATTTTCCTTTTGGTTTCGTCATTTTGCAGAGAAAAAGTGAGAGTCAGTCTGGGTATGAGTTAGAGAGATAGTGACAACAGGAGACATAAGAAAGATGTCGGCTCCTGTTGAGAGCCAGAAGTATAACTAGCTAAGTATAACTGCTAAGTATAACTATGCGTGGTTTGAGCTCTCAGCAATGAAAAATATCCAAAACCTCTCAAGTTATGAGCCCTGACTGGAGTTATAAAAAATCGTTGGAGGTTTGGTGGTAGTAATTTGTTGAATGCTTTATATAAAACTATTGATGTATTATATTGTACAAGATTGTGAAATTTTATCAACTTTGACTGCGTAAACGGGTTATGAGTATGTTCAAGAAAACCAACGTTGTGAATGATCCGCACTACTCTTTTCTGTAATATGATCAGCGGATTTATTGTGTTCTGATAAGTATTTCTCCAAACTTCAGCACAATATGTAAGGTATGGGAGAACCAAGGTGCAGTATAAAGTACGGAGTACATTTCCATCAAGGTATTGTTTTGCTTTATTTATAATTGAGAGGGTTTTGGAGATTTTTGTTTTTATGTGTCTGACATGGAGTTTCCATGACAATTTACTACCAATTGTAACTCCTAAAAATGTGTTTTCACTTACAATTTCAATTTGAGTGCCATCAATACTTATTTTCTGTTCAGACATTGTGTTGTGATTTCCAAACACCATTACCTTGGTTTTATTTATATTCAAAGATAATTTGTGTCCATTCATTCTTTTATTGTGTTTAGTTCCCTGTTTACTGTACTTACAAGCTCAAAATAATCATCACTACTGTAAAATATATTTGAGTCATCTGAAAATAGTATGAGTTTCAGTCAGTGAAAGTTTCTATATTTGAACCAGGTGCCAGGTATACACAACTCATGATGATATTTGTTTTTTAGTCATTTAGAATTTCCACTGTTAAACATTCAAATAATCCCTTCACAGCTATTGTCATATTAGTTAAAACTTTGAATTTAACTGATTTATGAATGTATAAGGCAACTCCCCCTCCTGTTTTACCTACTCTATTTATATATCTTAATTCATAGCCATCAAGACAAAAATCAATACCTTTATCATCATTGAACCAGGTTTCAGTTATTGCAATGATGCTAAACTGACGAGTGAAATGTTGCAAGTAGTCTTTGATAGGCTCAAAATTCATGTAAACGCTTCGACTATTAAAATGGATGATTGACAGGTTATCTGCTGAATCTACACTGTTTTCATAAGGTTCTTGGGTGAAATAATTACACTTTTTAACAATGGCGGAGAGGAAATTATTATCAGGGTTTATTTCAGTATCTGTGGTGGTGTGCTCTTGATACTCACACATTTTCAGTTCCATTTATTGATGCTATAGGATCTTCTGTAACATGTCCATATTGGTGCTTGGTGTGGTTTGTGTTCTTGGTGTGTTTGGCATTGTGATCATGATGAGTCACAAGCTGCATCAATGTTGATACTGCTCAAGATATTCTATGTTCTTCACCACCAAGACTTTTGCTGCCTCCGGTGACCCATTTAGTTTGATGAAGATCTTAGAGTTCGTTACCCAGGTTTGCTGAATCTTACCTTGTTTTATTGGTTGTCGTGCGATCCTTACAATGTCAGCATTTTTCTTTGTCAAGTGCTCGTTTATGAATACATTTGTGCCTTTTAGTTTGCGTGTCATGATCCTGTTTGTTTAACATTTTACTTGCTTCCCTATGTTTCATGTCTTGTCTTCCTGTTTTATTTTGTGATCACTTAACCCTGTCTCTGTCCAGGTTCCTGTCTGTCCTTCCCCCTTCCCGTCTGCGTGCACCTGATATATTCCTGCATATATTTCCCCTTTGTGTCTTGTCTCGTCACCAGTTCATTGTAGTTTATAGCTCGCGTCCCAGCCTTGTTTCATTACTCTCTTCTCGGTTTTGTTTGAACCTTGCTTGTATTTTGACCTTGCGTTTATTGCCTGCCGCCTTGGATACCTCTGCCTGGATTGACTGCCTTACTTGTGTACCGAACCCTGCCTGGAATAAACTGTTTTCTGATTTTACCGCTCAGTGTTGAGCACTTGAGTCCTGCTTCCTTGCACTGCATTCACGACATTGCACCCCTGTTTCAGTAGTGCCATTTTCTTTTTCCGATTAGTAAACCTTGAGTGCTGGTGGTCTCTTGTTCTTTACTGGTAGTGGGTGACACGCTTCGATGTGCTCCCGGTCCAACTCTATCCCCTTGCTCTGGAGATAGGAAGCCACCTGTTGCTCCACCGTTTATGTCTCCTGCTCACTGGGCTCCCTGCTGTCTGAGGGCACTGCACATGCATATGAGCGCGGCCTGATGTTGATGCCGGTGATGACCACATCATTGATGCAGGAGTATTGCTCCAGCTCGTCCACTCGCCGCTCTAGATCCACAATGCACTTATTCTTTTCTGTGTTCTAGTTGTTCCGCCTCCTCCGGGAGCCCCAGAAGCTGCTCCTGCTGTGTTCTGACCGCAATCACATCGCCGCAGAGTATTGAGAGTTTTAACTCCTCCAGTGTCAGAGTCGGTGGGGGCATTCTGGTAGTTTGTGAACTAAAGCATCCAGTGGCAAGGGATACTCCAGTCTGTAAGTCAGGGCGTTCGCGTTCCTAGCTCAGGTGCGCTAGCTTGCACCACCGACCGAGACAAACAACAGAAGTCCACAGAGAAGCACCCGGCAAAAACAGTCAGGTACAGTCAGGAGTGTATGTATAAACAAACAAAAATTATATCAAGAGTCCATTTACCACAAAAAAATGTATTCAACGAGCAGCCACCTAAAGCTAAAACACTTCCTACAACATTAATTTCTTTTCGGATGTCCAAATGTAATTTGCTGCCATAGATGGGACCCATATTCCCATCAAGGCTCCCTCACATAATGAAGGTGATGATGTGAAGAAGTCCATTCACAGCAAATATATGCAGGTACAAGTAGAAAAATGTTTCAACATATTAAAGACTGCATCATAGATAAGCTAACATCTGTCCAGATTATGTGTCATGGTGCAGACTACATTTTCAACCTTTATTTGTATAGTGCCTAATCACATCAGCAGACATTTCAAAGAGATTTAACAGACAGAGACACCCAACAGAACCCTCCAGAGCAAGCATAAGTGGCAGTGGTGGGGAGGAACTCCCCTCAGTTCTGATGTGGAGACGGAGTGGTCCTGATTGGTTCCTGACTCATGGGTGTATGATGAGTCTCACCTGAGCAACAGACTGTAGATAGATAGATAGATAGATAGATAGATAGATAGATACTTTATTAATCCCAGAGGAAATTGCATAATGCAGTAACTAAATATTAGCAAAATAATTAACTTGTCTCTATTGTTTAATCCACTCTAATGAATCTACTTTACATCACATGAGAGTTTGATAGTTGTTTTCTGGGGAACAGGGTTTACCTTTGCCAGCCGAGGCTGCTGACCCCTTACTAACCCAGGCCCCCAACAGAACTTCAAATGGGTTCACTGCAGGATGAGAGCCCAGGTGGAGATAACCATAGGCCTGCTGAAAGTCCATTTCCAGTGTCTATGACATGGATGATTCCTGAGAGGACCTGTGATGCAGTTCTGTTCTTCATAGTTGTATTGCCACTATCAGAGGAGAACAACACCCTAGTTAACAAACTGAACACCCTGATGATGACCCCGTCCACCTGCCAGTTATCCAGGGTGGCAGAGCAGTGACACCATCTGCAAGAAGCATTTCAGAGTCTGTCTAAGTCACCATCACCACAGCGGACAATAAAAACATCCAATACACATTTCATATGTTCATCTTTATTACGAATACAAAGTTATTTCTTGGATCGTTCCTGTGGTGAACATTCTGATATTCAACACAATTCACTTTTGAACAACACCCACCTCTAACTTGTGCTGCACTATTTTATGTCCAAATCTGCCTTCCTAATCTGGAGGTCCAAAGAAACCATCTTTTATCTGCTGTCTGTATTTCGTAGAAAGTGAATTCGATAAACTTCTTTAACAAATATCCAGAAATACATGAGGAGGACATCAAAACATTCAGTTGATATATGAACTCCACAGAATGAACCATTGGTGTTCACTGAGTGTTTATCTCACTGGGCACTGGATGTGACGGACTGTCCAGCTTGCTCTGTTAAAAAAAGGTTAAGAAAGTGGTAATACTGCAGTGAAGGCTAAATGTCACTCTATATAGCACCACGATGTCAAGCAATAGGAACAATCGGCAACAACAAATATCTGACCACCTTTCTTGTCTTCCATTTCCTGTTAATACATCCATCCATCCATTTTCATATGACCACCGCTATATCCGCCGCAGCGGGTCACGGGGAGCTGGAGCCTATCCCAGTGGCATAGGGCGTGAGGCAGGGGACACTCCGGGCACGACGCCAGTGCACCGCGGAGCCACACACAAAGACATACAACCACTCACACACACACTCACTCCTATGGGCAATTTGGGACCAGCCAATCAACCTGAAGCGCATGCTTTTGGAGGTGGGAGGAAGCCGGAGAACCCGGAGAGAACCCACGCAGACACGGGGAGAGCATGCGAACTCCGCACAGAGCGGGACTCGAACCCGGGTCCGCCGTGTTGTGAGGCGGCAGTGCTACCCACTGCGCCACCGTGCCGCCTCTGTTAATACATAACTGATAAAAAGAAAAAAAATTATGTCACTAAAATATACAGATAATTACACATGGAATGCCTAAAAGCAGTTATAAGCAATACAATGCCACCACTATTGATGTAACAACTAGGGTTCAGCAACATACTCGTTTCATACAAGTATCCGGTACGGATAACGCATTTTTGACGAATATGAGTATGATACGAATAAAACCCGTTAGTACTCGTGATCGGACTGAAGGAAAATCATCCTGATTGTTTTCACGCTCTGTGATTGGCCAGTCACACACACTTCCAGCCCCTCCCTACAGACTGCAGTTAGAGCGGAGTTTGTCCCTGGCCCACTCTCCGGCACACTCAGACATTTACTGATCTCTTTGTTGGTGGCTTCACTGTTCCTTTCGTATTTCTTCTTAGGTTTTCTTCAGCTTGCCTCTATTTCAGTGTATGGTTACCTGGTGAACTCTCTTGTCATTGTTTTTTTGTTGCACGTACGCGGGCATTTTTTGTTTGACATTTTTATGATATATTTACTTATACAGATTTTACTGTGAGCAATTAATATATAAATGATATGTGTTAACATATATAATATAGTATATGTCAACACATATATTATAATTTTTTTTTTTTTTGGGCTTGTCTGCATGGATTCTCATAGTTTAACCCCATAAAAGGGGGTCAACCTTTTATGAGATCAATGCTTATTCTACTCTTGCAGCAAAATCTTTTATATATTTTAATGCGTGCATGTGACCGTCATCAGTCCTCTCTGGGAACTAAATTGTCAATCTTTATTAGAATTTCCTATTGTGAGCCAGAGAGGGAAGTGCTGCACCCCTGTGAGTTAAGGGGCAAAGCAAAAGGAGACAGGGAGAGAAAACACAAACAAAGGTAGTGGATAGACAGACAGTGTTGTTGGAGTGAAGAAGGTTTAGGCTGTTTTATCCTATCTTATAACTGATACCTCAACACCAATGTTACAAAACACCAGATTAGTGGAGGTCCTGACACTATAGAATAGGCCACCTGAGGAAACCAGTGTAGGAGGAAGATAAAGGGCATAAGATTGTGATGACTGAGAGAAGTGAGACTCATCACATTTTGACGGGACCCAATGGTTCTCAATAATTGGACTTGACAGGAGCTGATAAGCCTGGACCTAAAATGCATGTGTGATGAAACATCCAGATAGGCTACCAGAACCCAACAGGGCCACGCTAGCCGAGCACTCCCAACCCCGGCAGCCAGGAGCATCCAGAAGCCATCACCCGAAGAGCAACCAGGGGCAGCGAGAACCACGTAGACCCAGGGACCCAAAGGAGGCAACAGCCGCAATCGCCAGTGTGCATGGGACCAGCCCAAGGGGTACAGGGCATGGAGGCCCCCCACGTAACTTTATGTGAAAAAAATGGCAAAAACATTAGGTGCTAAAAATAAATAATTTAAAAAAAAATGTGAAAAAGAAAAAAAAAAAGTTTTGTTAAGTATGACAATCTTGTTCATGCATACTTCGTAGTTAATAATTTCCTATTGCATGCATTTCATTAATGCATTTTGTGTTTACTCGTTCTACATATAGTTCCTTTACTATTGTGATAAAAAGCGTTGAATCTCAATTCTGAGGCTCTTTGGTAAATAGTCATTCATACAGGGGGGCGGCAGTGGCTCAGTGGTAAAGCGGGCGGTAGAGCGGTTCGTCCTATGATTTAAGATCGGCGGTTCGATTCCCGCTCCCGCCCCCCAAAAAATACCCGGAGGTGAGCTGACAGTGGGAGGTGTCGGCTCATCTCCGGAGCACTGCCGAGGCACTCTTGAGCAAGGTGCCGTCCCCTTTACAAATTGCTCATTGAGGCGCACCAAGAAGGAGCTGCCTGCCACTCTACCTCCCCTGCATGCCTACAGGCCCCTTTGTGTGTGTGTGTGATACAGGGGCCTGTACTCACAAATATATATGTATGCATGCATTTGTAATCAGTAGTTAGAGTGTGCGTTCTTAATTTCCCTTCGGGGATCAAACCAGTATATGAAATTAAAAAATTTTTATTTTACTGTGACTACAGAGACTACGTTTAGACGAACGCATTGACTTGAGCAGCAGTTTCAAGTCAACTCTCTCTTCTTTGCAGCTGCAACGCTGTTCCTCTTTTCGCATCATATCCTCAAAGTCTTCATATGCATATATTACAATCTGTACTTCCACTGCGTAAAGTAATGCTGAGCGCGTCCCGTCCGTCGTCATGGTGCATCGTCAAATCTGTGCTCCATTGATGATGGCTTTTTAAAGTGGCGTCGCGCCTGTTAAACTGCGGGTCAACTTACCCTGGGTTACAAAAACTAACCCCGAGAAGTGTTTGTGAAACCGAAAACACTGGGTTTCCAGGTTCAGGGTAGGTCAATCCAGAGCCACAGGTTGTACTCGGGGTTCATTGTCAACGTGGTGATATGGACCCCAGGTGTTCTTTATGAAAGCAGGGTCTCCTCCCACTCCGCCCCCTTTATAAAGCCGATCACGCCGTTTCATTCCCAGATTCGGTGGGACTCTTGCCTTACTGTAAGAAGACATAACATTATTACGGGAACATTGTACAACCATGGTGTGTCCCTTTCAAGAGGATCCCGTCCACGAAGGTGCGGCATTTCTGCACATGGAATTACAGTACATCTCTGGCGTGAGAGGAATTTAAGACCGGGTTTAGATGTAATGTCATTTCCTGACAGTTATCTTTACGAGAGGTACCGTTTCACATCTGGGACAATTGAATATATCCACGACCTGATCCGTCCCTACATCTACAACAGAAAGAATCAGAGTCGGGTACTCGTCCAAACAGGTGCTGTGTGCAGCGCTGCGATTTTACGCAACGGGGACTTTCTTATACAATGTGGGAGATGCGCAGCACCTGAGTAAGGCGACTGTGTGCAGAGTGGTCAGGAGAGTGACCCTTGCCCTGAAACGGCTTTTACTTCGGTTCGTTCGGTTCACTGGAGATAAAACCATCAGGGCCACCAAGGAGGCGTTCCACAGGATTGCAGGTGAATGATATTAATTAATTGTAAAGTATACAGTATTCCCTCCCGCGTTCTAGGACCACCTGTGAAGAATGACATTCCGCGAAATAGCAACAAACTAGTCATTATTTACAGTAATTTAAACATGTATGAACCCTCCCCATACTGACATTAAACCTTATATCTGTATTATCGTTTCCCAAACTGTTTAAAGCACTTGTATTAAGTGAACTTGCACGAGGAACCGTGAGTCTTGGAACGCAGCACATGCACTGATGCTGTCGGCCAATGGCATGCGTGTGCAGTATCACGTGACTGTCTACTATAAATCAGTGATGTAGTGCACCCGCTCATCTTGAAACGCAAATACACAAGGAATTACTGTATTTTTGCAATAACACTATGCTTCCACGTTAGGCTTGGTAAAATACTTCCACTTGTTTATAGAATTTCCCAATGTTATTGGCTGCATGGATGTAACCCACATTCCCAATAAGTAACCCTCACAGGACGACAGTGATTATGTGAATAGGAAGTCTGTTCACAGCATAAGTGTGCAGGTACGTGTACATTCACTACAGTCTCAAACTGTTAGAGAGTGAATGAGTTGAAGTAATGTCTGTCAATGTCTGCACTGTCAAGATCATCTGTGATGCTGAATACCACATCACTAACATGGTGGCAAAGTGCCCTGGGTCAGTCCATGACTCACGGAAATACCGTGAGTCTTACCTGAGTGGCAGAACGCAACATGGTAGATAACCTGAAGATCTGCACAATATTTCACCTGTGTCTGTCCTTTAATTCGCTCTACTGAATCCACTTTACAGGAGACTTTGATGCCGTTTTGCTGGGGGACAGGTTGTACCCATGCAAACCACGGCTTCTGTCCCCTTACCCTGACCCTGAACCAGGTTCCAGGCAGAACTTCAACTGGGCTCATTGCAGGACAAAAGCACAAGTCACATTTCATTTGGTCCTCTTTATTTCCCTACAAATACAAATGCAAATTTTAAGTCTTGTGTCTTGCCAATAGTTAACATGATTCACCTGTGGCCATCACCCACCTCTAACTGGTGCTGCAGAATTTCTGCTTCCAGATCTGTTTTTAACATTTTTTTCATAAGGTAAATCCGATACAGCTCCTTCACCGGTAGCTGTGGATAGATCAAAACATGAAAATATGGAGTTACATATGAATTCTACAGAATGAACTGCAGGTATTTACTGGGTATCTATCTGAACTGTGTCGATCCTTGCGGTGGACGTCGACAGACCCCCTGGTGTTTGCCCAGGTGTTTGCCAGTTATGCTCTGTAGGGCTGTAAGTTTAACGCATTAATTAGATTAATTAATTATGCCGCAAATTAACGCGCTATAAAAATTAATGCAATTAATCCTGAGTGGCAAGTCAATGCGCAAGCATTTTAAATTTGGCCCATTGAGTGACCCGTAGGCTGCAGTGGCACGTCACTTCGTACCTGCGCCACTAGTCAAAAGCAGGGTGACTGACAACAGAGATGGATGCGACACAGGAGAGCGAGGCAAGCCCACTCAGACCTTTGGGCGTTAAGTTTATTTATAAAAAGAACAAAAATGGGACTATCAAAAAAAACGCAGTGATTTGTACCTTTGTAAAAGAGAATTTTCATATCACCGAAGCAGCTCCAGCCTAACATATCATTTAAATGCAAAACATGTTAAGGACACAGAGTTGTCTGTTGTCAGTTCCTGTAACGTTAGCTTACCCTTTCAAAGGAAATGCCTGTTGGCATCTTGCAATTGATGTTGCCTCATTTAGAGTCATGTTATACTATTCATTTTGAATTGCTGTATTGAGTCAGCTTTGGTATTCGTTTTTATTGAGAGTCTGCTTATGTGCCTATTTGAGACTGAGCCTTATTTTATTTCTGAATTTTTTTTATTTTATTTTATTGTATTTGTATTGCATTTTTGAGAAATCTGCCTGGCCTATTTGGTTTGCTGATTTGCGTGACCTTTTTTCTTTCGAATTTCATTTATAAAGCACTCTTTACCAATAAAAATGTGGATTTCAAATCTTCTCTTCTTGGTGTATTCTATTGATTAGTCATGCGCAACAATTTTGTAATGTCTTAGAATTCAAATTCTTTATTTGGAGGCCCTTATCAGGTATGAGATTAAAATGTGATTAATTCGATTGATTAATTAGATTAGTTAATTACAAATCCTGTAATTATTTTTTTTAATCGACTTACAGCACTATTTAATACTTCAGTGGCAGCTAAATGTCACACTCCAAATATAACTAGACTTTTAGAAAATGGGAAGAGGACTCTGTAACACAACATGTTACCTCCAAAGGCCTTCCTGAACCCCTTTGTGAAGGCGTCTTCATCCTGGATGAGCGATATGTTCCAGTACAGTTTGAAATCCCATTTACTGACATTTTTGGAGTAATGCATACATACAGGTGCCAACTCCACTGTGACATGATGGGGCTCCTCATTGCACCCACAGCATCAGTTAGGACTACAGGAAATGGGGATATGAAAGACAAACTAATATTTATATGACTAGGATACAAAAAAAGGTGGTATAGTCATGGACTACATCATTAGACCACCCTTGTGTCCTTCAATGTCTTGTTATTGTCTTTCTCTTGCTCATCAGTTAAGTGAACCCTGCGTGTATGATGTGACACAACCAGGAGGAAAATGCATAAAAGCTGCTCTGGGGATTGCAGTGCCATAGCTATTGCTGCAAGAACTTAAGCAAATGTGGTTATTATCGTGGCAACCATGGAAAAGGGCTAAATATCAGCTTTTACATAACATAGGTATATGCATGAGAATGACTAGCGTTCGTGCAAACCTTTTTTCGTAATGTGCATATTGCAACTTATTGTGTTATGCAAGATAACAATTATAAAGGGATCAAGGTACTCTCATGAGCTATTTTTGTTATTATCATATGTTAATACATAATCATTAACAGCACAGTGAGAATATGGTGCAGTGTGTATTTTCCCAATGACTGTATGTAGGTCGAGCCATCCGACATTACTCTGGGGATCCCCTCAGCATCTGGCCTCCCCACGTTTTGGCTCAGGGCCAGCTCCTCTGCCTCCGTTAGAGGTGGGGGTGCTGGACCGCCACCCGTTTTTCTGGCGTTCATCTTCTTTCTGTTGGCTGCGGTAAAGTCTGTTACTTACAGTACGTTTCATTTAACTGAAATTGATGTAGGCGAGGGCACATTAATGTGTGTGACTACAGCAGTACGGTGGTGATAGAACAATTGCAGAGTCAATCAGCCACTTCATATTTACTGTACAACAACAGACCCTTACCACCGGCTTGCCGGTGATTTTGCTTACAGAGATGTTGATTATCAATTTATGGAAAAAAGGTTGATTAATGTATGTTGTCTGGATTTTACATAAAACCACTCTGGTGATTCATTATTAGACTACAGCCGTCCTGGCGTTATTAACGATTATCAAGGAAATGATATGAAAATAGGGCGGCACGGTGGCGCAGTGGTTAGTGCTGCTGCCTCACAACACGGCGGACCCGGGTTCGAGTCCCGCTCTGTGCGGAGTTCGCATGCTCTCCCCGTGTCTGCGTGGGTTCTCTCCGGGTTCTCTGGCTTCCTCCCACCTCCAAAAGCATGCGCTTCAGGTTGATTGGCCGGTCCCAAATTGACCATAGGAGTGAGTGTGTGTGTGAATGATTGTTTGTTTCTATGTGGCTCTGAGGTACACTGGTGTTGTGCCCGCAGTGTCCCCCGCCTCACGCCCTGAGACTGCCAGGGTAGGCGCTGGCTACCCCGCGACCTGTGTTAGCAGATTAAGCGGGTTGGAAGATGAATGAATGAATGAATGAAATGAAAATATTGTCTTAGATGAGACCGGTCTGTGGCACAAAAAAAAAAAAAAAAAGGGAAAATACAATATCAAAAATAAGAAATGAGGGGAAACCCCCATGAGATGCAGAAGTCTGACCTGAGTGAAGTATGTTTTTATGTTTCATTTTCAACGGCTGCCATGTGCGCTTCACCCCTGTGGGACTGCACCTGAATAAAATTCATTAATGAACTATCATTCAGCTGTTCCCCACTGTAATTTTATCGGAATTACACAGCGTTACATTTAAACTTACGCATTTACTCGAGCAGCAATTTCCTCCCACGCCTTCTCCCTCTCCTTTGTGGCCACAGCGCTGTTGCTCTTTCCTCTAAAATGTGCTGGACATCGTCGTAGGTGTGCATTAAAGTTTCCACCTCGATTGAAGTAAAATATTCGTATTGCTTCTAGTTGGCGGTCATTGTGACTCATTGAATCAGGGCTCCATTGATGATGGCTTTTTATAGTGTTGTCGCACCTGCTAAGCTGCGGCTCACTCTACCCTGGATTCCTTAAACTACCCCTGAACAGCTTTTGTGAAACCGGAATCCCTGGGTTTTCCAAGTTCAGGGTAAATCAACCCAGAACCACAGGTTTACCTCAGGGTATGTTAACCCTTTGTTTTCTCTCATTTTCCTCATTCATCAACTCTTCAAAGTACTCTTTCTATCTTCCCATCACACTACTGGCACCTGTCAATAGACTTCCATCCTTATCCTTAATCACCCTAACCTAATGCACGTCATTCCCATCTCTGTCTATCTGTCTTGCCAACCTGTATAGATCAGTCTCTCCCGCCTTACTGTCCAACCTAGCATACAGTCATCATAAGCCCCTTGTTTGGCCTTTGCTACATCTAACTTCACCTTACGCTGCATCTCCCTGTACTCCTGTCTACTCTCGTCAGTCCTCTCAGTGTTCCACTTCCTCATAGCTAACCTCTTTCTCTTTATACACTCCTGTACCTCCTCATTCCACACACCGAGTACCCCCCTACCTGTCTCCCTGATCACATTAACTGTAGTTGTCCAGTCATCTGGAAGCACCTCTGCTCTGTCTTTGTCCTCTTCATCTTCCTCACCACCAGAGTCATCCCACACACCACCCTCCTATGCTGTTTGGCTACACTATTGCTTACCACTACTTTGCAGTCACTGATCTCCTTCAGATTACACCGTCTGCACAAGATATAGTCTACCTGTGTGCTCCTACCTCCACTCTTATAGGTCACCCTATGTTCCTGCCTCTTCTGGAAGAAAGTATTTACTACTGCCATTTCCATTCCTTTTGTAAAGTCAACCACCATCTGTCCTTCTGCATTCCTCTCCTTGATACCAAACCTGCCCATCACCTCCTCATCACCTCTGTTTCCTGCACCAACATGTCCATTGAAGTCTGCACCAATGACAGCTCTCTCACTTCTAGGTATGCTCTGCATCACTTCATCCAAGTCCAACCAAAATTTCTCCTTCTCCTCCAGCTCACATCCTACCTGTGGAGCATAGCCACTAACAACATTGAACACCATGCCTTCTATTTCTAGCTTCGGACTCATCACTCTATCTGACACTCTTGTTACCTCCAGGACATTCCTAAGAAACTCCTCCTTCAACATAACTTCTACTCCATTTATCTTCCTATCTACATCATGATAGAACAACTTTAACCATGCTCCTAAACTTCTAGCCTTGCTACCTTTCCACCGGGTCTCCTTGACACACAGTATGTCTACCTTCCTCCTCTGCATCATGTCAACCAACTCTCTACCTTTTCCTGTCATAGTCCCAACATTCAATGTCCCTACTCTCAGTCCTATACTCTTGGTGTTTCTCTTCTCTCTCTTCCTACGAACAGTTTCCTTCTCTCAGTCTTCGACCAACAGTAGTCCAATTTCCACCAGCACCCTGTAGGTCAACAGCACCGATGGCGGTCGTTGTTAACCCGTTGTAAACCCGATCCGGTATGAAGTCATAGGTTTGATTAGCATGTTTGATTTGGCAAAAGTTTTATGCCGGATGCCCTTCCTGACGCGACCCTCTGTATTTTTCCGGGCTTGGGACTGGCACAATAAGACATTGGCTTGTGTCCTCTTGCGGCTACATTGTAGGGATATTATCCTCTACGTGGTGTCAAATTCCCTTGTGAGTTTTGTTTAGCGCATGTTAAGCATGCTCTACTAATTTTTTTTGATTATTAATTAAATCCATAAATGGCATAATATTGATGTATCCGTCCTACTGTCCATCCTATTGAGACATGTGTAACACCGTGGCTCAAAATAGCCCCCCATTTGTATAGGTTTTTGGGAAGGATAGGTTTATTGCTGGGTCATACATACTGTAGAGGTCTTTTTGAAATATTGCCCCATTCTTTTTCCAAATTTCTTGTTCAGAATCAAGACTTTGTTGTTGCATTTGATTTAGTATTGTGTCATCTAAATAGGGTTGAGCTGAGTACTCCTTTCAGATGAGTAACCGGTACGGATAACACATTTTTGATGAGTACGATACGAGTAAAACTCGTCAAAACTTGTGCTTGTAAAATCCTCAGAACTGACTGTCGTCACCCTCAGTGAATGGCCAGTCACCCACAGTGCCCGCCCCTCCCTACAGAGACTGATTGACCAACCTCTGTTTGTGGCTTCGCTCATGTTGCTGTCTGTAGGTTTTCCTCAGCTTGCTTCTATTTTGGTCTCGTTAAGGTTACTTAGTGAACTTGTTTCTTGTTTTGTTTCCTTACATGTACGCGGTGCATTTGACCAGACAGAGCTGAAAACTGCTAGTGTTGCATCGGTCACCGCCTCCACTTTAGTCTTTTTGTGTTTTTTACCAGCTTAGTTTGACACTTTCTCACTTCAGTTCAAATGAGTGATTTCTATACAGTATAGATATTTTAACTGTTACATAGTGCGCGCGCACACACACACAAACACACACACACACACACACACACACACGCTTTCTCTCTCTATCTCTCTTTCTCTCTCTCTCACAGTAAAATTGCAAAATGTTTGAATGTGATTAAAGTGTTTTTTGCAAAAATCTCTCTCACAGTCAATCAGTCACACACACATGCACAAACAGACACACGCAAACACACACACACACCTTAACACTCGGCCTCCCTGAATTCTGCAACTACTAGAACTCCAATGGACAGTGATTTTGACCGCTCGAACAATATTTGTATATAATTTGGATTATCATTCAAAATATCTAAGAATAAATTGGTGGACGGTGGTGCAGTGGGTAGCGCTGTCGCCTCACATCACGGTGGGTCCGTGTTCGAGTCCCGCTCTGTGCGGAGTTCGCATGCTCTCCTCTTGTCTGCGTGGGTTCTCTTCGGGTTCTCTGGCCAAAAGCATGTGCTTCAGGTTGATTGGCCGGTTCCAAATTGCCCGTAGGAGTGAGTGTGTGTTTGTGCATGGTTGTCTGTCTTTGTGTGTGGCTCCGCGGTGCGAAGCGGCAGAAGATGAATGAATGAATGAACTTCTCTGCAATTACACATCCAAACTCAAACTGTGAAATGAAAACAAATGTATCTCTGTGAAATAAAACAATTGTATCCTGCTTCAAAATAGATTGGTGTCATCATGAGACCTTAACAGTAGAAATTATTAACCACTTTGAACAATCAATAATTACATGATGGCTACCAGCCAGCTGGACACACTGCTGTTACAACGCCAAGTTGTTGCTTATGCCTCACAAATACTAAGTCAACACAGGTGAGTTGTGTTGAGGGGGTAAAATATCAGCACTGGTAACTTCTTCACTTCTCTTGAGCTTTCCAAGGCACTAAAGGCCCAGAAAACCAGCTTGGTTGTTCCAGTAAATAAGAGTAGACAAGAGCTTCCTCCATCTGTAGAGGAGCAAAGGACCCTGCACACCGAAGAGGTGATGAAATGTGACAGTGCAACCCTAACATGCTGACCAAGGAAAAATACCTCCATCCTAATCACAGTCTACTCCAACCTTGGTTGTGTTGTGTTAGGGTTAGGGTTAGGTACGTACCAGTCTCCAGTTTAGCCTTGTGGCCACATATGATGTCGACAGCTATGTGGATGTGCTTGATCAAATGGGGAGGAAATATTCAGTGTAAGCTCCTACATGATGATGGCCATTGGTGGTGTTTCGTAATAATCTTAACCTGGCTGCCATAAATGCTTTGATCCTGTTCAAGAAGTGCACCAATAAGATGATGTCACAGAGGAACCGCATGATGCGACTCACAAAGGAACTTGAAAGCAAGGACTGGACACATGAAAGCAAAAGCCTGACAAATTATGGTGCAAGAGCCCATTGGGGCAGCAGAAGATGGAGAGGTGAAAGCAGTGTCAAATGAAGAATGTGTAAGCAAATGTGTAAGAAAAATAAAGCAAAGGATAATTGTGTCAAACGTTATAAGGTAGCTCCGCGGTGCACTGGCGTCGTGCCCGGAGTGTCCCCCGCCTCACGCCCTATGCCACTGGGATAGGCTCCAGCTCTCCGTGACCCGCTGCGGCGGATGTAGCGGTGGTAATATGAAAATGACTGACTGACTGTTATAAGGTAGTGGGAGCTACACAAGGAAGGTATAGGTTACCTGTGTTGACTGTGAGTGATTGGGAGCCATAAGCAAATCATCTTGGCATCGTAATGTCAGTGTCTCCAGCTAGCTGGCAGCCACCACAGCATTTTGGATTGTTCATAATAGTTAATAATTTTCATTGTTAAGGTCTAATGATGACACCAACGTATTTTAAAGCAGGATACAATTGATTTTTATTTCACAGTTACATATGTTTTTTTCCCCCCGAAGTTCGAATTTGGATGTGTAATTGCAGAGCAGCTATGTTGTGTCCATGCAATTAATGAAACACTCAATCATTATAGTTTTAATTTAATGTGTTTTTACCTATTCCACCAATTTTTCTGATAATCCAAATTAGATACAAATAATATCCGTGCAATCACTACTCAGATCTTTTTTTTTGTTTTGAAATGTTAATGATCAAACCATGTCAGAATAAAATATACACACATTTAGGAAAAGTCAGGCTCCTATTAGTAAATACATTTTTGTTTTTTGTTTTTAAATCAAGATATGAAATTACAAATTTTGAAAGCAGTCAAAATGACTGCCTTAGGAGTGCTAGTGTTAATCAACATTGTTTAACTACGTGTGAAAAAAAAGGCAAGAACATAAGGTGGTAAAAATAAATAAATAAATAAATAAACAGTTTGATCATAAAATTTAAAAAAATAGAAAGTTGTGTTGAGTATGACAATTCTTGTTCATGCATACTTTGTAGTTCATAATTTCCTATTGCATGTGTTGTATTCATTAATGTATTTTATGTTCTGAATTCATTAAAAAAATTGTTCTGTAAATAGTTCTACTTTTGTGATCAAAACATTGATTTGAATCTCAATTTTGAGGCTGTTTTGTAAATAGTTTTAAAATAAACAATAAATATAGCAACATCTGATCAATCCATATCAATTTCAGACTTAAAATAATATATATTGATTTAATCCCCATCCATTCCCGGTCAAACCACACCCACTTCCAGTTTAAGCCCTGCCCACTCCGAGTACAGATGCGGATACATATAATGTAGATGAACAGATACAGATAGTGTTGTGCTTGCTCATCCTTATTTTATATGTAAATGTCGTATGTTATATACTGTATGTTAATATGTATTTATTTATGTGTGTATGTATGATCCCCCCTCTGCTGCTGCAGTCGTACAAATTTCCCCACTGTGGGACTATTGAAGGTTTATCATATCTTACTTTAAGTGCTAAGTGAGCACAGTGAAAAATAACTTTTCCACTGGGCATTAATAAATTAACTTAAAATAAAATAAAATGAGTAAAATAAGTAAACAAAGCAGCAGTGGTATATGATAGGCTGTCAATATTTCCCAGGCAGCCACTACAGATGGTGAGAAAATATGTTGTTTCTAATGACTGTTTCCTAAATTTAGAAAAAGTTGGGAGATAATACAAGATAGTAGATGTTTAACTGGCTATGGCAACTTGTGAAAAAGTTCAAGGTGAATTTTGGGATTACAGTTACAGTTTCAAACATGAATTGGCTGACTGAAAAGAATACAATAATGCCTAACAAAATGTTGACAACAGGGTTGGTGAGCTCATGTTTATACCTACCTTTCTACTATATGGTACAAGACTGACTCAACTTCAATCAAGTTTGTCATTTCATAGCATATTTTATGCCAGTCAGGGTACCTCCTGATTACAGATGGGTGCAATGTGAAACTGCCATGGTTTTAGTCTTCAGCACAATGCACATTACATCAACCTCTTAGTAGTCCCAGGTATTGAGTACCAGCTACTTTTGAGCTACTGGGGAAAAAATCTGACATCTGCACATCAGCTATTCACTTTAATCTTTAATGGCTGTTCTTTCACAATCTTTTCATTGATATGAATTCCTTATTTTCTAATGATTGTATAAGTATTGTTTTATGAAAATTGATCTAGAAAGGTAACACTATTATTCATTAGTCTTTGTCCTTATGGTTCTTCTCTACGACATATACACAAAGTCACACTGTGACTATAGCAGAGAGCAAAAACTCTCCAACCTGGCCAAGTGGAAACACTTGGATATAGCTATGCATAGTATAATGTGGTGGCAAGGCAAAATGTGTTAATTTTACTCTTTTCTTTACTTTATTTATATGGAAATACAGTAATCCCTCGCTTATTTGTGCTTCAAGATTCACGGCTCTTCTTTAATACAATAGTGCTTTAAACAGTCGATAAGAGTATTGGAAAAGATAATACTTATACAGTTTAATAAGGTGGTTTAATGTCAGTATGGGGAGGGTTCATAAATTTTTAAATTACCGTGAATAATAAAATAAATAGTCTTTCACTATACCACGGGATTTCTTTTTTTGCAGGCGGTCCTGGAAAGCATCAACCGCGAGTAACAAGGGATTACTGTATGTGTGCTTGCTTGCCTTTCACATAAGTCTGTTCTCATAATAGCAGAGAGGGAAATAAGGATATATCATTACAGCAACACATTTTGAGATGTCTGTACACTGGTAGTGTCTACTTTTACCTACACTAAATCACCTGGTCACCCTGCCATGTCGTATCCACAATGCATAAGGGAAATCAGAATACTTGTGTATAAAAATACCATAAAATATCCTTGCAGATTTTGTGTTATCAACATGAAACATGACGCAAAAATACTGCAAAGCTTCACCATTCACTACTATGACATTATTGCCTCTTTAGATTCTCCTTTATCCATTCTACATATGCCTCAAGTCATAAAGTAAACTGACTGTGAGCTTCTGCGCTGCTTAACTTTTTCTATGCCCAGGGCAATATGCAATATTGCTGCCATTTTCCCTGAAGACTGTGGGTGACACATTTTCCAATGGTATTTGGAAAATTTGAAAATATTTGAAGTGAGTCCTGGTGAAAAATGTTATGTTGGATGCTATAGTGCATAGATCCCTGGAGTTTGAAAATGTATTTAAACACTAGCACCTCAGATTTCCGTGGCTGGTATGTTGAAATTAGAACTGATCAAGATACCTAATGAAAGACAAACCTTCATGTTTTCAAATACACAGACTTCCACCCTGATCACTTTGATCATTTAAATTACTACTGTTAGTTTTCCTGCCTGTGATATTTTTAGTGATTATTTCAGTGACTCAGTGATATATATATTTTTTTCCATGATGGCGGCGCACAGGGTTGCAGCGGCTTTTGGAGCTCCCGCTGTAATGCCCATTTCTAGCGCTTGAAGAAATAATCTGAACAGCAGTTTAACAACAAATGTGAAGTACAGCCCAGCCGAACTGTATTTCATCAGAAACAACTAAACGGCATCAATTTCACCAACGGTGAAAGCTACTCTCGGCAGACTGGGGATACTCAGAACACGGGAGGAGCGGCGTGGGGGGGCCCGAGGACGGACCGGCAAGGGGAAGCGATGTGCCCAGAGGCAGAAAAGAGGAAAGAGGGCTGGCTGGCTAACCCAGCTAAAATCCAGCAGACCACCAATCCCCTCACTCTTTTTGGCCAATGTCCGTTCTTTGGACAATAAAATGGACATGCTACGCCTCCGACTGCGGGTCTGGGAGGAGATGAGGAGCTGCTGTGTGGTCGGCCTGACGGAGACTTGGCTCAACAACAGCATGCCAGACTCCGCTTTCCAGATCGATGGATTACAGCTGTTCCGAGCGGACCGGGACCATCGATCCGGGAAAACACGTGGGGGAGGACTGTGTTCATACGTGAACAGGGGTTGGTGTACAAATAGCGAACTGGTCAAGAGCTACTGCTCTGAGGTGATAGAACACGTGACTGTTAAATGCCGGTCACGCTATCTGCCTTGTGAGTTCACTGCGGTGTTTGTCACCATTGTTTACATCTCCCCGGGTGCTAATGCTAACGCTAGCGGAAACAAAGTGTTACGTGAGCTGCACTTCACCATCAGCTCACTGCAGACCAGGCACCCGGAGGCGTTTTACGTGGTAGCAGGGGACTTCAACCACGTTAAACTGACGGACACACTGCCCAGTTTTTACCAACACGTCACCATCCCCACACGTGGGGACAACACACTGGACTGTGTGTACACCAACCTACGCGGCGCATACAGGTCCCTCCCCCGACCACACCTGGGCCTATCAGACCACATCTCAATCCTGATGGCCCCAGCATATCGTCACCTGGTGAAATCCCTCAAACCCACAAGGAAAACTGTCACTGTGTGGCCCCAGGACGCGGCCCTGGTGCTCCAGGACTGCTTCCAACACATGGACTGGCAGATGTTCAGGGAGGCAGCCACACAGGGGGGAGAGGTGAACCTGGAGGAATACACTTCCTCTGTCCTCGGGTTCATCTCCAAGTGTGTGGACGACGTGACCAACACCAAAACGATCACCGTCTACCCGAACCAGAAGCCCTGGCTGAATGCAGAGGTGAGAGCTCTGCTGAAGGCCAGGGATGCTGCTTTCAGGGCGGGTGAGGCAGGGGCACTAAGGGCAGCGAGGAGGGCTCTGGATAAGGGATTAAAGGAGGCCAAATCCACTTATGTTCAAAAGGTCCATGGTCACCTGACGTCAGGGGACCCAGGAGCATGTGGAAGGGCATCAAATGCATCACTAACTTTAACACCAGGAATGCACAGGGCCCGACAGACCCCTCCCTAGCAGATGCCCTCAATAAATTTTATGCACGCTTGGAGGACCCCAACATCCCCCCAAGCACCAAACTAACACCCCCCCCCGACGACACGCCCCTCAGCGTGACCACAGAGGATGTGAGGAGGACCCTGCAAAGGATTAACCCTCGCAAGGCTTCAGGCCCCAACGGCGTCCCAGGGAGAGTGCTGAAAGACTGTTCCCACCAGCTAGCAGAGGTGCTAACAGACATCTTCAACACCTCACTGCAGCTAGCAACCGTCCCCAGCTGCCTGAAGTCTGCCACCATCATCCCAGTCCCCAAGCCCCACTCGGTGAAGGAGCTGAATGACTATCGGCCAGTGGCCCTAACCCCGATAGTCATGAAGTGCTTCGAGAAGCTGGTCATGGCACACATAAAGGACTCCATAGAGGCATAGACATTACGGTGGACCCCCACCAACATGCCTATAGGAGGAACCGCTCTACCGACGACGCCATCTCCTCTGTGGTCCACACATCCCTCACCCACCTGGAGAGCAAGGACTCCTACATACGCCTGCTCTTCCTAGATTTCACCTCTGCGTTCAATACCATCAT
Source organism: Antennarius striatus (assembly GCF_040054535.1). NCBI lineage: Eukaryota > Metazoa > Chordata > Actinopteri > Lophiiformes > Antennariidae > Antennarius > Antennarius striatus. Next base: position 13,495,210 of record NC_090783.1, on the reverse strand, counting down.
CCCCCAGACCCTGGTGCAGAAACTGTTAGAGCTGGGACTGTCTGCCACCACAGGGAACTGGGTCCTGGACTTCCTGGCAGACAGATCACAGACTGTCAGGGTCAACAACACAGTCTCCTCCCCCATCACCCTCAGCACCGGCTCCCCACAAGGTTGCGTGCTCAGCCTCCTCCTGTTCACTCTACTGACATATGACTGTTCAGCAAAACACCCGAGCTGTCATATAGTACAGCTCGCAGACGACACAGTAGTGGTGGGACGCATCCACAACAATGATGAGTCCAAATACAGAGAGGAGGTGGAGCACCTGGTGCACTGGTGCAGACGCAACAACCTCTGCATCAACATAGGGAAGCTCAAGGAGATGGTGGTGGACTTCAGGAGGAAGAGACACTCCCCTCACCCCTGCACATCGGAGGAGCAGCTGTGGAGGTGGTCTCCAGCTACAGGTACTTGGGGGTTCAACTCACTGAGGACCTCACCTGGAGCTGTAACACCTCCTACCTGCTCAGGAAGGAGGTGAAGGATTGGGGAGTGCTGTCCTGAAGGCTTTCTACAGGGGATGCGGTGGAGATCATCCTCACCACCAGCATCACCGTGTGGCACGGCAGCTGCTCTGCAGCAGACAGGAAAGCTCTGCAGAGGGTTGTGAAGGTTACACAGAGGACTGTAGGGGGTGGCCTACCTACCACCACAGAAATCTACACAAGTAGGTGTAGAAGGAGGGCCACCCACATCATGACAGACCCCACCCACCCAGCACACAGTCTGTTCCAACCCCTCCCCTCAGGCAGGAGACTACGGAGCATCCGGAGCAGGACCACCAGGCTGAGGAACAGCTTCTTCCCAGAGGCTGTTAGACAGCTGAACTCCTGTGGTGCTCTGTAGTCACCCTCACGACGCCCTTGTGTCACCACAGACACACGGGGATCTAGTGCAATATGGTGCTTCATCAGGTGCAATAGATGGAGCACCCACATACTTAGTTGCTACACTGTAAATAGATTTTGCTGTTCAGACACTTTTCAATTTACACTTTTCAATTTACAGTTTACAATTCTAAACTTTTCTCTGTTCTCCTATTTACCTTACATTTTTAACCTTTTTTAATCTTTTCTTAACTTATCTTATTTATCTTATTTATCAACCGGGCTTACTGGGACCTTCAGAGACGTATTTGGTACTGTCATATGTAAACGTGTGTCAGTATGACAAATAAAGACTCTGATTCTCTGGTTCTGATTCACTGATTACTGATTAAACAACATATATCTACATATTGATTGAGATTCTTGTCTTGTTCTGCAGGTAATTTTGATGCTGACAAAGCTATATGACTACAACCTCAACAGTGTGACGGAGAGTTCATTGTGGAGGTAAGCTTAGCACCATGATCCCACAATGTAAAAGCCTTGAGCATCCAGTTTGACACTGCACATTTTGCAGACGGAGCATTTGACATTAGTTCGGTGTATTTCTCATTGTATTAGTCCCGTGACTAGATTTGCTCTTAAAACTAAGCACCTAATAATGTCAATGAATGAAATATTCAAAGCTTGTGAAAGAAGAAACACTCTCAGAAAACCTCTCGTAAATGAATAATGAATGGTGGCCCCACAAATCCTTTAAGTGTAAGTCATTATTTTTTTTACCAAAGAAGCTGTTGGTATTATTATGCAGCTTTTAAATTATATAAATTGGAAGAAAGACCTGACAATGGAGCCCCCAGGTGAACAAGTTCTTGATTCAGGGGCATTCGCGATGTTCTTCTAAGTCCATGGGCAAAATTGAATCACCGGCAAGCCCCTGATGTTCGAATATAAGGACACTGGAACACATCCTGAGCAGCTAGCCCAAGGCACTGGGTAGAGCCTGTATTGAGGGAGGGATTACCAGGTCCTCAAATCCATTGCTGAAGCAATCAGCAAGGGGATAAATGGCAGTCGATGCACTCAAGCCACAACTGAGACCATTCACTCATCGATGCAGGACATGTATGAGGACTGTCCAATCAACACAGCTGGTGTCAAGGGAGGACAAGATCCAGCAAGAACAATATATAACTGCTCTGCTGGTTTTCTTGCCATGGCCAGAGTCTGGGTGATCACTGTTGACCCTGAAAGGAACCTGAAAATTCCAGCACACACCACCCAGGCCAAACTAAGAAATTACAGTCTCCTGAACATAGGGGAAGGTCACGGGATCAAATGCGTCAAACACCGTAGTACAGCAGACTGAGATTGACAGGTCACTGGACAGAGGTGCAACAAGTGCTCTGTTAGAGGACACTTTATCAATGAAAAAGCTAAGAAATTTTTCATGCATTGCTGGAGAGGCATCAGCTCCAGCAGTCTGTGGTGGACTCAGAGCAGAGTTGATAAATTTAAACTACACATAAGGTTTATGTGGATTCAAATCAACAAAGTCAGACAAATATTGTCTTTTAGCGTCCTTCACAGTGTTTTGATAACTACACCAACCATCTGTCAATATTTGAAAAGACATTTGTAGTTTATCCTTTTTCCAGTTTTGTTTTGTACACTTCTACACTCCTGTCTGGCAACACAATTTGTTTCATTCAGTCAGGGCTCAAGTACAGTTTTATGTCTTTTGGTCGCCACCTGTCAAACCGCAACACTTATGTCAGTTTGACAGGTGGCGAGAAACCAGGAGTTAAAAGCCTCCGTATCCTCATCCATCGGTACTGGAATTGCACGGCTGTGTCCAAAAGCAGCCCAGAAGAAAGCAGCAGTAAAGGGGTTGATGACTCGACATCGGAGAGCAGACACACACGTTTTAACTGTGTGACAGTGAACAACAACTTCAAATAATACAGGTTTATGATTGGAGGAAAACACGTCAAATATCTCCCGGTTAAAAACAGGAATACTATAAGATAAAGATACAGTAGATCAAATGTATGGCCACGTTCATGTGTACAGTAGGTCCCAGAACAAACTGCACCTTTCACCTGTAGATGCACATGACCTCATCCGTTGTTTCTCTTCAAAAGCTTCAAATGAAAACTTGTAATATATTCATATTCCAGGTAATCCTCATAAAACATGTTTATGACATGAAACTATTTACATTTTTATTCATTTGTTCATTAATTTCAAGAAATTTAAGTTTTTGTATCACTACCCCACTGTTCCACAAGAGGGGTCACATATGACTCCAAATAGTTCTTTTGGAATCTTGTATGACACTTTAATTCTTAGCAACTTTGACTGTCCCACGTACACATCTGATGTCATCTTTCACTTCTGATGCAACTGTCCAATTAACACACCTGGTGTCAGCAGTCTTACCACCCAGGAGGTCATTGTTACACTGCAACACACTGTGTAACAACATGGCTGCCAGGAGGCCAGCTAGGATCCTTTCGGACTGTGCCCTACAAATGATCCAGGGCAGACGGGATGAAGAGCCCAATGCAGACATTGACTCAGAATCTGATATCTCAGATATAGAGGACCCAGGCTATTGCCCCCCTCCCCCTCCACAATGCCAGTCAGACATACAGGGTCCCTTGATGAAGAGGAGGTGGATATTGTGCCCAATAGAAGGGGCCACAAGTGCTCTTACTGGGTAGAGTTACCACCCAGTCAGGCTAAAAAAACAAGGTACAGTATTCTACATAATCGGCCAGGACCTCCACCTGGGTTTAGGCCTGTTTCCACTAATAGATGCATGGAAGCTGTTCATGTCTGATGATATATAGAAGAGGTGCTGACATGCATAAAAGAGGAAGGACAAAGAGTAGCCACAGACAGGGGAAACAGTGGAAAAATGTAACCAAACGTGAGCCTGTGGCGTTCATTGGAATGATGAACTGGAATGTACCAGTCCTTATGCTAGAGGAAGACCAAAGATATAGTGTAAGAGGACATGAAGGTAATTGGTGTGAGAGAAGAGGATGCAGAAGAACAGTTTAGATGGAGGCACTGATTTGCTGTGGCGACCCCTGAAGGGAAAAGTCGAAAGAAGATTCATTTATCATTTTAACCACTGATTCCGCTGTTTCAGGTCATGGGGGTTGCTGGAGCCTGTCCCAGCTGACTTAAGAAGAGGCTGGTGTAACTCAGAGTGCAACGCCAGTGCACTGCAGGATAATATTATTCTTTATTTATTTTATATACATTTATTATAACTATAATTCATAATCTATTTATTAAGTGTTTGAGTATTAATACGGCTATTTGTACAAAGCTGTAATCATGTACAAATAAATTATGTTGTATCATATAGCTGTGGCCACTCAGCTCCGGCAACAACATAGTGGCCGTAATGAAAAGGTTTTGTTCTTCTGTGGATCATTTTCTATTGTTGAGGGGAAAAAGGCCTCTTAATATTGTCAGCAGTGTTTCCACTCATACGAAATCTTTCTTATATTCAAGGCGAACTTTTAGTTGCAATGAGTAATTCTTAAAGTGTTTACCAGTTTTCTCTGATTAAATTTCAGGTCAACTGACTATGGAGCAACATACCAGAAGCTGAACAACAAAGTCGGAGCAAAGACAATACTCAGTTATTTGTACGTGAGCCCTAACAACAAAAGAAAGGTATTGTTAATTGTTTGTCTACAATTTCCTTTAAAACTTATGATCTTCCTGTGTTAGTTACTATTATTTCGTATCCACCATTGGTTAACACTGGCAGACATTATTGATGTAGCGTGGCAAAAAAGAAAAAATCTGTTTCATGTTTAACTTTCCCTCAGTCACCTCCTGCTGTGTTAAACACTCCAGACATTGTTAGTTTAGTTCAATCTCAGTTACAAAGCTTGAAAAACAGACAAACATCCAATCCAATCCAATCTTTATTTGTTAAGCACTTCACAACAACCACAGTCGACCAAAGTGCCTCGCTGAAAGCCTTCCACACCTGGGAGGAAAACTGCGGACCTCTGTTGGACACAATGTCCCGGGGAATACCATGCAACCTAAAAACATGCTGGACAAGCAGAGCAGCAGTCCCCCAGAGGGTAATTTAGACAACGGCAAAAATGCACAGGATTGGAAAAATGGTCAACAATAGTCAATGTGGTCGTATTTCCTTCCGACGGAGGCAGGCCAGTGACAAAATCCACCACTATGTGCGACCACAGTCGATGAGGAATAGGCAGGGGGCGAAGAAGGCCAGCAGGGGCATGGTGAGACGCTTTGTTGCGGGGACAGACAGGGCAAGTGGCGACATACTCCTTAGCATCTGCACTCATAGAAGGCCACCAGAAACGCTGTTGAATGAGAGCCAGAGTCCGATGAAAGCCTGGATGGCAAGCCAACTTAGAATCATGCCCCCATTGGAGCACAGGAGTTCGAACAGGTGGGGACACGAACAGCCGACCTGGTGGACAACCCTCAGGTGACAGGTTACCAACTTGAGCCTCCTGAACAAGCTTCTCAATGTCCCACATGGCTGCTCCCACTACACAGGAAGAGGGCAGGAAAGTGTCTTCAGAAGAATCCTCCACTGAAGGTACAAACTGATGTGAAAAAGCATCAGGCGTGTTATTCCGAGACCCAGGCCAGTAGGTGAGATCTACTGGCGAAGATTCAGTAGGTGTGGACGTTACAGAAACAGGAACGGCAGAATACAAACAATGTGAGTGGCAGAACAAACTCCAGTTGGTGATTGCAGAGGAAGACCAGTCTATAAGTGGTTTATGGAGCTTTAACCGGGGGAGACCTAACACTAATGGGGAATAATATACAGGGAAATTACCTCGTGATGGTTTCCAGAAAGCAACTGTGGTGGGGTTTTTGTTTCTCACAGGGACAGGAGACAGTTTGTAAAACACAAGGTATTTATTTGCCAATTCAAATCATGCATAGGTTGATTAGCAGTACAATAATATCATCCATAAGTTGAGCATGAGTCCAATAATATCAATTATATTGACAGACAGACAAGTTCAACAAATACTTATCTAATTATGATGTGAGCTCTGGAGACGATGAACAGTCCTTCGAAGTGTTGTCACAGAATATTCCGGGTATAGGAAAAACTTTACAGACGAGAGCTGCAGTGAAGTTCCAGGTACAAAATATGAAAAGGATCACATCATTCACACTCTAAAAGGTGTGACTACAGGGAGTATTAACCTCAGCTCATCTTCTGTCAACCAGTTCTTTACGGGCTTTCTGTTGGTACGTCATGACCTCCACACGTTACCAAAAATATCAAGTTGACAGTTTCAAAAAACTATTTGATGACGTAATATATTCAGTCACGCGAACCCTGTGAGGACATATCTGCTGCAGACATTCTTTGGATGACCCTGTGCAGACATACAAAAATATTCTGATTTCGAGTACAGTATATGAAATGATCTGGCCAGCTGCTTCTGTCAGTGTCTAACTTCTTCCAAGGATACTGACAGTCATGTAAGCATTTCCAAATATGGTCTAACAGTATTTATTTTCATGCAGCGTCTTCATGACCTCGAGACATCCTGGGGCCTCCTTCCCAAGTGCTGGATGATTTGACACAAACACACACAGATCTATTGATGCAATACAGATCTTTGGTTCTATGAAATAATTTTATTGTATTATTTTATTGTATTAAAAACTTTCCACCACACAACAACGACAAAGGGGCTGTACGATGAGTAACTCGAGCTACAAGCCCACCATCGAGAGCAAACACATCTTTGGGTTCACTAAGGGACTCAGTGGGTAAGTTGGCACTAGTGACAAACTCCTTGTCAATAAAACTCATCAGAACCTGTGGTGAGAGTGTTTGTCCAGCAAAATAACAAAATAAAAACCAAAATACAATGAGGATGATGTTACAGCCAAAATTATTTTTATTGATACGCAGATCATCAGTACAGATCAATCGGCAACAGCCATTGGATGCATGTGTCCTGACCCTTTTATAGTCACAGTCCTTCATTCTTGTGTATGTGAGAGTTGTGCGTGTCCTATTCATGGGACAACAGGAGGGCATTTATTCTCGGCAACTATCCAAACCTAGGTAACCACCCCATGTCATGATGGCGGTGCACAGGGTTGCAGCGGCTTCTGGAGCTCCCGCTGTAATGCCCATTTCTAGTGCTTTAAGAAATAATCTGAACAGCAGCTTAACAGCAATGGGAGGTACAGCCAAGCCGAACTGTACTTCATCAGAAATAACCAAACGGCATAAATTTCACCAACGGTGAAAGCTACTCTCGGCAGACTGGGGTTGCTCAGAACGCAGGAGGAGCGGCGCAGGCGGGCCCGAGGACGGACCGGCAAGAGGAAGCGATGTGCCCAGAGGCAGAAAAGAGGAAAGAGGGCTGGCTGGCTAACCCAGCTAAAATCCAGCAGACCACCAATCCCCTCACTCTTTCTGGCCAATGTCCGTTCTTTGGACATTAAAATGGACATGCTATGCCTCCGGCTATGCTGTGTGGTCGGCCTGTGTGGTCGGCCTGATGGAGACCTGGCTAAACAACAGCATGCCGGACTCTGCATTCCAGGTCGATGGGTTACAGCTGTTCCGAGCGGACCGGGACCATTGATCCGGGAAAACACGTGGGGGAGGACTGTGTGCATACGTGAACAGGGGTTGGTGCACAAATAGTGAACTGGTCAAGAGCTACTGCTCTGCCTTGTGAGTTCACTGCGGTGTTCGTCACCATTGTTTACATCCCGCCGGCTGCTAATGCTAACGCTAACGGAAATGAAGCGTTACGTGAGCTGCACGACACCATCAGCTCACTGCAGACCAGGCACCCGGAGGCGTTTTACGTGGTAGCACGGGACTTCAACCACGTTAAACTGACGGAAACACTGACCAGTTTTTACCAACATGTCACCATCCCCACATTTGGGGACAACACGCTGGACTGTGTGTACACCAACCTACGCGGCGCATACAGGTCCCTCCCCCGACCACACCTGGGCCTATCAGACCACATCTCCATCATCAAGGCTCCAGCATATCGTCCCCTGGTGAAATCCCTCAAACCCACGAGGAAAACTGTCACTGTGTGGCCCCAGGACGCGGCCCCAGTGCTCCAGGACTGCTTCCAGCACACAGACTGGAAGATGTTGAGGGAGGCAGCCACACAGGGGGGAGAGGTGAACCTGGAGGAGTACACTTCCTCTGTCCTTCATCTCCAAGTGTGCAGACGATGTGACCAACATCAAAACGATCACCGTCTACCCGAACCAGGCTGAATGCAGAGGTGAGAGCTTTGCTGAAGGCCAGGGATGCTGCTTTCAGGGCGGGGGAGACAGGGGCACTAAGGGCAGCGAGGAGGGCTCTGGATAAGGGCATAAAGGAGGCCAAATCCACTTATGCTCAAAAGGTCCATGGTCACCTGACGTCAGGTGACCAACGGAGCATGTGGAAGGGCATCAAGTGCATCACTAACTTTAACACCAGGAATGCACAGGGCCCGACAGACCCCTCCCTAGCAGATGCCCTCAATAAATTTTATGCCCACTTTGAGGACCCCAACACCCCCCCAAGCACCAAACTAACACCCCCCCCTCCCGACGACACGCCCCTCAGCGTGACCACAGAGGACGTGAGGAGGACCCTGCAAAGGATTAACCCTCGCAAGGCTGCAGGCCCCGACGGCGTCCCAGGGAGAGTGCTGAAAGACTGGTCCCACCAGCTAGCAGAGGTGCTAACAGTCATCTTCAACACCTCACTGCAGCTAGCAATGGTCCCCAGCTGCCTGAAGTCCGCCACCATCGTCCCGGTCCCCAAATGCCACTCGGTGAAGGAGCTGAATGACTAGTGGCCAGTGGCCCTTACCCCGATAGTCAGGAAGTGCTTCAAGAAGCTGGTCATGGCACACATAAAGGACTCCATAGAGGCATAGACATTACGATGGACCCCCACCAACATGCCTATAGGAGGAACCGCTCCACCGACGACGCCATCTCCTCTGTGGTCCACACATCCCTCACCCACCTGGAGAGCAAGGACTCCTACATCCGCCTGCTCTTCCTGGATTTCACCTCCGCATCAACACCATCATCCCCCAGACCCTGGTGCAGAAACTGTTAGAGCGGGGACTGTCTGCCACCACAGGGAACTGGGTCCTGGACTTCCTGGTAGACAGATCACAGACTGTCAGGGTCAACAACACAGTCTCCTCCCCCATCACCCTCAGCACCGGCTCCCCACAAGGTTGCGTGCTCAGCCCCCTCCTGTTCACCCTACTGACGTATGACTGCTCAGCAAAACACCCGAGCTGTCATATAGTAAAGTTCGCAGACGACACAGTAGTGGTGGGACGCATCCACAACAATGATGAGTCCAAATAAAGAGAGGAGGTGGAGCACCTGGTGCACTAGTGCAGACACAACAACCTCTGCATCAACGTGGGGAAGACCAAGGAGCTGCTGGTGGACTTCAGGAGGAAGAGACACTCCCCTCACCCCTGCACATCGGAGGAGCAGCTGTGGAGGTGGTCTCCAGCTACAGGTACTCGGGGGTTCAACTCACTGAGGACCTCACCTGGAGCTGTCACACCTCCTACCTGCTCAGGAAGGCCCACTAGCAGCTCTACTTCCTCAGGAAGCTGAGGCGTGCTGGATTGGGGAGTGCTGTCCTGAAGGCTTTCTACAGGGGATGCGGTAGAGATCATCCTCACCACCAGCATCACCGTGTGGCACGGCAGCTGCTCTGCAGCAGACAGGAAAGCTCTGCAGAGGGTTGTGAAGGCTACACAGAGGACTGTAGGGGGTGGCCTACCTACCACCACAGAAATCTACACAAGTAGGTGTAGAAGGAGGGCCACCTACATCATGAGAGACCCCACCCACCCAGCACACAGTCTTTTCCAACCCCTCCCCGCAGGCAGGAGACTATGGTGCATCCGGAGCAGGACCACCAGGCTGAGGAACAGCTTCTTCCCAGAGGCTGTTAGACAGCTGAACTCCTGTGGTGCTCTGTAGTCACCCTCACGACGCCCTGAGTGTCACCACAGACACATGGGGATCTGGTGCAATATGGTGCTTCATCAGGTGCAATGGATGGAGCACCTACACACTTACCCACATACAGCTGCTACACTGTAAATAGACTTTGCTGTTCAGACACTTTTCAATTTACACTTTACAATTCTTAACTTTTCTTTGTTCTCCTATTTATCTTAAATTTTTAACCTTTTCTTTTCCTTTTGGCTTTTCCCTTCAAGGGTCGCCGCAGCGAATCAATTTCCTCCATCTAGCCCTGTCCTTTGAATCCTCTTCTCTCACACCAACTACCTTCATGTCTTCCCTCATTACATCCATAAACCTCCTCTTTGGTCTTCCTCTAGGCCTCCTGCCTGGCAGTTCAAAACTCAGCATCCTTCTACCAATATATTCACTATCTCTCCTCTGGACATGTCCAAACCATCTCAGTCTGGCCTCTCTGACTTTATCTCCAAAACCTCTAACATGTGCTGTCCCTCTGATGTGCTCATTCCTGATCCAATCCTTCCTGGTCACTCCCAGAGAGAACCTCAGCATCTTCATCTCTGCTACCTCTAGCTCTGTCTCCTGTCTTTTCTTCAGTGACACTGTCTCTAGGCCAAACAACATTGCTGGTCTCACCACAGTTTTGTACACCTTTCCCTTCATTTTAGCTGAAACTCTTACATCACACATCACACCTGACACTTTCCTCCACCCGTTCCATCCTGCCTGTACACGCTTCTTCACCTCTTTTCCACACTCTCCATTGCTCTGGACTGTTGAACCTAGGTACTTAAAATCCTCTACCTTCTTGATCTCTTCTCCCTGTAACCTCACTCTTCCACTTGGGTCCCTCTCATTCACAGACATGTACTCTGTCTTACTGCGGCTAACCTTCATTCCTCTCCTTTCCAGGACAAACCTCCACCTCTCTAGCTTCTCCTCCACCTGTTCCCTGCTCTCACTACAGATCACAATGTCATTTGCAAACATCATAGTCCATGGAGATTCCTGTCTAACCTCGTCTGTCAGCCTGTCCATCACCATAGTGAACAAGAAGGGGCTCAGAGCTGATCCCTGATGCAGTTCCACCTCCACCTTGAACTCCTCTGTCACACCTACAGCACACCTCACCACTGTCTTACAGTCCTCATACATGTCCTGCACCGCTCTAACATACTTCTCTGCCACTCCAGACTTCCTCATACAATACCACAGTTCCTCTCTGGTCACCCTGTCATAAGCTTTCTCCAGATCTACAAAAACACAATGCAGCTCCCTCTGGCCGTCTCTGTACTTCTCTATCAACATCCTCAAAGCAAATACTGCATCTGTAGTACTCTTTTTTGGCATGAATCCATACTGCTGCTCACAAATGTTCACTTCTGCCCTTAGTCTAGCTTCCACTACTCTCTCCCATAACTTCATTGTATGGCTCATCAGCTTTATTCCTCTGTAGTTGCCACAACTCTGCACATCTCCCTTGTTCTTAAAAATGGGCACCAGCACACTTCTCCTCCATTCCTCAGGCATCTTGTCACTATCTAAGATCCTGTTGAACAACCCAGTCAGAAACTCTACTGCCACCTCTCCTAGACACTTCCATACCTCTACAGGTATATCATCAGGACCGACTGCCTTTCCACTCTTCATCCTCTTCAATGCCCTCCTCACTTCATCCTGACTAATATTTGCTACATCCTGGTCCACAACAGTCACCTCTTCTAGTCTTTGTTCTCTCTCATTTTGTTTTTCCCACTGTTTTTACCTCCAGGACATTCCTAACAAACTCCTTCTTCAAGATAACTCCTACTCCATTTCTCTTCCCATCTATACCATGATAGAATAACTTGAACCCTGCTCCTAAACTTCTAGCCTTGCTACCTTTCCACCTGGTCTCCTGTACACATAGTATGTCTACCTTCCTTCTCTGCATCATGTCAACCAACTCTCTACCTTTTCCTGTCATAGTTCCAACATTCAACGTCCCTACTCTTAGTCCTATACTCTTGGTGTTCCTCTTCTCTTTCTTCGAGCGAACGCACTTTCCTCCTCTCCTTCTTCGACCAACAGTAATCTCCAATTCCCACCAGCGCCCTGTAGGTCAACAGCGCCGATGGCGGTCGTTGTTAACCCGGGCCTCGACTGATCCGGTATGGAAGTCATAGTTTTGATTCACATCTTTGATTTGGCAAAAGTTTTACGCCGGATGCCCTTCCTGACGCAACCCTCCGTATTTATCCGGGCTTGGGACCGGCACAATAAGACACTGGCTTGTGTCCTCTTGATGCTACATTAACTTATCTTATTTATCTTATTTAATCTTATTTATTTTATTTATCAACCGGACTTACTGGAACCTTCAGAGACATATTTCATACTTTCATATGTAAACGTGTGTCAGCATGACAGTAAAAAAACTCTGATTCTCTGACTCTCTCTCTGATTCTCTGATTCTCTGATGTCAGGTTGACCCCCTGTCTTTTGGACAATCTGGTTATTCGCTGCCAAACTTGAAAATGTGTTTCCTCTGATTTGAAATGTGACCCACGCATGCATTATTTCGCTTCCACATAATCCCTCCTCTTTATGAGATTATCATAACTACTCATCAAAATAATGTATGGTGAATCAACATGTATGTCTAGATGTGTGTGACTAGGATTGGTGGCACTGTAAGTTTAGGGTTAAATATATGGTTGTGTGAACTCTAAACATAGTGATAAGTGAAAAAAAACCCATTCCATATACTTATATATGAATTTAACATGAATATACTAACATAACTGGTCATCTGTTATCACTTCCCTGATGGGGGTGAACAATCTGGTGGCTGTTTTTTAACCAGGAAAAGCCCCCCATGGCCCCCTTCCTGTTAGGCGACATTACACAATAAATCCTAACAGACTGACCAAATACATCACACACTGAAATAATTTACTGGAACACAGAAATCATTCTAATAATACTGAGTTGTATGAATTAGATTACCTTTCCTTTGTGGAACACAACATTGAATATAGAATATGCATATATGTTTGTTTGTTTGTTTTTTCCTTAAATATTATTAAGACATAAAAGTGAATATACAATGATTAACCAGAATGATCTAACTGATAAAATTGATGATTAAACAGTGGTTACACAGAATAGTAAGAATAATGTCATCGAGATATCCTGGTGATATATCCGTATGTGGTTGTAGTTTATATCCGTATCAGCCATTTTCCATCGCTCTTTATAACAGTTCTTCCTCATAGTTGGAGATTGTGAACACATTTGGCATGTTCTCCCTCCTCTGCGTCAGAAGAATTCTGCGCACCAGTTCATCAGCCGGTAGCATACTTAGCATTTGTGCGTCCTGTGTGTCCTTAATGAGGTTCATCCTCTTGTCCATTGCTCTCACACATTTCCTCAGGATAGGCACAATGCAACATCTAAATAAAGAGAATAGTATCAGTATTATCAGTATAATTATTCCAGATTTAACCAAAACAGCTCCCCATTTTCCAAAAATTTCCTCTAGCCCTTCCTACTTAATGCTTCCACCCCTACCAGCATTGTCATTCATTTCAAACTTTAAAGCTTCAAGTTATCTCATAGCAACAGAAAATGTTCCATCAGGTGATGTGTTATTTGAGATAAATGTACAACAAAGTGCCCCAGACATTTTACACACTCCCCCCTCTTCTGCTAATATCCAGTTTAAGGTTTGCCTATTCTGCCATGCTACAGCGCTAGTCTCATGCAGTTGCTGACCTAACTGCTTCAGAACTTCGAAATTGTAGATAACATATCTCTGCTGATTGTAATAAATGTAGTTAATCCAAGCTACAGTACGTTCTTATACATTGTTATCCAAGGAAGTATGGTCTCTAATCCTGATCTGACCTCGTCTTGGGCTTTGAGTTTGTCTGGAATTCCTGTTGGAAGTCCAGTGTTTTTAAGATAGACTTGTTCGTCTGAAGGCACCTGTCTCTTGTGTGTCTGTAATTTGTCTTTAGCTACTCGAATTCCTAAAACCTCTTTTACCCCCTCGTAGGCGACTACCGCAGGCACTTGCATACGCACGAGTGTGCAGAGTCCGTTCCAACGAAAAGGCAGAGTGTTCCTTAAAACATTATCTCCACACATCCAGTAGCTACTGTTTGTGTCTGTTCCTCCAATAGTGACCGACTAGGGACAGTCATAGTTAAATATTCACATTTCTATCTCAGTGGATGGGTGGGATTTTCGAACCAGATTGGTGTACTTATGAACTGTGGAGTTATCATGGCTTCTGGACACCATGACAACACCCATGTCACTGCGCAATTAACAGTAGTGTTACCTACACTGACACCTTCCTCTCTTCCTGTATATCCTCCACTAGCATAACACTCATAATTTGCGAGTTCGTCTACTTTGTAATTAGTATGAGGCTCTCCGCGGTAGATATTTAAAATTTCTTGCATTGATCATATAACTCACAACTGAAGCTTGTGCAGTCAGTCTATAATCCGCGTCTTTTAAGAGAACCATATCATATTTGGCACGTGATACCACACATGGGAAGCGCATACACATCTCTCAACATTCCTTGTGGCAAATCTTCCTGGGCTGTGAAATTCCCTTTGGTGCATTTGTGTCTCTGCTCTATAGCACATCCTACAAAAGTGTAGGGTTCAGGAACAACCGTAGGTAAGGTGTTCGGAGCACCCGCACACACTACACACTCCTCAGGTTTCATTTTCTTTGCTGTGTATTGGGCCCACTTATTGTGACTGGCTACTTCCCAAAGATCGTCAAAGGCTGGCCTCACACTTCTCTGTTGAGGTCTAAACACCACTTCCTGACCTGTCTCACCAGTGTGGGCATTTAAGTCCTCCACGCTATCCCATTTGTCATAAACACTAGTCTCTATTCTAGTAATAGGTATTATTGTGATTTCTTTATTAAACTGGGCTGACTTTATTTTCACAGTAGGAGTAGTTGAACGAGTTACACTATATGGAATTAGCATCGTCACATTATCAATAATATTATCAACAATCTACTAAAACTGGAAAGGGAAAGAAACTTGTTGCCAGGATACAGTACTTTTAAGGACAATTTGTTTAGAGGAAGGCAACTCAGCAGATATATGGCTCACCAGTGCCCCTCCTGACACCGATGAGCCTGCTCTTTTTGGCAAGACAGGGCAATGCACTCCCCCCCTGTGACCCGCCTGGCCACAGTAGATGCAGAGCCTCAGGTCTAAGCGATGTTGGCGCTCTTCAGGTGCAAGTCTCATCCTCCCCAACTGCATGGGTTCCTCACTGTTCCCCTTCTGTAGCCGAGCTACAGAAGGGGAACATGGTGAATAAAGGGGCACCCAGGAAATACAGCAAGCTCTCCATACCTGAAGCACTCGAAACTGCCAAACAGAGACAAACAGCTCTGGCTACCCGACTGAAGCGATACACCAAGGAGATTGAGGCCAGGAGAATAAACTAGACCGTCTCCACTCAACCAGCAAAGGTGTACTCTCAGTGGCAGGGAAATAGCATCCGGCCAGACCCACCAAGAGCTGAGGTGGAGAAATACTGGAAGGGCATATGGGAAAGAGAAGCATCACAAACACCGATGCCCAGTGGCTAGTGGACCTAAGGACTGACCACAGCTGCCTCCCAGAACAAGAACCAGTAACCATCTCAATGGCAGACATCCAAGAAAGAGTGTCAAAGATGAAGAGTTGGTCAGCTCGGGCCCGGATATGATCCTTACATACTGGCTAAAGAAGTTGACAGCACTCCATGAGCATCTAGCAGCACAGACGAACCAGCTGCTAAGGGATGGGACGCACCCAGAATGGTTGACTGAAGGCAGGACAGTCCTGATCATGAAAGACCCACAGAAGGAATCTACCCCATCCAACTACCGGCCAATAAGCTGTCTCAGTACAACATGGAAGCTCCTGTCAAGCATCATGGCGGCTGAGATGAGTAGGCACATGGATCAATATACGAGCGGGGCACAGAAAGGAGTTGATAGTAACACCAAGGGAGCCAAGCACCAGCTACTGGTGGACAGAGCAGTACACAGAGACTGTAAGAATAGGCAGACCAACTTGTGCAATGACTGGATAGATTACCAGAAAGCCTACGATTCAATGCCACACACGTGGATACTGGAATGTCTGGAACTGTATAAGATCAACAGGACACTAAGAGCCTTTATCAAGAACTCAATGGGAAATTGGAAGACAACCCTGGAGACTAACTCCAAGCCAATTGCCCAAGATACAATCAAGTGTGGCATATACCAAGGGGATGCACTATCACCACTGCTGTTCTGCATAGGCCTGAACCCCCTCAGTCACATTATCACAAAGAGTGACTACGGATACCAATTCCGAAGCGGGACAACAATCAGCCATCTCCTCTACATGGATGACATCAAGCTGTATGACAGGAATGAGCAAGAAATTGACTCACTGATCCACACCACCAGGATCTACAGCAACGGCATAGGGATGTCATTCTGAATAGACAAATGTGGCCGGATGCTATCAAGAAGAGGCAAGATGATCAGAACTGAAGGGGTTGACCTACCAGGGGGCAGGATAGAAGACATCAAGGACAGCTACAAATACCTTGGAATCCCACAGGCTAATGGCAATCATGAGGAGGCCGCAAGGAAGTCATCCACACCCAAATCCCTCCAGAGAGTAAGGCAAGTCCTGAGAAGTCAGCTGAATGGCACGAACAAGGTCCGAGCCATCAACATGTATGCACTGCCAGTCATCAGATACCCCACTTGGATCATAAGCTGGAAAAAGGAGGAGTTAGAAGCCACAGATATCAAGACTAGAAAGCTCCTCACCATGCATGGAGGGTTTCACCCCATGTCCAGCACCCTGAGGCTGTACACTAAGCAGAAAGAGGGAGGCCGAGGACTAGTGAGCATCAGGGCCACTGTCCAGAATGAGACATCAAAAATCCAAGAGTACATCAGGAAGATGGCCCCAACAGATGAACTGCTCAGTGAATGCCTTAGACAGGAGGAAGAGGAGGAGGAGGAGGAGACAACATGGAGGGACAAGCCCCTACACGGCATGTACCACCGTCAGATAGAGGAAGTGGCTGATATCAAGAAGACCTATCAATGGCTGAATAAAGCTGGAGTGACAGACAGCACAGAGGCACTGATCATGGCAGCACAAGAACAGGCCCTAAATACAAGAGCAATAGAGGCCAATATCTACCACAGTAGATGTGACCCAAGGTGCAGGCTATGTAAAGAAGCCCCAGAGTCAGTCCAGCATGTGGTAGCAGGGTCTAAGATGCTCGCCAGCTCAGCATACATGGAAAGGCACAACCAAGTAACTGTGATAGTGTACAGGAACATATGTACCCAGTATAGACTAGAAGTACCCAAATCCCAATGGGACATACCACCGAAGGTGGTTGAGAACGACAAGGCTAAGATCCTGTGGGACTTCAGCTTCCAGACTGACAAACAGCTGTTGGCTAACAAACCGGACACAGTGGTGATGGACAAAGAGCAGAAGAGAGCCGTGGTGATAGACATGGCGATTTCAGCTGACGCCAACATCAGGAAGAAGGAACACGAAAAGATTGAGAAGTATCAAGGGTTAAAAGAACAGCTGGAGCAGATGTGGAAGGTCAAGGTTAATATGGTCCCCGTGGTAGTAGGAGCACTTTGGGGGCAGTGACCCCCAAACTGGAAGTGTGGCTCCAACAGATTCCTGGAACAACATCTAAAGTCTCAGTCCAGAAGAGCGCAGTCGTAGGAAGATACTGCACAGAACCCTCAGACTCCTCAGACTACTATATATATATAGTAATGAAAGCGGACATGAAGGTGGTTGGTGTGAAAGAAGAGGATGCAGAAGACAGGGTTAGATGGAGGCAACTGATTCGCTGTGGCGACCCCTGAAGGGTAAAAACCGAAAGGAAAAGAAGAAGACATATACACACACAGCCAGTATGGAAAATGATCAATTGGACATGACAAAAATGAAAATACAGTAAACATGTACAGTGAGGGGAGGGTTGTTGTCCACACGACATCGTTGACCCGACGTTTTCAAAAAACGTCACTTTGGCCAGCGTTTTCGTCCTGGGTATTTGCGTTGTCATGTGGATGAAAGGCGTAGCCGCAACTTTAAGCCTTGCTGCCCGATGCTTTACGCCATTTTGTTCACGTGATTCCAGCTGGTAGATGTGCCTTTATTGGTAGGTCACTTGATTGACAGGTGGAGTTGAAACGTGACAGAGTGAGGTTTTGAAGTGAGCTTATTCAAATATATAAGTGGGGAGAGCTACCTATTATTTATATATATGTGTGTGTGTGTGTGTGTGTGTGTGTGTGTGTGTGTGTGTGTGTGTGTGTGTCTGTCTGTCTGTCTGTCTCTGGAAATGATCATATACAGTGAGGCAAAGATGGTTGGGATCGAGGTATGGACAACGATTGTGCTTTTGTAATGTTGAGGAATGGCCAGTGAATATGGTTAAGGGACACATCAGTGGATTTTATTTAAAAACAACCTCTCTCTAAACTGTCTCTAACTGTATCCTGTCTCCAGACTGTCTTGAACTCTCAATGGGCCCGTTTTGGAATCCCTGGGTATGTTAACCCTGAAATCAGGAAAAAAGAGGGTTTGTGCTTTCACAAAGGGAGGTAACTTAACCCAGAGTCAGAGGAGAAAACCCGACCTGTTTCACAAAGTAAGGCAACTAAACCTTTCGGTTTGTTACCGCGGTAACACTCTTTGGAACTAACCTGGTCGGGAACAGGTTTTGTTCCACTAGCCCAGGGTTCCCTCTGACTCCGATCCCTTTCACAACCACTCACACCATTTCATTTTCTGGTTGTGTCGGACAGAGAAGTTTACCGAAGTTCGGTTTTATTAAAAAACTCAGTATTTTAGAGGCCTTTTAGAGGCAAACACGGCATGTCCGTTTAACGTGGATCCAACTGATGGAGGTTCAGCATTCATTCACAGAGAATTAAATATTTATGTATTGCATTCAGACGTCATATCCAGACAGTTATCTTCATGATTGGTACCAGCTCACATCCCAATCCATCACATACCGTACATCCACAACCTAGTCCATCCTCACATGTGCAGCTGAACAAATCAGTCATACTCTCACATCCCAGCATGTATTCTGTGGAGGGATGTGTTTAGTTATTTTTTCTTTGCAAATGGTAGTTTCTATACGGTGTGGGAGATGCTCTTTCTGGCCCGCATTGAAACAACTTTTACCAGTTTGTTAATTTCCCTGGAGATAACCCGTCAGGATCATCAAGGTGGAGTTCCAAAGGATTGAAGGTGAATGGTATAGAAATCTGATAAATTAATTTTAAATTATATTTTCTTCATGACATTGTGCTGCAACCTCAGACTTGGATTAATAACTTAATTTTCTTCTAGGATTTCCCAATGTCATTGGCTACATAGACGGTACCCACATTCCCATCATACCCATCAAGCTACATGGAGATTGACTACTGTTTCAAAATGTTTATGTGGCAGCTCGAGGGGCGGATTTAGGGTCGAGTTTCCTTAATCTTAGGCTTTCTTTTAAGTTATAATTGCCGACAACGCCACCTTGGGAATTTCGCCCAAGGAGATAGTTTTAATCAACCCCAGCAGAGTAAGGCACACAGGTTCGTTCTATTTAAAATGGGCAGGAGACGTGGTTCCAGGTTCAGACAATTCTCTTTATTTTTCAACAAGATTAAAAATAATAAAGCTTTTAAAATTTACCACACACACGAGAGCGACGACCTTCAGGTGCTGAGGCTTGTCGACGGTGTAGTGGTTGTGGAACACAAACGGGATTCCCAGGGAAGAAAAGCACCCCAATCACTCGTGACACACTCTACACACACTCTGTGAAAAACTCAAATATGGGGGATCACAGCACACTATAAGAGGAAACCACCACCAGGGCACCAGAGACCACCACCGTCGGCTCTCAGCAACTGAAAAAGGTAAAAAAACAAATTGAATTAGTGGGTCACACACACACCAAGGTAACCAACTACAACAAATTAATTCAATGATTAAACCCAAAACCAATATTCAGTTAAACAAAACAAATATCGCAAACACAAGGGAAAATAATTGAGTACTTAAAAAAATAAAGGGAAGAAATCAATGGAGAAATGATTTAACAGATATTTGGTCCAGTCCGCTGTGCCGCGGAGGTTCTCTCCTTAGTTTTAAGGGTTTATCCTTGTGGCTCCACCCACGACCGTGCCGGATTAGCGGGATTACCAGCTGCAGCAGCCGTAGCCTCAACCGCACGGAGCACCAGAGAGTCTTGTCACGGCTGCAGGCTGAGGCGAAAAGGAGCCGCCGACCCCCGAGTCAGGATAAGTGCCGCAGACGAATAAAACCAGGAAACAAAGCAGCAGCGAAGCGAGGCCCGCAACCAAGCAAAAGGACACAGTCAGGACAGCGAAACCTGGCCGAGCAGAGCAGTGGTGAAGCAGGGCAAAGCGGCATCCACACAGCGACAAGCTACGGTGTTCTTACGGTACTTGGCGCTGCTGGAGCTGTAACACTGCTGGAGGTGCAACTTAACGCTGCTGAAACTCCCCAGCAACCACCCGGTCCTCACAGCCCCTGTCAGGCCCCCGTGAGGGATCACCATGAGGGAGAGGGAGAGGAGAAAGACAAGCGCATCGTATAAGGTCCCATACGACGTGATCCTGTGAGCCGCAGACTAATGGTGTCTGTACCGGTGATACAAGAGGAAGGGAACGACGGGACCCGGAAGTAACGAGGACGGCCAGAGCAAGAGGGAGGGGAGGCCGCTAACACTCCCTTTTAAAGAGTGCCACCACAAGGTCATTGTCCGCCAGTGACTACGCAGCAGCTCCCAATTAACCACCGATGGGGCACATCATCCTGCCACAATCAAATACTTTATCATAGACAAACTAACATCTGTCCACACCATAGGTGATACTGCATATTACATGTCTGATTCAGAGGCAAAGATATTTGGGTCGGTTCCTGATTCACAGATGTATGGTCCTACCTGAGCAACAGACTGTTAAGTGGTCAGTAACCTAAAAATGTGCACAATAACTCACATGTCTCCGTCCTTTAATCCACTTTAATGAATCCACTATAGTTCCAATAGTTAACGTTTTAATAGTTCACATGATTCACCTGTGACCATAACCCACCTCTAATTTGTGCTTCAGTATTTCTATTTTCAAATCCGCCCTCCTAATCTAGTGGTCCAAGTAGACTATTTATGTGTTTTCTGTATTTTTTTAGAAGCTGAATTCTATGAACGTCTTTAACAGATAGCTGGAAATACACGAGGAGGATATTGAAACATACAGTCACATATCAATTCCACAAAATGAACCACGGGTGTTTACTAAGCCTCTATCTCATTGTGCAGTAGATGTGATGTTCTCTTCTGCTACTGACCTGCCATGGTCTTCTAAAAATGGATGAGAAAGTGTTAATACTTCAGTGGAGGCTAAAAGTCACTCTCTTTTCCACCAGAATGTTAAAAAATAGGAAGAGAACAATCAGTAACACAGCTATCATGATAGCTGGTAGTATGGCCGCATGCTAACCAATAACAGTTCAATGTCCTTACAGCAGTGCAGTTCCTTGACAATAATGTGCCCAGGGTACACCACCTATTGTTCACAAACACTGCCAGGCCTGCTCCTTTCCACTTTCCACTCTCTCTCATCATGTCTGCTTGTACCAGTTGGAATCCGTCCAGCGTAGTGTTTGTGTCTGGAGTAGTCATGGTCAGCCATATTTCCATCAAGACCATGACGGATGGACGGGCCTGTATCTCCTTTTGGCGCAGCTAATATCTCCAGCACATCTCCACTGTCTCCTCCTCTTCAGCTCTTGAGGGACTTCAGGTGTCTTGCAGGCAGTGGCAGGCCGTGCATTTCACACCTGGGCCTTCAGTAGTGCTCCGTCTGAATCAATCCATCCCTCAATAACTATTATTTGGCCACAAACCTTTACTGCAGCTACAGCTGCGATACACATAAAAAGCATCAATAATAACCTCATAAAATTGCAATATTATTTCAGAAAATATAACCACATTTTATTCACCAAAAATCATTTTTATTTGTACACAAAATCCATCCTCGTTTCTTTCCTCAAGAAGAAGAAGAAGTACACTTCATTAATCCTCGCAGGGAAATTACATAGTCACTCAGGTATATTTTTACTCAGGTATATTTTAGTCTCTCAGGTATATTCTTCTCAAGATTTCAATTACTCTGTCGTACAGATTATCCGTGCATTTCAGTTCCATCAAGAAGTCATTTTCTATCACCATTAAAGCTTATACTGAGTTGAGACTGTCCTGTCATATGGCATAGGTTTTTATTGGATTTAGGTCTGAAAATGTCCGTTTGACAGAAGCAGTGGATACGTGGATGGTCAGCGCCAAACACACAAACGTGTGCAGCTGCCCTACGCTCACACTCAGTTTTTTCTGCTGAAGGTGTCAAGGAGATCAATGGGAGATTTTCCTGCAAAATCATCCATTGCATACATTACAGTCAGTTCTATTCTTAGCCGAGGCAGATCGAAAAGTGTTCCGTGGCTCTGCGTTAAGCCGGAGAAGGCTGCATGTGGGAAACTTTTCTGGTATTCCCGAAACTTCTGCGGGCCAAGGAGGGAGACAAACATCAGTTTTTCGTGGTCATGAAATCTGGTCTGTGTCTGGCAAATACGTAATATTGGCCAGAACCCTGCCGTGGAGTCGGTGGTAGTGTGCGCGGCCGCGCTGCATTCAGCGGCCGCGCTGCGTTCAGCGGCCGCGCTGCATTCAGCGGCCGCGCTGCGTTCAGCGGCTGCGTAGATTTCTTCGTATCGGCTCCTCTTTCGTTCAGCTGTGTCACAAAACTCCTTTACCCTTGCCATACAAAACTGTACATCCAGTTTTTTGTCCTGTAGTATTGAAAAGAGCACGTCTGAATGCTCAAAAATGCCATTATAGTGTGAAGCAAAAATCAAAACTCAAAATCGTTCAGACGTGGTTTAAATCCATCACAACAGAGCAGACTCCTCATTGTACTCGTCATGATGCTCCAGGACGTGATGAAACAGTTCCTTATACTGTAAAGTTTAGAGCATCTCTCTTCTCAAATACTGTATTGACCACTCTGGATGGGTTCTGCAACTGTGGCGGACAAATGCTTTTCCCGGTTGTGACAGGCTCGCTAGCTTCATAGTTGCCAGACCAGGATGTCCAGCTTTTCTTGAAAAGTCCGTCTTAAAAATGGCTTTGAAAGTAACTATGCAACCAATCCATTTCTTCTCCTTCAGCCATTGTGGGTTGACAAAACCGCTATTAAATCAACACAACAATATATTTGCTTGTGCAGCTCGCTACAGACACAGTTTTCTAACTCTGGCTAGTACACGCTCTCACTATCCAATCAGAGGGTGTGAAAACGCTGACGTTGTGTACACTTTCTAGAAGGCGTTGGGGGCACCAACTTTAAATCTGATTGGTTAAAGCAACAGCTGTGCAGACACTTATTTCATGCTGTGCACCCTCTGAACTGGATTGTGAAGGCATCCAGGTAGATTTCTGACATGGCAACAAGTATTTGCTGAAATGTGATTGGTTAAATGCTTAAAAATGAAAACACACATCTGGAAGCAGTGCAACCAGGTGAAAAGCAATGAAAGGAACAATGATGATGGACAAAATATAATTAACATCAGTCTGTGATTCAGATATTTTTTGGCCATCAGAGAGGGCCTTGCAGGTCCTGACGGCCCACCACTGCTTGCAGGGTAGCACCAAGTGTTACAGAGTGCCAGCAGTTTATCTCTACTGTAAACAATAGAGCTATGGCAGTGTGTGAGTTCCCGAGACTTTTGTGTTTGACGCTGATCACAACAATGAGAGATCAGAGGAAGAACAGAGACTTTGGTCTGCATGGTGCACTGATCAGTTACACACAGAATAAAAAAGGCTATGACCAAAAAAAAAAACAAAACAGCACAAAGCTAAATAGTGAAAAGGAGGTGCTGTAATAAGTGGCCACTAGTGCAGCGCCATTTTTTTTATGTGCGGACATAAATGAACAACACCAACAGCCTTTAATCACTAAACCAAGTAGAATAACTACTCATAGTTCCACCCTGATTGATAATATTTTCATCAATGTTATGCTTAATGAGACTGTGAGCGGTCTGCTGATCAATGACATAAGTAATCACCTCCCAATATTTACCAACTATGACTTGAAACAAACTATGTGTCGGGAACAGGTCCAAACATTCTACAAGAGAGTCAAGACTGAAGAAAGAATTAATGCACTAAGAAATGATCCATTAGCTCAAAAGTGGTCTGATGTTTACACTGCTGAGGATGTTAACACTGCATATGACTATCTCACCGATAGAATAGAAGAATTGTACAATTTGGATTGTCCAACGAAGAAAATTTATC
The DNA here is from genome assembly GCF_040054535.1 of Antennarius striatus. Taxonomy (NCBI): domain Eukaryota; kingdom Metazoa; phylum Chordata; class Actinopteri; order Lophiiformes; family Antennariidae; genus Antennarius; species Antennarius striatus. The sequence continues at coordinate 13,470,834 of NC_090783.1, read as the reverse complement.
TAAACAAAAAAGGTGTTAAGAAACCATGGATGACTAAGTCATTGATCAATGCCTGTCGGAAAAAGAATACATTATGTAAAACGTTTGTTAAACAACGAACAGAACAAGCAGAAGCCAAATACAAAAAATATAGAAATAAATTAAATGTCATACAACGAACATGTAAGAAAGAATATTATAGTAATCTGCTTTCAGAAAATAAAAATTACACTAAAAAATTGTAGTACATAATCAATAATTTTATAAAACAAAATAAGGCCAAATTGTCCTATCCAGAATACTTTAATATTAAAAATACAAAATTAGAGGACATGGATAAAGTAGCAATAAATTTGATGAATTCTTTGTGGGTGTTGGACCTGAGCTGGCAGAAAACATTCTTGTCTTCCACTTGCACTGGGATTATTTAGACGACATTGGAGGAAGGAACCCAAACTCAATGTTTCTGGCGCCAGTGAAGGACACAGAGATAAGACACCTGGTCAGCCAATGCGTAGCAAAAACTTCTACTGATGTGAATGGATTTGATATGAAGCTAATTAAGGACATACTCAATGGAATTCTGCAACCATTTACACACATATGTAATCTGTCATTTCAAACTGGGGTGTTTCCTGACAAAATGAAGATTGCAAAAGTGGTTCCGATATATAAAAATGGGGATGCTTGTGAATTTACAAACTACAGACCTGTTTCAATACTACCACAGTTATCAAAAATCCTAAAGGAGCTGTTCAATAACAGACTGGACAAATTTATAACAAAGCACAATCTCCTTGATTGTAGTCAGTATGGCTTCAGGAAGGATCATTCCACTGCCTTAGCGCTGACAGAAACAATAGAACTCATTACTGATGCCATGGATCAAAAGTTGTACTCCATAGGAATCTTTATTGACCTTAAAAAACCTTCTGACACAATTGATCATAAAATTTTAATTGAGAAACTAGAACGATTTGGATTTAGGGGTACATTACTAAATTGGATAAAGAGTTACTTACATGAGAGGTCTCAATTTGTCACTCTGGGCGGGAGGACATCAAAAACATTAGACATTGTGTGTGGGGTGCCACAGGGGTCAGTGTTGGGTCCAAAATTATTTACACTTTACATAAATGATTTATGTAAGGTTTCAAAGGTACTTAAAATGATACTCTTTGCGGATGATACAAATAAACTAACTCAAACAGTAAACAAGGAATTAGCCAAGATTTGATATAAACAAATTATCCTTGAACCCAACCAAAACTAAATACAGTATATGTTATTTGGGAAGAAAAGTTGCAAACACAAAATCAATATTAAGGTGAATGATGTAGATATAGAAAGGGTTAATGAATTTAAAATGCTAGGAGTGATTATTGATGAGATGCTAAATTGGAAACCTCATTTCAGACAACTGCAAATTAATTTAGCTAGAAGTGTAGCCATACTCTGGAAAACTCAAAAACTATTAAATCAGAAGGCACTCCATATAATATATTGTGCACTAATCTTGCCCTATCTGAACTACTGTGCTGAAGTTTGGGGAAACACGTTTAAAAGTGGCTTGCAACCTTTATTCCTGATCCAGAAAAGAGCCTTCAGAATTATTCACAATGAAAATTATAGAGCTCACACAAACCACTTATTTATTAAATCTAACCTACTGAAAATACATTACATCATCAGCTATAAAACTGTGCAACTTATGTATAAAGCAGCCAATAACAATTTACAATCACAAATACAGATTAATGAATCCAGTTACCAACTAGGAGAAAACACAGCATTTGTACAGAAAAAAGCAAGAACAACATTAAAAACATTTTCATTATCGTTCTCTGGTGTCAAACACTGGAATAAACTGGATCATGAAGTTAGGAGTATGGGAACTCTAACTGTCTTTAAAAAAGCATTTAAAAACATGAATGATGATTAAAGGACTGCACTGTTATGAAGAATTAAACTTCATGTTGTCAATCCTGTGAAACAAATGTCACTGTAACCTTTGCAGTAACTGAGTACATGTAACTGAGTACCCTTCATCCTTCATCGTCTTCAAAGTACTCTTTTCATCTTTCCATCACACTAATGGCACCTGTCAATACACTTCCATCCCTATCCTTCGTCATCCTAAACTGCTGCATGTCTTTCGGATCTCTGTCTCTGTCTTGCCAACCTGTATTGATCAGTCTCTTCTTCCTTACTGTCCAATCTAGCATACAAGTCATTATAAGCCCCTTGTTTGGCCTTTGCTACCTCTACTTTCACCTTACACTGCATCTCCCTGCACTCCTGTATACTCTCCTCAGTCCGCTCAGTGCCCCACTTCTCCTTAGCTTACCTCTTTCTCTGTATACATAACTGTATCTCCTCATTCCGCCACCAAGCCTCCTTATCTACTTTCCTTCCAGATGACACACCAAGTACTCTCCAACCTGTCTCCCTGATTACATTAGCTGTCATCTGGAAGCACCTCCTGACCACCCAGAGCCTGTCTTAACTCCTTCGTAAAAGTCATGCAACACTCTTCCTTTTTCAGCTTCCACCATTCCGTCTTCTGCTCTGCCTTTGCCCTCTGCATCTTCCTCACCACCAGTGTCATCCTACACACCATCATCCTATGTTGTTTGGCTACATTCTTGCCTGCCACTACTTTGCAGTCACTGATCTCCTTCAGATTAAACCATCTACACAAGATGTAGTCTATCTGTGTGCTCCTACCTCCACTCTTATAGGTCACCATATGTTCCTGCCTCTTCTGGAAGAAAGTATTCACTATACACATTTCCATCTTTTTTGCAATATCAACCATCATCTGTCCTTCTGTATTCCTTTCCTTGATACAAAACCTGCCCATCACCTTCCCATCATCTCTGTTTCATGTACCAACATGTCCATTGAAGTCTGTACCAATGACAACTCTCTCACTTCAACGTATACTCTGCATCACTTCGTCAAAGTCCAACCAGAATGTCTCCTTCTCCTCCGGCTCCTACCTGTGGAGCACACTGGCTAACAACATTGACCATCACACTTTCAATTTCTAGCTCCAGGCTCATCATTATCTGACACTCTTTTTACCTCCAGGATATTTCTAACAAACTCCTCCGCAAATGTGCTTCTAATGAGTGGGTCTCTCCGCAGATGGGAGTTCACAGCAACTTTTTGCTTTGGTTGGTCTTGTGCTTTTAGCTTGAGTCTGATGGTGGCAATTACAATGTGGGGATCAGCATTTCCTAATTCAGCACCACGGTATGTGTGACAGGAGGAGACGCTAGACTGCCATCTAATACTGACTAGGATGTAATCAATCATCTTGGCCCTGATGGTGTCTCCCCCTCCTGCCTCAAGGTCTGTGCGGATCAGCTGGCTCCAGTCTTCACACAGATCTTCAACAGATCCCTCCAGCTGTGTGAGGTACCCTCCTGCTTCAAGTGCTCCACCATCATCCCGGTCCCCAAGAAACCCTCCACCACAGGACTAAATGACTTCCGGCCTTTCGCTCTGACGTCCGTGGTCATGAAGTCCCTCGAACACCTCGTGTTGAGCCACCTGAAGGACATCACAGGACCCCTGCTGGACCCCCTGCAGTTTGCCTATCGGGCAAACAGGTCAGTGGATGATGCAGTTAACATGGGACTGCATTTCATCTTGGATCATCTCAACCACCCAGGAACATATGCACGGATCCTGTCCGTTGACTTCAGCTCGGCGTTCAGCACCATCACCCCTGAGCTGCTCTCCTCCAAACTTCACCAGCTCACAGTCCCCTCTGTCATGTGTCAGTGGATCACCAGCTTCCTGACAGACAGGACACAGCAGGTGAGGCTGGGGGTGATCACCTCAGACACTGGTACTATCAGCACCGGTGCCCCCCAGGGTTACGTCCTCGCTCCGCTGCTCTTGTCCATCTACACCAACGACTGCACATCTTCGCACCCAACCGTCAAACTCCTGAAGTTTGCAGACAACACAACTGTCATTAGACTCATCCAGGACGGTGATGAGTCTGCATACCGACAGGAGGTGAGACAGCTGGTGGATTGGTGTAGTGGCAACAACCTGGAGCTGAACACGCTCAAGACTGTGGAGATGACAGTGGACTTTAGGAAGTTACCCTCCCCTCTGCTCTCCCTCACCATCGCAAACAGCCCTGTGGACTCGGTGGAGAGCTTCAAGTTCCTGGGGACTGACTCTCCACATCAGCTGCATCCTCAAGAAGGCCCAGCAGAGGATGTACTTTCTCAGGCAGCTAAGGAAGCACGGTCTGCCACAGGAGCTGTTGGTCCTGTTCTACACAGCAGTCATTGAATCGGTTCTGTATTCCTCCATCACAGTCTGGTTCGATGCTGCCACCCAAAGGACAGGACAAGACTACAAAGGACAATCAGGTCTGCTGAGAAGATCACTGGGACCTCCCTGCCCTCCCTCCAAAAGCTTTACTCCTCAAGAGTTAAGAGTCGGGCAGGGAAGATCATCTCAGACCCAACACACCCTGGACACTGTCTATTTAAAAGTCTACCCTCTGGGAGGCGCTACAGAGCCCTCGTCTCAAAAACAACCAGATTAAAGAACAGTTTCTTCCCCCAAGCCATAAGACACTTGAACAATAAATGTTAAATTATTTGTCCTTGCAACCTGTTTACTTGCACTCAGCACTTGTAGATTGTGCCCCCCCCCCCCACCTACTGCATTTTGCATCTTGCGTTTTGTATTTAGTATAGTTATTTATAGTATTTAAAGTATTTAGAATAGTTAAATTAAGGTATGAATGTACAGTTGAGACACCACCTGCCAGAAACAAATTCCTTGTCTGTTCTTCAACAAACGATGGCCAATAAAACTGATTCTGATTCTGATTCATTGAGGGAACTTCTTCCGGTGGCTATTTGACCCATAGCTGGGGACCGTTACCAATGATGCCGTATCTCCCGCTGACATTCCGTTCCCATTCCACCATCCAAACAGCAGCAATGTTCAGAGGGTTTACACAGTCACACAGTTCAGATAATAATGGTGGAGGCCAGAAAAAGGGTGTTCTTGGGAGCAATGATTTCAGCGACTTTGAAATACAGGACCATGAATCAATTCAGGGAAACACATTTCGAATACAGTGTTGTTGAGCATCTGGCAGCTGTCTGAGATGGATTAAAAACAGTTTAACATGGGACCTTTAAGAAACGGAACAATCTTTAAGAAACTGTTGATGACAAGACTTTAAACATGCAACTTACAGCCATATTAAAGTATATGACGGTGTACATCTAAGCCATAATAAATCTCACTTGTTTTCTGAGGTTGTGGTATGCAGAACACTAATATGTGATTTTTTGGTTTCGTTTTTAAAACCCCCACCTTGCTAAGATGGTATTTCATATGTGTCATTATCAGATCATGCTGCTGACTGATACAGAGGTGGAGAACAGTCTACTTATTAGCTCTGATGAAGGAGCTACTTACCAGAAGTATCGGCTGGACTTCTACATCCTCAGCCTTCTGTTCCACCCTGAGCAAGAGGACTGGATTCTTGCGTACAGCCATGACCAAAAGGTTAGAGAACAGGCCAGATTTTTTTTTAAAAATTGCTTGTCCTTAGAGTCAATATAAGCTGAGTTTCAGCTAAGAGTAAACAGAATGTTCTTGTATTATGTATGTATGTATGTATGATATAATATTTATGTAATATATTCATTCATTTTCAAAACCCGCTTCTTCCTCCATCACGGGTCGTGGGAACTTGAGGCGATCCCAGCAGACTGGGGGTGTGAGGCATGGTATACTCTGGGCGTGACGTCAGCGCATCATGGAGCCACATGCAAACTCTGCACAGAGCGCGTCTCGAGCCAGGAACAGCCTTGCTGTGTGGCAACAGTGCTACCCACTGCCGCCAAGTGTATGAAGTCAATCAATTAACGTCCAGTAGCAGGAAGTAATCCATACTTCTTAGGATATCATCACTCCCGTGATTGATGCAAATGCTGGCACTGAGGCACACAGAGGCCAGCCAGCCAAAGAGGGATAGGATTAATGGGCAGAAAATTTGATTTTGGTAGGCAGGTGAGGCAGAAGGCAAGAAGTTGGAAGGTATCAAAAGTGAGCTGGTTAGCATCTGAGGTCAGTTTAAAGGGATGGCTGAAAGTAAATTGGAAAAAATGGGCGACATTATAAGCATGTTTATTAACAAAAGGGACTCACACTGTCACGCAGACAAATAATTGCTGCCAGAGGATTGTAGGGGGGTGACACGGTGGCACAGTGGGTAGCGCTGTCGCCGCACAACATTGCAGGTCTGGGTTTGAGTCCTGCTATGCACGGACTTTGCATGTTCTCCCTGTGTCTGCGTGGGTTCTCTCTGGGTTCTTTGGCTTCCTCCCACCTCCAAAAAAAACATGCACTTCAGGTTAAATGGCCGGTCCCAAATTCCCCATAGGAGTGTGTGTTTGCATGGTTGTCTTACTGTGGCTTCGCGGCGCACTGGCGTCATGCCCGGAGTGTACCCCGTCTCACGCGCTGTGCTAGCTGGGATAGGCTCCAGCTCCCTGTGAATCGCTGTGGCGGATAAAGCGGAAGAAAATTGGATGAATGGATTCCAGGGATCTGCTGCAAGGAAGTGGGAAAAATGGCCCACACCTGTTTTCAGTCCAATTTATTAATTTGGCTGCCTTAATTCTCCTCCTACTTCCTGATCCTCCTACTATCAGGTACTCCTCTGAGCCTGCTCTTCACCACAAAGACATTGATAGGCAGATGTGAAGAAGTGGTTGACAGACTGAAGAAGAGTGGAAAATATGAAGAGACAGGAAAAAGAAAGAACAAGCTAGGATAGCATTTTATAAAGATCCTCTTTATAAAGATCCTCTTTATAAAGAGGTGTTTATTTATGTATTCATTTTTAATTCACGGTCCCTAAGTAGAAGCTTGATGAATACTTAAAGAAGTCAGTAGTGATAGTCCACCAATGTGGAAAGAGGTTCAAGAAGTAGTAAGACGTGCAATAGCTTCTTTAACCCCAGAATCTCATGGTGTGCTCTGCCGGTGTGTAAGAATGCACCAGATGTTTAAAGATTTTAAAGGAAATTAATAAAAGTGGATTGGGAAATGCACATCATTCCCAATTCATTCATAAATTGATGTACTTTCTGTATTGTTAATTTAATTTTTACACCACAGACCACACCGCAATGTGGCAACATCTAATGTTCCTTGCACTAGCACGTTGTTGGACAAATTAAATAGCAACATGCAATGGGCTCGAATGAAAGTGATGCCAAGTAAATCCAGGAACTTATCAATCATTAAACGGAAGGTAGTAGATAGGAGATTGTCATAAATGATCATCAATCAATCAACCTTTATTTATATCGCGCTTAATCACATCATTAGACATTTCAAAGCGCTTTAACAGACAGAAAAAACCAACAGAACCCTCCACAGCAAGCATAAGCAACGGCGTGAAGTGGTGCCGGGGTTTTTGGAGAAACCAGTGATGAAACTGAAGATCAAGAAGGATAAAAATGTGAGCTGTTATGGTGAGCTGCACTCAGGTGTGAATGGTTGTTGGGGTTTCTGGGGATGGAGATCAATGCTATACTGATGGATGATCAATGGCGTCATAGTCCTTCTCCTTTGTTCAGAGATTATTTCTCCAGTTTAACAAAATGACTTCTTTAACCTTTCTCTCAAATCGTCTGTCTTCCCCTGGCTAAAATCTGCACATTAATGTCCTCAAAGGAGTGGCCTGTGTTGTTCAGGTGCATGTGGACTGCTGAGTCTAGTCCTGAGGAGTTGGTACTCCTGTGATGAGCCATACACTTGTGGAGCAGTTGATTAGTATTCTGAATGTATTGGTCATTGCATTCTTCACTGCACTGGAAAGCATACACCTCAATGCTCTGTTTGACTTGTGGTGTTTTGTCTTTAGGTTAGATCAGCTTCTGTCTCAGTGTGTTATCAGGTTCAAAATGCATGTGAACCTTTGTTTACCAAAAGTTCTCTTGAATTTGTCTAAAAAAAGAAACGGCAATGGAGGGGATGATGAACATTTGTCTTCCCTCTCCTTTTCATTGTTGTTTTAGTGGTTAATCTGTTGGTCTCCTCTCGTGGGCCACTGGGATCTCATGACAGGGACATGGAATGTCACCTCTCTGGCGAGTAACAAGCATATCTTGTAGGGGAAGTTTCGACGAGATATAATCAGCATCACCTCTGGGCACAGCTCTGGTTCTGGAACCATTCGTCTTGATAGGGATTGGACACTCTATTTTACTAGTTGTTAGTTGGTTAGTTGCACCGGATCAGATGTGGGGCTGTTGTGGGCTTATTTGTAATTCCCTGGCTCTCTGCTTGTGCACTGGTGTTTACCCCAGTAGATAAAAGGGTCGTTTCCCTCCCTCTTACGGTTGTTGTCTGTGTGTATGCACTGAACAACAGACCTACCCTTTCTGGAGTACTTGGAACAGGTGCTGCAAAGTATCTTTACAGGGATTCCATTCTTCTGCTGGGGAATTTTAATGCTCACATGAGCAATGACAGCATAATCTGGGCTGGTCTAATTGAAAGGAACCACCTGCTTAATCTGAACCCAGATGGTGTTCATTTGTTGGACTTCTGTGCTCTTATACTCACTATGTTTGAGTAAAAAAGTGTTCACAAGTACACTTCGGACTGGGACACGCTAGGTTGTTCATGATGGACTTTGTAGTAGTGTAAGCTGATTTACAGCCATATGCTCTGGACACTAACGTAAAGAGTGGAGCTGAGATGTCAGCTGATCACCACCTGGTGGTGAGTTGGGTCAGGTGGTGGAGCAAAATGCTGGACTTTAGCGATCCAAATGGATAGTGAGGGTCTGCTGGAATGTTTGGCTGAGGATTCAGTAAAGTTTGTTCACAACTCCCAGCTTTCGCAAAGTTTTAAGCACATTCCAGGGGTTGCAGGGGATGTGCAATCTAAATGATCCATGCTGCCATGCTGAGGGGGCTGTGCAGAGCTGTGGTTGGCAAGACAGTCGACGCTAGACACTACAGGAAAGGGATGCTGTTCTGAACGCTAAAGAAGTCCAACAGGGCTTCACTGGCCTGTGGGAGTCCAGAAGCAAGCAAAGCGAAGTGCAGCATCAGCTGCACCTTGTCATTAACATCTCCAACTTGATGTGACAATTGACCGTTTTGATATGAATAAAGAAGAGCAAAAGAGAGCAGTAGGATGATGTGTATTTATACAATAGCAAGCAGAATAGTTTTATTAAAAATGTTTTATAGCACACACAGACACACACAGAAAAAAAGATATGAAAGTGGCAGGCATTGACGTGTTACTCAACAAAGAGCAGCTTGTGGAATTTGGTACCTTGCTCAAGAGAAACTCTGCAGCATTCAGGAGGTGAACGGACCGGGCGGCATTGGCTAAGTGGTAGAGCAGTTTGTCCAATGCTTGTAGGATCGGTGGTTCGATTCCCTCTCCCGCTCCCCTAGTCACCCATTGATCTGTTTTACACTAATGCAAATGAGGCATACACCGCCACCCCCTCCCCCCACTTGGTAAATCAGACCATAACCTAGTGCACCTACAGCCCACTTACATTCTGCTGATGAAACTGCTGCCAGCAATAACACAGCAGGTCAGGAGATGGTCCCACAAAACTGAGAAGACTACTTTGAGCCTGTGCTTCGGCACTAGGGGAACCCCTGCAGCGATTGTTCCCCCTCAGTCTGCGTCGGAGGAGGGTCCTGTCACTGTGGAAGAGTGTTTGTGTTGAATAATTCTTATGGCTCTTTTCTGAATCAGAAGGTTGTAAGCCGCTTTTATAGGTGTTTCCCCATACTTCAGCACAATAGTTAAAGATAGGGCAGGATTAGTGTGCAATATATTATATCCAACTGCAGACCTGGTGACAATGCTGAGGAGGCTCCGTCCCTATAAGGCGGCTGGACCAGACACGGTCTCCCCAAGACTCCTCCGAGCCTGTGCGTCAGAACTGGGGGATCCCCTGCAGCGATTGTCCAACCTCAGTCTGTGGCTGGGCAGTGTCCCATCACTGTGGAAGACCTCCTGCATCATCCCTGTACCCAAGAAAGGACACCCTACTGAGCTCAACGACCATCGATTGGTCGCTCTTCCCTCCCACGTGATTAAGACCCGAGACTGACTGGTCCTGGAGCTCATGCGTCCACAGGTGTAGGGTGCAATGGACCCTCTTCAGTTCACCTATCAGGCCCAGGTTGGGGTGGACAACGCCGTCTTGTAGCTCCTCCACCGTGTGCTCTCCTACCTGGATGTCGGGGGCTGTTCTGACAGGATGTAATTTTTTGACTTCTTGAATGCCTTCAACACCATCCAGCCCTGGCTTCTGTAGGATAAACTGACCCTCACTCTGTTGTGCCTAAACATGTACACCCTACAAATGGCCAGTCACGTACTGAGGGCTGAGTATGGCCCTTCACGTCTGAGACAAATACATCGGTAAGTCGTTCTTTGAAAAATGTCAGATTAAAAACTACAGTTATGTCTTATTTTGCTTCATCAGGCATACATTCATTAATGCAGTAACACATGACAAATATAGGTACAACAAAGTCTAATATATTGTATTTGCAACACCTTGATTTTTGTCTGATTAATAGACATGTTGAACATTTTTTGGTATTCACAATCCATTTCTGTTGACATATACAAGCATTTATTTACATAAAACAATATATCCAATAACAATAATGAGAATATAGAGCCATCCTATCAGGAAATCAATAACAGTTGTAATACTCAGGATTGAAAACATTATGAAATAAATAATTTTGTGTCCTTTTTCTGTAGACTGTGCAGACATCTGGCCTATTGCACCTTTGTTGGCTGGTGCTGGGGCTACTTAGGGTGCAGAATCCAGGTCGTCATCCCAGCCTGTGTGGTCCTTCGCATATGCCGAGAGTTTCCTGAAGACAAAGGCCACTATGCTGGATTTAGACTGAGTCTCGGTTGAACCTGGTCATGTAGCTGGCAATGACCTCCTCCTTGTCCGAACGCTCATACTGGGCAGACAGATTCTCTGGGACAGGAATGGCCATCATCTCACTTGTGTATGGCATGGGGTCCACCAAGACTTTGTCAAATATGACGTCCAACATGTCAGCTACAAAACCTGTTCAATAAAACACAAAGATACAGTATATCTTTACTGTTATTTATATTGTTTGATTCATTTCTTTGTTTAGAAAAAAAAATTGTTCGAAATACATCCTGGTACTTGCTACTAATTTATGTATTTGTATGGTTACTTTTTACTATGTTTTGTTGTGAGCAATTACCAACATAATTTCAAAACATGTTTGTTTGAAATATTAAAATATTGCGACACAAACAGAATGTTGGCTCTGTCTCGTGAGGTTTGACTCTGCATTGTCCCTTCAAAAGCCTTTGGAAAGTGGATTTTGTAGAGGGGTACACCAAACGTAACAAAATAAGTAGCCAAAACAAAATCATATGACATACATGAATCTGTCTCAATTTTTTTTAATACTAAAATCTTCACTTACTGTCTTGCTGGAATATTCTAATACACAACACTATTATTTTTTACTGAACTACTATCAACACATGTGCACTCACTAACACCTATAGACAACAATATTTATAAAATTAGTCTATTAAACCAATTTTATTAAAAGACATTGTATGCAATATGACTTGTACATACCTTTACTTCTATAGTGGGAATGAAGAGTCCTAAAGGACAGCTGTGTACCAACAGTATGGTTGTCCACTGGGTCAGTTTGGCACGCCACGTCCCTTGAAGCTGGTGGCTGAATGGATGCACAAGGAAGAAGGACACTAATTTCAGGATACCAATGTTCTAATTTTGGATAAGGAGGACAGACCTATGTGCGTTGTCGCTATGATGCCGAACAAACAATCGACTCTAACACGTGCGCGCACGCAAAATAGGAAACAAAGCACAACTCCCTGCTTAGCCTAGCATACATTGACTTTATTTATGCTGACAGATAATAGGAAAGAAAATATGAGACCAACTTACGTGCGTTTTAGCTTTATACTGTAGGTCAGCACGCACACACGTGTTTGAGCGTGCGCGCACACACGCAACACGCAAATGCGAAACAAAGGAGACCTCCCTACATAGCCTAGCATAGCATGACTTCATGCTAACAAACAATAAGAAAATATGAGACCAACTTACGTGTGTTGTACCCACTGTAGGTCCAGCACGCACACACGTGATCGGGCGTGCACGCACACACACGCAATACACATGCGAAACAAAGGATACCTCCCTACATAGCCTAGCATAACATGACTTCATTCATGCTAACAGACAGGCTAGGAAAGATGATGTAGCAGGTTATCCATGTTAACCAGACTTACTGTGTACTGGGCAGGCTAATCACGGCTAACATACATTTAAATCATAATGTTTTGAAACTGTTAGGTCCATTGGGCTCAGAATTTGGTCTTATTTCCATAGACCAAGAAAAGGCTATTGATATAGTTGAACACTTCTACTAATGGCACACGCTTCACGGTTTTGGTTTTGGCTCTAACTTTATTGCCAAGATTCAGACCCTGTATGGAGACATTGAGAGTGAATTTAAGATTAACAGAGGCTTAAGTGCTCGTTTTAAGGTCCAAAGGGGCGTATGACAGGGTTGCCACCTGGTCAGGGATGCTCTACTCTGGCACTGGAACCTTTTTTAAAACAGTAGAAAGCAGACCTCTCTGGTTTTAATTTCCCTGGTTCTTCTAGTGGTTTTAAGATTTCTGCATATGCTGATGATATTTTTGTTGCAACAGGACTGGCATGAAATAGGCCTTTTAGAATGCACTGGACAACTTTTTAGTGAGATCTCCTCCGCCAAAGTCAACTGGGCGAGGAGCGAGGCTCCTATGGTGGGAGGTGAGCTGGAGATCAGACTCCCGGATAGACTCCAATCGAAAAGAAACAGGTCAAAATACCTTGGCGTGAATCTAGGACAAAGGACTGTTTCGGAAAAGAACTGGGAACATTGTTTTACAGAAAGTTGGAAGGGAGGCTAAAAATGGATTTTCTTGCGTCAATAAAGCCACTGCCGGGGCGGTAGTGGCTCAGTGGTAGAGCGCACGGTAGAGCGGGTCGTCCAATGTTTCAAGATCGGCGGTTCAATTCCTGCTCCGATGGTGGACTCTTTTTGGGACTGCCATTACTGGGTCCCTCAAAGCGTCCTCTACCTGCCCAAAGAGGAAGGAGGGCAGGGACTCATCCATCTGGCGGATGGCGGAACACCAGCAGAGGCACTGTGTTCCGCCTGCAACTCATTCAGCGGTTCCTGACTGGGCCTGAAGACCTGGTGTGTCGGCCCACGACACAGGCAGTATTGGCCCTGTGCTGGTGTCTGGGACTTGCTCATTGTTCTTAATGGACTGGAGAAAAGACAGACTGAAAGATCCTCCTTGTTTTTATCAGAGTGTTTTTAGAATCTGGGGACTTTTGTCGAAGAGGAGACCACATCATTTTAAATCACTCCGTTTGATTTTAAAGGAACCTGTTTTCAGAGAACTTTTTAATGTACGGACTATTGCAGGAGTATCAGTGGAGCACTGTCACGGTTCGGTGTTCCTGCTCTCTGCTGTGCTGGGGTGTGACAGGAGGAGAGGCCAAACTTGTGGGCGGAGCCTTGTCTCCACACCCGTTGCTCATCTCCACACCTAGACTCTATTGGACTATTGGATTAGCATGAGGCTTTATAAGCTGGTTGATTCTTTTGGGTTGTTGCAAGGTTGTTTTTTGTTCTTCTGCTTGCTTGTGTTACCTTGACTTGTTGTGATTAAAATATGGATGATTATTGCTCCACCTGTGTCCTTTTTTTTCTGGCCTACTTGTAACCCATGTTAAATTAAGACATAGATAAGAATAAATAGTATAATATAGTACCATATAGTATAATACATAGTTGAACAAAAGCTGTGTAAATGAATTTTAGTTAAAAGTTTCAAAAGTTAATATCAATTATTAGTTAATTAAAAATGTTAATTTGGCAATTATTTAATATTTAGTATTTAAGTTTGACAGAAAATAACGTCGCTGCCCCTTTAAGGGTTTAGTTAACAAAAGCGCAACACCTGTGTGACGCTGCGGCAAAGACCCGAAGGCGAGAGCAGAGGAGGACTGAGAAACAAGTGTTGAAAGATTAACAGGAAAAGCAGTGATTCTATGAGAACTTAACCACATTGGTTTTGGTGAGTTTTGTGTTTATTTTCATGCGTTTTCACCGTATCATGTTTATCTTTCTCTGGCAGAGAGCTAACGTTAAAACAAAGTTGTTGACAAAGAAATGCTCCGTCACGCAAATAATTCACACAAATTAATGTGTGTGATTTGAGATTTAAGGAGTTTTGTTGTGTTGTGGCCTGTTATACAGATCAGGTTTTTTGCTTTGGATTGGTCTGCCACGTGCAGGCTTGCACATCACAGACAGGATTTAAGATGGTGAGCCAGACTCCATCCCCTTCGTAACTTGCTGCAGAGCGGTAGGAGTATTGGAGTAGTATTTTGAATTTGAATTGAAAGTGTCATACTTTTATTTTCATATGTTTAAGTTTTAGAATGTGATTTAAACTGTGGTCCATTTTGATTCATTTGAGTTTTGGAAGTAATTGCTTACCATTAAAAGAAAAAAATAGTTAATTTAGGAAAAAGCAGGAATCCTAAAATAGGTGCAATCTAATTAACTTGGCTTAGATTAGATTAAATTAAATTAGCTTTATTAAAATAATTTAGGTGAACTAAATAACTAAACTGAAACGTAAAATATTTATGTTTATTATTACCCTGCAGGGTATTTGGTTTTGTGTACTGTGTTTTATATGTGTGTTCTAATCAGTAAAAATTGCCGGCCTTTTCTATTCAAAACAACGGTCTCTGGTGTATTTATTATTGCTCCCCACTCCTTAGAGCCTGGGACTGGTCCAGTAGCAGTTAGTGGTGTGAACCAGTGCTACATACTTCCACTCTTCGTGACAAGCAGGAAGAATTAAAAAAAAGTTTGGCGGATTCTACACTTTCTTTTGGGACAAACAGAGTTGGCAATTTATCAAAGCAGGAGGGAAAAGGTTGTTGAGTACTTTCAAAGTTGAGTTCAAGAACTCAAACGTGTCTTGCTTCTTCAAGCAAGCAACCAAGTAAGACGAACCATGTCATGCGTCTTACAAAGTGGCACATAGGTTAACCAAGTAACGGAAGCCCCATACCATTGCAGAGGACCTTATCTTACCTGCATCCATGGGCATGTTCAACGAAGTCTTGGGTCAATCCGTAGTGTACAAACTGAAAAATACACTTTTCTCAAATAACACTACAAGAAAGTGAATTGAAGATATGTTTGATGATATCACACAAACATCCTTCCTTTGCCGCTCGAGCAGTAAAAATCCTACCACTCAGTACTACCCATCCCTGTGCGTATGGCTTCTCAGCTCTAGTTCAGCTGAAGACAAAACACAGAAACAGACTGGACATTGAACAGTTGCTTTGTCAACTATAACTCCATTCCTTGGGACTCTTTTGAGAACCAAAAAACATCCCCAGTTCTCCCATTAACTCAACCAAACTCAGGTCTATTATGTCAGTAAGTTTGCAGTTAGTACTGTGTAATTGTCATAGAAGCACAATGATTTTCAATATTTACCGCCTTACACGATAATCAGAGAGGCCAGATTCAGATGGTTTGGACATGTCCAGAGGGTAGATAGTGAATATAATAATGGTAGAAGGATGCTGAATTTTGAACTGCCAGGCAGGAGGCCTAGAGGAAGACCAAAGAGGAGGTTTATGGATGTAGTGAAAGAGGACAGAAAGGTAATGGGTGTGAGAGAAGAGGATGCAGAAGACAGGGTTAGATGGAGGCAATTGATTTGCTGTGGCGACCCCTGAAGGGAAAAGCCGAAAGGAGAAGAAGAAAAGATAATCAAAAGTCAATTATGTATACTTAAATAGTTTTTAAATAATTAAGGATACAAAAAATAAATATTTTAATTTTTTGCACTTTTTGTTTAATTCAGTTTGTGGATCAAAACTGAAGAAATTGAAATTGTTCCATAGTGCACTATTATTTGTCATATTTTCACTTTTTATTTTCAAATAATTTTTACTGCCACAATATGTGACTGAAGAAACTTGAAGAGTACAGTTACTCAATTGTTACTGAATGTTATTGTAAAGCAAAAGTTGAAATTATTCCTTGATGTCGGTCAAAGCTTTTCCTTAAGGGGTGATGATGGGTCAGACCAGTTGAACAACTGATTTTAAAATACAGGATGTCTGTAAAGTTGATGGTGTTAGAATAATTGTGTCAAAAATGCACAATTCAGAAATCACTTCAAAAAACTGAGTGATGAATGGTAAACTGGCACACTTTCATGGTGAGACAGAAAACATCAAGACGACATAGGTTCTGCAAGAGAGATGAAGTCATAACTAGTTTGCAAATGGGTTCAAAATTGCTTTCATCTATCCATTTTCTTCCACCGCTTTATCCGCCGTCGCGGGTCACAGGGAGCTGGAGCATATCCTGGCTGGCTCAGGGCATGAGGCGGGGAAACCTCGGGGCACGACGCCAGTGCACCGCTGAGCCACACAGAGACGCAGACAACTGCACATGCACACACATTCCTATGGTCAATTTGGGGCCGGCCAATTAACCTGAAGTGCGTATTTTTGGAAGTGGGAGGAAGCCGGAGAAACTGGAGAGAACCCACGCAGACATAGACAGAACGTGAAAACTCTGCACAGAGCCGTAACACGGAACCACCTTGCTGTGAGGCAACAGCACTACCCACTGCGCCACCAAAAATCCTTTCACAAAAAGCTGTCATGACAAGCTGACAAACTGACAGTACAAATCAAACAACACCCATCAGGGAGGCAGAGTGACGGGCAGCGGCTTCTGGAACGCGCCCCAATTGAGCAGCTTGTAGGGGGGACGGTGCCTTGCTCAAGGGCGCCTCGGCAGTGGCTGGGAGGTGAGCTGACGCCTCCCACCGTCAGCTCACACTCCTGGTGACATCCAGGCGGGAGCGGGATTTGAGCCTCCGATGGTTGGGGCGATCTGTCTACAAGACGTCTGCTCTACCGCTGAGCCACTGCCTCCGCAAGTCCGATCTACTAGCGCCACAGCGCATTCGTCAAGATGATCAGGGCATACAGATGACTTGAGACGATGGTTGGAAGTTCATGGTACTTTACTTACAGAGCTCCGGGTCATTCTCCAATACTACAGAACAATGGTGAATGCGGTACGAGAAGAATAAATTCTTATCTCAAGACAGTGGTATTTATACTGTTGAAGACAGGCATGATGTTACATGACTCTTTTACAGGAATGCAATTAAATTCAAAGGGACAGTCTGAGAAACAAATGTTGAAGGGACAGTGAAACAGACAAATGGTGCATGATAACCTCAGGGCCCATAAATTATCTTGCATCTTCAAAGGCTGGGAAACTGAGGCCCCGTCCACACGATGACGGATTTTTTAAAAAATGGAACTTTTTAAAAACGCACTGAAAACGATTCACGTCCACACAGTGTTTTTAAAAAAATCTCCGTCCACACGTAAACGCGTCAGTGCGTTTTCGAAGACTGCTATAAGCGTGCCAAACCATGTGGTGGCAGTATTGAGTCAAATTTTATCCAATAGGAAACCTCTGTGTTTTGTTGTCACAACATACGGGCCCATAAATATGACGTTACAGTGGTTTTTGTCGCAGGCAAGACGTCAGCGTTTTTAAAAAGTCCCGGGGATACATCGTCCACATGACAACGCAGACCCAGCGTTTTTTAAAAAATCCACCTCGGCCAGCGTTTTTGAAAAGTTGTGTTTTCGTTCCGGATATCTGCGTTGTCGTGTGGACGGAAGGCGTAAACGCAACAGAAAAGTTGCGTTTTCAAAAAATCCGTTATCGTGTGGACGGGGCCTGAGGTTATTTAGCAAGTGTTAATTGTTTCCTGTGAGCAGACCTCATTTACAGTTAAGCAAAAGAACAAAGTGTGTGTGTGAGGGGAGTAAATCCTGTGGAAGGATTTCACCAAATGTTCTTCTAACCCTAAAGGTTAGAAGGTCTTGGAATGTTATCAGTATTTCATATGCAATAAATCTGAGCAATAAGCCAGAACAACAACCCCGGAGAACAAAACTAAGGGTGAGAAGATGACCAAAGGATTTAAATGCTTTTCCCATGTAAAGACCTGAACAATGAAATTAAAATTTCCTTCACCCTGTACCGTGCCATGGGCCATTAGATGCAGGGCAGTACAGAACATTTTTTTTATTTTGAAAAGTGACATGAAAAGTGTGGTATTACACACAGACATGCATGCGTCTGTGCCTCTTGACAGTTCTCAGTCACGTGTCTAAGTTCAGTGCACTGATTGTAAGTCGCTGTATTTCAGATAAACCTCATTAGAGCTGTCACTTGAATCAAGTTTCTTTTTTAATTTAATTCATATGAAACAAGGATTTTCTTTCTAAAATTGTTTAAAGAGATGTTTATTATCAATTTTATGAAAGAAAAAAAAAGTTCATTGTCTGTTGATGCCTGCATTTGACATAAGACCACTGCAGCTGATTATTATTAGATTACAGCCATCTTGGAGCCATTAACGATTATCAAGCAAATGAGGCCGCTTGATGAAAATACTGTCTTAGATGATGTCAAGAAGGAAGGGGTATGGACCCAAATGCAGGACACCAAAAGTGAATCTTTTCTCCTCCATCATTTAATAACTAACTCAAAATTTCTCCATACAGACCAGAATTACAAACTCAGAACAGACCAACAGGAACCAAACTAGAGAAATGAACCAGCAACAGGCTCTGAAAAAACCCTGGCTTAAAAGGCCTCATGACAAGAACCCAAATGAAGGTCAGGTGTGAAATCAGTTACTGGTGTGTGGATGAGTATCAGGTGTGGAGAGGACCCACAGGCGTGGAGCTGTTGCTCCACCCACAAGCATGGCCCCTCTCCCCACCACATACCAGCACTGCTACGCCGAACTGTGACAGATGAAACCGGACCGTGGCGCAAAAAAGGTTGGGGACCGCTGATCTAGAGAGAACCAGGATACCACACTCCCACATATACAGAGAAAAGTGATGACAAAGTGATGGAAGTGATGACAAATTTGATTGACTAACAAATCAGATGAAGTGATTTTTGCTTAGTTATGAACAGCTTACATGAAAAGGAATTACAAATAACAAAAACAACTTCCTTAGATTTATTGAACTATTCTTATTCAGTTCAAGTTTACATGGAGAGTCCTGTCAAAAGAGCATCTGTTGACAATGAGAAACATTCTGAATAACCTCTGCCTTTTTACATGATGAACAGTTGAAACACCCACAACTACTACTGTACTAGGTTCGTTTTTTAAAATGACACTGTAGACAACATTGTGAAATTATATTTAAATTATAATAATGTTTTTTTTTCTTCTAAAAAATAAACTTTTGATATGAGCATCAAAATTATTTTTGGCTAATTTTAGAGCAAACTTAATTACATTCCAGTTGTGGCCTTGTGACATTTCAGAATGTCATAATGAAAAAATCACAAGTTAGTCATATACTTAAATAAATAATTAATCATACTTTATTATTATTATTATTTTACTGCATTAATCCCTGAAGGGACATTAAGATTCCACTCTACATACAGGTTAGTACAGTAGTTGCATGCATATATATATATATATATATATATATATATATATAATCAGTCACATCATCACAAAGAGTGACTACGGATACCAATTCCGAAGTGGGACAACAATCAGCCATCTCCTCTACATGGATGACATCCAGCTGTATGACAGGAATGATCGAGAAATTGACTCACTGATCCACACCACCAGGATCTACAGCAACGGCATAGGGATGTCATTCTGATTAGACAAATGTGGCCGGATGCTATCAAGAAGAGGCAAGATGATCAGAACTGAAGGGGTCGACCTACCAGGGGGCAGGATAGAGGACATCAAGGACAGCTACAAATACCTTGGAATCCCACAGGCTAATGGCAACCATGAGGAGACCGCAAGGAAGTCATCCACAGCCAAATACCTCCAGAGAGTAAGGCCAAGTCCTGAGAAGTCAGCTGAATGGCAAGAACAAGATCCGAGCCATCAACATGTATGCACTGCCGGTCATCAAATACCCCGCTGGGATCATAAGCTGGCCAAAGGAGGAGATAGAAGCCACAGACATCAAGACGAGAAAGCTCCTCACCATGCATGGAGGGTTTCACCCCAAGTCCAGCATCCTGAGGCTGTACACTAAGCGGAAAGAGGGAGGCCGAGGACTAGTGAGCATCAGGGCCACTGTCCAGGATGAGACATCAAAAATCCAAGAGTACATCAGGAAGATGGCCCCCAACAGATGAACTGCTCAGTGAATGCCTTAGACAGCAGAAGCCTGAGGAGGAAGAAGAGGAGGAGGAGACAACATGGAGGGACAAGCCCCTACACGGCATGTACCACCGTCAGATAGAGGAAGTGGCTGATATCAAGAAGACCTACCAATGGCTGAATAAAGCTGGAGCGACAGATAGCACAGACGCACTGATCATGGCAGCACAAGAACAGGCCCTTAGTACAAGGGCAATAGAGGCCAATATCTATCACAGTAGATCTGACCCAAGGTGCAGGCTATGTAAAGAAGCCCCAGAGTCAGTCCAGCATGTGGTAGCAGGGTGTAAGATGCTCGCCAGCTCAGCATACATGGAAAGGCACAACCAAGTAGCTGTGATAGTGTACAGGAACATCTGTACCCGGTATGGACTAGAAGTACCCAAATCCCAATGGGACATACCACCGAAGGTGGTTGAGAATGGCAAGGCTAAGATCCTGTGGGACTTCAGCTTCCAGACCGACAAACAGCTACTGGCTAACAAACCGGACATAGTGGTGATGGGCAAAGAGCAGAAGAGAGCAGTGGTGATAGATGTGGCGGTTCCAGCTGATGCCAACATCAGGAAGAAGGAACATGAAAAGATTGAGAAATATCAAGGGTTGAAAGAACCGCTGGGACAGATGTGGAAGGTTATGGTTAATGTGGTCCCCGTGGTAGTAGAAGCACCTGGGGCAGTGACCCCCAAACTGGAAGAGTGGCTCCAGCAGATTCCTGGAACAACATCTGAAGCCTCAGTCCAGAAGAGTGCAGTCCTAGGAACAGCTAAGATACTGCGCAGAACCCTCAGACTCCCAGGCCTCTGGTAGAGGACCCGAGCTTGAGGATGACACACAAATACCACCCTGAAAGGGTGAGAGGGACATTTTTTTTTTTTTTAATATACTGTATATATTAGTGTGAACAGGCCCATAACACACGCACAGGGGTCCTGTGGGAATGCAGGTGAGGGGGAGGACATTCATTGTGCACCCCCAATGAGCAAGTTGTAAAGGGAATGGCGGCTCGGTAAAGGGCGCTTCGGTAGTGTTCGGGAGGTGAGCTGACACCTCTGTCAGCTCATGCTCCTGGGCAGGAGGGAGAGGTAAAAGGGACATTGGACGACCCGCTCTACCGCTGAGCCACTGCTGCACCTTTTCATCCACACAAATTACATACTCTGTGATGAGGCATCATCAGGTCACGCCAGATATATGACCTATACCCGGTACCCAGGAAAAGACACTCTACTGAGCTCAACAACCACCGACCGGTCGCTCTTACCTCCCACGTAATGAAGCGACTGGTCCTGGAGCTCAGGTGTCCACGGGTGCAGGGTGCAATGGACCCTCTGCAGTTCGCCTATCAGGCCAAGGTTGAGGTTGATAGCGCTGTCTTTTACCTCCTCCACCGTGTGCTCTCCTACCTGGACACCGGGGGCTGTGCCGTCAGGGTGCTCTTCTTTGACTTTTCGAGCGCCTTCAACACCATCCAGCCCCGGCTCCTACAGGACAAACTGAACTCCATGGCTGTAGACCCCTACCTCATGAGCTGGATCACGGACTACCTAACGGACAGACCCCAGTACGTCCGTATGGGGGACTGTTTTTCTTCTATGGTGACCAGCAGCACGGGGGCACCACAGGGGACCGTGCTCTCCCTCATTCTCTTCAGCCTCTACACATCGGACTTCAAGCACAACTCGGATACATGCCACATACAGAAGTACTCCAATGACACTGCGATTGTGGCATGTATCCGGGAGGGTGATGAGGGGGCGTACAAGGCATTGGTGGCTGACTTCGTGGAGTGGTACCAACAGAACCAGCTCCAGCTCAATGTCTCCACGACCAAGGAGATGGTGCTGGATTTCCGGTGGGCACCTCCCTCTCCACAACCAGTGATCATCGAGGGCAGTGAGGTGGAGGTGGTAGGAAACTATAAGTACCTGGGACTGCAGCCAGACAGCAGACAGGACTGGTCACTCAACTCGGACTGTGTGTACAAGAAGGGGCAGAGCAGGAAGTACTTCCTGAGGAGGCTGGCCTCCGTCAACATCTGTCCTAAGTTCCTTCTCATGTTCTATCAGTCCGTAGTCTCCAGTGTGCTGTTATACGCTACTGTGTGTTGGGGTGGTTAGGCCAGGAAAAGAGATATGGACCGTCTTAACAGACTCATCCACAGAGCGGGCTCAGTGGTCGGGCTGAGCCTGGACTCTGTGGAGACAGTTCTAGGGAGCAGGACCATGTCTAAATTCAGGACCATCATGAACAACACCAGCCACCCCCTGCACACCACCTTCTCCCAGCAGAGGAGCACCTTCAGCAACAGACTGCTGTCACACAGCACCTCCACAGAGAGGCTGAGGTCCTCCTTCGTGCCCCGTGCCATCATTGGGTACAATGACTCTCTCAGGAGGAGCGGGGGGGGAGGTGGCGAGGTCAGCACGCGGTTAAATGGATTTGGATTTAATTTAATTTAATTTTATACTGTTTATATTTTAATTTTATACTGCTTATATTCAATTTTTTTCAGTAGATGTACTGTTAATGCTACATGTGTCTGTTAGTGTAGTGTATGTCTTGTGGTATGTCCTGTTTTGTTTTTGTTTTTTCCTGGTGTTTGGCTGAGCAGTGGATATGTGCAATTTCCTCCGGGATTATTAAAGTATCTATCTATCTATAGTTTGAGACTGCTACACCTTTGGGAGATGCATTGCCACTAATTTCAAATGTCTGTGACCGACTCAGAAATTCACCCACATTTTCTGCGTTTCATAGCTGTTGCGCAATTTGATCCCTCTATCTTCTCTGTGTGTCATAGGCAGCTACAGCTGATTTAATTGGTTTATCCAAGTAAGACAGTGTGGGCCTATTTCACGAAGGCAGGGTTAACCTACCCTGAGGTAAACCTGTGGTTCTGGGTTACTTTACCCTGAACTTGGAAAAACCAGGGATTTCGGTTTCACAAACACGGTTCAGGGTTAGTTTTCCTAACCCAGAGTAAATTGACCCGCAGTTTAACTGACACGAATATTTGAAAAAAAGCCATCATCAATGGAGCCCCGATTCATCGATTCACCATGACGACGGATGATACGTGCACCGCAACGCTTTACGGAAGTCGGAGTACAGATTTTAATATATGAATAGAAAGACTTTGAGGACATTTTCAGAAGAGAACAGTGTTGCAGCTGCAAAGAAGAGCGACATGTCGTGGGAGTGAATTGCTGCTCAAGTCGATGCATAAGTTCTAAGTCCGTTGCACTCACGGTAAAAATATGGAAGTAAACGGCTTCAAGAATAGTTTATTAATTTATTTTATTTAGGGTGCGATCCAGTGGGGGGAGAAGGGCACGTCACCAGCTGAGAATTAAAATAAAAACATCATTCACACAGGTCAGACTTCATCATCTCATTCGGGATCCTCCTCATCCTTATTATGTTTGATATTGTGCAGTAAGTATTAAGTGGACGTTTGAGTGTTCGGTTGTTTTATCCCCAACATAACGCTCTTTTCACGCACATAAATTCACTCTCATCTATATAAGGTTCTGTTAAATAATGAAATACATTAAAATGTTTTATTGTTGTGTAAATAAAACAGTCAATCGGCATATGAACGTTACAAAAACAGTTGAGAAGGATATTCACACCATTGAATACACCGATATTATCTAAGAACTGAAATCAAGAGCTGACATTAGCTCGTGTCATACAGTCATAGCCAAAACTGCTTTAGTTCATACAACAGTGGCCGTGGCATTGTACTGCTTATAACCGCTTTATAAGAAGAATAAATAACTTTGTATTTGTAAGTAATAAAGATGACCAAATGAAATGTATATTGTATGTTTTTGTTGCCCGCTGTGGTGATGGTGAGTTACACAGACTCTGAAATGATTCTGACAGATGGAGTCACTGCTCTGTCTCCCTGGATAGCTGGCAGGTGGATGGGGTCATCATCGGGGTGTTCAGTTTGTGGGGTAGGGTGCTGTTCTCCTCTGATAGCGGCAATACTACTATGAAGAACAGAACTGCATCACAGGTCCTCTCAGGAATCATCCTGAGGTGTCATGGACACTGGAAACGGCCTTTCAGCAGGCCAATGGTCATCTCCACCCAGGCTCCCGTCCTGCAGTGAACCCATTAGAAGTTCTGTTGGAGGCCTGGGTTAGTAAGGGGTCAGCAGCTTCGGTTGGGCATGGGTAACCCCTGTCCCCCAGAAAACAACCATCAGACTCCTGTGATGGAAAGTAGATTCATTAGAGTGGATTAAACGATGGAGACAAGTGAATTATTGTGCTAATCTTAATGCATTAGTCTGTTGCTCAGGTGAGACTCATCATACACCTGTGAGTCAGGAACCGATTAGGACCACTCCATCTCCACATCAGTATGCTATGCTTGCTCTGGAGGGTTCTGTTGGGTGTCTGTCCGTTAAAGCTCTTTGAAATGTCTGCTGAAGTGATTAGGCGCTATACAAATAAAGGTGGAAAATGTAGTTTGCTGCATCACATGTGATCTGGACAGATGTTAGTTTATCTATGAGGCAGTCTTTAACGTGTAGAAACAGTAGTCAATGTACTTGTACCTGCATATATTTGCTGTGAATGGACATCGTCTTCACATCATCACCTTCATTATGTGAGGGAGCCTTGATGGGAATGTGGGTACCATCTATGGCAGCAGATTACATTGGGACATCCGAAAGAAATTAATGTCTGGGACTGCAGCACAATATCATTGAGAGAACATACTTTCAAATTAATCAGATTTCTACATCATTCACATGCAGTCCTGTGGAACTCCTCCTTGATGATTCTGACGGTTTTCTCTCCAGGGAAATAGAACTGGGGTAAAAGTTTAAAGGCGAGGCGCACTGAGCATCTCCCACATTATATAGGAAAATTACCGTTTGCAAATAAAAAAAATGAAAAAGTGAACGGAGCGCTACATGCAGCGCTCATTCTGCAGATGTGACGATGGCTGTGTGTGTGTGTGTGTGTGTGGGTGTGTGTGTTTGTGTATCGATCAGCATGATCAGTATGATCGGTACCGATCATATAGATAACTGTCCGACAGGATATGATGGGACATCTGAACGCGATACAAACATATTAAATTCTCTGTGAATGAATGCGGAAACTCTATCAAGGAGCTCCACGTCAAACGGACATGACATGTTTGCCTCTAAAATACCTCTGAAATACGGAGTTATTTATTGAACCTTACTTCGGTCAGATCTCCGTCCGACAGAACCAGGAAATGAAGCCGCGCGAGCGGCGGTGAAAGGGGGCTGAGTCAAAAGAAACCCTGGGTTTGTGGAAAAAAACCTGCTCCCGACCAGGTTATGTTCAGAGAGTCTGTTACTGTGGTAACAAACCCAGAGGTTCACTTTACCTCGCTACGTGAAACAAGCCAGGGTTACTGCTCTAACTGTGGGTTAAGTTACCCCCCTTTGTGAAACCGAGAACCGTGATTTCAGGGTTAACTTTTTCTGGGTTTCCACTGCACCTGCTTTGTGACACGGCCCCTCCTCCAGACCAGGCTAGCTTCAGAGTCTGTTACTGTGGTAACAAACCAAGAGGTTTACTTTCTGACACAGGCTAGGTTTACTCCTCTGACTCTGGGTTAAGTTTGTGTAACACCTTTGTGACACCCCAAGCCCTGGTTTTCCCTGATTTCAGGGTTACCTTACCCAGGTTACCCACTACCCACAACTTACCCACTAAACCGGCTTTGTGAAATGGACACTTTGAGAGAGCAGTGAAAGAAGCCATGTCTATCAAACTGCAAAACCCATCTCTGAATAGAGGAAAACGATTAAGATAAGATCTATTGACCTCCATTGCGCAAAACCACAACAACCATTCACCATAGCAGCTTACATGAGAGTGGGTGGGACTATGACCGTCTTATGAATAGTAAGGACTCATTGCCGTGGCGGTTTTGGTGCTTCTTTTTCTGCTCCAGCAGGAGTACATTGTAAGTGTCTGGACTCTTTATCAATCAAAACTGAATAAGCCTCTTGGGGAGAGGAGAAATGTCCTTAACTAAACCAAAACAAGAATAGCTGAGTCTTTTTTGTTCTTCTTGATTCGCTATGTAAGTATGTTGTGTCCTGTATCCTGCCGACAATGCCAATTATGTGGTGAGAGTGCTATACTCCAGCAAAAACTGAAATATAGACAGAAACAGCAGAAAAATGTTTTACAGCCAAAACAGGAATTGCTTTAATTTGATTCTCAGTACATCACACCAGATCAGTTGGGAAAACAGCGGGAAAAGCCGCATGCTTCATATTCCACAACTGTTTTATACCTCGCAGGTCCATGTTTGTGTGTACGTGTGTGTGTAGATGTGAATGTGTGGAGGTGTGCATGTGTGCGTGTGTATTTTTTTCCTTGATGGGAAAACAAGAAATATTTGTTTTCCAGGCAAGTACCCAATACCTTCTGGCAACAAGTGCTTTGACCTCATCCTGTCTTTCGGGTTTTACACAATCGAGTTTTTCACTGCCAAAACTGATCTAGCCATGAAGTATGACATAGCCATGCATTATTTTGCCCCCACATTATCTAATGGTTTCATTGTTCTTCACTGCTGGCCTTTCTCTCTGCCACAAATGAACAGTATGATTTTATACAGTTGAACATGTGTATCATATTTTTTTTGTGTTTTGGGTGTGGCATAACCATCTGAAAGTGTTAATTTGGTGTACAGATGATGCCCTTTGCTTTCAATATCCTCACGCCATGTTGTTTATCTATGTTTGAAAATTAAATTTGAATTTAATTTACTGTATTCAAAGAAATAACTCCTTCATTTAATTTGCATGTAATTATGTCTGTGAGACACTGTGAGAGAGCTATGTCCCACTCATCATTATAGGACTGCTGTTGAATTTTCACTGAGTTATGACCTAACACAGTAAGAAAAAAATAAAATAACAAATAAGTGTATATATTACACACACACTTACTGGTGCCTGACTGTCTTTCTATAGCTATACAGCTCAGTGGAGTTTGGGAAGAGTTGGCAGCTGGTGCATGAGAGAGTGGCCCCCAATCGTTTCTACTGGTAAGTACATATTGTTAGACAAGGTGTAACAATATTTGTCATTGTTGAATGTACACAATGACAAATTAAAAATCAGACCTAAAATCATCCTCGAGACAGTGTTGGTTTTGTTCGACTGTGGTATAGCTGAATTAAATAAATGCCTTAAAAATTGTAACATGCAAAGTTAGTGTTGTTATGACGTGCAAATATTGAGAAATGTCTAAATGTTGGGTTTTTTTGTCTTTCTTGTAGTGTGGGTTCGTGCTTATGAAAATCAGCAAGTTAGACAAAAAAATAAGCTACATTAAGATTATATATATATATATATATATATATATATATATATATATATATATTATATATATATATATAAATGATATACAAAGTATTGTGTAGTAAAACTTTGTTCTTATCATTTTTTTCCCCCGTTTCTTTAGTCACTGTCGCTCAGTGCTTCAGTCATTTTGTCACCCTATCACATTGTCCCTGCCACTTCTCATTTTGGCCCAATGTAACTAATCTATAATTTAAGCGATTCCAAAGATTCCTGGTGTTTTCCGTGCCAAAAGACACCCAAACATAATATTTCCATTTATAGCTTCATACTAAACAGCCAATTTTTAAACAATGAATGTATTAATGTTAAAGTCTTTAGGTCTTGCTGTTTAACTTAGCAACAAATGAGGCATCCTGGTAACATTTAGATAAGACTGCATGGTACCCACAATGGCTGTCCATTGTTATTCAAATAGGATAAGCAATGTACAGTGGAAAGACATTTTGTAAGTAGAACATTTTGTCAGGAGAGACGCGTTTTCCATGCAAATGCCCTAATCCGTTCCAAGCCCCCCAAAATTCAGACATAAATGAAGCATAACAATGCATCAAAACATATAACAAATACATGGTGCAATTAGATTAGCACACAATAAATGAGAGTTGTGCATAATGTAAAAAACAAAAATAAAGACTAAAAATGATTGTCATTTACCTTTTAACTGCTGTCCTCATTGTTTTTGCTACACAGGACTTGTTTGCCACAAACTTCCCAAAAAACAACACTGCATGGATAACTAACATTATCATACTGATATTGAAATAGCAGTAATTGTTCTTACACTATGTGAAGTTATTGTTTACATATCAATAATTATTTTCCATAACTATTTGTAATTTACATAGCAATAAAAATCAGAAAAAACATGTTTAAAAATGAAACACTCTATGTTGATTTACTCAAATATTTGAAAGTCATTGCGACACCTGCTGTATTTTTTAAGCAAATGATCACTTCTATCATTTTTAAGACAAGAAAACAATGCTTTTTTTTGTCTGAACAACAATAAATTCTTTCAGAACATTTAACATATTGTGCAACATTTTGATGAATATTGCTACAGTGTAAACAATGAAAAAAATTGTCTCTGACTCGTCAGCTCATCTACTATGAAGGTGGGAGGCCTGGCACTGCATGCTGCTCACCAGTGCATTATACTCTAGTGAATAATTTGACATTGCAATTCTCAGTCTTCTTCTTCTCCTTTCACCTTTTTCCTTCAGGGGTCGCTACAGTGACTCCATCTAACCCTGTCTTCTGCATCCTCTGCATCCTCTTCTCTCACACCAACTACCTTCATGTCCTCTTTAACTAGATCCATAAACCTCCTCTTTGGTCTTCCTTTAGGCCTCCTGCCTGGCAGTTCAGAACTCAGCATCCTTCTACCAATATATATTCACTATCTCTCCTCTGGACATGTCCAAACCATCTCAGTCTGGCCTCTCTGACTTTATCTCCAAAACCTCTAACATGTGCTGTCCCTCTGATGTAGTCATTTCTGGTCCTATACTTCCTGGTCACTCCCAGAGAGAACCTTAGCATCTTCATCTCTGCTACCTCCAGCTCTGTCTCCTGTGTTTTCCTTATTGACACTGTCTGTAAGCCAAACAACATTGCTAGTCTCACCACAGTTTTGTACACCTTTCCTTTCATTTTAGCTGATACTCTTCTATCATACATCACACCTGACAGTTTTCTCCACCCGTTCTATCCTGCCTGTACACACTTCTTCATCTCTTGTCCACAATCTCGATTACTCTGGACTGTCGACCCTAAGTACTTAAAATCTTCCACATTCTTGATCTCAATCTTCCACCTGGGTTCCTCTCATTCACACACATGTACTCTGTCTTACCATGGCTAACCTTCATTCCTGTCCTTTCCAGCACAAACCACCACCTCTCTAGCTTCTCCTTCACGTGTTCCTTGCTCTTACTACTGATCACAATGTATTCTGCAAACATCATTGCCCATGGTTATTCCTGCCTTACCTTGTCTGTCAGCCTGTCCATCACCATAGCAAACAAGAAGGGGCTCAGAGCTGAACCGTGATGCAGTCCCACCTCCACCTCGAACTCCTCTACTCCTCTGTCACACCTACAGTACACCACACCACTGTCTTACAGTCCTCATACATGTCCTGCACAGCTCTAACATACTCTGACACTCCAGACTTCCTTATACACTACCACAGTTCACCTCTGGGCACCCTGTCATAAGCTTCCTCCAGATCTACAAAAACACAGTGCAGCTCCCTCTGGCCTTCTCTGTACTTTGATGGAGAAAATTACAACTTCTTCCTCTGTGTGTTCGTTTGATTTCGGGTAGTGAGAATGTTGGAGGTACGAATAAAGGCTGGAGACGATGAACAGTCCTTCGGAATTTTATTACAGAACATTCTGGGCACGAGAGACGAGATTTTTTCCATACAGAACCTTCATGACCTCAGACAGCCTGGTGCCATCCTCACGATTGAATTATTTGACACACACACACACACACACACACACACACACACACACACACACACACACACACACACACAGATATATTCATACAGAGCCCTCAATCCCCCATTGGACCCAGAAAAACAATCACGGCGTCATCGTCAGGGATGGGAATATCAAAAAGAGACGACAGGAGCATCTGTTTATCAGCTGCTGGGTGAGAAATTGCACGCAAAAGTGAAGCACGTAAAAGAGGAACCACACAGCACAAACAGCCCAAGATAAGAAGTAAAATGGTGCCAATAGGGATAAAAAAATTTAGACACACTGACCATAAGGGACCAGTGGAAAGCCAATCAAACGGAGAAAAGGAGTCAGGTTTATCCTTTGCCATCGCTGCCTGAAGGTTACGCAGTACAGCCAACTGTGGTTCAATGCACTGGTGAATTTCATCTGGAACATAAGAACAACATGTTTGGTTAAGAAGTACACATACACCCCCGATGAAGCAGTCAAGAGAACAAGCACCAGTTGATGTTGTAAAAGCATGGTTCTCATAGCATCAATTTCATTGTTTTAACCCTGATAAATATTAAGGAACATATTCATGAAATATTTAAAGTGATAATCAAGAGTTTCAATTCGTAAAGCTAATTTGAAAGGACTAGGTGAATATCAAATGTTAGACAATACTGATAGCAGTAAGAAATAGACAGCAGTGAGTAAAATGGACCTTTTTTTTTTTTACTTTAAATGAATATCAAACATTGAAAGTAAAACTGATGAGTTGTGAGAGGCTTCACGTTCTTGTGGTGGGGTAGTTCCCTTAAGGAGAGCACCTCTCAGCAGAGGGAGGTCTTGCACCTTTCAACTTCTGGGATGAGTTGTCAGGACCTTTTCCTTTGGGATGAGCTGAGAAGAGTCGAGTGGAGTCGAACTGGGGCGATGTCAGCTTCTTCAGGACCTTAGGGTGGACTACCTGGTCCCAGGTTGATTCACAGGAATTATTCTGCCTAAAAAAGTGAATTAACCTCTGTCGATTGATGTCACTAGCAGGCAGTTGCCTGTGTTGGTTCCTCAAGTGAGGAACTTTCTTTGGCTGAGTAGTTCTCAACGATCTCGTCCAGACCGATGTCAGGAGCTCGTCCTTCACCAGCCGGTGGAGGAATGGCCAGACCCGTTGCAGGTTGGGTCGAAGAGATGTGGAAACACGTGTCCCCCTTTCCCAGCAAATGGACTGCAGTTCCCATTTGCTCAGTCACTTGGAAGGGACCTGTCCACCTAGGTTCATAAAATTTTTGTTTCGTTACTTTCAGCCACACACTTTCACACACATGAAGTTCTCTGGGGACACCTGCCTGTCTCTCTGTGAGGTGGGAGAAAGTAATGGTTAGTTGTTGCAAGCCTGGGGGGCCTCAAGTGTCTGTAGAAGCCAACGGAGGTGTAGGGGCTGGAAAAGGTCTGTTAGTGTGACATTCGAATGGAGTCCAGCCTGTGGAAGAGTTCAGTGACATTCGTACATTCATCAGAGCCAAAGGAAGGGCCTGCAACCAATTCAAAGATGAGGCTGCCAGACATTTCACAATTTTGTATTTGATTGTTCTGTTCATTCGTTTAACCTTACCCTGTGACTGGGGATGATACACAGAGCCAAACTGATGCTTCAAACCCAACATTTGGATGGAGATGTTTATTTTTTAAATGGGACCCTTTATCTGATCAAATCTTCCTAGGAAACCCATGGGTTGCAATATAGTGGTTCACCAGATGTTTGACCACTACACTAGCTGTCTCTGTCTTACAAGGGTAGGCTTCAGGCCAGCCCGAGAAAGAATCTATGATGACTAGCAAATACTTGTATCCTGACACTGGTTGAATCATGTCAGTAAAATTCATTGAAATCACCCTGACCAGGAGTGTTCACATCCGGATCGTGAACTCCCTGTGGTGGTTTTGTCGTAGGCATACTGTTATACCTACAGCAAACACTGCAGTCCTGCAGTTCACTTTTCACAATCTGTCTGATGAAAGGATGCCACCAGGATTGGAGTTGTCTCAGTGTTTCATCCAATCCTACATGGCATGTTCCATGGGCCTCAAGGATCAATTGCTTCAAATTATTTTTTGGCGGGATTGGTTTGCCTTCTTTTCTCCACAAACCCTCTTCATCTCTAACACCCCCTTTCGATTTCCAGATACTCCTTTCTGGACTTGCCCGTCTTTACCACTCTCGTACTGCATCGGCTGTTACTGTCATGATCCTGTTTTGTTAAGTGTTTTATTTGCTTCCCTATATTTCATGTCTTGTCCTCCTGTTTTTTTTTGTGATCACTCACCCCTGTCTCTGTTCCAGGTTCCTGTCTGCCCTGCCCCCTCCCCGTCTGCGTCTGCATGCACCTGATCCCTGATTGTGTTTCCCGCACCTGCCTCAAATCACCCCCATTAGCCCTGCATATATATTCCCCTTTGTCTCTTGTCTCGTTGCCAGTTCGTTGTAGTTTATAGCTCATGTCCCAGCCTTTGTCACACTTCTTGTCATAGCTTTTTGTGTTGCTTTTGACCTTGCCTTTTCGTCTCCTGCCTTGAATACCTCTGTCTGGATTGACTGCCTTCCCTGTGTACCGAACCTAGCCTGGAATAAACATTGTTTTGTGATTTTACTGCTCAGCGTTGTGCACTTGAGTCCTGCCTCCCTTTGCTATCTTCATGACTGAATGAACTGGCCAGAATGGACTCAGCCGACTCTGATCCGGTTTGTAAAGCCCTTAAACTACAGGGAGAGAAGCTGGCTCACCAGCAAGAGCAGCTTACGGCCCTGTGCGCCATTCTGAGAGCTGGTGGCTCGCCAGGATTCGATGATGACATCGTTGGGCTCACAGGTCAGTCAATTACTCAATCACCTGCCTCGAGAGGCACCTGCTGCGGTGGTGTCAAACCCGGCCACTCTTCCGGGTTTTCCCGCTGATTCTCTGTCACCACCCAGCACCGCTACTTCCTGCTTCCAGCTGTCCCTTCCGGAGCGATTCTCCGGGAAATCAGGTGACGTGAGACCATTTCTAACCTAATGTGAATTACATTTTGAACTGCAGGCTTCAGCCTTCACCACAGACCGAGCCAAAGTTGCATTTATCATCTCCCATCTCACTGGGCGAGCAGAGGTGTGGGCCACCGCTGAGTGGAACCACAGGTCGACAACCTGCTCTACCCTTGCCAGTTTCACTAGAACCTTTGAACAGGTGTTTAAACACACCTCACCGGGCAGGGAAGCCGCCAGGTCTCTGCTTAAACTGAGGCAAGGTAAATGCAAGGTTTCAGACTATGCTATTGACTTCTGTACCCTCACCTCAGAGAGCGAGTGGAACCCTGCGGCTTTGACTCATTTTTTCAAGGACTCTCTGAAACTATAAAGCAACAGTTAATTTCTGTCGATCTACCCGAGGATATAGATTCTCTCATTGCCTTGGCCATTAAGATCGACAAGAGACGCGCCGAACTGGATCAGGAACAGGGATGACTTCGGGTTCGCTCATCGCCACATCGCAGGTGGGGGAGCGACTCCCAGGATCAACCGAGTCACATTCGTCCACCGGCAGCCAGCCTTGTCCCCATCAACCATCCCACGGAAGAACCCATGCCGCTGGGTCGTGTTCACCTGCCCGTTGAGGAGCATCTCCGCCCGCAAAGGGATGGCAGGTGCTATTACTGTGGACAACTGGGACATTTTGTGAAGGTCTGTCATGTCAAAGGAGCCGGGGCACAGACTAGAGAGCAGCTTAAGGTGAGCAGGAGTTTTGTCATTGGGAATCCTGCTCAATTCCAGCCTCTGGTTGAAATAGTTTCTGACTCTAATGCACTTCTGGTATCTGTGTTCATCGACTCTGGGACCGACGCTAATTTTATGAACTCTTCCCTCGTCAGCAGACTGGGGCTAAGAAAGTTTGCTGTCTTCCCAAGTCTTCCTGTTCTGCCACGGTCACAGATCTCTTGAATCCTGACTTAGTTAACATTCCACCATGTTACCATGACCTTGCTGAAGTTTTTAGTCAGGCTAAGGCCACGTCCCTGCCACTGCACCGTCCTTATGATTGTGCTATTGACTTGTTGCCCGGTAGCACCCCACCCAGGGGTAGGTCGTATTCTCTCTCATGGAGGACTGTGTGAGGGATTCCTTTGCCACTGGGATCATCCGCCCCTCCTCATCCCCTGCCAGAGCCGGATTTTTCTTCGTAGAAAAGAAGGACTAGACCCTCCAACCCTGCATAGACTATCACGGCCTCAATGATATTACGATTAAAAAGAGGTACCCTCTTCCCCTCATCTCCTCAGCTTTTGAGATGTTGGAGGGGGCCAAGATCTTTTCTAAACTCAACCTCCGAAAATGCTTACCATTTGATGAGGATCAGGGAAGTGGACGAGTGGAAAACTGCTTTTAATACTCCCACGGGCCATTATGAACACCTTGTCATCCCTTTTGGTCTCACCAATGCACTTGCTGTTTTCCAGAACCTGGTTAATGATGTGCTCAGGGACATGCTTAATGTTTTCGTCTTTGTTTATTTTGATGACATCCTGATCTTTTCTCCCGATGAAGAGACCCACACTCACCATGTCCGCTCAGTGCTTCAGCGGTTGCTTCAGCATCAGCTGTTTGTGAAAGTGGAGAAAATGCGAGTTTCACAAACCCTCGGTCTCATTCCTTGGTTTTGTGCTTGCTGAGGGGGAGATCAGGATGGACTTCGAGAAGGTTTCTCCAGTTGTGGAGTGGGCCACCCCCAGTTCACGCAAAGAGGTCCAAAGGTTTCTGGGTTTTGCCAACTTTTATAGAAGGTTTATCCGCAATTATAGCTTCATAGCCGCACCTCTGCATGACCTGTGTGTGAAGCAGCATTTCAGACTCTGAAGAAGAGCTTCACCTCCACCCCTGTTCTCATCCTCCCAGACCCCAGCCAGCAGTTTGTGGTCGAGGTAGACGCTTCGGACGTCGGGATCGGAGCGATCCTCTCTCAAGTCAGTTCCAAGGATGGTAAGCTGCACCCCTGTGCGTTTCTGTCAAGGAAACTCTCTTCAGCCGAGCATAATTATGACATTAGTGACCTCGAGCTGCTGGCTGTCAAGGTGGCCCTGGAGGAGTGGAGACACTGGCTGGAGGGAGCTTCTCAGCCAATTCAGGTATGGACGGATCATAAGAATCTTGAATATGTAAGGACTGCTAAGAGACTGAATGCTGGGCAGGCTACATGGGCTACCTTTTTTAGTCGGTTTAATTTCACGTTCTCTTACCGACCTGGTTCAAAGAATGTTAAGCCTGATTCCCTGTTGGCTCATGATCATATTGATCATATGAACCCAATAGTGTTTTACCAGACTTGCTTTGTGGCTACACTTTCTTGGGAGGTGGAGGGCAAGGTTAAGGTGGGGTCACCATTCCCCCAGAGTGTCTGGATGGTAAGCTCTTTGTTTGTTCAGGCCCTCAGGGGGGAGGTGGTTCATTGGGCCCACACCAATAAGACTGTCACCCCGGTATCAATAAGACCTGTTTGTGATTCAACAACATTTCTGGTGACCCAAGATGGGGAAGGATGTTACCGATTATGTCAATGCTTGCCCTATTTGTGCTAGTAACAAGGTATCTCACCAGAAGCCTTCCGGAGAACTCAGGCCCTTGCCCATTCCTCAACGTCCCTGGTCCCACATCTCCATGGACTTCGTCACGGGGCTTCCCTCCTCTAACGGTAACACTGGTTCTGACGGTGGTGGACAGATTTTCTAAGATGGTTCATTTTATTGCTCTCCCCAAACTCCCCTCAGCCAAGGAAACGGCTGAGGTCATGATGCTGAACATTTTCAGGATTCATGGTTTTCCCAAGGACATCGTCTCGGATCGCGGCCCTCAGTTCATCTCGTGGTTCTGGAAGGAATTCTGCAGTCTGCTGGGTGCCACTGTCATCCTCTCCTCTGGATTTCACCCACAGACCAATGGGCAGGCTGACCGCCTCAACCAGGAACTGGAGACCGGCCTGAGCATCACGGCGTCCCAGAACCCTGACCCATGGTCACAGAAACTGGTTTGGGTCGAGTTTGCCCATAATACTCTTCCATCTGCTTCCACTGGTTTGTCTCCCTTCCATATTGTTCATGGTCACCAACCATCTCTATTCCCCTCTGTTGACTCTGAGTCGGTGCCCTCTGCATTGGCCTTGGTGAGGTGTTGTAGGAGAACCTGGGAGCGGGCCTGCCAGAATCTCCAACGACAGTCCACCATCTATAAGGCAGCCGCAGACCGTAAGAGAACAACCACCCCACATTACAAACTCGGCCGGAAGGTTTTGTTGTCTAACAAGAACTTACCAGTTCGGGTGGAGTCCAAGAAGCTCGCTCCCAGGTTCGTCGGTCTGTTCCCCATCGCCAAGGTCGTCAATCCAGTCACAGTCCAGCTGAAGCTCCCAAGGTCAATGCAAGTCCACCCTACTTTCATGTTAGCCACATCAAGCCTGTCAGGACCAGTCCTCTTGTCCCTCCGGCCAGACCCCCTCCGCCCGCCCGGTTCATTGATGGCGACCCGGTGTTCACCGTTCGATGACTCCTGTCTGCTCGGCGTCGGGGCCGGGGGGTCCAGTACTTGGTCGACTCGGAGGGTTATAGGCCTGAGGAGAGCTCCTGGATCCCGTCCCGGTTCCTCATGGACTCCTCCCTCATCGGGGATTTTCATGCCGCCCACCCTGACACTCCTGGGCCTTCAGGGGCCAGCCCTTGAGAGGTGGGTACTGTCATGATCCTGTTTTGTTAAGTGTTTTATTTGCTTCCCTATGTTTCATGTCTTGTCTTCCTGTTTTATTTTGTGATCACTCACCTCTGTCTCTGTTCCAGGTTCCTGTCTGCCCTGCCCCCTCCCCATCTGCGTGCACTTGATCCCTGATTGCGTTTCCCGCACCTGTTTCCTATCACCCCCATTAGCCCTGCATATAATTCCCCTTTGTGTCTTGTCTCGTCGCCAGTTCGTTGTAGTTCATAGCTCACGTCCCAGCCTTTGTCACAGTTCTTGTCATAGCTTTATGTGTTTGAACCTTGCTTGTTTTTGACCTTGCCTTTTCGTCTCCCGCCTTGGATACCTCTGCCTGGATTGACTGCCTTACCTGTGTACCGAACCTAGCCTGGAATAAACCTTGTTTTGTGATTTTACCACTCAGTGTCATGCACTTGAGTCCTGCCTCCCTGCGCTACGTTCATGACAGTTACCCGTTATTCATTATCTTCAAGTTCGCTTACTGACAGTAAGAATGTCGGCCGATAGCCCGTGACACGTTTTGCTGCACAATCGGCAGCTTCGTTTCCTACTGAGATAAAATCATTCAATCGTGTATGTCCTTTATATTTGATGATTGCTACTGCTTTTGGTAACATCAACGCTTCTCTTAGATTCATGATGTCTTTATAATGTTTGATTGGACCTCCAGCCGCTATCTGGAAGTCGTTCCACTGCCACTTACTCAATGCCACATGTACCGTTACATGTGCGTAGGCTGAATCACTGTAAATGTTCACCTTTTTATCTTCCGCGAATTTGAGTACTGCGGTAACTGCCTTTATTTCTGCTCGTCCTGCTGACTGTGGACCTGTGATTCGTTCAGTACAAACCTCTTCAAATCCTGTTTCTGTTTGTTGAACCACTGAGAATCCAGATCGCAGTCCGTCAGTTCCTTTGAAACAGCATCCATCAGTGAACAGGATCAAGTCTGGATCTGCAAGAGGCATTTCATACAATTCAGCTCTGAGGGAATTTTCGTCCAGAACCTTCTGGGCACAACAATGTGGTTCACCTTACAGAAGTCCTTCTGCCATGTTGACTCCCTCGTGAAAATAATGTGTGGTTGTGTTAATGCCGCTTCAATTTTTCTTTGTCTTCCTCCGGTCATTGTAAACATTTGGCTGGAGACATATTGGACCATACTATGTGATGTTCGTACAGTTAAAGGATGATGTAGGACAATATGTGCAGTTTTCTGTATCAATCTGGCTAGTGCTGACGCAAAAGAAGCACAAAGTGGGGGTCGTCTTTCATAGTTCTCAAGTGTAGTTGACGCATACAAGGGAATTTGTCTTTTGCCTCCTTCCCCCTTCTGATAAAGTACAGCAGGAACACTGCTGGACTCTTCAGATACGTCAAGATAGAACATGGACGTATAGTCAAGAACAGCAAAAGAAACTGCTGTAGAGAGTTGTTGTTTCAAGGAGACAAAGGCGTTTTCAGCCTTATTGGACAGGTTCCTCATGCCTTGGTCATTCAACATGTCACGCAAGAGACGGGTGAATTCAGCAAAGTCTGGAACATGGTGTTGAGAGTAGTTGCAAAGTCCAAGAAATACAAGCATTTGCTTCACATTGGTAGGTCTGGTATGGTGAAGAATGTCATCTTTGTGAGAGGGGGGACATTCCTGTGCCATGTCGAGAGATCAGGTGGCCAAGGAAAGAGACTTGGGTTCTGGCAATTTGAAGTTTGGACTTAGAGCATTTCAATCCAACCTTGGCCAAATGGAGCAGGAGAGCATGTGTAGCATCAAGACAGGATGATTAAGAGAATGCGGCCAGCAGGAGATCATCTACATACTGCACCAGAAGGACACCAGGTGGCAACTCTAAAGTTGACAAGAGCCATTTCAAGTAGGCATTGAACAACCCAGTTAAAAGAACAAAGCCTTGAGGGAGACGAGTAGGAATAACATTTGTCGTTCCAGGTGAAGGCAAAGAATTGTTGAATGGAAGGATCAAGTGGAATTCAGAAGAAGGCATTGGCCAGATCAATGCAGGTAAAGTAGAGGTGACAGGAGTTTATTTGGGACAGCGCAGAATGCGGATTCGGGACCGGAAGAGTTGGTGTTTGGACAGCCGCATTGATTGCTCGTAAATCATGGAACATCCTTAATTTGCCTGTACTTCTAGACCAGAAGGATAGGAGTATTAAACTCTGATCTGGGAAATTCAGTTCCTGCTGTCAGGAAGCCATCAATTGTTTCAGAGACACCAAGCACCCCAACCTCTTTAACGGGGTAGTGGGAAACATAGATCGCACCAGGTTTCATTTGAAACGTAACCGGTGGGACATCACATCATCCAACATCCGTAGGATCAACAATCCATAAGGACGCGGGAAAGGAATCAATCAGTTTGGAAGCATGTTCACTGTCGGTGGTCTCACGTCCATGATGTCTATCAAATAACTGGTGTTCGAGAGTGGACAATGGAACAAATGGTTGAGATTGAATCCAATAGGCCTACAAAGAAGGCGAGAAAAGTAATTCAGGGTGAAACGTAGTTTGCCAATC
Organism: Antennarius striatus; assembly: GCF_040054535.1. Taxonomy (NCBI): domain Eukaryota; kingdom Metazoa; phylum Chordata; class Actinopteri; order Lophiiformes; family Antennariidae; genus Antennarius; species Antennarius striatus. The sequence continues at coordinate 13,431,253 of NC_090783.1, read as the reverse complement.
AGTAGTGTTGATACAACTCTTTACAAAAGGACTGAGATCCTTCTGCCGTGTGCTGAGGAGAAACCATCAGTGAGACATGAGGATGACACGGAGGTATGGTGGGATCAGGGGGATGCTTCATTATGTACCATTTGGATTGGTCTGAATGCAGTTGCACAGAGAATGCAACACCAGGTTTACCTGCAAAGAGGTCACCTATGCACAATTCCCACATGTCACTGTCAATATTCTGAAATTCATTTTGATAAACTTCATCACCATGTCTGTCATAATAGAGAGTGCAATGCAATGAGTCAGATACCATATCATAAGGCCTGATGCCCAAACGTTTTCAGCTAGACGCCAGCCATCAGAGTCAGTGTTCACTTTCGCCCAGTAGATGTCAGCAGTGGCACACGTCACAGGAGGATTTTGCAGGAGAGCCATCTGCACAGTGGGGCGAGAGGATTCAGTCACAGAGCAAGGTTAGAAGTTTCCATCCAGGAAACTCAAAATTAGTCCATCAGCGCCACACTTGATGAGAGGACATGTGGCAATCAAAAGGTCTCTTCCTAGCAAGTTGACAGGGCAGTTAGGCGCAAGGACAAAACGGTGATCAAAAACTTGAGAAAAACAGTGTACAGTCTCTGGAGACGTCAATTGCAGGGATATGTCCTCACCCTTGAATACAACGAGCAGGATTTTGCGTCCGGTGAGGTTGGCACCAGGCGGCAGGGTCTGCACGGTGGACTGACAAGTGCAGGTGTCAACCATAAGAGGTATTGAAAAGCCTCCTACCGTTAGGCTCCTGCAGGCCTAGGCACGTGGATTCAGGGCATCTTTATTGCAGAAACTGCCCACCTGGTGGCAAATACTGCTGTTTGGGCATTGGCGGATCGTATTGCTGCTGGCAGTTTGGCTGAAAACCGCGTCCCTGAGGCCTGTTGAAAGTGCCTCTCACCATTCCCCGACCTGGTGATTGTCCTCTGCTGCACCCTCCCCATCCAGACTGATAAGGGCGTTGTCTGCAGTTCCTGGCCCAGTGCCCAGGCTGTCCACAATTGAAGCATATATGGCAACCGCCAGGGGGCGCACCTCAACGCATGAATGTACCTGCCTGATACATTATGCACTCTGATACAACAGGTGGTGATGAAGCCACAGAGGAGGAAGCAGGCTCCTCTTTTTTCTTTAAATCTTGTAATTGCATTTGAGCCAATTGTGCTTCAGTATTTTTGTGTTTGTTTACCTTAGATTCACGTTCTTTCACATGTCTCCGCAGATGGTGTTTAAGGTGGGAAAGCCACCTGTCTATTTCAGCACTTGGAAGGTCTGGGTTGGCATCCATGGCTTGTGCCATGGGTTTTGGAACACCCTTCATAATCTCAACACGGAATACCTGTGAATGTAGAGGTGACGCTGTAGGGGCGTTACCTGTTTTTAGGGCATAATCGGCTTGAGCACGGGCACAGAAATCTGCTGCTTCCTCTTCAGGTTTTGGAGTGAACACCAAGTCTGAAATGACACACTCAGGGAGGGGAAACACATAACCCAAAACAGTGGGTAGGGTGATGTAATCACCTTTAGTTAAAGATTGGTGATCAGGCATTGACACTAGACCGGAATTTTGAACCAGGGTGTCCAAATCTGCTAATGGACAAGTCTGAGTTAGAATTACGCGTATATCCCCGGCTGCCATCATCCTTCCCGTTACCTGCCTCTGCACTGCCTGCAACCAGTTCCCCCCACCTGAAGACAAAGGTGGAAGTTTCTGTATCAACACAGATCGGTGAGAGCAAAGGGTCTCCAAATGGTGGCAGTATGTCCGTTCGCTGGATCCACCTTGGTGATCATCGGAGCCTGAATCTCCACTTGTGAGCGGGTGATTAGTCGGCGAGGTGGGGTCGGCTCTTCACCAGAAGAGGTTTCGGTGCAGCTCAGAGGGGCCTAGGAGCCTGGGTGAGTTCCTGAAAGAGACTGCATTTGACATTTTAGTTCTGCCACTTTATTCTGTAAGTGAGCAATGTAAAGTTTGTTTTCCAATTCTGGTCTAGTTCGTGCAGCAGCTTCCTGTTCTCTTTTCAAGCATGAAGTCGCTTTGTCCTCAAGTTGGTGTCCTCAAGTTGTCCTCAAGTTCGGTGGCACGTCGATGGAGGTGGGTTTTCACTGAATCAGGGATTTCACAACGCCTGTTCAACTCCTTTTTGTAAAACATCAAGAGAGAGTCTTTTGTCTGGTGATTCTTTGGGTCAGCAGCTTTACCTAATTTTTGTTCCATTTCCTGAATGGCAGTGGTAACGCCGGAGGCCAGTTGGTCAGCTATGGTTGCCAATTGTTGTTTTTTTTCGAGCGATTTGATTAACGCGCCATATGTGTCAACATTTACATCAAGACGGCCCTCGTTAACGGTTAATACTGGGGCTTGCAATTGTGACAAGGAATTTCTCACCTCCGCATATGGTGAGGGGCCAAACGCATTATTTGGGGAGTTCTGGGTCTCCTTTTGCTTCGCATACGGAGATGGAACAGTGGGTATATCAGTTTTTGCAGAGGTCAAACCAGCAACTTCCTCCTTTCGCCTAAGGCGACACAATTTCAAATTTGCTCCCATTGCTAACATCCTGGCATTAGACTTCATTTTATTCACTTTTTCAAGATTCTGCCTCATTTTTCTACCTTTCGGCGACATTTTATTAGTTTCAGCAATTTCTGTTTCCAATCCTGCTGTTTTCACCACACACCTTTTCTGTCTCCTTCATCAGTGTTGTTAAACATGTTGATGAAGATATAGGAGGAAACTATCCACCTTCACAGCATTTTTTCATCCACTCTTTCAATTCTGTTTTCTTCTTTTCCTGTTCCCTCACTGGCAGACCCCCTACGCACAAATATGCCGCATTTCTTACTTGTTTCACAAGTAAACCAACTCAGGGTGGTCAGGCATGGATCGCAAATCGAACCATTCCTTCTCTCTGTCAAGTTCACCTTCCACGGTTGCTCCCTGCCCTCCCGGACTGGAAGACTCTAGGACACTACTCCTCGAGAAAGTGTCCCTTACACACAGTGAGACCTGCCCGCCTGTATGACTCCCTCCCTCGGGGAGATTCAGAGACTCCTGTTACCAATAGAGCCTCTCTGACTAGTCACAAATACTCTTATAGTCGGCAAATACGTCGGTCCGACCCCCGAACATACAAACTCAACAAATGTACGAGCTCAAACTCCACGTACACGAACTGCAAACATAATGGCACAACCTCCGATTACACAAACTTTCAAATACATCGGTACTGCTTCCGGATGTATGAACTTTTCTATTTCAACACAAAGTTTTTAAAGGAGGAATTTGTAGTCTCTAAGATTCCACAAAAGAACGAAACAACCCCTCAAGCCTAATTTCTCCAAATGCGCCGGCACAACCTCTGAACGCACAAACTCTACTTCTTGCATTTGCGTCAGCACAATTTCTGAACACAGGAACTCGATTTTTCTCAAATGCGCTGGTACAACCCCCAAACGCACGAACCTTATTCAGCTGTATTTCTGGTACCATACTTATTCATAACACATAACACTGTTCAACCAGCCACATACTATGCTTTTAGACTCATCAAATTCATACATGAGAACAGACCTTAACGCCAATCAACAGACCTGTTGACTGGTGTAAGATGCAGCGTAAGGTTACTTTCACCTTACGCTGCATCTCCTTGCACTCCTGTCTACTCTTCTCAGTCCGCTCAGTGTCCCACTTTTTCCTAGCTAACCTCTTTATCTGTATACACTATACCTTCTCATTCCACCACCAAGTCTCCTTGTCTACTTTCCTTCCAGATGACACACCAAGTACTCTCCTACCTGTCTCCCTGATCACATCAGCTGTAGTTGTCCAGTCATCTGGAAGCACCTCCTGACCACCCAGAACCTGTCTTAACTCCTTTGTAAAAGAAATGCAACACTCTTCCTTTTTTGGCTTCCACCATTTCATCTACTGCTCTACCTTTGCTCTCTGCATCTTCCTCACCACCAGTCATCCATCATCCTATGTTGTTTGGCTACACTTTTGCCTTACAGTCACTGATCTCCTTCAGATTACATCGTCTATCAAGATGTAGCCTACCTGTGTGCTCCTACCTCCACTCTTATAGGTCACCCTATGTTCCTGCCTCTTCTGGTGGAAAGTATTCACGATACACATTTCCATCCTTTTTGCAAAATACACCACCATCTGTCCTTCTGCATTCCTTTCCTGGATACAAAACCTGCCCATCACTTCAACATCACCTCTGTTTCATGCACCAACATGAAGTCTGTACCAATGACAACTCTCTCACTTCTAGGTATGCTCTGCATCACTTCATCAAAGTCCAACCAGAATTTCTCCAGCTCCTCCAGCTCCTACCTGTGGAGCACACCGGATAAAAACATTGATCATCAAACTTTCAATTTCTATCTCCAGACTCATCACTGTCTGACACTCTTTTTTCCTCCGGGACATTCCTAACAAACTCGTCCTTCAAGATAACTCCTATTCCATTTCTCTTCCTATCCACACCATGATAGAACAACTTGAACCCTGCTCCTAAACTTCTAGCCTTGCTACTTTTCCACATGGTCTCCTGGACACACAGTATGTCTACCTTCCTTCTCTGCATCATGTCAACCAGCTATCTACCTTTTCCTGTCATAATTCCACCATTCAACGTCCCTACTCTCAGTCCTATACTCTTGACGTTCCTCTTCTCTCTCTTCCTACGAACAAAAAAAAATGACAGTAAGACCTTTCCTCCTCTCCTTCTTTGACCAACAGCGGTCTAATTTCCACCGGCACCATGTAGGTGAACAGCACTGATGGTGGTCATTGTTAAGCCGGGCCTCGACCGATCCGGTATGGAAGTCATAGATTTGATTCGCATGTTTGATTTGGCACTGTTGGAGTGATTCTATTGTTCAAATCTTTGGTGTAGTAACAACTCTTGTCTATCTTTATTGCTCATATTTCACCTACTCTTCTGCACTCCTGATCATCATTGTTTTCATCTGTTCCGGGGAATGCCCCTTAGTTTTGATGAAGATCCTGCAGTTTTTCATCCAGGTGTTGCAGAGCTGTCCACTCTTCTTCAGTTGTGGAGCTTTTTTTAGGCGGTATCAGAATCTTATTAAAACAAATGAGAATCTCATTCTTTTAGACCTTTTTTTCCTTTCAGTTTTCCTTTCCTTTCAGTTTGAAGCCTTGTTTTAGGTGAGCAATTTTGTGTTTATGATTCTGGAATTTTATCAGCACTGCAGGTGGTCTCCTACCTCCAGATGGTAATTGATAACATGTCTCGGAGTCAGCACTGTGGTCAGATCCCTCTCCCCTGGCCACAGCATGTGGGTAATTTGTCAGCTTAATTTTGATACTCGTGATGATCACATCATTTAGCATTTATTTTTTAGTATTGAATGGTGCAATAAGTCTGTCAAAAATGTTTTATTTAAACAAGGATTTTATATATTTATTTTTCATTTTTTAATTTCAATGTTACGGATACAATTTTACGCACTGTATCCTTAAAATTAAAGAGATACTACTGAGTTACTGTATTATTAAAAGTCGTGGCAGAAAGTGGGAGGGCATAATTTGTTTTTTTCTTCTTGCTGGGGGGACGTAGCAGAAAATAATTGAGAAGCACTGGTATAAAGGATAAAACCCTAATTCATTCAACAAAACCAATACAAATAAATTGGATACAACTCATATTAATTCAGACAACAAGATTGCATTTTTGTCAGTTAAAGTGTTTCACCATTGTAGACCAAATGTAAATCAGTCAGTCAGTCATCTTCCAACCCGCTAAGGCAGGTCGCGGGGGAGCCGGTGCCTATCCCGGCAGTCTCAGGCGTGAGGCGGGGGACACTCCGGGCATGACGCCAGTGTACCGCGGAGCCACATAGAAACAAACAATCATTCACCCACGCACTCACTCCTATGGTCGATTTGGGACCGGCCAGTCAACCTGAAGCATATGCTGTTGGAGGTGGGAGGAAGCCGGAGAACCCGGAGGGAACCGACGCAGACACGGGGAGAGCATGCGAACTCCACACAGAGCGGGACTCGAACCTGGGTCCGCCGCGTTGTGAGGCGGCAGCGGTAACCACTGCCCCACCATGCCGCCCCAAATGTTTGACTGGAATAACTAAATGCAAAGACTTTAATATAATGGAAGGCAAATTAATTAAAAAAAAAAAATAACACATTTATTTTGTGTTTAAACAACATAATCAAGATTAATTGACTTATCTTGGTTTGTTTTTGATGAAACAGAAGGCATGTTAAAATCAATTTCATCCAATGATTTTTTTTAAAGTTTTTGATCTGCATTAGCAAATACAGGATTTGTTTTTATTATGATATTAATCTTTCATATTATATTGCATTTAGTATTTTAACATGGAACTCAGGTTGCATTTGAACACATTTGTAGATCCCAGGTCAATGTGCTGATATGATCTCCCAATGACTTGTGTCTTCACTGTTTTTCTGTCAGCAGGATTTACAATATACATAGGTTTTCATCAAACTTGATGAGGGTTCTGGCATATTTTGGGGTAGAACTCGGTAAGTGGAACAAAACTCAGAAAGGAAAATGCAAAAAAATGACATCAAGACAAATAATTCTAAAACTTTTGCTGCCTTTAATGTGACCTATCACCTGTAAAATGGAATTGAAAAACAAACTGAAACATTTAAAGGGGAAAAATGTCAAATAAAAACTTTAAATAACTTGGTTGCATAAATATACACACCCTTTTATGAATGGGGATGTGGCTTTATTGAAATTTAACCAATTACAATCAAAATTGTATTGAATTGGAGCCAACACACACAACTGTCACCAAATAAAGTGCCTCTGATCAACCCCAAATAAGGGTCAGCTGGATTAGTAGGCTTTTTTCTGACATATTCGTACCCACATCTTCCAGCACAAACCATGTTCCACAGAGAGATCCCAGAGGGATCTCACTATTAAAAAGTATCAGTAAGGTGAATGCTACAAAATAATTTCAAAGGAAATAAATTGTCATGACAGGCAGGATTACGACCCAAATGCAGGACACGGGGGGAGAAGCTTTCTTCCATAGTTCAATTGGAAATCCAAAAACTCCAAACACAGGTAAGCATCATAAACAATACATAGGCAGGTGTACAAAAAAATCTGGCAAAGGACAAAAAGAGAACCAGACTTAAAAAGCCTCAGGCTGATCTATCTGATCAAGTCCAAGTGGTGAGATGAGGAACATGTGTGGAGACGAAACTCCCCCCAAAAGTTTTGCCTCTCCTCCTGTCACACCCCAGCACAGCAGAGCATCAACACCAAATCATGGCATACATATTCCATGGAACACAGTGAAAATTAGGCTCACTTCATTTCGTAGGCTGTCTCATCATTGTTGTTGATGAAACTCACCACAGTCGTGTTTGTCTGCAAACTTTATGAAGAGGTTGGAGCTAGAAGTTGGTCTGCAGTCGTGGGTCAGCAGAGTGAAGAGGAGAGGGCTCAGTACACATCCTTGGGGGGCTCTCCCGTGTTCAACGTGATGGTGCTGGAGGTATTGTTACCGACTCGAACTGCCTGTGGTCTCCCTGTCAGGAAGTCCAGCAGCCAGTTGCATATGAAGGTATTTAGTCCAAGCTGGTCCAGTTTAAGGATGAGCTGCTGGGGGATGATTGTGTTGAATGCTGAGCTGAAGTCGATGAACAGCATTATGAGTCTTTGGTCTCCAGGTGGGTCAGGGTTGAATGTAGGGCAGTGGAGATGGTGTCATCAGTCGAGCCGTTGGACCGGTTAGCAAAGACCCTGGACCCTGAAAAGGGTCCAGGGTTGAAGGAAGGGCAGATTTGATGATGTGCATGACTAGCCACTCGAAGCACTACATGAGGATGGGAGTGAGTGCAACTGGGCGTTAGTCGCTGAAGCCAGATGGCGGCGACTTCTTCGGGCCTGGGATAATGGTGGTGGCTTTGAGGCAGGTGGGGACAACAGCATGCCTCAGGGAGATGTTGAAGATGTCTGTGTGAAGACATCTGTGAGCTCATCAGCACAGTCTCTCAGGATATGACCAGGAATGTTGTCAGGACCAAGGGCTTTCCGTGCGTTGGTCCTTCTGTGGACTTGCCTCACGCTGTCCGGAGACAGCGTCAACACCTGGTCGCCCGGAGGGGGTGAAGTCTTCTGTGCCAGGATGCTGTTGTCTGCCTCAAAACATGCAAAAAAGTCATTCAGCTGATTCAGCAGAGTGGTGGAGCTATCACAGGACTACAGAAGGAGCTTGTAGTCCATAATAGACTAAATCCCCCGCCACAGGTTTCTGGTGTCTCTACTGTCACTGAAGTGGGTGGTGATCCTTCTGGAGTACTGTCTCTTGGCCACTCTGATGCCTCGTGACAGGTTGGCCCTAGCTGTCCTTAGGCCCACCTCGTCCCCAGCTCTTAAGGCCGCGTTCCATGCCCTCAGGAGCCTGTGGACTTTCCCTGTCAGCCATGGCTTCTAGTTTGCTTCTGGTTGAATTGAGATGGTTCTGGTGACCGTGACATCATCCATGCATTTCACAACAGCATTGCGACACCAAGCATCTCTAATGTAAACAGAGTCCCCCGCCGCGGGTTTTCCCCTCGACGAGTGCCTTGTCAGCCTGTTAGCACGTTAGCCGGGCCAGCTGAATGGCACAGTGTGGGACGCTGTTGGTGAGCCATTTTTCCACAAATACAAAGACACAACACTCATCCACAGACTTAGTTGATGATTGGAGCAGGCGGATGTAGTCCAGTTTATTGTCCAGCGGGTGTATGTTGCTGAGTGTGATGGTTGGGGTAGCTGGCCGGTGAGAGCTAGCCGCTAGCCTAGCCCAGATGCCTCCACGCTTGCCCCGCTTCTGCCCGCCATTTTGTATTAGTTTTATCAGTAAATGTCAGTAGCTAAGGAAAAACAACCCATGCGTGTTGATTTCTCTCTAAGACGGCAAAGTTATCAAGTGATCAGGTTTTCTTGATGAGGTTCGTTGACATAAAAATAGGGGTCGTTCACAGTTGATTAAAGTACTCAGTCATGAATGCTCTATCTAGTGGATGGATAGTGCAACTACAGCTGATAGTTTTTTTTAATCTATTTTATTTTTTTCATTATATGCGCCTTATTTTCCGGTGTGCCTTACGTGTGAAATAAATTACAAAATAAACAATTCATTAAAGGTGTGCCTTATAATCCAGTGCACCTTAGAGTGCAGAAAATACTGTAGTTATGTGCTTCACTCTGTTCTGAATACCTGAATAGATTAGTCTATGAAAATGAAAACGCCAATTGGATAAGTAGTCCATCCTTTTCACTGATAAATTTCATCTGGGAAATTACCAATTTCATTATTATGTATAAAAATGTAGCAGCAAGAGGGCACAAGCCAGTGTCTTATTGTGCTGGGCCCAAGCCTGGATAAATACAGAGAGTTTTGTCAGGAAGGGAATCCGACAAAAAAACTTTTGCCAAATCAATAATGCGAATAAAACTTATGACTTCCATATTGGTTTGGTCGAGACCCGGGTTAACAACGACCCCCATCGGTACTGTTCACCTGCAGGGTGCCGGTGGAATTTTGACTACTGTCGGTTAAAGAGGAGGAAAGAGGAGGAAAGTGTGTTTTTAGGAAGAGAGAGAAGAGGAACGCCAAGAGTATAGGACTGAGAGTGGGGACGTTAAATGTTGGAACTATGACAGGAAAAGGTAGAGGTTTTTTTTAATTTTTTTGCTGAGGATGGTGGCACGTGCACACGAAGCTGTTCCTCTCTGTCCCGATACAGCGGGGTTTTTTTCGTGTTTTTTGTGTCTTGTCTCTCCATGTGTTTGTTCATCTTTGTCACGTCCATATTCATCATGTCATGTCTACTTACCCCAAGGCGCTCATACTCCCGTGAGTTTCTGCTCGACATGCGCAGAACAACTTTTTTGGACTTAGACCCAGCTGATGCGGAAGTGCTGCGCGATTCACAACACCACGGACCTCCAAGAGTACACGGAGACCGTCACGGCATACATGAGGAAATGCATGGATGATGTCACGGTCACCAGAACAATCTCCGTTCAAGCCTACCAGAAGCCATGGCTGACAGGGGAAGACCACAGGCTCCTGAGGGCACGGAACGCGGCCTTCAGAGCTGGGGACGAGGTGGGTCTGAGGACAGCGAGGGCCAACCTGTCACGAGTTATCCGAGTGGCCAAGAGACAGTACTCCAGGAGGATCGCCACCCACTTCAGCGACAACAGAGACACCAGGAACCTGTGGTGGGGGATTCAGTCCATTACGAACTACAAGACCCTGCAGTCCTGCGACAGCTCCACCAGTCTGCTGAACCAGCTGAACGACTTCTTTGCACACTTTGAGGCAGACAACCGCATCCCGGCACAGAAGAGTCCACTCCCTCCGGGCGACCAAGCGTTGACGCTGTCTCCGGACAGCGTGAGGCAAGTCCTCAGAAAGACCGACGCCCAAAAAGGCCCAGGTCGTGACAACATTCCTGGTCGTATCCTGAGAGACTGTGCTGATGAGCTCACAGATGTCTTCACACAGACATCTTCAACATCTCAATGAGGCAGGCTGTTGTCCCCACCTGCCTCAAAGCCACCACCATTATCCCAGCCCCGAAGAAGTCACCCCCATCTGGCTTCAACGACTACCACCCAGTTGCACTCACTCCCATCCTCATGAAGTGCTTCGAGCGGCTAGTCATGCACCACATCAAATCTGCCCTCCCTTCCACCCTGGACCCTTTTCAGTTTGCTAACCGGTCCAACCGCTCGACTGATAACACCATCTCCACTGCCCTACATTCAACCCTCACCCACCTGGAGACCAAAGACTCGTACGCCAGAATGCTGTTCATCGACTTCAGCTCAGCATTCAACACAATCATCCCCCAGCAGCTCATCCACAAACGGGACCAGCTCGGACTCAACACCTCCATACCCAACTGGCTGCTGGACTTCCTGACAGGGAAACCACATGCAGTTCGAGTTGGTAACAACACCTCCAGCACTATCACGCTGAACACGGGAGCCCCCCCAAGGATGTGTACTGAGCCTCCTCCTCTTCACTCTGCTAACCCATGACTGTACACCGACTTCCAGCTCCAACCTCTTCATCAATTTTGCAGACGACACGACTGTAGTGGGTCTCATCAGCAACAATGTGTGACAGCCAACAGAAATGAGGTGAGCCGCTTGGCTATGTGGTACAAGGACAACAATCTCCATCTGAATGAGGAGAAGACAAAGGAGATTGTTGTGGACTCCAGGAGAACGTGCTCTCAGCATGCTCCACTAACCATCGACGGTGCTGCAGTGGAAAGGGTCAGCAGCACCAAGTTCCTGGATGTGCACATCTCCGAGGACCTGTCCTGGGACCGCAACACTGCATCGTTGGCCAAAAAAGCCCAACAGTGCCTCTACTTCCTCCACAAACGGAGGAGAGCGAGAGCCCAACCCCCCATCATGCTCACCTTCTACAGAGGCACCACTGAGAGCATCTTAACCAGCTGCATCACCGTATGTTACAGCGCCTGCATCGTTCCCTGCCTTAAGACCCTGCAGCGCATCGTGAGAGCAGCTGAAAAGATCACTGGTGTCCCTCTCCCTTCCCTCATAGACATTTACAACTCCCGCCTCACCCATAAAGCCATCAGCATTGCAGGTGATCCCACCCACCCCTCTCCCAGCCCTTTCAGCCTGCTGCCATCAGTTAGGAGACTGCAGAGTCTGTGGGCCAGGACCAGCAGGCTCAAGGACAGTTTCTTTCACCAGGCGGTCAGGAGGCTCAACTCCCTCCCTGCTCTATCCCCTGCCATATCCTTGAACTCTACCCTGCCCTCTCTCCAGCACCTGACTACCTATCTCTCTCTCCCCCTATCAACTCAGGGACTACGCACACGTCACTTCCCCTACGGGATTTAGGAGTGTATAGTGATGTTTACCATCCCTTGTGTTTCGTCTAATACTTTGTGCTGTACTGTCTGATGTACTGTCTGTGTTGTACGGCCTGTTGTACTGCTTGCGTTGTCCTGCCTGTGTTGTACTGCCTGTGTTTTCATGCCTGTTGTAATGCCTGTTTACCATGGGTCAGAGAGGACTGCAATTTCATCTGTGCTGTATGTCGTGCATATATGGTACATTTGACAATAAAGCTGACTTTGAGAGCTGGTTGACATGATGCAAAGGAGGACGGTAGACATACTGTGTGTCCAGGAGACCAGATGGAAAGGTAACAAGGTTAGAAGTTTAGGAGCAGGGTTCGAGTTGTTCTATCTTGGTGTAGATAGGAAGAGAAATGGATTAGGAGTTAACTTGAAGGAGGACTTTATTAGAAATGCCCTAGAGGTAAAAAGAGTATCAGACAGTGATGAGTCAGAAGCTAGAAAGTGAAGGTGTGATGTACAATTTTGTTAGTGGGTATGCTCCACAGGTAGCATAAGAGCTGATGGAGAAGGAGAAATTCTGGTTGGACTTAGATGAAGTGATGCAGAGCATACCCAGAAGTGAGAGAGTTGTCATTGGTGCAGACTTCAATGGAGTGACCAGGATGGATAGGATCAGGAATAAGTACATGTTAGAGGTTTTGGAGATAAAGTCAGAGAGGCAAGACCTAGATGGTTTGGACATGTCCAAAGGAAAGATAGCATCCTTCTACCAATATATTAACTGAGTTTTGAACTGCCAGGCAGGAGGCCTACAGGAAGACCAAAGAGGAGGATTATGGATGTAGTGTCTCAAAGATGCCCTCTTGTCTGATCGTCTTTGTCCGGGAAAAGTTCTGGAGAGTTCAGAGCCGAACTGCGCATGTCTGACTCGTTTCACAAAAGGCTCCTCCCTCTACATTTGCATTTTATGCTATTTTCACTTAAAAATCTTGAGTGAGCTGAATCTTTTCAATTTTTAAGTGCATGTCAATTATGTCACGGTTCAGCGTGGCAGTAATGCTGTGTGGCAGGGAGAGGCCAAGCTGGTGGGTGGAGCCACGGCTCCACACCTGAGACTCATCCACACACCATGGTGATCATCTCACCTGGACTTGCTTTGGTGCTAATGACAATAAGGCTTTTTAAGCCTGGCTCAATGAGAGCTCAGAGCTGGTTCGTTTGCTCATATTTGGTCCAGGTAGTCTGTCCTGATTCTTAGTTTCTTGTCTGTCTGGAGAATTTTTACGTTTGTTAATAAATCATGGAAGGAATGTTTGCTTCTGGTGTCCTGCACTTGGGTCCATATTCCGCTTCACGTGACAGAACGAACCAGCCTCAACTGGACCCAGCGGACACCGACTATCTTGCTGCCCTGACCAGCAGCAAGTCCTGGAACCCGGAACAGGCTGCCGAGTGGAGACAGCGGGGAAGAGACACCTGGGCATGGCTGGCAGCATATGCTGGAATTCCAGCTCCACCTTCTCTGCTTGACCTCGAGCCTGTTCCAGTGCCCGCTTCGGTCCCCACGTCCAAACACAACCTGTTCCGGTCCCCACGCCCTGACGCCAGCTTGCTCCCGTCCCCATGCTCGAGTCTGATCCTGTTCCTGCTCCCCGCCTCGAGTCTGATCCTGTTCCTGCTCCCCGCCTCGAGTCTGATCCTGATCCTGCTCCCCGCCTCGAGTCTGATCCTGCTCCTGACCCTCCCTGGGACAGTTTATGGGACGTCGGGGGCCGTCCCTTGAGGGGGGGGTACTGTCACGGTTAGGCGTGGCAGTGCTGCTGTGTGGCAGGGAGAGGCCAAGCTGGTGGGTGGAGCCACGGCTCCACACCTGAGACTCATCTACACACCATGGTGATCATCTCACCTGGACTTGCTTTGGTGCTAATGACAATAAGGCTTTTTAAGCCTGGCTAAATGAGAGCTCAGAGCTGGTTCGTTTGCTCATATTTGGTTCCAGGTAGTCTGTCCTGATTCTTAGTTTCCTGTCTGTCTGGAGAATTTTTACGTTTGTTAATAAATCATGGAAGGAAGATTTGCTTCTGGTGTCCTGCACTTGGGTCCATATTCCGCTTCACATGACAAATTAAGTAACTTGAGTGTTGTTAAAAACTGAACTGAGATAACTCGAAATTTTTAAGAAAAACGTGTTTACAGTGTAGTGAAAGAGGACATGAAGGTAGTTGGTGTGAGAGATGAGGACGCAGAAGACGAAGTTAGATGGAGGCAACTGATCCGCTGTGGCGGCCCCTGAAAGGAAAATCCAAAAGGAAAAGATGGAGATGTTTAATCTTTATGTTTAAAGATTAGAAGCTGTAGGGTCTCTGTCCATTTGTAATTCCCCTCACACAGACCACCTTTATTTCTTTATGTTTGATGCATTTTCTATGTCCTTTTCACTCTATGGACATCCTTGGAGTAGTGAAAAACGTGATGGCTTTTCTTTCTTAATGATGTGATTTACAATCGTCCTCCTTTTATTTTGGGAAAATGATGATCTAAATATTGAGATCGTTTTTGAAAGTTAATGTTTCTTTTCATTTTTCTTGAAACACATCCACACTGTAGACAAAAAAGTTTTCAGATCTTAACTTTGACAGCAGTAATATAGGTAGCATCAACCTGAACTTAAAAGATCAGTGGTGGTGTACCTGAAACAACTTTGTCTACCTTTCAGGTCAAAAATGGGTTTGGACAAAGAACCGGGCTTAATTCATCTAGAAACCAGCATCTCTGAAGAACGTGAGTAATCTCATTCCCATTCATTCTTTGAACTTCAACTTATATTTGCGAGCAAAGATAAGAAATTGTATCCATTGCTGCTTTACATACAACAGTGGTTCTTAACCTTGTTGGAGGTACCGAACCCTGTTTCTACTGAGTGCACAAAATCCCATCTAGCACAGGTAGACTAATCGATGTAGCGTGATCACCTGCAGCCAGGGATGGCTAAGGGGGGCGTGTCATCACAAATTGACACGATGTGTCAAACGTACACAGTGATTCGTGTATGTTTGACAAAAACATCCGACACATTGAGAGACCGACTCACCAAACCCCTAGGGTTCGATCGAACCCAGGTTAAGAACCACTGACCTACAACCAACATATTTTTTATTCTAATTTTGAGCCTCTTAATGTTATGAAAATGGAGTACAACAGTGTCTGGTGTCTGTCTCCTCCATGTGCACATGGGCAGTTGTGAGCTCTATTAGTCTCTTTCTGTGTGGCAATGGCATCTGACACGACTCGTGTATTCCTTGACTGAATTTTCACTATTCCTTTTAGCTTTAAATTTCTGTTCTGTCACAGAACAAAAGTGGACAACAATATATTCTAAGTATTCAATGGAAACTCCTATTCAGTTATTGCTAACATATGGGCGAAGGCTAATTTCAGGTGGCGCAAATGAAGGCATAGAAAGAAATTGACCTCCCTGGGCACCTTCCTCTGCTCCCCTGATGCCACCCCTGTTGCAACCAATTTATTGATGCAAGTAAAATGCAAATTCAAAAGATGCTGCAAGACTGGGTGAAGAATGTGTCTTCATTGACTAGTAATATATTGACATGTTGGAGTGTGTGTGTGTGTGTGTGTGTGTGTGTGTGTGTGTGTGTGTGTGTGTGTGTGTGTGTGTGTGTGTATCTTTGTGAGCAGAGGCGCTGTATGTCACCTGCAAGCTGAAGAACTGCACAGATGCTAATAAGGGCAAACCATTTCCTGGCTACATTGACCCCAATTCTCTAGTGGTACAAGATGAGTATGTTTTTGTCCAGGTAGGTAATTGTCTGCTTTGCTCAGTGAAAAGTGTTAGGAGCATTGTAAGAGGCAGAAACTGTTAAGTTTTGTTAGAAGTATTTTAAGGTTTTAGAAAGGTACCATTGGGGTAGTTTCATCTATTTTATGTGTCAAAAAAGTTTGAACTTACAATTATTTCATCACCTTAAGGTATCCACTGTGGGGAGGCCAGTTTATTATGTCTCTGCTAAAAGAGATGTGTTCACACCCATGAAGTTTCCCAAGTATGCCCTGCCCAAGGTAAAAAGAGTGTCTTATTAAACTTTAAGTTGGAAATGGAGTAGTTAATTGTTTTTTTTCTGAATTCAGAGGTGACTATTAGATCAAAAAAGTGTATGGTATATTAATGAAGCATTCAGTGACGTGCCAGTTTGCCTCTAACTCTCAACTACACGCTCTGTTGCAGGAACATCACAATAAAACATAACCCACCATGTTTTTTGAATTATTAGTCCACGCCTCTTCGTGTTAAAACAGTGTTACTTGCCATGTCCTCATTGACATTTAACCATGTTTTTATTCAAGTGAGCCCTATGTGCCCTTGTAGCTGTTGGCTTACTACATGATGTTTTTTGGCAAAAGTCAGAGGTAGATGAAGCCAACATCCAAACATTGTTTCAGCTACATAGTGCCTGTCCAACAAGCAATGACATTATGTAAATAATTTCTTGATTTTGTGGGAAAAAACAAGAAATCGATAGAATTTAGAATAGTATACAATAAACCCTTGCACATTTGTGCATCAACACGAGCGGCTTCACCTCATTGCGGATTTTTAGTAGGTAGTCAAGTGATACTGTACATCTTATTGGCAAATGGCATCTGGAAGTGCGTTGTGTTCCCTGAGTCCTGGAACGAGCACACTTCCGTGAGACACAATAGTGCTTTATACAGCATACAGGTATAAGAGTGTGGGAAAAAGTAATACAGATAAAAGGTGGTTTAATATCACTATGAGGAGGGTTCCTAAACGTTTAAAGTACCGTAAATCTTTTTTTTTTTTTTAATGTTGCTATACTTGTGGCCAGCAAGGGCTGGTTTGAGGAATTCCAAAAGAGATATGGTCTTTGGAGTGCTACGAGATACGGAGAAGCTGCTTGGTTGATACAGCGGCATCCCAATGCTACATTAAGGAGCGATTTTGTAGGTTGATTGAGGAGAGTAGCTATCTGCCCGAACAAATTTTAAAGGATGGGTGAGACAGCTCTGTTCTGGAAGAGGATGCCATCCCGCACGTTCCTCTAAAAGGATGAGGTCAAGAAACTGGGGTTTAAGCACTACAAAAACCGTGTGACCCTGGAATGCTGTGGGTGTTATGCTCAAGCCTGGGTTTATCTATGTCTAAGAATCCACTAAACTCCCTAACAGAATGTGTCAGCAGATTAACCCAGGTGAAGTGTGTCTCATGCTACTGACCTTCATAAGTATACAAAGGTCAATTCATCATCATCTACTGCTTATCTGGGCCGGGTGGTGGGGAGTTTCAGGAGGGATGCCTACACTTCCCCCTCCCCAGTCACCTCCTCCAGCTCCTCCAGGGGGAGCCCAAGGTGTTCCCAGACCAGCCGAGAGAGATAGTCCCTCCAGCGTGTCCTAGGTCTTTCTCTAGGTCTTCTCCCGCTAGGACATGCACGAAACACCTCTCCAGGAAGGCGTCCAGGAAGCATCTGGAACAGATGCCCAAGCCACCTCAGGTGAATCCGCTCAAGGCGGAGGAGCAACGGCTCTACTCCATGCTCCTCCCTTGTGACTGAGCTCCTCACCCTATCTCTAAGGGCGCACACAGCTACTCTATGGAGGCTGTATCCGGGATCTTGTCCTTTCAGTCATGACCTAAAGCTCATGACCATAGGTGAGAGTATGAATGTAGATTGACCGATAAATCGAGAGCTTCGTTTAATGACTCAGATCCTTCTTCACCACAAGAGACCTATACAGCAGTTGCTTCACTGCAAAAGCTGGATCTATCCGTCTGTCAATCTTATGTTCCATCCTTCCCTCACTCTTGAACAAGATCCAAAGATACTTAAACTCCTCCACTTGGGGCAAGGACTCTCCACCAACCTGAAGAGGTCACACCACCCTTTTCCGGCCGCGGATTTAGAGGTGCTGATCCTCATCCTACTCGCGTCACACTCAGCTGCAAACCATCCCAGTTCACATTGAAAGTCCAGGTGTGATGAGGCCAACAGGACAATATCGTCTGCAAATGCAGAGGTGAAATTCTTCGGTACCCAAACAGGACTGCCGCCGGATCCTGGATACACCGAGAAATTCTGTCCATAAAGATTATGAAAAGAACCGATGATAGAGGGCAGCCCTGCCAGAGTCTAACATGCACCTGGAAGAGGTCTGACTTACTGCCGGCAATGTGAACCAAACTCTGGGTTCGGTCATACAGGGACCAGACAGCCCTCAGCAAAGCCCACAAGATACCACGACGGACACGATCGAATGCCTTCTCCAGATCCACAAAACACATTTGGACTGTTTGGGCAAACTCCCATGAACCCTCGAGCACTTGATGGAGAGTGCAGAGCTTTTACAGTGTTCCGTGACTGGGACGAAAACCGCATTGTTCCACCTGAATCTGCGGTTCGACTATAGGTCTAATCCTCCTCTCCAGTTCCATGGAATAGACTTTCCCCGGGAGGCTGAGTAGTGTGACCCCCCCATAGTTGAAACATACCCACCGGAACCCCTTTTTGAAAAGAGGGACCACCGCCCCGGTCTGCCAATCTATAGGTGCTCTCCCTGACTGCCATGTGATGTTGCAGAGATGTGTTAACCACGACAGTCCCTGCACATCCAGACACTTGAGGTACTCAGGGTGAATCTAAACCGCCCCCAGTGCTTTGCCACTGTGGAGTTTGGCAACCACCTCGGTGACTTCAGCTTGGGTGATGGACGAGTCCACCTCTGAGACCTCAGCCTCTGCTTCCTCTGTGTAAAACATGACAGCGGGATTGAGGAGATCCTCAATGTATTATTTTTACTGCCCAACACTATCCTCAGTCGAGGTCAGCAGCTCTCCACCTCTACTGTAAACAGTGTTGGTTGTGCACCGCTTTCCCCTCCTGAGGCACCGAATGGTTTGCCAGAATTTCTTCAAGGCTGACCGATAGTCTTCCTCCATGGCCTCCCCGAACTCTTCCCAGAGCCGAGTTTTTGGCTCCGCGACCACTTGGGCTGAAGTACGCCTGGTCTGCCTGTACCTCTTAGCTGCCTCCGGAGTCCCACAATTCAACAAGATTTGACGTGACTCCTTCTTCAGCTTCACGGCTTCCCTTACTTCCGGTGTCCACCACCGGGTTCGGGGGTTTCCACCGTGACAGGCACCAGAGACCTTGCAGCCACAGCTCCGAGCAGCAGCTCCGAAATTGGAGGTGGAGAAAATGGTCCACTCTGACTCAATGTCCCCAGCCTCCTGCGGGATCTGGGAGAAGCTCTCCTGGGGGTGGGAGTTGAAGACCTCACTGACAGAGGGTTCTGCCAGCCATTCCCAACAGACTCTTGAAACACTTTTGGGCCTGCCAAGTCTGTCCGGCCCCCTGCTCTGCCAGCGGTTCCAGCTCACCACCAGGTGGTCAATAGATATTTGGAGCTTTAGGAAGTCATGGCCCTGAACGACTCGATTCGACCATAAAGCGCTAGAATAGGTATTCTTGACGTCAGACTTCGCACTCTGTGCTATTGGACAATATGGATTGGTTGACATGCTCAAGGGCGTGGCCATCCCCAAGACGGAGTTCTTTGTGTCGGACGTGAGGCAACAGTCTGTTGAAATGGTATCCTTGAGAAGGAGACAGGGTAGTTGCGCAGTTGTTGATTGTACAAATCAACACCAGTGTTTATTTTTCATCCCATCCAAAGAAGAACAGAAGAGAGCATGGTTGCATTTCATTTTTAATGGCTATGTGCGGCTAAAAGGCCTGCACGTTTGTTTGCGTGTGAACCACTTCACTCCAGCCTGTTTTAGCAATGAGGGCCAGTACAGATGGGGCTTTGAGACTGATCCTCATTCAAGGATCACTCCCAACCATACCGGACCAAGGAACTGCACCCTGGTTACAGGTAAGTCTCACCACATTTATCTTTTTTTGCAGTTGTGTGTTAGCATGGGTGATCAATTGCTATTTGGCTAATTACATGGTACTGCTTTGTTTCGCGTTTGTGTGTGCACGCTCCAATGTGTGTGTATGTGCTAAACCTACAGTATCTAGGTACAACACACATAAGTTGGGCTCACATTTTATCTTTTTTCTTTTTGTCCGTTAGCATGAATGAAGTCATGTTATGCTAGTCTATGTAGGGAGGTCTCCTTTGTTTCGCGTTTGTGGGTTAAGTGTGTGTGCGTGCTGGCCTACAGTATAAAGCTAATACGCACATAAGTTGGTTCATATTTTCTTATTGTTTGTTAGCCTGAATGAAGTCATGTTATGCTAGGCTATGTAGGGAAGTTGCCTCTGTTTCGCATTTGTGTATTGCGCGTGTGTGCGTGCATGCCCGATCACGTGTGTGCGTGCTGGACCTACAGTAGGTACAACAGACATAAGTGGTCTCATATTTTCTTATTGTTTGTTAGCATGAAGTCATGCTATGCTAGGCTATGTAGGAAGGTCTCCTTTGTTTCGCATTTGCGTGTTGCGTGTAAGTGAAGTGAAGTCTTTAGTATAAAACAATTTGAGACAGATTCATGTGTGTCATATTTTGTTTTGGCTCGTTATTTCGTTACGTTTGGTGTACCCCTCCACAAGATCCACTTTCCAAAGGCTTTTGAAGAGACAATGCAGAGTCAAACCTCACAAGACAGAGCCAACGTTCTGTTAGTGTTGCAATATTTTAATATTTCAAACAAACATGTTTTGAAATTCTGTTGGTAATTGCTCACAACAAAACACAGTAAAAAGTAATCATACAAATAAATAAATTGGTAGCAAGTACCAGGATGTATTTTGAACACAATTTTTCTAAACAAAGAAATGAATCAAACAATATCAATAATAGTAAAGATATATCTTTGTGTTGTATTGTGTGTGTACCTCCATCCATCCATCCATCTTCCACCGCTTGTCCATAGTCGGGTCGTGGGGGCAGCAGCTTCAGCAGGGAGCCCCAAACTTCCCTTTCCCCGGCCACATCCACCAGATCTGACTGGGGGATCCTAAGGCGTTCCCAGGCCAGTGTTGAGATATAATCCCTCCACCTGGTCCTGGGTCTGCCCTGAGGTCTCCTCCCAGCTGGACGTGCCAGAAACACCTCCCTAGGGAGGCGTCCCGCAGGCATCTGCACCAGATGCACAAACCACCTCAACTGACTCCTTTCCACGCGAAGGAGCAGCGACTGTACTCTGAGCCCCTCGCAAACAGCAGTGTTTCTCACCTTATCTCTAAGGGAGATACCAGCTATCCGTCTGAGAAAGCCCATTTCAGCCGCTTGTATCTGCAATCTCGTTCTTTCGGTCATGACCCATCGCTCATGACCATAGGTGAGGGTAGGAACGAAGATTAAATGGTAGATGGAGAGCTTTGCCTCTCGGCTTAGCTCCCTCTTTGTGACAACAGTGCGGTAAAGGGACTGCAATACCGCTCCTGCTGCCCCAATTCTCCGTCAAATCTCATGCTCCATTGTTCCCTCACTCGTGAACAAGACCCCAAGATACTTACAGATTTAGAGGTGCTAATCCTCATCCCCGCCGCTTCACACTCGGATGCAAACCGGACCAGTGAGTGCTGCAGGTCACAGGCTGATGACGCAAACAGGACCACATCATCTGCAAAAAGCAGCGAGGCATTCCTCAGGCCACCAAACTGTAAAGCCTCCTCACCACGACTACGCCTCGATATCCTGTCCATGAAAATCACAAACAGAATTGGTGATAAAGTGCAGCCCTGGCGAAGGCCAACAGCTACTCG
Organism: Antennarius striatus; assembly: GCF_040054535.1. Classification (NCBI taxonomy): domain Eukaryota; kingdom Metazoa; phylum Chordata; class Actinopteri; order Lophiiformes; family Antennariidae; genus Antennarius; species Antennarius striatus. Next base: position 13,409,578 of record NC_090783.1, on the reverse strand, counting down.
GAACAAGTTCAATTTACTGCCGAGAACCCGAACACAGCTCTCACTTTGGGCGTACAGGGATTGGATGGCCCTAAGGAGAGGCCCCCTCACCCCATACTCCCGCAGTACTTCCCACAGTATATCCCTGGGGCTCGATCATACGCCTTCTCCAAGTCTACAAAACTCCCAAGCCCCTCTAGGATCCCTGTTAGAGTAAAAAGCTGGTCCGTTGTTCCATGACCAGGACGGAACCCACATTGTTCCTCCTCAATCTGAGGCTCGACAATCGGCTGGGCCCTCCTTTCCAGCACCTTGGAGTAAACTTTCCCAGGGAGACTGAGGAGTGTGATGCCCCTGTAGTTAGCACACACCCTCTGGTCCCCCTTTTTAAAAAGAGGAACCACCACCCCAGTCTGCCACTCTTTCGGCACTGTCCCAGACTTCCACGCAATGTTAAAGAGTCGTGTCATCCACGACAGCCCCTCAACACCCAGAGCCTTCAGCATTTCCGGGCGAATCTCATCAACACCTGGGGCTTTGCCACCGTGAAGTTGTTTAACTACCTCGGTGACTTCGCCCCGAGAGATATTGACTCTGATCCCCCATCAACAGTCGAAGTCAACAGTGTCCCATCTTTGCTGTATACAGCTTGGATGGTTCCCCATTTCCCCCTCCTGAGGTGTCGGACAGTCCTCCAGAACAACTTTGGTGCCGTGCGATAGTCTTTCTCCATGGCCTCTCCGAACTCCTCCCACACCCTCTGTTTTGCCTCCATCACAGCTGAGGCTGCAGTCCTTTTGGCCCGTCGATACCCTGCAACTGCTTCAGGAGTCCCCAGGGACAATATGCCCCTGAAGGCCTCCTTCTTCAGTCGGACGGCTTCCCTGACCACCGGGGTCCACCACGGTGTTCGAGGGTTACTGCCTCTTGAGGCACCCAAGACCTTGAGACCACAGCTCTCAGCTGCAGCTTCAGCAATGGAAGTTTTGAACATCGACCATTCAGGTTCAATGCCCCTAGCCTCCACAGGGATGCATGAGAAGCTCCTTCGGAGGTGTGAATTGAAGGCCTCACGGACAGAGTCCTCCTCCAGACGTTCCCAGTTCATCCGCACTACTCGTTTGGGCTTACCAGGTCTATCCAAAGGTTTCCTCCGCCAACGGACCCAACTCACCACCAGGTGGTGATCAGTTGACAGCTCTGCCTCTTTCTTCACCTGAGTGTCCAAAACACACGGTCGAAGGTCAGATGATACGATCACAAGATCAATCATTGACCTCCGACCCAGGGTGCTCTGGTACCAGGTACACTAATGAGCATCCTTGTGTTCGAACATGGTGTTAGTTATGAACAATCCGTGACTAGCACAGGAGTCCAACAACATAACACCGCTCTGGTTCAGATCAGGGAGGCCATTCCTCCCAATCATGCCCCTCCAAGTGTCTCCATCATTGCCGACGTGTGCATTGAAGTCTCCCAGGAGAACAATGGAGTCCCCTGCAGGGATCCCTTCAAGGACCCCAATTAGGGACCCCAAGAAGGCCGAATACTCTGAACTGATATTTGGTGCATATGCACAAATAACAGTCAGAGCCCCCCCCACACAGCCTTAAGGCGTAGGGAAGCGACCCTCTCATTCACCGGGGTAAACTCCAATACAGCGGCACTCAGCTGGGGGCTTGTGAGTATCCCCACACCTGCCCTGCGCCTCACGCCTGACGCAACTCCAGAGTAAAACAAGGTCCAACCCCTATCCAGGAGTTTGGATCCAGAACCGATGCTATGCGTGGAAGTAAGCCCCACCAGATCCAACTGGTAACGCTCCACCTCCAACACGAGCTCCGGCTCCTTCCCCGCCAGTGAGGTGACATTCCAACTTCTGCCGCCTGGTTCTGGTCCGTCGTGACCCCCTGCCGTCACTGCCACCCATGTGGCAGCGCACCCGACCCCATCGGTCTGCCCTGCGGGTGGTGGGTCCACAGGGGTGGGAAGAATCCACGTTGCCTTTTCGGCTGAGCCCGGCCGGGCCCCATGGCAGACCCGGCCACCAGGCGCTCGCTGACGGGCCCTCCGTCCAGGCCTGGCTCCAGACGTCGGCAGGGTCACATTTTTCCCTTTCTGATTTTTCATGGGATCTTCTGAATCATTCTTTGTCTGGCCCTTCACCTGAGACCTGTTTGCCTTGGGTGACCCTACCAGGAGTACAAGACTCCTGACAACATAACTCCCAGGGTCCTTAGGGCACACAAACCTCTCCACCACGATAAGGTGATGGTTCCTTGGAGAGGTGTTGTTGGACCTCATATGTGAAAAAGTCTTGGTGGACCCCATGCCATACACAAATAAGATGATGGCCATTCCTCTCCCCGAGAATCTGTCTGCCCAGTATGAGCGTCGGGACAAGGAGGAGGTCATTGCCAGCTATATGACCAGGTTCAACCAAGACTCGGTCTAAATCCAGCATAGTGGCCTTTGTCTTCAGGAAACTCTCGGCGTATGCGAAAGACCACACAGGCTGGAATGACGACCCGGATTCTGCGTCCTAAGTAGCCCCAGCACCAGCCAACAAAGGTGCGATAGGCCAGATGTCTGCACCATCTACAGAAAAATTATTTATTTCACAATGTTTTCAATCCTGAGTTTTACAACTGTTGTTGATTTCCTAGTAGGATGGCTCTGTGTTCTCATTATTGTTATTGGATGTATTGTTTTATGTAAATAAATGCTTGTATATGTCAACAGAAATGGATTGTGAATACCAAAAAATGTTCAACATGTCTATTAATAAGATAAAAATCAAGGTGTTGCAAATACAATATATTAGACTTTGTTGCTTGCTACTTGTATCTCCAAACAGCAGATTTTTCTGCTTCTGTTGGCATACATTCACAGTGTCCACAGGAACACCTGTACAACAGGTGAAGACACCCCAAAATAGAGTAGATAAAGGCATCACTGCAATATGGTTACATCATTCCACATTAACCTGGTGTGATGGTGGCAAGTGTCAGCTCCGTGTGTCTTGTCACAGAGGACTGCCTCAAATATTTTACAGCTTAGTAATGGGTTAAATCAACGTGATATAAAAATAAAGTAACTTAGCCGTGAGCAGAAGCTAGCATTAGCCACATGGTAATAACTATCAGAACCACCATCAGATTTTACTGTCACTTATAGAAGTACAGCAACTTTTTAGCAGTCAACACATCTGTACATATACAAAATACATAAGACAGATATGACATTATTACTGTGCGATGAGAGGCAGAAGTAGAACAAAAAGTAGCTACTGGACGATGCTCTGGTCCTGTGATGACGTAGGTTACAAAACATAACACAGAACCGACTAAGTAACGTTCACACGTACTAACCATTAAGGAACGTCCTGCTGCAGCCGCACAGTCGTTGTTTCTTTAGGAGCCCCCGCTTCTGGGTCCGACTCAGGGTCATAAATGTACGCCGACACGTTGGGTCCTCCAAACGCCATAATGATAACAAACGTAATGCCGGTCAGTGTCTCGTTAGCCTAACGCTCTCCTTCAGAGGGGCGTGACCCAGGTGAAGGAGGCATTGACCAGCGGAGCTCATTAACATACTGCAGCCGGAGGCCTGAAACTACACAGATCACTTTAGGTCAAAATATTTGTAATACAGTCTAGTTGGACATCTGGCAGCTGAATGACATTAAGTTAAAAATACATAATATGGGACCTTTAAAGTCCAGTGGGATGATTTATACAGCTTTGGATAACCATGACCTGGATAACTGAGAATCTACACAGACATATGTGGACACCTTTGCGATTTATTGATAGATTATGATTGATCATTTGGGCACCTCTGGTGTGGACCAATTCACCTGAGTTGCCGTCTCACTAAAAAAGTCATGTCATCTTCAGATTACCACCGCTATATCCGCCGCAGCGGGTCACAGGGAGCCGGAGCCTATCTCCGCGGCATAGGGCGTGAGGCGGGGGACACTCCGGGCACGACGCCAGTGCACCGCGGAGCCACACACAAAGACATACAACCATGCACACACACACTCATTCCTACGGACAATTTGGAAATCTGAAAAATAGTCATATATAGTGAACATAAAAAATGAAAACAATAAATACGAACATCACCAAGGAAATCTGGCGGGAACATGAAATGAATTGAATTATGTATCATAGTAATTAAATTAATGGCTGATTAACCTTTGTCTGTATGCCAGGATCTCCATGTCATCAGTACAGATGAAAACTGTGTGTTAGCAGCTGTACAGGAGTGGAACCAGAATGAAACCTACAACCTGTACGTGTCTGATACATCTGGGATTTATTATACCCTGGCTCTGGAGAATGTGGTCAGCAGAATGGGCCCTGAGCGTAACGTCATGGTTGATCTATATGAGGTAAGCAACTTGGCAGCAAATGATCATATGGATGATGAAAGTAGTCTTATGCAGCCATGAAATAGGGTGTACTTGCTGCACAGGAGGTCTAACCCCAAAACTTTGGTCTGCTGCTACCCAAGTATGCAATGTTCATTGTCAAATTCTTTTCTGAAAATAACTATCAAATGATAAATAAAGTGCCCCATCTGCAAGTTTATTTTGAATTCTCTTTTTTTTTTTAGAAACAGGAGGAAGAGATGATTTAATGTACAGTATTTTCTGCACTATAAGGTGCACTGGATTAAAAGGTGCACCTTTAATGAATTGTTTATTGTATAATTTATTCCATATATGAGGCGCACCAAATTATAAAGTGCATGTAATAATGAAAAAATTTGATTTAAAAAAATAGTGGTTGTAGTTGCGCTATCCGTCCACTAGCTAGAGCGTTCATGACTGTGAGTACCTGTAGAAAGCTGTGAATGCCCCTATTGTTATTTCAATGAAACCATTCTGAGCCTCATCAAGGAAACCTGATCACTTGATCACTTTGGCCCCGTCCACACGATGACGGATTTTTCCGGTACGAAAACACAACTTTTTAAAAACGCTGGGTCTGCATTGTCGTGTGGACGGTGTATCCGCATCTTTTTAAAAACGCTGACGTCTTGCCTGCGACGAAAACCGCTGTGACGTCATATTTATGGGCCCGTGTGTGGTGACAACAAAATTGGATAAAATTTGAATCAATACTCCCACCACATGGTTTGGCATGCTTATAGCCGTCCTCGCAAACGCACTGCTGCGTTTACGTGTGGACGGAGATTTTTTTGAAAATGCTGTTGTGTGGACGTGAATCGTTTTCAATGTGTTTTTAAAAAGTTGCTTTTTAAAAAAAATCCATCATCGTGTGGACAGGGCCTTTGCCATCTTAGAAAGAAGTCAACACGCATATTAAAAACCTGACATTAAAAAGTAGTTAAATTAATTACGAGTGGACCACTCAGTGCGAACAGGGCGGATTATTTCCTGATCTGAAGTTTGAAGCAGATATTTAAGCTCCGGTGTTCGTTTATTAGTTAATTATTGTTTCGATCGATCGGTAGTCCAGTCGGAGGTGAGGTGCAGCTATATGTTGCTGTGTGTCCTAAACAATTTTTTAATTAATGCTAATTTACTGGCAAATGTGATGCTGTTTTACTCAGAACTCACTTTGACGTCGGTGTGTCAACGCCCTGAATCTCACAGCACATCGCTGCAGACAGAATACACAAGCCTGAATGCGCCCCTCCGCCGCCCGCCCAGATCTATCAACTACATTTGCAAATCAATTGCAGCACACCAGGCATCTTTGTCTAGCAGTGACTCTGCTCTTGAAATTTCAGAAAAGGCTGGAAGTTCAGCTTTGATGGTCTTTCATTTGCCTTTATGCCAGTTTCTCTGTGTGTTTCCGCAAACTAATAGAATGGACCGTCAGTAGAATCAAGATTACAGCACAATGGCATTTTTTAGACCAATTAAGTATAAAGTGGGTTATTTCCGGCACCACAGTGGTTGGAAAATACTGAGATCAGTCAGTCAGTTAAACTTTATTAATAGAATTGTTGAAAGTTCCTACGTTATCGTAGCCGGTCACCGGTGTTCTCAGCAGGCTGCTCTGCCGTGAGACAGCAGCTCAGTGAGAGCCGCCACTTCGGCGACACCCCTTGACTACCGTTGTTAAGGGGCATAGGCCCGAATACTTGTGAGGATGCCCCTGGTGGCGTAGTGCGGCATGACTTCCGGCCAGACTGCCGGCTTTTTTCAGCGGTCTTGTTTTTAACCAATACTAATATTGATATGAATCGATATATAAGGCGCATCGGATTATAAGGCGCGCTACGGGATTGTGAGAAAATTATAGGTTTTTAGGTGCGCCTTATAGTGCGGAACATACTGTACTTGCCTTATAATTTTGGAAATACACTCTGCTGCTGTAGGCCTAGGGCATATAGTTTCAAAGTGCTGACATCAACAAAAGTCAGGGGGAAGTTTTGCCAGGATATAGTTTTTAAGGGGTTTGAGAATATCTTTAATGATCAATTGCCAATATTGCTTCATAAAAACCACATAATGCAAAGAGGGGGGCGGGGGGGGGACAATGTTGTGTAAGGACTAATATGTAAGGTCTGAAACCCATGTGTGCTGGTGTGATTTTTAAAGTATCGTGAAGCAGAGTGGTCTTAAAACTTATTCCGTGCCCCCCCACACACACACACTCACACACACAAATCCCCCTTCTCCGTGGTTTCTCCAGTTTCGGTTCGTCCCGTGAACAAAGAACTGATATATCCTGTGTCCTATATTGTTTCTGTAACTACTGTATGTGTGTGTGTGTGTGTGTGTGTGTGTGTGTGTGTGTGTGTGTGTGTGTGCGTGTGTCAGATTAGATGAGTTTAAGTGTGTGGACAATTACTGAGGGTGATGGAGAAGTACTCAGTGTGTGAATCAATCCACTGGATCTTAAGAAAATTCTTGAAGATATTTCATCCATGAATTCCTGTGTTTTTTAAGCCGGGCAACACCGTCTGACAAAGATTGGTCCATCCACAAGACATGCAGTGAAATGCAACGAGGAATGCTCAGATGTCTACATAAGGGAAACCAAACAACCACTACACAGGTGCATGGCTCAACACAGAAGAGCCAACTCATCAGGACAGGACTCAGTAGTCTTCCTTCATCTCAAGGAAGAGGGACACTCATTTCAGGATACCGATGTTCAGATCTTGGACAGGGAAGATAGATGGTTTGAGAGAGGAGTGAAATAAGCCATCCACGTCAAAGTGGAGAAGCCATCTCTAAACAGGAGTGTTGGTCTGCGGCATCACCTTTCTCCCATTTACAATCATGTCCTTTCAAAACTCGCGAAAAGATTGTCTCAGCAGATTGACCCAGGTGATGTGTCTCATACTAATGGCCATCATTAATATACAAACATGAAACTCGCATTTCAACTACCCCCCTTTGACACCCCCATCAGAAATTGTTGAGGAGTCAGACGGGTTTCAACGACAGTTGTTGGAATGTGAATAGCACTGACGACACCCCACAGGGTTAATAAGCTGGGTCGAGACCAGCCACCTTCATAACTGAAGAAGTCTCTTGGGTGAGAGATGAAACGTCTTCAAGAACTTTCTTAATGTCCAGTGGATTGACTTAGACAGCTTTGGATAACCATGACCTGGATAACTGAGAACCTACACAGACTCCTGAGTGTGTGATTAAAATTGAATACTGTGAAGCTAGCAAAATAGCAAATAACATGTATATGATGTTTAAATACCTTATATCAACACCAGACTACATCTTTAGATTGAATAATTAGGCTGTTTATGATGCTGCTCATGTCTTCCTGTGGTCTTAATGATATTAATGATACAATCAAATTCACTGTCTTGATTGGGATCACCACTCAAAAAATAGGACGTGGTAAATCTCTCCTCCAGGGGACATTGAAGTATCTGTCAATTACTGAAGTGTAATTGCATTTCCTGATGTCACTCCATCCTTATCTCTGAGTTAAACCTAGTGGCCTCGAGTAAGAAGTCAGATTCATCTAAGACACACATTGATCACTAAAACATCGCTCGATAGTAGATTACCTCCCACTCATTGTTTGTAGTTGTATTTCGTTTTCTTTGGAAAACAGAAGCGTTAAATACTACATGTGGTTTTTTACTGTGTTATGTCTGTTACATGTGTTATACTTTTTGTAATTGACCAATATGTGAAGTGTGCTAGGGTAAACTGGTGCTGAGCAGCTCTCTTTTATATTTCCTAGATAGCAGGGATAAAAGGGGTGTTCCTAGCCAACAAAAAGACAGATAATGAAGTGAAGACACATATCACCTACAACAGAGGCAGAGACTGGAGGTTACTGCAGGCCCCTAGCAAAGACCTGAGGGGCAGCAGCATTCACTGTGATCTAGTGAGTATCTGCCTATATGAAAATAAGCAACATTCATTTATATGTCTGTGTTCATCAAAGAGAGACCTTAATAGGAGTTGACTGATCTAAGAAGCAATGAGAAGGCAAGCTCAGAAAGAGCAGTTCCCATCAAAGCCGAGTGCTCTGAGGCTTTTTAGCTAAAAGGTGGTTCATTTTTGTGAAAGGTATTTTTATTAATTTTCCAAGTTATGAAAATAGTTTGTACAATAATTTAAATCACAGAAAGGAGAAAGAAAAAAAATCCCACCCACCCAACATCCCTTCCCCTTCGCTTCACATAACAGGCTCACAAATTCACGATAATAGCACAACTCATGTGCAAGATAGAGGTGAACCTATCACACAAATATACTGATACACATACAACAACAACAAAAACAAACAAACAAAAAAAAACACACAACCCCCCCCCCCAAAAAATAACAACAACAACAACAGTAACGAAAAATAAATAAAAACCAAAAGAGGAATTTCAGCAGATTACATTGGTGGGTTGTTACATAGCAGCCACAGGATGGTATATAGCAAAATCTGAAAAACAGTGGCCCTTAGTTGAGGGGTTAACATTGCCCAATAATTAATATAGGTATATGTCCTGCACATGCTAGCCATATAGAATTTAAAAAAAAAAAAATCAGATTATGGGAGGGTTTGAAAATCTGTAAAATATTGTATAAAAGAATACCGCTACTTAAAAAAAGCTGCTAGTGTCCACATGTAGTGTATATCTTTTTTTTTCTAATTTAAAAAAACAACAACATAATGTCTTTCAACCAAACAGATACAAGGGGGTGGGGGTGGGGGTTCATTTTAATGCACTCCAAAAAGCTGACCACTCACTTTAACAACATAGAAAGATGTCAGACAGACAAGCAGATTCATCTTTATCTCCAGCTTCTTAGAAGGTAGATATGAAGCTTAGGTACTTCTTGCAGTCTTGCAAGTCGAATTTCCAGTTAAGAATCTAAATGTTTTTTTGATCATTGATGTAGATGTGATGTGACTCTAGGATGCACACGTACATCAATCACTCTCTTCTAAGCAACGAGGATATTGTGAGTCTAGATTTCATGGTTTGTGTTGCTGCTGAAAAAAAAAGCATCTGCAATGACTATATAGAAAAAAAAATGCTAATAATTGGCAATCCAATTAACAATAGTTAATAGTATGACCCTTCTTCTGCACATAATATTTGTTTGGAAATATCAAAGTCTTAATACTCCTCCATACAGACTGTCACAACATGGCCTGCATGGCATTTTACTGGATCGTAATGAGAATTGTGTCAGTAAAAGTTTAATCCAATTAACATTAATAGTGAGACCAGCTAATGGGGCAATACATCTGAGTGCAAACAAATGTATTCCAAAGCTTCTTTTGAAGGTTTTCATGATATTGTTGAATTATTTTCTACAGCCATACTGCTCATTACATCTCCGTCTTCATGTGTCTGCAAATCCCTACACATCTGGAAATATTGCCAGCAAGGAATCAGCACCAGGGATTATTGTCGCATCAGGTGAGTGAGATGATTTTGAGTGTTGAATTTCTTTAATTGTGAGTGCTTTTCTTAAAGATAATGCCCTATGGACACCCATTATAACCTTTACAATTTGTTATACAATGATGTTACACAGCAATTTCTAAGTTCTTGACAGGCAGAATGTATCCTCTGTCTGGTCTTCACAGAATTTAATTACTAGGGTTGAGCCGAGTACAGTATTTTCCGCACTATAAGGCGCACATAAAAGCTTATAATTTTCTCATAAACCCGCAGTGCGCCTTATAATCCGATGCACTTTATATATGGATCAATATTCATATTAATATTGGTTAAAAACATGGTCGCTGAAAAAGCCAGCAGTCTGGCCGGCAGTCATGCCACACTACGCCACCAAGGGCACCCTCACAAGGCACTCGGGCCTATGCTCCCTCACAACGGTAGTCAAGGGGCGTCACCAAGGTGCCTGTCAGGTTCAAACAACCTAGAACATTTAAAACACACTCACAAAAAGCAGAAGACAACAGTTTATATTTTTTACTCGTGAGGAGAACGGACAGAGATGTGCTCAGTTACAGATTTCCAACCCGTTCTCAAAATGTCTCTGCCGAACCCTCTCCTTTATTCATTTGGGGTGGTCCCTGTTTACATTATTTTTCTAAGGGATGGGGGCAGAGAAACAACAGTAAAACAATACCTGTGGAATAGTTCCATTAAAGAGTTAATAATTCTTCTTTTATGGCATCCTCTCCTTAAAAGACAACAACCAGGCACATTCCTAATTAACAGTTCAGAGGTCACAACCTGCTCAAGGGACCTCTACTATCACTCCAGTGATCCCATTGCTGCTGTTGACTCCCTCAAAATATAACTCAATGCATAGCAAAACAGTTACACACAGATATAAACATTTACATGGTCATGGGGTGTAATTACAAAGAATAAAGGAATATAAAAGAGTAAATATGAGATAACTTATATACATTATTCTAACATTTCCCTCCTGTTTATCACATATTTGCTCAAATCCTCACATTACTGTATAATACTTTTCAGCTGCCAGTTCATTCTTATGAGCACAAACACGCTTACACTCAGAGATCCTGTTTATACGTCTAAGTCATAATCCTCACTGTCATCGTCGTTGTAGCCATCCGGAGTGAGTAAAGGGTACATTTGAGCCATGCATTCTTCCATAGGCAAAATAGCTGTGGTAATCAAACGGTTAACAAGAGAACACAGACAAGGTATACAACAACATCCACACAAAATCATAATTGCCATGATAACTGCAATTAAAACTGAAACTGAGGTCACTAAGGCTCTATACTTGCCAAAGGCATCCATCCACGAATCCCACATGGATGTGTCAACTCCAGAGTGTTCCTTCATTTTGCCATTGAGAGTCCTAAGTCCCTCTATAGCTTTGGTGAAGCTTCCGTCAGCAGCTGTGTTCTTGGGGATGAAAGTGCAACACCCCTCCCCAAACATAGAGCAAACCCCTCCCTTCTCCATCATGTCCACAGCTATTCTATTCTGAAATGTCATCAAGGGGGGTTGCTAATAGCTGATTGTAAACAGCCTTAAACCCACTCTGTGTCCAGTTCCCCAGTTTTTAAACATTATAATGGATGTAGTTGATCCGGTCTACATTCTTATTAATCGTACACCACCAACAAAACAAGGACTCAAGCCCTCCTGCTACCTGATCAGCTAATTTATGGCATTAATGGCATCAATATAAGTAAGTTCATTATAATAAAGTGAATGTTTTAGCATATGTATAATTGGGAAGTATCAGCTCTTACACCAGCTTGTGTATAATTATTCATTGTAGGTGACTATGTTGTTTCCATAGAACTATTTACACACAACAACATGGAAATAAGGGTCAGATCCCCGGGACCATGCCCACAGCAGTAACCCCCAACAGGATGTGTTAAACAGTGTGCCATTTGGGGGCCGTATTTCACTAACAGGAAGAGAAAAGGTCAATCTAAGTTGTTCTCCTAGATTGCTGAGGGTTACTCTATCTTTATCGAATATGACCTTTTCACTATGACCAGGTGGCTAGTACTGCCCATCCTGGGTAAAAGCACTCCAATCAAATCATAAAATGTGTCCCGTTAAGTACCACCAACAGCCTGTCCAATGTTTACCCAAAGTTTCTGTTCTGCTCCAGAATCCTTTCAATGCTGTTATAGGAATATTCACAGAGGTTGTAGTTTTGTAGTCTTAGTTTTGTAGTTATTGAGTTGTTATGCAGCCAGGATATTATCCATGGAATGTAAGTTGTTGGTGCAACATTTCTTTTTGCACACTTGATTTCTTGCACTGAAATGTGTGATGCTTTGATGCCTTCCATAGATAGCACACGAATAGAAAAGTTAACAATAAAAAGAAAATCAATACCCAACATCTCTAGCCTGTTTTAAACATTTAGGGGTCATTTTGACTGAAATACGATGCCCTCTAACAGGATTAGTGTCTTGTAAGATCTTCACTGACTTTCGGATCTCACCAGTCTCTACACGTCTGGATCCACCCTATTATCAGTCTTTTGCTCACCTCCCCAATCGGGCCTTCAGCCAAAATATCCTTTTTACAGCTTGTTGAATGAACCCAGGTTGACCTCTCTGCTACTTTCACAACGGTGGGGGTCATTCAGCAATACCTAATGTGGTCCTTCCCACTTGGGTGCATACCAGTGCTTCTTCTTTATGCTTAGTTGAGCCGATCCCCTGGCTCAACTAATTGGACTTCCTTCTGGGAGACAAAGGGATTCTCATCAATTTGTTTTTGTTTTTCCAAGATATTTCTCCAATAATCAGCTAAATTAGCTTCATCAACAAATTTCCATTGGTTTTTAAATTGGGGTAAGGTCTTTTGAAAAGCGATTCATAGGGTGTTAACCCTGAAGTGCATATAATATTAATATATAGTTTTACCAAGTCTACACATTGTGTCCATGGTCTTCCTGCTTCCTCACTACACTTTCTCATCTGTTTTTGATCGTTCCATTCATTCTTTACACTAGACCAACACTTTGAAGGTGGTACGCATAATGGTTTTTTAAATTGATATGAAGCATTACTCTGACCTTTTTCACAACTTGATTAACAAGGTGAGCGCCATTATCACTATAAATTGTCTCAGGAATACCATATCTGGGAACAATGTCTTTACAAATTGCTTTTGCCACTGTCAATGCATCTGGGTGTTTGGTTGGAAATAGTTCTACCCATTTTAAAAAGGCATCTATTATGACCAAGCAATACTCTTTACCTTCACTTTTATTTAACTCTATGAAGTCCATATTTATTATTTAAAATGAATATTAAAGTGTAGGGACTCATCCTCTACATAGTCTTAAATTCTCTTGTAAGTTGTATTTAACGCATATCAAGCATGCTCTACAATTAAAAAAAAAAAAAAATTAAATCCATAAAATGCATAAGTGGTATAATATTGATGTATCTGTCCTACTATCCCTCCTGTTGAGACATGTGTAACACCATGGCTCAAAATAGCCGCCCATTTGTATAGGTTTCTGGGTAGGACAGGTTTATTGCTGGGTCGTACATAGATGCTCTTTCACAAAATTACTCCATTCTTTTTCCAAATTTCTTGTTCAGATTCAGGACTTTTTTATTGCATTTCTTTTAGTATTATATCATCTAAAGTTGATTTTCCTTCTATAGTTAACACATGAATCTGTTCTGCTTCGGCTATTTTAGCTGTTTTATCTGCAAAGGCATGCTGACCACTGTATAGATTTTCATTTCCTTATTTTTCACCAATTTACATGTTTCAGTTAACACTGCTAGTTCAGCTGCTTGAGTTGAATAATTCGACAGTAAATGTTCAGCTTTTACTACAGTTTTTTGTGTTACTACTGCATATCCTATTTATGTTTTCCTTAGTTCATTTTTCTTAGAGGAACCATCTACAAATAGCACTTCTCCTGTTTCAAGTGGTTGATCTTTTAAATCACTTCTGGTTTTAGCTGTCTTTTCTGCTACCTCCTGACAATCATGTTTAGTCCCATCTTCAGGAAGTGGTGACAATGTAGCTGGATTTAACGTAGTGCACCTCTCTATAGTCAGATGAGGTTAAGATAACAATGTTGCCATGCAAGACAGATGTCTTTCAGGTGATAAAAACGTCATATTAGTCTGCAGGAGCAGATCATGTGGTACTCTCAAAATGAAAGGATGAAACAAGACTATCGTAGCACTTGTTTCCACAACCATGGATACTACAATGACCTCTTTAACACATGCAATACACATGCCACACTGTCCAATATAGATGAGACATACGCTATTGGCTTCATTTTATCTCCATATTGTTATACCAAAACTGAGGTCATAAAATGACCTTTACAATCTACCATCTGAATAAAAGGTTTACTGTAATCTGGCAAGGCTAGATTCCAGTGCTAGATACCAGAGTTTGCTTTATTTTACAAAAGGCATCTTCAGCCTCTACTGTCCATTTTAGAGGGGATGTTATCTTAATGTTTTCATCATATATCATTTTACTCAAAGGTGAGGTTATTTCTGCATAATTTGGCACCCAGTTTCTACAATAATTTGTCAAGCCTAAAAATGACATCATCTGCTTTTTAGTTTGTGGTTTAGGCGATTGAAGAATTGCAGTTTTCCCGTCTTCTACTATTGTTCTTCCTCCTGCACTCAGATTATGTCCCAAGTATTTCACCTGTTGTTTACATATCTGTAATTTATTTTTACTCACTTTATATCCGGCCAAATGTTTCAATAAGGCCACTATATCTCTTTTACATGTTTCTTCGTCAGGTGATGCTAGCAAAACATTATCCACATAAATCAGGATTTGGCTATTTCCTGGAGGTAACAATTTTCCATGCTGGCACTCATTGTCTGAGAGTAAATGATTAAACTCTCTCTATACCCATGAGGCAGTTGAAATGCAAACCAAAACTGACTGTTTATCAACAGGCATAGAGGAAAAATGCATTACTGATGTCTACAACAGTGAACACTTTGGTATCTGGTCTGAGTGAATATGGCAAGGTGTAAGGGTCTGGGACGCATGGTGGTCTCTGAAAGACAGCATTATTTACGGCCTGTAAATCTTGAACCATGCGCCATCCTACGGACACTGCTTGCTTTTTTTTAACTAGGAAAACTGGAGTATTGTATGGCGAATCATTACATTTCATTATCAAACCTGCAGCTGTTAAATTATTATACCTTTATATGCATCCTGTTTCAATGACAGTAAGTCTCTGCTAATAACAACTTTACTACTGCAGCTGCATTAGCCTCTCCATTTAAATAGACATATCTTACAGTGACTCTTGCTGGTGTGGCTTTAGTTAAACTCTTTTCATATTTTTCATCAGGGCCTGGTGTAGCTTTGCACCAGAGTGTGATGTGCAGATCCTTCTCTGACATTTTGTCCTGTGGTTTGGGTACCATCTTTTCTCCATATGTCATCGGAGCTGTGGCTGTCTGATGAGGTTTTTTATTTGGAACATCAAGGGAGTAATAATAAGACAGTTCACCAGTTCCCTGGAGAACAGAAATGTCTCCTTTTTGCAGCTCCGCTTTTCTCTTTAATACAATGTTTCCCTCAAAACTTAGCATTAATGCTATTCCTAGCAATAGCAGACCATCATGGCCTAGTAGGTTTACAGGACAATCAGGAAACATTAATATGGACATCTGACAGGACTGTCCTTGGGGATCTCTCAACCAAACAGGTTCTGATTATGGTACTGCGGACATTTTATCATTAGCAGATCTCACTATCACACTCTGGTTACTCTGTCTGGAGTCTGGAATACACTCCTTACATATCATTCTTCATGCACCAGTGTCACAGAAGAAAGTCACAGGTTTTCCATTTACCATTAGCAATGTTTCTGGTTTTACTCCATCAAAAACAAATCTTGCAAGTTTATTAGAACTTCTTTTGTTTCACATTCCACTTTAAACTCTTCCTCTATTTTTTTTTCTTTTTCTGTCCACCTCTTCCAACTCCTCCTCTATGTCTTCTACCTCCAAAGCTGCCTCTAAAACCTTCCTGATAGAATATCTTTTCTCCTTTCTGATAAAAGGCTCCTGCTGACTTCCTGTTTCTTTTCTTTCACTACTTTCTCTTATCAACGTGCCCAAATTTTCTAAAGAATTCCTGTTCAATATTCCCATTAATGTAAACCCCTTTTTATGATATGGTGCCAAAATAAAACATTTACAACCACATATATCCCCCATAATTTGAATTGACTCAGTGGGTAATATAAATGTTATGCTTATACTTTCAATGGGCTTATCAGTTTCACAATGCACACTCACACTGATCTTCCCATACATATATGGTTGGATCTTATCAAACACATACTAACTTGGGTGACCTTATTTCAGCCAGGTGGCTGGTATGACACTTTCATACTGAGCGGCTCACCCCTATAGTATACAGAGAATATATAACAGACACTGAAAGACTCACCACAAAGTTTATATCAATTACTTATATAATTTATACATTCATATGCCCATTTTATTTCAATCGGACATATGTGATAATACTTTCCTTTTCTTACTTTGTGTTTATACTTTTCTTTTTTATTTCTTTTATTTCTTTTATCTATTTTTATTTTTTCCCCATTATGTTGTAGCTACCCTTTATTATTATTATTATTATTATTATTATTATTATTACTATTATTTCATGAAGTGCTGCTATTTTTATGTGTTTAAAATGACCTCCAATTTATACTATCCTCTATTATCCTCTGTCTTAAATTTTAAACTTTTTTAGGATCCTGTTTTTCAGTCTTTACACTGCAGTGTATTTTGGGGTTTTATTTTACTTATTTGCCCCATTTTTAAACAATTTAGTCCAGTCTGTCAACACCTAGGGTGTTCTAAAAACTGGTTTTCTGTCAGTAGGGCAGCAAAACAATTTTCTGTTGTGGTAATTCTCACTTCAACTCTTTCGAGGGGAGAATTATTGACTTTGCATCCACACCAGTCTGCTGCTTACAATCCTACTGTTTTAGTATGAAATAAAAATACCTAGTGGTATTTTATTTCCATTCACACTCTCACTCTCTCACAAACGTTTGTTTTACGGAATTTAAGCTTCTATTTTGCAGGACTCCGCCATCCTCTAATTTACACGGCCCAATTCACACGGAATTTATCGGTGACTGAAAGACCCTCAAATTTGAACTTCCAGCCTTTTCTGAAATTTCAAGAGCTGAGTCACTGCTAGACAAAGGTGTCTGGTGTGCTGCAATTGATTTGCAAATGTAGTTGATACCTGAAAAAACATGTTACAGGGGCAGGGGGGCCATTTAGGCTTGTGTATTCTGTCTGGCAGTGACGTGCTGTGAGATTCACGGCGGTGAGACGCCGACGTTAAAGTCAGTTCTATGAGTAAAACAGCGTCGCATTTGCCAGTAAATTATCAGCCTGACATTAAAAACTGTTTAAAAAATTGTTTAGGACACACAGCAGCAAATAGCTGCACCTCACCTCCGATTGGACTATTGATTGAAACAAAATTTAATTAATAAATAAAGACGAATGTCGGAGCTTAATCGAAGCTTAAATATCTGCTTCGAACTTCAGATCAGGAAATAATCTGCCCTGTTCAAATTGAGTGGTACACTCATAATTAATTTAACCAGTTTTTAATGTCAGGTTTTTTAATAGGGCGTATTTTGCCAGACAGAGTGGTAAATACACCACTTTGTCTGGCTCCTACAACTGACTTTTACGTCGGTGTCTTACCTCCGTGAACCTCACCACACGTCACTGAGAGCTATAGAAATACTACCCCTAGCAAAAAGTATGGAATCGCCAATCTTGGACGAGATTTTATTGTGTAGAACAAACTCAGATAAATAGCATGAAAAAATAATTTTTCAAAAGTGCGACTCCTTGGCATTCAGAAACACTAAAAGAAATGAAGAAAAAACATTGTGGTGGTCAATAAATGTGACTTTTATAGAGCAAGTGTAGGGAAATAAATATGGAATCACTCAATTCTGAGGAAAAATATTTGGAATTAGTCCATTCTGAGTAGAAAATAAGGACACACCCAGTCAATTTCCTTTCCTTAAGTGGGCACCTGCCTCAGATTAGATCTCCTCGTTAGTCAGCAGTTAAAAACAGTGCAGTTATCACACTTTGGAGGGCTGCTGGACCAAGTGGATTTGCAAGAAACATGGCTCCAACAAGAGAGATGTCTCTTGAGACCAAAAGACAGGACTATCAAACTTCTTGAAGAAGGTAACTCTACACATATGGTTGCCAAAGATGTGGGCTGTTCACACCAAGTACAATTGGTCCACAGCAAGGCTCCGACCTGCAGGGATGATCTGGCAACTGCAATCAAAGAAAGTTGGCACCAGATTGATGAAGAATACTCTTTGTCACTCATAAAGTCCATGCCTCAGAGACTGTAATCTGTCATAAAAGCCAGAGGTGGTGCAACTAAATATGAGTGACGTGTTTTGATTGTTATTTCCTCATCTGTTTTTCATGATTCCATATTATTTTCCTCAGAATTGAGTGATTCCATGTTTATTTCCCTGCACTTGCCATATAAAAATAACATTTATAGGACCACAATAATGTTTTTACTTCATTTTAGAGTTTATGAATGCCAAGGAGTTGCACTTTTGAAAACTTTATTATTTTTTCATACTTTATCTGAGTTTGTTCTACATAATAAAATGTCGGAGCGAGTGCTCGTCCAGACTGGTGATTCCATACTTTTTGCTAGGGGTAGTAAAATCTAATTTGACTATGTTTTTAGATCATTTTGTATTACATTATTTTGTAGTACTTTTATCAGTAAATCTCAGCAGCTAAGGAAAAAGCCCAAGCGTGTTGACTTCTTTCTTAGATAGCAAAGTGATCAAGTGATCAGGTTTCCTTGAAGTTCAGGCCCCATCCACACGATGCCGGAACTTTTTGAAAACGCTGGCCTAGGTGGATTTTTTTTAAAAACGCTGGGTCTACGTTGTCCTGTGGACAGTGTATCCGCAACTTTTTAAAAACGCTGACGTCTTGCCTGCGACAAAAACTGCTGTGACATCATATTTATGGGCCCGTGTGTACAAACATGTTGGATCTACGAACCTTGTTGATGGAAGCATTGTTGCAGGCGTTTTGTGACAACAAAACACAGAGGATTCCTATTGGATAAAATTTGACTCAATACTGCCACCACATTGTTTGGGACGCTTATAGCCGTCTTCGAAAACGCACTGATGCGTTTACGTGTAGACGGAGTTTTTTTGAAAACGCTGACGTGTGGACGTGAATCGTTTTCGATATGTTTTCAAAAAGTTCCGTTTTCAAAAAAATCTGTGGACGGGGCCTCAGAATGGCCTCAATGACATGACAATAGGGACGTTCACAGCTGATTAAAGGTACTCACAGTCATGAATGCTCTATCTAGTGGACGGATAGCGCAACTACAGCCACTAGTTTTTTAAATCTATTTAAAAAATTGTATTATATGCGCCTTATAATCTGGTGTACCTTATATATGCAATAAACTATAAAATAAACAATTCATTAAAGGTGCGCATTATAATCCAGTGTGCCTTATAGTGCAGAAAATACTGTACTCATTCCAGACGAGTATCCGGTACGGATAACGCATTTTTGATGAATACGCGTACGATATGAGTAAAACTTGTCAAAACTCGTGCTCGTAAAATTCTCAGGACTGACTGTTGTCACCCTCAGTGATTGGCTAGTCACACACAGTGCCCGCCCCTCCATACAAAGACTGATTAACTGATCTCTCTGTTCGTGGCTTCGCTGTAGTTTACGCTGCTATCCTTAGGTTTTCTTCATCTTGCCTCTATTTATGTAATTTAAGGTTACTTGGTGAACTTGTTTCTTGTTTTGTCTTGTTGCATGGTTACGCAGTGTATTTGACCAGACAGAGCTGAAAACTGTTCATGTTACTGGCTCCACTCCACTCTTTTTTTTTTTTTCTTCTTTTTTTTTCTGCTTGCTCTTAAATTGACACTTTCAACACTTCAATTCACATTAATGATTCATATACTGTTTAGATATTTTAACTGTTACATAGCGCATGCACACACACACACACACACACACACACACACACACACACACACACACACACACACACACACACACACACACACTCTCTCTCTCTCTCTCTCTGTCTCTCGCTCGCTCTCTCTCTCTCTCTCTCTCTCTCTCTCTCTCTATCTTTCTCTGTCTCACACTGTCACTCAGTCACACACACATGCACAAACAGACATACACAAACACACAAGGACACACCTTAACACTCGGCATCCCAGAATTCTGCAACTACTGAAACTCCCATAGACAACGATTTTGACTGCTCTAACAAAATTTCTATATAATTTGGATTATCATGAAAAATATCCAAGAATAAATTGGTGGAATATATTTAAAAAATCAGGACACTAAATTAAAACTGTAATGATTGAATTTTTTATTTATTTAATTGACAAAGCATACTTCTCTGCAATTACACATCCACACTTAAACTGTAAAATAAAAACAAATGTACCTCTGTGAAATTAAACTAATTGTGTCATTTTTCAAAATAGATTGGTGTATTCATGAGACCTTAACAATAAAAATTATCAACTCTTCTTCTTGTCTTTCGGCTTTTCCCTTTAGGGGTCGCCACAGCGAATCACTTGCCTCCATCTAACCCTGTCTTCTGCATCCTCTTCTCTCACACCAACTACCTTCATGTCCTCTTTCACTACATCCATAAACCTCCTCTGTGGTCTTCCTCTAGGCCTCCCACCTCCACCTTGAACTCCTCTGTCACACCTACAGCACAACTCAC
The DNA here is from genome assembly GCF_040054535.1 of Antennarius striatus. NCBI lineage: Eukaryota > Metazoa > Chordata > Actinopteri > Lophiiformes > Antennariidae > Antennarius > Antennarius striatus. The sequence continues at coordinate 13,388,851 of NC_090783.1, read as the reverse complement.
CACTGTCTTACAGTCCTCATACATGTCCTATAACATACTTCTCTGCCACTCCAGACTTCCTCATACAATACCACAGCTCCTATCTGGGCACCCTGTCATAAGCTTTCTCCAGATCTACAAAAACACAGTGCAGTTCCCTCTGGCCTTCTCTGTACTTCTCTATCAACAACCTCAAAGCAAATACTGCATCTGTAGTGCTCTTTTTTGGCATGAAACCATACTGCTGCTCACAAATGTTTCACTTCTGCCCTTAGTCTACCTTCAACTAATCTTTCCCATAACTTCATTGCATGGCTCATCAGCTTTATTCCTGTAGATAGATAGATAGATAGATAGATAGATAGATAGATAGATAGATAGATAGATAGATAGATAGATAGATAGATAATTTATTAATCCTGGATGAAATTGTACATATTTGTAGTATTTATTGTCGTTGCCACAACTCTGTACATCACCATTGTTTTTAAAAATTGGCACCAGCACCCTTCTCCATTCATCAGGCATCCTCTCACTATGTAAGATCCTGTTGAACAATCCTGTCTTCTCGCTATCCTGTTCAACAACCTAGTCAGAAACTCTACTGCCACCTCTCCTCGGCACTTCCAAACCTCTACAGGTATATCATCAGGACCGAGTGCCTTTCCATTCTTCATCCTCTTCAATACCCTCCTCACTTCATCCTGACTAATCTTTTCTACTTCCTGGTCCACAACAGTCACCTCTTCTAGTCTTTGTTCTCTCTCATTTTCCTCACTTTTCAACTCTTAAAAGTACTTTTTTCCATCTTCCCATCACACTACTGGCACCTGTCAATAGACTTCCATCTACAGTATATCCTTAATCGCCCTAACTTGCTGCACGTCCTTCCCATCTTTGCCTCTCTGTCTTGCCAACCTGTATAGATCAGTCTCTCCCTCCTTACTGTTCAACCTAGCATAAAAGTCATCATAAGCCCCTTGTTTGGCCTTTTCTACCTCTACTTTCACTTATGCTTTATCTGCCTGTACTCCTGTCTGTATCCTGTCGAGAAAAAAAAAAATCGCAAATATTTAATTTAGCAAAAAATACAACAACAAACACATGTTCTACTGTAGACAGGCAATATAGATACATACATTCCAAAAGAAGCACAAAAGAAGTACCTTCTTTTGTTGGACATTCCAATGACCATTAAACATTCATAGGAAGTTAGTTACACCCTGTCTTGTCTCCAATCCTTTTCTCCTTGTACACGGCGGACTTCTGCTACAACTCAGAACTGTGTTACATCCAGAAGTACGCAGATGAGACAGCTATGGTGGGATGTATCAGGGACAATGAGGAGGAGTATAGATGCCTGGTGAAGGACTTTGTTGACTGGTGTCACAGCAACAGTCTGGTAGCTCAACACCTCCTGAACTAAAGAGCTGGTCATTGACTTTGGGAGGGACAGGATGTACAGTACTTTCTGAAGAGGCTGAGGACATTCAACATCTGCAGGAAGCTCCTTTGGATGTTCTATCAGTCTGTGGTGGCCAGCTTCCTTTCGTTCGCTGTGGTGTGTTGGGGAGGGAGCGTGACCAAGGCAGATCTCTCGAGGCTCGAGAAGCTGATCAGGCGGGCCAGCTCAGTGGTCGGGATGAAGCTGGACCCTCTGGCAATGGTGGCAGAGAAGAGAACATTGGACAAACTGCTGGACATCATGGACAATGTCAGCTACCCTCTGCACATCGTTACCAACAACCAGAGAAGCCTGAGCAGCCAGAGGCTGCGCCTTCTAAATGCAGGACAAATAGACTGAAGAACTCCTTCATCCCCCGATCCATTAAATTGATCAACTCCTCTCTGGGGGAGATGAAGAAGAAGAAAGTCCACACAAGAGCTGAGGGATGACACAGACAATACAGCAAAAACAATACAAACACTATAGACATTTCTCTATACCCATACTTAACCAGGCCTGTTTATTTTTTATTTCTATGCCTATTTATGATTTTTTTTATTTATTTATTCTTGATGGGTTATTTATTACTCTTTCTATTTGGTGTTGTACTACTTTCTACGTGCTGATACTTTCTGTGTGCTTTTTCTGTGTTTTGTGTACTTACTGTGCTGTGTGCGACGGAGAAATTAATTTCCCTGACGGAACCTCCTTAAGGTATAAATAAAGTTATACTCTACTTTCTGCTCTACCCCTGAATTAAAGATTTTACCCTGACCTCCTTGCATAGGTCAAAGATCAAAGCTAATGCTCTGACCGTAGCTTTGATCTAGTCTTACTCACACTGGCCTTCTCCCTCATCTTTCTTCTTATCCAGTTCCTGAGTGTACAAAAGTTAAAATTTGATCTTGAGGTAGTTTTCTCAAGGTCAAGATCATCTCATTTTCATCCCCTTTGGCGCTGTTTCATTTTTCTATCTGCAACGTTTGCAAAGATATTTGGTGGACTAACGGACAGACGGACGGACGAAAGGACTAATGGACAAACACAGACACACTGACAATTATAATACATCACTGCTTTGAAGCGGGCTGTAGGAAAAAAAAAAGTTGTTCTTTAGGCACTTTGAAACACAAAAAGCAGCTGCTGGCATGATTCCAACACACTTCTGTTTTGGTTGTCCAGGGCTTCAAATTGATATTACCCTTAATTTTTAAATATAATATACCAGGGTAGTAAATATGTGTTTTACCCAGTTGATCAATATGTACTAAGGCTGCATCAGACTGCAGGTAAATCACATTCCAATCACATTCATTTTCATGTCTGATTTTTAGGGCTGACTGTCCACACTGTTTTTATCAAGTGTCCGAATTGGATCTTGCACTGTTCAGACTGGGCCACATTATTGGCTGATCTGACAGGATGTCATAACAACAACATTGGGACAGAGGCGTCTTTCTACACTTCGGAACACACCTCTTGCGGCGTGTACAGTGACGTCACTAACAGTCAGAACCGATTGGTGTGTTTGGAGCTGTTCAGACTGATACACATCCATTCAAATGCAATATGAAACTACCTATGTGGTTTCAATCTAGAAAAAAACAGATTTTACACGGTATGTGGCTGTTCAGACTACAGAAAAGCACCACCCTCAATCTGGATGGGCTAAAAATCTAATTTTGGCTGCTGATTAAATCTGAACAATGCGTTCAGATTTAATAGCCTTAATCCAGATTGGGAGCGGATGACTCTTTTTCAGTCTGAACAGTCACATACCACATAAAATTCGATTGTTTTCAAAGACAGATTTAAACTGCTTTTGGGAGGTAGTTTCAAATCCCATTTGGAGAGATTCGTCTCACTCTGAACAGCTCCAAACACACTAATCAGATTCAAATAACCGTGACATCTCTCTACACTACTCAAGAACCAATGCGTGTTATGGATGCTGTTAGCCCCACAAACGTAAAAACGACTACAAACGTAATTACCCCACAAATGTAATAAAAAAATGCAGCTTTAAATGTAATAATCCCACAAATGTAATAACCTTCCCACAAACGTAATACCATCGTAATACCATGTGGATTGGGTGGCAGTCGTCAGCATGGGGCTCGATGACCCAATCCCCGGACAAAGAGTCTAGCTGTAGGGACATGGAATGCCACCTCACTGGGGGGAAAGGAGCCAGAGCTTGTGAGGGAGGTTGAGAGGTACCGACTACAAATAGTCGGGCTCACCTCCACCCTTGGTTTCTGGAACCCAAACCCTTGAGAGGGGCTGGACTCTCCACTTTCCTGGTGTTGTCAAAGGTGAGAGGTGGCAGGCTGGTATGGGCTTGCTTGTGGCCCCACAGCACAGCCATCATATGTTGGAGTTCACCCCGGTGAGCGAGAAGGTTGCGTCCCTGCACCTTCGGGCTGGGGACTGGTGTCTCATGTCATTTCGGCCTACGGACCAAATGGCAGTGCGGATTACCCAGCCTTCTTGGAGTCCCTGGGAGGGGTATTGAATAGTGCTCTGATTGGGGACTCCATTGGTCTCCTTGGCGACTTCAACGCTCACGTTACCAATGACAGTGAGACCTGGAAAGGGGTGAATGGGATGAACGGCCTCCCTGATCTCAACACGAGTGGTGTTCTGTTATTGGACTTCTGTACTAGTCATGGATTGTCCATAACTAACACCATGTTCAAACACAAGGATGCTCATAAGTGTACCTGGTACCAGAGCACCCTGGGTCGAGGTCAGTGATTGATTATGTGATCGTATCATCTGACCTTTGAGCGTGTGGTTTGGACACTCGGGTGAAGAGAGGGACAGAGCTGTCAACCGATCACCATCTGGTGGTGAGCTGGATCCGCTGGCAGAGCAGGGGGCCGGACAGACTCGACAGGCCCAAACGTGTTTCAAAAGTCTGTTGGGAACGGCTGGCAGAACCCTCTGTCAGTGAGGTCTTCAACTCCCACCTCCGGGAGAACTTCTCCCAGATCCCGCAGGAGGCTGGGAACATTGAGTCAGAGTGGACCATGTTCTCCGCCTCCATTGTCGAAGCGGCTGCTCGTAGCTGTGGCTGCAAGGTCTCCGATGCTTGTCGCGGCGGTAACCCCCGTACCTGGTGGTGGACACCGGAAGTAAGGGATGCCGTGTAGCTGAAGAAAGAGTCCTATCAAGTTTTGTTGAATTGTGAGACTCCTGAGGCAGCTGACAGGTACAGGCAGGCCAGGCGTACTGAATCTCAAGTAGTCACAGAGGCAAATACTCGGGTCTGAGAAGAGTTCGGGGAGGCCATGGAGGAAGACTATCGGTCAGCCTACAAAAACTTCTGGCAAACCATTCAGCGCCTCAGGAGGGGAAAGCGGTGCACAGCAAACACTGTTCACTGTAGAGGTGGAGAGCTGCTGACCTCGACTGAGGATATTGTCGGGAGGTGGAAAGAATACTTTAAGGATCTCCTCAATCCCACTGCCATGTCTTAGAAAGAGGAAGCAGAGGCTGAGGTCTCAGAGGTGGAGTCGTCCATCACCCAAGCTGAAGTCACCAAAGTGGTTGCCAAACTCCACGGTGGCAAAGCACTGGGGATGGATGAGATTCACCCTGAGTACCTCAAGTCTCTGGATATGCAGGGACTGTCATGGTTGACACCGTCTCTGTAACACCGCATCGCAGGGACAGTACCTCTGGATTGGTAGACCGGGGCAGTGGTCCCTCTTTTAAAAATGGGGGACCAAAGGATGTGTTCCTACAATAGGGAGATCACATTCCTCAGCCTCCCTGGGAAAGTCTGTTCCAGAGTACTGGAGAGGAGGATTAGACCTACAGTCAAACCGCAGATTCAGGAGGAACAATTCTAATTCTATTCTTCTAATTCTATATACTATTCTGATCCCCGAAGGGAAATTAAGGGTACACTCTAGTTAGTGAAACACTTCAATCGCATGCATACATGTTAGTGTGTACAGCCCCCTGTAGCACAGGCACACACACACACACAAGAGGGCCTGTAGGCATACAGGGGAGGTAGAGTGGCAGGCAGCTTCATGGTGCGCCACAAATGAGCAACTTGTAAAGGGGGCAATGCCTTGCTCAAGGGCGCCTCAGCAGTGCTCCAGAGGTGAGCTGACACCTCCCACTGTCAGCTCACCTCTCGGTGTTTTTTGGGCAGGAGCGGGAATCGAACTGCCGATCTTAGGAACATTGGACGACCCGCTGTACCGCCCGCTTTACCACTGAGCCACTGCCACCCCCAATGTGGTTTCCATCACGTTGGAACACTTGACCAGCTCTACACTCTCCATCGAGTGCTCAAGGGTACATAGGAGTTTGCCCAACCAGTCCACATGTGTTTTGTGGATCTGGAGAAGCCATTCGATCGTGTCCCTTGTGGTGTCTTGTGGGGAGTGCTTCGGGAGTATGGGGTCCGGGGCCCGTTGCTGAGGGCTTTCCGGTCCCTGTATGACCAAAGCCAGAGCTTGGTTCGCATTGCCGGCAGTAAGTCGGACCTGTTCCAGGTGCATGTTGGACTCCGGCAGGGCTGCCTTCTATCACCGGTTCTGTTAATAATCTTTATGGACAGAATTTCTAGGCGCAGCCAGGATCTGGAGGAAGTCCTGTTTAGGTACCAAAAGATTTCACCTCTGCTTTTTGCAGAAGATGTTGTCCTGTTGGCCTCATCAAACCTGGACCTTCAGTGTGCACTGGGACGGTTTGCCGCTGAGTGTGACGCTAGATGGATGAGGATCAACACCTCTAAATCCGAGGCCATGGTTCACGACTGGAAAAGGGTGGTGTGCCATATTCAGGTTGGTGGAGAGTCCTTGCCCCAACTGGAGGAGTTTAAGTATCTTGGGGTCTTATTTACGAGTGAGGGAAGGATGGAACGTGAGATTGACAGACGGATTGGTGCAGCTTCTGCTGTGATGCAGTCACTGTATAGGTCTGTCGTGGTAAAGAAGGAGCTGAGTCGCAAGACGAAGCTCTCGACTTACCGGTCATTCTATGTTCTTACTCTCACCTATAGTCATGAGCTTTGGTTCATGACCGAAAGAACAAGATCCCGAATACGGCTGAAATGAGTTTCCTCTGTAGAGTGGCTGGGCGCACCCTTAAAGATAGGGTAAAGAGCTCAGTCACCAGGGAGAAGCTCGGAGTAGAGCCGCTGGTCCTCCACCTCGAGCAGAGCCAGTTGAGGTGGCTCGGGTATCTGTTCAGGATGCCTCATGGAAGCCTCCCTGAGGAGCTGTTCCGGCTATGTCCTCATGGAAGGAGACCTCAAGGAAGACCTAGGACACGCTGGAGGGACTATGTCTCTCAGCTGGCGTGAGAACGCCTCGGGCTCCCCCAGGAGGAGCTGGAGGAGGTGTCTGGGGAGAGGGAGGTGTGGGAATCCCTGTTTCCCCCATGACCAGGACCTGGATAATGAGGATGGACGATGGATAGACATCACCTGAGTTAATCGGCTAAGACAATCAGGTTTGGTGGGGATGGAAGTAAAGACGAAACAACCGACATGGTGTGTCGGGTGTTTTTGCCAAACATACACAAATTACTGTGTACGTTTGACACACCATGTCAATTCGTAATGACACGCCCAACTTAGCCATCTCTGGCTGCAGGTGATCACGCTACATCAATTAGCCTACCTGTGCTACATGGGATTTTGCACACTCAGTAGTTGATCTATGCCCGTCATGCAGGTACATCATCTGAATGCTTTCTTAATATTTTAATTCATAGTAACTATGTTGAGCAAAAAAAGAAAGTGGTCGGACAAATATGTGCAACGTGAATTTACATGTACTGTATAACGGAACGTGATAGGAGTCAGCGTTCTGCACTGTCTTGGTTTTGTTCTTTGAAAAAGGTGACTGTAATGCACAATTCATTAAATACACCAGTAAAACGTATACTTATGTCTTAAGTTTGGAAAAAAAAAAATATATACATATATATTTTTTTTTACTAAAGAAGGGTTCTGTGAGTGAGCATATGAAATCGGCAGGGTTCAGTACCTACGTCAAGGTTAAGAACCACTGGCTTAAACACTTAGGGCTTAATCAACAGACATTTCAAAGCACTTATTTTGTATATAGCTGCAGTAATTCTGTGTTTTTTCTCCACTTGTATTTGAAATCAAACACCATTTAATCTGGAACTACTGCCATGTGTAACTGGAACATTTGATCAGGCAAGTATCAAAAGGATAACAATAAACAGGAAGAAAAGAAAGATGAATGAATATTCATGCATACATGAATTCCTTATTTATTACATTTGTGGGAAATTATTAAAATTTCAGAAGGTGAATATTTTTATCATCCCACAAATGTAATAAATTCCCACAAATATAATAATTATTACGTTTGTGGGAAATTAGGTATTACGTTTGTGGTGGGCGATGGTAATACGTTTGCGGGAAAGTTATTACATTTGTGGGATTATTACATTTAAAGCTTCAAATTTTTATTACGTTTGTGGGGTTATTACATTTGTAGTCGTTATTATGTTTGTGGGGCTAACAGACGCCTCCGTCCCGACATTGTTGTTATGGCAACCTGTCAGATTGCCAATAATGTAGCCCAGTCTGAACAGAGCAAGATCCCATTTGGAAACTTGCTATACGCAATGTGGGAATTCAGCCATTAAATCAGATATGAAAGAAAATCTGATTGGAATCCAATGTGCCTGCAGTTTGAACGCAGCCTTAGTTTCACTTTGTGTATTTAACTCACCATGTATTATTTTATGAGCTTTTCATAGTCTTCGTTCAAGTAAATGTACAAGGATTGTTGGATGCATGCTCTTCTTTAGTGTATTGAGTCATCATGATGGGGAAAAAAAGGAATCAATTTAGACAAAATATAACAATTGAGGAGGACGTAGTTTGAAAGAGGAACTTTGCAGTTGTGATAACAAACTAATTTTTAGAGATATTTTGAGCATCCCACCTCTGTTTATGTTGTCAAGGAGCCTAACATTGATACACGTCAGGCAATGGACCCACATCTGATGAGATTTAATTAGTCCATACTTGGGATTGGCAGATTAACAATGAAGAGTGGGGTGGGGTACCACTATTCTGTCATTTTCATACTGTCATATTGTTCATGATGTGATTTAACTATTTACTTCTGCATCTCTGGCTCTTACGTAAAAAAACACAAAATTACTGTCTCTAATCTCTACGATCTCTGATATCATCCAAGGCGATGCACCTGGGATAGAACCACTTGGTATGCCAGATCCACCCTTGATTGGCTGTGACTCAGTGGTAGAGCGGGTCATCCAATGTTCCAAGATTGGCGGTTCGATTCCCCCTCCCACCCAAAGATACCCGGAGTGTGAGCTGACAGTGGGTGTCAGCTCACCTCCTGAGCACTGCCGACGCACCCTTGAGTCGGGCGCAGTCACCCTTACAAGTTGCTCATTTGGGCACACCATAAAGGAGCTGCCCGCCACTCTACACCCCAAGCGCCCGCATGCGTAGGGGACCCCTGTGTGTGTGAGTGTGTGTTCAGGGCTGTTCACACTAATATATGCACGTATGAATTACTAACACTAGAGTGTGCCACTAATTTCCCTTTCAGGATTAATTGAGTATATAAAATAAAAAAATATATATTAAAAAGTTTAAAAAAACATATTCAATTGTTTATCAGCTGGGATATTTTGTTTTTGAACTGATATCATTGCAGAAGCAGAGGTTTTTATACCGTATCTAAGGTTTGGAATATTGTTCTTGCTATTGTGGGATGTTGTGTATTAACATTCGAAAATAAAAAAAAACAATCCATGATTTTGTTGGGAGGTATAGCTTGTCTGTTAAGAAAATGAAAGCATTGTGGAAATATGTTCACTGACTGCATATTGAGTGAAAACAACATGAAATGTGTAAATGGTATGGCCGCAAAAGACCGATGCTGTGCTAATTGTGTTTAGAGTTTTGAAAATGTGACTGCTGTTTTCACAAACTGTCGTGATCACTCCGTTTCTGCAGTCTGCTCCACAGTTTCCACTGTCCCACCTCCCACCTCACATTATGCGGGTTCACCCCACTTTTCATGTGTCAAAACTCAAACCTGTGCATGAGAGCCCTCTGTCCCCAGCTCATCCCCCTCCGCCTCCTGCCATCCAAGTGGAAGGAGGACCAGTCTATGCGGTCCGTCGCATCATTTGTTCCCGCCAACGGGGTCGCGGACTGCAGTACCTGGTGGACTGGGAGGGGTACGGTCCAGAGGAGGGGTCTTGGGTCCCGGGTCGCCTCATTGTGGACCCCCTGATGGTGCGCGATTTCCACCACCAACACCCGGAGCAACCAGCACCTCGGACCCGTGGGCGGCCTCGTCGAGAGGAGTCCAAGGGGGACAGGCCTGCATCCAAGGGGGAGGCGCTTGACCCCGGGGACATGGAGTCCTCGGGGTCCCAAGAATTCTACCCCACCTTCCTGTTTTCCCCCGCCTCCCCGAGTCGGTTTTTGGGACGTCAAGGGCCGTCCCTTGAGGGGAGGGTCCTGTCATGATCGCTCCATTCCTGCAGTCTGCTCCACAGTTTCCACTGTCCCACCTCCAAGCCTGACCACACCTCCCGCTGATCACCCACACCTACAGCCCATCTGCAATCAGTCCGGTATTTAATCCCACGTCTCACGCTCAGTCTCTGCCAGATTGTATTTGACCCATGTCCTACTCTCCAGCGTTCTACTCCAGATTGCCTGCCCAATCACAACCTGGACTCTGCCTCTCGTCTGCCTCCCAGCCAACCTACCCGCCCTTCGTCCATGGATTCTGCCTCATCTCTCTGTGCTGGTAAACCTGACCCTCGCCTGTCCAACGACTCTGCCTTCTGTTCCATCCCCGGTAAATTGACTAGCCTTCCGTCCCTTGACCTCGTCTCCTGCCTGCTCCCTTTCTCTGGAGTGATCCATTGCGTCTCCAGCGTGCTCCGCTGGTCTAGAGGTTACCTGCCTGCCTGCTGCCTGGGAGACCCCGGTTGGACTCCCACTCCGCCTGGCCTGAAAATAAACACTGTTGAACTTAACTCCTGTCTTGTCTCTTTGTGCTGCACTTGGGTCCTGTTCGCACCCCATGACACAAACGCTTGTTAGCGACTGAAAAAAAAACCCTCTAATAACACTATCATCTTCTGTCAGTGATTTATTTTCAACTTCATCACATGACAGATCTGCAGAACAGCCAGCCCTCATATTATCAGGGGTATCTGACCCTTGAACTGGGTCCATAAATCTAACTATACAGGCTTTAAAATATTTGAGTGTGTGTGAATGATGCTTCCTCTTTTTGTGTGTGTAAAAAGTACTGTAACATCTCGTTACTTTGCAGGTGTGTTGAAATATGAACAAAATAATCCCTCTATGGCAAATTCAGCACATTCACATCATTCATTCATTCAGTTTCTTAACCGCTTCATCAGCTTGTGGTGGTCACGGGGAGCTGGAGCCTGTCCCAGCTTGTCTCAGGGCGTGAGGCGGTGAAACATAATTCATACTTAAATGTCACTGAGTTAGAGGCTGTTTGTGTAAGCTGAGAAGAATGAGCTTTATGGACAGGGAGGCAAGTCCACTCCATGTCTTGAATGTACAGTACATGGACAATTTACCTATATGCCCACATAATGATGGCTTCATCAATAATGTTGGTGTACTCTGTAATGGTTAGTAGTGTATACCTACTACTCTCCGTAGCTGTACAATGTTTGCGCTGCCACATACAGATTACTGAAAGATGAAAGAAATACAAGAAATACGGGGCGGCAGTGGCTCAGCGATAGAGCAGATGTCTTTTAGACAGATCACCCCAGCCATTGGTGGATTGAATCCCGCTCCCGCCAGGATATCGCCGGAGTGTGAGCTGACAGTGGGAGGTATCAGCTCACCTCCCAGCCACTGCCGAGGCGCCCTTGAGCAAGGCGCCGTCAATTGGGGCGTGTTCCAAAAGCTGCTGCCTGTCACTCTGCCTTCCAATGTGTGTAGTTTGATGTGTGTATTCACTGCATTCTTACAGGCCCCCTTGTGTGCTGTGTTCAGGGGGCCTGTATACTTTTAAAACTAACACAAAAATGTATACATGTACCTCAGTGACTATGTAATTTCCCCTTGCGGGATTAATAAAGTATACTTCTTCTTCTTCTTCTACATTAGCAAATGATGCAATGAGTAGGAACTAAAGACGGTATTTTTATATAGTAATTAATGTCAGTTTTGTTTTGTTTTTCTTTTTAATAGACAACATTAGCTGAGTTCTTTCAAGTCTTGTTTTTCTAGTAAGGTAACTTTGATATTTATTTAACAATAATGTTACAAATATATGACCTTACCATGTAATGTCGAGGAGGTGCATACAAATCCTCACAGCATGGGGTGACTACTGGATTAAAAAAAAACAAAAAACAGTCTTTTTTTTGTGCAAACATTTTTTTCAAAGTAATACAAGTCACTGTGACAGAGTAAGTATTTTTGGGGCTGATGCATTGACCGGTACATATGTATCATAATAATTAGCAAGCAGGTCCTCATTAGCTTTCAAAACTGGACGCGGACTAACTAAAAATCACTAAGTGTTGTTGTCTGTTTGGTTAGCTTCCTTGCTCAGCTCCAGCTCTGGATTGAAAACAAAGAAAATTTCAAATTCATTACATGTGCACATAAAAACTTTAAATCAGAAGCATACACACAAACCTTGCTCAAAATATAAATGCCGTGGTTCTGATTCTGTGTATTTTTTTTGTATACTGTTATTTTATTTCAGTAATCAGGTCACCTTCTAGTTTCAATTAATCAATCGTTCAATCAACATTTATTTATATAGCGCTTAATCACATCTGAAGATATTTCAAAGCGCTAAACAGATAGAAAGCCAACAGTGCCCTCCAGAGCAAGCACAAGCGATGGTGGCGGGGAAAAACTGGTCTCACCACAGTTTTGTACACCTTTCCTTTCATTTTAGCTGAAACTCTATCACACATCACACCTGACACTTTTCTCCACCCGTGCCATCCTGCCTGTACACGCATATTAACCTCTTTTCCACACCCTCCATTTCTCTGGACTGTTGACCCTAAGTACTTATAATCCTCCACCTTCTTGATCTCTTCTCCCTGTAACCTCACTCTTCCACTTGGGTTCCTCTCATTCACACACATGTACTCTGTCTTACTGGGGCTAACTTTCATTCATCTCCTTTCCAGGACAAACCTCCACCTCTCTATTTTTTCTACCATCTGTTCCCTGCTTACACTACAGATCACAATGTCATCTGCAAACATCATAGTCCATGGAGATTCCTGTCTAACATGATTATACATGGTTAAAAAAAAGCCAGAATTAGCTAGAAGGCTAGTTTTCATCTGTAGTTCCCTGGCCATGATGTATAAAAAGAAGTAAAAGCAGTAAAATAGTCAAATCAGTGAAATACATCTACAATATAGTAAACATATACATATTCAAGCACTTACTGTACTATTGAAAGAGAATCATACATATCACAACATAACATTTTATCACAGCATTGAAACATCACAACTGGCTTCTCGTTTAGTGTTGGCAGCTATAGGAGTTGATAAGCCGCATTTTCAAGTTTTTTGTGAAGGCTTTGTATGTTGTAAGTGCTTTAAACTCCTCAGGTAATGAGTTCCACTCACTAGCGCTCCTCACTGACCAGGCCGACTTACTGAAAGTGCTCCTTTGCAGAGGAATGAAACAGTCACCTCTGACAGAGCCTCGAGTGACATGGTCAGAGCTGTTTCTTTGGCTGACGAACTCTACCAGAGGATCTGGAGCCAAATCATGCAGTACTTTGTGAATCTGATTCATATATGCAAATGTTCATAGACTGTCCCAGTCTAAAAGGCTATATTTTTTTTAAATTGCACAGTGATGATAGTGCCTAGGTTTTTTATCTATAACTTTAATTGCTTGTTTGTACAAAGCTTCCAATCGTTTTTGTGCACTCTGACCAGCCTGGGAGCAACTGGTTAAGCAATAGTTGAAGTGACTGAAAATCATTGAAAACAAGTAGATTTTGCTGATTCAGGTGACATTCCATGTCGAATTCCACGGAAATTTGCGAGATTTAACTTGATTGTTTTTATAGTTTGTCAATATGAGATTTAAAGGAGAGCTGTGAATCTATTATTAACCCAAGGCATTTATATTGGCTGATGATTTGTATTCTCCATTAACATGTATGTCAGGGTCAGGTAATATTCTATTTGTTTTGGTGAAATACATGCCTACAATTTTAGAAACATTTAGCTGTATACAGCACTCCTGCAACCAAATTGTGACATAGGACATTGTTGTAATGAGTTTAGTAGCAACAGTGTCTTTGGAGCGACCATGAACAAAGAAAACTGTGTTGTCTGCATAAATTAAGCATTCAGCATTTCGACAAACAGTAGGCAAATCATTGATATAGAGAGTAAATAAATGTGGGCCTAATATTGATCCCTGAGAGACTCCAGGGACAAGCCGAAGAGAACCAGATTTCCAATTGTTAACTGATACAGATTGTATTCGATCATGCAGGTATGATTCAATCCATCTCACAGCGTTGTGAGAGAAGTTGAATTTTAAGAGCTTGGTTAGAAAGACAGAGTAATTTACTGTATCAAATTCTTTCCTGAGGTCCAAAAATATCGCCCCTACAACTCCACTTTTGTCGAGAAAAGATTTTATTTTCTCAATGAGGAGGCATGTAGCCATTTCAGTAGAATGCTTGGATCTTGAAAATCAAACTGCATGGGGTGGAGAGAGGGGGCGCTGCTCTTTTAAGTGATGGACAATCTGCTGTGCCACCCATTTTTCTGCAATTTTGGAAATGGCCGTAAGAATGCTTATTGGCCGATAGTTACGAAGAGAAGATGAGTCACCAGATTTAAAGATGGGGGTAACAACAGCAGATTTCCAGATCTTTGGAAAGTGACCACATGAAATTGAGTGATTAAGATTAAGGAAATATAGGTGGCAAGAGCCGAACCTAGATCTTTGAGAATGTTTGTGTCCATTCTAAGAACATCCTTTGCTTTTGATGGTATAAGTCAGGGGTCACCAAATGGCGGACCGTGGTCCGGATCTGGATGGTTTTGTCCGGACCCATGACCACTCCATGATAAATTCACGAGAGTAGTTTTTCTTGGAGAATTTGTTCTGACGGCCGCAGCTACAGACAGCGGGAGCTGCTCCTCCACTTAATACGATAGTAGGGCGATTTAGTTCAGCCAATCAGATCGTTTCTTTACCCTGCGCCGTCAGCGCACCTGGAAGTGATACAGCTTGCTGCCGCTGTGAGTTTACCGCTACAGCGGAACACAGATGAAGGGAGAAAGTGAGGACAACATAGCTCATAATGAAGGAAGGGTAATGAGGAAAACCACTGGTTAACAATGAGTGGACAGAGAAATGTATTTATTCCTCCGTCAGGCAGTTCAAAACCGTTTTACCTCATATAGTCTGAACACATAGCACTAATTAATTAATTAGTTACGTGAAGCACCACTACGAAACAAAGCAGAGCTTTTGTGCAGAATCATCTCCTGAAGTCTGAGCTGAGGACAAAATGACCGAAAAAAATGCAAATGAATATTCACTAAAGACTTGGTGGATTTTGGGGCAACATAAAACATCTTTTAGTGATGGGACAGTTGTGAATAAGTGCTTAAAAGCTGTTGTTGAGACATTATCTGAAGGAAAACAAAAAGATGAGGTGTGAAGAAAATCAAACAAATCCCGATGTCAACAGCAACTAGGAAATCAGAAATATTAACAGCTTGATGCAGCTATTCAGAGAGCACCATGCATGTCTGTGGCCATTGATGAGTTGTAGCTTTTGTGTGTGTGTCAGGTTCCTTCACAAAGATAAGTAGCTCTTTGCTGAGTATAACACCACTATCATGATTACCTGCGCGGTGAACGGTTGTGTCAACAGAACAGGAAAAAGACGCGAAGGCAAAGACCTATCGTTGTTTAGAATACCTTCTGGGAAGGTATCGTGCTAAAAATGCTAACGCGCTAGCCCATCAATGGGATTGTCCATATTATGTTAGCATTGAGCTAATAACCATTTATTACTATTGGGCTGTGTGGAATTAATAACAATTCTAGTTGTTATTAATTCCACAGCACATTTATTTGAAAGTTGCACCTTTTTGCTGTTATGTTGACACAACCGTTCATCGCGCAGGTAACCATGATATTTTTGGTGTTAATTGCGTCTAGAATTGCATTGTTTCTTATTGCTTCTAAGCTATGTTTGGTCCCAGTGATGTATGACGCCCACGTTACCACTGAATGCGGAAGCTGCTGCGGTGCAGATTTTAAGTTTTTTTGACCAAACGGATGATGCTACACATATAAAATTTATTTTTTCTTCTATTTTTCATAATGATGAATAACATATATGTTACTTAAAATTAACTTTACTGTCCCTTTAATTGAATACCCCTGGTTTAAGTGATAGAATTAAATTGATAACTTTGGTCTCAGTAATATTTGTAATCGTAAATGACTGCATTGCAGACAATGCAGGGTATTCTGTTTTTGTTTTACAGTAAATTTATCAGAGATTTCTGAAATAGATTCAATGAAGTGGTTGTTAAAAGCATCAGCTATCATTTGAGGCTCTGTCAGGATGTTTCCATTTAATTGAATTTGCATTGGTTGGGTTTTTTAGGAATCACCCAATAGTTTTTCAATTCAATTCCCGGTTATTTTAGAATTTTCCCTTGCAGTATTCAATAAAGTAATGAAAAAGTCAGCTTAAGATTTTCTTATTTCTTTCACTACCCTATTTCTCAGTGAAATGAATTGGTGTCTGCTAGGTCCTGATTTAACTGACAACTTCAAAGAGTGATCTTTTTCTTTCATCGGTTCAGTTCCAGAATAAATTTGTTTATCCAAGGAAGGCCATTCTTTCTAGCTTTCAGTTTAAATCTCCGCGTAAACTGTATAATAATTTGTTGTATTTTGTCGACAAATGTAGAACAATCCTCATCCAAATTTTTGCCAGTGATTAATTCATCCCAGTTTACTTCTTGGATTGAGTGTTGGAAATTGTGTAGTTCCTGTTTTGGTATCCTATAGAATTCAGTGGCGGCCAGGGGTTTGAAGCGCTTTTTATTTAATTTTCTTATGACCATTATAAGATTGTGATCAGACAGTCCTGTAAGCATATTGTATGACTTCAAGATCCTTTCTGGCCTATTAGTAAAAGCTACATCAATCTGAGGGCTGATGGAGTTTGTAATTCTTGTAGGGCCATTGATTACCTGAGTCATATCCCTATCATCCATAACCTTTTTCAATTTTTCCCTAACTTTATTAACTTCCCAATCAACATTTAGATCACCCGTTATTATCACCTCCTTTGCAAGATTGAGTTGTTTCAATAAAAATTCCAGCTTTTCATAAAAATCTACATTTGATGAAGGAGGCCTATAAATAACTGCAAGAATAAAAGACATTTTTGCTGTGACAAGGGAAAGAATTCTAATCCCTTATCATCTGTAACATGTATCTCATTACAATTAAAAGTTCACATCGCATCCCCTGCCAGTTCCCAGGTTTGCCTGGGGAAGCTAATGATCCTACCAGCAGACCAAATTGTGAGAGACGATGCCAAAAAGCCAAGTCGCAGAATCCTAGTCCCAGTCCTAAAGCCAAAAGCAGACAGCTCCAAGAGCACCTGGCGGTAGGACCAGCCCTTCGCATACTACAACTCAATGTCGAAGGCCTTTCCTCAGCCAAGCGAAGCCTCATCGATGTCCTTGCCTCCCAACATTCTGTTGATATCATCTGCCTCCAAGAGACCCACATTTGGCACAGAGGTAGCAGGCCGATACACCATCAATGGTTATGACCTCCTGTGCTATACACCCCATGCCAAACGTGGACTTGCCACCTAAAGTTTGTGTGGTCTGAAATAGCCGAAGCAAACCACTTGACAACAACACAGTTCTCAGATGCCATAACCATCGGTGGCTTCCATATTGCTAACGTGTATAGGCCCCCGGGTGCCCACTGGGATCTGCAACTCCTGCCCACTCTTCCCCATCCCGCCATCTACGTGGGGGACTTTAACAGCCACCACCCCGATTGGGTATCCCCAATCGAGGTGGTGGCTGGGGTATCCCCAGGTGGCCAATCTGGGGATACCCAGCAGTGGACTGCGATGGTGAGGCACTTTCAGACATGACCCCAAACAAAGAGGGACTTTCCACTCAGCTAGCGGAACAAAGACTACAGCTCTGTGAGTGGAACCCCCTACCCCCCACAGATCCTGGTGCTTGATGACTTCCCATACAGCTCATACACAATGGCCTACAACTCCCAGTCATAATGAGCCCAAGGAAGATGCGCTGGAACCTACGCAAAGCCAACTCGAGGAAATACCGTGAAACCCTGGATTGGAGTATTGTTATCATCCCACTCCACACCATCATGATAGATGAAGCATACAACCACTTCTGCTGCACCATCTACAAGGCTGCCCACTCAGCAATCCCAAGAGGCTACCGACCCCTCTACGTCCCCTGCCTGGATGAAGAAAGTGCTGTCCTCCTACAAGCCTATGAAGAGTTAGGGGACCCTGAAATGGCAGACCACCTTATTGAATTGCTGACTACAGCCCGGCGGAAAAGATGGGAGGAGACAGTAGCTGACTTGAGTTTCACCCATTCCAGCAGGAAATATTGGAGCCTCATCCGCCACCTAGGAGCTGCACAGAAACCTCCTACCCAAAGCAGACCATCCATCACACCCAACCACGTGGCATCCCACCTACTGGCCATAACAAAACCAACCCAAGCCAAAAACACCAGAAGAGCAGTGACAGCTGAGCTTAAGGAACAACAGAAAACACCCAAAGAGGAAGACAACCCTGAACCTCCTGAACCTTTTGAGAGTGGTGAACTGGGGAAAGTCCTGCAGGGCCTGAAATGTGGGAAGGCAGCTGGATATGACAACATCTTGCCGGAGTTCATGAAGCATCTGGGCCCTCGAGCCGTAACCTGGCTGACCCAATTCTACAGTAGAATCGTACAGAAAAATCTGATCCCAAAGAAATGGTGCACAGCCAAAGTCATTGCCATACTGAAACCAGGCAAAGACCAGAAAATACCTGCAAGCTACCGCCCAATCTCCCTACTCTGTGTTCCCTACAAAATATTGGAATGTCAAATACTCCAGCACATATCCAGAGGAGTAGAGGACCTCCTCTGTGTGGACCAGGCAGGTTTCAGGAAGGACCGTGGCACAGGAGAACAAGTACTGGCCCTTACTACTTTCATCGAAAAGGGCTTCGAGAACAGACTGAAGTCCGGAACTAGGTTTCTCGACATTACAGCCGTCTATTATACGGTACAAATATGGCACAAAGGCCTCCTTCTGAAA
Source organism: Antennarius striatus (assembly GCF_040054535.1). Classification (NCBI taxonomy): domain Eukaryota; kingdom Metazoa; phylum Chordata; class Actinopteri; order Lophiiformes; family Antennariidae; genus Antennarius; species Antennarius striatus. The sequence continues at coordinate 13,370,021 of NC_090783.1, read as the reverse complement.
CTGGCAAAGGCTTTCCCTACCTTGGCAACAACAATCATCACAACTATCCTGACCAACCGGAGGTTCAGAGTACACCTCGGCCAGAATAACAGTTCATGGAGAACACAGAAAAATGGACTCCCCCAAGGCTCAGTTCTCACTCCAACATTGTTCAACCTTTACACAAACGGCGTCCCCCGCACCAAATCCCACAAATTCATCTATGCAGGTGACATCTGCATGGCATTCCAAACACCAAATCTGGAACAGCTGGAACACATGCTCACAGAAGACCTCGGCAATCTAGACCAGTACTGCAAAACTTGGCGGCTAAAACCAAGCCCTGCAAAAACTCTCTAGTGTATTCCATCTGCATAATGCAACAGCAGCCAGAGGACTGAAGATCTCCCTGAGTGGGCTCGAACTTAAGCACGCCCCCTATCCCATCTACCTAGGAGTGACCCTAGACAGGACCCTTTTCTTCAAGCAACACATCACAGGGACTGCGCTAAGATAAAGTCCAGAAAAAACCTGCCCTGCAAGCTTGCTGGTGTAAAATGGGGTGCTTCCACTTCCACACTACGCACCTCAGCTTTGGCCCTTGCTTACTATGCAGCGGAATACTGTGCTCCTGTTTGGTACAGGTCATCTCACACACAACACGTGGAGACCCAGCTCAACTCAACCATGAGAATCACAACCGGGACAATTCGCTCAACACCACTCCCCTGACTCCCCGTCTTATCCAACATTACTCCCCCACACATCCGGCCAACAGCATCATCCCAAAGGATGCTCCAGAAGGTCAAACTCTCCCCCATTTACGTATCCATCAAGACATACTTAATCCACCCACTGCTCGACTCCCATCCAGACGCCCCATCTGGAAGAACCCCCCCACCAGCTAACTTCACCATCCAGTCAGCTTGAAAAAAGGAATGGGATTCCAAGGAGGTCCGCAACAAATATCTGGTGTCAGACCCCACAAATCCGGTCCCTGGCACTGAGCTTCCACGGAGACAGTGGTCAACCCTCAACAGATAAAGACTGGACATGGCCCGTGCTTTGCCAGCCGCTACAAATGGGGCAACTGCCCTAGCCCACTGTGCGCTTGTGGAAAGGAGCAGACAATGGAACACATCATTGAAGTTTGTCCTCTCCAAAGACTGAGAGGAGGGCTAGCCACTCTCCACTCAGCTGACCTGGAGGCAACTGCATGGCTGAAGGATTTCACATTTGCTGAATAAAATAAATCAAAAGTGTCCTTGGCATAAGTCATAACACCTCCTCCCTTGGAACCCTGTCTGTCTTTTCTAAAACATTTTATAACCAGGAAAAGATAGTATTGCTGAGGGAAGAGGTTCACTTGCAGTAATCCAATCTAGAAGTAACAAGGCATGAATGATTTTTTCTGCGTCTTTAAAGGAAAAGAAATTGGTAACTTTAGGAATGTTTTCGTAAGTGACAGTTTTGACAGACTTCAATTCTCTCTGTGCAGAACTTCTTCAGGATTTCTACGTGTCTCATCAAAAAACATTTAAGATAACAAAAACTGACCAAGTTAATGTCCACCGACCAGGTAGCTTAAACATAAGTCCTTGAGTCGGTTTGAGTCCTGAAATCAATTCTGTGATGGTTGGGGGTCCGTTCCTCTATGTAATGCGAAGAACTTCAATAAATAACAAGGCTCGTTAACGAGCTCGCTAAACAAGACGGCAAGTCTGAGCCAGGAGACGATCACAAGCACAGCTGTTGCTTCTTGCTCCCAAAAATAAAAGCACATACTTGCCCCATCCAAAATTTCAAAGATGCTGTCTATTTCTTCATAGAGTGCAAAAACACACTACGGTTACTAAAGCAAAATATGGAAGTGCTACAATATTCTTTATATCATAGAGGATGATTGTGATACATACATCATTTTCTTTTAACTGAAATTGAAGAAAGAGGCCTTTTAACAAATGCATGTGACAAAGTTGCAAAAATATGATATACCAAGGTTTCAACTACGTCTCCCTATTTCCCTATTTCTCACTTGCGCACACTTGACTCCGTAATGACGGATCAGCTCGTGTTGGTTCAAACTAGTTTCATGCAATGGACAGATCAGGCAGCAGTTTCCACACAGAGCACGAATATTGTGCTTTTCAGAGAATTAACAGCCCACAGCCATGACAATATCACAGTATCTAAGTTTGGTAGCTGTTAACTTTGAGAGAAATGTGAGAAACACTTGTTTTTCGGATGAAAGTATTGTCCAACATTATCGGTATTGTCCAACACCGATAGTGTTGCTATCAGTATTTTGCTATCTCATACATGTCAAATAACTAATTTAACACTAATCAAAATAAATAAATTAAATATTTGATTACTTACCGTTAAACTGACAGAACGGTAAGTACTACCGGGCTCCTTAGAAAAATGTGCATGGTGGCAGGAGTATTACTGCACATGCGTAATAGAATCATTGTTGCGTTGAGGACAATCAATCTCATTGGACTGACATGAGTGAAGCTAATTCATCCAGTTTTTGTAAAATCCATGCTCAACAGACATGAATCAACCATTTAATGAACACAGACATGCATAATTCTTTTAAGGTGAACATAGTTCTAGATTATTGAACAGACACATGCCCTAGTTCATTTTTTTGAGTGTACTAAAAATCCGCGATGAAGTGGAGCTATGTATCTAGAGGCGTGAGGAAAAGCGAGGGATTATGAAATACGTATCAACAAAGTAACACAAAAATCCGAAACAGTCCCACATATGATGGAAGCATGAACATTTAGCTTGAGATCACAACTCCAACCTCGCCCTCAAAAAGTGTGTTACATCAGCCCTAAGACAGAAAGAAAGAAGCATTTTTTTCTTTTCTTTTTTATTCACAGGTAAAAAACCCAAACTAAGTAATTACTGTTGTCACTCACATAAAAACTAACAAAGAAACTTGAAGAGCCTTCAATCTTTTTTTTTCTTTTTTTCCTACATAAATACACTACAATTTTTGTTTGGCCCAGAAGGAAGTTGAGTTTTCCTGTGTTTTAAACCGATTACGTATACCTGTTTGTTAAAAACAAGACCAAATGAGAGGAAGACTCTGAAAACAGAAACAGGTTTTTAGAGAGAGTCTGGCAGTCCAAGAAACATTGGAAAACAGTTTTTCTGCATGAAGTGATCGGACAGTTTTCCGACATATTTTGATTTAGAATAAAAATAAAACTGTTGACGGCCACAGCACCATGTAAAACCCTCCACTGGAGATTTTCAATTTTTTGGTTAGCGGTAAATTATAGAAAGACTCCCCATGTAGGGCTCAAACCCGGTGTCAGACATGGCATGTCATCCCTATCTTTAAGTTTGTCTTTAAAACTTTTACCATCTGTTTGTACATGTTTTACCATTACTGTCACTGAGGCTGATCAGGTCCGACTCAGTTGCTGTGGGGTGAGTCGGCTCTTCCATCGTCTCAGCAGTCTTTCGATGAGCCTCGCTGACGTCACACCCACAGCGGAGGACACTGCAGCAGCGTCTTCAAAAACAGGTCCACAAAATTCCACCACGTGCCCAAGGGTGGAGTTTTTATGCGTTGATGAACTTGTTCTCCAATGCTGCTCCTGCAATGTCTTTCACATTAAAAAGTCCTCCTTTGATGACAGGTTCTTTCAAAATCCAGTAAAGTGAGTTAAACTCCTTTGGTCTTTTAAAATATAATAATAATAAATAAAAAAAACTATGATTAAAAACTGGAAGGTCTTTCAGTTTGTCACTCCTCGGGTCTATTAAAAACAAGGCACGGTCGATTACCAGATCCCAAATCTGGGCCAGTACTGCCTGCGTTGTGGGCCGCCACACCAGGTCCTCAGAGCCAGTCAGAAACCACTGAATGAACTCAGCCAGAATTCAGTGCCCCTGCTGGCCATATGAATGAGCCCCTGCCCTCCTTCTTTATGCAGAAAGAGGACACTTTGTGGGCAGTTCCAGAAAAAGTCCACCATTGTTGCTTGGATTTTTGGTAATGTTGGTGGTGGGTCAGTGCAGGATAGCCGGTGCCACAGCATCGATGCAACCAAGTTGTTGATAAGTAAAGCATGACCTCTAAAAGACAGTTTGGTTAAAATCCACTTCCAGTCCCCAATGTCGCTTGCAATAATCCAGGCTGTGCTGTGGTCTGGCACTTGATCACTTGTTTTTTAATGGAGAAATGACAGACTGAAGGATCTTGCACTTTTATTCAGTATTATTAAAGTCTGTTTTTTCGTTGTTGTTATTTTAAATAAAAGACCAAGGATTTTAACTCTACTTAAAAGAACCTGTAATCAAAGGAGGATCTTGTACAGAATGTTGCAGAAGCGTCTGTGGAGTCCAAATTCATGGCGGCGAAAATCTCTACCCTGGGACATGTTTTGGAGGTTTTTGGACGCACTTTTGGAGACACTGTCCTCTGCTCTGTCCTGTGCTCTGTCCTCCACTGTGGGCATGTTTTTAGTGAAGCTTGTTGACAGCCTGCCAAGTAGCTGAAGAAGCTGACTCAACCCATAGCAACATATCAGTGTCATCTGGTCTTTTAAATCCAGATGACACTGATCCCTTCCTAGAAGACAGTTTTAAGGAGAATAGTAAAAACAAGATTCACAGTTGACTTTAATTATGTCAGAGTTACGAACAATTTGGTTACTGTAAAAAATGTCTTGTGTTCTGAGTTGAGTGAGAAGCTTGGTTTCAGTGGTTGTTTGGTTCAATTCATATTTGTTTGGTTTGTTTATATTTTTATCTAATGTCTATTTTTTATGTGAATTCCTTTTTGTGTAAATCTCTTTTACTTTGTGTATGATTGATTAAATTGATAATTTGTTTTCTGTCAATAAACAAAGATTTTGATTTTTATAAATCAAAATCTTTCTTTCTTGGTGCATGCTGGGAGAGGGCACAAGCGGAACTTGGAGTGTTTGGCATCTTTACGCATTTTACATTTGGTTTTTTGCTTATTTTTCATGTTTATTCACATTTTTATTAGATATAATTTTATCACATGTGCAGTGGAGTGTTATGGAAGAAATAGGGAGGATCTGGCAAGCCACCGGGGCAACATGTTGGTGAGCTCCCGGGTTCGAGCAGCTGACAGCATGTCATCAAATTTCACTGTCAGCTGCTGAGTGGAAGAGGCTAGTTTATTAGTTGAAGAGGTTGGAAAGACAGCGTAGAATCAGCTTCCCGAAAGGACAGTGCAGTGATTTTCCTCAATAGCATCGAGAAGGTAAGCCAGGTGGTGAAGGGCAGTGTGGTGATACACAACACCGTCATCCTCAACATCACCCTGGTGAACCCGGCCAAAAAGGTGATCATATTGAACGGACCACCATTCGTCAGCAACGGGGTCCTGGAGAAGGAGTTGTCCCACCATGGTCAATTCCTGTCCTGACTAAAAGTGATCCGGCTTGGCCGTAAGAATCTGTAACTGAAGCATGTCATCTCGTTCAGGTGACAGGTTCTGTTGGTCCCTAAATAGACAGACTAGGAGCTGACCACCGCTGAGGGCAGGAAGTGTTTAAGGTGTATCTCATCCGCTCCTGTCTAGAGAAGGAGGGTAAGAATTACCTGCCAGCTGTCATGGAGGTGGTGGCAGTAGCCCCTTGGCTTCCAGCAGCTTCCAGTGCTGCAGTGGCTTCCAGTGGTCCACGACCAAGCAATGTTACAACTCTGTCCCCCACTGAATTGCCGACCACCAACCCGGATCCACAAAATACGCAGAACATGGGTAACAGCACAAAGGACAAACAGCTGACAGACACACAAAGCACTGATAATGTAAATATTAATTCACAGGGTCAAATGATGGAGGAAGAAGAGGGCAGGTAGGGTTGAAAATCTTGTCCCTAACCCCAGCGTGTTACTATATACCCTACATTTTTATTTAAAAATCGCGGAAGGAATAGATTAAGCTGTTTATACTGATCAGTATGTTTTTAAATTAAAAAAAAAATCAATTGCAAAGGTGACAAAACAGTTCATGAAAACTAATAGGTGGTTTTTAAATCTATGTCTTCCTTCTTAAATTGACAGTTTGACAGGGCGGCAGTGGCTCAGTGCTAGAGTGCGCGGTACAGCGGGTCGTCCAGTGTTCTGAGATCGGCGGTTCGATTCCCGCTCCCACCCAAAAAAAACACCCGGAGGTGAGCTGACAGTGGGAGGCATCAGCTCACCTCCAGAGCACTGCTGAGGCGCCCTTGAGCGAGGCGCCGTCCCCCTTGCAAGTTGCTCATATGGGCGCACCACGAAGGAGCTGTCCGTCACTCTACCTCCCCTGCTTGCCAACAGGCCCCCTGTGTGTGTTTGTGTGTTCAGGACGTGTACACACATATATATGTGTGATATTCAACTAACTAGTGTGTGCCACTAATTCCCCTTTGGGGATCAGAATCAGTATATACATATACAAAATAAACCTTTTAATTACTCTTGATTTTTGCTCCATTTTTAACCTGGGCACATTAAATCTAAATGGACTGAAGCCCATGGAGAAAAGAGCCTCTTATTTTAGTTTGATAAATGTAAACACAAAGCAATGTTGATAATGAAGATAACTGAAAGAGAGAATGGAATGGAAAAATGTTTTTTAGCCACAAAACCAATACCAGTGGAGTGGAGTGGGGATTTGTTTTCTTGTGCTTTTAAACCTTTTTCTCTTTTAGTGGAAGACATTATGTCTTGCCATATTTTAAAAGTACAGGCAATGGTTGTGGCGGCATGGTGAGGCAGTGGCACAGCAAGGCAGTCCCCGGTTTGAGTCCCGCTCTGTGCGAAGTTTTGTATGTTCTCCCCTTGTCTTTGTGTTTTCTCTCCCAGTTCTCTGGTTTCCTTCCACCTCCAAACACATGTACTTCATAGGTGTTATTATGTGCTTGCGTGTTTGTCTGTGTCTCCATGTGGTTCTGCTGTGCACTGGCCTCGCAGCCAGAGTGTATGCAGCCTCACACCCCCAGTCAGGAGGGATAGGCTCGGTTGAAAGAAAGATGTTGGTTTTTATCTGTGTGTATGCTACAACTGTAGGCAGAGGAAGAGTGGCTTTTTGAAAATATTTTAAATGAAGACAATAGGAAATGCCGCAGAAGTGAGCTCCTGTTTTTAGGAGGAGATTTTAACCAAGCATCAGGGACCACCAAGTATCTCATCCTGCATTAGGAATACCAAAATATTTTATAGAAACAAATGAACTGACTGACAGGGAAAAATGTTAATTGCACACATCAGCAGTATATATGGGTATGGTGTAGGGAAAAGACCCTATCTATGTCACGACTGGATAAATTTCATCGTTTTACCCAGCATTGTAATGTTTATAAGAACTGTTCTATTTTGCCAACTGGTTTTACGGATCTCTCTTCAGTTCAATATTTTTATTAATAACATTAAAACAAGAAGTGCTTTCTGGGATTTTAATACTACACTTTTATGTGACGAATCCTTTAAAACTTCTATTAATGCTTTTTAAAATGTTTTTTTTTAAATAATTTTTGTTTTAAAAATAAAAATGAGCTGCAGCGGTGCTGGGATGCAGGAAAACGTCAACAAAAATCTTGCCCACAGTACACTCACAATGGGCCTATTTCACGAAGGCAGGGTTAACCTACCCTGAGGTAAACCTGTGGTTCTGGGTTGCTTTACCCTGAACTTGGAAAAACCAGGGATTTCGGTTTCACAAACGCGGTTCAGGGTTAGTTTTTCTAACCCAAAGTAAATTGACCCGCAGTTTAACTGACACGACAACTTGAAAAAAAGCCATCATCAATGGAGACCCGATTCATCGATTCACCATGACGACGGACGAGACGTGCAACGCTTTACGGAAGTTGGAGTACAGATATTAATTTATGAATAGAAAGACTTTGAGGAAATTTTCAGAAGAAACAGAGACATGTCGTGGGAGTGAATTGCTGCTCAAGTCGATGCGTAAGTTCTAAGTCCGTTGCACTCACGGTAAAAATACGGAAGTAAATGGCTTCAAGAATAGTTTATTAATTTATTTTATTTTGGTGTGATCCAGTGGGGGGAGAAGGGCACGTCACCAGCTGAGAATGAAAATAAAAACATCGTTCACAAAGGTCAGACCTCTGCATCATCTCTTTATGGATCTTTCTCATCCTCATTATGTTTGATATTGTACAATAATTATTAAGTGCACGTTTGACTGTTCAGCTGTGTCATGGCCAACATAACACTCTTTTCACTCACATAAATGCGCTGTCATCTATATCAGGTTCTGTAAAATAATGAAATACATTAAAACGTTTTATTGTTGTGTAGATAAAACAGTAAATCGACATATGCACGTTACAAAAACAGTTGAGAAGGATATTCACACCATTGCGTACACCTATAATATATAAGAACTGAAATCAAGACCTGACATTAGCTCGTTTCATACAGTCATAGCCAAAAATGCTTTAGTTCATACAACAGTGGCCGTGGCATTGTACTGCTTATAACCCCTTTGAGGTATTCCAGGTTTTATTCTCTGTCTGTTTTAGTCACATGATACACACAGGAGTTAATAATGATTAAAAAAAAGAAAGAAATTAACAAGAAATTGAAGAAAACAAAGGTGGGATAATATTGTATGTTACTGATTGTTCTCTTCCCATTCTGGTGGAATACAGAGTGTGACATTTATCCTCTACTGAAGTATTAACAGATTATCATCCCTTTTTAAAGAGAACTGATAAAGAGAACTGTCCGACAGGATATGACAGGACATCTGAACGCGATACAACAAAAATTAAAATCTGACGAGGGGCTCCTCATCAAACGGACATGCTATGTTCACCTCTGAAATACGGAGTTATTTATTAAACCTTACTTCGGTCAGACTCTCCGTCCGACAGAACACCAGGAAATGAAGCCGCACGAGCGGCGGTGAAAGGGGGTGGAGTCAGAGGAAACCCTGGGTTTGTGGAATGAAACCTGCTCCCGACCAGGTTAAGTTCAGAGAGTCTGTTACTGCGGTAACAAACCCAGAGGTTCACTTTACCTCGCGTCATGAAATAGGTCAGGGTTACAGCTCTAACCCTGGGTTAACTTAACTCCCTTTGTGAAAATGAAAGCCCTGGTTTTCCCTGATTTCAGGGTTATCTCACCCTGGTTGTCCACTAAACCTGCTTTTTGAACGGTCCCACGTCACAAAGCAGGGCTAACGACCCCCGAGTACAACCTGTGGTTCTGGGTTGCTTTACCCTGAACTTGGAAACCCAGGGTTTTCGGTTTCACAAGTGCTTCTCGGGGTTAGTTTTTGTAACCCAGGGTAAGTTGACCCGCAGTTTAACAGGCGCGACGCCAGTTAAAAAGCCATCATCAAAGGAGCCCAGATTCGACGAGTCACCATGACAACGGACGAGACGCGCTCCGCGTTACTTTACGCAGTTGAAGTACGGCCCTTTAGTCACATATCATAGTCACATTCTGCAGGGTTGTAACAAGAATGAGTTCATCCCTACAAAAATCTCCACTTTTGGTCATTGTCAATCAAGTTCAATCAAGTTTTATTTATATAGCGCTTAATCATGACAGCAGACATTTCAAAGCGCTTTAACAGACAGAGAAACCCAACTGAACCCTCCAGAGCAATCATAAGCGACAGTGGCGGGGAAAAACTCCCTCGATGAGGAAGAAACTCCGGGCAGGACCCAGACTCTTTTGGGCGGCCATCCGCCTCGACCGGTTGGGTGGAAATGAAATCAAAGGAAGATAAGAACAGCATCAGAGAGAGACAGACAGAGAGAGAGTGACAGATAGGCCAGATAGAGACAGTATAAATATGGTCAAGGTTGCTAAAGTCAAGGCACAATTACAGCTGTGTGGATGACTGTATGGCGGCACGGAGGAAGAAAGGAAGCAGGACCCCAGCCGATGGATAGTTGAGGGGGTGATACTGGTGGGCTCGGAGGTGCAGGTCCACAGAGGAAGGTCCACCTCGTTAGTATAGGAGACAGCATCTCCGCCTGTCACACGCCTGTCCCAACAGGGAGTTGATGTTTGGGTGGCAGTAGCTCTTTCCACTGAGTCTTGTCCTGGGGACCAGAAGTTGCTTGTTCGAGACCTGTGTCGGGCATAAAATTTTGAAGTGTGAACTGACAGTGGGAGGTGTAAGCTAAACCTCCTGAGGACTCACCAAGGTGTTGTCCCCTTGCACCACAAACGCCGCCAGTCGTGTGTGTGTGTGTGTGTGAGACAGTTAATTACAATTTTAAAAAAGTAAAATGTAGTAGACATTGGTGGACTCACTCTGGAAGATGCTGCTGCTCTCTCCTCTGCTGTGGGCATGACCTCAGCGAGGCTCATCGAAGGCCTGCTGAGAAGATGGAAGAACCAACTCACCCCACAAGCTTTGATCAAACTGTCTGTTCTGTTTTCACAAATAAACTGTTTCCTGGACTGTCAGTGGGTCAAAAATGTTTTCCTGTTTTTAACCAACAGGTATAAATTATTGGTTTTAAATACAGGAATAACTTTAAAATAAAAAAAGTGGCAGATTTTACATTTCTTTCTAAGTTATATCGCCATTCAAAAACGGCAATATAACTTAGCAGGACAAGAAAGTTCGAATACTCATCATACCGCAACACAAAAGTGATTTTAAAAAGAATGTCAAACAAGAATCAAAGTTTGTTTTAACTATTACAGAGCTGCAAACTATTTCGATTTTTTTTTTCAAAATGCGGTGTTAAAAATGTATTGTGTTCATTGTCGAATGAGAAACTTGTGAATTTTTGCTTAGTTTTATTTTAATTATTTTTGTATGTGTTTTTTTTTGCGAGTCTTTTTTGAATTTTGTGTGTGTGAGTAATGTTGTTTCTGTGAATAAACATGCAAAATAAAGAAATATTTCTTTCTGTCTTTCCTTGACCCTAACTCAACACTTTTTGAATTGGCTTCAAATCAAATGTGTCCTTTGTATGCAAATAAATGATCCATACTATTCATGTCAGAAAGTACTAAAATCGTGAAGCTTGAATTACATCATTACGACACACCAGTCACATCTTAAACATCACGTTTTCATCAAAATAATTGCATTCCCCCATAATTTCCCCCATAATTGCAGTCAGTTCAAAAAGCTACATTTGAGTCATTATGAAATAAATGTGACATGTCTGTTCACATTTATACACACACACCTCAATCACCTCATATGATCAAAACTGCTTCAAAGAATGAAGACAGCAAACGGCATTCACAATTAATTTTGAAATGTAGATGAATGTTTCACTGCATAGTGACAGCACTATCCATGGAGAAGTATAATCACGAAATCAATTAAATGGTGTTACATCGCATAAGCTAACTGTACTTTGTCTGTCTCTGCTTTCTGAAAGGCTCCATTGGATCAGAGCTGACTGCGAGCAATGTCAGTGTGTTTATCACCTCGGATGCAGGAAACACATGGAGACAGGTGAGGGAAATGCTTTTAACTAGGGTTGAGCCGAGTACTCGTTTCAGAGGAGTATCCGGTACAGATAACACATTTTTGACGAGTACAACACGAGTAAAACTCATCAAAACTTTTGCTCGTAAAATCCTTAGAACTGACTGTTGTCACCCTCAGTGATTGGCCAGTCTCACACAGCGCCCGCCTGTCCCTACAGAGACTGATTGACTGATCTCTCTCTGTGTGGCTTCGCTGTGGCTCATGTTGGTTTCCTTAAGTTTTCTTCAGCTTGCCTCTATTTCTGTTTATTGAAAGTTACTTGGTGAACTTGTTTCTTGTTTTGTGTTGTTGCACGTACGCGGTGCATTTCACCAGACAGAGCTGAAAACTCCTGTCATTGCCTCCTCTCCAGTCGTTTTGGTTTTGTTTTTTGTTTTTTTACCTGCTTGCTCTTAGTTTTACGGAGCCCCTAAGGTGACATGGAGAAAAAAAAAAAAAGTCATGGAGACAAAAAAAAGCTCAGTTTTTGCCAGCTCCATGTCACCTTAGAGGCTCTCACTTCAGTTCAAATGAATGATTTATATACTGTATAGATATTTTAACTGTTACATAGCGGACGCTCACACGCACTCAAGCACACACACACACACACACACACACACACACACATACACACACACGTGCTCCCTCTATATCTCGCTCCCTCTCACACAGTCACTCACACAGACACAGACACAAACACACGCACACACACCTTAACACTCGGCCTCCCAGAATTCTGCAAGTACTAAAACTCAAATTTGAGGCTGTTCTGTAAATAGTTTTGAAATAAACAATAAATATAGCAACTTTTGATCAATCCATATCAATTTCAGACTTAAAATAATATAGTGATTTAAGCCCCACCCATGTCCGGTCAAACCACAACCCATTCCAAGTACAGATACAGATATATATATATAAGTTAGATGTTTGAAGAGATACAGATAGTGGTATACTCGCTCATCCCTACTTTTAACTCAATATCTACTAGCTGAAGTGAAACTTAAAGTCATCTTGCGTTTTTCTAAAATGTGAAATGTTTTCATGAGATGAAAAAAAAAACAAACTCAGATTTTCAAATCCAGTGGACAAATAGCTTTATGATGGTCAAGCTTGTAGAACTATTAGGATACACGTGTTACCCTGAACATTTTTAGGAGCTAGGAGAAAGCTTCTGCGCAGTTTGAGTTGGATGTGCCTCATGCGGTCTAGCACTCCACCTACTGTCAGTTGTTTGAGTTCCGTCTCCTGCAGTCTTCATGCCGAAGAATGATTGGGCAAAATAGTAATGTGATTACTACTTTTTGGGAAGTGTTACTTGAGAAAAAAAAATCTTCTCTTATTGTTTTTCATGATTATAATTACATCCAAAGATGCTTCTCATTCACTCACTTTTGTTGAATGTAGCCTTGGCCAGGAGGAGTTGATATAATCAGGTGGTAACCAAGATCATCAGGTCTTTGGACGCTGAACTACGACACCCTCCCATTGGCGGGCCGACGGTGGTGGCCAAATCACTGCCTATCTCCTCCTCCTGGCTTCAAGCTAAGCTTGTGTCTACTGCTCCATAACCAGCAAGAGGGTCTGTCGGCTGCCTCCCCAATCATGTTAGCTGCTGTCTTTCTCTCTGCCCTGTCATTCTAATGGCTGTGAGCATCCTTCACACTGACTTGGCAGGAATCTTCTATAGCCGACCTCGACTGGGAACAGCCATGCCTGCCATCCTTTCAGCCTACAGTCATGCAAGAGATCCTGGTATTTGGTGCTCTTTCTCTCAAACACATGCTCACAACCCTCTTCCCATGGTATTGTAAGTTCTATGAGTATTATCTTCTTTGCCTCTTCAGACTATATTACCACATCTGTCCTCAGGGTTGTCTGGACAACCTGGGGGAATTGCAGTCTTCCCCCCAGGTCTACCTTCATTCCCCATGGTTGGGCACTTTATGGTAGATGCTTTCATGCTGTGACTGTGGCTGATGGCTTTTGTCCCTCCAGAACAAACTTCATAAATGGCATTGTTTTCCTGCGTGGTTGTTGTTTCTTACATCTCTTCTGTTCCAGGGTTTTAGCGAGTGTCATGAGCAACTTCTTTTGGTGCCACCTGTATCTTGGGCTAGTGCCGTCTTTAACCCTGGCAGGTTGTGCGCAATGGTACCGATCTGCCCGCACAGCTTGTGCAAGTTTGTCGGTGTCAGCAGTGTGTCGTACACAACTCTTAACAGATTTATTTACTGTATATATATTTTAACTGTTACATAGAGGACGCAAACACATGAAAAGGTTCAAGTCTCCATAGATCTCCCCATGTGATCTTCCTCATGGGTAGGTCCCATTTGTTCCATGCTCCCTGGGACGCTAGCTCCACTTCCTTTGCCCTTCGACTTTCCTCCTCCAGGCTTCATACTTGTGATGGCATCCACTGTGTCCTTGAGATCATTGCGAACACACACACACACACACACACACACACACACACACACACACACACACACACACACACACACCCACACACACACTCATATACCAAAACACACACACAGACACACATACGGACATAAGTGGAGCTAACTAGTTGGCCTGACTTCAACATACTCATAAGCAACTGTAAAAAAAAAAGATTAAGAAGTATCATATGTCACGCACACACACACACACACACACACACACACACACGCACACACACACACACGCACACACACACACACATACACATGACACGTATCCGTCTTATTTACAATATCCTGAAGTAAAGATTGTCAGAGATGACTGTTGGAGATGTACGAATGAAGCAGTCCTAATTAGCGTGGGTTGCAGCAAAAAAAGCGAACTTGTCAGATGTGTTTTGCAGTTCAATACGAATTTGAAAATGCAAGATGACATTTTTATGAACATTTAGACATCAGTCGATGGTTGTTTTTATCTCGGGGAACACCTGATACATCCCTCAGGGTGAGAATTAGCATACGTTATTGATCCCCAAGTGAGAAATTCCTTTTTATTATAGTTTCACTATTCCTGAAAAAAGCCACAGAGAGTATCAAAGTGCATATAATTTAAGAATGAAGCGCTAAAAAGTATTTTTAATAAAAGGAGAATAAATAAGATAATAAAAATGTATTCACAGGTAGTTACCGTATTGGCCCGAATATAAGACGACCCTGATTATGAGACGACCCCCTTTTTCAAGACTCAAGTTTAAAAACAGACTTTTTGAAAACTAAATTAAACACTAGTGATGAGACTTGAGACAAGAGGATATTCAATAACAAGTATGGGCCTTAAAGCAAGAGAAATTTTCAGGCACAGAAGGTGACGACAAGCTGGACTAAAAATACTCAAGCTAATCAGCCTGATGAGGCACATGTGGAAATATAGCACATATGCAAAGATGAGGCTCTGCCCACAGGATCGACCCCGCCTCCTATTACACTCCCACAGGGCAACACAAACAGAATTGTAACAGTACCCCTCCTTCTAAGAAAGGTCTCCTGGCGATTCACCAGGCTTCCTGGGGTTGCAGGAGTAGAAACTCCATAACAGTTACGGGTTCAAAATGAGGTGCTGAGAGATCCAGGAACAGTTCTTCGGGCCATAGCCCACCCAGTCAACAAAGTATTGGAACCCCCTACCTCATCTGCTGACACTATGTAAGCGGGATGGCCATCAATGATGCGGGGAGGAGGTAGCGGTGGTTCTTGGTGGCTGAAGGGGCAATCCAGCCTTAAGGAGAGACACATAGAAAACTGGCTAGATGTTGAGGAAAGCTGGGAGATTGAGGCATACGGTGCTGGATTTTATGAGTTTTTATATGACAAAAGATCCGATGAAGCATGGAGACATGTTCCAGGAGTTGATTTGGAGGACAAACAACCAAACTTGTTGACCCACCTATTAATTCGGAGTAGGGGGTCCTCCGTCGGTTCTTTCCCCGTTCTTTCCAAGCAAAGAACGGGTCTCCCTCGAGACTTGGCCCACTCTGCGGTACTGTACCTGGATGGACGGAACTTCCACTCTTGGCTGGGAAATAGAAGACGCTGGTACCCATTGGTTACCATGAATAGGGACATACAGTACCTGTGGCAGAGCTGACTAGTGAGTTGTGAGTATGCACCACCAAGGAAAGTGGGTCAACCAGGTGGCGGGTAGGCAAGAGGCCACGCATAGCAGAGCCATCTCCAAATCCTGGTTGGCCCGTTTTGTCTGCCTGTTTAACTGAAGATGGTATCTCAATGACAGGCTGATTAAGATCCCCAGCGCCCGGCAGAAAGCCTTCCAATATTGCGAGGTGAACTGCTGACCCCTGTCTGAAACAATGTCCATTGGGATCCGATGTAGCGTAAAACCATGCTGAACTAGAAAGTCGGTGGTCTTCAAGACAGTGGGAAGTTTGGGAAGGGGAAAAAATCAAACTGCCTTGGAAAACCGATCAACAACCATAATGATGGTATTATTCCCTTCTGAGGGTGGGAGCCCCCTGACAAAATCCGCTGTGATGTTTGATAATGGGCAGGAGACCTAATGGGGCATTAGGTCTCAGTAAGCACAATAATCACTGCTGGAGGACTGAGAGCGTCTGATGGACTCCTGGGTGGTGCTATTCGTGAGGCATGACCCTAGAGAAGCAAAGGTGTCCTGGTGGTAGGTTGGACAAACCGCTGACCGGACCCAAGCAATCCTTCTGAGCCTCACGGACTTCCTGAGGCTCAGAAAGTCAACCTGCCACCAAATCAGTCCAACTAAGCATGCGTTGGGAAGGATCGTGCTTGTGTTATTCTCCCCTTTCTCATCTTCCTCATGTTTCGGAGATGGAAAAAGCTTGTTCTAGAAACATGTTTTATGTGTGAGTTAAATGACAGATCCTGATCAAAGATGACACCTA
This sequence comes from Antennarius striatus, assembly GCF_040054535.1. Lineage (NCBI taxonomy): Eukaryota > Metazoa > Chordata > Actinopteri > Lophiiformes > Antennariidae > Antennarius > Antennarius striatus. Next base: position 13,353,693 of record NC_090783.1, on the reverse strand, counting down.
GATTACTCGCAGTGGCTTTGGCCTCAAAAGTCATGCCATCCAAGGCTATTACGTCACTGGGCACTACATCCCTAACGTTTTTCGGGCCGAGCACAATGACCTTGGTTTTGCCAAAATTTAGTTATTGGTCATTCAATCTTTAATGTCATTGATACACTCCTGTAATTTGCCCAACTAACTGACTTCATCAGGTATAATCGATAGATACAATTGTGTATCATTAGCATAACAATGGAACTTCATGGAGTGTATCAAATTAGGAAGCATGTTTAAGATAAACATTATTGGACCAAGAACTGAGCCTTGAGGAACTCCACAGCTAACTGTAGTGGATTTGGAGGTGTCAGTATTAACATTAACAAACACGGAATGGTCAGTGATGATCCCTTAACTCTTAGACCCCCAACCTATTGTTGCCGTTTTTTGGTACCTTTGATATTTGTCTCTATATACCACATTAAAATGATTTAACATAACCATGCTTGGTATTGTTTTCTTATTATTTCCGTATAACTTCCTACATTGACATATTGGGCCAAAATAGACATACATAGTCAAATGTGCAAATGGAAAACAAAATAAAAAACTAAAATCCTGCTCATCAAATTGATTTTGAACTCCCGAAAGGTTGTCATAGGTTTCTAACATAACTATATACAGTTTATGTCACTTGTGCCACTCTCCAAAGGAGTTTCTGTTCAAAATGTGACACAGCACCAGGTCAAGTAGTTAGTACTCCTAACCACGTGATGTGGAAGAGCTTGGTCTGCCACTCATGTCTGCCTGACACAGCTGGGTCACAGCTCAATCTGGAAGTCCTTGTGGGTCTGAGGCTTCACCTGGTGTGACTTACTGATATTGTAATGGAGGAATTAGGCGTTGTAGTGCAAATATGAACAAAGTTAAAAGTCACTGTGCGGTACCAGCGGGGCACTACGCATGGTAACGCAGTTGATAGCGATAGTCGATACCACAACGCATGGTACCACAACCTCGTTTGCATGCACGGTACCGATAAAGACTAACCACTAATGACCGGTAATGATTAAATGCACGTGAGAGTGGCATCCCAACTTGTGTATTGGCGACTATACGGACAGAAATGGTGCCTGCCATCTTCTTTTTCTTCTCTTTTCAGCTTTTCCATTCAGGGATCGCCACAGCGAATCAGTTGCCTTCATCTAACCCTGTCTTCTGCATCCTCTTCTCTCACACCAAATACCTTCATGTTCTCCCTCATTACATCCATAAACCTCCTCTTTGGTCTTCCTCTATGCCTCCTGCCTGGAAGCTCAAACCTTAGCATCCTTCTACCAATATATTCACTATCTCTCCTCTGGCCATATCCAAACCATCTCAGTCTGGCCTCTCTGACTTAATCTCCAAAACCTCTAGCATGTGCTGTCCCTCTGATGTACTCATTCCTGATCCTATTCTTCCTGGTCACTCCCAGAGAAAACCTCAGCATCTTCATCTCTGCTACCTCCAGCTCTGTCTCCTGTCTTTTCTTCAGCGACACTGTCTCTAGGCAAAACAACATTGCTGGTCTCACCACAGTTTTGTACACCTTTCCTTTCATTTAAGCTGAAACTCTTCTATCACACATCACACCTGACACTTTCCTCCACCCGTTCCATCCTGCCTGTACACGCTTCTTCACCTCTTTTCCACACTCTCCATTGCTCTTGACTGTTGACCCTAAGTACTTATAACCTCCACCTTTTTGATCTCCTCTCCCTGTAGCATCACTCTTCTGCTTGGCTCCCTCTCATTCACACACATGTACTCTGTCTTACTGCTAACCTTCACTCCTCTCCTTTCCAGGACAAACCTCCACCTCTCTAGCTTCTCCTCCACCTCTTCCCTGCTCTCACTACAGATCACAATGTCATCTGCAAACATCATAGTCCATGGAGATTGCTGTCTTACCTCATCTGTCAGCCTTTCCATCAACATAGTGAACAAGAAGGGGCTCAGAGCTGATCCCTGATGAAGTCCCAGCACACCTTACCACCGTCTTACAGTCCTCATACATGTCCTGCACTGATCTAACATCTCTGCCACTCCAGACTTCCTCATACAATACCACAGTTCCTCTCTGGGCACACTATCATAAGCTTTCTCCAGATCAACAAAAACACAATGCAGCTTCTTCTGGCCTTCTCTACTTCTTTATCAACACCCTCAAAGTCTGCACTGTGTACTATTTTTTGACATGAAACCATACTGCTGCTCACAAATGCTCACTTCTGCCCTGAGTCTAGCTTCAACTACTCTTTCCCATGACTTTATTGCATGGCTCGTCAGCTTCAGGGGTCGGTAGTCAGTGGCTCAGCGGTAGAGCAGATGTCTTGAAGACCAGACATCACCCAACCATCAGCGGTTCGATTCCCGCCCCCGCAAAGACATTCTCCAGACTGTGGGATGTGTCAGTTCACCTCCCAACCACTGCCAAGGGCCCTTGAGCGCCCCCACAAGCTGCTCATTTGGGGCACAATCCCTCATGTGACCCTTCACTCTGCCTCCCCCTACATACAGTATATTAATTGTATGCTTAAAGACCCCTAGTGTGTTGTGTGTTTGTTTAGGGGCCTGTACACACACACACACACACACACACACACACACACACACTATAATGTGCAACCCTGTAAAAATTATAGAATTTCCCGTTTCGGGACCAATGAAGTCTTCTTCTTCTTCTTTTCCTCTGTAGTTGCCACAACTCTGCACATATGCCTTGTTCTTAAAAATGGGCACCATCACACTTTTCCTCCATTCCTCAGGCATCGTCTCACTATCTAAGATCCTGTTGAACAACCCAGTCAGAAACTCTACTGCCATCTCCTTCTAGACACTTCAATCAATCAAGTTTTATTAATATAATGTTTAATCATGGCAACAGACATTTCAAAGCGCTTTGACAGAGAAACCCAACTGAACCCTCCAGAGCAAGCATAAGCGACAGTGGTGAGGAAAAACTCCCTTGTTGAGGAAGAAACTCTGGGTAGGACCCAGACTCTTTATGGTTATAGTTAGACGATTGGGGTTGTGGCCTTCGATACATGTTCCCCATTGTGTAGTTGGTAAATTCAAGGCACAATTACAGCTGTATGGATGACTGTATGGTGGCACGGAGGAAGAAAGGAAGCATGACCCCAGCTATGGATAGATGAGGGGTGATACTGGTGGGCTTGGAGGAGAAAGTCCACAGCAGATGGTCCACAGCGGATGGGCGAATGAGGGGTGGAACAGTATGGTGATATGGAGGAAGAGATGCAGCATGAACCCAGCCAATGGCTAGGTAAGGGGTGATACTGGTGGGATGGGAGGAGCAGGTCCACATCACATGGTCCACAAGGGATGGGCAGATTAGGGGTGGAACAGTATGGTGGCACGGAGGAAGAAAGGCAGCCGGACCCCTGCCGATGGTTAGGTGAAGGGTGATACTGGTGGGATGGGAAAAGCAGGTCCACAGCGGATGGGTGGATGAGGGGTGAACCTGAGAAAACCTATAAGGACATAGAGCAGAGAGACTCCAGGGAAGAAGTTGAGTCAGTAGGGTGTGATTAGTGACTTGGAGAGTGAGGTCAGAGAGGAGTAGGAGGAGAGAGGAGCACAGTAAGTCTGGATGTTCAATCAGCTGTGCAAATTACAGACGTGTATCAAAGAGATCAAAGATTGGATGACCAAAAACTTTTTGCATCTCAATTCTGATAAAACTGAGGTCATTGTGCTCGGCCCAAAAACTGTTAGGGATGTAGTGCCAAGTGATGTAATAGCCTTGGATGGCATCACATTTGAGGCCAAAACCACTGCGAGGAACCAAGGTGTCATCTTTGATCTCTTGTTTAACACACACACTAAGCAGGTTTCTATAATGGCCTTTTTCCATCTCTGAAACAGCTAAAACCAGGCATATTTTAAAACGGAATGATGCAGAGAAATTAATCCATGCTTTCATCACTTCCAGACTTGATTACTGTAACACACTTTTTTCAGGCTGCCCCAAAAAGTCGCCGAAGACTCTTCAATTAATTCAGAATGCTGCTGCCCGTGTTCTGACCAGGACCACTACCACAGACCGTATTTCTCCTGTGTTGGCTTCTCTGCACTGGCTTCCTGTGAAAGCTTGGATTGATTTTAAAATACTCCTCCTCACTTACAAAGCCCTTCATGGCCAGGCACCGACCTATCTGAAGGAACTTTTAGTTCCATATAATCCATCGAGAGCATTACGCTCTCAACACACAGGCCTACTGGTGGTTCCTAGAATTTACAAAAGTAGGACGGGGGCTAGAGCCTTTTGCTATCAAGCCCCCATATGGTGTAACCACCTCCTTACCTCAGTTCGGGAAGCAGACACCCTCTCACTATTTAAGACTAGATTTAAAACTTTTCTTTTTCACAAAATTTACAATTAAGACAACTTAGGCTACTGTGTTTTTTCTTATAGACCTACACTGCTGGAGACTCAACATGCAGACTCACTGAGTTCCTTTCCTCCTTCTCTCCAACCATCTATGTTACTCCTCCTCTCTAATCTCACTCTCCAAGTCTCCAATCACACCCTATTAACTCAACTTCTTCGCTGGAGTCTCTGTGCTCTATGTCCCAACAGTTTTTTGTCGGGTTCACCCCTCATCCACCCATCCGCTATGGACCTGCTCTTCTCATCCCACCAGTATCACCCCTAACCTAATCATCGGCTGGGGTCCGGCTTCCTTTTTTTTCCCTCCGCGCCACCATACTGATCCATCCCCTCATCCACCCATCCGCTATGGACCATCTGCTGGGGACCTGCACCTCCCATCCACCAGTGTTACCCCTCACCTAACCATCCTGCTGCCTCTCTTCCTTCGTGTCATCATACTGTTCCACCCCTCATCCGCCCATCCGCTGTTGACCTTCCTCTGTGGACCTGTACCTCCAAGCCTACCAGTACCACCCCTCATGTATCTATCGGCTGGGGTCCTGCTTCTTTTCTTTCCTCCTCTATCTGGCCTATCTGCCACTCTGTCTCTTTTTCTCTTTCCCTGTTCTTATCTTCCTTTGATTTATTTTCCACCCAACCGGTCAAGGCGGATGTCTGCCCAAAAGTGTCTGGGTCCTGCCTGGAGTTTCTTCCTCATCGAGGGAGTTTTTCCCTGCCACTGTCACTTATGCTTGCTATGGAGGGTTCAGTTGGGTTTCTCTGTCTGTTAAAGCACTTTGAAATGTCTGTTGCCATGATTAAGCGCTATGTAAATAAAACTTGATAACTTGACCTTGATGATGTTGAGGCTCCAGCAGTGTAGGTCTATAAGAAAAAAACTAAAAAACTTTTTAAAAAAGTATATCATCGGGACCGAGCGCCTTCCTACTTTTCATCCTCTTCAATGCACTCCTCACTTCATCTTGACTAATCTTTGCTACTTTCTGGTCCACAACAGCCACCTTTTTCCAATATTTGTTCCATCTCATTTTCCTTCTTCATCAAGTCTTCAAAGTATTCTTTCCATCTTTCCATCACACCACTGGCACCTGTAGATACACTTCCATCCCTATCCTTAATCACCACAACCTGCTGCACATCCTTCCCATATCTGCCTCTCTGTCTTGCCAACCTGTATAGATCAGTCTCTCCCTCCATACTTTCCAACTTGGCATACAAGTCATCGTAACCTCCTTGTTAGGCCTTTGCTACCTCTACTTTCACATTACGCTGCATCTCCCTGTACTCCTGTCTACTCTCCCCAGTCCTCTCAGTGTCCCACTTTTTCTGTATACAATCATGTACCTCTTCTTTCCACCACCAAGTCTCCTTATCTACTTTCCTACCAGATGACACACAAAGTACTTTCCTTCCTGTCTCCTTGATCACATTAGCTGTAGTTGTCCAGTCATCTGGAAGCACTTCCTGACCACCCAGAGCCTTTCTTAATTCCTTCCTAAAAGTCATACAAAACTTCCTTTTTCAGCTTCACAATTTTGCCCTCTGCTCTGCCTTTACCCCCGTCATCTTCCTCACCACCAGAGTCATCCTACATACTACCATCCTATGCTGTTTGGCTACACTCTCGCCTACCACTAGTTTTCAGTCACCGATCTCCTTCAGATACCACCGTCTAACAAGATGTAGTCAACCTGTGTGCTCCTACCTCCACTCTTATAAGTCACCCTACGTTCCTGCCTCTTCTGGAAGATAGTGTTCACTATACACTTTTCCATCCTTTTTGCAAAATCACCCACCATCTGCTTTCTGCATTACTCTCCTGGATACTAAACCTGCCCATCACCTCCCTCATCACCTCCGTTTCCTGCACCAACATGTCCATTGAAGTCTGAAAAAAGTACTTTGGACCACTGAGCAACAGTCCAGCGTTGCTTCTCTGTAGCCCAGGTCAGGTGCTTCTGCTGTTGTTTTTGGTTCAAAATTGGCTTGACCTGGGGAATGCGGCACCTGTGGCCCATTTCCTGAACACGCCTGTGCACAGTGGCTGTGGATGTTTCTACTCCAGACTCAGTCCACTGCCTCCACAGGTCCCCCAAGGTCTGGAATCGGCCCTTCTCCACAATCTTCCTCGGGGTCTGGTCACCTCCTCTGGCTGTGCAGCATTTTCTGCCACACTTTTTCCTTCCCACAGACTTCCCACTGAGGTGCCTTGATACAGCACTCTGGGAACAGCCTATTAGCTCAGAAATTTCTTTGTGGTTCTTACCCTCTTGCTTGAGGGTGTCAATGATGGCCTTCTGGACAGCAGTCAGGTCGGCAGTCTTACCCATGATTGTGGTTTTGAGAAATGAACCAGGCTGGGAGTTTTTAAAAGCCTCAGGAATCTTTTGTAGATGTTTAGAGTTAATTTGTTGATTCAGATGACTAGGTTAATAGTTCATGTAATATACCTTTTCATGATATGCTGATTTTTTGAGATAGGAATTTTGGGTTTTCATGAGCTGTATGCCAAAATAATCAGTATTAAAACAATAAAAGACCTGAAATATGTCAGTTAGTGTGTAATGAATCAAAAGTGTATGAAAGTTTAATTTTTATCATGACATAATGGAAAATAATGAACTTTATCACAATATGCTAATTTTTTGAGAATGACCTCTATTTTGATAAACTGACTGCTCTGTATTGTAGAAAAGACATCCATAGAACCAAAAGGTTCAAGAGTCAGACATGTGCTTTCTGGATCGGTGTGTGTGTGTGTGTGTGTGTGTGTGTGTGTGTGTGTGTGTGTGTGTGTGTGCGTTTGTACAATATGTATATCAATTTTTTTTTCAAGTTCCCTGGGAGGGACTAATAAAGTGCAAAAGCATTGCACTTATTTCGATTTGCAATTAATTCAAAATATGATAATTTTATTACTGTTCAAAACTGACAGTAGCCAGTCAAAATTCTTGACTTTTATTCTAAAATACCTACCATCTATGAAGTCTCTGCCATTGAATGTTACAGCTTCATAATTTTAGAGCCCAAATATAATGATACCATTCATCCATCTTTCCATCTTCAACCACTTATCCGGGGCCGGGTCTCGGGGCCAACAGTCTCAGCAGAGATGCCCATACTTCCCTCTCCCCAGACACCTCCTCTAGCTCCTCCAGGAGGAGCCTTAGGCGTTCCTAGGCCAGCTGAGAGACAGTCTCTCCAGCGTGTCCTAGATCTTTCCCGAGGTCTCCTCCCCGTAGGACATGCCCGCAACACCTCCCCAGGGAGGCGTCCAGGAGGAATCCAGAACAGATGCCCGAGCCACCTCAGCTGGCTCCGCTCGAGGTGGAGGAGCAGCGGCTCTACTCCTCATTCCTCCCTTGTGACTGAGCTCCTCACTCCTCATCTCTAAGGCTGAGCCCAGCCACTCTATGGAGGAAACTCATTTCAGCCTCTTGTATCCAGGATCTTGTCCTTTTGGTCATGACCCAAAGCTCAGGATCATAGGTGAGAGTAGGAACGTAGATTGAACAGTAAATCGAGAGCTTCATCTTGCGACTCAGCTCCTTTTTCACCACGACAGACCTACACAGCGACTGCATTACTGCAGAGGCTGCACCGATCCGTCTGTCAATCTCACGCTCTATCCTTCCTTCACTCGTAAACAAGACTCCAAGATACTTAAACTCCTCCACTCGGGGAAAAGACTCTCTATCGACCTGAAAAGGGCACACAGCCCATTTCCTGTTGAGAACCATGGCCGCGGATTTAGAGGTGCTGATCCTCATCCCACTCACGTCACACTCAGCTGCAAACTGTCCCAGTGAGCGCTGAAGGTCCAGGTTTGACGAGGCCAACAGGGCAACATTGTCTGCATAAAGCAGAGATAAAATCCTTTGGTCCCCAAACCGGACTCCCTCTGGATCCTGGCTGCGCCTTGAAATTCTGTCCATAAAAATTATAGACAGAACCATTGATAGAGGGCAGGCCTGTCGAAGTCCAATGTGCACCTGGATCAGGTCTGACTGCCGGCAATGCGCACCAAGCTCTGGCTTCGGTCATACAGGGACTACACCTCCCTCAGCAAAGGGCCGCAAACCCCATACTCCCCAAGCACTCCCTACAATATACCACAAGGGACACGCTCAAATGTGTTCTCCACAAAACACATGTGGACTGGTTGGGCAAACTCCCATGAACTCTCGAGCACTCAATGGAGAGTGTAAAGCTGGTCCAGTGTTCCGTGACCGGGACAAAAACCGCATTGTTCCTTCTGAATCTGTGGTTCGACTATAGGTCTAATCCTCCTCTCTATTACCATGGAGTAGACTTTCCCCAGGAGGCTGAGGAGTGTGATCCCCCAATAGCTGGAACACCCCCCCCCCCGGTCCCCCTTTTTGGAAAGAGGGACCTTTGCCCCAGTCTGCCAATCCAGAGGTACTGCCCCTGACTGCCATGCCATGTTACAGAGATGTGTCAACCATGACAGCCCCTGCACATCCAGAGACTTGAGGTACTCAGGGCAGATCTCATCCACCCCCGGTGCTTTGCCACCAAGGAGTTTGGCAACCACCTCGGTGACTTCGGCTTGGGTGATGGACAAGTCTACCTCTGAGACCTCAGCCTCTGCTTCCTCTATGTAAGACATCTTTAGTGGGATTGAGGAGATCCTCAAAGTATTCTTTCCACCTCCCGACAATATCCTCAGCTGAGGTCAGCAGCTCTCCACCTCTACTGTAAACAGTGTTGGCTGTGCACTGCTTTCCCCTCCTGAGGCGCCGCATGGTTTGCCAGAATTTCTTCAAGGCTGACTTCTTCCATGGCCTCCCCAAACTCCTCCCAGACCCAAGTTTTTTGCCTCCACAACTACTCGAGCTGCAGTACGCCTGGCCTGTCTGTACCTGTCAGCTGCCTCCGGAGTCCGACAGTTCAACAAGACTTGATAGGACTCCTTCTTCAGTTTGACGGCATCCCTTACTTCCGGTGTCCACCACCGGGTTTGGGGGTTACCGCCGCGACACGCACCGGAGACCTTGCAACCACAGCTACGAGCAGCTGCTTCAACAATAGAGGTGGAGAACATGGTCCACTTTGACTCAATGTCCCCAGCCTCCTGCGAGATCTGGGAGAAGCTCTCCCGGAGGTGGGAGTTGAAGACCTTACTGACAGAGGGTTCTGCCAGACGTTCTCAACAGACTCTGAAAACACGTTTGGGCCTGCCGAGTCTGTCTGGCCCTCTGCTCTGCCAGCGGATCAAGCTCACCACCACGTGATCGGTTGACAGCTCTGCCCCTCTCTTGACCTGAGTGTCCAACAAAGGCGATCGGAGGTCTGATGATATGACAGCAATTAAACAATGATATAAAACAATTATACCATTCGCTCACTGAAAAAAATATTCCTTACTCCATCTACGTTTAATACTAATAGAATGTCTTAATTCATATGCGTGTGTGAATGGTCCATTATCTAATGTAAGAGATATGTAGACCAGATGTAGTCAGAATGAGTGGTTGCCTTTTTACCTCATTCATTTTTGCTATCTTATGTGGTGGTTATTTCTAATTTAACATTATATATATATAAACATTATATATATATATATATATATATATATATATATATATATATATATATATATATATTATATATATATTATATATATATATACATATATATACACACATATATATATATAGTCCACTGACTTGAATACAGGAGGTTGTGGGTTAGAATCCCGGTTGGGACAAACACTATCCAGTCAACTTACACAAATGCAGAAAGGGGCGTGGTCTGGAATGCAGGAGGGCGTGGTTTCAAACCCCAGACATGGCGGACACTATCCAGTGAGGACCCTTAATGCTATACCAGCCTACCTCAAACATGAGTGAACACAATAAAGACAGAGTCATACCGGCTCGGACGTCGCCCGGGTTAACAAGGTCCGCGTCAGATGCTAGGGAACCAGGGCACTCTGATGAGAAATAGGTTACTGGAACAAGACACACATGGACAAGGGTGGAGAATACACAGTTGTTGGAATGCTACTACACAAGTAAACCCAGAGAGAGGGGATATATGGGGCAGATGTGGGACCAATGGATGCTTCGAAACCACAATCAAGGCTAACAAAGAAACAGCTGTTAGCCCAGTGTTCCAACATCCGTAACCTAAAACTGCTGTCACAACTAGAGATCGATGAAATACTACAACAATGCTACGGCAAGGGGGAGCCAGGACGCCAGGTCAATGGGGGGATATCACCCCCCCCCCCACAATCCGAGATTGGGTACCCAAGCCCCAAGAGACATACACAGCCTCAATACAAGAGCTACTGACATGAGAAGGAAGATTGTGACTCAAATGGAAACATGGAGCCTCCGACAAATACTGAAGCTAAGTTGTCAAGTACCTTCAGAATATCTGCTAGAAGATGTGAATGCTGCGATAAGAACCATCCCCACAGGGAACATAGCTGAGACCAACAAGCTGATTCACAGTACAGCAACAGTGATCCTCGAGATGCTGGGATATAAGATCAACACGGGGCATAACAAACAATACCCTCCATGGAAGAGACGGTTAGAGGCCAAGATAAAGGCGACACGGAGAGAAGTCAGCCAGCTAGCTGAGCTACAGAAGGGGAACATGGAAATACAGCAAGCTCTCCATACCTGAAGCACTCGAAACAGAGACTAACGGCTCTGGCTACCCGACTGAAGAGAACCACCAAGGAGATTGAGGCCAGGAGAATAAACAAGACCTTCTCCACTCAACCAGCAAAGGTCTACTCTCAGTGGCAGGGAAATAATAGCATCCGGCCAGACCTACCGAAGAGTTGAGGTGGAGAAATAAGAAGGAGAAGGGCATATGGGAAAGAGAAGCATCACACAACACCGATGCCCAGTGGCTAGTGGACGTGAGGACTGACCACAGCTGTCTCCCAGAACAAGAACCAGTAACCATCTCAATGGCAGACATCCAAGAAAGAGTGTCAAAGGGCCCGGTGCTGACCAGTATGATCCATACATACTGGCTAAAGAAGCTGACAGCACTCCATGAGCGTCCAGCAGCACAGATGAACCAGCTGCTAAGGGATGGGACCCATCCAGAATGGTTGACTGAAGGCAGGACAGTCCTGATCATGAAAGACGCACAGAAGGAATCTACCCCATCCAACATGGAAGCTCCTGTCAGGCATCATGGCAGCTAAGATGAGTAGGCACATGGATCAATATATGAGAAAGGAGTTGGTAGTAACACCAGGGGAGCCAAACAACAGCTAGTGGTGGACAGAGCAGTACACAGAGACTGTAAAAATAGGCAGACCACCTTGTGCACCGCCTGGATAGATTACCAGAAAGCCCACGATTCAATGCCACACACGTGGATACTAGAATGTCTGGAACTGTATAAGATCAACAGCACACTAAGAGCCTTCATCAAGAACTCAATGGGGAAGTGGAAGACAACCCTGGAGACTAACTCCAAGCCAATTGCCCAAGTTAACATCAAGTGCGGCATATATCAAGGGGATGCACTATCACCACTGTTGTTCTGCATAGGCCTGAACCCTCTCAGTCACATCATCACAAATATTGGCTACGGATACCAATTCCGAAGTGGGACAACAATCAGCCATCTCTTATGCCAGGAATGAGCAAGAAATTGACTCACTGATCCACATCAGCAGGATCTACAGCGACGACATAGGGATGTCATTCGGATTAGACAAATGTGGCCGGATGGTATCAAGAAGAGGCAAGATGATCAGAACTGCAGGTGTTGACCTAACAGGGGGCAGGATAGAAGACATCAAGGACAGTCACAAATACCTTGGAATCCCACAGGCTAATGGCAACCATGAGGAGGCCGCAAGGAAGTCATCCACAGCCAAATACCTCCAGAGAGTAAGGCAAGTCCTGAGAAGTCAGCTGAATGGCAAGAACAAGGTCCGAGCCATCAACATGTACTGTCTGTCATCAGTTACCCCGCTGGGATCATAAGCTGGCCAAAGGAGGAGATAGAAGCCAAAGATATCAAGACGAGAAAGCTCCACACCATGCATGGAGGGTTTCACCCCAAGTCCAGCATCCTGAGGCTGTACACTAAGCGGAAAGAGTGAGGCCGAGGACCAATGAGCATCAGAGCCACTGTCCAGGATGAGACATCAAAAATCCAAGAGTACATCAGGAAGATGGCCCCAACAGATGAACTGCTCAGTGAATGCCTTAGACAGCAGAAACCTGAGGAGGAAGAGGAGGAGGAGGAGACAACATGGAGGGACAAGCCCCTACACGGCATGTACCACCGTCAGATAGAGGAAGTGGCTGATATCAAGAAGACCTACCAATGGCTGAATAAAGCTGGACTGACAGACAGCACAAAGGCACTGATCATGGCAGCACAAGAACAGGCCCTAAGTACAAGAGCAATAGATGTCAATGTCTACCACAGTAGATCTGACCCAAGGTGCAGGCTATGTAAAGAAGCCCCAGAGTCAGTCCAGCATGTGGTAACAGGGTGTAAGATGCTCGCCAGTTCAGCATACATGGAAAAGCACAACCAAGTAGCTGTGATAGTGTACAGGAACATATGTACCCAGTATGGACTAGAAGTACCCAAATCCCAATGGGACATACCACCGAAGGTGGTTGAGAATGACAAGGCTAAGATCCTGTGAGACTTCAGCTTCCAGACCGACAAAAAGCTACTGGCTAACAAACCGGACATAGTGGTGATGGACAAAGAGAAGAAGAGAGCAGTGGTGATAGATGTGGCGATTCCAGCTGACGCCAATATCAGGAAGAAGGAACATGAAAAGATTGAGAAATATCAAGGGTTGAAAGAACAGCTGGAACAGATGTGGAAGGTCAAGGTTAATGTGGTCCCCGTGGTAGTAGGAGCACTTGGGGCAGTGACCCCCAAACTGGAAGAGTGGCTCCAGCAGATTCCTGGAACAACATCTGAAGCCTCAGTCCAGAAGAGCACAGTCCTAAGAACAGCTAAGATACTGCGCAGAACCCTCAGACTCCCAGGCCTCTGGTAGAGGACCCGAGCTTGAGGATGACACAGACACCACCCCACAAGGGTGAGAGGGACATTATATATATATATATATATATATATATATATATATATATATATATATATATATATATATATATATATATATATATATATCTTCTTCTTTTCCTTTCGGCTTTTCCCTTCAGGGGTCGCCACAGCGAATCAATTGCCTCCATCTAGCCCTGTCCTTTGAATCCTCTTCTCTCACACCAATGTATGTGGTGTAATATTACTTTGCTTATGTCAGCGATACAGTGTTAGTTTGTACTTTGAAACGCATACACAGGTAATAAGCCACAGTAGATTGAGTGTGTTCTCTCCTTTTTCTTTTCTTGCAGATCTTCAATGAGGAATATGCTGTCCTGTATCTTGACCAAGGAAGAGCCTTAGTTGCAATACGGCACACTCCACTTCCCATCCGACATCTGTGGTGAGTCATTTTGACAGGGTCAACCATTTCTTCACATATTTAATTCCATTGGAAAAGGTGCAGTTTGAATTTAGTAAAATATGGGAAGTTAATTTTATATTTGTCTTTTGCCATTCAATTTTACGCTCTCATGATTCTAGTGTCTGATGTTCAGCACAGGGCAAAAGTGCTGCGCTTAGGGAAAACTGATCATGAAATACAAGTTAGACAATTGTTAAAGGCATTAGCTTGAGTGCACAGTGAGGACACGACAGTTGGTACTGTTTGTGTTCCCAGGTTGAGCTTTGATGAAGGGCAACAGTGGAACGAGTACAGCTTCATCAACTTGCCTCTGTTCGTGGATGGGGTTCTGGGAGAGCCTGGGAAGGAAACTCTCATCATGACGTAAGTAGCAATGATTTATCCACCTGGAAATAAATGATCTGAAGAAATGATAAGAGACTGCAGATTTCTGCTTACTATTACTCCTTTAGATTCAACATACATGAAGGTATAACTGGCATGGCCTGACACATAATCTCTGTTTTGTGTAACTCTATTGAGAGAAAGATTAAGCATAGACACCTGTCTTCCCAGCCAACATGTGAATTCATTCTGTGTAAAAAGACAATAAAACAACCATAGCAACTTCAACAATGGTCTCTGACAGAGCTGACGGAATGTATGACAGGTTCGGTTACTATACATTAAAATACAAATTTAAATTTAAAAATGAACTGCATGACATACTGTCATTTTCCCACTTAAGAACTTTTAAAAAAAACATTTTAGGAGAAATATTATCAAGATTATAATATAAATATTATTAAAAAAAGGTTTGAACAAAAAAAATATGTTCAATTACTCGTTGTGAGAGTAAACAAAATAACTGTAATTATATACCTTCAGCAATGGTATCTGACATGGTTATCTCGTGAAAGATAATGCAAACAAAAAAGCAAATATATAAGAAATCTTACATCGTATAGCCTAGTTTAACACTGGTGAATTCTCAAAATGAACAAAAGGGTTGCACTTGACAAATACAAACATTTGTGACACCTAAGACATCACTTTAGTTTCTTTTTTAGAGCTTAAAGGCAGCATCATCTATACTTCAAGAGGGTCATTCGTGAGTGTGAGCGTGCATGGTTGTCTGTCTCTGCGTGGCTCTGTGGTGCACTGGAGTCGTGCCCCAAGTTCCCCCTTCTAAAGTCCTAAGCAAGCTGGAATAGGCTCCAGTTTCCCATGACAGCGGATAAAGTTATTCGGAAGATGATTAAATGAATGTGTCTCTGCAATGTCCCATCACCCGAAAATTCACACAATATAATTATTGCAATCTTTCTGTAAACACATCCACTTAATTTAGCCATAAATTGGATATTTGTTGAGACATTTACCATTTTAAAAATGAGAGAATTCAATATGCATTCAGGAAAGTTTCTGAAACGGAAGACATACTGCAAAAAAAACATTGCTTTTGTTTTGCTCGTCTGTCCAGTCTTACTATTTACATCAGTATGGAAAAGGGGAATAGCTTTCTCTATTTTGAATGTTTTTGCTTACGACACGACTTTTAGCTACAAGTAGAGAAAAGTAGAAAGCAACAGGTGTAACAGGTCAATGTATAAAAAAAATATTGTTATTAAAATGCCCTTTATTTTAAAGACATTTTTTCTAGTTTAGCATCAGCATTATATCATGGATGTAATGTATGCTTGCTTAATAGCTGTCAGATTTTGTTGCCAGGAAATTTGTTGTACAAAACTCATCATCAAAACAGGTAGAACTTGTGTTTTACCTCTTAATGGGCTTAGTGGAAATAAACACTCTTGGCTGGTGACCCTCGAGAACATTTTCAAGAAATCCTTGGGATCCTGAAACACCATTTCAAGAATCAGTGTCCTGAAACAGCTGTTTGGAGCAAATATTTGCCAGAAGTAGAAAATGTACTTGTCAGTGAGTATTTTCCCCCAGGAACAAAAATTTTGTGTGGCTTTCTAAAAAGCGGTGTTGTTTTGAGCAGTTGTATGCAAGAACTGCATTGTCTTTTTTGACTGTCAAGGGAACATGTCTGCCGGAGCAACATATTGTAGAGACAGAGAGAGAGAGTAGAGTAGGACTTTATCCCTTCAGGAGGTTACATCAGGGTAATTGATTTGTGTAAGAACGGGTACAGTCTCATTTTGTAATGTTTCAATTGTTGACTATTTTTATTGACAGTAAAGAAAACAGAAAATCATCAGCCTAATCAGCAGTATGTGTATTTATATTGATTTGCAATCATATTTCTTCAGAATATTCGGCCACGTCAGTCATCGTTCGGAGTGGCAGCTGGTGAAAATAGACTTAAGGTCAATCTTCAATAGGAGCTGCACAGAAGCAGATTATCAGATGTGGCACTTACACAACCAGGTATGTTCCAAGGAAACATTGTAAAAGATATTGTAAAGACTTTTTTATCACAGATCTATAACATATTTTGATGGCTGGTGGACAAATCTGCAAATAAATCTCACACGGGAGTAAACTGCCCACTTGCTTATTTTTGATCTTTCCTAAAGTGAAATATCAGTAGTTGATTATCACAGTTGATTTCACACACACACACACACACACACACACACACACACACACACACACACACACACACACACACACACACACACACACACACACACACACACACACACTTCGACCCTCATGGCAGAAAAGGGACAGCACCTAAAACAAACTATTAATGAGGGTGAAATGAAAAAAAAACAAAAAACAAAACAAGAGCAAGGTAAATATATTCTAATTTTGTGTAAATAATATAAGATGGTTTGGATATGTCCAGATGACATATCCAAACGAATATATTCAGTGAATATATTGGTAGAAGGATGCTGAGTTTTGAACTGCCAGGCAGGCGGCCTAGAGGAAGACCAAAGAGGAGGTTTATGGATGTAGTGAAAGAGGACATGAAGGTAGTTGGTGTGAGAGAAGAGGATGCAGAAGACAGGCTTAGATGGAGGCAACTGATTCGCTGTGGCGACCCCTGAAGGGAAAAGCCGAAAGGAAAAGAAGATTACTATGTAATGAATAATGTTATAAATAATCATACCCACAGCGGGTAGTACATATTAAATAAGAACTGATTATGCTACTGCAAACAACATACAAATCAACAGTTAATAATAAACAACTAGTTAGGAAGCTATGGATCCCAGATTTTCCATTTCAATGAGGAAACATCTGATAGTACAATATTTTATAGTCTGCAGTGCACTGGCGTTGTGTCCCCGCCTCTACTCCCTAAGTCTGCTGAGCTATTCTCTAGCAACCTCTATGACCCATGAAAGCTGAAGTAGCGGAGATGATAAATTAATGAATAAATGAACAAATTAATTAAAATTAATATGTTATAGGCTTACTAAGTTTGGACACCCACATAAAATTGCAAAACATATTCTTCAAGATAAGAAAACACTTGAGCACTGTATCTAATATTATCCCTGCCAGCACTACATGAGGCTTCAGAGAATTAAATGTTTGATTCAATGAGGAAGTATTCTAAAATCACAATTATATGTCAAATTTTTAATCTGAAATGACATAATATAAAGTACCTGAGGTTTCTTCAGAAGGGTCTTGTGCTGTTTGGTTCTTCAAATGCCTTGATCATAGACTAGGGTGATACCTGAGCACTTTCACAGTTTCATACGGATACTCTGGGCAAGTGACTTTACTCCCCTGTGGTGTGTAAAACTACCAAGAAAAATATAAAAAGAGTAAATAAATAAGATCAACTTGAGCTTGAGCCAAAGACATTATTAATGGCCTAGTTCCATTATACAAAAAATACAACCATTTGCCTCTAGAATATTACATAAGCTGATGATCACAACACACAACATGGAAGACAACACAGTTCAGGGCAATTACAGCACTAACCTGCCTGAAAAAGGATTGGTTGTCTTTTAAACAGAGGACAGGGTTTGGAAGACAGTTTTCAAGTGCTGGAATTCAGTTGTGGATAAACCCAGATTTATTGTTTTGTTTTGTTTTGTTTTTTTCATCTCACTACTGACACCTAATGCACAAAGGCAGAAAATTATGGGATAAAAAATAGAGCAGCAATGTAGAAAATCATGCAGTGAAACAGTTTCTGCTACTGTATCTCTTCATTTCCCTTGTACTCCAAACATATTTTGCTTCCCACACATAGATAAATGGCTTAAAATGGATTGTTCTGCTTGGCTAGGTTTTTCGAATGAAGTGCCTTCTTATTCTCTCATCTCAGTTTCACAGATTCAAAAAAGAGCTGCAAAAAAAATTAGTATGCCAATTTAGTGTGAAAGTTGCATCAGAGGAATAATTATTGCATCAAGCATACCACACAGCACAAGTCTAGAAATAACCACAATCATGTAAGGTTACAATAATTTTAATAATGCATACTAATGCTGGTAAGGTTGTTAATTTTTGTGAATTATGTATTGTTGTTTTTTATGAGATTTTATAAGTCCTTTTTATGAAAACCTCTTGGATTATTTTTTTTTTAAATTTGGCCCACAGGGCGAGCCTTGCCTTATGGGAGTTAAAAGAATGTACCGAAAGCTGAAGCCTATATCTCGGTGTGTTATGGGAAAGAGATACTCTGTATCAATGACGTCAGTTCCCTGTGACTGTACAGAGGCTGATTTTGAATGGTGGGTGTATTTTCCTTTTTTTTTTTCTTTTTTTTAATTTATTGTGACCACCGCCTGCCAGATGTGCTTGTAATACTTTTTTTAAGGAATAGTTTTCATTTAATTTCAGGCCTGAATTTGGATTTATTTTCATGCTGAATTTAATTTTAATTTAATTTGAATATTAATGTACTCTTTTGATCCCTGTAGGGAAATTATTAATCCACTCTATCACAGTACTGGAATATATATATATATATATACGTCCCTCTCACCCTTGTGGGGTGGTATCTGTGTGTCATCCTCAAGCTCGGGTCCTCTACCAGAGGCCTGGGAGTCTGAGGGTTCTGCGCAGTATCTTAGCTGTTCCTAGGACTGCGCTCTTCTGGACTGAGGCTTCAGATGTTGTTCCAGGAATCTGTTGGAGCCACTCTTCCAGTTTGGGGGTCACTGCCCCAAGTGCTCCTACTACCACGGGGACCACATTAACCTTGACCTTCCACATCTGTTCCAGCTGTTCTTTCAACCCTTGATATTTCTCAATCTTTTCATGTTCCTTCTTCCTGATATTGGCGTCAGCTGGAATCGCCACATCTATCACCACTGTTCTCTTCTGCTCTTTGTCCATCACCACTTTGTCCGGTTTGTTAGCCAGTAGCTGTTTGTCGGTCTGGAAGCTGAAGTCCCACAGGATCTTAGCTTTGCCGTTCTCAACCACCTTCGGTGGTATTTCCCATTGGGATTTGGGTACTTCTAGTCCATACTGCGTACAGATGTTCCTGTACACTATCACAGCTACTTGGTTGTGCTTTTCCATGTATGCTGAGCTGGCGAGCATCTTACACCCTGCTACCACATGCTGGACTGACTCTGGGGCTTCTTTACATAGCCTGCACCTTGGGTCAGATCTACTGGGGTAGATATTGGCCTCTATTGTTCTTGTACTTAGGGCCTGTTCTTGTGCTGCCATGATGCCATGCCATGTGCATGCCTCTGTGCTGTCTGTCAGTCTAGCTTTATTCAGCCATTGGTAGGTCTTCTTGATATCAGCCACTTCCTCTATCTGACGGTGGTACATGCCGTGTAGGGGCTTGTCCCTCCATGTCGTCTCCTCCTCCTCCTCTTCCTCCTCAGGCTTCTGCTGTCCCTGGTGTTACTACCAACTCCTTTCTGTGTCCCGCTCATATATTGATCCATGTGCCTACTCATCCTAGCTGCCATGATGCCTGACAGGAGCTTCCATGTTGTACTGAGACAGGTTATTGGCCGGTAATTGGATGGGGTAGATTCCTTCTGTGGGTCTTTTATGATCAGGACTGTCCTGTCTTCAGTCAACCATTCTAGGTGCGTCCCATCCCTTAGCAGCTGGTTCATCTGTGCTGCTAGACGCTCGTGGAGTGCTGTCAGCTTCTTTAGCCAGTATGTATGGATCATATCCGGGCCCGGTGCTGACCAACTCTTCATCTTTGACACTCTTTCTTGAATGTCTGCCATTGAGATGGTTACTGGTTCTTGTTCTGGGAGGCAGCTGTGGTCAGTCCTCAGGTCCACTAGCCACTGGGCATCGGTGTTGTGTGATGCTTTTCTTTCCCATATGCCCTTCCAGTATTTCTCCACCTCAGCTCTTGGTGGGTCTGGCCGGATGCTATTTCCCTGCCACTGAGAGTAGACCTTTGCTGGTTGAGTGGAGAAGGTCTTGTTTATTCTCCTGGCCTCAATCTCCTTGGTGTATCGCTTCAGTCGGGTAGCCAGAGCCGTTAGTCTCTGTTTGGCAGTTTCGAGTGCTTCAGGTATGGAGAGCTTGCTGTATTTCCTTTCCTGTATTCCCCTTTATTCACCATGTTCCCCTTCTGCAGCTTGGCTAGCTGGCTGACTTCTCTCCGTGTCGCCTTTATCTTGGCCTCTAACCATCTCTTCCATGGAGGGTATTGTTTGTTATGCCCCGTGTTGATCTTATATCCCAGCATCTTGAGGATTACTGTTGCTGTACTGTGGATCAGCTTGTTGGTCTCAGTTATGTTCCCTGTGGGGATGGTTCTTATTGCAGCATTCACATCTTCTAGCGGATCTTCTGAAGGTACTTGACAACTTAACTTCGGTATTTGTCGGAGGCTCCAGGTTTCCATTTGGGTCATGATCTTCCTTCTTTTGGTGAGCAGCTCCTGTATTGAGGCTGTGTATGTCTCTTGGGGCTTGGTATCCAATCACGGATTGTGGGGGGGGGGGTGATATCCCCCCGCTGACCTGGCGTCCTGGCTCCCCCTTGCCGTAGCATTGTTGTAGTATTTCATCGATCTCTAGTTGTGACGGCAGTTTTTGGTTACGAATGTTGGAACACTGGGCTAACAGCTGTTTCTTTGTTAGCCTTGATTGTGGGTTTTGAAGCATCCATTGGTCCCACATTCGCCCCATATATCCCCTCTCTCTGGAATTACTTGTGTAGTAGCATTCCAACAACTCCGTATTCTCCGCCCTTGTCCATATATGTCTTGTTCCAGTAGCCCATTTGTCATCAGATTGCCCTGGTTCCCTAGCATCTGACGCGGACCTTGTTAACCTGGGCGACGTCCGAGCCGATATGACTCTTGTCATTATTGTGTTCACACATATTTTTGAGGTAGGCTCATATGGCATTAAAGGTCTTGCCTAAGGACCCTCACTGGATTGTGCCCGCCATGTCTGGGGTACGAAACCACGCCCACCCCCTCCTGCATTCCAGACCACGCCCTCCTGCATTCCAGACCACGCCCCTTTCTGCATTTGTGTACGTTGACTGGATAGTGTCTGACCCGACCGGGATTCGAACCCACAACCTCCTCTGTGTGTGTGTGTGTGTGTGTGTGTGTGTGTTTGTGTGTGTGCGTGTGTATGCTCAGTTAACGCCTTAGACATAGCAGAAACCTGTTGAGAAAGAGGAAGAGGAGGCTGAGGAGACAACATGGAGGGACAAGCCCCTACACGGCATGTACCGCCGTCAGATAGAGGAAGTGGCTGATATCAAGAAGACCTACCAATGGCTGAATAAAGCTAGACTGACAGACAGCACAGAGGCACTGATCATGGCAGCACAAGAACAGGCCCTAAGTACAAGAACAATAGAGGCCAATATCTACCCCAGTAGATCTGACCCAAGGTGCAGGCTATGTAAAGAAGCCCCAGAGTCAGTCCAGCATGTGGTAGCAGGGTGTAAGATGCTCGCCAGCTCAGCATACATGGAAAAGCACAACCAAGTAGCTGTGATAGTGTACAGGAACATCTGTACCCAGTATGGACTAGAAGTACCCAAATCCCAATGGGACATACCACCAAAGGTGGTTGAGAACGGCAAAGCTAAGATCCTGTGGGACTTCAGCTTCCAGACCGACAAACAGCTACTGGCTAACAAACCGGACATAGTGGTGATGGACAAAGAGCAGAAGAGAGCAGTGGTGATAGATGTGGCGATTCCAGCTGACGCCAATATCAGGAAGAAGGAACATGAAAAGATTGAGAAATATCAAGGGTTGAAAGAACAGCTGGAACAGATGTGGAAGGTCAAGGTTAATGTGGTCCCCGTGGTAGTAGGAGCACTTGGGGCAGTGACCCCCAAACTAGAAGAGTGGCTCCAACAGATTCCTGGAACAACATCTGAAGCCTCAGTCCAGAAGAGCGCAGTCCTAGGAACAGCTAAGATACTGCGCAGAACCCTCAGACTCCCAGGCCTCTGGTAGAGGACCCGAGCTTGAGGATGACACACAGATACCACCCCACAAGGGTGAGAGGGACATTATATATATATATATATATATATATATATATATATATATATATATATATATACTGTATATGCATTCTACTGCTTTGAAAGTCTTATGTTTGTACGTGTCTATGAGAAATCAGAGCCCATTTGCAACCATCTTGCTGGACAGCTTTTTCTCTGTGATCTCTTTTTATTTGTCTACTTGGATCAACACAGTGATTATGGCTTTGAGAGGTGGATCAACGGCAAGTGTACCCCAGCCTTTTGGTCCCATACATCATCCATGTCCAGGAGTTGCACAAAAGGGATGACTTTCCTGAACAGCACTGGGTAAGCTCAGAGAAAAATTGGTTTGCAGGCATTGAGTTCAGTAAAAGCTAAATTTGAGTTAACTTGGTCAGATGAAATTAATTTATTTGGAGGGACAACAAGGACAAGCTGAGGATAATCACAGTAATCACACCAGGTTCGAGTCCCACTGTGTGCAGAGTTTGCATGTTCTCCTCATGTCTGCGTGGGTTCTCTTCGGGTTATCCAGCTGCCTCCCACCTCCAAAAAAATGCATCTCAGGTGGAGTGAACATTCACAATTTCCTGTAGGTGTGAGTTTTTTTCTGTATGTGGCTCCACGGGGTGCACTGGCTTCGTGACCGGAGTATACCCTGCGCCACATCCCCAGCCGGCTGGGTTAGGCTTCAGCGTTCTGTGACCCACAACAGCGGATGAAGACGACATTGACAATGAATGAATGATTAAATAATCACAATAATCAAATGATCTCTTTTAAAAACACCCATAAGCCAACAAATTTAAAGCATTGGATGTGATGGACTTCAAACATATTTGAAGATAATTGTGTGAAGATGTGAAAAAATATCTAAAATTGTCTTTTTATTCAATATTAGCACATTTTAAATGCTAAGTTTCCCTTTTCTGATTGGTGTGGATTGTTATGCCCAGTTTCCAAATTTTGTTTTTGTCATTTTTTATGTACTGTTCGTATAAAGTATTTGCGTAGTTGGGAGATGATGGAGACAGAATATCCACTGGCCAGGAATTTCATACACGTCCATCATCATGAATCAGCAGCAACAATATGAATAATTAAGATTTAATGGAAAGCAACCCCTGTTGACCATTATTGAATATAACTTTACTCCCAAAACTATTATATTGTAGAAATTGTTAGATTGAAGTGATAAAAATGTTGGGACGGGGAGACTTTCTATATTTTTTCAAGCTTTTATTTATTTAAGACTAAAAATAAATAATGAAATATCTGCCTATTTATTAATACAATTTCCTCTGGGATTAATAACGTATCTATTTTCAAAGCTTTTATTTATCTAGCAGCATCTATTTGAGGAAATACATCACAATAATGTATGGTATTAGTGTATGTAGCCGCAAGAGGACAATGTAGCCGCAAGAGGACACAAGCCAGTGTCTTATTGTGCCGGTACCAAGCCCGTATAAATACAGAGGGTTGCGCCAGGAAGGGCATCCGGCGTAAAACTTTTGCCAAATCAAAGATGCGAATCAAACCTATGACTTCCATACCGGATCGGTCGAGACCCGGGTTAACAACGACCGCCATTGGTGCTGTTGACCTACAGGGCGCCGGTGGAAATTGGATTACTGTTGGTCGAAGAAGGAGAAGAGGAACACCAAGAGTATAGGACTAAGAGTAGGGACGTTGAATGTTGGAACTATGACAGGAAAAGGTAGAGAGTTGGTTGACATGATGCAGAGAAGGAAGGTAGACATACTATGTGTACAGAAGACCAGGTGGAAAGGTAGCAAGGCTAGAAGTTTAGGAGCAGGGTTCAAGTTGTTCTATCATGGTATAGATGGGAAGATAAATGGAGTAAGAGTTATCTTGAAGGAGGAGTTTGTTAGGAATGTCCTGGAGGTAAAAAGAGTCGGATAGAGTGATGAGTGTGAAGCTAGAAATAGAAGGTGTGATGTTCAATGTTGTTAGTGGGTATGCTCCACAGGTAGGATGTGAGCTGGAGGAGAAGGAGAAATTCTGGTTGGACTTTGATGAAGTGATGCAGAGCATGCCTAGAAGTGAGAGAGTTGTCATTGGAGCAGACTTCAATGGACATGTTGGTGCAGGAAACAGAGGTGATGAGGTGGTGATGGGCAGGTTTGGTATCCAGGAGAGGAACGCAGAAGGACAGATGGTAGTTGACTTTGCAAAAAGGATGGAAATGGCTGTAGTGAATACTTTCTTCCAGAAGAGGCAGGAACATAGAGTGACCTATAAGAGTGGTGGTAGGAGCACACAGGTAGACTACATCTTGTGTAAACGGTGTAACCTGAAAGAGATCAGTGACTGCAAAGTAGTGGTAGGTGAGAGTGTAGCCAAACAGCATAGGATGGTGGTGTGTAGGATGACTCTGGCGGTGAGGAAGATCAAGAGGGCAAAGGCAGAGCAGAAGACGAAATGGTGGAAGCTGAAAAAGGAAGAGTGTTGCATGACTTTTAGGAAGGAGTTAAGACAGGCTCTGGGTAGTCAGGAGGTGCTTCCAGATGACTGGACAACTACAGCTAATGTGATCAGGGAGACAGGTAAGAGAGTACTTGGTGTGTCATCTGGAAGGAAAGTAGATAAGGAGACTTGGTGGTGGAATGAGGAGGTACAGGAGTGTATACAGATAAAGAGGTTAGCTAAGAAGAAGTGGGACACTGAGAGGACTGAGGAGTGTAGACAGGAGTACAGGGAGATGCAGTGTAAGGTGAAGGTAGAGATAGCAAAGGCCAAACAAGAAGCTTATGATGACTTGTATGCTAGGTTGGACAGTGAGGAGGGAGAGACTGATCTATACCGGTTGGCAAGACAGAGAGATAGAGATGGGAAGGACGTAGAGCAGGTTAGAGTGATTAAGGATAGGGATGGAAGACTATTGACAGGTGTCAGTAGTGTGATGGGAAGATGGAAAGAGTACTTTGAAGAGTTGATGAATGTGGAAAATGAGAGAGAACAAAGACTAGAAGAGGTGACTGTTGTGGACCAGGACGTAGCAAAGATTAGTCAGGATGAAGTGAGGAGGGCATTGAAGAGGATGAAGAGTGGAAAGGCAGTCGGCCCTGATGATATACCTGTAAAGGTATGGAAGTGTCTAGGAGAGGTGGCAGTAGAGTTTCTGACTGGGTTGTTCAACAGGATCTTAGATAGTGACAAGATGCCTGAGGAATGGAGGAGAAGTGTGCTGGTGCCCATTTTTAAGAACAAGGGAGATGTGCAGAGTTGTGGCAACTACAGAGGAATAAAGCTGATGAGCCATACAATGAAGTTATGGGAGAGAGTAGTGGAAGCTAGACTAAGGGCAGAAGTGAACATTTGTGAGCAGCAGTATGGTTTCATGCCAAAAAAAGAGTACTACAGATGCAGTATTTTCTTTGAGGATGTTGATAGAGAAGTACAGAGAAGGCCAGAGGGAGCTGCATTGTGTTTTTGTAGATCTGGAGAAAGCTTACGACAGGGTGCCCAGAGAGGAACTGTGGTATTGTATGAGGAAGTCTGGAGTGGCAGAGAAGTATGTTAGAGCAGTGCAGGACATGTATGAGGACTGTAAGGCAGTGGTGAGGTGTGCTGTAGGTGTGACAGAGGAGTTCAAGGTGGAGGTGGGACTGCATCAGAGATCAGCTCTGAGCCCCTTCTTGTTCGCTATGGTGATGGACAGGCTGACAGACGAGTTTAGACAGGAATCTCCACGGACTATGATGTTTGCAGATGACATTGTGATCTGTAGTGAGAGCAGGGAACAGGTGGAGGAGAAGCTAGAGAGGTGGATGTTTGTCCTGGAAAGTAGAGGAATGAAGGTTAGCCGCAGTAAGACAGAGTACCTGTGTGTGAATGAGGGGGGCCCAAGTGGAAGAGTGAGGTTACCGGGAGAAGAGATCAAGAAGGTGGGGGATTTTAAGTACTTAGGCTCAACAGTCCAGAGCAATGGAGAGTGTGGAAAAGAGGTGAAGAAGCGTGTACAGGCAGGATGGAACGGGTGGAGGAAAGTGTCAGGTGTGATGTGTGATAGAAGAGTTTCAGCTAAAATGAAAGGAAAGGTGTACAAAACTGTGGTGAGACAGCGATGTTGTTTGGTCTAGAGACAGTGTCACTGAAGAAAAGACAGGAGACAGAGCTGGAGGTAGCAGAGATGAAGATGCTGAGGTTCTCTCTGGGAGTGACCAGGAAGAATAGGATCAGGAATGAGTACATCAGAGGGACAGCACATGTTAGAGGTTTTGGAGATAAAGTCAGAGAGGCCAGACTGAGATGGTTTGGACATGTCCAGAGGAGAGATAGTGAATATATTGGTAGAAGGATGCTGAGTTTTGAACTGCCAGGCAGGAGGCCTAGAGGAAGACCAAAGAGGAGGTTTATGGGTGTAATGAGGGAAGACATGAAGGTAGTTAGTGTGAGAGAAGAGGATTCAAAGGACAGGGCTAGATGGAGGAAATTGATTTGCTGTGGCGACCCCTGAAGGGAAAAGCCAAAAGGAAAAGAAGAAGAAGATTATGTCTGGCTGCGACGTGCTGCGAGAGTTATGGTGGTGAGACACCAACGTTAAAGTCAGTTCTATGAGTAAAACAGAGCATCGCATTTGCCATTAAATTAGCAGCCTGACATTAAAAACTGGTTAAAAATTGTTTAGGACACACAGTGCAGCAGGAAATAGCTGCACCTCACCTCCGACTGGACTACCAACGATCTTAAATATCTGCTGCGAACTTCAGATCAGGAAATAATCTGTCCTGTTTGGACTGAGTAGTCCAATCGTAATGAATTTAACCAGTTTTTAACTGGTTAGATTTAGTTTAGTTTAGATTTTTTAATATGGCGTATTTTGATGCCAGACAGAGTGGCAAATACATCACTTTGTCTGGCTCTTACCTCCGTGAACCTCACCACACGTCACTGAGAGCTACAGAAATAAAATCTAATTTGACTGTTTTTAGATAATTTTGTACTTCAGTATTTTGTCGTACTTTTATAAGAAATCTCAGCAGCTAAGGGTAAAACCCATGCGTGTTGACTTCTTCTAAGATGGCAAAGTGATCAAGTGATCAGGTTTCTTTGATGAAGCTCAGAATGGCCTCATTGACATCACAAAAGTGGCTGTTCACAGTTGATTAAAGGTACTCACAGTCATGAATGCTCTATCTGGTGGACGGATAACGCAGCCACTAGTTTTTTCATTTTTTTTTTTTATTATATGCGCCCTATAATCCGGTGCACCTTATGTATGAAGTAAATTATGAAATAAGCAATTTGTTAAAGGTGTGCCTTATAATCCAGTGTGCCTTATAGTGCAGAAAATACTGTATTCAAATATTTTCAAATCAGACACTGGGTGCACAAGAACTACACATATTTTCCACATATTCCACTAGAATCTCCACTAGAAGAACACTTATTTAGAAAAATGACTTATTTCCTCCATTTACTCCATCCTAAACAATATCTCTCCATTTTATGATAAAATCAGTATAAAAAGCAAATGGGAAGTAGATCTCAATAGTAAGTATGATGATGACAATTGGAGTAATCTCCTTAAATCATCACAGACTGTATTAATCTCATCAATAAACAGGCAAATCCAGTTCAGTGTTTTTAATAGAACCTATTACACTCCACTTAATCTACATTAAATACTTCACGACACCTCTCCCCTTTGTCAAAGATATGAAGTCCATGACGGAGATTTACTCCATATGTTATGGAGCTGTTCACATTTGGACGAATTTTGGAAATACATTGCCAAAATATCATCAGACATTGTGGGGTGTGGAATTTCTCTTGATCCCAGAATCTGGATTTTGGGTAACAGAAAGGCCCTTAATGTGAGTTACATTAAAAAATATTTTATGCTATTAGCTAGCACAATAGGGGAAAAAAATGTATGCTGCAGAACTGGAAGGCGGAAATCTCTCCCTCCCGGAGACAATGGCTGAATGAACTTGTATCTTATAGCACACCTCAAAAGATCTTCTACAGCATGAGGAAAAAACCAGCAACGTATCAATAAATACGGGGATCATTTATGGAATTACTACTAGTACTACATGTACAATGTCGTAAAGGCCTATATGTTTTATTTTTAATCGAGCAAGCGAGGAATAATCCTGCTTTTTTTTTTTTTCTTTCCCTTCTTATTTATTTATTTCCAATGTGTGGGGGATGGGGGGTGTTTCTGATTTTGCTTTGTTTTGTTTAAATATGTGCGCAATTTCATTTTGCTTGAAATTCTGTTTTGTGAAATAAATACTGTAAATGCTTTAATAAAAATATCTTTAAAAAGAGATTGTGACATCTTATCAGTACCTGGGTGTCTGAACAACAAGCTGGACTAGAGAAACAACACAAATGCACTCTAAATTTAAATGTCCCATTTTGGGATAAATAAAGTATATCTATCTATCTAACTATAAAAAAGGTCAGAGCAGTCTCTATTTGCTCAGGGGACTGAGGTCTTTTGGAGTGCAGGGGACACTCCCGAAGAACTTAGAGTATATGATACTTCGGTGGCTTCAACTGTTCTTCATGGAGTGGTTTGTTGGGGAAGTAGCATCACTGCAGCTGACAGGAAGAGACTGGATAAGCTGAATAAGAGGGCCATCTCTGATAATGGCCAAGCTTTCATCCATGATGGAGAATGACTCCCACGCCCTGCAGGGTAATTTAACCTCACTAAAGAGCTTCAGCGATAGGCTGCTTCACCCAAAGTGTGTGAAGGAACGTTATCACAGGTCTTTCCTTCCTGTGGATGTCAGTTTCTACACCTGCACTGCAACCAGTTGAAAACACACAATCACTCACACAATCCGTTTAATGTATGTTGATTTGTAAATTGTACATACCTAATTATGTATGTCTGTATGGATGTATTTTCAATTTCTCTTCATTTTACTATTTATTTTATTACATATGTCCTACTAATCTGATTATGGCATCGCTGTCTATCCTATTCTTCCATTCTCTGTTACTACTGCTGCTGAAATTATGGAAATTCCCTAAAGTGGGTCAAATAACATCATATTTTACCGGCTTAACTTATTATTATTTATTTCATATTTATATTCTTTATTTATTTTTGTTTTAGATTTCAGATCTGATTATATATTCAGTGCACTCTTATTCAATGGATTTCACACACAGAAGTTTGGCAAATTGGAAAAAAAAATAACATTCAGAAGTATTTATTTTTTAATACTATTCCAAAAAACAAATGATTGGACCTTTTACTTGTGTTCTGGTGACGTACATTCACTCACACTATCTATTTGTGCTTTCCCACACTAGCTACAGAAAAGTAGTCTCTAATAACTGCACAGCTGGAGTCATCACCGACTACACAGCCAAGAGGCAGCAGTGTCCCATTCAAGCACCCAAAGGTCTTCACCTAGTCACCAGTGAAGGCACGCTGACAACCACATTGGGTGTTAATGTCACTTTCCTTGTTTTTCTGGAAGAGGTAAGTTGTTTTCTGTACCACATTATTTATATATATATATATATATATATATATATATATATATATATATATATATATATATATATATATATATATAATGTAGTACCTAAATGTACACATTTATTGTTTTCCAAAACCAAATATTAGTAACTCTTTCCTGTTATTTTGTCATAGTTTGGGGAGGGTGGCATAGAAGTCAATGAGACCGTTGAGCTTGAATGCATCTTTCAGAACGTCAGACTTTTGTAACCCTGCCGACTCAAATTGATAAGAATGTTGGTCTTCATTGATGTCGGCAACAAAAGAGTTCTGGAAAAGACAAATTTCTTTTGTATTAGCATGTAGTTCATGGAAAAGAAACACCAAACTCCACCTTCAGTATTTCCAGTGCTTCCACACACCTTTCAGCTTGGAACGGGACCACTGGGTCCTCCGCAGAGAGGTTTTGTGTAGCAGGGAGATGGATGAAGTTGAACTTTTTCACTTATTCCAAAAATCATAGTTAGTTTCACCTCAAATGCTTTTATTTGGGAAAACATGTTGCAAATGAGTTTCCCCTGGCCTTGTAGTTGCAAGTTTGTTTGTTTTTTGCATACCTTAATAATCCCCGAAGTGAAATTAGAAGCTCACTTTATCTTACAGTTTATCGCACACATGGATATATAGTGATTACAGGCCATGTAACACACACTTAAGGGGCTGTGGGCATGAAGTGAGGGGGAGGTAGAGTGGCAGGCAGCTGCCGCCTTTAAGGTTGTTCAGCATTTCTGTCACGTCTGTTAAAAATGCAAGGTGCCATTTCCATTCTGGATCGATCAGCTGTGGAACCGTTTTGTAAGGGGGGCATTTTTCTCCTACTGTTCAGGGGGCTGTGTCAAATGTGGAGGGGGGCCACATCCGGCCTACGGGCCTCAGTTTGGGGACCACTGGACTGAGTTCCGAAATCTATTAAAAAGTTTTTTTTACGATTTTAGTAAGCGCTCTGCGAGATTGACCGTCCGCCATTTTCCACTGACATAGAACGTAATACGTCACTATGTAAACCGGCAGCAATAAACCAATTACAGAACATGATGCAAGGCTACCTCCGGGGACACCTCCGGTAAGTACCGATATATATATATACTGGTGCTGTACCACATTTGTTTGGATAAAGATCTCCAACAATGGCATCAGCGAAGAGACAAGCTTATGAAGCGCATTTTAAACTCCAGGCTATCAGTTACGTGGTTGTGAACAGTTATAGAGCAACCGTGAGAGAGAATTTAAGATCAAATAATCTATGGTTCAAAAGCAGAGGAAGCAAGAGCATCAACTGTACCAAATTAAGAAAACAAAACTTAGTTTCCGTGGCAACAAGGCAAGATGGCCGGAGTTGGAACACAAGCTGGAGCAATGGATTATGGAACAAAAAACAGCCAGGAGAAGCGTTTGTACAGTCATGTAAAGCAACTGAATTCGGAGCTTGCCATCATTCAGGAGGACTGACTGAAGAACTCAACTGCTGGACATTGGTGTAAACAAAGCAATCGTCATGGGAATGATGGACGAGGGACGGTGAACAGAAGTTTACCAAGACTGGGAGCCAGCGCCGAACGAGTAACGTCACAATATGTGAGTGGATTCTGGATGCCTGGACTAACATATTTGCTTTGATTGTAGTCCGAGCTTACGCAAAAGTAGGGATCATTACAGGGCAGCCACCTGGAAACCAGACGGACTCCGACGGCCATAGTGAAATTGCCAAGCTGTTCAATTCAGACACAGAAGATGAGGATTTAGGAATTTTTTTGATAAAAAAATAGAAATATACTTAAAAATAATGTTTGTGTATTTTTGAGTCAATATGTAGTACAATACAGTTAAACCATATGTATAGTTTAAGTACAGAAATTCCATAATTTAGACTGCACCGCTTTATACGATGCGCCGTATGGCACGTAAAATAGGATACAATGCATTTTGCAATGGCTGCCAGCAAACCAATCAATCACATTTATTTATATAGCACTTAATCATGGCAACAGACATTTCAAAGCGCTTAGACAGAAAATCCAAATTGAACCCTCCAGAGCAAGCATAAGCGACAGTGGCGGGGAAAAACTCCCTCATTGAGGAAGAAACTCCAGGCAAGACGTACTCTTTTGGGCGGCTATCCGCCTTAACCGGAAGGGTGGAAAAGTAAAATGAAGCTAAGGATAGGGTAAGAGAAAGACAGAGAGAAAGTGACAGATAAGCCAGATAGAGTCAGTGTCTTTATGGTTGTAGTTAGAAGATTTGAGTTGGGCGTTGAATTGTGGATGGGAAAGTCAGGCTGCATTCACCGACTCCTGGGTTGTTGCCTTCAATAAATTTTCCCCATCGTGTAGTTGATCAATTCAAGGCACAATTACAGCTGCACAGATGACTATATGGTGGCACAGAGGAAAAAAGGCAGCAGCATCCCAATCAATGGATAGATGAGGGATGATATCAGTGGGCTTGGAGGAGCAGGTCCACAGCAGATGGGTGGATGAGGGGTGAACCTGAGCAAACCTTGGAGGACAGACACTCCGGGGAAGGAGTTGGGTGTGATTGGAGACTAGGAGACAGAGAAGTCAAAGAGGTCAGAGGGTAGAAAGAGGAGAGAGGAGCTCAGGTCTACAAGAAAAAACTTGGCAGCTGAATCCACCTTTGACACGACTGGAACAAGACTGGTGATGAGAACCCAAAAGCACGACAGTGAAACATGCGGGTCAAGTCTCAAAACAGGTTAATAGAACAGGCAGGGTTCTGGTACCGGGGAATCAGTCCTAACAACAGACGAATCAGTGAGACGACAAGCAAACAGTCCTATAATCAGACGGGTCATACAGAAAGGCAATCCAACAAACTGGGAAGAAAAATCCGAAGAGGGGTTACGACATGCAGGGTTCAAGAAACTAGCAGGGTCAAACGGTAAGACAGCCTACAAACGCTGGTAGGTCAGGACAAACAATAACAATCTGGCAGAGAACTGAGGGCTGAGCTGGTATATGAAGAGTGGTGGCTGATTAGGGGAGTGGCAGCAAGTGAGCGAAGGGAGGGCAGGTGCAGGGAGTGAGCTGATTGCAAGAGGGACCAGATCTGGAATGACAGATATGTTTGTAAAGGGAAAACAAACAATATTAATTGTCAAGAGATGTAACAGCCTTAATTGTAAAATTGTTGAAAAATAAATGTTTTAAGTCTATTCTAAAATAATGAGAGGGTGCATCCCGAACTGAGGAAAGGAGGTGGTTCCACAATAGAGGGGCTTAATAGGCTCTAGCCACAGTCCTACTTTTGTAAATTCTAGGAACCACCAGTAGGCCACTATGTTGAGAGCGTAATTCTCTAGATTATATGGAACTAAAAGTTCCTTCAGATAGGTCGGTGCCTGGCCATGAAGGGCTTTGTAAGTGAGGAGGGGTATATTAATCCTTATTGCACTATGATTGTGCCCCCTCGATCAGATCACGTGACAATTTTAACCAATCGTAAGAAATAAGGTCTGTGACGTGGTTTGCTGCATGCATCTTTAAACGACAGTATAGATGTGAAACTGTCATCTGGTTTTTACTTGGAGCCATCTGACAACGGAAAACCAGACATATGATTGTTTACATTTGATCTAAGACAAGAGGTTCAAATGGCTACTTTTATTGGTATAGTCAAATTGCAGGCACTGCATTTCTGTCCATGTAGTCCCCATTTTACAAGCTGGGATATCAGGAAAAACATGCATCTAAGGGATATTAGGTCATGTTGGCCCGTAGTGGCGGCGCACCCAGGGTGCAGCGGCTCTAGGCCGACTTCCATCTGGCCTTTCAATTTCATTGTACCATCCCTCTATAATGACAAATAAAGTTCTTTGTCTTGTCTTGTCTTCATCTTTATGAGCCCCCAGAAGAATTGGGAGAGTTGGTCAGGGAGAGGGAAGTTTGTTTGTTTTTTCTCTGCTGACTCTACTGTTCACATGATGGATTGATGAATCTTTCTCCAGCAAAAGCGGTGTTCTGTACTAGTGAAGCACTAGTTAATTGGACCTCTGATGTACATATCCATGACAGTGTATGTCCTTTGCAGGGTGATGGGGATAAGACAAGTATCACATTGGATTTTGGAGATGGTCACGCACTGACATACTCCAATGTGAGCTCCATTGAGGATGGAATCAAACACATCTATAAAGGTGTCGGAATCTACCGTGTGACTGCTAGCGGAGAAAACAGCCTTGGCTCAGAGACTGCTATACTATATTTGCATGTGACATGTGAGTTAGAATTTTCATAAGATTGGTGTATACATATTTGTATTTATGTAAATAGAAATGTATCAAAGTTTTGTGCTCATGTTGTGAGGTTTTTTTTGTTGATTTTACACTTTTCACATTATTACATTCAGTGCATTTGCAGCTTTCAGCTTGTACACAGTATTACGCTGTGTGCGCTAACCCTTTACAAGACATGCTCTCCTTCCATAAACAAGCCAGTGGGGTAGAACCAATCCCACTGCTCGTCATGTCAGCTAATGATCCATAGATACCTCACTGCAGCCTCAAATGTCATGAGGCTGACAACACCGAGTGAATTTCGCGGTGACAGGTGTAACAGGGCTGAGTTATTGATCAGGGAGAGCTGCTGTACCCACTGGTCTGTCAGTCCTACATGCCAGAAAACAAGTAGAGCCACACCAGGCTTAGGAATGCCACAAATGAGAAATAACACACAGATGGCATCCCGAGTTAACAGCACAGCAAAGACTTTGAACACAGTCAGCCTCCTTCACATATCTTTCTTTATTAGAAACAATAATGTTATTTCTTTCTTTAATGGCACATTCTGAGTCAGTGCTTTGAATTAATTCCATGATATATGTGTGTCTCTGAGCAGGTCAGCTGGAGTATATCCATCTCTCTGCTCCTTTTGTGGCCATGAGGAATAAGGAGATCAACCTGACTGCTGTACTGTGGCCTAGTCAAGTGGGAACAGTCACCTACATCTGGTGGATCGGAAATAACACAGAGGTAGTTCACACTGAAGACTTTTCAACTTCTGGAGGATGGTTTTACTTGTCATTTTTAAATTAATTAGTCTGCTGACTCTTCTATACCAACACATAAGAATCATTATTTTGTAAAGCAGTTTTAGTTCAGATTGCAAAAGTTGTAAAATTGGTAATTTGCCTTCACCAAAAATCAACTTAATGACTCATAACTAGGTAAGTACAGTATATCCATCATTTCTTTATCCTTCTCCATGGGTGTCCTCAAAGGGCCAGACGTAGCTTATAAATGTAACTAAATGTAACTCACTGTAATGTGAAATAAATGTAACTACTCTTTAATGCTAGAAAAACAAAAAACAAAACTTTTTCAAATTACAAACATTACAGTTCCAAAGAAAAACTATAATTGCTTGTTGCTGTGTTATATTTGTCAGGTTATGAAACCCACATAACTCAATCAGTCAATGATCAAAACTATCCAAGCGAATTAAGAAAAATATCAAATTAACATCAAACACAAGTTAGGACATTAACTTTGTTCAAAATGTTTTTATTAGAGTTAAAGTGGGCTTAAAAACTGCAATATAAGAAATGTAGTTTTGGTCAAAGCACACTTGACCTATTTATTTTTAGACACTCTGCCCTTATAATCTTCTGTAGACAACATAAAATGATGTGGCCTTGAGTTTGACACATGTGACCTGAGGTCTGATAATGTTTGGCATCATCGCTGCAGCTATGATTATGTTTTCTACTAAGCCTAGTGGTATCCAGCCATTGAAACAACTTGCACTTTATGCAAAGCAATATTGCTTTGCCTCACTTCGTGTAAAAAAGTATGATTGATTGGAAGCAAAATAACCACTATCTTTCCAAAGTCAAAAACAGTACAAAAGTGCAATGTTCTTCTTGTAATGTGTAGGTAAAAACAGTTCAAACAATTTTCACCCAGTGCTATTCAGGCAGACTCAGACAATATTTTATTATAAATTTTCACTAACTTACTAGAAGCAGTTTTGTCAGGAAGCATTTTATGCATCACATTTTCTAATGTATTTTAGTATATAGAAGTCTATGTATGAAAACTTATGAAACACAAAACTAATCAATATAGACTGCATTTATAATATTACTCATTGTACTATCAATATGGTTCCTTTTTAGTTTGATCACTCAAAGTGCATGAGCAAGCATTTGCTCATTTACACACTGAGACTACCAACAGAAGCCCTTGCTTATCAGGACTAATGATCTTTACACACTCACTCACTAGTGTGACAACTAGAAAACCAGCAAAATCCAGTCATCGTCATATAACCCAAACAAATCAAACAACTCTGTTATAAATAAAGCACATAACACATAAAGTGCAGTTCTGTGATAATATGACATTCAAAATTCCATTTCCAAAATTTTTGGTATGAGAATAAAAACAGGAAAGTCGTGAATAAAAAAAGAAAAGAAAAACATTTACTGAGACCTTTCAGCAACTAGAAAGGTTCTTTAGTAACAGGTGAAGATAGCATGATTGA
The DNA here is from genome assembly GCF_040054535.1 of Antennarius striatus. Classification (NCBI taxonomy): domain Eukaryota; kingdom Metazoa; phylum Chordata; class Actinopteri; order Lophiiformes; family Antennariidae; genus Antennarius; species Antennarius striatus. Next base: position 13,317,367 of record NC_090783.1, on the reverse strand, counting down.
GTGTACTCATTCTCCAAAGGCTCAGTTTGTCATGGGGTGCGAACAGGACCCAAGTGCAGCACAAAGGGGCAAGACAGGAGTAATTTCAACAAGGTTTATTTTCAGGCCGGGCGGAGTGGGAATTGAACCTGGGTCTCCCAGGCGGCAGGCAGGTAACCACTAGGCCAGCGGAGCACGCTAGAGACACAAAGGATCCCTCTAGAGAAAGGGAGCAGGCAGGAGACGAGGTCAAGGGACGGAAGGCTAGCCAATTTACCGGGGCTGGAACAGGAGGCAGAGTCGTTGGACAGGCGAGGGTCAGGTGTACCGGCACAGGGAGACGAGGCAGAATCCGTGGACGAAGGGCGGGTAGGTTGGCTGGGAGGCAGACGAGAGGCAGAGTCCAGGGACGAAATGGGTCGTGATCGGGCAGGCAATCCGGAGTAGCACGCTGGAGAGTAAGACATGGGTCAATTACAATCTGGCAGAGACTGTGGTATGAGATGTGGGTTTAAATACCAGACTGATTGCAGATGGGCTGTAGGTGTGGGTGATCAGCGGGAGGTGTGGTCAGGCTGGGAGGTGGGACAGTGGAAACTGTGGAGCAGGTTGCAGGAATGGAGTGATCATGACACAGTTATTCATGAGCAAAGTTCAGATCAGGTTTAGCACAGAATATTTGTGCAAGTAAATGGTTCAGCAATTGGTTATGAAAATCAATCATGAATGTCTGACCTTGGACCCCTCAGATGATTCTGTAAGAAAGATACATGGTCGAAACATTCATTAAAGCGGAACATAAGTAAATTTAAGTTTATCTTCCACTAAAGTACATATTATTCTGACACCAAAATCTTAAAATTGTGTAATCATTTGTAAAGCCAACTTGCTTTGTCTTCCAGTTTATTATTTCTCGTTAGATGAATTTGCTAATGTAGCTTCACCAGAAATACATTTTAAAGGCTGTCTTTGTAGGTTCTCAGTCATTCAAGTAAAGTTACATCAAAAAGAGCAAAAAATAATCAACTGGACTTGCTAAAGGTTGGTTGAAGATGTTTCACCTCTCATTCAAGAAGCATCTTCAGCTCCAACTGACTGGTAGAGACTCCAGATACATTTACTTCTGAAGAGCACAAAACAAACAAACAAAAACACCAAGACAAAAAGTCCTGTTAGGAGTCGTTACAATTTAAGAAGAAGTCGTTGTTCTGCCCACCCTGATGTGAGCTGTTATGGTGAGTTGCACCCAGGTTTGAATGGTTATTGTGTTTTCTGGGGATGAAGGTCAATACAACATTGCAGATGGCTGACAAATGGTGCCTTACTCCTCCTTCTCTGTGCAGAAATGGCTTCTCCAGTTTGACTAAATTACTTTGTCAACTCCTCTCTCAAACCATCTGTACCCGCTCGCTAGAAAAATAAATTAATAAAAAAAATAAATTGATTAAGACTGTCCTCAAATGAGTGGCGTGTGATATGGACTGCTGAGTCGAGTTCTAAGAGGAGTTCTTAGCTGTCCTGTGTTGAATTATACTGTATGCTTTTGGAGCATTTGTTTGGTCTCATTCATGTACAAACCACTGCATTCCTCACTGCACAGACAGCATACACTACATTGCTCTACTTATGGCATGGTCTTTAGGGCAGACCAGCTTCTGTCTTAGTATGTAACAAGTTTTGAAATTAATGGGAATCTTGAGTTTACTGACTTTACTCTTGGATTTTTCTGAAATACCAGCAATTTAGGGGACAATGTCCTGTTTCCTTTTGTCTTCCCTCTCCCGTAAATGTTTTTGTTGTTGGATTTCATCATCATAATCATTATGTTCCCTTCTCTGAAGATTTATCTTCTTGAGGTGCTTGCTTATCATTGATGCAATTAAAGTTCTCTCTGTCCATCAGTTACTGCCTGATCTGTTGGACATCTAACAGATCAACCATTCAACCCATGTTTTAATCACTGTCCATTTTGAGGACCAAACAACATCTGTTTTCTGATGTCTACATTGCTCATCCTGCAGACGTATGCGATATACTGTGTTTTAGTCGTTTAGCAATACAGAAGGACCTGATCGATCTAGCACCAGTTATACAGTGCAAGTCCAAGTTTGAATATTTGAATTTCCACTCCTGTTTTTCTATCTTTGTTAATACTATCCCCATTTTCATCTCTTTGTCACTTACAGTATATCCACCTTTTCAGTCTGAAATGTCATTACATTGTAAAGACATTTCAGTCTGATCTCAAGACATTTCATCAGTTTCACGTGGTATCCACTCAGATGCAGCTGTCAAGTCAATGAAAGTGACATAAAGTGTGTGACATGATGTATGGCACATAATCTTACAAACTATCCAAGCTTAAGTGCGATGAGACAAAGACATTGCTTAACATGTATACTCTTCAGAAGGCGCGTCCTAAGATGGAGTGTTTTCTTGTGGAATTCCTTCCCATTAGACTGAGCTCCACAAGAAGAACTCCCTCCCGTGAGACTTCAGCAGATGTGTCCTTGAGACCGGTTCCAACCAGTCCTGGTTCCGTTATCTGGGTACAACTGCAGTTTCACAAAACATGTTTTCAAGGCATTTTGTCAGGTCATTCCAGGACACATCATAGAATAGAGGTCATCTAAAGACACTTCCTGATCTCTTTGTCTAGTTGTCACTTCCAAATACAGTAACAGATTGATACATAACCCTTCAATTACTAACTAAATTGACTAACTATGCTACAAATGTGTAATGAGATTAATGATTATTTACTCATTATTTAGTGCATTCAGCGCTTCCTGGAGAATAACGCACCATATGACTATTCTGTTGTACCATATTTTATGCTTTAAGTTTACCTTCTCTTACTATATTACAGTACTTTCCGCACTTTAAGGCACAATGGATTATAAGGCGCACCTTTAATGAATTGTTTATTTTATAATTTATTCCATATATAAGGTCCACCGGATTATAAGCCGCATATAATAAAAAAATTGAAATAGATTTAAAAAACTAGTGGCTGTAGTTGCACTATCCGTCCACTAGCGAGAGCATTCATGACTGTGAGTACCTTTAATCAACTGTGAACGGCTATTGTTATGTGAATGAAGCCATCCTGAGCCTCTTCAAGGAAACCTGATCACTTTATCACTTTGCAGTCTTAGAAAGAAGTCAACACGCATGTGTTTCCCTGCGCTGCTGAGATTTACTGATAAAAGTACTACAAAATACTGTCGTATAAAATTATCTAAAAACATAGTCCAATTAGATTATATTTCTAAAGCTCTCAGTGACGTGCGGTGAGTTTAACGGAGGTGAGGCACCGACGTAAAAGTCAGTTGTAGGAGCCAGACAAAGTGGCGTATTTACCACTCTGTCTGGCAAAATATGCCATATTAAAGTACCTGACATTAAAAACTGGTTGAATTTAATACAAGTGGACCACTCGGCTCGAACAGGGCGGATTATATCCTGATCTGAAGTTCGAAGCAGATATTTAAGCTCTGACGTTCGTCTTTGTTTATTAATTAAATTTCAGTCGATCGGTAGTCCAGTCGGAGGTGAGGTGCTGCTATTTGCTGCTGTACTGCATGTCCTAAACAATTTTTGACCAGTTTTTAATGTCAGGCTGCTAATTTACTGGCAAATGCGAAGCTGTTTTACTCATAGAACTGACTTTAACATCGGTGTCTCACCGCCGTGAATCTCACAGCACGTCACTGCCAGACAGAATACACAAGCCTAAATGCGCACCCCTGCCCCCCTAACATGTTGTTTAAGGTATCAACTACATTTGCAAATCAATTGCAGCACACCAGACACCTTTGTCTAGCAGTGACTCAGCTCTTGAAATTTTAGAAAAGACTGAAGTTCAGCTTTGAGGGTCTTTCATTCACCTTTATGGCCAGTTTCTCCGTGTGTTTCCACAGACTAATAGAATGGACCATCACTAGATTCCGGTTTACGGCACTGAAACTTGACAATAACATTTGTTAGACCAATTAAGTTTAAAGTGGGTTATTTTCAGCACCACAGTAGTTGGGAAACACTGAGATCAGTCAGTCAGTCATACTTTATTAATAGAATTGTTGAAAGTACCTTATGTTTTGCTACGTTGTCTTAGCCGGTCACCAGTGTTCTTCTCAGCAGGCTGCTCTGCGTCAGACAGCAGGTCAGCGAGAGCGGCACTTTGGCGACGCCCCTTGACTACCGTTGTTAAGGGGCATAGGCCCGAATGCGTGGTGACGGTGCCCCTGGTGGCGTAGTGCAGCATGACTGCCGGCCAGACTGCCGGCTTTTTTTCAGTGATCATGTTTTTAACCAATATTAATATGAATATTAATCCATATATAAGGCGCACCGGATTATAAGGCGCACTGCGGGTTTATGAGAAAATTATAGGCTTTTAGGAGCGCCTTATAGTGTGGAAAATACTGTACTGTACTTTTTGTTTGCATTGATGAGCTCGGTAAATTTGCTCCCAAATGCAGTTCACATATCAACGATCGCTCCTAAATAATCCCCGTTCAGTGTGTGATGGTGATGAACGTCTCTGAACTCTTTCAAGGAAGGGAGGTGAGATAGCCTTGCTGTACATCCCTGATGAATACAGTCAACTTGATCTCCAATGACAAAAAAAGTGTTTCTCCTCCTGGAGACTTTTATTGAGAATGTTTAGATAAATTGTTCTAAACAAGCAGTACTATTAATTCCATTATTTCTTCTTGCGGCTCGCCGTAGTTTACATACCTGCACAACAGCACTGTCTGTTCAATATCGATCACATCACACGACTTAACACGTTTATTTGATAATACTGGAGTTGAATTAATGTCCTTGATTTTCTGATTGGTGATGTTGTGTGTTCTTTCCTTCACTGTCTTTGCAGAGAGAAGCATGTCTTACTTTCTGTATTATCTCTGCTTCATCCATCCATTCTCTTCCACTTATCCGGGGTCGGGTCGCGGGGGCAGCAGCTTAAGCAGGGAAGCCCAGACTTCCCTCTCCCTAGCCACTTCATCCAGCTCATCCGGGAGAATCCCAAGGCGTTCCCAGGCCAGCCGGGAGACATAGTCTCTCCAGCGTGTCCTGGGTCGTCCCCGGGGCCTCCTCCCGGTAGGACGTGCCCGGAACACCTCACCAGGGAGGCGTCCAGGAGGCATCCTGACCAGATGCCCGAGCCACGTGATCTGGCAGAGATGCAATACTGAGGCCACCAAACCGGACACCCTCAATGCCTTGGCTGTGCCTAGAAATTCTGTCCATAAAAGTTATGAACAGAATTGGTGACAAAGGGCAGCTTTGTCTCTGCTTTGTTTTCATTAAATTAATGAACGAGTCCTTCGTGTAATCACCATCTATTGGAAATATAATATAATCAGGGGGACTGTTTGTGTGTTGGAAACACCTTATCTACAGCGTTAAATCCGGTCAGAGAGCTGGCACCACATAGGGAACAGTTGATTTCTGGCATTTAATCATTAACTTGCAGCATTCGTGAACGACTCGGTTTTGTAGTTCAGCACGCTCTCCAGAATCGCCTCCATCCAATGGATGCATCCTCCTTCAGCAGAACAACAAGCGCTTCTCTGGTCCTGAACCCGGTCCTAATTTTACCCTCTACCAGTAAAACCTGCCCTGCAGACAGGCCGTATATCCATAATATTACTCATAATAAGGTTGAACAAACCGAAACAGGAACACACTTGTTTGGATTAATGATAATAACTACAGTATTCACATCGCAATTATTAACAGTGCAATCAGCAGCCGGCATGGCTAGCGCGTTTCATGTGACCAGCACACCTAGCATGGCTAACACGACCAACCTCACCAACACAGCTAGCACGATTAGCACGGCTAGCACGATTAGCGAGGCTAGCACAATTAGCACAGCTAGCACGATTAGCACGGCTAGCATGATGGGCGGGGCTAGCGCGATTTTCAATTCCCATCTAATCTGTATGAACTCATACATAGGCACATATATGTGTACCGACAAGCAGCGGAGCTTCTCCACTCACCACTGAATGGCCGCAACGCTGGTGCTGTCCTTTATTAAATAGAATCTGGAATCTGGAAGCTTTCTCTCTTACAACTTGACATGGGCTGGTAGCGTGCACTCCAGGACAAAATGGTAGAGCCACGGCTGATGGCAAAGAGTAGACCCGAGTAGACCCGACCTCAGGTGGCCAGGGATGCCTGGAGTCTCACCAGACTGGTCAGGATGTTACAGCCCTCATTACCCGCCCACTGTGCTGCCAACCAAATTCCACTGCTTTCTAAAACCAGGGCTACAATCACCTAGGACCCTACAGCGCATCTGAGCTGTACTAAAAGGTGCCTGACTAAATTGTGATAACATCTTTATTGTAACAAAACAGGAAATTTACAACAATAAGTTTTGTTTTTTTAAAGATGTTTAGCTATGAGTAAAATATATATATTTTTCTTTTAAGTATTATTTTTTTATTTTGTGATTAATCTTCAGGGAGCCGCGGGGGAGGCACGAAAGAGCTGCATGTGGCCACAGAGCCGCAGGTTGCCGACCCCTGACCTAGTGGCACAGAAACCAATGTGAGTTGGTAGTAGAATACATTTATAGGCCTCCTAAAATCTGTTTATAATTATCGCTGATACAATTTATGACGAGCATTAATATTGAGTCCCCTGTAGTTCTCGGCACGGGACCTCAGGTCACGCTTGTAAAGGCATGTTATGCCCGTAGTAAGCCATTGAGTTGGCATTTAGATGAAAGACCATATCAGACTCACTAAAAGTTTAAAATACTCAGATTTTTTTTAGGTCAAGGACCTTCAGAGTGTGTTCTATCCATTCCCATGCATTTCCCATTATTAAGTCCTGTGTCAATTTCTGAGCTGTAGAGGACCACTGTGTTGATTGTCGGGTGGTAGCATGTGTGGATATGCCTCCGGCTGTTGGTTGGCACTTATATGGTCTTTGACCAAAATATTTAAGTCTTCTAACTTAGCTGTACATATAAAGTACAGTCTTCTTCTTCTTTTTCTTTCGGTTTTTCCCATCAGAGGTCGCCACAGTGAATCAGTTGCCTCCATCTAACCCTGTCTTCTGCATCCTCTTCTCTCACACCGACTACCTTCATGTCCTCTTTCACTATATCCATTAATCTCCTCTTTGGTCTTCCTCTAGGCCTCCTGCCTGGCAGTTCAAAACTCAGCATCCTTCTACCAATATATTCACTATCTCTCCTCTGGACATGTCCAAACCATCTCAGTCTGGCCTCTCTGACTTTATCTCTAAAATCTCTAACATGTGCTGTCCCTCTGATGTACTCATTCCTGATCCTATCCATCCTGGTCACTCCCAAAGAGAACCTCAGCATCTTCGTCTCTGCAACCTCCAGCTCTGTCTCCTGTCTGGTCTAGAGACAGTGTCACTGAGGAAAAAACAACATCGCTGATCTCACCACATTTTTGTACACCTTTCCTTTCATTTTAGCTGAAACTGTTCTATCACACATCACACCTGACACTTTCCTCCACCCGTTCCATCCTGTCTGTACACGCTTTTTCACCTCTTTTCCACACTCTCCATTGCTCTTGACTGTTGAGCCTAAGTACTTAAAATCCTCCACCTTCTTGATCTCTTCTCCCTGTAACCTCACTCTTCCACTCTTCCATCTGTGAGACAGTTACACATGAGATATCCCACCCATTTGCACTTGAAACAATTCATGCCTTCACTGGTGACATAAACCGTGTAGTCATAGTGATCAATTTTAAACGTGAGCATAAAATTCAGCTCTTCATTGAACCGATTAGGGATCATCGCAACTTGTCTCCGGAAGGCGTGACATGCCTGAGTGGTATTGCCGACCGGGAACATATTGATAGGACTCAAGAGCAGAGCATATTGCGACAGCTCCTTCTCCAGGATCTGGTTGAGAGAGAGAATACATTTTTAGTGTGTGTTAAAGACAAAGTGATGCTCTTTTTTTGATCAAGTTTGAGATGGAAGATACACACTTGTAAAATTACACAGATATTGCATCTCCAACTACATGAGAGAAAAAGAGAGAGAGAGAGAGAGAGAGAGAGAGAGAGAGAAAGAGAGAGAGAGAGAGAGAGAGAGAGAGAGAGAGAGAGAGAGAGATTGTTCATAAAAGCCAAATTATAAGATAATCAAAAGAGAGAGAGAGAGATGGGGGGGGGGTTTTTTCTTTACTTTCTGTTTGATTTCAGGAGCCTTTCTGTGACACTTTTGGAGCAGTGTAACTGTGTAAAAGCAAATACCCCCTCAGGGATGAATAAAGTATCTTGATTTTGATAACAATAATCAAAGACAAAAGGAAAAAAAAGAGGACAAAAAATAAATTAACTTCTCCTCGCCAGGATTACTCTCATTCCTCTCAAAAGTAGGAGGAGGAGAAGAAAATTCCTTCAATTTATCCCACGATAGGGAAATTCTTTACACTCAGGCACACAAACATCTTACACACATCAAGCTAAATAGACACAAAGGACCTGTATACATTCAATGGTGAGAGATGCTTGGGTGATGAGCATCCACATGTATGTGCCCTGGGAATAATATTAGAGGTTTTGGTGTCTTGCTAAAGGGGACATTGGTAGGGTTGGTAGAGGAATTCTTCAACTACAAGTCAACAGTCCATTCTGTGGTCAATATTAGTTGTGTACCAGCCAATGTCTGGCATCCAAGCAAAGTCCCCCAGACTTAGATATTGTCCCACCAGAAGAAGAAAAGGACCCTTCAACACAAAGTTCAAGCATATAGACGTTGTTCAGGTAGGGTGTCTTAATTGTCCAGAGCTGTCCCTCACTGAACATAAGTGGATCATTATAAAGAACCAACTAATTCAACAGCTGTGGTTCATCAAACAAAACCCGGATAGAATTTTAACAGAATACCAATTCAGCATCTCTTCACAAACACTAAAAGGTGATATAAAAACCATATATATAAAAACAATGATGTTTGTTGGTTTTAGAAATAAACATATTTTCTTAGTACTTTATTATGGTTAACCAATTAGGTTAAAAGGAATAATACTGACATTTTCTGAACCTGTTTGCTCTTAAAGGTGTACATTCTGTGTGGTAAGGCCTATTAAGGCCTATTAGCTTTCCCATTATGCTCGGAAAGCAGTTTGGAATATGAAGGAATGAATGAACTTGTGTTGTCACACAGGGAAGCTTCTTTGGGCCCCACCTCCTTACGCCACAAAGAACAGATTGTTGCAACCCTGCCTTTGCATGGAAGTGTGTGTGTGTGTGTGTGTGTGTGTGTGTGTGTGTGTGTGTGTGTGTGTGTGTGTGTGTGTGTGTGTGTGTGTGTGTGTGTGTGTGTGTGTGTGTACGTATTTGAATGTGCCAAAAGGCTGTCACCTCTATAGTGTAAAGGCAGTGATTTTGAGATTAGTTTATTAGTGTCCCTCCCTCCTGGATTTTGACTCTCTCCATTTAAGCTCCCGTACTTTCTCTATCTCTCTCTTCTTTCCTCCCCCAGCAGCCAGTAATCACCCTGGAGGGAAGCATGGCGTGCACATTCTCACTGGAAGGCATCAGTACAGTCACTTTACAGGTGTCTGCAGGAAATACTATTCTGCAGGACAGAAAAACCATTGCTGTTCATGGTGAGCTCACTGAGATTCCATCTTTGCTCGGATTCTGTGGCTCTTTTAAAGTGGAATATTTCTTATCCTATTTCATAAGATACAGATATATGTAAACATACTGTTTGAATATCCTTATTACATCTCAGATCTCTTTATTGGTTTGACAAGTATTTATATTGTACTTCCCATTTATATTGTACTGGCATCAAATTATTCTTAGGATAAGATAGTTATTATGGATGATTTATAAATAATGTAGAACACTTTGGTGAATAGATGTCAGTCAGCGAAATTGTTTCAACATAAATTTACATTTTATGGAGAAATTAATTATTCATATTTATTTTTGACTTGTTTGGAGCCTGTCTGATAGATCTAAGGTCCAGTGTTACAACTCCAGTCTCTACCTCTGTTGCTTCAATTTATGAACTTGATAATTTAAATGTACTGTAAAATATCCAAATATGAAAGAAAAAAACAACAACACAAGAAGTAAGAAAAGAAAGTTGACATTAACACATTGATTTGGCTCATATAAGTTCATTCCAAAGTTGAAGTCTGCATTAAAACTCACACAAAACATGAAATCACCTATGTACTATTGTCTCTACAGACTATTTCCAGTCTCATCTGCTTGCTTTTTCATCAAACTTTGATGACCACAACCCTGATGTTGCGGAATGGAGGCTGGATGTGAGCGATGTCATCAAGAACTCTCTGATCCAGGTTAGATATTTTCATGGAAACTATTGCACTGCCCTCAAAATATTGTTAGTGCTTGACTGAATCTCTGACAGTCCAAAATACAACATAAACTCTCTTGGGGTTTTAGACATGACGCTGACTTTTATGATGATAAATGACAAGAGTAAGTAGAGGGCTAAAGAGTTTAAGAGCAGTGTGATCAAATTGGCTTGTGTCCTCCATTTGTGTTCAGGGCAGGATACAGTTACAAGGTTTTAAATGAGCCATCAAAGGAATGAATGGCAGTATCCCTGTGTGTTCTGCACCAACCTGAGTGCTTGTATTAAATCATCTACAATTTATTAAGAGACATAATTATAACCCACATATGACATGTCGGGTAAATATTGTGCCACCTTAACTTAGGAACTTTTACAATTTGTTCAACGTGTCAATACATTCTGTCTCAAATAATATTTATTATGTATGATCTTGCCTAATCAATTTGGTATCAAAAATATGCCTGAGTCCTCAGTCTCTGTCAGTCAATGAACGCTGATTTTGTTACGTTAATGATGTTAATGATTCTCAGACTCACATCCATATTAGGGTATGAAAAATATATTTATCACATGCGGCTTGTTACCAAGAACCTCTGGACAGCTGATTGGGCTCAGCTCCACAGCAGGGTCTGTGGATTCTGTTATGATTTTCCGTAGAATAAATTCATACATGGGTCCGTTGAATGTGATTTTCACAAGATATAGATTATATATATATATATATATATATATAATCTTTTTTATGGTAGGAGACTTACATTGATATACGAGTGTTTTGTTGAAAGTCACTAATTGACTATATACTGTATATACAGAGTGGCCTCAAAATATGAACATCCAACTTTGATACATTTCGTAGAAACAACTGTCCATCTGCATCTTTTTGGAGGTGGTAGGAAGCTGGAGAACCCAAAGAGAACTCACACAGACACAGAGAGACTATACAAACTTTGCACAGAAAGGACTTGAAGTCATATAGCAACAGCGCTACCCAGGGTTCCGGATTACACTCCAGGCATGACGTCAGTGCACTGCGGAGCCACATGGAAGACAAAAAACATGCACGAATAAACACACACCTATGGACATTTTTAGGACCGGCCAAATCACCTTAAGTGCATGTTTTTGGAGGTGGGAGGAAGCTGGAGAACCCAGACAACCACGCAAACACGGGAAGTGCATGCAAACTCGTAACAGAGCGGTACTCAAACCGGGAACCACCTGTCTGTGTGGCGACAGCGCTACCCGCTGTGCCGCTCACATTCCAATATTATGGAATAGTTTCAGTGGATTGCATGAACTTCCAGGAGGCATCCTAACCAGATGCTCGAGCCACCTCATCTGGCTCCTCCCGATGCAGAGGAGCAGCGGCTCGACTCTGAGTCCCTCCCGGATGACCGAACTTCTCACCCTATCTCTAAGGGAGAGCCTGGACATCCTGCGGAGGAAACTCATTTTGGCGGCTTGTATCCGGAATCTCGTTCTTTCGGTCACGACTCACAGCTCATGACCATAGGTGAGGGCAGGAACATAGATCGACCGGTAAATCGAGAGCTTTGCCTTTCGGCTCAGCTCCTTCTTCACCAAGACAGACCGATACAGAGTCCGCATCACTGCAGACGCTGCACCGATCCGCCTGTCGATCTCCCGTTCCATCGTACCCTCACTCGTGAACGATACCCCAAGATACTTGAACTCCACTTGGGGCAGGATGTCATCCCCAACCCGGAGAGGGCCCTCCACCCTCTCCCGACTGAGGACCATGGTCTCAGATTTGGAGGTGCTGATTCTCATCCCAACCGCTTCATACTCGGCTGTGAACCGCTCTAGTGAGAGTTGGAGATCATGGCTTGATGAAGCCAACAGTACCACGTCATCTGCAAAAAGCAGGGATGCAATACTGAGGCCACCAGACCAGACACCCTCAATGCCTTGGCTGCACCTAGAAATTCTGTCCATAAAGGTTATGAACAGAATCGGTGACAAAGGGCAGCCTTGGCGGAGTCCAACCCTCACTGGAAACAAATCCGATTTACTGCCGGCAATGCGGACCAAACTCTGACATCGGTCGTACAGGGACCGAACAGCCCTTATCAAGGGGTTCGGTACCCCATACTCCCGAAGTACCCCCCACAGAACCCCCCGAAGAACACGGTCGAACGGCTTTCCCAAGTCCACAAAACACATGTAGACTGGTTGGGCGAACTCCCTTGCCCCCTCAAGGACCCTGCGGAGGCTGTAGAGCTGGTCCACTGTTCCACGGCCAGGATGAAAACCACACTGCTCCTCCTGAATCAGAGATTCAACTTCCCAACGGACCCTCCTCTCCAGAACCCCTGAATAGACCTTGCCAGGGAGGCTGAGGAGTGTGATCCCCCTGTAGTTGGAACACACCCTCCGGGCCCCCTTTTTAAAAAGGAGGACCACCACCCCAGTCTGCCAATCCAGAGGCACTGTCCCCGAAGTCCACGCGATGTTGCAGAGGCGTGTCAACCAGGACAGCCCCACAACATCCAGAGCCGTTAGGGACTCTGGGCGGATCTCATCCACCCCCGGGGCCCTGCCACAGAGGAACTTTTTAATCACCACGGTGACCTCAACCCCAGAGACAGGAGAGCCCGTCTCAGAGAACCAAGACTCTGCTTCCTCACGGTAAGGCGTGTCGCTGGAATTGAGGAGGTCTTCGAAGTATTCTCCCCACCGAGTCACGTCCCGAGTTGAGGTGAGCAGCGCCAATACCCACTATACACAATGTTAATGCTGCACTGCTTCCCCCTCCTAAGACGTCTGATGGTGGACTAGAATTTCCTCGAGGCCGTCTGGAAGTCGTCCTCCAATGCCTCACCGAACTCCTCCCATGCCCGAGTTTTTTCCTCAGCAACCACCGAAGCTGCATTCCGCTTGGCCAGCCAGTACCCATCAGCTTCCTCAGGAATCCCACAGGCCGAAAAGGCCCAATAGGACTCCTTCTTCAGTTTGACAGAATCCCTTACCGCCGATGTCCACCAACGGGTTCTGGGGTTGCCGCCACCTTAAGGCCACAGCTACAGTCGGCCGCCTCGACAATGGAGGGGCAGAACATGGACCACTCAGACTCAATGTCCCCCGCCTCCTCCGGGACGTGGGTGAAGTTCTGACAGGGGATTCCGCCAGGCATTCCCAGCAGACCCTCACAATACGTTTGGGTCTACCAGGTCGGACCGGCATCTTACCCGACCATCAGAGCCAACACACCACCAGGTGGTGATCGGTTGACAGCTATCCCCCTCTTTTCACCTGAGTTTCCAAGACACATGGCCGCAAGTCTGATGACATGACCACAAAGTCGATCATCGAACTGTGGCCTAGTATGTCCTGGTGCCACGTGCACATATGGACACCCTTATGTCTGAACATGGTGTTCATTATGGACAGTCTGTGACGAGCACAGAAGTCCAATAACAGAACACCACTCGGGTTCTGATCGGGGGGGGGGGCATTCCTCCCAATCACGCCCTTCCAGGTCTCACTGTCATTGCCCACGTGAGCATTGAAGTCCCACCAGCAGAACGATGGAGTCCACAGTGGGAGCGCTCTCCAGCACCCCTTCCAAGGACTCCAAAAAGGGTGGGTACCACGAACTGCTGTTTGGTGCTAAGCACAAACAACAGTCAGGACCTGTCCTCCCACCCAAAGGCGGAGGGAGGCTACCCTCTCGTTCACCGGGGTGAACCCCAATGTACAGGTGCCAAGCCGGGGTGCCATAAGTATACCCACACCTACTTGGCGTCTCTCACCATGGGCAACTCCAGAGTGGAAGAGAGTCCAACCCTTCTCGAGAGGACTGGTACCAGAGCCCAAGCTGTGTGTGGAGGTGAGCCCGACTATATCTAGTCAGAACTTCTCAACTTCACACACCAGCTCGGGCTACTTCCCTGCTAGAGAGGTGACATTCCACGTCCCAAGAGCCAGGTTCTGTAGCCGGGAATCGGATCGCAAAGGTCCCCACCTTCGGCCACCGCCCAGCTCACAATGCACCTTACCCCCATGGCCCCTCCCACAGGTGGTGAGCCCATGGGAAGGGGGACCCACGTTGTCCTTTCGGGCTCCACCTGACCGGGCCCCATGGGTGCAGGCCCGACCACCAGGCGCTCGCCTTCGAGCCCCACCTCCAGGCCTGGCTCCAGAGGGGGGCCCCGCTGACCCGCGTCTGGACAAGGGAAAACATGGTCCATTGTTTGTGTTAATCATTAAGGGTCTCTGAGCCGTCCTTTGTCTGGTCCCTCACCTAGGACCTGTTTGTCATGGGTGACCCTCCCAGGGGCAGAAAGCCCCAGACGGCTTAGCTCCCAGAATCATTGAGACACACAATCAACTCCACCACGATAAGGTGACGACTGAAGGAGGGGAGAAGTAATCATGCAATAATTAATTCATATTCTTGAAGACAAGGTTGTATTACATTTTCTTCAGACACTTATCCAAATCACGGGTCACAGGTTAAATGGAGCCTATTCTAGCTGATATGGGGAGATAGGCAGGTTACACATTGGGTATTCCCTACAAGGTGTCAGCTTATCACAGGGTGACACAGTCAAAATCCACTCACACACATTCACATCTATGGTCAATTTAGTTTACATGATTTTCGAGGTGGGAGAAAGTGCAGAAGACTTACTTAGACACAAGAAGAAAATCCAAATTCTTCACAGAAAGGGCAAGGTGTAATCAAAACCAGAACCTTCTTGTTGTAAGAGCACTACCCACTTTGCAACCATGCTTGCCAATACAGTACTTGTACAAATATATTATATCTGAACTTAACAAAATGTTTAAAAGGAAGTAACTCAAACAACAATGCAGAGACATGAATCTTGATAGGTTGTTATACAAAGTGCTGCAACAACATTGTCAGTCATTTTCCTGTAGACATACTTACACATACCGTGACCATTTTTTGAACTATTTTATGTCTGGTTCCCTATCAGGCCACAGGTGTGGGAGAACATCAGATATTGGTTACTGTACTACCAGGGTTACCCACTGCAGCAGAGGTTTTCCTTCTCCCAGACAAACAGTTAACTGAGGCCAGACCTGTGAAGATCTTTGCTCAATTAGATCAGGTGAGACCAACATTGTTGAAATCCATTTCTATGTCATCAGTAGTCTTGCTTTTCTGACAATGGTTGTGAAGGTGAAGGTGAATTTTATTTGATCTTTTTTTTTTTTTTTAATTTAACCATATTAACATACAAAAGTATAATGCACTGTTTTTGTGTTATGTGAGTCTTTGGGGTTTGTTTCTTTATCAGGAGACAATTCAGCAGTGTTCTCGTTTGCGTGTATCCTTGCGTCTTTGATGCACATTTTTTGACAGGAATGCACAATTGTCAGGCAGTGTGCATTTCGTAGAAAGACACAAGCTTTAAATCCACTTCCATTCAACAAAAATATTCACCATTTCTCCATTTGTACACTTAAATTTTGATCACGGAAATCACCATTATGTTTTGATCTAGTCTCCTGCACGGGTTTTTGATCACGAGACTGACCTGCTTGATTCTGCCTTATTAAAATTGACCAAACGGCAATACAATGTCTGCTTAAAATAAAAACTCAGGAACAACAGAAGAATGGTTGACAGCCAAAACGGGAATTCTTTAATTTCATTTTCAGCACATCACAGCAGATCAGTCAGGAAACAATCGCCAAACTCATCTCCAATGACCCTTTTATACCTCACAGGTCCACATGTGTGTGTGTGTGTGTGTGTGTGTGTCTTTGGAAAACAGGCTTTCCAAGGCGAACACCAAAACCTTCGTCACCAACCAAAACTGACCATCTGTTTCCTCCTGATTTGAATAACAATTTTATAACCATACATTATTCGCCACAACACATGCTGCAGAGAGAGCTAGGAGTTACTTAGACCCTCCTGAGCAAGCATAAGCTGTAACCTACGCTTGTAGATTCCTGTTGGGTTTCTCTCTCTGTTAAAGCACTTTGAAATGTCAGTTGATGTAATTAAGCGCTATACAAATAAAGGTTGATTGATTAATTGATTGTCACCATGCCTCCGAAAAAGATGCAAACGTTGAAGAAAAAGCAAGTGGCAATGAGTGTGTTCTTGTACAAACAAACAAACAAACAAACAAACAAAGAAAAAAGTTAAGTTAGAGACAGACATTACGGACAGATATTGGTAAAATCTGTGTGGACAAGGCTCTCTCAGCTTGGTGCAGTGTCCACAGGAGAATATATGAATTAAAAGCAAAGAAAACTATTGAGCAAAAGTGGGAAAAAAACAAACAAACAAATAAATTACATCTTTCTTTATTTCTAAAACTGTTTTCTTTGAATGACTACCAGGCTTTAACATTTTGATAAAACCAATATATAATTTTATTCTTTTTTTTTCTTTAAACAGTTATGATGTTTTTAATAAAAACATAAAATTAATAGTTTGTTTAGTTTTTATATTGTACTATTGGCAAAACTCAATCCTTGCATACGCTTCTACAGTATATTCTGTTATTACTTTTAGGATGCATAAATGTCATGTTGGGATTCACATTTTTTTCTTGACGTGCATCCCAGGGATGCACTACTTTCTTGAGGTAAAATGAGGTCTGATTCAGTAATTATTTTCCACAGTATCACCTGAAATTTGACTTCCATCTTCATCCAGCAGATTTCTGTATTGATTTACTGTAGCATGTCCAGCTCTTCCTTCAAGTCTATTTGTAAAACATGCCTGAGGAATCGTGCAATAGACTCATCAATAAAACTCACAAGTATCAAGTTATCAGCGGATTGACGTTTGAAGTCCCTCGAATCATCTCCTATAGGGTGTTCAGTTAGGCACCTTTTAAAAGTCGAGAAAGTCAGACAATAAATTGCTGCAGCTGATTAATCAGTCGATCAACCTTTAATTGTAAAATGCTTAATGATATCAGCAGAAATGTCGAAGTGCTTTAACAGAGAAAAACCCAACAGGACGCTCCAGAGAAAGTATAAGTGACAGCGGCGGTGAAAAGCTCCCTCACTGAAGAAGAAACACCGGGCAGGACCCAGACTCTGGATGGCGGACATCCACTTAGACTGGTTCAGTGGGAAGGGAAAAACAATGGGGATAGAGACAGGGCAAGGAAAACAGAGAGAGACACAGAGAGAGTGGCAGATAGGCCAGATAGAATTGCAGTTACAGTCATGCTGTATTTGGGGCAGGATTTTCAGGCCTTTGGATTTCCTGTCTTTTATACTTGTTCCCCACCGTCGAGCAGAAGCAATTAGACAGCGGCAGTATTTTGCAAACATGTGAAGAGTCAATGCAGTATTAGCAAGAAAAGCAAATAAAGAGAAATAACAGAAGCTCTGAAGATAATTAGTGTTTCCCTTCAATGGGACAGTCTACTCTTTAATAAGAGAGGCTGGGAGATAATTTCAGAGTAAAGGAACCAGATATATAAAGCTTCTGCCTCCTGTTCTACTCTTGAAGACCTCACGGGTTACCAAAAACGCTGCATCTCCATAGCGAAGAGCACTGGGAGGGTGATATAGTTCAATGAGATGAGATCTTCGATGTAAGACAGAGCCTCGCAGTGAAGAGCTTTATATGTCATCCTGGAGATTTTAAATTTTATTCTAGATTTTATCAGAAGCCAAAGTAAGGATGGCAGGACAGGAGAGATGTGCTCTCTCCTCCAAGTTCGAGTCAGTAAGCGGGCAGCTGCATTCTTAACTAGTTGTAAAATCTTAATGGAGGAGCTTGAACAGTCCTATAATAAGGGATTGCAGTAAGATAGTCTAGAGTAACAAAGGCATGTTTTTTTTCTGCATATTTAAAGGATAAGACATTTCTAATTTTAGTAATGTTTTGTAAATTAAATAAGGCTGTCCGAGACACAGAATTAATATGGGAGTTAAAGGACAAATCTTAATTAAAAATCACTTCCAAGTTCCTGACATCACTTCTAGATGATAAAGCAATGTTATCTAAGTGAACTGCAGTATTAGAAAAAATATCCCTGAGGTGCTCAGGACCAATAACAATAGCTTCAGTTTTGTTAGTGTTTAGCATTAACACTAGAACTCCCAAGGCAGTCATTTTGACTGCTTTCAAAATTTGCTATGTCATAACAAATAAATAAATTGGAATAGGTAAAAACACATCAGGGCACTAAATTAAAACTATGATTGTTCATCCATCCATCCAGTTTCAGCCGCTGTATCCACTGTAGCGGGTCACGGGAAGCTGGAGCCTATCCCAGCTGGCATACAGTGTGAGGCAGGGGACACTCCGGGCACGACACCAGAGCACCGCGGACTATGATTTTTTCTATTTATTTAATTGACACAACATAGCTTCTCTGCAATTAAACATCCAAATTCAAACTCCATCCATCCATCCATCCATCCATCCATCCATCTTCAACCGCTTGTCAGGGGCAGGGTCATGGGGTTAACAGTCTCAAGAGGGATGCCCATACTTCCCTCTTCCCAGACACCTCCTCCAGCTCCTCCGGCAGGATCCTTAGACGTTCCCAGGCCAGCCGAGAGACATGGTCCCTCCAGTGTTTCCTAGGTCCTCCCCGAGGTCTCCTCCCAGCATGACATGACTGGAACACCTCCCCAGGGAGGCGTCCAGGTGGCATCCGGAAGAAATACCTGAGGCAACTCAGCTGGCTCAGCTCGAGGCGGAGGAGCAGTGGCTCTACTCCAAGCTCCTCCCTGGTGACTGAGCTCCTCACCCTGGGGTGCGCCTAGCCACTCATTTCAGCCGCTTGTATCCGGGATCTTGTCATTTCGGTCATGACCTAAAGCTCATGACCATAGGTGAGAGTAGGAACGTAGATTAATTGAGAGCTTTGTCTTGTGACTCAGCTCATCGTGGTGGGGGAGTTTGAGTGCCTGAATGATCCCAGGAGCTATGCTGTCAGGGGCTTTATGTACCTGCTAGGGTCTACTTTGGCAAACAGGTCCTGGGTGACAGGCCAGGCTAAGAGCAGTAATAAAACCCCTGTGGCAAGTAAAACATTAAGAACCGTGACCCCTAAGGCAAGTGAAACATCAAGAAGCGTGACGTCCGGGCCTGGCCCTGGAACCAGGCCCTGGCAGAGGCCCATGGGCCCAACCCCTGGTGGACTCGCCAACCGGCGAGGAAACCGTAGGGGATGGGTGCAGTGTGGATTGGGCATGGGTCCCAATGACCCAATCCCCAAACAAAGAGTCTAGCTCTAGGAACATGAAAGTCACCAATTTCAAACTTTGAAATAAAAACTGATGTAACTCTGTGAAATAATAACAAATGTATTCTGCTTCAAAATAGGTTGGTGTCATCGAACTTAACAATCAAATTATATACTATTATGAGCATTCCAAAATGCTGTGATGGCCAGCTGGAGACACTGCTATTACAATGCAGTGTAACAGCAGTGCTTACGGCTCCCAATCGTACACAGTCAACACAGGTAACCTGTATCTTCCATCTACAGTTCCCACTACCTTGTGGCATTTGACACAATTATCCTTTACTTATTTTTCTTACACATTCATTTTGCTTTAATGTGTTCTGAGGAAAGTTCCTTTGCGAGTTGCAATATGAGGTTCCTCTGTGACATCATCTTATTAGTGCATTCTTGAACGGGATCGAAGCAAGGTCAAGAATATTATGAAATACTCCAATCGCCATCTTCTTTTAGCAGCTTTCACTGATTATTTCCTTGCCATTTGATGAAGCACATATACTCCAACCATTGTTCTGTTGTAGTACGTAACAGTCTCCAGTTTAGCCTCGTGGGCACTTGTGATGTTGACAGCTGTGTGGATTGTAATTAGAATGGAGAGATTTTTCCTCGGTTAGCATTGATAGACTGTTAGGGTTGCACTGTCAAATTTCAAATTTCAGCGCCTCTTTATTGTGCAGGGCCCTTTCCTCTACAGATGGAGGATGCTCTTGTCTACTCTGATCCAAACAGGCTAGTTTTCTGGGCCTTTATTACCTTGGAAAGTTCAAGAGAAGTAAAGAAGTTATAAGTGGTGATATTTCCCCCTCTCAACACAATGCCTGTGTTGGGGGGGAAGGGGTATATCATTGTTTGTGAGCAATAAGCAAAATGACTTAGCATTGTAACAGAAGTGTCTCCAACTGACTGACAGCAATCACAGCATATTGTATTGTTGAAAATACAAGCAAACCTTGGTTTTCAAACACTTTAGACATCAAACAAATCAGAATTCTATCAAAAATTTTGGAATATTTTTGTCTTAGAAGTTCAACAAAATTTGGAAGTCGAATGTCAAAAAGCACTCCTTTTTGGGATGACCATGGCTCAGTGGTATTGCGGGTCGTCCAATGATTTAAGATCAGCGGTTCGATTCCCACTCCCGCCAAGTTATTTGTCGTTGTGTCCTTGAGCACGACACTTTACCCTCCTTACCTCCAGTGTGTGAATGTGTGTGATGGTTCCGGTGGTGGTCGGAGGGGCCGTAGGCGCAGATTGGCAGCCACGCCTCCGTCAGTATGCCCCAGGTCAGCTGTGGCTACATACGCAGTCTAACATCGCCAAGTATGAATGAGGAGTGAATGAATAATGGATCCAATGTAAAGCATCGTTAAGTGTCCAGAAAAGCACGATATAAATCTAATCCATTATTATTGTTATTTTTATTATTATTATTATTTTTAGTATTTGGAAAAGGATACATGTATATCTGTTTCAATTTCACAAATGATTTGTTCTCTTTTCAAAGTTCTAGTTTGAATGTGTAATTTCTTCAATTAAACATATAAAACTATCAGTTTTCGTTGAGTGTCCTGATGTGTTTTTACTAGGGTTGAGCTGGATACTCGTTTCATACGAGTATCCGGTACGGATAACACATTTTTGACGAATACAAGTACGATACGAATAAAACCCGTTAATACTCATGATCGGACTGAAGGAAAATCGTCCTGTTTTCACGCTCTGTGATTGGCCAGTCACACATACTTCCCGCCCCTCCCTACAGACTGCAGTTAGAGCCGAGTTTGTCCCTGTCCCACTCTCTGGCACAAACCGACAATTACTGATCTCTCTGTTGGTGGCTTCACTGTTCTTCACGTCTTTCTTAGGTTTTCTTCAGCTTGCCTCTATTTCGGTGTTTGGTTACCTGGTTAACTTTCTTGTTGTTTTTTTGTGGCACGTACGGGTGCTTTTAACCACCGCCTCCACTCTTCTTTTTTTTACCTGTTTGTTCTAAACTCTGTTCAAATTAATAATTTCTATACTTGATAAATATTTTAACTAAGACATAGCGTGCGTACACACACACACACACACACACACACACACACACACACACACACACACACACACACACACACACACACACACTCACTGCAATCAACATTGTTTAACTTCATGTGAAAAAAATGGCAAGAACATTAGGTTATATAACATTAAATATATAATTGGAAAAAAAAACAGATTATAAAAAAAAACTGAAAAAGAAGAAGAAAAATTAAAAGTTATATTAAGTATGACAATTCTTGTTCATGCATACTTCATAGTTGATATTTTCCTATTGCGTGCACTTCATTAATGCATTTTGTGTTTACTCATTCTATATATAGTTCCTTTACTATTGTGATCAAAAATGTTGAATCTCAATTCTGAGGCTCTTCGGTAAATAGTCATTCATAGACTTAAGAATATTCAAGTTCTGACTCCATAAAAAATTCCATAAAAAAACTTGTTCTGTAAATAGTTATCTTACTTTTGTGATCAAAAACATTTATTTGAATCTCAATTTCGAGGCTGTTCTGTGAATAGTTTTAGAATAAACAATAAATATAGCAACTTCCGCGGTGCACTGGCGTCGTGCCCGGAGTGTCCCCCGCCTCATGCCCTATGCCGCCGGGATAGGCTCCGGCTCCCCGTCACCCGCTGTGGCGGATACAGCGGTGGTAATCTGCAAATGACTGACTGACTATAGCAACTTGTGATCAATCCATATCAAGTTTAGACTTAAAATAATGCAGTGATTTAAGCCCCACCCATTTCCGGTCAAACCACACCCACTTCTGGTATAAGCCCCGCCCGTTCTTAGTACAGATACGGATACAGATAATCTAGTTGGTTGAAAAGATACAGATAGCGGTGTACTCACTCATCCCCAGTTTTTACATATTCTACCAATTTATTTTTGGATATTTTAATGATAAACCAAATTATATGCAGTCAAAATGACTGCCCTTGGCAGTTCTAGTAGTTGCAGAATTCTGGGACTCTCAATCTGAGGATTTATTATTTACCTGAGCAAATTGAAATTGGTCAGATACATATGACCTGAACTAGATTGCTGCTGAGTTTTTAATGCCCACATCATCTAAACTCCTGAGAACAATATTATGAACAACAGTGTTGAACACTGAATGTAGCCGCAAGAGGACACAAGCCAGTGTCTTATTGTGCCGGTCTCAACCCCGGATAAATTCAAAGGGTTGCATCAGTAAGGGCATCCCGCTTAAAAACTTTTGCCAAATCAAACATGCAAATCAAACCTATGAGTATTTGCTTTGAGGATTTTGACAGAGAAGTACAGATCAGTATTTGCTTTGAGGATGTTGATAGACAAGTGCCACAACCAACCACCGAAACAACCACGGAACCAACCCGCGGCGCCACACAGCCCACTAGCCAGCTACCCACACCAGGCCGGGCATCCCGGCACTGCAGCACATGCCCACCAAGCACCTTCCCCTGGTGACCACCAGTCGACAGCCAGAAGCCAGTCCATCCCTGCCGAACTGAGGTACTTTGCAGAGCTAACCATCGGTTCACTAGCCAAACCAAAGGCCAAGCGTAGCCCAACGAAACAGCCCCATGAGCCGAGTGAAGACGGTGGACCACCAACAGAGCCCAACCTCAAGCCAGCTGCACCAGCCGGTAGCATGCCAACCCCAGGAGCATCCAGCCGACCACCCACTGCAAACGGCAACACGGAGACTGAACCCACAGCCCGCCTGGTACCCCCACTGCATCTGGATAGCCAACAAATTGGGCGCGGGGTGAGTCGCCAAGCCCACACCCGGAGTGTCAGTGGCGGCGAGATCCGGGCTGCACGCAGGATCTTATACCCGCCCCCGGACAAATTGGTGGGCCGCATCGTCCCCTCTGTCCACCCCCCACCCCTGCCCCCACCCTGAAAGGGAACACCCAGCCCCACAGCCGACCCCCAGGGAGCCGAGGGCCCCCAGCACCCACCAGGGAGGGAGAGGGATGACAAGGGGTGGCCACAAAGGAGAGGAGAGATGGGGAGGAAGCGGAGCAGAGAAGGGAGCAACAGGAGGCCCAACCTATCCCACACCCCAAAGGCCAACCTAGAGTGCCCCAGAGGAGACAGGCACAGCCAGCCCCAGAGACCACAGAAACTCAGCACCCTCAGGGTCTGAATGGTGAGACAACAGATACAATAGCAGTCTGGGTTAGGTGCCAGAGCCAGGCAGGCCCCGGAGATCCAGACAGCAGACCCAGGCATAAGATGGAGAGGGATCCCCTAGTGCATGCACACAGCCATGGTGTCCCAGATCCATCATTCAACTATAAGGTAGCAGAACAGACATTACTTAGTCATCAGATCATGAGTACAGACAGGAAAATATGTTTTGGGAAAATATCAGATGTATAAGAGTGGAGGCATATGCTGACAGACAAGATAAAGCTATAGATTTATATTTAAAGATCTAATAAATGGAGAGCATTTTTATGTCTTCTTTCCCTTTCGGCTTTTCCCTTCAGGGGTCACCACAGCGAATCAATTGCCTCCATCTAACCCTGTCCTTTGCATCCTCTTCTATCACACCAACTACCTTCATATCCTCCCTCATTACATCTATAAACCTTCTCTTTAGTCTTCCTCTAAGCCTTCTGCCTGGCAGTTCAAAACGCAGCCTCCTTCTACCAATATATTCATTATCTCTCCTGTGGACATGTCCAAACCATCTCAGTCTGGCCTCTCTGACTTTATCTCCAAAACCTCTAACATGTGCTGTCCCTATGATGTACTCATTCCTGATCCTATCCTTCCTGGTCACTCCCAAAGAGAACGTCAGCATCTTCATCTCTGCTACCTCCAGCTCTGTCTCCTGTCTTTTCCTCAGTGACACTGTCTCTTGACCAAACAACATCGCTGGTCTCACCCTACTTTTGTACACCTTTCCTTTCATTTTAGCTGAAACTCTTCTATCACACATCACACCTGACATTTACTCCACCCATTCCATCCTGCCTGTACACACTTCTTCACCTCTTTTCCACAGTCTCCATTGTTCTAGACTGTTGACCCTAAGTACTTATAATCCTCCACCTTATTGATCTCTTCTCCCTGTAACCTCATTCTTCCACTTGGGTCCCTCTCATTCACACACATGTACTCTGTCTTACTGCGGCTAACCTTCATTCCTCTCCACCTCTCCAGCTTCTCCTCCACCTCTCCCCTGCTCTCACTGCAGATCACAATGTCATCTGCAAACATCATAGTCCATGGAGATTCCTGTCTAACCTCATCTGTCAGCCTGCCCATCACCATAAAAAACAAGAAGGGGCTCAGAGCTGATCCCTGATGCAGTCCCACCTCCAGCTTGAACTCCTCTGTCACACCTACAGTACACCTCACCACTGTCTTACAGTCCTCATACATGTCCTGCACCGCTCTAACATACTTCTCTGCCACTCCAGACTTTTTCATACAATACCACAGTTCCTCTCTGGGCACCCTGTTAATAAGCTTTCTCCAGATCTACAAAAACACAATGCAGCTCTGTCTGGCCTTCTCTGTACTTGTCTCTCAACATCCTCAAAGCAAATACTGCATCTGTAGTACTCTTTTTTGGCATGAAACCATACTGCTGCTCACAAATGTTCACTTCTGCCCTTAGTCTAGCTTCTACTACTCTTTCCTATAACTTCATTGTATGGCTCATCAGATTTATTCCTCTGTAGTTGCCACAACTCTGCATGTCTCCCTTCTTCTTAAAAAGGGGCACCAGCACACTTCTCCTCCATTCCTCAGGCATCTTCTCACTATCTAAGATCCTGTTGAACAACATAGTCAGAAACTCTACTGCCACCTCTCCTATACACTTCCAAACGTTTACAGGTATATCATCAGGACCGACTGCCTTTCCACTCTTCATCCTTTTCAGTGCCCTCCTCATTTCATCCTGACTAATCTTTTCTACATCCTGGTCCACAACAGTAACCACTTTTATGTAAATAATGCCAATTGTTTGCCTGACTTACTGTTATGTTCAAAATCGTTATATCTCACTTGTTGTAAAAATTCTGTTTTCTTTGACAGGATATTGTCAAGGTTTAGTTTTGCATGTTGTAATTCAGAACATAATTTTTCATTTGGATTTATTGCATAATCCTCGGTTAGACTCGGTTGAGTTTTTCTTTGATTTCTGTTTGCATTTGGTGTTCTTGTTTAGTTTTTTTGTTTTTTTGTAAGCTGAGTATGATATTATTTTACCCCTGATTTCAACCTTCCCAGTGTCCAAAGTAAGGAAAGAGAGATATGAGGAAATTCATTATATTTTAAAAATTCTGCTAATTCTTACCTTATTATTTTATCCAATGCTGGATATTTAGGCAGAGAAATGTTGAATTGCCAAATCTGGGGAGGTTTATGGTAATTACTTGTTTGTAGGCTGAGGGATATCAGTGCATTGTCACTAATACTAATTGGATAAATTGTAGTGGACGTTTTATGTGCGATATAATTATTTGTGAGGAAAAAGTTAATACTTGAAAACGATCGATGCACCACAGACGAGAAAGTGTATTCCTTTTTTGTTGAGTTTTTAAGTCTCCAAATGTCATCTAATCCCAAATCTTTCATATAATCCTGCAGAAATTTAACTGATTGTAGTTGTTTTGCCTGTACTATTGAAATATTGGATCGATCCACTGAGGGATTCAGAACTATGTTGAAGTCCCCTTCAATAATAGCTGTTGAGTTAGCTGATAAGTCAGCTAAATGAGAGAAGACTGTATGAAAAAAAGGCTGGATCATCATTATTGGGTGCATATTGATCACCAATTGTGTACTGTTTATCAAAGATTGTTGCCTGAATAATAATGTATCTGCCCTCAGGGTATGTAACTGTGCTGTATAAAGTGAAAGGAACTCTCTTATGGATTAGAATGGAGACTCCTCTTTGTCTGTTGTTATAAAATGAGACGATGATATTATAATTTAGATTGGTGAGACATTTTTCTTCTGATTGTAGTAAATGTGTTTCCTGTAGGAGGAAAATATCTGCTTTTAGTTTGGAGACATAGTCCAGGAATTTAATTCATTTTGTCTGTATGCAAGAGTACTACAGATGCAATATTTGCTTTAAGAATGTTGATAGAGAAGTACAGAGAAGGCTAAACGGAGCTGCATTGTGTTTTTGTAGATCTGAAGAAAGCTTGTGACAGAGTGCCCAGAGAGAAACTGTGGTATTGTATGAGGAAGTCTGGAGTGGCAGAGAAGTATGTTAGAGCAGTGCAGGACATGTATGAGGACAGTAAGACAGCGGTGAAGTGTGCTGTAGGTGTGACTGAGGAGTTCAAGGTGGAGGTGGGACTGCATCAGAGATCAGCTCTGAGCCCCTTCTTGTTTTTTATGGTGATGGACAGGCTGACAGACGAGGTTAGACACGAATCTCCATGATGTTTGCAGATGACATTGTGATCTGCAGTGAGAGCAGGGATTAGGTGGAGGAGAAGCTAGACAGGTGGATGTTTGTCCTGGAAAGGAGAGGAATGAAGGTTAGCCGCAGTAATACAAAGTACATGTGTGTGAATAAGAGGGAGCCAAGTGGAAGAATGAGGTAAAAGGGAGAAGAGATCGAGAAGGTGGAGGATTTTAAATGCTTAGGGTCAACAGTCCAGAGCAATGGAGAGTGTGGAAAAGAGGTGAAGAAGTGTGTACAGGCAGGATGGTAAGGGTGGAGAAAAGTGTCAGGTGTGATGTGTGATAGAGCTTCAGGAATGGTGTACAAAAGTGTGGTGAGACCAGCGATGTTGTTTGGTCTAGAGACAGTGTCACTGAGGAAAAGACAGGAGACAGAGCTGGAGGTAGCAGAGATGAAGATGCTGACGTTCTCTCTGGGAGTGACCAGGAAGGATAGGGTCAGGAATGAGTACATCATAGCGACATTACATGTTAGAGGTTTTGGAGATAAAGTCAGAGAGGCCAGACTGAGATGGTTTGGACATGTCCACAGGAGAGATAGTGAATATATTTGTAGAAGGATGCTGAGTTTTGAACTGCCAGGCAGGAGGCCTAGAGGAAGACCAAAGAGTAGATTTATGGATGTTGTGAAAGGGAACATGAAGGTAGTTGGTGTGAGAGAAGAGGTTGCAGAAGACATGGTTAGATGGAGGCAATCAATTTGCTGTGGCGACCCCTGAAGGAAAAGCCAAAAGGAAAATAAGAAAAGAAATGTTGAACACTGCACTCAGGTCCAAATAACTAAAATAGACAGAAGACCTACTGTATATCTGAAGCTATTAAAGTGTCATTTGTAACTCTTAGCAGTGCAGGCTCTATACTGTGATTTGTCCTAACACCTGACTGAAAGTCCTCTAATCAAATAATTCTCCAATAAGTACTCATTTAGCTCTTTGGCCACTATGTTCTCTAAAATCTTAGATAGGAATGGCAGGTTGAAGATTGTCCTATAGTTTGAGAGGAGGTTTATGACTAGGTTTGGGTTCTTAAGGAGGGGATTAAGTTGGAGAGTTTCATTGGTTGAAAACACTCCCTAATATTGCCAATTTTAATTGATTCCTTTGCCATGGTATTGACGGTTGGCAGTATGTGCTGATAAAATTCAACAATCGTAAACACAAAATTGCTCTTCTGAAACAAGGCTTCAAACTGAAAGGAAAAAATGTCTACATTAATGAGAATCTCACTAAAAAGAATGCTGATATCGCAAAAAAGCTCGACAACTGAAGAAGAATGGACTGATCGACAACACCTGGACAAACAACTGCAGGATCTTCATCAAAACAAAGGGGCTTTCTCCGGACCAGATGAAAACAATGGTGATCAGGAGTGCAGAGGAGTTGGTGAAATATGACCAATAAAGACGGTCAAGAATTGTTACTACACCAAAGATCAGTAGAGTCACTTCAATATTGGGAGCTCTACGATTTTGGACACGTCAAGTATTTCATAGAACAGTCGAAAAATCTACACCATTGATGTCAGAAACATGGACTAATGAACAAAAAAACAAACAAAACCAAAACAAACAAAAAACAACAACATGTATTTGTGATAACATGGGATAACATTAACTTGACACTTTAAAGAGCATATTGATATCTTTTGACAATATAATACCATGTGAAACTGTTCAAGTGTCTGTAACAAACTGGTTAATTCTTGTATGAACACTGTCTGCTGAAAGAGATTAATATGATCATTATATTCTTGTGGAGAACACTGGCAAGGTCAACATCTAGTTTTGACTATCCATGATGTTAACAAACCTTGTGTTCCTAGGAAGAATGTAAACATGGTTATACTCTAGGGTAAAAGGCTAATGTCTGGAAGTGGATAAGGGTATGAACATCTGTCAAAATTCAATGTATGAGCTGGTTGAAGACTTTTAATGTCTGAGTTTGTTGATTACATATTCTAATGACAGAGATGTTTTTGTTGATAATTGAGGGGACGGGAATCTTACAAGCCAATGGCTTCTATCCGTCAACCCTTTTTTTTTCTTTTCGGATGTTGCGGATGATGCTTCAACACTGATGAAAGTGAAATATGTTGTAATAACATGTCTGGAAAGAAGAAAAATGAACTGAATAAATAAATAAATAAATATGTGAGTGATCTCATCCCTAAGACTTGTAATTTTGTTTTGAAAGAACCTACATAAGTCATCGCAATCCATATATAAAGGAATGGTAGGCTCAATACTGGTGTTTTTCTTAGTCAGGCTGGCAACAGCGCTGAAAAGAAACCATGGGTTGTCTTTGTTTTCCTCTATTGATGTAGTGTAGTAAGTGTATCTACTTTTACAGAGTCTTCTTGTATGCTATAGAGCTATCTTTCCGGGTCGCATAGGCAACATCAGGTTTTGTTGATTGCCAAATTCTCTCCAGTCTGCCGGAGCATTGTTTAATCTTGTGGACAAACGGGTTAAAGGTCCAGACAACATTCCTGTTCGTAACCTGAAAGATTGTGCTGACGAGCTCACATATGTCTTCTAGACATCTTTAACATCTCCCTGAGCCACCTGCCTCAAAGCCACTACCATCATCACAGTCCCAAAGAAGTTGCCCCCATCCTGCTTCAACGACTACCACCCGGTTACACTTTCTCCCATCCTCATTAAGTGCTTCGAGCGGCTAGTAATGCACCACATTAAGTTCCCCATCCCTTCAACCTTGGACCATTTTCAGTTTACTTACCAGTTCAACCACTTGACCGCCCTACACACGACCTTCACCCACCTGGAGACCAAAGACTCATACACCAGAATGCTATCCATGAATTTCAGCTCAGCATTCAACACAATCATCCCCCAGCAGCTTATCCTTAAACTGGGCCAGCTTGGACTCAACACCTCCATATACAACTGGCTGCTGGACTTCCTGACAGAGAGACCACAGGCAGTTCGAGTCGGCAGCAACACCTCCAGCACCATCACACTGAACACGAATCACCCCAAGGATGCGTATCAAGCCCCCTCCTCTTCACTCTGCTGACCCATGACTGGACACCAACTTCCAGCTCCAACCTCTTCATAAAGTTTGCAGACGACACGACTGTGGTGGGTCTCATCAACAACAACGATGAGACATCCTACAGAAATGAAGTGAGCTGCCTGGCTATGTGATGCAATGACAACAGTCTCCCTCTGAATGTAGAGAAGATGAAGGAGATTGTTGTGGACTTCAGGAGAGCAAGCACCCAGCATGCTGCAATAACCATCCACGGTGTCATGAGAGCAGCTGAAAAGATCACTAGTGTCTCTCCCTTCCCTCACAGACATCTACTGTGTAAGACCCACCTCACCCGCAAAGGCATCAGCATTGCAGGTGATCTCACCCACCCCTCTCACAGCCTTTTCAGCCTGCTGCCATCAGGGAGGGGACTGCAGAGTCTGCGTCCCAAAACCAGCAGACTCAAAGACGGTTTCTTTCACCAGGTGGTGAGGAGGCTCAACTCCCTCCCTGCTCTGCCCCCTGCCACAGGCTTGAACTCTACCCTCACCCTGCCCTATCCATGCCCGCAGCACCTGACTACCTCTCTCTCTCCCCCCTGTAAACTCAGGAACTGCTCACACATCACTTCCCATACGGGATCAGCGAGTGTATATATTTACCGTTCCTTTGTGTTTCGTCTTTGTGCTGTACTTTCTGTTGTACTGCCAGTTGTACTGCCTATATTGTGCTGCCTACTGTACTGCCTGTTGACCGTGGGACTGAGAGGACTGCAATTTCAGCTGTGCTGTATGTAGCGCATATATGGTACATTTGACAATAAGGCTGACTTTGACTTGTGTCGCTGCCCATTCGTTTCCAGCCGTTAACGAGTTAATCTGCACGGCGCGTATGGCAGGGCGCACATGCAGGACCGTCAATGCTCTGATTGGCTGCTTAACATAAATGAACAGTGTCGTGCGGTCAGGGGAGGCAATTGAGGCACGGCCTTACCTGCCGTCATGAAAGAAAGAAATGAAAATGGAAGAAATAAATTAAATGGTTATATTTATCCAGTGATGCGTATTATTACGTTATTTTCCGTTTAATGTCACCAAGTTTACATTATTTTTACAGAAAATCGCTGAATTTTCACATTTACCGCTGAAATACGGAGAAGAGACCTGTGGTGAGGCACCAGCCAGCGGATTGAAAAGTTCAAACACATTTGCTTTATGAACTAAATTCCCATAATTTAGCTAATGTATATACGGTAATGTACAATGTTTTTTTGTCAACAACTGTGTGTGTCGTTTTTGAGTTGAGCAGTCCTGAAGCTGCTGATAAAAGGCATGAAGTGAGGCATAAAGTTCTCCGGCCTCATGGTAGGGGATGCTGGTGATCTCAGGGATTCGTCCTAGGATTCCTCTTCCTCGGCCATAGAAGAAGTGACAGGACACTACAGCCATTCATTTATTTTCTGCTCACCTTGTCTCACTATAAAAATGGACGATTACATATCTCATTTCTTTTTTGATGCTTTTGTTCAGAAGGAGCGGCACATGGACTTAATTTATAAGTAAACATAACATATAAGCAAACATGTAGGAAACAACATAACATTTTTTTAATCAAATGTGCTAATTGTTACAGTTTGTATGTGTAAATAATTCTGTTCTGAGACTGTAAAAAAACCTGTTGCTAATTAAATGGTGAATAAGCTAAACTGTAGGTTCATATTTTTGTAAATCTAATTACGATGAATTCAGTGCCTCACCAGCCATGAACCTCACCACACGTCACTCTAAGTGAACCTTATCGTATCATTGGTTGGACATCTGTCACTCACTCAGTTACCATGCGAAATGGTACATCTCCAATCTACCTTTCATTTCCAAAATCCTTGAAAAGACAGTTGCTTTCTAACTTCATTCTCACGTCTCACACAATAACCTGCATGAACAGTTCCAGTCTGGTTTCCGCCCACTCCACAGCACTGAAACTGCCCTCAATAAAATCACCAATGATCTCCTTATGGCAGCTGATTCTGGACTCCTAATCATCCTCGTCCTCCTTGACCTGAGTGCATTCTTTGATACCATCTGTCATTCCACTCTTCTTAACAGGCTATCTTCTATTGGCATCACCCACACTCTATTAGCCTGGTTTTCATTTTACCTTTGTGGCCGCACTCAGTTCATTCAATTCAAATCAATTAAATCCTCCCCCACCTTTGTCACTTCAGGCGTGACCCAGGGCTCTGTCCTGGGGCCCCTTATTTTCATCACATACTGTACCTCCTTCCCCTTGACAATATTTTACATAAATTCAACATTCATTTCCACTCTTATGCTGATGACACCCAGCTCTACCTCACCACTAAACCCTCGTCCACTCTTCCGCCCACCTCCCTTACTGATTGCATCTCTGAAATAAAAATCTGGTTCACCCTAAACTTCCTTAAATTAAACAACAATAAAACCGAGGTCCTCCTTATTGGCACCAAATCCACCATTTCCAAAACAGACAGCTTTTCTCTCATCATCGATGATTCCACCGTTTCGCCTTCTCCCCAGGTTAAGAGTCTGGGTGTCATCCTTGACAGCATATTATCTTTCCAGTCACACATCAGCAACATCA
Organism: Antennarius striatus; assembly: GCF_040054535.1. Lineage (NCBI taxonomy): Eukaryota > Metazoa > Chordata > Actinopteri > Lophiiformes > Antennariidae > Antennarius > Antennarius striatus. Next base: position 13,284,713 of record NC_090783.1, on the reverse strand, counting down.
CCAGGTCTGCCTACTGCCACCTGCGCAATATCAATCGTCTCCGCCCCTCCCTCACGCCCCACACTATTGTCATTCTTGTCCATAGTCTTATCACCTCTCGACTCGACTACAGCAATTCTCTGCTATTCGGGCTCCCCCATAAATCCTTTCATAAACTACAACTGGTCCAGAATTCAGTTGCCCACATCATAACCCGAACCCCCTCCATTCACCACATCACTCCTGTCCTTCAACAGCTTCACTGGCTTCCGGTCCAGTTCTGAATCAATTTTAAAATTATCTTCCTCACTTTCAAGGCTATCCATAACCTCGCCCCTCCATATCTCTCTGTCTGTATTCATGTTACCACTCCCTCCCGCTCCCTCAGATCGTCCTCCTCCTTACACCTGTCTGTCCCTTCAATCCATCTAATTACCATGGGGCACAAAGCATTCAGCCGCTCTGCTCCCTGTCTCTGGAACTCACTCCCACCCTAACTGAGAAACATTGATTCATTCCCCCACTTCCAAACACAACTGAAAACACATGTGTTTAAGACTGCTTATTCCAGCTGAAATCTATTGCTCTTTGTATTGATTTTATCTATTTTTATTTGTTGATTCTCAAATGGACTTTGTGTAATTTTGTTCGGTGTTCTTGAGTGTCAATAAAGGTGCCTTTAAATAAAATGTATTATTATTATTAGAAAACAATATGATTGGTCTAATTAATTAGAGTAGGTCTTATATTAGATATTACTTAATCCGTTTGTATTGAATTTTATTTTGTGCGCTGCATAAATTTTCTTGTGCGCTGAGAATATGCCCGCACGCAGCTTGGAGGGAACACCGCATATAACTAATAACCAATGTGTTAGAGTGGACTAATAATTTCCCTACGGGGTTATATACAGCTACAGTGTTTTCCGCATGATAAACCTATAATTTTCTCATAAACCTGCAGTGCGCCTTATAATCTGATGTGCCTTACATGTGGATTAATATTAATATTAATATTGGTTAAAAACAAGATTGCTGAAAAAAAGCCGGTGGTCTGGCCGGCAGTCATATTGCACTATGCCACCAGAGAACACCTTCACAAAGCACTGTGGCCAGACTACGCCCCCTAACAATAGTAGTCAAGGGGCGTCGCCGAAGTGCTGGCTCTCACTGACCTGCTGTCTGACTGCAGAGCAGCCTGCATAGAGCACCAGTGTCTGGCTACGATAACGTAGCAAAACATAGGGAATTTTCAACAACTCTATTAATAAAGTTTGACTGACTGACTGATCTCAGTATTTCCAAACCACTGTGGCGCCGGAAATAACCCACTTTAAACTTAATGGGTCTAAAAATTGCCACTGTCAAGTGTCAGTGCTGTAATCTGGAATTTAGTGATGGTCCATTCTATTAGTCTGTGGAAACACACAGAAAAACTGGCATGAAGGTGAATGAAAGACCCTCAAAACTGAACTTCAAGCCCTTTCTGAAATTTCAAGAGCAGTCACTGCTAGACAAAGGTGTGTGGTGTGCTGCAATTGATTTGCAAATTTAGTTGATACCTGAAACAACAAGTTACGTGTGTGTGTGTGGGGGGGGGCATTTAGGCTTGTCTATTCTGTCTGGCAGCGTCGTGCTGTGAGATTCACAGCGGTGAGACACCAACATTAAAGTCAGTTCCGAGTAAAACAGCGTCCCATTTGCCAGTAAATTAGCAGCCCGGTTAAAAAATTGTTTAGGACACACAGTGCAGCAGCAAATAGCTGCACCTCACCTCCGACTGGACTACGGATCAATCGAAACAATATTGAATTAATAAACGAATACGAACGTTGGAGCTTAAATACCTGTTTCGAACTTTAGATCAGGAAATAATCCGCCCTGTTCGAACTGAGTGTACACGTAATAAATTTAACCAGTTTTTAACATTAGGTTTTTTAAAATGCCGTATTTTGCCAGAAAGAGTGGCAAATAAGCCACTTTTCTTTCTAAGATGGCAAAGTGATTAAGTGATCAGGTTTCCTTGATGAGGCTCAGAATGGCCTCATTGACATGACAGTAGGGACCGTTCACACCTGATTAAAGGTACTCACAGTCATGAATGCTCTATCTAGTGGACGGATAGCGCAACTGCAGCCACATGTTTTCTAAATCTATTCTAATTTTTTTTTATTATATGCGCCTTATATATGAAATTAATTATAAAATAAGCAATTCGTCAAAGGTGTGCCTTATAGTCCAGTGTGCCTTATAGTTGAGAAAATACTGTAATTAACCCTTAAAGCCCGATGATCAATGCTGGCGTTATTGCTGTGCTCATGTTTACTTGACAGTAGAGATGTGAAACTGTCTTCTGGTTTTTATTTGAAGCAGATTGTACCCGGAAAACCAGAGATATGATTGTTTACATTTGATCTAAGAAAAGCGATTCAAACGGCTCCTTATCGTCAGATGGCAGACGCCATGTTTCTGTCCGTGTAGTCGCTATTGTATCGTGATCGCCATCGTGATGCATGTATTCACGTAATCTAAACATCTTTCACGATTCGTACATGCTTGTCACGTAATGCAAACACCTACCGTGATTGGTGCATCTTGTCATGTGACTACATGACGCAAATGCTTATGCGCAGTTTATGCATTTTTATGCGCAAATCATGCGCATAGTCTTATTTTGAAAAACTCCTTTGAAGAGTGGCACAAGTGACACAAACTACATAGAGTTAGGTTAGAAGCCTATGGCAACCTTTTTTGAGATCAAAATCAAATTCAATGAGGATTATTTGAGTTTTATCTCTTTATATAGCTGAAGTTGTGCTGAAGATAACCATACCAAGCATGGGTATGTTAAATCATTTTTAATGTGGTAATAGAGACAAATATCAAAATTACCAAAAAACGCCAAAATAGCTCAGGGCTTTAAGGGTTATGAAAAGATATAAAAATAAGTAAATCAATTTGATCTGAAATACCGTATTGGCCCGAATATAAGATGACCTTGATTATAAGACGACCCCCTCTTTTTCAAGACTCACGTTTGAAAAAGACTTTTTGAACACCAAATGTAATTTTTTATACAGAAAATAATTACAGTGCATCTCCGTACATTACATTCTGTGATACCATATTTCACAGCCGCTTTGCAATTGTTTGAAGACTGCCTCATTTATCACCATCATCTTGAAGTTTGCATCATAACTTCTCCTCAGCTGCCTGTTTACCTGGCTGAGCGTCGACCCACTTTTCTCCGGATTTTCGCTACGTTTCTCCATTTTCTGTTATCTCTTCTCTTATTTTCTTGTTTTCTTTCTTAGCGCTATTTTTTTATTTTTCTTCTTCGTGCTACCACTATTTTTATTTTTCTTCTTCGTGACAGGGTTTCACTTTTGCCTGGGGAGTTTAAGTTCAGCATTTGCTTTAAAGATATATGACGCCATCTAGCGTTGTGAATGGGTATAATGTCTAGACCCCGGATGTAAGATGACCCCCACTTTTTCCAGTCTTATTTCAATGCAAAAAAACACTGTCTTGTACTCGGGCCAATACAGTAGTGGACTTGATTTAATAAAAGATATGTAAAAATCTAACAGGGGTGGGATGAGTTTGATTATCATGACAACACACACTTGATTATTAATTACATTTTCTTCTGTGTTCCAACAGCTGTCTGAGACATTGCTCAGCACCTTAAATCAAAACCTTGTCGATTTCACATTGAAGCCAGGGGTCCAAATAACTGTGTATGCAGTGCATCTGTCAGCAGGTAAAGAAACAGGGCTGCTTCTATACTGCTTAGAGCTGCTCAAGGGGTACATTTGTTTTTCTGTAGTGAATGTGACAAAACCTAAAGCAGCAAACCTAGATATGAGGGAGAATCAGGTATAATTTTATTATCACTGCTTCTCCAGGCATCAAATGAACCCAACTGTATCTGATTGACTCCCATCATGTGGTTACTGATGTAGTCACCCAGAGAGTGAGTCTCCTTACAAGAGTTTACACCATTTCTTACTGTTACTGTCCTAAAAGGGTGTATAAGATCAGAATCAGAACACATTGGAAAGTTTTGGTGTGGTGCTCAGTAGTGAATTTAGAAGGATCATTGTACTACTAAATGAACCTCCCTGTCTAATCCAATCACAATATTGTGCAGCGAATGATACTTGTTGTCCAAGATGACCTTTGTTTGTACAATGTCCTCCTCTCCAACACCACTGTCAGAGAGTTCAATTTTCCACGACAGTGTTGTCAGACCTGTGGGTCAGTATGTCTAGTCTGTTGGATGGATGGACGGACGGACGGACAGACAGACAGATAGAGAGGTCTAGAAGGAAATTGTATTTTCCATTGCTCACACACATTCACATATTCCACAAGAAAACAGCAATTGCACATAGCAAAGGAATCTTGAGGAATCATTGTGTATGCACAGATGGACATGTGCCTCTGCCATGCTCATACTGATGCCAGTTTAAAGACCTCAGATTCAGAGACAGCTTTGGCCCATTTTGTAAAGGGTATCAATGTACTTCCCCCAAACAAGTCCATTGTCAGCGTAGATTATTTTGAAGTCCCCCACCATGTCCACACTGACCCCTTGAATGGAGACAGGGATTGCATGGCCATTTAGCCTCCCCAATTCCACCATCAGATCCCTTGTCTTTGTCACATTGAGTAGATCAGAGATAGATTAGATAGAGTAGATAAGGAGTAAGGTAGATGACACTATAAGATAGATTACACTATAGTAAGAGAAGCCAATACTGATTTACTGTATAATTAATCTATAATTTACAATTTGTCAAGCATTTTAAATTATAAATTAACCACATAGCTGGATAAATGCATTATTCAGCTTGGTGGTTATGCAAGTTCTCTGCTACTTATACCCTTCTCTCTTGTTTCCCCATATCTGCAGCTCCCCTAGTGGACACCAGTGAAAATCACAGTGGTTCTGCCATGCTAATGCTGCTGTCACTAGTGGTTGTGGGTTTAGCTGTATTTGCCATCTACAAGTTTAAAAGGTAAAATGTCATATCTGTCACATTATCCATGAAGTTGAAAGATGTCATAGAATCCTAACACCGCAGCAACAGCAGTTAGTTGCAAGGCTGAAGAAAATGTAGATATGTGTCCTCACCAAACATACCAGTGCTCCTCAAGGGCAATTTTCTTTCCCCTGACATATATCTATGGCTCCAGTAGAGTTCAGTCAGCCATTAGCCTCCATCAGTAATAAAAGCTTAAATATAGGCAGTTTGCCCTTTCTGAAATGTTGCATTATGTCTTCTCTCCAAAATGTGCTTTCAAGGGAAAAGGGCACTGGGTCATGAAGATTTTCAGACATACTAAGAAAACAATAAAAATGATATTTAATGTGTAGATGCTGACATGGAAATTAAAAAAAAAAAGTTACAGATGATATGAGGAAACTGCATGATTGAATAATACTTATAGTCGGCATATAGTTGATGGTCACTTAATTTGATACACCATGCTAAGAGTGTCTTGGTTCCTCTTTTTTTCCCTCCAACCACCTTTGTCCTTCATGGCATAAATTCAACAATATGCTGGAAACATTCCCCAGAGACTCTGTTCCATATTGACATGGCACCATCAAGAGTGGCTGCTTGAGATAATGAAAATCTCTGTTACATCACATCTCAAAGGTGGCCTGTTGGATTCATCTGGACTGTGTCTATGTGCATGAACGTATTGAATTACTTCCATTTACACTTACATTATGTTGAATATTTAACCTACTGTGGCCTTTGATTTGTGCACAACTTGCTCCAAGCTGAACTGATTGTGTTCAGTTCAGCTGTCTCTCACTACAACTCTTTTCTCAAGGAAGATCCCAGGCCTCAATGTCTATGCGCGGACGCAGAATGAAAAAAAACAAGAAATGATGAGTCCAGCTAATTCCTCGGAGGCAACACCCTGCTCACAGAGGGATCTAACACATTTTGTGGAGATTCTGGACACAGAGTTGAAGTCACTACCCAACGGTGAATATCTACTCTCACTTTAGTCTTTATATTGCTTTCTCCAACGGTTATAAATGGTACAGTGAAGGTTACAGGCACCACCTGCTTTAAGGAGCAGTAACATTCATGCAATCACTCACACACCAGTAGAACAGCCACTGCAAGCAATTTTAGGTCCACCATATTGCCTAAGGGTTCAGTATCAGTATGGGGTTCAGTATTGTACCTAAGGATACTTCAGTTTGTGGACTGCAGGGCTGGTATCGAACCACCAACCATCTGATAAACAGTCAAACCACTCTACCACTGATCCACTGCCACTTAAGGCTCTTGGTTGTTGTTTAATCAAAGGGGCGAACAAGGGCTAGAAAAAAATTAATAAAGCAGTGCAAAATTATAAGAATAAACTATTGTTCACAGTAATACATAGTAGTGCAATAGCACTTTGTTCTTCTTAGTACTGTCATTCTTTGATCACCTACGAATGCAGATAGCTGTCAAATGACAGGGAAAAGTCATTAGAAAAGTTTAAGTCCACTTTCTTATAGATTGTCCCAGTCTCTCAAAAAAAAGTCATCGATTTGATTGTGAGAGTATGCAGTGAAAGCAAATTTCACATAATAAACACTTTTTTGCCTTCATTACATCAGTTTTTTCTGTCATATTTCATTTGTTCAGTGTTCTTATATAATTTGTCATACATTTTTACACTCTCATATTCGCAGTGGATAACATTGTGTTTGTTATTCTCCTCTTTTGTCATTATGGATCAATTGTTTTTTCAGCGGTAGGCCATGAAACACCAGCCGAAACAAAGGTCACCAATTGCTGAGGTCTCCACCACTCTGAGTACAGACCAAATAAATGCCTAAGTCATTGTTCTTAGAAAAAAAAAAACTGCATGATTATCCCTGCCAAAACCCAAACCATAGCTGAACCAAATTAAATGGAACCAGACTCCCCTAGTGGATGGTGATGCAGATCCATTGTGTAGTTTTTGATACCACCAGTCAAGGTGATATCAGGGGTTGCCTTGGTCTAGTATAAGAAGCCTGCAGATGGTTCAGAATACAGCAGCAAAAATCTTAACTAAAACCAGGACATTTGTCCACAGTATTAGCTTCATTACATTGGCTTCCGATTCATGTTATGTATGACTTTAAATTACTTTTAATGACATATAAAAGTGTGAATGGGCTTGCTCCAACCTACATGTCTGATCTGCTAAAACCGTACACTCCGATGAGGGCTCTCCGCTCTCAGAATACAGGTCTCTTGTGTGTTTCCACAGTAAAAAAAGAAGTCAGCTGGCCAGAGGGCCTTCTCTTATCGCAATAAGTCACGCGGACATTTAGGGCAGACAAAATTATTAAAAGATACTGACATTTATGCAAACACTTCTAAAAACAGATTAGATTCTTGCTGAAAGATTTGAGACACACAGACTCTAGATTTTTGGGTCAAGAAATGATACTATTTTATTATATGATTTTATTGTTTTATTTGTATTATTTTATTGTATTAAAAACTTTCCATCACATTCCCCCCTTCCATGGCTTTTAAGCCATGGACCAAAACTGGGAATTTTAATAAAATGCAACAATCCAATTTTTAACAAAGATGGCGCAGATCTATGGCTACTGTCTCACTATTCTTCCACTACAGACGGAGGCGAAAACCCCGATGAGTACATTCTTGGGGAAAAATTCCTCTGTGACCCTCACTGAGCGATCACTTTCTTAGCCTGCAGAGAAGACAATCCAAAATTAGTAGCCTCCAAAGCATTTGAACACGACCCTTTCATCTATAGATGTATCATTACTAAATTTTACAATAATTCATTATTTATTTTAACTCATTATTTAAAAAAATATTTTTAAAAGGATTTTAAACTACTGATCAATCAAGTAAACACACTTCTAATATGAATTATGACATTCTGATTACTGAAAAACAAAGATTACTGAAAAACTGAACAATATCTAGTAGTGAGTTTATGAGTTATCACTGAAATACTTATTGGTGACACAAAGTTATCAGCCCTTCACAGTGTTCTCATCCCGTACTTGGCTGCATGGCAACAAGAACATTCCCCCAGAGCCCAACCCCTAATGGTGTGAGGCTCTCCCTGCTTCACTGACATCGAGTGGAATCTATACATCCCCCTTTGTAGTCAGACTTCCCCTCACACTGGTGGGTGAGTTCTGGCAGGAGTCCCTGCTGCTGCTGTGCGCGTTGTAGAGGGATGCCTCACTCATCTATTCCTCTGGGATGAGTTGTCTGGATCTTTTCCTCTCACACCAAAACAACCGACGTCCTCAACGACTCAACACACGATGTCCCCAGTTGAGGCCGTTGTCTTTGTTGGTTCCTTAGCCGAGGGACTCTCTGAGGTTGCAAGAGCTGCAACCTCTGTTTCCAGATCAGGGTCTGGAATGGCACCTTCACCAGCCTGTGGAGGGAGAGTAGATCCTCTGTCGGCTCTGGCTGGTCTGGTAGATGAGATGTGGAACCACGTGTCCCCCTTTCCCTGCAAACGGACTGCAGTTCCCGTTCGCTCAGTCACTTGGAAGGGACCTGTCCACTTAGGTTCAGAACATTTTTGTTTTGATACTTTCAACCACAAACACTTTCACACACATCCATTTCTCTGGAGACATCCGCCTGTTTTTCTGTGAGATGGGAGAAAGTGATAGTTAGTTGTCGCAGGCCTGGTGGGCCTTCAGCACCTTTGGCTGTCAATGGAGCTGTAGGACCTGGAAAAGGTCTGTTAGTGTGAATCCAGCCTGTGGAAGAGTTCGGTGACGTCCAGGACTACTCCTTATCTCCCTTCTAATTCTGCTGTGTAGATTATTAACATCATTATTGGTATCACTTCTCTTTGGGGAATTGAATAACTGGAAACTGTGCTATATCATCATCCCCATCATAGCCAGGAGGAGAAGATGGAGAATTCCCCCCTTCCAGCGAATCCTTCCTCTGGCCTTCATCTTTGTCACTGAAAATGTCAATGGGTGCTTTTAAGCAATGCTTTAAATTATGCCACGTAGGGGATCCTTTGACCTGCACTGCAGTGGAAGTGGCTCTTACCACCTCATACGGACCTTCCCGTCGGGGGATGTTCCACTTTCGTCTGAACACCTTTATGTACACCAAGTCTCCTGGTGTCACTGAAGGTGGAGTCTCCTCATGGTCAGCTTTTGCCTGTAATGAGATAACACGAGCAGAGATGCTCCTGTGGATGTTAGTCATTTGTCTGACATATGATTTCATGTCATTTGACAAAATATCAAGAGAAGGTCCCTTAGCTGTTTTGTAAATTGGAGAAGGCATTGACCTGCCGGTTAAAGCTTTATGTGGTGTTATTTTCAGGTCTCTATGAGCACAGAGTGGCAGACTGGGGTGGTGGTTCCTCTCTTTAAAAAGGGGGACCAGAAGGTGTGTGCCAACTACAGGGGTATCACACTCCTCAGCCTCCCTGGGAAAGTTTACTCCAAGGTACTTGAAAGGAGGGTCCGGCCGATTGTTGAGCCTCAGATTGAGGAGGAACAATGTGGGTTCCGTCCTGGTCGTGGAACAACGGACCATCTTTTTACTCTCACAGGGATCCTAGATGGGGCTTGGGAGTATGCCCATCCAGTTCACATGTGTTTTGTGGACTTGGAGAAGGCGTATGATGGAGTCCCCAGGGATATACTGTGGGAAGCATTGCGGGAGTATGGGGTGAGGGGGCCTCTCCTCAGGGCCATCCAATCCTTGTACGCCCAAAGTGAGAGCTGCGTTCGGGTTCTCGGCAGTAAGTCGAACTTGTTCAGAGTAGCTGTTGGCCTTTGCCAGGGCTGTGCTTTATCACCAATTCTGTTTGTGATTTTCATGGACAGGATATCGAGGCGTAGTCATGGTGAGGAGGCTTTACGGTTTGGTGGCCGACCCGACTAGGGATAAGCGGTGGAAGATGGATGGATGGATGGAATTTTCAAGCATGTTTCACATCGGCCAATCACTTCATCAAAATGTTGTAATTTAGGAGCCCAAAAATTCCATTCTCGAATTTTTCTCATCCCTTCGCCTCTAGACTCATGGCCTACCCCATGAGCCTCATTAATCAGTGAAGGCAGGAGTCCACTAGGAGTAACAAATCGTCCCTCGTGGTTTCTCCACAATCCTTCAGCATGCTTAGAAGCTCCTCTCTGAAGCCATAAATGGCATTCTGCTTCTGGAGCTTCTCCTTGTAGCAATATCAAATCTTTAGAAGTTATTTGTTCCTCAAAATCCACAGCATGAGTTACCATTATAGCTTTATTGTTCACTGAAGCTGCACTTTTAGCTGCTTCATCTGCTGCTGCATTTCCTTTGGCAACCCATGAATCATTTTTCTGATGTGCAGTACACTTTATTATGGCTAAGGATCTTGATTTCATCATTGCCATTAATAATTTCATGATCTGATCACGGTGCTGAATGGGAGAGCTGTCAGTTTTTCTGAAACCTCTCCCATTCCACACTGCACCAAACAAATGACACACACCGTGTGCATAGGCAGAATCAGTATAGATATTAGCATTTTTACCCACTGCATACTCACATGCATAAGACAAAGCCTTTGGTTCTGCCAACTGGCTAGAAAACGGCTGCACACACTCTTCCATTCGAACAATCTCAGCTTTGCCATGTTTTAACTCAATAACTGCACAACCTGCTCTGAGTGCTTCCCCATCCCCATCGAGCCGTTCATGTACAATGTCATGTTGGCTGTCTCCAAAGGGATAGCACTCAGGTCAGACCTTAGTTTAGCATATCTGTCCGCCTCAGCCACACAGTCATGTGGTTCTCCCTCAAACGGGAGTGGAATGGAGTCTGCTAGGTTTTTCACCCTGCAGACATGCAATGTCACATCCGGGTATTCAAGAAGTCGGTGATAGTCAGTCAGCCGTTGTGCGGTTAACACAAATTTCCTCTTTCAATTAAGTTTATCAACTTATGATGTGATAAAATCTCTATCGAATAGCCCATAGTAAGAGCTGATGCTTTTTCATACAACAAATGAGCGGCAGCCAGGTGCTGGTAGCAGTCTGGCAAACCTAGCTCTACCGGCGTTAGTGCAACAGAATAATAGGCAATTGATTGAGCGTGTGTACCTATACCTATCTTCTGGCCTAACATCCCTACTGCATGTCCCTGACGACACAACACAAACAACTGGAACGGTTTCTCATAGTCTGGAAGAGCCAAAGCCGGCGCCCGCTGTAGCAAAGTTTTAATAGTTTCAAAAGCAGTGTGTCCTTCTGATATCCAAAGTAATCTGGTTCGCAAATTTCCAGCTCCATTTTTAAAAAAATCATGTTTCTCAGAGGCTGGACAATAGCAGAATATCCATCAACCCATTCTGAACTGTACCCCGTCATTTCCAGAAATGTCATCATTTCTTTAACAGTGGTTGGAGTGGTTCTGATTCACAGTGTTGTAAAATGTGTATATGTGTATGATAATGAATGGAAGATAAGCAGTTATGTTGTGATGTGAAAAATGGTGCAAAATGATACTGACACACAATTACAGAACACACAATTTAAAAGATGCCTTAGATCAGAGTGTAAAATGATAAACACAGACCAACCGTAAAAAGCTCCTTTTATTGAATGTAGTTGAATTAAATTAAAATATTTCTATGTGTGTAGAATTATGTATGTATGTGTCTATATGATTTTATGTATAAGTACTACAACTCCCCCCTTTTTTTTCAAATCTCTATATAAACTGCACGATAGTAACTACAAAAAATAAAAAAAAATGTGTATTCAGATATCCCAAGCCAACCACAGACAAAGAACAAATTGTCAATTTACACGTATCTAGGATGTTTTCGTATTAGCTTTGCACACACGCTGCCAGCACAGCTCCTCAAGACACCGAAACAACTAACCGTTCACAATTAGCAATGATGAGCTAAGTAATGCTAAGCTTATTATGCTATCCAAAGCTACTACATTAAAGTCAGTCTGCCTATCCCGGCAGTCTCAGGGCGTGAGGCGGGGGACACTCCGGGCACGACGCCAGTGTACTGCAGAGCCACATAGAGACAAACAATCATTCACACACACACTCACTCCTACGGTCAATTTGGGACCGGCAAATCAACCTGAAGCGCATGCTTTTGGAGGTGGGAGAAGCCGGAGAACCCGGAGAGAACCCACGCAGACACGGGGAGAGCATGCGAACTCCGCACAGAGCGGGACTCAAACCCGGGTCCGCCGTGTTGTGAGGCAGCAGCGCTAACCACTGCGCCACTGTGACGCCCACTACATTAAAGTATAATCAATTAAATGCGCTATTTTATGCTATGCTAACATGCTAAGCTAACATGCTAAGCTAATATGCTAACACGCTAATGTACGCTAATCTATGCTAATTCATGCCAAGTTCACATGCCCAGCTCACATGCTAAGCTAACATGCTAACACGCTAATATATGCTAGTCTATGCTAATTTATGCTAGTTTATGTTAATTTATGCCAAGCTAAGTCAGAATTGTTTCAGTGAGCATCTATGGAGTGACACACTTATCACACAACCCAATTTTATGACAAAAATGACTTTTAACTCCACATTAATGTTTTTCACAAGATGGTGTTTGTAAACTGGATAACCTCCAACATGAACCAAAACAGTGTTCTTAAGTTGGATAGCCTCCAACCCCAGACATCTAAGCCTTACCCACTATTAGAAAAATTAATTCCACGCTTACTCTGAATATTCAGTGAAAAAAATCGAAAAATAAATTGTGCAACAAATGAAAATATTAGGGATAACAGTTAATATCAATTATTGGTGCTTTCGGATAAATCTTTAACTGTGTTTAACGCAATCAACAAAGAGAGAAAGGCAACCATTGGTTTTCTCTAACAAAAAATAATAACAGCGCTGTTCATTCACACCACAGTTATCATGCAAGAATCTAAAGTTCAATTACCAACTCAAAAATATATTTTCCTATTACAGACTCGACACCAATACACCAAAATATTACTTATAAAAATATGACGGTTTATCACTCAGCACTAACACACAGCCTGAATCATCTACAATTTATCTCATCCACATTTGTGTCACTTCTGTCCGTCCTTGTCAACTGCACACACACACACACACACACACACACACACACACACACACACACACACACACACACACACACACACACACACACACACACACACACACACACACACACACACACATCCAGACACACACATGCAACAAATTCCTTTTCAGATAAACAGAGAAGTAAAGTGTGAGGCCAAGGGGAGGGGGTGAGAGAGAGACAGAGAATAGAGCAGATGTTTAGAGAGATAGACAGGTATTTATAGGCAGATCACCAATTTATCAATCTCCACTAACACTTAAGCAATTAATATGGCACTAGAAAGAGTTTAATAGGAACATAAAAATTATCCCACCCCAGTCCGGACAAATATTTACAGAGATCTCAGGTGGACCAGCCGTACTTCCACATTCCACATGGGAATCCAGCTCAAGGCTCTACGCAACGACCGGAGATGAATCGATCATTGACGCACTCCATGTGTTTATCTTCCCGTCACCTATGGAACACCAGCCTGAACGGTGTCAAAAGTCATCAACAATCATCAGCTTGATCAGAAATCTTCATAAGTGACCTCATAAGTGCGGTCCACACAAGTTTCACCAACCCTGAAGTTAGAAAACCGTGTAGCACCTGATGTGAATTCCATCCAAACACAGCAAACAAATCTCTAATTTTTATTGTGGCTTTCAAAGCTTTGTTTGTTCTTTAACGATCAAACAAAGGCCACCCGTGGGCTTTTACCGCTGTGCCCCACCAGGACGGAAAATGTCGGACCTTAGCAGTCAAACAAATAATTTATGTGTGCAAATGGACTGTCAGCCAATAACCGAAGACCCATAATTTACCGATTCAATATTGGATCTGACGTCTTCACAAAACTTTCTTGCCGAATAGACTGTCTTTTAATACCTCAACCTTTTTATTTTTGTTTTCTAAAGTTTAATGATAGTCACCAATTTAATAAGAGAAAAGAGTAGACAAATATTTTCATGCCAAGCAACATATATTCAGACAAATACTCAACCCACGATGACCCACACAGGTAGTTTTGGGAAGACTAAATAAACAATTTTATTTTAAAATTATGTTTAGCAAACAAATCTCACCAGAATCCATAGCATCTCTTTCAGGCAGACAGTAATGCAATATTTAAGCCAAAAGGCTTACCTTATGTTTGCGCGCTGTACAATCTGTCTGCCTGAAGGAGGGGGAAATGGCGGCAGATGAAGTCTTAGAACCCTCGCTGTTCGTGACGCCTCTTTGTAGTGGGAGTTTTGTTTCTCTTAAGACAAGACACAGTGTAGTAAACACAAGATATTTATTTTGTCAATTCAAATCAAAGTTGAGTAGCAATACAGTAATATCATCACTAGGTTGAGTATGAGTCCTATAACATCATCGATGATACTGACAGACAGACAGGTTTAACAAACAGACAAATTCAACAAATACTTATCTAAGCATGATGAGAGCTCTGGAGACGATGACAAAGTCCTTGGGTATGTTATTGCAGAATATTCTGGGTACAGGAAAAAACTTCAAGTATAAACTAGGAAATGGATCACATATCTTTTTATACTCTAAAGGCGTAACTATGGGAGGTGCGAATCAGTTGTTTAACTTCGTTCCCTCTGCTCTCCACTAATCTTTCCCCCTGTTTCAGTAGGTACATCGTGACCTCAAGAAGTTAGCAGAGACATCAAGTCAACAGTTTCACATGGCTGATGACATAACCTAATCAGTCACGCAGACATTTAGTGCAGACACAATCATTAAAAGATACTGGCATTTACGCAAACACTTCTAAAAACAGATTAGATTCTTGCAGAATCTTTCATGACCTCGAGACTTCCTGGGGCCGTTTCTCCCAAGTGCTGAAAGATTTGATATTTTATTATATGATTTTATTGTTTTGTCTTATTTTATTGTCTTAAAAACTTTCCACCACAAGGGCACAGCCCCCCTCTCTTTTCCCACCATGTCCCCATCTGTGGTGACAGAGAGCACCCACTTCAGATCAATGCCCCTCTTTGTCAACATGTCTTATTGCTGCATACATGTCCCCTCCTCTTGTATGTGTTTCATAGCGGTGTTACACCCAGCAAAGAGCTCCTTATCTTTGTGAAGGAAGGTTACACACTCAAAAGCTGGGCATTACCAGTAACATCTGCTGTTACTAGTAATAAAGCTAATTTTCGCATATTTCTTCTTTCTGTTTTCCCTCAAATAATGTTTCAGTGTTTAAGCACTCCTGCACAACTGTCCCTTTGCTAAAAGATTTTTTATGTTGCCCCAAAATCCACTATGGCTTTAGTTAACATTCGTTTGCATCTTTGCTTGGTTATTTTGCCCTCAGCTTAGACTTCAGGGAACAAGTTTTCTCAAAAGCTCTGTACTTTGTTTCATAGTGGTGCTTCACGTTACAATTTTTAATTAATGCTCTACATATTTGGAGCACATGAGGTAAAATGGTTTGAACTGCCTGATGGAAGAATAAATATAAATTTCTCCGTACACTCCGTATTAACCAGCGGTTTCCCTCATTACCCTCCCTTCGTTTGAAGCAAGCTATGCTGTCTTCCCTGTCTCCCTTCCTCTGTGCTCCGCTGTAGCGGTAGTCTCACATTGGTAGCGGCACTTCCAGGTGCGCTGACACATCAGGTAAACAAACAATCTGATTGGCTGAAGTAATTGGAGCTATTACCGTCGTAACTGGAGGAGCAGCGCCTGCCGTCTGTAGCCACGGCCGTCAGAAAAAAAATTCTCCAAGAAAATCTACTCTCGTGAATTTCTCATGGAGTGGTCACAGGTCCGGACAGAACCATCATGCGGTCCACCATTTGGTGACCCCTGATTTACAGCCTAACAGATATTCACGGTCACCAGTCAAGGGTTACAATTGCCAATAAATAAGAGTTTCAAATGTTTTGGCAGTAGATTTTTCACCAAGGAAAACATAGATGTGGTTTTTGTTAGCAGCGTTAACTACCGTATTTTTTCGGATTATAAATTGCTCCGGATTATAAATCGCACCAGCCAAAAAATGCATAATTAAGAAGGAAAAAACATATATAAGTTGCACTGGAGTATAAGTCGCATTTTTGGGGGAAATTTATTTGATAAAATCCAACACCAAAAAACGTACATGTCATCTTTAAAGGCAATTTAAAATTAAAATAAAATAGAGAACAACAGGCTGAATAAGTGTATGGTATACTAACGTTACATGACTGACATGCCTGGTAATGTCAGTAACGACGTAACATATTAAGAGTTATTCAGATAACTCTAGCATAAAGAACATGCTAACAAGTTTACCAAACTATCAGTTTTCACTCCAAATCACTAAATCCAATGAAATCTTCATCCTCGGTGTCACTTTTAAACAACTCCCCCAACTCGGGAGGTAGACGATGCGCCGCATCCTCTTCTACGTCACTAACGTCAGACTCATCGTCAGTTACCGGCAATGTTGAAATTATCAACACAGGCCTAGAGCGCCCTCTTGCGGTTTAGTGTGAAAATGACATGTGAAATGATATAATAATGTGTTAATAATTTTACACACAAGTCGCACCAGAGTATAAATCGCACCCCCGGCCAAACTATGAAAAAAACTGGGACTTATAATTTGAAAAATATGGTATGCATCCGAGGCATGGACACACCCCTTGATTCATCTGTGACATTCTGACAGAAAGAGGATAGAAACTTCACTTCATTAATCCCCAGCAGGCAATTTTTTTTTTTTTCACTCAGACTATACAGTACATATAAATGTTAGACATGCATATAATGTTGTGTGCAGTATCTCCCAACTATATATTTGAATAACTTCACACACTACCTGTCAATCAAGCACCCTATCAATCAAGCGCCCAACCAATCACGGCGCATCTGCCAGAAGGATCTTGTGAACAATATGGCATAAGGCACTGGGCAGCGAGGCTTTTTGTTGCAGTTACGGCTTTCGTCCTCATGACATTGCAGATATCCGGGACAAAACGCTCGCCAAAGTGAAGTTTTTTGAAATTGCAGGGTATGCGTCATAGTGTAGATTCTGTAACCGAAACATTTTCTATCTGGGGGACGTCTCCCTACGACAGAAAACACTGTGACTGTCATGAACGTAGCGCAGGGATGCAGGACTCAAGTGCATGACACTGGACTCAAGTGCACGACACTAATGGGTA
Source organism: Antennarius striatus (assembly GCF_040054535.1). Classification (NCBI taxonomy): domain Eukaryota; kingdom Metazoa; phylum Chordata; class Actinopteri; order Lophiiformes; family Antennariidae; genus Antennarius; species Antennarius striatus. The sequence goes on along the minus strand of NC_090783.1, from coordinate 13,267,450 downwards.
AAATCACAAAACAAGGTTTATTCCACGCAAGGTTTGGTACACAGGTAAGGCAGTCAATCCAGGCAGAGGTATCCAAGGCAGGAGGCAAAAAGGCAAGGTCAAAAACAAGCAAGATTCAAACACAAAAAGCTATGAATAGAACTATGACAAAGGCTGGGATGTGAGCAAAGAACTACAACGAACTGACGATGAGACAATACGCAAAAGGGGAATATATGCAAGACTAATGGGGGAGATAGGAGACAGGTACGGGAAACGCAATCAGGAATCAGGTGCACGCAGACAGGGAGGGAGGAGTGCAAACAGAAGCCTGGACAGAAACAGGGGTGAGTGATCACAAAATAAAACAGGAAGACAAGACATGAAACATGGGGAAGCAAAAACACTTAACAAACAGGATCATGACAGTGACATTAGTTTGTATGACCCATGTCTACATGTACACACAGAATGGATGAAGTTAAAACCGGCTATTTTCTGACGTGTAACCCCTCCACGTCAAAGACGCGTTCATACACATGCTTGACAGTTGGATATTTGTGTGTCTGTTTCTTTCATTATGAGTCATAAAGTTTATACAGTGGATAAAACTGTTGTTTTTAAATAAAAAAAACAATGACATGATCCGAGCATAATCACTGGCTATATCTCAGTGTTACAAAAGCACAATCATTGTCCATGCTCCAACCCCAACCACCCTCCCCTCACTGTACATGTTTACTGTATTTGCATTTTCATCATGTCCACATTATCATTTTTCATACTGCTATTGTGTGTGTGTGTGTGTGTGTGTGTGTGTGTGTGTGTGTGTGTGTGTATGCTGTATACATGTGCAAGCATTTGGAGTTAAAAGCAATTTCCCTACGGGAATTATTAATCATTTCTTCTTTCTTGTACCGCCGCTATATCCGCCGTAGAGGGTCACGGTGAGCTGGAGCCTATCCCAGCTGGCACAGGGCGTGAGGCGGGGTACACTCTGGGAACGACTCCAGTGCACCGTGGAGCCACTTACAAAGACATACAAACACGCACACACACACACACACACACACTCCTACGGACAATTTGGGACCGGCCAATCAACCTGAAGCACATGCTTTTGGAGGTGGGAGGAAGCCGGAGAACCCGGAGAGAACCCACACGGACACGGGGAGAGCATGCAAACTCCGCACAGAGTGGGACTCGAAGCCGCCGTGTTGTGAGGCGACAGCGCTAACCACTGCGCCACCGTGCCGCCCGGAATTATTAATCAATTTATTTAATTGATTTTTTATTTTTTATACACACACACACAGCTGTATTTTTGTGCACTGCCATCACAAAAATATATAAGTTTTGGGTACGTCCTTACTTTGCTGACATATTTATTCACAGGCCTTCTGCAAAATGCCACACACTTCAAACTCATGCCAGCTAATATTTTACCATCCAGTAGATATCGTAGTATCTTACAAAAATATTCTATAAGTAACTACATACTGTTCCCTCCATCACTTCTATCACTATCACTTCTCTAAAATTTCCTTTCCACTTGCTCTTTTGACAGATGCCTTTTCCTTTAACGTTAGCTCCTTTTCCAATCTCATGATTAGTTAGCAGGCTAACTGGAGAAAGAAAGCTAACATTCATCTATGGCTTCGCAATGCCCACCCAGCGCAATCCATAATTTGCCAACACAAAGTCATTACGTCACCACATTGATTTTTGGCTACTTTGGGTGTGTTTGGTTTATAATACACTGCGCCCTCGTGAGATTGCGCATCAATGATCCACCTCATCGCGGATTTTTGGTCAGCAGTCACGTGATACCGTACACGCAATCTATTGGCTGATGGCATCCGGAAGTGTGTTCGTTCCGTCAGTCTCGGATTTTCGTGAGACACAAAAGTGCTTTAAACAGTCTTATCAGAGAGTGGGAAAAGGTCATACAGATAGAAGGTGGTTTAATGTCAGTATTGGGAGGGTTTATACAAGTTAAAATTACCGTAAATAATAAGATAAATATATTGCGATCTCAATCGTGGATTCAGGAGGAGCGGGGGGGAGGTGGCGAGGTCAGCACGGGGTTGAAAATGGATTTAATTTAATTTAAATTTAATTTTATACTGTTGTATATATATATATATATATAAAATTTATTTATTTTTTATACTGTTTTTATATTTTAATTCAATTTTATACTGTTTAGATTTTATTTTATACTGTTTATATTTTAATACTGTAATATTTTAAAATTTTATACTGTTTATATTTTTAGTTATAGTTTAGTATATAAGTCCTGTTAGTGCTGCATGTGCCTGTCTGTTAGTGTAATGTATGTCTTGTGGTATGTCCTGTGATGTCAGTGTTTCCTTTTCTCCTGGTGTTTATCCAGTATTATTTGTTAAGTAATGCCTGAGCAGTGGATATATGCAATTTCCTCCGGGATTAATAAAGTATCTATCTATCTATCTATCTATCTATCTATCTATCTATCCTCAATTGCATGTGGTTCCTGGAACGCATTGACCGCAAAGAATGAGGGAGCGCTGTACCAATAAATTTGTTTTCATATGTTTGGCATGAAGTCTGATATTATTGTTTTATCGTGGAATTTATACAAGTTTCTGTTAGTAGTTTGTTGATTTTACACAAACATTTTTATGTATATTAATGATATTTCACTGTTCAATGCTAACAGTATTGAACAGTTTGATTATTGCTGACCAAAATCTGTCATAGCATCCAGTTTGAGGCAGCTATTATAAGTCCTCTGCAATATTTTATACTGCTATGAAGGGCGAACACTACTGATATTTTGGCGAAATCAGAAATTAACCCATCAATCCATCCATCCATCTTCCACCACTTATCAGGTCATGGGGGGCAGCAGCGGGGGCAGCGGCTTCAACAAGGAGCCCCAAACTTCCCTTTCCCCGGCCACATCCACCAGCTCTGACTGGGGGATCCCAAGGCGTTCCCAGGCCAGTGTTGAGATATAGTCCCTCCACCTGGTCCTGGGTCTGCCCCAAGGTCTCCCAGCTGGATGTGCCACAAACACCTCCTTAGGGAGGTGCCAAACCACCTCAGCTGACTCCTTTCCACATGCAGGAAAGCAGTCAGCTCTACTCTGAGCCCCTCACAAATAGTAGTGTTTCTCGCTTTATCTCCAAGGGTGACACCAGCTATCCATCTGAGAAAGCCCATTTCCGCCTCTTGTATCCACGGTCTCATTCTTTCGGTCATGACCCATTGCTCATGACCATAAGTGAGGGTAGGAACAAAGATTGAATGGTATATAGAGAGCTTTGCCTTGGCTTAGCTCCCTCTTTGTGACAATAGTGCGGTAAAGCGACTGCAATACTGCTCCTGCTGCCCCAATTCTCCTTCCAATCTCACGTTCCATTTTTCCCTCACTCGTGAACAGGACCCCAAGACACTTAAACTCCTTCACTTGTGGAATAGCATCATCCCCCACTCGGAGAAGGCAGTCCATCGGTTTCCTGCTGTGAACTGTGGCCTCAGATTTGGAGGTGCTGATCCTCATCTCCGCTGCTTCACACTAAGCTGCAAACCGGACCAGTGAGTGCTGCAGGTCACAGCCTGATGACGCAAGCAGGATCACATCATCTGCAAAAAGCAGCGATGCAATCATCAGCCCAACATACTGTAACCCTTCCACACCATGACTATTCACAAACAGAATTGGTGATAAGGCGTAGCCCTGGCGAAGGCCAACAGCTACTTGGAACAAATGCGACTTACCGCCGAGAACACGAACGCAGCTCTCACTTTGGGCGTACAGAGATTGGATGGCCCTGAGGAGAGCCCCCCACCCCCACCCCACCCCATACTCCCTCAGTACCTCCCACAGTATATCCCTGGGGACCCGATTGTGCACCTTCTCCAAGTCCACAAAACACATGTAGACTGGATGGGCATACTCCCAAGCCCCCTCTAGGATCCCTGCAAGAGTAAAAAGCTGGTCCGTTGTTCCTCGACCAGGATGGAACCCACATTGTTCCTCCTCAATCTGAGGTTCGACAATTGGCCGGACCCTCCTTTCCAGCGCCTTGATGTAAACTTTCCCAGGGAGGCTGAGGAGTGTGATGCTTGCTCTGGAGGGTTCAGTTGGGTTTCTCTGTCTGATAAAGCACTTTGAAATGTCTGTTGCCATGATTAAGCGCTATGTAAATAAAACTTGATTGATTGATTAAATGATTGATGCCCCTGTAGTTGGCACACACCCCTTTTTAAAAAGGGGAACCACCACCCCAGTCTGCCACTCTTTCGGCACTGTCCCAGACTTCATCCATGACAGCCCCTCAACACCCAGAGCATTCAGCATTTCCGGGCGAATCTCATCAACACCCGGGGCTTTGCCACCGTGAAGTTGTTTAACTACCTCGTTGACTTCGCCCAGAGAGATTGACTCGAATTCCCCATCATCCTCCAGTCAGTTCTGCCTCTGCAACAGAGGATGGGTCAGTTGGGTTAGTTCCTCAAAGTGTTCCTTCTCCTGTCCGACAACCTCCTCAGCTGAGGTCAACAGTGTCCCATCCTTTCTGTATACAATTTGGATGGTCCCCTGTTTCCCCCTACTGAGATTTCGGACAGTTCTCCAGAACAGCTTTGGTGCCGTCCGTTAATCTTTCTTCATGGCTCTCCAAACTCCTCCCACACCCTCTGTTTTGCCTCCATCACAGCCGAGGCTGCAGTCCTCTTGGCCTGCCGGTACCCTGCAACTGCTTCAGGAGTCCCCAGGGACACATGCCCCTGAAGGCCTCCTTCACGGATTCCCTGACCATCGGGGTCTACCACAGTGTTTGAGGGTTACCGCGCCTTGAGGTACCCAAGACCTTGAGACCACAGCTCTCACTTGCAGCTTCAGCAATGGAAGCTTTGAACATCGACCATTCAGGTTTGATGCCCCCACCCTACACAGGGATGTAAGGGAAGCTCTTTCGGAGGTGTGAATTGAAGGCCTCGCGGACAGAGTCCTCCTCCAGATGTTGGGCTTACCAGGTCTATACAAACGTTTCCTCCGCCAACGGATCCAGCTCACCACCAGGTGGCGATCAGATGACAGCTCTGCCCCTCTCTTCATCCAACTGTCCAAAACACACGGTCGAAGGTCGGATGATACGATCAAAGGATCGATCATTGATCTCCGACCCAGGGTGCTCTGGCACCAGGTGCACTTATGAACATCCTTGTGTTTGAACATGGTATTAGTTATGAACAATCCGTGACTAGCACAGAAGTCCAGCAACACCGCTCAGGTTTAGATCAGGAAGGCCAGTCCTCCCAATCATGCCCCTCCAAGAGTCTCCATTATTAAAGACGTGTGCATTGTAGTCCCCCAAGAGAACAATGGAGTGCAATACAGGGATCCCATCAAGGACCCCATTTAAGGACCCCAAGAAGGCCGAATACTCTGAGCTGTTATTTGGTGCGTACGCACAAATGTCAGATATTTCTCTCCCACAGCCTTAAGGTGTACGGAGGCAACCCTCTGACCCACCAGGGTAAACTCCAACACAGCGGCGCTCAGCCAGGGGCTTGTGAGTATCCCCACACCCACTCTGCACCTCACGCCTGACACAACTCCAGAGTAAAACAAGATCCATGCCCTATCCAGGAGTTTGGATCCAGAACCGGGGCTATGCGTGGAGGTAAGCCCCACCAGATCCAACTGGTAACGCTGCACCTCCAACACAAGCTCAAGCTCCTTCCCTGCCAGTGGTGACATTCCACGTCCTCAAAGCCAACTTTTGCTGCCCAGGTCTGGTCTGTCTTGACCCCCTTTTTTCACTGCCAACCATATGGCAGCACACCCTACCCCATCGATCAGCCCTGCGGTTGATGGGTCCACAGGGGTGGGAAGAGTCCACGTTGCCTTTTCGGGATGAGCCCGGCCGGGCCCCGTGGCAGACCTGGTCACTAGGTGCTTGCTGACGGGCCCTCCTTCCAGGCTTGGCTCCAGATGTGGGCCCCGGCTTCCTCTGGGCAGGGTTGCTTATTCCCTTTTTGTTCTTGCATGAGGTCTTCTGAACCACTCTTTGTCTGGCCCTTCACCTGAGACCAATTTGCCTTGGGTGACCCTACCAGCAGTACAAGACTCCCGACAACATAGCTCCCAGGATCCTTAGGGCACACAAACCTCTCCACCACGATAAGGTGATGGTTCCTTGGAGAGGAGAGGAAATGAACCCATGATCTAACAAAGAGGTCCCAGCAGTGTGGCAAGAGAAGTCACTGTTCAAATATATACATAGTCCCACTTGAATGGCTGGCTTCCTGCTTCCACATGTTGATTCTCATCTCAAACATATGACTGTGTCATGATGCTTTGGTGATAAATTCACTGACCTACACAATTTTCTCCATTCAGTGATTCCTGCCCAAGAGTGCATCATGTCTGTTCTCTGATAAACCCAACATACAGTACGTTTCAATCAGCAAAAGGTAACAGGAAAAATTAGCAGTTAGCAGTGAAAACTGAGTTAGGAAGTGACTGAATATTGGATCATAAGTCATTCATTGGGTGACCAAAAACAGAACTCCAATAAATGCTAAGGTTATTTCATGATTGCCTGGTGCTCATATTACTGTTTGCTGATGTGTTAACCCTGTAATATGACTTAGTTAAAAACAAATGTTAAACTAGTCAAAATGTCACTTTTTACACAACCAGCTAGTTGTTTGATATACCGTACTTCTAGTTCCATTCATCTGAAAAATCTTCATTTTCTGTTTACTCCCAGGTTGTATGAAACCTCATGTACATGTGAATTTATCAAAGGAACTACCCACTTAAACTGTCTAACCACTGGAATGGACTCCTACTTCAGCTGCATCATGGATATTTTTTTTACCTTTCAACACAAAGTGGTTTTGAGCTTTATACCCGTGCATGTTGGACCCTGCTGACACATACTGTGCTTTGTTTAAACCAGAATAAGTTGTGTTAGTTGTTTAAAGGTCTTTTAATTCACGCTATCAATTAAATCTTTCGACTGCTGTTGCATGTTTAATAAATATTCCATATAATTATGAAAATGAAATACTTGATTCGGAGAGTGTCAGCTGAAAAAAATTAACAAGCAGAAATATTTTGGTGTTGCTTAACTATCTGAGATTCATAAATTATGAAGCTAACAGCAGTAGAGTTATATATTTACATTAATACACTTTTATGAAGTATGTTATTTAAGCGAAAAATACACATTCATTTATAATCATGAATGTCTATATTGTAAAATGTTGTACTTAACAAAAATGTCTAAAATATGTATCAGACACTTAGTTGCTTTTGGTCCTGGAATACATGACACAATACATGACACAATACATATTAAAAATATAAATAAATCCAAAAAAAAATCTTATTTTTCGTAATTAGCAAAAAAGCAGGGAATGTTTTTTGCTATTAAACACATTTCTTTGTTATGATTCACCATCTGTAAAATATTTGGTGCTTCAAAGTATTTACAGGCCAAAGCTCAACTACAGCGACTGCAAGTAGTAATCTACTATTAAAAATCACTGAGCTACAACCTTTGAGAGTCAAGTACAAAAGAGAGGACTATCTGATGAGAGAAATATTCCAAAGTCACCCTCCTTTATTCCCCGATTATAGTCAACATATTTGCTGCGAAATAAAAATCAATAAAATAGAATTGAGATTTTAAATAGATGGGAATGGAACAATTCTGTGGTAGAATCACTGTATGACAACAATAAAAAGAAAGACAGGTGCGGGGGGGGGGGCATTAAGAGATTTCTGTTGGATAGAATTTGCCCAGCATTAAAGTTAATTTGATTTTAGATGGGACAACTTGTGTAGGATATCATCAGAGTCAGGATTTTGCACTGAGAATAGAGCATGGATTTGTTAAAAGTCTACCTGCGATGCGAACGCATCTATTGAGAACATACAGTGCCTTATAAAATTATCGGCCCCCCAAGAAATTTTTGACATTTTGCTACATTTCAGGCTTTAAACAGGCTTTAAGATAAAAAAAAAGAAAAGAAAATATTTTTCAAGAATCAACAACATGTGAGACACAATCATGAAGTGGAACCAAATTTATTCAACATTTTATATTATATTTACAAATAAAAAACTGTAAAGTAGGATGTGCAAAACTATTTGCCCCCTTTGAGTTAATACTTTGTACAACCTCCTTTTGCTGCGATCACAGCCGCAAGTCTTTTTGGGTATATATCTTTAACTTTTGCACATCTTGAGACAAATATATCTGTCCATTCCTCCTTACCAAACAACTCAAGTTCCCTAAGGTTAGATGGAGATTGTTTCTGCACAGCAATTTTCAGGTCTTTCCACAGATGCTCTATTGGATTGAGGTCTGGATTTTTGCTTGACCATTCTAAAACCTTTATCTGGTTAGTTTTAAACCATTCCATTATAGATTTGAATTTATGTTTAGGATTATTGTCCTTTTGGAAGGTGAACCTCCGCCCCATCCTCAGGTCTTTTACAGACTCCAACAGATTTTCTACCAAAATTCCCCTGTATTTGGCTCCATCCATCTTCCCATCAACTTTAACTATCTTCCTATTCCCTGCTGAAGAAAAGCAACCCCAGAGCATGAGGCTGCCACCACCATGTTTGACGGTGGGGATGGTGTTTTCAAAGTGATGTGCAGTGTTACTCTTAAGCCAAACGTAACATTTCGGATTCAGCCCAAATAGTTCAATTTTGGTCTCATCTGACCAGAGCACCTTGTTCCACATGTCATCTGTGTCTCCCATATGGCTTCTTGCAAACTCCAAATGGGCCTTTTTATGGTTTTCTTTCAGAAATGGCTTTCTCCTGCCACTCTTCCATAAAAACCAGATTTATGCAGAGTACGACTAATAGTTGTCTTATGGACAGATTGTCCCACCTCAGCTGTGTATGTCTGCAGGTCATCCAGCGTGATCATGGGCCTCTTGGTTGCTTCTCTGCTTAGTTTCCTCCTTGTTTGGGCTGTAAGTTTAGAGGGACGGCCAGGACTTGGTAGGTTTGCACTGGTTTTATGCTCTCTCCATTTTGATATTATTTCTCGCACAGTGCTCCGGGAGACAGTTGAATATTGTGAAATCTTCTTGTATCTCATTCCTGTTTTGAACATGTCCACAACTTTATCTCGGACCTGCCTGGTGTGTTCTTTGGTTTTCATGATGCTGTTTGTTCTCCAGTGTTCCTTTTACAGACCTCTGAGACTGTCACAGAGCAGGTGCACTTAAACTGAGACCAATTGACACATAGGTGCACTCTGTTTGTCATTGTTAGTCATTTAGGTCAACATTGGATCATTCAGAAGTCATCAGGGAACTTCTGGAGTCGGTTAGCTGAGCTGAGAGAACAGGGGGCCAATACTTTTGCACATCCTACTTTTCAGTTTTTTTATCTGTAAACACAATATAAAATAAATAAATAAATTTGGTTCCACTTCACAATGTGTCTCACATGTTGTTGATTCTTAAAAAACATATTGTCAGTTTGTTATCTTTAAGTTTGAAGCCTGAAATGTAGCAAAATGTCAAAAAGTTCTTGGGGGGCCAATACTTTCACAAGGCACTGTAAGTATTCCTCCCTAGGGCCTGGCTCTTCAGTAGACATATTTACTTCAAATAATCCCAGGATGTACCCCATGAATAAAGAACCTCAGAAGATATCAAGACTGCGAGATTTTTCTAAAAATACATTTGGTTTATACAATCGATTTCAAATTTTGTAAACTCTGTATGTTGAATTAAAGAAATTAAGAACTCGACAAATGGAAATCCAAGTTGTATGAGCCTTAAAGCAAAAGTTGCGTTATCGCCCGATTTTAAGTAGTAAAATGTGATTATTGGATAGTCTACCCTGATTCCATGGTGCTTTCTTAAATAACCACTAAATTATCACTTATGAACAGCAGAAGACACAATGCTCAGCAATGGGGAGACAGCAGAGGAATGTATGTCAAAAAATGTAAGTAATTCATTCTTACCCATGATCCCAGAGGGGTTACCTTAGCCCCAGCAAACTGTTTTGGATGTTAGCATGTTCTTTCTCAGATCAACGAACAAATATTTGCATCTGAGGTGCTACTTGTGTCCAGCTATGCTAAGGAATACGACCATTGTGTTCGCACATAGAGATTATACCCTGAAGCTTCCCAGGTTGTTGGTACAATGCTGATAAATTACATACTCCATCCTGAATTTTCAGTAATTTCTTTATAACAAAGCAGTTAATTTCCCAGTTGATATGTTAAATTGTCAAAATGTGTTGTTAAAGTTACATGGTGGATAGTTAAAAGACACTGATCATGACTATCACCCTCATGTACAGCTTTTTCCTCATCTGGCTTGTACAATAAACAACTGTTTATTGTACAAAACATCACTGTTTTGTACAATGAAGAGTGAGACCACATGATGTAATCAATCATATCGATTTGTTGGTCCTGAGAAATTTATATACTGCTGACCCTAACTCAATCATATGTTGCTTTACTGAATTGCTAAATCTTTTAGGAACACCACCATTTCATGTATTTTATCATAATTTCTATTACAACGTTGTGTTCTATCAGAGATAGAATTTGCTCACATTTATTAAGTGATATTTTGTGTTCCATTGAATAGTGTTTGAGTGTATGAAAAAGCAATCATGAGTTAAGTATCTTGAAATGTATCAATACAATAATAAGAGTGTGTTTATTTATACAGTATGCTTGATGTATTTCACATTAATAGATTAAATGCTTTTAACTACAGGGAGCGTTTTTTTCCTTATTTTGGTTTCATATTTTGTTATCAGGATCATATTTTAACAGCTTCAGAGAGATATACAGTCTTCTGTAAAGCTTTGGATATGGTATCCTATAAATATGAGAATTCTCGCACCTCCTGACTAAGAAGAGCCGTGATCTGATCAGACTAGTCTTGAGGTATTCACTCTCTTCTTCTTTCTTTTGCTCCATCTCCCACATATTTAGCACGATTATTATGTATTATATATTTCTAGAGAAATACCAATAATAATTTAAAAAACTTTTATTAATGTACAGTTTTTTGTAGAGGAGCAGGTGTAAGGGGTAACAGTGATTCTATTTGACCCCAACTGTGCTGTTTGTAGCTGTTTTCTGCATTTATAATCATATTTATTAAATGTACATAAATCTGTTGACAGTGTTCTTTTCTTCTTTCAATATTTTCAAAGAATTATGTATTTGCGCAAGAATGTAGCTGCAAGAGGGCACAAGCCAGTGTCTAATTGTGCTGGTAACAAGCCCGGATAAAAACAGAGGGTTGTCCATGGAAGGACATCTGAAGTAAAACCTTTGCCAAATCAAAAACGCAAATCAAATCTATGAATTCCATACCGGGTCGGTCGAGGCCCGGGTTAACAACGACCGTCATCAGTACTGATCACCTACAGGGTGTAAGTCTATTGACAGATGCTAGTAGTGTAATGGGAGCGGGAAAGAGTACAGCTCCTCAGACATTTTATTGTGTAGAAAAAACTCAGATCACAAACATGGAACAATCGTAAGGTCATTCCAAAGTGCAACATTTTGGCAAGAAAATAAATGAAATTAAGAAAAAACATTGCAATGCTCAGTAAATGTTACTTTTATAGAGCAAGTGCAGGGAAATAAATATGGAATCACTTAATTCTGAGGAAAAAATTGGAATCACTCCATTTTGAGTAAGAAATAAGGACACACCCAGTCAATTTCCTTTCTTAATTGGGCATCTGCCTTAGATTAGATCTACTAGTTAGTCAGCAGTTAAAAACAGTGGAGTATCACACCTTGGAGGGCTGCTGGACCAATTGGATTGGCAAGAATCATGGCTCCAACAAGACAGATGTCTCTTGAGACCAAAGACAGGATTATCAATCTTCTTGAAGTTAACTCTAAAGCAGATTGCCAAAGATGTAGGCTGTCCACAGTCAGCTGTATCGAAGATCTGGACCAAGTACAAACAGCATGGGAAGGTTGTTAAAGTCAAGCGTACTGGTAGACAAAGGGAGAAGTCTAAACGTCAAGACAAACAACTAAAGGCCATATGTCTTGAAAACATAAAATGCGCAAGACAAATGAAGAAGAAATGGCAGGAAGCCAGAGTCAATGTATATAACCAAACTGTGCAAAACTGCCTAAAGGAAATGGGATTTTCATACAGGAAAGCTAAAAGGAAACCATCATTGACACTAAAACAGAAAAGAACAAGAGTGCAATGGGCTAAGGAGAGGCAATCGTGGACTGTGGATGACTGGATGAAGGTCATCTTCAGTGATGAGTCACAAATCTGCACTGGACAAGGTGATGATGCTGGAAATTTTGTGTGGTGCCGCTCCAGTGAGATTTACAAAGAGGACTTCCTAAAGAAAATATCAAAATTCCCACAGTCCTTGATGTTATGGAGCTGCATGTCAGGCGAAGGCCCTGGGGAGATGGCTGTGGTTAAATATTAAATAAATACACAAGTTTACATAGTTTACAAGACTCTGACCTACAAGGATGATCCGGCAACTGCAATCAAAGACAGTTGGCACCAGATTGATGAAGAACACTGTTTGTCACTCAAGTCCATGCCTCAGAGATTGCAAGCTGTCATAAAAGCTAGAGGTGGTGTGGTGGAAAGTTTTTAAATACAATAAAAGAATACAATAAAATAATAAAATAAAATCATTTCATAGAACCAAAAATCTGGATTGTTGTATTGGTGTTCTGGTGTGATGTGTATTGCATCAATAGACCTGTGTGTGTGTGTGACAAATTATTCAGCGCTTGTGACGATGGCACTAGGTTGTCTCGAGGTCATGAAGGCTCTGTATGGATATAATCTACTGTTTGACCATATTTGGAAATGCTTGCATGAATGTCGGTATCCTTGGAAGAAGGTAGACACTGACAGAAGCAGCTGGCCAGATCTTTCATATACTGTACTTGAAATTACAATGTATTTGTATGTTTCTGCACAGGGTCATCCAAAGAATGTCTGCAGCAGATATGTCCTCACGTGTTTGTGTGACTGACTATGTTGTGTCATCAAATAGTTTTGTGAAACTGTCGACTTGACATTTATTGTTAACGTCTGGAGGTCATGACGTACCAACTGAAAACCCGTAAAGAACTGGTTGAAAGCAGATGAGCCGAGGTTAATACTTCCCCTAGTCACGCCTTTAGAGTATAAATGATGTGTGATCCTTTTCATATTTTGTACTTGAAACACCGCTGCAGCTCTCATCTGCAAGTTTTTCCTGTACTCAGAATATTCTGTAACTTCAAAGGACTGTCCAGAGATCTCATTATAATAAGATAAGTATTTGTTGAACTTGTCTGTCTATATCATCAATGATATTATTGGACTTATAATCAACCTATGGATGATATTATTGTACTGCTATTCAACCTATGCATGATTTGAATTGACAAATACAAATCTTGTATTTATAATAAGTGTGTCCTGTCCTAAGAAGAACAAAACTCCCACCATAGTGGTGCAACTAAATACTAGTGATGTGTTTTGATTGTTATTTCTTTGTTTTTCATGATTCCATATTGTCTTCCTCAGAATGGAGTGATTCCATATTTTTATCCCTGTGCTTGGTCTATAAAAGTTACATTTACTGACCACCACAATGTTATTTGTTCATTTCTGTTTGTGTTTCTGAATGCCAAGGAGTTGCACTTTTGAATATTTTTTATGCTATTTATCTGAGTTTTTTCTACATAATACATAATAAAATATCTGAGTGAGTGTTCATCCAAGACTGGTGATTCCATACTTTTTGCCATGGGCTGTAACTAGGTTTTAAACTAAATAGTTTTTGAACCTACAAACTACCTATGTTTTGAACTAACTAGCTTTTAAACGAACTAGGTTTTAACACAACTAAGTAACTAGGTTTCTAACCAATTAGGTTTTAAACTAACTAGTTTTTGAGCGAACTCACTAGCTTCCAAACTAGCTTACTAACTAGGTTTTGATCTAACTAGTTTTTGAACTAACTAGGTTTTTGAACAGAATGGTTATGTAATGAACTAACCCTCTAGGTTTTTAACAAACTAGTTTCTCATTTGGGCACTCCACAAAGGGGCTACCCGCCACTCTACCTCCCTGTGCATGTGTACCGGCCCCTTGTGTGTGTTTGTGTGTTCAAGGCCTGTAGACACTAATACATATGCAAGTATACTAACTAAAGTGTGCCACTAATTTCCCAGCAGGGATTAGTATATAAAATTAAATTAAAAAGTAAACTAACCAGGTTTTGAACTACATATGCTTTAAACTAATTAGCTTTTGAATTAAGTAAGTAGATTTAAATCTAACTCGGTTTTGAACAACTCACTAGGTTCTGGATTATTATTTAAATAATAATTGGATAACCATGACCTGGATAACTGAGAGCCTACACAGACAGGTTTTGTATAGGGTTGGGCCAGATACTCGTGTCATACGAGTATGACATTGTTAACAATCTCATTGTTAACAAACATCTTTGATCGTTTTCCAGTCAGGTTTAGCTTTCGCATTAGACCTTCAGAGCAAAAAGTAGATGTTGACCCATTGTCCAAAAAAAGAGTAGGTCTGAATAACTTTATTCCCTTTTGTTGATTTCACCTGAACTGGTAGAATTGATAGCATTCCATTGTTACCGGCCCCTGTTTGGCCTCCACACGCTTCAGCTTATACACGCGTATTGTTTACAGCTGGCTCACGTTCACTGCCATAGGCGTCACTGGTGTTCACATCTTAACCTCAACATGTAAAGCTGTTGGATGGCTCTGTTTGCATTTTCTACAGGTTATGCGCTTATCACAATTTTTGCTCAAATGCCCAGTGTTCAGACTGCCAAAGCAAACTCCCTTTTCCTTTAAGAAGGTGATTTTCTCTCAATGTCCGGTTTTGGTGAACTGTTGACAGTTATCCAAAGAGTGATGTTGTAAACAGAATAAACAACTGAGGCCTGTACCATAAAGCTTGATGAACCTAGCCGGGCTTCCTCTTACTTATCTGGCTTCACTTACCGAGACATCCGCCCTCCGGATTTTCGGTACCATAAAGCCGGCTATCAACTCACTAATTCAATTCAGGCATGTCCGCTCTAGATCTGTGCGTGCTCACATAAAAAGTGCGAAGGTTGCTGCATGCGACCAATCGCAAACATGCAACAAACCAGCCGAGCCGCATATTTCACAACGGAGGAGCGAACAATAATAATTAATAAATACGAGCAATACAAATCAATAATCCAGGCATAAAGCAACACAGTTGCAGCTGCCAAACGGCGCAAGGATCACTGGCACAAAATCGCCGACTGTGTCAATGCGGAAGTTAGTGCCATTATAAAATTACTTCCCCACTATGACTCCACTTGTATATCTGACTACAGTAACATTTGTGTGTTCCATAAATGTATGTGTGTACGACATTTTTTCGTTATGGCATGTGATTGTAGCCCCCGCGACTTTATGAATAGCTCTACATACTGTGTTCTTCCCAAGGTTTTCGGCATTGCCAACAGAATACATAAAAGTACCTATGAATGAATGAATCAACCCATGATTTACTTAAACAAATAATTGATTAATGGCATCTGTGGATTGCTTGTAACCCATCCAACGAGGGATTTAAGGACATCATAATAATTACGAACATCACTGAGTATGTTCAGGCAATTCGAACGGATTACAGCGATCTCTAAATATTATCTCGCGCCTGAGTGCTCTTCGCACAAGCTGTGCACCAAGATCCCCCGGGTTCTTATAAAACGGACAGCCCATTTTCCAAGAGAACTGATTGGTCAGTAGGTGGGGCTGTTATACCCGCTGAGCTCTGATTGGTCAGTAGGTGGGGCTGTTATACCTGCTGAGCTGTTATCCTGAACTTATCCTGCTCCGGAGCAGGTTAGGTGTTCAGCATAGGTTACCGCGACAACTTAGCCCGATAGAAAGTTAGCCAATTTTGCGGTACCGAAAAGCCAGTGTTAAGCCTGAAGTTATCTCGCTAAGCCGTAATCCAGCTTTATGGTACAGGCCTCCGGTCTCTGCTGCTGCAGCTTCTACGCTGTCCAATTGGAGACCCCCATCCCCCACCCCCCGTTTGACCCATATGTTTGTGATGGACAACAGGCAGAGCCGACAAGTGCCACTTATTGTACATAATTTATACAGAGGGTATTTTTTGACTTTTGTGATGACGCACCGTTTGCATGGTAAGCACTCACGAGTCCGGTGTTGTTTTGATGTCTCCTCAGGCTTGTCTTCACTAACTCGTTCCAATGAGTTTGAAGCAAATAAAACTTCATGTAGCGAAACGTAAAGCTGGATATGTCAATCCGTTTAATACTTAACAAATAATAAACAAAATAGTCAAACAAACTCAAAACCAACCACCGCCAGCCTGCAGTCAAGAAATAATATTGCCCTCTGAGCGCCACACCTGGGTCAATTAATGGGCACCTTAAATCCCCTCGTAAGTTTTCCCCACAGCGCCACTCAGGCGACCCTTAAAATGGCTCCAACAACGAGTACAATACGAATAAAACCCATTAATACTCATGATCGGACTGATGGAAAATCATCCTGACTGTTTTCACGCTCTGTGATTGGCCAGTCACACATACTTCCAGCCCCTCCCTACAGGCTGCAGAGAGGAGTTTGTCCCTGTCCCATTCTCCGGCACACACAATTACTGATCTCTCTGTTGGTGGCTCACTGTTCCTCACGTCTTTCTTCTAAGGTTTTCTTCAGCTTGACTCTATTTCGGTGTTTGGTTACCTGGTGAACTTTCTTTTTGTTTTTTTGTTGCACGTACACGTGCATTTAACCACCGTCTCCACTCGTCTTTTTTTTACCTGTTTGTTCTAAACTCTGTTCAAACTAATAATTCTATACTTTATTAATATTTTAACTGAGACATACCGCACATACACACACACACACACACACACACACACACACACACACACACACACACTCACTCACTCACTCACTGCAATCAACATTATTTAACTTTATGTGAAAAAAAATGGCAAGGATATTAGGTGCAAATGTAGCTGTAGTATGTTGTTGCGCTAAATGATGAAACCGGGACAGCCTATATTTTGAAATTTTCTGTAAGGGAAGTTTATACTTTTATTTTGAAATGCGGAAATTTGCATTTCCGTTTACATGTTGGGGTGTTTGACGGGGGTTCGAAAAAAAGTTCTCCGGGTGTGCGAGAGACAAGCAGGTGCAGCAGACGGAGGAGAGACGGGATGACGGTGCTTTGAGAAGTCAACTGATGGGACGTTTCTTGCGAGCTTTACGGAAAAAGTTCCGCTCGTCAGGTACATTGCTGTGGACCCTTGCCGACCCCAGTAAGGGCAATTCATTAATTCGTGGATGGACACTGTTAGATGGAGACGTACCCTAGCATAAATGCTACTGGTCTGCCATGTGCGAAGCTTGGATTCCTGCACGCTAACAATTAAACTCATTGCCGAAAGGAGAAGGTGTCTTCATTTGCCATAACTATAAAAATTACACAACGCAGAGTTAAACCCACTACAAAAATTGGTGCCGTGACCCTTCGACTGGTTGGCTGGAGCTGACCACCTTCGTTGCTGCAGTACGAGCTACGACGCGGGAATCTGCGAGGTTTCGGCGGGAACCAGAGATTATTAGGAGGCTATCGGACGTGTGCACTGGTGTCATCGTTCCTGCTCGGACTGCATGAAGAAACTTTATCCTTTGTGAACTGATTGAAAGTGCTGAGGATTCATACGAACATTGTATTCTGTTTCTTTCAGCAGTTGGTGACTTGTTTGTTGCTAATATTCTCACTGTGATAATTGTACGTTGCATCAATATGGAGTCATTTAACGTTAATCCGTTTATGAGTGGGGGACGTGGTAGAGGTGTTTTGATGTATACCACTGTGTCAAAGTCCACGCCAGGGAGCCATGTAGAGCCATGTCGCTCTATGGAAAGGAGCGGGTTACGGGGATTGAGTGACTCTGTAGTCATGCCACTGCCATTTAGTCCAGGTTTGTCACCT
The DNA here is from genome assembly GCF_040054535.1 of Antennarius striatus. Classification (NCBI taxonomy): domain Eukaryota; kingdom Metazoa; phylum Chordata; class Actinopteri; order Lophiiformes; family Antennariidae; genus Antennarius; species Antennarius striatus. Next base: position 13,249,417 of record NC_090783.1, on the reverse strand, counting down.
ATAGACCCCCCACTTCAGAACGTGACCGATTCCGGGTTGTGAGCATCTCCTGGCCAGCTCGCAGAGCTGGTGAGGTCGATTGGAGCTGAGATCGGCGAGTCCATTGAAGCTAGTCTACAGCGTGCAAATTCCTCTGACCGAACACCGGAAGTGGCCGCCGATGGATGTCAGAATGTTTCCCATTCAGGCCACTGTGGTGCCACTGTCATTGATGCATCTAAATTGAACTTAGTGTTACGATCTGATGTCAATGCTCCGCCTTACTTTAGGGGGGATAGCTCAGATAAGTACTCTCTTTCAGAGTGGGAGGAGCTAATGCAAAATTACTCTGTGAAACAAGGTTTCATTGGAAAGAAATGTGTCGATGAGGTTGTGGGTCGGTTAATGGGCAGAGCTAGGGATGTTACCAAAGTATGGCTGCGCAGCAACCCTGATGTTACAGACGTCATTGTGATATATGGTGTTCTCAGATGCCATTTTGGGGATGTTGTACATTCGGACCTGCCTTTGGCTGATTTTTACGCGGTGTTGCCTTTAGCTGGAGAAAGATCTTTAGATTACTGGATTAGGCTCAACAAAGCAGTTGAATTGACAGAACAATGCCTCGTCAGTAAAGGTGAACCTACTACTGATCTGAATCGCCATGTAGTCATCATGTTTATCCGCAACTGTCCTGACAAAGATTTGGCTCTGATTTTTAAAACCGAGCCCCCTCGTGAGTGGTCCGCTAAGGAAGTGCAGGAACACCTGGATAATAACAGAAAGGTGCAGACATTTTGTGGGGCCCAGAGCTCTGTACAGACAGGGGTGGAGGGTATATCGAGCCAGGGTGGGACAGTTTGTGATGCTCAGGTGGGTGGGTACATCGCACCTGACGTTAGAGCAACATCAGCTCAGCTCCGGTGATGAGGGTCATACTCTAGATAGAGTTCTGAGTTTGCTGGAACAGACCCTTTCTTGTAATGTTCAGCTAGATCGCAGTTCTCCCCGGAATGGTGTTAAGAGTCAGACCCATGACTGTAAGGTCTGTGGCAGCTCTGACCACAGCACTAGCGCACACTGCCGGATGGACAGGTTATGTTTCAAATGCTACTCGCCGGGTCACATAGGTGCAAACTGTAAGAAACCAGCATCTTTTCAGCCATCTTACGCATCTCGGGTTTCACAGGATTCGGGAAACTAGCTGGCTCCAACTTGGTGGAGGGCAATGTGGAGCTAAGTGGTTTCTCCTCCAATGATGATGATATTCAGTCTGTGTTCTCGGCTGCACGGGAATCAGCTTCACCAGATAAAACAGTGGTTTTTTCAGAACACCACGAGAGTAGGCAAAAGTGATGGTTTGTTTTTCACTACTGTGGTGTTGGGGACAAAGTTGAAATTCGGGGGATGTTAGATAGTGGGTCCATGGCTACTTCTCTGCGTGCGGACATTGTACCTCAGTTGAGGGAGGCCGGAGTCGTACATGGTGATGTCTTGTCCCCTACGGACATTGTTCTCATTGGGTGTGGTGGGAAGCAAACTGAGCCAGTGGGGATTTGTGATCTGAAACTCAGACTGTTTGACTCCGACTATGTTGTCCCAGTGTTGGTTGTTGATGGACAGGTGGACGAGATAATCGTGGGGACTAACCTGCTTAAACCAGTCATCAAGCAGTTTAAGGCTAGTGAGGCCTATTGGCGTATTCTGAGCAAACCTGAGTCATCGCAGCAGCAGGGTGCGAGTGAGTTTATCCGATTTCTCGCAAATTTGGAAAGGTGGCGTGGGGATAAAATTGCGGATAAGGTGGGAACAGTTAGACTGAAGAAAGCTGTTACATTGGAGCCCCTGAGCGAACATGTAGTGTGGGGTCGTCTTCCACCTGGGACCAGACTATCTGCCGGTAGTACTGTTGTGGTGGAACCGAGCTCATCACGCTTTATGCCCCGAAACATACTGGTTGGCAGAGTGGTGACTCCTTTGTGGGGGGATGGATGGATTCCTGTGAAAGTGATAAATCCGACTAGGTCCAAAATGATATTGAGGAGAAATGCGAAAGTGGCTGATGTTTCCCCATGCATTGCTTTGGAAGATTTTGAGGATGGTGGTGAACAAGTGAGTCAGCAGTGCGTGGGGAGGGTCAGCACTGACAGTTGTGATGGTTTGAAATCACAGGGCTCAGGGAGAAATCGTGCGAGAAGCAGAAATGCTAGACTAAAGAATTTGGGACTCCAGGAATTGGCAGTAGATGAGTGTGAGACATCTCCATTCTGGAAAGAGAAACTGTCTGACCTGATCGTGAAGTATGAGAGGGTGTTTTCCAGACATAATTTGGATTGTGGAGAGGCTACTGGGTTTTGTCATCGCATTCGTTTGACTGATGACCGTCCCTTCCGCTTGCCATACCGTCGTCTCTCACCTGCTCACTACCAAAAGTTGAGGGAGACACTGGACGAAATGGAAGAGCGGGACATAATCAGAAAATCGAGTAGTGAGTATGCTTCTCCCTTGGTTTTGTGCTGGAAGAAAAATGGCCAACTGAGACTGTGCACTGATTTTCGCTGTTTTAATGCTCGTACAGTTAAGGATGCACACCCTCTGCCTCACCAAGCCGATGTTTTGGCTGCGCTGGGAGGCAATGCCTTTTTCTGTACACTGGATTTGACATCTGGCTATTACAATGTGCCACTCCATGAGGACGATAAGAAGTACACAGCTTTCTCATCGCCTCTCGGATTGCATGAATACAATCGCATGCCTCAGGGTCTTTGTAATAGTCCAGCCACTTTTATGAGGATGATGCTTACCATTTTAGGTGACCAGAATTTCATGTCCATGCTTTGTTACCTTGACGATGTATTGGTCTTTGGCAGGATGGAGAAGGAGTGTTTGGAGAGGCTTGAGACTGTTTTCAAACGCTTGCAGGAACACAATCTGAAGCTCTCCCCTGCAAAGTGTAAGTTTCTGAGGAGGTCAGTGAAGTTTTTGCGGCATGTGGTTTCCGAGAAAGGTATAGCCACTGACCCTGATAAGGTGCAAGCTATTGTGAGCTTGTCTGAATCTGACATCATGCAGAGTGATGGCATCACACCCTCTGCTGATAAGATTCGCTCGTTCCTTGGCATGGTGGTATATTACCAACATTTTATCGAAAATTGTTCTGTGGTTGCGAAACCTCTTTTTCAGCTTCTTTCGGGTGGCAAACTGCCACGCAGGGCTGCTGGTAAGAAGCGGAGAACAGTTGTTCGCAGGCTAACTCCTGCTGATTGTTCCAATGAGTGTGGAAAAGCTTTTGAGGATTTGAAACAGGATTTGGTTGACCAAGTTTTGTTGGCTCATCCGGATTTTGGGAAGCCCTTTCTTTTGTCAGTTGATGCGTCCACCAGCGGATTGGGGGCTGTGCTTTCACAGATTCAGGATGGCCATGACGTTGCCAGGCCTATTGCATTCGCTAGTAAATCGCTGAATCATGCTCAGTCCAAATACCCAGCTCATAGGCTTGAGTTTCTCGCCATGAAGTGGGCGATACATGATAAGTTTAGTCACTGGTTGCAGGGACATAAGTTCACTGTGTGGACTGATAACAACCCTCTTAAATACATCTTGACTAAACCTAAACTGGATGCGTGTGAGCATAGATGGGTGTCTAAGCTAGCTCCCTTTGATTTTGACATTCAGTACATTCCTGGGCCCAAGAACACGGTGGCTGATGCTCTAAGTCGGGAACCGTTTGTCAAGTGTGGGGTGATGCACAGGCTGACTAGAACCCCATATGATATTTTGTTGAAGGAAGCTAACTGTGTCTCTGTGCCCCATGTCCAGGATGTGTTTCACATCTCCTGTGAGGATCAAGGGTTGGGAGAGCAATCTGTGCCTATTCCAGACCCTTCCAGAGTCAGTGTGGGTGGGTCTGGACCTGTAGGTAATATATCACGGGAAGAAGTGTCTGCTGTGCTGGACGTGCATCGCCATTGGGACGATGGAGTTTTACTGCGGGCTGTGTCCCATGTTCAGCAGCTACAGCAAGTGGTTTCGATGGGACAGAGCCCACTGCCGGTTTTGACTCGTGAGGAACTGCATCAGATGCAGTCTCGCGATCCGGTTTTGAGCAGAGTGCGGTTCTTTGTGGACAGAGGCCGCCGCCCGTCTCGCAGGGAGAGGCTTCATGAATCTGAAGAGACTAACAGGACGCTGAAACAGTGGGGAAAACTAACGACTCGATTGGGGGTACTCTATCGTGTTTCTAAGCATCCTGTGAACAAAAAGAATGTTTTTCAATATGTTGTTCCAGTGTCGTTAAGATGCCGAGTGCTGAGAGGTGTGCACGATGATGCTGGTCACCAGGGACAGCATCGCACTCTGTGGCTTGCCAGACAACGTTTCTACTGGAACACAATGACTGATGACATTAAACTGTACGTCGCACAATGTAAGAGATGTGTGTTGAGCAAAGCTCCAGAGCCGGAAGCTAGAGCTCCACTTGTTTCCATTGTCACAACTGCACCAATGGAATTGGTTTGTGTTGATTTTTGGTCTGTGGAGGATGTGAACAACAAGTCAGTTGACGTTCTAGTGGTTACTGATCATTTTACCAGACTGGCTTGTGCTTATCCCTGTCCTAACCAAACTGCTAAGACGGTTGCTCGTGTACTGTGGAAAATTTTTTTTTCAGTGTATGGGTTCCCAGCACGTCTTCATTCGGACCAAGGTGCTAATTTTGAAAGTTCGCTCGTAGCCGAGCTTTTGCAGTTGGCTGGGGTTGGAAAGTCGCATACCACGCCGTATCATCCAATGGGTAATGGCCAGGCTGAACGTTTTAACCGCACTTTGGGTTCAATGATTCGGGCGTTACCGCCTCGCTCGAAAGTGAAATGGCCTCAAATGTTGAATACGCTGACTTTTGCATACAATTGCACCGTTCATGAAACCACAGGGTTCCCACCTTTCTTTCTGATGTTTGGTCGTACGCCTCGGTTGCCTGTGGATGTGATGTTTGAAAGTGTTCTCTTGGATGGGGAGACGGTGGATGTTGACAAGTATGTTCAATCTCTTGGGGAAGATCTGGGAGAGGCCATGTCACTTGCTCAAAAACATATCAGTACACGGCAGGCCAAACAAGCTGAGGTGTATAATGAGAAAATGAAGGGTTTCTCTGTTGAGGTAGGTGACAGAGTCCTGCTGGCCAACAAGGGGGAAAGGGGGAAAAAGAAATTGGCTGATCGGTGGGAGAATGCCGTTTATGTGGTTGCTAGCAAGAATGACCAGCTTTCCACGTACAAGATTCAACACCCAGTTGCAGGTCGGTGCAGGACAGTACATAGGAATCTGATCATGCCTGTTAATTTTCTGCCTCTACCATCGTGGGATGAGGCTGATCAGGACGACTTTTCTGTTTCCAGCGAGTGCCAGAGCCGAGATGCGAGTATGATGAGTGACTTGGAGCGGAGTGATGTCAGGACTGCCCAGTGGGTATCTGACATGTCTGAACATCCGGTTGTGGATGAGGAAGATCGGTCCATGCCATCTATTGCTCATGGTGCTGTCACTGGGTCTGGGGATGATCTGAGTGGGCAGGCGATGGGTGTTCCAAGGGTTGGTGAAAGTTCCGGGAATGGGGACACAAGGTCTGCGGGGTCATGCTCAGGTGACTGCCAGTTGATGAATTGGTTCAGTGACACTGGTAGTGTTGGGACTGTGTTTGGTGTTTCTGCAGATACGGTTGGAACTTCACGCGGGGGATCTGTGGCCATGAGTGATGTTCGACCTGTGTCTAATGTTCATGGGGAGGGTGCTGTGGGTTCTTTACAAAGGGGACTCCGCACTAGATTGGGCAGGTTGGTGAGACCTGTTAATAGACTTATTCAGTCTATGTCTACGCAGAGGGTTCAGTTTGTGGATTAGGAAGTAGGTTTTCCTCTAGGGGTTCATATTGTGTTGTTGGGGTGAAGTTTTATTTTGTTCTGCCGTGCTTTCATTTTCTTTAATTTTGTACAGGTGTATGGTATAAGAAGGGTGCATTTTAATAACTGTATTCCGGAGCTTGTATAAATGTGTATATGGCACATTTTCCCATGGTGAAGTGTGAGTTTGATCACCTCATTATTTTCCTGATCCTTAATTGGATAGTCGTGTGGATTGGATGGGCTAATAACTGTTTTAGTGAGGGGAATTACTTAGTTGCACTTATATCTGGGACACCGTATTTTTTTAATTTTTGTTTTGGTTAATGGGTTGTATGTTGCTTGGGGTTTAGATTGTGAGCCTTGTTCATCATGCAGCGCAAAACAGTGGGGGTGAATGTAGCTGTAGTATGTTGTTGCGCTGTATGATGAAACCGGGACAGCCTATATTTTGAAATTTTCTGTAAGGGAAGTTTATACTTTTATTTTGAAATGCGGAAATTTGCATTTCCGTTTACATGTTAGGGTGTTTGACGGGGGTTCGAAAAAAAGTTCTCCGGGTGTGCGAGAGACAAGCAGGTGCAGCAGACGGAGGAGAGACGGGATGACAGTGCTTTGAGAAGTCAACTGATGGACGTTCCTTGCGAGCTTTACGGAAAAAGTTCCGCTCGTCAGGTACATTGCTGTGGACCCTTGCCGACCCCAGTAAGGACAATTCATTAATTCGTGGATGGACACTGTTAGATGGAGACGTACCCTAGCATAAATGCTACTGGTCTGCCATGTGCGAAGCTTGGATTCCTGCACGCTAACAATTAAACTCATTGCCAAAAGGAGAAGGTGTCTTCATTTGCCATAACTATAAAAATTACACAACGCAGAGTTAAACCCACTACACAAAAAATAAAGAATTGAAAAAAAAAAGTTTGATTATAAAAAAAAGAAACTGAAAAAGAAGAAAAAAAAGTAGTTTTGTTAAGTATGACAATTCTTGTTCATGCGTACTTTGTAGTTGATAATTTCCTATTGTATGTACTTCATTAATGCATTTGGTGTTTACTCGTTCTATATATAGTTATTGTGATCAAAAGCGTTGAATCTAACATCTGAGGCTCTTCGGTAAATAGTCATTCATAGACTTTAGAATATTCATGTTCTGACTCAGTTCCATAAAAAACTTGTTCTGTAAATAGTTATCTTACTTTTGTGATCAAAAACATTGATTTGAATCTCAATTTTGAGGCTGTTCTGTAAATAGTTTTAAAATAAACAATAAATATAGCAACTTGTGATCAATCCATATCAATGTTACACTTAAAATAATGTAGCGATTTAAGCCCCACCCATTTCTGGTCAAACCATACCCACTTCCGGTTTAAACTCCGCCCATTACGAGTACAGATACGGATACAGATAATCTAGTTGGTTGAACAGCTACAGATACAGACAGTGGTGTACTCGCTCATCCCTAGTTTTGTACTTACAGTAGTGAGAATAGAAATAGTAAATAGAATGTATTCTATTTACTATTTACTATTCTATTTATCTATTTACTGGATGAAGACAGAGAGTTAGTATTAGTATTAGTATTAGTTGATGGATTTTAAAAAAAGCTCTTATCAAAAAGACTTGTTATTGCAATATGCAACACTAATCACCAATTACTGAAAGAAATACCGTATTGGCCCGAATAAAAGACGGTGTTTTTTGCATTAAAATCAGACTGAAAAAATGGGGGTCGTCTCACATTCGGGGTCTAGACTAGAATGTATTCTATTTACAGTATATTGTTATTATTATGGATATTTATTGTTTATGTTAACAATATTTATGCTTGCACTGTTTAATTATTATAAGTATCAATTAATCAGTCAGTCAACCTTTATTTATATAGCACTCTCTCATTGAGGAAAAAAATCATTAATCATTATAACTATTATTATTATTAACTAGGTTTTAAACTACTAGGTTTTATACTAACTACAATGGTACACTGTAACGAACTGACTGTAGAATTTACAGTAAATACCTGGCAAAAACGTTGCCAGTAAAGTATTGTAAAATAGCAGTTTATTACTGTAAAACATTTTACAACATATTACTGTAAATCTTTTACTGGTTTTTGCTGTATATGAATTACAGTAATTTTTAGATTTTGTTTTTTAGAAAACACCAATTCAATGTAATCTGGTTTACAATTTTTTCTTGTATTCGTCTAAATTACAGTAGTAACCTGGCAACTAGAGTTGCTAGTAAATACCTGTAAACAATTAACAATACAATATTTTGTCATAAAATGTTTTTACAGTTAATTGTGGTTTTTACATTAGCCGCTCAATGCATTTGTACAATACATGTTAAGCCTAAAGAACCTGAGGTAACTTATTTTTCCTAACAGCTCCTAAAATCAGAGCCTGCACAGGCTCCATTCAGATCAAATGTGACTGTTTAGCATTGGCCAAGCAAGCTAGAGTCAATGATTGGGGCATGATATGCAAAAGGTGCATGGAACATGAAAAACAATTCACAGTAAAAGAGCAACTTTGTTTTCACACAATGGGTGAGAGAACAGTCCTTATCTTTTGGACTACGCAGAAAGCCATTCAAAGTCCATGAGTTGCCTAAGCAGAGAGGAGACATGAGGATTGACTGTGTTGTTCTTCTTCTCAATCACCTTCCCACTTCTTTGGCTGACCAGCTTTGCTGTCTTGGTGCCACTGGTTGGGTTGATTCCAACAAAACATCTACAATAAGAAAATAACAAAACTTCATGAAAAAACTGTGCTCACAGCTGCTCTACAAGCCAGCAGACTCAATCAGGTCATATAGCACAAGTCCCATCACTTGAACTTCCATGGGCAAAATTGCAACAAAAACCATGCTGTTTATTATTTTTCATTATAATTTCATTTGTGCAGTCCAGGCACTTAAGCAAGATGAAATAGAAAATAGCTCTGCCATGCAATGACCAAAAAATGTAGAGACATAACAGTTAAAAAGGCAGTTTGTATTTATTGCCACAAGACTGTATGTTAACAACTCAATTACTTTATATTATTGTGACTGGATGAAGACAGAGAGTTAGTATTAGTATTAGTATTAGTATTAGTATTAGTTGATGGATTTTAAAAAAAGCTCTTATCAAAAAGACTTGTTATTGCAATATGCAACACTAATCACCAATTACTGAAAGAAATACCGTATTGGCCCGAATAAAAGACGGTGTTTTTTGCATTAAAATCAGACTGAAAAAATGGGGGTCGTCTCACATTCGGGGTCTAGACATTATACCCATTCACAACGCTAGATGGCGCCAGATATCTTTAAAGCGAATGCTGAACTTAATTCCCCAAGCCAAATCGAACCCCTGTCACGAAGAAGAAAAATAAAAATAGTGGAAGCACGAAGAAGAAAAATAAAAATAGCGGAAAGAACGAACAGAGAAGATAATATGGGAAGAGATAACAGAAAATGGAGAAACTTAGCAACAATCTGGAGAAAAGTAGGTCGGTTCTCGGATGGTAGCAAGGTTGGTGCCACTCACCGTTCATTTACAAATGTGATTGCACTTTAGTTTACATATTTAAATGTTCAGATATTAAAATGTGATAGAAAGTTTTTGCATGATTTGAATGAGGCAAAATAACATGCTTTTTTCTCTTGAATATATTGTTATAATCATTTGTTTTAGATGTACTGTAATTATTTTCTGTATAAAATAAAATTTGGTGTTCAAAAAGCATTTTTTTTTTCAAACTTGAGTCTTGAAAAATCGGGGGTCTTCTTATAATCAGGGTCGTCTTATATTCGGCCTAATACGGTATGTTATCTAAAAAAATCTTGGTAAAAGGATGTTGATAGGAAATGGACAAAACTGGACTTAAGACACGTTGAACATTTGTATCATACTTTTCCAACACGTCCAGTGGTGTAGTGGTGTCTGGGTTGGTGGGTATATTATTGGGTAGATGGGTAGATCACTTTGGAGAAAGCAGGCATGATTTCAATGGCTTTTTGGCTGATAGGTGGTAAACTGTTAACTGATATAAAAAGAGGAGGGTATTCTCCATAAACTGGTGTATAGTACACCACTGAGCATGTCCCTGGCTTGAGAGGGGTCCATTGACTGTCAGCGCTGGCAAGTCAAAATAATATCTTGTCCAGTGGTCATGATAGTTTACTAAACAAGTACTCTATGACAGCACCGAGTTACCTTTTAATGAATTCCAGTGTGCATGCTGATTGCTCCCCGTACACCAGATTGAAGTTGTAGTAGTAGTTGTAGAAGTTATAGTACACTGCCAGGATAAAGTGTCTGGGAAAAAAAACGGGTTGGCTGGTAGACAAAAGTTAATTTCCGACCCTGGTGTTCTTATTTATTTTCTAAATGAGATTAACACTACTGACTGTAATGAACCCAGGGAGACTAACATTATGTGGCAGTAAATTAAACTGTAACTTGTACCACTGTCTGTGAAAATAAATCTTATGCATCAGATGTTTTCATGTTGCTTTGTCATACATTACACTGTGAAATGAACAAAATGTTTTTACCTTAAAATCCCCTACATCAGGTTGACTGTGGGCTTCAGTGCTGCTCACTGCATGTGGATCCATACATGTGACTAACCAGGGAAAAATGTCTCCATTCAAATTACAATCAACACAGCTGTCAACATCACAAGTGCCACAAGGCTAAACTGGAGACTGTTACATACAGTACCACAACATAACCAAGGTTAGAGTAGATGTGCTTGATCAAATGGGGAGGAAATATCCAGTATAAACTCCTACATGATGATGGCCATTGGTGGTGTTTCGTAATATTTTTAACCTGGCTGCCACAAATGTGTCAGTCCTATTCAAGAAGTGCACCAATAAGATGTCAGAGAGGAACCTCATAATGTGACTCACAAAGGAACTTTGCTCAGGACACATGAAAGCAAATGCTTAACAAATAGCAAATAGTTAACAATTTTCATTGTTAAGGTCTAATGATGATACCAACGTATTTTGAATCAAGATACATTTATTTTTATTTAATAGTTCGAATTTGGATGTGTAATTGCAGAGAAGCCATGTTGTGTCAATTAAATAAATAAAACACTCAATCATTATAGGTTTAATTTCCTGTCCTGATGTGTTTTTACCTATTCCACCAATTTATTCTTGGATATTTTACTGATAATCCAAATTATATACAAATAATATCTGAACAGTCACTACTCTTTTGTGTTTTGAAATTTTAATGATTAAACAATGTCAGAATAAAATATATACACATTTAGGAAAAGTCTGGCTCCTCTTGGTAGATACATTTTTTTAAACCAAGTTATGACATTGCAAATTTTGAAAGCAATCAAAATGACTGCCTTGGAGTCGTAGTGTTAATCAACATTGTTTAACTTCTTGTGAGAAAAAAAATGGCAAGAACATTAGGTGGTAAAAGTAAATAATTAAAAAAAAAACTGTTTGATCATAAAAAAAGAAAAAAAATAGAAAGTAGTGTTGAGTATGACAATTCTTGCTCATTCATACTTAGTAGTTCATAATGCACTTCATGTTCTGAGTTCATAAAAAACGTGTTCAGTAAATAGTTCTCTTACTTTAGTGATCAAAAATATTTATGTGAATCTCAATTTTGAGGCTGTTCTGTAAATAAACAATAAATATTACAACTGCTGATCAATCCATGTCAATTTCAGACTTAAAATAATGTAGCGCACACACACGGTTGCAGAGGCAGTTGGATTTGGAAGACGTAGGCACACTGATCTGACATACACACACACACACATACACACACACTATTACGATATCAATTCCATTTATGGAAGTTTTCACACTGATGGGGTGATCAGGATGTAGGCAGGTTTGTTTACAGGATGAGACTGGAAACGAAAACTACACCGAGAAGATGCAGCCGAAAACCTGTCACAATTGGACCAGAAGACACCACATCCCCTCATGCATATTCCTAATCTGAATTGTTTAAATTTGACCAGGCCAAGATAGAAATTGCTCTTCTTCAGCTGCGTCTGATGTAAGACCCGTGTAGTACTGGCAGTCAGGGACACTGGGAGAGCCCGGATATCTGTGTTAGACTTGTTGTCAGGAATAAACTTTTTAAATTTATGACGATTGGCTAAGTCTCCTACTTTACCTCAATAACAAGAACCCACGGAATAAAGAAGCTTTGAAAGGACTTTGCTTCAGTTTTGAATTAACTAGGTTTTGAACTATCTAACTAAACCACAAGGTTTTAAACACACTAGACTCTAAACTAGGTTTTGAACTAACCCACAGGGTTTCAAACTAACTAGGTTTTAAATGAACTAATTTTTTTATCAAAATAACTAGGTTTTTAAACTCACTAGGTTTTGAACAAACCCACCAGGTTTTGAAAGAATTAGGTTATTGAACTAGCTCAGGAATGAGTACATCAGAGGGACAGCACATGTTAGAGGTTTTGGAGATAAAGTCAGAGAGGCCAGACTGAGATGGTTTGGACATGTCCAGAGGAGAGATAGTGAATATATTGGTAGAAGGATACTGAGTTTTGAACTGCCAGGCAGGAGGCCTAGAGGAAGACCAAAGAGGAGGTTTATGGATGTAATGAGGGAAGACATGAAGGTAGTTGGTGTGAGAGAAGAGGATTCAAACGACAGGGCTAGATGGAGGAAATTGATTCGCTGTGGCGACCCCTGAAGGGAAAAGCTGAAAGGACAAGAAGAAGAAGAAGACGGTTATTGAACTAACTCTGTTTTGTATTAACTAGGTTTTGAACTGACTCACTTGGTTCTGGACTATCTAGATTTTGAATAATTATTTAACATAATCACATAATGATGCCTACAATGTCTGTGCCCTCCCCCACCTTGGGGCGTTAGACCACACCACTGTTATGCTAACGCTGGCATACAGACCACTCGTCGTCAAACCTGTGAAAAGGCAGATACGGGTGTGGCCTGATGGGTCATCTGAGGCACTCCGGGACTGTTTCTTAACCACAGACTGGAGCGTATTCAAAGACGCAGCCACCCACAACATTACCACAGACCTCCCAGAGTACATGGAGACCATCACGGCATACATGAGGAAATGCATGGATGATGTAATGGTCACCAGAACCATCTCCATTCGGGCCAACAAGAAGCCATGGCTGACAGGGAAGGTCCACAGGCTCATGAGGGCACAGTACGTGGCCTTCAGAGCTGGGGACGAGGTGGGCCTAAGGACAGCGAGGGCCAACCTGTCACGAGGCATCCGAGTGGCCAAGAGACAGTACTCCAGGAGGATCGCCACCCAATTCAGCGACAGCAGAGACATTAGGAACCTGTGGCGGGGGATTCAGTCCATTGCGGACTACAAGCCCCTTCCGCAGTCCTGCAACAGCTCCACCACTCTGCTGAATCAGCTTAACGACTTCTTTGCGCGCTTTGAGGCACACAACAACATCCCGGCACAGAAGAGTCCACCCCCTCCTGGCGACCAGGCGTTGATGCTTTCTCCGGACAGAGTGAGGCAAGTCCTCAGAAGGACCCACGCCCGAAAAGCCCCAGGTCCTGACAACATTCCTGGTAGTGTCCTGAGAGACTGTGCTGATGAGCTCACAGATGTCTTCACAGATATCTTCAACATCTCCCTGAGCCAGGCTGTTGTCCCCACCTGCCTCAAAGCCACCACCATCATCCCGGTTCCGAAGAAGTCGACCCCATCTGGCTTCAACGACTACTGCCCGGTTGCACTAATCCTCATGAAGTGCTTTGAGCGGCTAGTCATGCACCACATCAAATCTGCCCTCCCTTCAACCCTGGACCCTTTTCAGTTTGCTTATCGGTCCAACCGCTCGACCGATGATGCCATCTCCACTGCCCTATATTCAACCCTGACCCACCTGGAGACCAAAGACGTGTACGCCAGAATGCTCTTCATAGACTTCAGCTCATTCAACACAATCATCCCCCAGCAGCTCATCCACAAATTGGGCCAGCTTGGACTCAACACCTCCCTACGCAACTGGCTGCTGGACTTCCTGACAGGGAAACCACAGGCAGTTTGAGTTGGCAACAACACCTCCAGTGCCATCACGCTGAACACGGGAGCCCCCCCAAGGATGTGTTCTGATCCCCCTCCTCTTCACTCTGCTAACCCATGACTCCACACCGACTTCCAGCTCCAACCTCTTCATAAAGTTTGCAGATGACATGACTGTGGTGGGTCTCATCAACAACAACGATGAGACAGCCTACAGAAATGAGGTGAGCCTCCTGGCTATTTGGTGCATGGACAACAATCTCCATCTAAATGTGGAGAAGATGAAGGAGATTGTTGTGGACTTCATGAGAAAATGCACCCAGCATGCTCGACTAACCATTGACGGTGCTGCAGTGGACAGGGTCAGCAGTACAAGTTCCTGGGTGTGCACATCTCCAAGGACCTGTCCTGGGGCCGCAACACTGCATCGCTGGCCAAAAAAGCCCAAAAGCTCCTCTACTTCCTCCGCAAACTGAGGAGAGCGAGAGCCCCACCCCCCATCATGCTCACCTTCTACAGAGGCTCCATTGAGAGCATCTTAACCAGCTGCATCATAGTGTAGTACGGCGCCTGCACCGTTTCCTGCCGTAAGATCCTGCAGCGCATCATGAGAGCAGCTGAAAAGATCACTGGTGTCTCTCTCCCTTCCCTCACAGACATTTACAACACCCCCCTCACCCGCAAAGCCATAAGCATTGCAGCTGATCCCACCCACCCCTCTCAGGGCCTTTTCAGCCTGCTGCCATCAGTTAGGAGACTGTACTGTCTGTTGTACTCTCTGTGTTGTACTGCCTGTTGTCCTGCCTGTGTCGTATTAGCTGTGTTGTACTACCTAAGCCAGTGTCTTATTGTGCCGGTCCCAAGCCATGATAAATACAGAGGGTTGTGTCAGGAAGGGCATCCGGCATAAAACTTTTGCCAAATCAAAGATGCGAATCAAACCTATGACTTCCATACGATCGGTCGAGGCCCGGGTCAACAACGACCGCCATCGGTGCTGTTGACCTACAGGGCGCCGGTGGGAATTGGACTACTGTTGGTCGAAGAAGGAGAGGAGGGAAGTGTGTTTGTAGGAAGAGAGAGAAGAGGAACACCGAGAGTATAGGACTGAGAGTAGGGACGTTGGATGTTGGAACTATGACAGGAAAAGGTAGAGAGTTGGATGACATGGCGCAGAGGAGGAAGGTAGACATACTGTGTGTCCAGGAGACCAGGTGGAAAGGTAGCAAGGCTAGAAGTTTAGGAGCAGGGTAGAAGTTGTTCTATTGTGGTGGAAGGTTTTTAATACAATAAAATAATACAATAAAATAATATAATAATATAATAAAATAATATCATTTCTTGACCCAAAAATCTAGAGTGTGTGTGTCAAATCTTTCAGCACTTGGGAGAAACGGCCCCAGGAAGTCTCGAGGTCATGAAAGATTCTGCAAGAATCTTATCTGTTTTTAGAAGTGTTTACGTAAATGTCAGTATCTTTTAATAATCTTGTCTGCACTAAATGTCCGTGTGACTGATTAGGTTATGTCATCAGCCATGTGAAACTGTCGACTAGATGTCTCTGCTAACTTCTTGAGGTCATGACGTACCTACTGAAACTGGGGGAAAGATTAGTGGAGAGCAGAGGGAATGAAGTTAAAGAACTGATTCGCACCTCCCATAGTCACACCTTTAGGGTATAAAAAGATATGTGATCCATTTTTTAGTTTGTACTTGAAGTTTTCTCCTGTACCCAGAGTACTCTGCAACAACACACCGGATGACTTTTTCATTGTCTCCAGAGCTCTCATCATGCTTAGATAAGTATTTGTTGAACCTGTCTTCCTGTCAATATCATCGATGCTGTTATTGGACTCATACTCAACCTATTGATGATATTATTGTACTGCTACTCAACCTATACATGATTTGAATTGACAAAATACATATCTTGTGTTTAATACACTGTCTCCTATCCTTAAGAAAAACAAAACCCCAACACTATCATGGTGTTGATGGGAAGAGAAATGGGGTAGAAGTTATGTTAAAGGAGGGGTTTGTTAGGAATGTCCTGGAGGTAAAAAGATTGTTGGATAGAGTGATGAATCTGAAGCTAGAAATAGAAGGTGTGATGTTCAATGTTGTTAGTGGGTATGCTCCACAGGTAGGATGTGAGCTGGAGGAGAAGGAGAAATTCTGGTCAGACTTTGATGAAGTGATGCAGAGCATGCCTAGAAGTGAGAGAGTTGTCATTGGAGCAGACTTCGATGGACACGTTGGTGCAGGAAACAGAGGTGATGAGGAGGTGATGGGCAGGTTTGGTATCCAGGAGAGGAACACAGAAGGACAGATGGTAGTTGACTTTGCAAAAAGGATGGAAATGGCTATAGTAAATACTTTCTTCCAGAAGAGGCAGGAACATAGGGTGACCTATAAGAGTGGTGGTAGGAGCACACAGGTAGACTACATCTTGTGTAAACTGTGTAATCTGAACATCAGTGACTGTAAAGTAGTGGTAGGCGAGAGTGTAGCCAAACAGCATAGGATGGTGGTGTACAGGATTTCTCTGGTGGTTAGGAAGATGAAGAGGGCAAAGGTAGAGCAGAAGACGAAATGGTGGAAGCTAAAAACGGAAGAGTGTTGCATGACTTTTAGGAAGGAGTTAAGGCAGGCTCTGGTTGGTCAGGAGGTGCTTCCAGATGACTTGAAAACTACAGCTAATGTGATCAGGGAGACAGGTAGGGGAGTACCGTATTTTCCGCACTATAAGGCACACCTAAAAGCCTAAATTTTTTTCATAAACCCATAGTGCGCCTTATAATCTGGTGCGTCTTATATATGGATTAATAGTCATATTAATATTGGTTAACAGCATGATCATGAAAAAAAGCCGGCAGTCTGGCCGCCAGCCATTCCGCACTCCGCCACCAGACGAGCACCCTCACAAGGCACTTGGGCCTACGCCCTAACAACGGTAGTCAAGGGGCATCACCAAAGGCTCTGGCTGAGCTGCTGTCAGACGGTAGAGCAGACTGTAGGAGTACCGGTGATTATGTAACAAAACATAAGGAACTTTCAACAATTCCATTAATAAAGTTTGACTGACTGACTGATCTCAGTATTTCCTAACTATTTGGCGTCAGAAATAACCCACTTTAAACTCAATTGGTCTTAAAAATGCCATTGTGCTGTCATCTGGAATCTAGTGACGGTCCATTCTATTAGTCTGTGGAAACACACGGAGAAACTGGCATAAAGGTGAATGAAAGACCCTCAAAGCTGAACTTCCAGCCTTTTCTGAAATTTCAAGAGTAGAGTCACTGCTAGACAAAGCTGTGCTGCAATTGATTTACAAATGTAGTTGATAGCTCTGGACGGGTGGTGTAGGGGCGCATTCAGGCTTGTGTATTCTGTCTGGCAGCGACGTGCTGTGAGATTCACGGCGGTGAGACATCGACGTTAAAGTCAGTTCTAAGAGTAAAACAGCGACATATTTGCCAGTAAATTAGCAGCCTGACATTAAAAATAGTTAAAAAATTGTTTAGGACACACAGCAGCAAATCTGCACCTCACCTCCGACTGGACTACCGATCGATCGAAACAATATTTAATTAATAAACGAAGACGAATGTCGGAGCTTAAATATCTGCTTCGAACTTTACATCAGGAAATAATCTGCTCTGTTCGCACTGACTTGCACTCATAATGAATTTAACCAGTTTTTAATGTCAGGTTTTTTAATATGCGTGTTGACATTTTTCCAAGGTGGCAAAGTGATCAAGTGATCAGGTTTCCATGATGAGGCTCAGGCACTGTCCACACGATAACGGATTTTTTTAAAAACGGAACTTTTTAAAAACACATCAAAAACGATTCCCGTCCACACGACAGCGTTTTTAAAAAAAATCTCCGTCCACACGTAAACGCAGCAGTGCGTTTTCGAAGACTGCTATAAGCATGCCAAACCATGTGGTGGCAGAATTGAGTCAAATTTTATCCAATAGGAATCCTCCGTGTTTTGTTGTCACAACACACGGGCCCATAAATATGACGTCACCGCGGTTTTCGTCGCAGGCAAGACGTCAGCGTTTTTAAAAAGTCGCGGATACGCCGTCCACACGACAACGCAGACCCAGCGTTTTTTTAAAAATCCACCTCGGCCAGTGTTTTTAAAAAGTTGCGTTTTCGTTCCGGATATCTGCGTTGTTGTGTGGACGGAAGGCGTAAATGCAACAAAAAAGTTGCGTTTTTAAAATATCCGTTATCGTGTGGACGGGGCCTCAGAATGGCTTATTGACATAACAATAGGGGCCGTTCAAAGGTAGTCAGGAAGTCATGAATGCTATCATGACTGCCTGTGTCTTAAACAATGTCCCGCTAACACAGTAGGTAATGGTTTGGTGAAAGGCAGAACCTGTGGTTTCATCGAGAAGCCTATCAATGATATGCTGTCTGATGTTAACATTTACTGTGGTACAGGTCAATCAATCAATCAAGTTTTATTTATATAGCGCTTAATCATGACAGCGCTTAATCATGTATTGTAAGTGGAATACGTGGCTCCAGTGTCTACCAGGCCGCTGACAGCCTTACTGCACACAGTCATAGGAAGCATTGGTTCCGTCATTCCGTTGCTTCTGGGGCTCCCCAGGCATCCCTAGGCTGTCCAGTAGGGGTCCTCCTCCCCCTCTGTCACTGTTTCCCCAGTGTAATATTGACCATATTGCTGTTGTCCAGTCGGTCCCCCCAGCCGCTGGTTGTTTGGTGCCCATGGATAGATGCCCCCTCTGCCACGTCTTGGAAATCCTCTGCCTCGAGGTGGTCGTGGACCGTACCATTGTGGTCTTAATCGGGCCTGTGGGCAACTGCGACTCCAATGATTAAGATCACCACGACCCTGCCACATAACACTGCTAGCGGAATTAGACTCCTTTTTATCATTTGACTTAGATCTAGCCTCAGATAAGTTTAATTTATTTAATTGTGTCTGCATGTGTTGGATGTCGACGTTGTGGTCGGCCTCTGTTCTCTGATAATGTGTTAAATGATGCACAAGGTGATGGCGGAAACGGCAATCTACCATAATCAAGAAATCTGGATTGCCTGTTCATTTGTTCTTCAGTGGAAGTGGCAAACCATTCAAGAGAGCTGTTCTAAACAGTGTCTCAGTTACCTCATTGTTGGAGGGATGTGCTCCCGTTGCCGTTGACCATTTTGCCAGACAGTTGTCATAATACACAAATGGTTCCTCCTTACCATCCAATGGGAACAAGGTAGGGGTGTTTCCACGGGGTGTCGGGAATTCCTCTCTCAGCACATTAAACAAGGCTCTGGCATACAGTCCGAACGGTTTCTCTGCTCCCACACCATGCAATGCTGCTGCTGTTTTAACAGCTGAAATTTTCATAGGGGTTAGTGCAGTTCCTAACAATTGCAATACATCTCCTACTGCTAAAGTTTGACCTGAGGTCATGGCCAACATGTGTCCAATCCATTGACCCGCTCCTTGAGACAGGGGTGGTAACTTTTTAGCCATACCTTCAACATCATTAAATGAAAACGGTCTATATTCTCCCAAATTACCTTGTTGGTTGATTTTCAGGGGCATCTGACGTTAAGTCTTACCACTGCGCATGTGTGCCAGGATACCTTTCTCCTCTTCGTCCCGAGGATGTGCTGGTGACTCAATGTACCATTCATTCTCACCTGCTGCCATGGTGGGGATCGGAGGTCTAGCCGCATTGTCTGCCACTAATCTGTGTGTTTTTTCTTCGACTGCTTTATCAATCAAAACCTGGTTATAGAGGGCCTGTTTTGCTCTATCTTCAGCGAGTCTGTCCTGTAATCTCTGGCGTTCTCGGGCGGGTGTGTGCGCGAAGGGCAGCTGAGTATGTGAAGCTTGGGCCGGGATCCTCATGATGTCGCGGAGCGCTTGTCTTTGTGCCTCATTCCACCGTTCTGACTGATCGATATCTGTATCATTATTTAGCTCACCAGCTACTCTAAGCATACGGAATTGTCTGTTCGTTGGGCATTGTTCATTAAAGAGGGGCCGTGCATTAGGCGTCACTGCCGGACGATTTTTTGTCCTGACCGTCTTTGTTTGATTTTCTGGTTCCGTCTGTGTCTGGGTCACTGGTGAAGTGGAAGTCTGAGTCAAACCTACTGCACTCAAAGTTAACTTATGGACCTCTCTTCTGTCTTCTTCTGCTTCCTTCAATTCCTTCTTCAACTTCCTTTTCTCTCTCCGTCCTGCCTGCTCAACCCTCTCTTGTAAATCTTTAACCCTTTCCTGTGCCTTTCTCTCCTCCTCTCTTAACTTCACACTCACATCCTTCATCGCACTTACTTACTGCCTTCACTCATTTTTAACTTTGTCCACACTCTCTGTAGCTTTTGTTTTTCTTTGTCATGTTTTTTCTTATCAACACCACTCAATATTTGTCTTTGAATCCTTTCAAAAATCACACTTTGTCCCTGACCATTCATTCCATCCATTCCACACAATCCCCATTCATCACATTCACATTCCATTTCCCACAATACAATGCAATACAACACAAAATTCAATTAAACACTTTATCACATCTACCGAATCGCCGCTCGGGGGGACTTGAACCCAAAAATATTAACCGAATAGCCGGCGGAGGGACTTTAACCCAAAAACATTAACCAAATCGCCGTCGGAGGGTCTTGAACCCAAGAATATAAAATGAATCACCGTTCGGAGGGACTCTAACCCCAAGAATATTAACCGAAATCGCCGTTGGGAGGGACTCTAACCCCAATGGTACTTCTACGGAAGGACTCCAACCTATCTTATCTTACTTAACCGATCTTACAACATTATCACTCATCTCCTTTAATTTAGTCTGATTGCAGAAATGTGGTTGTTACAACAGGTTTTCTGATTACCTTTGTTAATTGTGGCCACTGGGAGATGAAAATAACAATGTTTTGGAACAGGTTGTCCGAGGTCGTCGTTGCTGTTCACGGCTGCTGTCGCCGCTGTCGTCACAGAGTTGACAATCCGTCGTCTCCCCCTCTCACCACGTTGGGTGCCAAAACTGAAGAAAAGTCTTTTCACAGCTTCTTTATTCCGTGGGTTCTTGTTATTGAGGTAAAGTAGGAGACTTAGCCGATCGTCATAAGTTTAAAAAGTTTATTCCTGACAACAAGTCTAACACAGATATCCGGGCTCTCCACAGTCCCTGACTGCCGGTACTACACAGGTCTTACATCAGACGCAGCTGAAGAAGAGCAAATTCTATCTTGGCCCGGTCAGATTTAAACAATTCAGAATAAGAATATGCATGAGGGGATGTGGTGTCTTCTGGACCAATCCGTGACAGGGTTCCGGCCGCATCTTCTCGACGTAGTTTCCGTCTCCGGTCTCATCCTATAAACAATCCTGCCTACATCCTGATCACCCCATAACTGTGAAGACTTCCATAAATGGAACTGTTACCTTGGATGTATGGGAGTGTGGAGGTGTGTGTGTGTGTGTGTGTGTGTGTGTGTGTGTGTGTGTGTGTGTGTGTGTGTGTGTGTGTGTGTGTGTGTGTGTGTGTGTGTGTGTGTGTGTGTGTGTGATGTGTACAGACTTCAAGGGTGAGAAAAGATTAGAGGAGTTCTGTGAGCTCTGTGTGCACTGGGATAGGGTTCAACTGTCTGCAAAGATTAAATGAGTGTGTGATTAAAGTTGACTACTCTGAAGCTATCAAAAATAGCAAATAGCATTGGCAAATAACACGTGTATAATGTCTAAATCTCTTCAAGCATAATGTGAAAGTAGAGGTAGCAAAGGCCAAACAAGGGACTTATGATGACTTGTATTCTAGGTTGGAGAGTAAGGAGGGAGAGGATGATCTAAACCGGTTGGCAAGACAGAGAGACAGAGATGGGAAGGACGTGCAACAGGTTAGGGTGATTAAGGATAGGGACGGAATCCTATTGATAGGTGCCAGTACTGTGATGGGAAGATGGAAAGAGTACTTTGAAGAGTTGATGAACGTGGAAAATGAGAGACAACAAAGACTAGAAGAGGTGACTGTTGTGGACCAGGATGTAGCAAAGATTAGTCAAGATGAAGTGAGGAGAGCACTGAAGAGGATGAAAAGTGGAAAGGCAGTCGGTCCTGATGATATACCTGTAGAGGTTTGGAAGTGTCTAGGAGAGGTGGCAGTAGAGTTTCTGACTGGGTTGTTCAACAGGATCTTAGATAGTGAGAAGATGCCTGAGGAATGGAGAAGAAGTGTGCTGGTGCCCATTTTTAAGAAGAGGGGAGATGTGCAGAGTTGTGGCAACTACAGAGGAATAAAGCTGATGAGCTATACAATGAAGTTATGGGGAAGAGTAACGGAAGCTAGACTAAGGGCAGAAGTGAACATTTGTGAGCAGCAGTACGGTTTCATGCCAAAAAAAGAGTACTGCAGATGCATTAGTTGCGTTGAGGATGTTGATAGAGAAGTACAGAGGAGGCTAAACGGAGCTGCATTGTGTTTTTGTAGATCTTGAGAAAGCTTTCGGACAGGGTGCCCAGAGAGGAACTGTGGTATTGTATGAGCAAGTCTGGAGTGGCAGAGAAGTATGTTAGAGCGGTGCAGGACATGTATGAGGACTGTAAGACAGTGGTAAGGTGTGCTGTAGGTGTGACAGAGGAGTTCAAGGTGGAGGTGGGACTGCATCAGGGATCAGCTCTGAGCCCCTTCTTGTTCGCTATGGTGATGGACAGGCTGACAGACGAGTTTAGACAGGAATCTCCACGGACTATGATGTTTGCAGATGACATTGTGATCTGCAGTGAGAGCAGGGAACAGGTGGAGGAGAAGCTAGAGAAGTCGATCTTTGTCCTGGAAAGGCGAGGAATGAAGGTTAGCCGCAGTAAGACAGAGTACATATGTGTGAATGAGAGGGACCCAAGTGGAAGAGTGAGGTTGCAGGGAGAAGAGATCAAGAAGGTGGAGGATTTTAAGTACTTGGGGTCAACAGTCCAGAGCGATGGAGAGTGTGGAAAAGAGGTGAAGAAGCGTGTACAGGCAGGATGGAATGGGTGGAGGAAAGTGTCAGGTGTGATGTGTGATAGAAGAGTTTCAGGTAAAATGAAAGGAAAGGTGTACAAAACTGTGGTGAGACCAGCAATGTTGTTTGGTCTAGAGACAGTGTCACTAAAGAAAAGACAGGAGACAGAGCTGGAGGTAGCAGAGATGAAGATGCTGAGGTTGTGTCTGGGAGTCACTAGGATGGATAGATCAGGAATGAGTACATCAGAGGGACAGCACATGTTAGAGGTTTTGGAGACAAAGTCAGAGAAGCCAGACTGAGATGGTTTGGACATGTCCAGAGGAGAGATAGTAATTTATTGGTAGAAGGATGCTGAGTTTTAAACTGCCAGGCAGGAGGCCTAGAGGAAGACCAAAGAGGAGGTTTATGGATGTAATGAGGGAGGACATGAAGGTAGTTGGTGTGAGAGAACAGGATGCAAAAGACATGGTTAGATGGAGGCAATTGATTTGCTGTGGCGCCCCCTGAAGGGAAAAGCATCTCCCTGTACTCCTGTCTACTCTCCTCAAGTCCTCTCAGTGTCCCACTTCCTCTTGGCTAACCTCTTTCTCTGTATACACTCCTGTATCTCCTCATTTCACCACCAAGTCTCCTTATCTACTTTCCTTCCAGATGACACACCAAATACTCTCTTACCTGTCTCCCTGATCACATTAGCTGTAGTTTTCCAGTCATCTGGAAGCACCTCCTGCCCACCCAGAGCCTGTCTTAACTCCTTCCTAAAAGTCATGCAACACTCTTCCTTTTTCAGCTTCCACCATTTCGTCTTCTGCTCTGCCTTTGCCCTCTTGACCTTCCTTGCCACCAGAGTCATCCTACACACCACCATCCTATGCTGTTTGGCTACACTCTCACCTACCACTACTTTGCAGTCACTGATGTCTTTCAGGTTACACTGTCTACACAAGATGTAGTCTACCTGTGCGCTCCTACCGCCACTCTTATAGGTCACTCTATGTTGCTGCCTCTTCTGGAAGAAAGTATTCACTACAGCCATTTCCATCCTTTTTGCAAAGTCAACTACCATCTGTCCTTCTGCGTCCCTCTCCTGGATACCAAACCTGCCTATCACATCCTCATCGCCTCTGTTTCCTGCACCAACATGTCCATTGAAGTCTGCTCCAATGACAACTCTCTCACTTCTAGGCATGCTCTGCATCACTTCATCAAAGTCCGACCAGAATTTCTCCTTCTCCTCCAGCTCACATCCTACCTGTGGAGCATACCCGCTAACAACATTGAACATCACACCTTCTATTTCTAGCTTCAGACTCATCACTCTATCTGACACTCTTTTTACCTCCAGGACATTCCTAACAAACTCCTCCTTCAACTCCTACTCCATTTCTCTTCCCATCTATACCATGATAGAACAACTTGAACCCTGCTCCTAAACTTCTAGCCTTGCTACCTTTCCACCTGGTTTCCTGTACACACAGTATGTCTACCTTCCTCCTCTGCATCATGTCAACCAACTCTCTACCTTTTCCTGTCATAGTTCCAACATTCAACGTCCCTACTCTTAGTCCTATACTCTTGGTGTTCTTCTTCTCTTTCTTCGAGCGAACGCACTTTCCTCCTCTCCTTCTTCGACCAACAGTAATCCAATTTCCACCGGCGCCCTGTAGGTCAACAGCGCCGATGGCGGTCGTTGTTAACCCGGGCCTCGACCGATCCGGTATGGAAGTCATAGGTTTGATTCGCATCTTTGATTTGGCAAAAGTTTTACGCCGGATGCCCTTCCTGACGCAACCCTCTGTATTTATCCGGGCTTGGGACCGGCACAATGAGACACTGGCTTGTGTCCTCTTGCGGCTACATTGAGAGTTGTAGTGAGATCCGCAATCTCTTCTTAGGTAGCTTGTGGTGGTTTCAGACTGGAATCTCAACATACAGTATGTTTTATGTTGTTAAGTTGGGCATCTGTAGGAGGTAAATGATAAGGAGCCAATATTTTTGGGTGATGTTTCTTCGCGGAAAAATTAACCATGAGGATGCAGAAGACAGGTTCGATGGAGGCAACCGATTCACTGTGGCGACCCCTGAAGGAAAAAGTTGAAAGGAAAAAAAGAAGAACAGTGAACACTGGACTCTGAATGTTTTGCTATTTGATGTTAACTATTGGTTGAGTTTGGGGCGGCAGTAGCTTAGTCAGCTAGCGACTGGAAGTCGCTGATTCAAGACCAGAGTTGCCCAGAACATCTGGAGTGTGAGCAGGATGTGACGGTTCACCAACTGAGCACTGCCAGGGTGTCCCCAAGCGAGCACCCCCCCAACACCCCCCCCACACACACAAGCTGCCAGTTAGGATGCAAGAAGAAGTAGCTGCCCGTCGGTCTGCCTCCCACTGTATTTAAATTGTTTACAGGCCGCTGGTGTGTATGTGCTTGTCTCTGCGGCCTGTCCACAAATATATATGCATGTTTATAAAAATATAGTAAGAATGAAAATATATTTTCCCCATGGGGACAATAAAGTTCATTTCTTGTTCTACTTATTTTTAGTTACCTTCCATCCATCCATCTTCCACCACTTATCTGTAGTGGGGTTGCGGGGGCAGTAGCTTTAACTGGGCGCCCCAAACTTCCCTTTTCCCCGGCAACATCCACCAGCTCTGACTGGGGGATCCCAAGGCATTCCCAGGCCAATGTTGAGATATAATCCCTCGAACTGGTCCTGGGTCTGCCCCGAGGTCTCCTCCTAGCTGGACGTGCCAGAAACACCTCTCTAGGGAGGTGCCCCGGAGGCATCCGCACCAGATACCCAAACCACCTCAACTGACTCCTTTCCACGCAAAAGAGCATTGGCTCTACTCTGAGCCCCTGGCGAATAGCAGTGTTTCTCACCTTATCTCTAAGGGAGACACCAGCTATCCGCCTGAGAAAGCACATTTCAGCCGCTTGTATCCACAATCTTGTTCTTTCGGTCATGACCCATCGCTCATGACCATAGGTGAGGGTAGGAACGACAGATTGAACGGTAGATGGAGAGCTTTGCCTCTCGGCTTAGCTCCCTCTTTGTGACAACAGCGCGGTAAGGCAACTGCAATACCGCTCCTGCTGCCCCAATTATCTGTCCAATCTCACACTACATTGTTCCCTCACTCTTGAACAGGACCCCAAGATACTTAAACTCCTTCACTTGTGGAAGGACCTCATCCCCCACTCAGAGAAGGCAGTCCACCGGCTGCCTGCTGAGGACCGTGACCTCAGATTTGGAGGTGCTGATCCTCATCCCCGCTGCTTCACACTCGGCTGGAAAACGGACCAGTGAGTGCTGTAGGTCAAAGCCCGATGACACAAACAGGACCACATCATCTGCAAAAAGCAGCGATGTAATCCTCAGGCCACCAAACTGTAAGCCCTCCTCACTGCAACGCCTCAAAATCCTGTCCATGAAAATCACGAACATAATTGATGATAAAGTTCAGTCCTGGCGAAGGCCAAGAGCTATTCAGAGAAGTCTGACCTACTGCTGAGAACCCGAACGCAGCTCTCACTTTGGGCGTACAGGTATTGGATGGCCCTGAGGAGAGGCCCCCTCACCCCATACTCCCGTAGTACCTCCCACAGTATATCCCTGGGGACCCGATCGTACGCCTTTTCCAAGTCCACAAAACACATGTAGACTGGATGGGCATACTCCCAAGCCCCTTTAAGGATCTGAGAGTGGGATGCAAGAGTAAAAAGCTGGTCCGTTGTTCCAGGACCAGGACAGAACCCACATTGTTCCTCCTCACTCTGAGGTTCGACAATCGGCCGGACCCTCCTTTCCAGCACCTTAGAGTAAACTTTCCCAGGGAGGCTGAGGAGTGTGATTCACCTGTAGTTAGCTCACACCCTCTGGTCCCCCTTTTTAAAAAGAGGAACCACCACCCCAGTCTGCTACTCTTTCGGCACTGTCCCAGACTTCTACGCAATGTTAAAGAGGCGTGTCATCCATGACAGCCCCTCAACACCCAGAGCCATTAGCATTTCCGGGCGAATCTCCGGGGCTTTGCCACTGTGAAGTTGTTTAACTACCTCGGGGACTTCGCCCCGAGAGATTGACTCAAAACCCCCATCATCCTCCAGTCAGTTCTGCCTCTTCAACAGAGGACGGGTCAGTTGGGGTGGTTGGATTCAGGAGTTCCTCAAAGTGTTCTTTCCACCAACCAACAACGTCCTCAGTCGTGGTCAACAATGTCCCATCCTTGCTGTATATAGCTGGGATGGTCCCCCATTTCCCCCTCCAGAGGTGGCGGAAGTCCTCCAGAACAACTTTGGTGCCGTCTAATAGTCCTTCTCCATGGCCTCTCCAAACTCCTCCCACACCCTCTGTTTTGCCTCCATCACAGCTGAGGCTGCAGTCCTTTTGGCCTGTTGGTACCGTGCAACTGCTTCAGAAGTCCCCAGGGACAACATGCCCCTGAAGGCCTCCTTCACGGTTTCCCTTACCATCGGGGTCTACCACGGTGTTTGAGGGTCAACAAACACCGTGGAACCCAAGACCTTGAGACCACAGCTCTCAGCTGCAGCTTCAGCAATGGAGGCTTTGAACATCGACCATTCAGGTTCAATGCCCCCAGCCTCCACAGG
Organism: Antennarius striatus; assembly: GCF_040054535.1. NCBI lineage: Eukaryota > Metazoa > Chordata > Actinopteri > Lophiiformes > Antennariidae > Antennarius > Antennarius striatus. The sequence goes on along the minus strand of NC_090783.1, from coordinate 13,221,885 downwards.
GATGCATGAGAAGCTCTTTCGGAGGTGTGAATTCAAGATATCGTGGACAGTGTCCTACTCCAGATGTTCCCAGTTCACCTGCACTACTCGTTTGGGCTTACCAGGTCTATCTAAAGGTTTCCTCCACCAACGGACCCAACTCACCAACAGGTGGTGATCAGTTGACAGCTCTGCCCCTCTCTTGACCCGAGTGTCCAAAACACACGGTCGGAGGTCAGATGATACGATCACACACTACGATTTTCTAGTTACCTAAGAAACTTAATGGAAATAAAACAGAGTAAATAAACATAAATTGGTGTGTCAGACTTTTAAATACCAGGAAGTGAATCATTCACCTAAGGGCGATAGAATATCTCAGTCGCTTCATGAGTGATGTCTGACAGCTGCGTGCTACTGATTATTCATTTAGCTTCAGTATCAGATTTGCCTGCTGTCGCAGGTCATGTGATTCCTGGAACCTAGAGATAAAGATTTTAATCCATAAACTGTCATGTATTATACAACCCATGGCAAAAAGTATGAAATCACCAGTCTTGGACGAGCACTCACTCAGACATTTTATTACCGGTATGTTGAAAAAACGTATATAAAAAGCATTAAAAAAATAATAAAGTTTTTCAAAAGTGCAACTCCTTGGTATTTAGAGACACTAAAAGAAAGGAATAAAACACATTGTGGTGGTCAGTAAATGTTACTTTTATAGACCAAGCCCAGGGAAAAAAATATGGAATCACTCCATTCTGAGGAAGAAAATATGAAATCATAAAAAAACAGACAAAGAAATAACAATCAAAACACATCACTAGTATTTAGTTGCACCACCTCTGGCTTTTATGACAGCTTGCAGTCTCTGAGACATGGACTTGATGAGTGACAAACAGTATTCTTCATCAATCTGGTGCCAACTGTCTTTGATTGCAGTTGCCAGATCATCCTTGCAGGTCAGAGTCTTGCTGTGGACTTTTTTTTTTTTTTTCAATTTCCACCATCCATCCATCCATCCATCCATTCTCTTCCGCTTATCCGGGGTCGGGTCGCGGGGGCAGCAGCTTAAGCAGGGAAGCCCAGACTTCCCTCTCCCTAGCCACTTCGTCCAGCTCCTCCGGGAGAATCCCAAGGCGTTCCCAGGCCAGCCGGGAGACATAGTCTCTCCAGCGTGTCCTGGGTCGTCCCCGGGGCCTCCTCCTGGTAGGACGTGCCCGGAACACCTCACCAGGGAGGCGTCCAGGAGGCATCCTAACCAGATGCCCGAGCCACCTCATCTGGCTCCTCTCGATGCGGAGGAGCAGCGGCTCGACTCTGAGTCCCTCCCGGATGACCGAACTTCTCACCCTATCTCTAAGGGAGAGCCCGGACACCCTGCGGAGGAAACTCATTTCGGCCGCTTGTATCTGGGATCTCGTTCTTTCGGTCACGACCCATAGCTCGTGACCATAGGTGAGGGCAGGAACGTAGATCGACCGGTAAATCGAGAGCTTTGCCTTTCGGCTCAGCTCCTTCTTCACCACGACGGATCGATACAGAGTCCGCATCACTTCAGACGCTGCACCGATCCGTCTGTCGATCTCCCGTTCCATTGTACCCTCACTCGTGAACGAGACCCCAAGATACTTGAACTCCTCCACTTGGGGCAGGATCTCATCCCCAACCTGGAGAGGGCACTCCACCCTTTTCCGACTGAGGACCATGGTCTCAGATTTGGAGGTGCTGATTCTCATCCCAACCGCTTCACACTTAGCTGCGAACCGTTCCAGTGAGAGTTGGAGATCACGGCTTGATGAAGCCAACAGCACCACGTCCTCTGCAAAAAGCAGGGACGAACTACTGAGGCCACCAAACCGGACACCCTCAACGCCTTGGCTGCGCCTAGAAATTCTGTCCATAAAAGTTATGAACAGAATTGGTGACAAAGGGCACCCTTGGCGGAGTCCAACCCTCACTGGAAACGAATCCGACTTACTGCCGGCAATGCGGACCAAACTCTGACATTGGTCGTACAGGGACCGAACAGCCCTTATCAAGGGGTCCGGTACCCCATACTCCCGAAGAACCCCCCACAGAACCCCCCGAGGAACACGGTCAAACGCCTTCTCCAAGTCCACAAAACACATGTAGACTGGTTGGGCGAACTCCCATGCCCCCTCAAGGACCCTGCAGAGGGTGTAGAGCTGGTCCACTGTTCCACGGTCAGGACGAAAAACCACACTGCTCCTCCTGAATCCGAGATTCGACTTCCCGACGGACCCTCCTCTCCAGAACCCCTGAATAGACCTTACCAGGGAGGCTGAGGAGTGTGATGCCCCTGTAGTTGGAGCACACCCTCCTGTCCCCCTTCTTAAAAAGGGGGACCACCACCCCAGTCTGCCAATCCAGAGGCACTGTCCCCGAAGTCCACGCGATGTTGCAGAGGCGTGTCAACCAGGACAGCCCCACAACATCCAGAGCCTTTAGGAACTCCGGGCGGATCTCATCCACCCCCGGGGCCCTGCCACCGAGGAGCTTTTTAACTACCTCGGTGACCTCAACCCCAGAGATAGGAGAGCCCGCCTCATAGAACCCAGACTCTGCTTCCTCATGGAAAGGCGTGTCTGCGGGATTGAGGAGGTCTTCGAAGTATTCTCCCCACCGAGTCACAACGTCCCGAGTTGAGGTCAGCAGTTCCCCATCCCCACTATATACAGTGTGGATGCTGCACTGCTTCCCCCTCCTGAGACGCCTGATGGTGGACCAGAATTTCTTCGAAGCCGTCTTGAAGTCGTCCTCCAAGGCCTCACCGAACTCCTCCCATGCCCGGGTTTTTGCCTCAGCAACCACCAAAGCCGCATTCCGCTTGGCCAGCCGGTACCTATCAGCTGCTTCAGGAGTCCCACAGGCCAAAAAGGTCTGATAGGACTCCTTCTTCAGCTTGACGGCATCCCTTACCGCTGATGTCCACCAACGGGCTCTGGGATTGCCGCCACGACAGGCACCGATCACCTTACGGCCGCAGCTGCGGTCGGCCGCCTCGACAATGGAGGCGCGGAACATGGTCCACTCAGACTCAATGTCCCCCGCCTCCCCCGGAACATGAGTGAAGTTCTGCCGGAGGTGGGAGTTGAAACTCCTTCTGACAGGGGATTCCGCCAGGCGTTCCCAGCAGACCCTCACAATACGTTTGGGTCTGCCAGGTCGGACCGGCATCTTCCCCCACCATCGGAGCCAACACACCACCAGGTGGTGATCGGTGACAGCTCCGCCCCTCTCTTCACCCGAGTGTCCAAGACATGCGACCGCAAGTCCGATGACACGACCACAAAGTCGATCATCGAACTGCGGCCTAGGGTGTCCTGGTGCCACATGCACATATGGACACCCTTATGTCTGAACATGGTGTTTGCTATGGACAGTCCATGACAAGCACAGAAATCCAATAACTGAACACCACTTGGGTTCTGATCGGGGGGGCCGTTCCTCCCAATCACACCCTTCCAGGTCTCACTGTCATTGCCCACATGAGCATTGAAGTCCCCCAGCAGAACGATCGAGTCCCCAGTGGGAGCGCTCTCCAGCACCCCCTCCAAGGACTCCAAAAAGGGTGGGTACTCTGAACTGCTGTTTGGTGCATACGCACAAACAACAGTCAGGACCCGGCCCCCCACCCGAAGGCGGAGGGAGGCTACCCTCTCGTCCACCGGGGTGCACCCCAATGTATAGGCGCCAAGCCGGGGGGCTATAAGTATACCCACACCTGCTCGGCATCTCTCACCATGGGCAACTCCAGAGTGGAAGAGAGTCCAACCTCTCTCGAGGGGACTGGTACCAGAGCCCAAGCTGTGTGTGGAGGTGAGCCCGACTATATCTAGTCAGAACTTCTCAACCTCACACACCAGCTCAGGCTCCTTCCCTGACAGAGAGGTGACGTTCCACGTCCCAAGAGCCAGCTTCTGTAGCCGGGGATCGGATCACCAAGGTCCCTGCCTTCGGCCACCGCCCAGCTCACAATGCACCCGACCCCTATGGCCCCTCCCACAGGTGGTGAGCCCATGGGAAGAGGGATCCACGTTGCGCTCGCCTTCGAGCCCCACCTCCAGGCCTGGCTCCAGAGGGGGGCCCCGGTGACCTGCATCCGGGCAAGGGAAAACGTGTTCCAAGGTTTTTAATCGTCATTTGGGGTCTTCGAGCAGTCCTTTGTCTGGTCCCTCACCTAGGACCTGTTTGCCATGGGTGACCCTACCAGGGGCAGAAAGCCCCAGACAACTTAGCTCCTAGGATCATTGGGACACACAAACCCCTCCACCACGATAAGGTGACCACTCAAGGAAGGGTCAATTTCCACCACAGGTTTTCAATTGGGTTGAAATCTGGGCTATTTGCAGGCCGTGAAATTGACTGGATGTGTCTTTCTCCAAGGAATGCTTTCACAGTTTTTGCTCTGTGGCATGATGCATTGTCATCTTGGAAAATGATTTCATCATCCCCAAACATGTTTTTTTCAATTGAAGGGATAAGAAAACTTTCCAAAATGTCATGTAAACTTGTGCATTTATTAAATACTTAACCACAGCCATCTCCCCAGGGCCTTCGCCTGACATTCAGCCCCATATCATCAAGGACTGTAGGAATTTTGATGTTTTCTTTAGGAAGTCCTCTTTGTAAATCTCACTGGAGCGGCCCCAAACAAAAGTTCCAGCATCATCACCTTGTCCAGTGCAGATTCGTGACTCATCACTGAAGATGACCTTCATCCAGTCATCCACAGTCCATGATTGCCTCTCCTTAGCCCATTGCACTCTTGTTCTTTTCTGTTTTAGCACCAATGATGGTTTCCTTTTAGCTTTCCTGTATGAAAATCCCATTTCCTTTAGGCAGTTTTGCACAGTTCGGTTATATACATTGACTCTGGCTTCCTGCCATTTCTTCTTCATTTGTCTTGTGCATTTAATGTTTTCAAGACATATGGCCTTTAGTTGTTTGTCTTTACGCTTAGACTTATTCCTTGGTCTACCAATACGCTTGACTTTAACAACCTTCCCATGCTGCTCGTACTTGGTCCAGATCTCCGATACAGCTGACTGTGAACAGCCTACATCTTTGGCAACCTGCATTAGAGTTAACTTCAAGAAGTTTGATAATCCTGTCTTTGGTCTCAAGAGACATCTGTCTTGTTGGAGCCATGATTCTTGCCAATCCAATTGGTCTAGCAGCCCTCCAAGGTGTGACAACTGCACCGTTTTTAACTGCTGACTAACGAGCGGATCTAATCTGAGGCAGGTGCCCAATTAAGGAAAGGAAATTGACTGGGTGTGTCTTCATTTACTGACCATTGAAATTTTTTTTAATTTTTTTTATTTTAGTGGTGCTGAATGCCAAAATGTTGCACTTTGGAATGACCTTACGATTGTTTCATATTTGTGATCTGAGTGTTTTCTACACAATAAAATGTCTGAGTGAGTGCTCGCCCAAGACTGGTGATTCCATATTTTTTGCTAACGGTTGTAGGCTTTCTCGAAGCTGGAGTGGGCATTTGTGTACTTCATCTGCAACACTGCATTTGATTGGAATACAAATGAAAAGGAGGCAATGTAAAAAAAGAAACATAATACATTTAATAGTTTGTCTTTTTTGGGGAAAGCAAGAGGCAATGTAAACATGTACAACATACAAAAAAATTGTAAATATTAAACCACATATTTGAAAGTGAAATGTTTGCACAAAAGAAAGCTCATGAACTGAATGTGTCTGATCAGAAACAACATTGGACGTCATATTTTTGGATGTTTTTCTTTAAATTTTGTGTACTATGCAACAATGCATCGGTCACAATACATGATTTGGTGAGTAAATGACCAAAGACACCTTTGTTATTTCATCTCTTTCCAAACAACATGATCACAGAACACATTTTTTCACAGGAGTTTGTTGACTTCTATTCTACAAGTGCAACAGCAAGGCTTAAACGACGACCTTGACCTTCCCATCAGTTGTCCTTGGTGATATCTACATTAATTCTCTCTGACTGTCCCATCTTAAAACTTGCATAAAAATGCATGTGAGCCTTCCACACAGAGGCAATGTAAAAAAAGTATTTTGTAGCATTCTTGATTTAAAAAGCTGTATAAATATCAAGTAACTGGCTACGGTTATTTTATTCATCTGCCGTACATTTAGAAACGTAAATTCAAATAGCATTACAGATACTGCCACAGAAACATAGCAGTATACCTTTGAAAGAGTCTGTTCTCCGAAGTCCAGAAAAGCTGCAGCTAACGCCCATTTTCACAATGATGTCAATCATGAAGTCTTTTTAACATGCCTGAGATTTCTTTTCGAACCAGCTTCTAAAGAAAAAGCTTCAACTTTTTTTCTTCTTTTGTTGTCTCTTATCTTCACATTAAAACAAAGTGGATAGTGAAGAAAGATATTAAACAGACAAACAACAAAAAAGTCCTCCACATTTAATTATGTTCTATGTATGTATGCATGATGTAACACATATATAACTGCATGTAGTGTGGACTGAGAAAGACAATTTCTCTGTAGGGGACAATAAAATGGACTCTTCTTCTTTTTCTTGTTCTCCTTCTTCGAAGCTAACACGTCCCTTCTGTCCCCTTCGTGAAACAGTCTTTCATGCTTTCAGTGAGTGTGGGAGACTTGCAGTGCTCTTCACTCTTCTAACGAATGTTTTTAATTTGTTCAGTGAAAATTTTAGTATCAGGAAATTAATCTACGGTGCTGATTACAATAGATCGAATCAGAGAAAGTGGCAGCTTTTAAATTTTATCTCTGGAGAGGCAAAACTCGCAATTTATGTGACCAGGAAGAGGAGAATTGAAAACAATACTGTTCAAGAAACAGATACTGTTTTTTGCTGTAACATCAGATGTCGCTTAAAACTAGAATTTGGTTTCTATAAATTGACAAAAGACCTGAATAACTTAAGGAACATCTGGTGTTACAAAAATTTCCTATGCACTTTAGTTGATGACCACCTCACTTTTGCAAACTTCCTGTTATAATGTACAAATTTTTATATTGTATTTTCCTTTGTTTCTTGGTGTTTAATGTTTTTTGAGTGTTTAGTGTTTTTTAAATTTCATCTAATGAAAAATTGTAAAATGTTCTAAATGTTAAATGTGATTGAAGTTTTTTTTGAAAAAAATCTTCTTCTAAGGCACTTTAGTGCTTCATCTAATGTAAAATGCAAAATGTTTGAATGTGATTAAAGTGGCCTCTCTTTTTCCCGGCGCTCACTGGACCCTGTGGACTCATGGCTGCTACCTGTTGTTGGCCCGGATGAGGTGTTCCCGCCCCGTGGCCCCTGCTTTCCTCATCCACGCTGGCGCGGGGTGGACCGCAGCAACCTGCGGCTCCTGCGGCGGGCTTCCCTGACAGCTGATGCCGCGGATCCACCAATTACCGCCAGGATTGGCCTGGTGCATGCTAGATCGCTAGAGAACAAGACCTTCATTCTGAAGGATTTCTTCACATCCCGAGGTTTGGATTTTCTCTGTGTGACTGAGACATGGCTGAGTGTTGGTGAGTCCAGCGCTTTCACTGAACTCTTACCTGATGACTGTTGCTACGTTAACTCCCCGCGGACTACTGGCCGAGGAGGAAGAATCGCGACTGTTTACAAAAGTCAATATAAATGTAAGCAGTGATCCCCATTATCCTCGTTCACCAGCTTTGAACTGAGCCTATTTGAAGTGGGTTGCTCTCACACTGTACTGTGTGCCGTGGTCTATCGGCTTCCTAAATACAATAAGGACTTTTTAAACAAAGTTTCTGACCTCCTGGATGAAATTATGCCTAAATATGGCCGTGTCCTTATTGTTGGCGATTTTAATGTTCACGTGTGTTGTCCTGAAAAGCCAATGGCAACTGACTTTTTGAACCTCATTGACTCTTTTAGTCTTGTGCAGTCTGTGTCTGGACCCACACAAGAACATGGACACACACTTGATCTTGTTTTATCGTATGGTTTGCCTTTTGTAACCTAGAGATTTGTGACGCAGTGTTTTCTGATCATATGCCTGTGCAATTATAGGTTACTCTTGTCGCTAATACAGTTAAATCTGCCGCTGCTTCTCGGCACTGTCGCGTCATAAACCCTTCCACCGCTGTTCAGTTTTCGGCCGCTTTTATCATAACTCCGTCATTCCTGGGTCTGTGCGCAGTGCAGAGGAGCTCAGCTCATGGTTTCACTCCACCTGCCAGCCTGATTTAGACACTGTGGCTCCATTAAAACCCAGGCAGCCTAAAACTAAATCTGAGCCCTGGTTAAATGACATGACTCGTGCTGCCAGACGTGAGTGCCGTAAAGCTGAGCGCAAATGGAAAAAGAACAAACTGCAGGTGTCTCTTCAAATGTTGAGGGACTGCTGGCGTCATTATCAAAAAACTGTGAAAAATGCTAAAAGAGAACACTTGTCTAATATTATCCTCTCTGTCAAAAACCTCGTGTCTTGTTTAAAACAATTGATTCAGCTCTTAATGCCAAGCAGACCGCTGGTATAGAGACTTCTCCTGTTGTCTGTGAAAATTTTCTTCACTTTTTTATTGACAAGGTCTCTTCTACAAGGGCTCTCATCTCACCTCCTGCTTATGACCCCTCAATCTCTGTCACCTGCTCTGCTGTTTTTGACCAGTTTGAGCCCGTGACCATGAAATCCTGATCTCCCGCTTGGAACACTGGGTGGGCATCAGGGGCATAGCACTGGAGTGGTTCAGGTCGTACTTGGCAGATAGAACGTTCTGTGTCAGCCTTGGCGACTCGGTGTCCTCCCCTGCTCCTCTCTTGTATGGGGTCCCACAGGGCTCAGTTCTGGGCCCTCTTCTCTTCTCTCTCTATCTGCTCCCGCTTGGCTCCATACTTAGTGTAGCCAGAGGCTATTTCCCGCCTCGTCACTATTTGGCACTGTGCCAGCTTTTACGCACAGCTGTGGCGCACTGATGGGGGGGGGCGGTGCTATGCACACCGTTATATTCAGGTGCGTGCGGTCGCGCCCGCTCTCTCCTGCTCCTCATGCGCTCCCGTGGTGGCTGTGGCTCAGCGTGGCCGCAATTTGTTTGACGTGGCCTCGGCAGCTCAGTTTCCCCAGACAGCTTCCCATTTGGGTGGCGTGAACCCGTCGTGTGGCCGCCATCTAGGTACACAACCGTCTCGCCCAGGTAAGCACCCTGCCGTCTTTCCCTCCTGTGTGTGCGTAATGCGCACTGTGGTGACACGATCTCCACCTGTTCCAGTGTGGCTGGCTGTCGGGGGCCGAGGGAGAGGGGCTGACCTGTTTGGAGCTCTGCTGAGTGCGTCTGTCTACCTGCCTGCTCTGGTATGTTAGTTTGCGCTTTGTCCGCCTTCGTTTGCTGTGTTTCAACGCGCTCCACTGATTAACATCTCTGTGTAAATCCCAGGCTGTGTACCCCAGGCGTGTTTGAGACACACATCCTCCGGTTGCCTGGGGTGTGCTGTGCTTGCGGTGCGCTGACTATTACGGACACCACGGACCACTACTCCTTGGGCCACGCTGCTATCCTGGCTCTTCTCCTTAGCCCTGGCCCTTTTATACTGGCTCTTGGTCTTGGCCTTTTATACTGGTTTTCTTTCATACTGGCCCTCTTAATCATTTTGTTTGAAGTATGGCACATTTAATTTTGGATTATTTGGCTCTTTGAGTTTCCTTTTGTTGTTCTTCATTTGGTTCTTTATTTTGGTTCTGTTCTTATTTGGTTAATTCATTCTTAGTTTAATTGTTATGTCATATTTGGTTCCTATGTTCCGCTAATTTTGTTTTATTTCGGTCAGTGAGCAGAGAGCGGACTGAGTCCTAGTCGGCGGATTATCGCCCTGATTTTAAGGTGTGGTTGGTTCACAGGCAGCTTTAGGGCCTGCATGGTCGCCCACGCCTAGTGAACACCACTTTATATTTTAAGTCCGTTTCTTTATCTCTGACCATTCAACTTTCAGTTTATTATACTTTGATTGTATTTTGACATTTTCTACACTGTTACATTTTGTTATTTACCATTAGTTTATTGAATTAGTTTGTACATTTAAATCATGTAAATCATTATTTAGTCCACACCAGTTTGTGCTGTTCTGTTGTGTTAATTGTTTCTCCTTTTCTGTTAGGTGCTGCGGGCTGACAGCGGCAGTTTTAACCTTGGTGGTGGCGCGTTCTTCTCGATCCCTTTTTTTTTGGTTTGAGTGTGTGCAGTGTCACTGGGTGATTCGTTTGATTTTGGTTGTCCCTGCCGCTTGGTAGGCCCGGAGCCCCAGCCCTCATTTCCTTTCGACCCAAGTGCTCACCCTATAGTACTGCATAACTGGTGTGTGCCACGTATTGTATTAATTATTTTAATTCTTTTGTTAATAAAAATGTGTTTGTTTTAATGGAAAACAGTCTCGCCCCAGTGGTATAACGGACCTGTGTGATCTTGACTTAAAATCTGAGTTTAGGATTTCCTGGGGTGCAATTCCCGTCGACACATTGATTCCGGTATTCCTCACCACCCCATACTCCGCTCACGCCACATTCGGAAACATGGAATTCACTACCACTGTTATGCGGATGACAGCCAAATTTATGTTCCACTCAAAAAGAACAATGCATACTCTATCGCTGCATTAGTTAGATGTCTTGATGACATTAAGGCCTGGATGGCTCTGAACTTTTTGAGTTTCAATGAAAAGAAAACTGAAGTGATGTTTTTTGGTGGCCCCGCTGATACACCCCTTCCAGATCTGGGATCTTTGGCCCAGCATATCAAGCCAAGCATCACTAATCTTGGGGTAAAAATGGATTCAGGTCTCAAGCTTGACAGCCAGATCAGGGCAGTAGTGAAGTCAAGCTTTTATCATTTGAGACAGCTGGCCAAAATAAAACCAATTCTTTCGAGGCAACACTTTGAAACAGTCATCCACGCCTTTGTCACCATAAGGCTGGACTAGTTCAATTCCCTTTATGTGGGGGTCAGTGCTTCTTCCATCTCCCGACTCCAGATGGTCCAAATGCTGCTGCACGTCTGTTGACCGGCACCCATAAGCATGAGCACGTTACCCCCATTTTAGCCTCACTCCACTGGCTGCCCATACATTTTAGAATCCATTTTAAAATTATTTTATTTACTTTTAAATCCCTGAATGCCTTTGCCCCGCCTAACCTCTCTGAGCTTCTACACCCCTATGTACCTGCTCGCTCTCTCAGGTCAGCTGATCAGCTGCTCCTGATTGTGCCTGAAAACCAAACGGAAGCTCAGAGGGGACCGTGCCTTTGCTGTTGTGACACCTAAATTGTGGAATAATCTGCCTCAGCAAATCAGACAGGCCTCTTCTCTGTCTGTTTTTAAATCTCGTGTGAAGACCTACCTCTTCTCCTTGGCTTTTAACATCTAGATAGATAGATGTCTTATCTTATTTTATCTTACTTTTTATTGCTCTGATTATATGCTTTTGTTTTTATCCATATTTTATGTTTTTAATTGATTAATTTTACTTATAATATTTGAGCCATTTTGTCTTTTATCTATAATGTTTGTTCTTTTTTATTTATTTGCCTGTACAGCACTTTGGTCGACTGCGGTTGTGGTAAAGTGCTCAACAAATAAAGATTGGATTGGATTGGACAGTGCCAGTTTCAATAGTTACTCCCGTAATGGGGAGGAAGACTGGGAGACACTGCCCTATTGTGAACTCATTTGTCTCTCACTGACTTGAAGATTCTTCCAAAGAGCACTTTCTAAAAATGCTACAATTAATTTTTTTTTGTAATGATAAGATTTCACAGTTCATGATTCATAAAGGGAAAGTTCATTAGATTTGGCTTTTTACAAGTAAACAGATAAAATTGACCTTATACGGTATATTGTATGCATTTATTACAGATTGACAGTGAATATATTTCCCACTAGGCTTTCATCTCTTTTCTATTAAAGCAGAGATTCTCTCACCACACTCTAACCCTCTCTCCTACAATCCTGTTGGATCCATTAGACTCTCTCTCTTCTGCTCTCAAAAATTGACCTACCCTGACTGCACCAACAAACATCTACCTCATCATGCAAAAGCACAAGCATGTACACAAGCATTACCCCCATGCTCATCTCAATAGTTTCACCAGAAGTAGACCTCATTTGTGATGAGGGAGTAATGGAAATTTGTGATCAGATGAGATAGAGAAGAAAAAATACAGTAAGTTATGGCAGCACCTAGCATTAGCATTAGGCCTCATGCCTGAGGGACATGCATTTGTCAGAATAAAAAAAAGTCAGAATGAGTCGGTATACAAATTCTGTCTCAAGTGGCTGAAGCCTAAGAATGGAAAGAAACAGTTAGTCAGTCAGTCAGTCATTTTCATGAACCGCCGCTGTATCCGTCAAAGCTGGTCACGGGGAACTGGAGCCTATTCTAGCCGGCATAGGGCGTGAGGCAGGGAACACTCCAGGCACACACAGAGACTTACAAACATGCACACACTCCTATGGGCAATTTGGGACTGGCCAATCAACCTGAGGCGCATGCTTTTGCAGGTGGGAGGAAGCTGGAGAACCTGGAGAGAACCCGCGCGGACACGGGGAGAGCATGCTAATTCCGCACAGATCGGGACTCGAACCCGGACCCGCCGTGTTGTGAGGCGACAGCACTAACCACCGCGCCACAGTGCCGCCCTGCAAGGAAACATGTTATCTATTTAGTGTCTGTTGACAACTGTGGACACGCTTAGTTGTACATGTGGAACTCCATTTTCTTTTCTGTGGCGTGGATAAATTTTTTTTTTTTTAACATTGTGTGGCTGAGATAGGCTTAACTGGTAGATCAGGACAATTACTCTTTTCCTTGTTACTTTATCAATGCATATTTAGGTATTAATAATATATGTTTTGTAGCAAATTTGCATATTTGAAAACCATATAAACGGCTAAATAAAAGTTGCAGGTAGCTGGTAAGCTGGTAAAATAACTGAATAAGTAGTCAAATTTGTGTTGGCGTTATTTATTATTTCTTGACTTCACATGTCTGTTTCCCTTGCCCATATTCCTCATTCTAACTAAATCACATGGGATTCTGTATTAGTGAGATGAATGGCAAAAGAGTCATCCATGAAGGTTTGCAGAGACAACAAACAAACAAATAAAATAGCAACAAGATTAGAGGTTCTTGTATTATTTCTTTAAAAGTTCCTTATGTCATTATCAAAATCAGATGTCACAACTGCATTGGACCAGCAGGTTTTCAATAACTTAATGTCTTTGAAAAGCAGTATTAGGTTGAAGCTGGCCATCTGAATATCTGTCTACAACAGGTGCAATACATTTGTTGATGCATGCTGTGCTCCTATTACACATTTCTGTGAGAGAATGTATAACACTTGATAAAACTGACTTCAAATGAAAATGAAAAAAAAGTAGAAAAATTAATGAAGATACATCCACAATTGCATGCTTGATACATAAAAGTTCCGTTGTTCTTATAGCCAAGCAAATCCGGGCGATATGCAATGCATGTGCTGGACCAGGGTAGTAATATTAATTTGAAACATTTACATAAAGCCTTCATCAAGATAGAATGGGCCTGTGTTGCTTTACAGAAAATATCAACTACATATTTCATAACTCTATTTTTTAGAACCACATTAGGGTTTTAATTTTGTTATTTTGAAAATCCATGAGATTGAAGTCCATTGCACTTAACAATCATAATTTGTAGATGACAGCAATGTTTTGAAAAGTGAAAAACGTTAGTGTCTAAATTTTATGAGAAGTAATTCTATAATACCTATAATAAATACATGTAAAATCAGACATTTTGTTAAGCACAGTAAAGGTGAAAGAAGCGCCGATGATTTGCCTAAATTGCAGTACATAGCCAAAGTAAAATATTTTTGTTTTGTTTTTGTTTTTTTTCAGACAAATATATTGCCACTAATACAAGACATATGGTTCAAAAAGATCTCATAGTTTCAATAGAGTTAAAAAATAAATAAATCTCACTTACGATAAGTGAGCTTCTCTGACCAGCAGTGCATTTCTTATTGCAATGAAATAGGACAGCAGAGGAGCCTTCTGGATGGGATAAAAAAAAATCATACTATAGTACATAGAAGCTTCCAGAAGAGGCCACTATTTTTTTTCTAATTTTAATATTACTATTACTGCTACTACTGCAACTACTACTACTTAAACTTTGACATGATCACAGGTTTCACTTTTAATTTCAGTTCAATTTAAAAAAAGAGGAATTAAATATTTGCAAAATTGTATTCAACAAATATTATTTGAGTGTCGTTTAATGCACCATAGGAACAGCTTTGAAGTGTACTAATTTGTAAAACAGAATCACTTCATTCCTCATTATTATTGTTACTGTATAATCACAGAGAAACTTATCAATATAAGTTCTCTAAAGTATAAAACTGCATCTAGCAAATTATGTACTTTGTTTAATATTATAATGTACGTAATATACCTTCCAGCAGAATTAAATGTTGATGTTCAGCCTCAAAGACAGAGTGCACATATACTGGTTGTTGACCATGTATCAAATATGAATTTGGATAGTTGGCTTTTGATTGCAATCCTTTTAATGTCGAGCATTATTCTACTAGGCAATAGTTATTTCTATTTGCAAATTCAATTACTGTTTCATAGAAGTTTATTAGTTTATTTAAAATATATACAGTGGCCCCTCATTGCTTGCGGTTAATGCGTTCCAGGACCACCCGCAAATAACGAAATTCTAAGATGTTGTGACAAACTATTTATCTTATTATTTATGGTAATTTAAAAGTTTATGAACCCTCCCATACTGATATTAAACCACCTTTATCTGTATTACCTTTCTCCACACTCCTATATATTGTTTAAAACACTTTTAAGTGTTTCTTTAATTCATCGAAGTGTGCTGCGTTCCGTGAGTGTCGGAACGCAGTACAATTCCGGATGCTGTCAGCCAATAGAATGCACGAACAGTATCACATGACTACTTACTAAAAAACCGCGATGAGGTGAAGCCAAGCATTAAGTGTGAGTGCACAAGGGATAACTGTATACACTGTATATATATTTTTGCATTTATTACTTCTCTAGAATTCACCAGTAATTTTCATCTTTTGTGAATATTGTAGTTATTTCTCAGAAAAGAGACCATTGGGGCAGCAGTGGCTCAGCGGTAGAGCGAGTCATCCAATGATCCAAGATCGGCGGTTCAATTCCCGCTCCCACCCAGTCATTCCAGAGTGTGAGCTGACAGTGGGTGGTGTCAGCTCACACTCCGAAGTGAGCACTGCCGAGGCACCCTTGAGCAAGTTGCTCATTAAGGGTGCACCACGATGGAGCTGCCCGCCACTCTACCTCCCCTTCACTGCGTGCCTACAGGCCCCTTGTGTGTGTTACAGATCCTGAACAAACTACACTGCTCGCAAAAATTAAAGGAGCACTTGAAAGAAACACATTAGATACATTAGATCTCAATATGAAGTTGGATATCTATACAAATAACGACAGGACAATGTCTTAGGAACAAAAGGATGCCAAGTCTTTTAATGAAAATAAAAGTTTTCAGCCTACAGAGGGCTCATTTGTATGGACACCATAAAATCGTGGTGAAATGAAGATGTGGCAGGCTAATGCATTTTTTCAAAAACTTATTTTCTGCAACTCAAATTGCTTTTCAGTATCTTGTGTGGCCCCCACGAGCTTGTATGCATGCTTGAAAATGCCGTGGCATGCTCCTAATGAGACACGGGTGCTGTCTTGTGGCATTTCCTCCCAGATCTGTGTGAGGGCCTCCCTGAGCTGTTGTACAGTCTGAGGATTAACCTGGCTGCGCCTAATGGACCTAAACATAATGTCCCACAGATGTTCTATTGGGTTTAAGACAGGTGAATGTGAAGGCCATTCAGTTGTTTCAATTCCTTCATTCTCCAGGTACTGCCTGCATACTCTTGCCACATGAGGCCGGGCATTGTCATGCATTAGGAGGAAACCAGGACCTACTGCCCCAGCCTAGGGCCTGACAATAGGTTCAAGGATTTCATCTCGATACCTTATGGCAGTCAGAGCATCGTTTCCTAGGCAGTAGAGTTCTGTGCGTCCCTCCATGGATATACCTCCCATGGAGGTATATCCATGTCATGTTGAACAACGTTGCAGGCGGCATAACATTCCCTTTGTCTTCTCCAGACTCTTTCACGTCTATCACAGGTGCACACCTGCTCTCATCTGTGAAAAGTACAGGGCGCTAGTGGCGGACTTGCCTGTTCTGGTGTTCTTCAGCAAATGCCAGTCGAACTCCATGGTGATGGGCAGTGAGCACAAGGCCCATTACAGGACATCAGGCCCTCAGGCCACCTTCATGACGTCCGTTCCTGATTGTTTGGGTGGAGACATTCACATCATTGGCCCTCTGGAGGTTGTTCTGTTAGGAATGAGCAGTGCTCAGCCTGGTCCACCTTGCACAAAGGAGCATGTATCGGTCCTGCTTATGGGTTGAGGACCATGGACGGCCCTGTCTAGCTCTCAGAGAATAACCACCAGTCTCTTGAAATCTCCTCCATGTTCTGGAGATTGTGCCGGGAGACACATTAAACCTTCTTGCTGCAGCACGTGTGGATGTGCCATCCTGGAGAAGTTGGACAACCTGTGGAACTTCTGTAGGGTTAAGGAATCGCTTCATACTGTTAGTAGAGATGATTACTCAAGCCAAAACCAGCACGAGTGGAAAACCAGTCAAAAAAGATCGAGAGGGAGAAACTTGAAATGGCATCTGGAAATGCGCTCTGTTCCCTCAGTCTCTGACTTTTGTGAGACACAAAAATGCTTTAAACAATCGATTAGAGTGTGGGAAAAGACAATACAGATAGAAGGTGGTTTAATGTCAGTTTGGGGAGGGTTCATAAATGTTTAAATTACCATAAATAATAAGATAAATAGATTGCGATCTCGATCGCGGATTCCTCAATTGAGTGTGGTTCCTGGAATGCATTAATCGCAAAGAACAAGGGCGCACTGTATACCTTTTCAAATTATATGCTCTTGGAAAAAATATGTATTGAGAAAGCAGAAATTTTCTCAGAGGAAGCCCTTCATGAAAACATAAAATTAACAATGTAACTACTTTGAAATACTTATCAAGACACAGGTATGCTTAATGAATTTACAAAAATTAATTCAGTAGTTACTTCAGCTCAGTTCTTTAATTTCAATTTCCAGTTAGATCACTATATATGGTAATTCTGCACCATCTTTTTATTCTACATAGGGTTCTTAAATAGTTATGGAAGTAATCTTGTTTGCGCTCATAGGGATATGGCACTCAAAACAGTTTGAGTTAATGTGATGAAACCATTTACAACCTCTGTTCAAATGAGCAAATACAAAAGGCACTTACCAGCCCTCGTCAGTGATGGGCGTAAAGAAGCAGGACCATTAAACTCTGTTCAACATCTGTATTACATGATACAAATCACTTTAAGAGGTGATTACTCCTATTCATCTTATTTTTCATTGTCAGACTTCCTCACCTGATTGTTAAGAGTTCAACATTGTTTGGATCTTTTATTCCCAGACAAAATAATATTTAAAATATTTTTACTTATCTTTGAAATCATTCATTCATTCATTCCACACAGCTTTTTAATTAATGTACATTTTCAAGGACATATTGCTTGGGGAAGAGTGTGGGTAACATTTGTAAACATTGATACCATCCATTTCCTTGAAGACCTTAAAAGGGTGATAAGGGTAAAGGGTGATTAAGAGAAGCTTTATTTATTTCGCTCTAGGTAATTGGAGGGCACCCAGCCCTTGCGGGGAAGAAGGCTGTCCTGAACCTGACAGTACCACCATCCATTGGGATTTCTCTCCAAAACCTCTAAACAAGTACCCTCAGTGAAACTCATTGTTTCTTCATCTCCACAATAGTCAGCAATGGACACATACACATCCCTGCTGAGGTTATTGTTGATCAGCTGGCTCTTCTCTATAGACTTGGGTCGGTCTGTGGACAGACGGACGTTACGTTGGTTCACTCGACTAAGATCTCCCTGGACATTGCTTGTGCTGAATGAGCTGCCTGTGGACCCAATGCAGGGCCAATTGGCAGGTCTTGTCTGACTTTCAACAACTACATGTGGTCGTACAGTGCTGAAGGAAGCATTACGGCGAACACCAAGAGTGGCAGAACCAGCATGATAGTGGTCACTTCTAGAATCATTTCGTCTCAGTGACCCAGTCATGTAGTGTTTATCTTTAACTGACTGTGTTGTTGTTACAAACACCGACTGAGGCCTCACTGCTACCTGGCGTACCCCATTCCTCATCCGTACACCTCCATTGACCGTTCCAGAGGGATTAGAGAACCCACCAGGAGGCTTAGAAGGAATTGGGGGATTATTCTTCCTCATGACTTGATGATGCTCTCCCTGACTATTGATGCTATTGAGGGCCAAAACGTGCGGCTCATTTTTTTCCAGACAGTTGGACTTACTCCCACCACTACCATGTCCATTGGATTTCAACGCACCTGCATCATCCCCATGTCTGACAGGTTCCAGAAAGTATGAGGGAGCCCAGCCCTCTTCAGATCCCCAACGGATGTACCACCAACCACTCTCCTCCTTTTCCAGGACCTCAACCTTCACTGCAGCCGGAAAACTGATCTCAGAGTCTTGAACCTTCTTATAAGCATCAAGGGAGCAGTAGAGATTAGGGCCTTCAACAACTGAATCACCCTGGCTTCCTTTTGAACAAAGAGAAGAGAGATCTGATGTACTGCATGAACATACGGTGTCTTCTGATGAAATAATTGGGGCTGTTTCACAATCAACCTCACAAGTAGATTTCATGCCATGCCTTAACTGGCTTTTTGGCCGAAGTTGTCGCCTCAGAGAATTGATATCTATTCTCCCATGACTCTGACAGTCTGATTTGGTCAGGAAAGGTTTAGGCCTAACAGAGGGTTTGGGCCTAGTCGAGGGGCTCTGACCTATTCTTTGCTCCACATCCCCAGTGAAGACAGTGTTTTTCTTGGGTCCTGTCCTTCTTAGTTCATCTGATGAGGAGTGGGAGATGTTGCCCTGTGACCTGAGGCCTATATCTATGTGTCTACCAAGGGTTTGACTCCTTCGGCTCATGTCTTGCATCATGGTCTTCATGGAGGGACCAGTTAAAGTGGAGGACCCGGATGGTTTGCGTGGGAATGTGGAGGAATGGTACGTCCTTTGAGAACTTAATTCATTAGAACCTTTGATGGAATTCCCTTCATTGCCACTATCTCGCCTAGGTCCATCATTCTCATAGATGCACTCATCTTTTGCAACTTCCTCTACAGACCTAAATGAAGTTCGTCGATGACTGACCATAGGGAATGCTGTGTAAACAGAAGTTGAGGATATAAGTGAAGTAGGAGTAGAGCGAAACTTATCGCTTACTATACTGCTGATCTTTACATCCATGCTGCACTCATTTTTCAAAGAATGTGTGTCTGATTCATCTTCACATCCAATTGTTTGTACATCATATTCAGGTAACTCATGCACAGGTATGCTTGATGGCTCTGAGATTTTAGAAGCAGCATTAGCAGAATCTTGATTTCTCACAGGTGGAGCTGGAGGTGGGACTTTGGGCCGAGTCAGGGTACTGGTCCTACGATTCAGGTTGGGCTTTTTGCGCTTGCCAATGTAGGAGCACGGGGCCCAACCCTCCATCTCTCCAATCTGCACGTACCACCAACCTCCAGGGTTCTTCTCTATCACCTACACAAAAAAGGAAGTTAAAAGCTAGCAAACCTCTTTCTTTCTCTAAGGATTTGTAATACTTCTTTAACCCTGTAATTAATACAGATTTCATAATAAGACGACCATAAAAGTGGTGTTATTACATATGTTATGAAAAAGGTAAACTGTCGAAAAGTGACAGCTCACTTAAACCTGAGCATAAACAAACATGTAGGAGCTGAAATATAAATAGAAATCCCAACAGCTTTCATGTTTCTGAGAGAACAAATCAGTTAACCAACACATTTACTGAACCACAAATGACTCATCTCAGCATCAATGATGAAGACCTGGAGTCTTACATCAGCCTTTTGTCCTCCATGGAAACTGATGCCATCAGAAATAGAAGACTGGAAGTCAGCTATAGTGTAATATTCTGCTTCCACAGCAGATGACTCTGGTCGCTGAGGCAACTGGAATCCCTGCAGAACAAATGGGGAAGGATAGCAGAGTACCACTCACTATATAAATTCCATGTATAAATGGGAATATCCTAATAAATAAAGAGAACAAATCTACAACAGACTATAGCTTATTAACTTTTATATTTCAGTGTGTCTGTTGGCTGATACAGATGATCAAAAGAATTCATAACAGCTAGTGATGCTGGTGTTACTAAGTAACTCAAATTACGGTGGCAGTGGCTCAGCAGTGGAGCAAATGTCTTAGGACCAGAAATTGCCCAGCCATCAGTGGTTCGAATCCCGCTCCCGCCAGACATCTTCGGAGTGTGAGCTGATAGTAGGGGCTTCAGCTCACCTCCCTCCCAGCCACTGCCGAGGCGCCCTTGAGCGAGGCGCTGTCCCCCCCACAAGCTGCTCATTGTGGCGCACCCCGAAGTCGCGACCCATCACTCCGCCTCCCCCAGTCATGTGTGGTTATCAATCATGTGTGGTTAACTGCATTCCAGCAAGCCCCTAGTGTGTGTTGTGTTTATAGGGGCCTGTATACAGTGTTTGTGCTACTAACACGTGTATATGTATATTTATGTACAACAAGGAGAGTTAAAGATAATTATCCTGTTTGTCTGGACAATAAAGTGTGTTTAATCTTTAATCTTTAAATTCCACATTCATAAGTATTTGTTATTACTTTAACTACAACATGTGTGTGAAATTGTGCTACAGCAATTTTTAGTAGTTATGTTGCTTAAACACTGAACAGGAGGAGATTTGAAACAGAAAAAGTATTAGATGAATATTTTTCTCACCAAGTTGCTTTCTCTTCTTGGTGGAGGTTTTTGTCTCAGATTTGGAGATCCTGACAAAACAAAACAAAAACAGACAATTCAAAACTAAGTGTTTCTGTGCTGTTCTAAAACTCAGTGTCGTTGTCAAGACTAATGGAGTTGTGCCTTTGCCCCCATCTAAATTACATACAAAGACACAAGTAAATCAGTGCAGCCTTAAATAGCACTCTGTTACTATGGCTGATACATGGCTGTGGCAAAGTGGTTATCTACTGATTAGGTGGTTAGTGGTTCATATACTAGCCAAGCAGCCATAGCTGTACCACTTGTGTGAAAGATTGTTTGATTGGTTACAGTTCCTAGTGAGAAGGTGGTGCCTGGTATAAATGCTACCACTGTAAATGTTAGTGTGAGAGGGTGAATGCTGGTTAGTATCGTAAAGTGCTTTGACTAATCGGTCAGATCGAAAAATGATCACCACATTTAGTGGTGAAACGTCACAATACTGAAAATTAGCTTAAAGCTTTATGTTAAATTGCAGCAGCAAAGTACACCATTTTCTATAGAAGGGGACAACTGTAATTGTCTTAACGTCTGCCACTTTTCCACCTTGAGGGTCACAGGTGTTGCTGGAACCTATCCCAGCTGTCAACGGATGAGAGGTGAGGTACACCTTGGAAGTGTTGCCAATGCATCATGAATCATGCATCATGCCCAATTTTATTGACCTTTATTAAATTCTTGTTTGCTGGTAAGTCTGTAGTATTCCCATGTCTTTCCATTTTTCTGTCATAATTGGTAAGTAGTCAAGTAAAGTTCAGTCAGGTCCATTTAAATCAAATATTAGGACAATTCTTGTTTATTTTCGGAACACCCCTGCCCATACATGCAGCCCATGTGGAAAGCCCAAGAAAGGGCACTTTTTCATTCCCTTCAATGATACATCATGTAATGGCAACAAGCAGGGTCAGCAGCCTGCACAAACATGCACAGATCCCCAGTTAGAAAAGACAAAACAAAACATAGATGATTATTAGGACATGAGATGAAAAGGAGAAGGGTGTCTGCCTCCCGAACTGAGGGAGGGAGGTGGTTCCACAATAAAGGGGCTTGATAGCTCTAGCCCCCGTCCTATTTTTGTGTATTCCAGGAACCACCAGTAGACCAGTATGGTGAGAGCATAAGCGTCTAGATGGATTATATGGAACTAAAAGTTCCTTCAGATAGGTCGGTGCTTGGCCATGAAGGGCTTTGTAAGTGAGGAGGAGTGTTTTTAAAATCTATCCTAGCTTTCACAGACAGCCAGTGCAGAGAAGCCAACACAGGGGAATTATGATCTCGGGTATTGGTCCTGGTCAGAACATGGGCAGCAGCATTCTGGATCAGTTGAAGTGTCTTCAGTGACAGCCTGAAAAAAAATGAGTTACAGTAATCTAGTCTGGAAGTGATGAAAGCATGGATTAATTTCTCTGCATCATTCCATTTTAAAATATGCCTGATTTTAGCAATGTTTCAGAGATGGAAAAAGGCAGTTCTAGAAACCGGCTTAATGAGTGTGTTAAACGAGAGATCAAAGATGACGCCTCGGTTCCTCGCAGTGGTTTTGGCCTCAGAAGTGATGCCATCCAAGGCTATTATGTCTCTGGGCACTACATCCCTAACGGTCTTTGGGCTGAGCACAATGACCACAGATTTACCAGAATTTAGATGCAAAGAGTTATTGGTCATCCAATCTTTAATCTCTTTGATACACACCTGTAATTTGCACAATTGATTGACTTCATCAGGTTTAATCGAGAGATACAATTGCGTATCATAACAATGGCAGTTGATGGAGTGTTTCCTTATCAAATTACCTAGAGGAAGCATGTGTAAAATAAACAATACTGAACCAAGAACTGAGCCTTGAGGAATTCCGTAGCTCACTGTAGTGGATTGGGAAAGGTCGTTATTAACGTTAACAAACTGGGAATGGTCAGTTAAATAGGACTTAAACCACATCAATGCTGATCCCTTAATACCAATTGTTTTGTCCAGTCGTGCCAAAAAAATATTGTGGTCAATTGTGTCAAAAGCTGTCCAAGAGAACCAATATAGAAACAAGTCCTTTGTCTGAAGTGGTTAGAAGGTCGTTGCTAACCTTGACAAGAGCCGTTTCCGTACTATGATGTTCCCTAAAACCTGAATGGAAATTCTCAAATAAACTGTTGGATTTGATCCATTTTAACCCAAGTTAACAATTTTTTGATTTTTGTAATGATTTTCAGAATATTTGCATAAAATGGGAATACAAACATGTTGGAACTTCCGAAACTCCTTAATATCAAGTAAGAAAAGAAATACAGGGTGTCATCAAATGAAGACACGGGGTTGATATGTATAAGGAAATCACATAACTGATTAGCGACTATTTTCTCCAAGATGTTAGTTGAAAATGAGAGATTTTATATGGGTCGATAATTATTTAAAACAGCAGGGTCCAAGTTAGGTTTTTTGAGAAGTGGCTTGATTACAGCTACTCTGAAGGCCCGTGGTACATATCCAGATGATAATGACAGGTTAATTATATTAAGGAAGTAGTTATTAAGTAAAGGTAAGGCTTCTTTGATGAGTTTTGTTGGAATTGGATCTAACAGATTACAGATAACAGATGGTTTGGCTGAGTAGACTATTTTAATCAGCTGACTGATCTGTCTTGGAGAAAAGACATCCATAGAACCAAAAGGTTCAGGAGTCAGATGTGTGTTTTCCGGATCTAAGGGGTTTAAAGAAGGACTAGAGTTGGTGGAGGACAGGATGTCATTAATGTTGTCTCTGACGAGCAGGATCTTATTATTGAAAAAAAAATTATTAAATCATTGCTGTGGAGACTTGATGGAATACTAGGCTAACTGTATATGCACTGTGGTTCTTTGTCAGTCTGGATACAGCACTGAACAAGAATCTGTGATTGTTTTTATTTTTTCTCGATTAGAGATGAATAATAGGCTGCTCTGGCGGAACGACGTGCCTTCCAGTGTTTATGTAAACTTTTTTGCCATGCAGAACGGTGTTCTCCTAGTTTAGTAGAATGCCATTTCCTCTCAAGTTTTCGGGAATCCTGCTTTAATTGGTGGGTATGAGAATTAAACCAGCGAGCTTGCATCCCCTGCCAAACTGGAAAAGTGGCTCCAGTGGATTCCTGGAACAACATCTGCTACCTCAGTCCAGAAGAGTGCAGACCTAGGAACAGCTAAGATACTGCGCAGAACCCTCAGACTCCCAGGCCTCTGGTAGAGGACCCCAGCTTATGATCCCAGCAGGATATCTGATGACTGGCATGTTGATGGCTTGGACATTGTTCTTAACATTCAGCTGACTGCTCAGGCTTTGCCTTACTCTCTGGAGGTATAGCCCCTCTTTTCTTCAGAGTAGTAATAGATATCAAAAATAATAGTTATATAAGTGGTCACATGAATACAGCCGCAATAAAGTTATTAAAAATAGATAAAGATCCCGCACATCCTTCTAGCTATCAACCTATTTCACTAATCAACACCGACATTAAAATAATATCTAAAGCACTTGCCTTCAGATTCGAGAAATTAATGCTATCAATAGTTCACAATGATCAAACAGGATTTATTAAGGGTCGACACTCTACCATCAATGTCAGAAGACTACTGAATCTGATTATCTTGAAGCAACGCTGCAACAGGAAAGCAATTGTTATGTCACTTGACGCTGAAATAGCCTTTGACAAAGTTAATTGGACCTTTCTTTTCTCACTGCTTCAGAAATTTGGCTTTGGTGAGTTGTTTATCCAGTGGGTATCAACCCAGTATAACTCGTCTAAGGCCACAGTCAACACTGATGAGATAATTTCTCAAAAATTCACCTTAATAATAATAATAATAATAATAATAATAATAAACCTTTACTGTCCCACAGTGGGGAAATGTGTGCGATATTGGCAGCAGGGGTGGTTGGGGGTCAAACATAAATATTTAAATAATATACATACATATTAACATCTGCAACATATGAAATTTACATATTCACATATTGGAAACATATTGACATATATCATATTATCAGAATGTACAGTTATATTCACACATCAAAAATATGCACTACAGGCTGAAGATTACATTGTTCATCCAAAATTAGAATGTTTGTTCTTTGAGTTTGGTGAGTTCTTAGAGTTCCCTGAGTTTTTTGAGTTCTTTGAGTGGTCTGCTGGGAGGACTGCTGGTTATACAGTCTGACATCCGTGGGCAAGAAGGACCTGCGATAGCGTTCCTTCACGCATCTTGGGTGAAGCAACCTATCGCTGAAGGAGCTCTCCAGTGATCTCAGTGTGCCCTGTAGAGGGTGGGAGTGGTTCTTCATCATCGATGACAGCTTGTTTGTCGTCCTCCTCTCCACCACCACCCCCACTGAGTCCAGGGAGCATCCTAGGACAGAACCTGCCCTCCTAATCAGCCTGTCCAGTCTCTTCCTGTCGGCCGCAGTGATGCTGCTGCCCCAGCAGACCACCTCATGAAAAATAGCTGAGGCTACAACTGTGTCATAAAAGGTCTTTAGGAGCGACCCCCGCATTCCAAAAGACCTCAGCCTCCAGAGCAGATAGAGTCTGCTCTGACCCTTTTTATAGAGAGAGTGAGTGTCGGTACTCCAGTCCAGTTTATTGTTGAGGTGAACACCCAGGTACTTTTACGAGGACACCACCTCGATGTCCGTACCCTGGATATTCATTGTAACCAGGCAGAGTGATCGCCTGCGGAAATCCACCACGTTGATCCGGAGGTGGTTCCGCTGGCACCGGTCCACAAAGTCCTGGGTCAGTTTTCTGTACTCTCTGTCGTCCCCATCGGTGATGAGGCCGACGATTGCAGAGTCGTCAGAGAACTTCTGCAGGTGACATGTGGAGGAGTTGTAGGAGAAGTCTGCAGTGTATAGGGTGAACAGGAACAGAGCCAGAACCGTTCCCTGTGGTGCCCCCGTGCTGCAGACAACTGTTTTTGACACACAGTCCCGGGTCCTCACGAACTGCAGGCGATTGGTCAAATAGTCCAATATCCAGTCCGTGAGGTGGTGGTCCAACCCAGTGATCTCCAGTTTGTCCCTCAACAGTGCCGGTTGTATCGTATTGAAAGCACTGGAGAAATAAAAAAACATGATCCTCACAGTGCTCCCAGGCCTCTCCAAGTGGGACAGTGCTCGGTCTAAAAGGAAAATGACGGCGTCATCCACCCCGATGGCAGGCTGGTAAACGAACTGGAGTGGGTCCAGTGATGGACTCACCAGGGGGCGGAGATGACAGAGGACCAAACGCTCCAGGGTCTTCATAAGGTGGGACGTTAGTGCCACAGGCCTGTAGCTGTTTAGGTCCTTGGGATGCGGGGTCTTGGGCACGGGAACCAAGCAGGATGTTTTCCACAGCTGTGGAACCCTTCCCAGCTTTGGGCTCATGTTAAACATGTATCCAACAATCCCACACAGCTGGTCTGCGCAGGATTTCAGGAGCCTGGAGCTGATGCCTTCTGGACCCGCAGCCTTCCTCGTCTTTATCCTCCGGAGCTGGTTTCTCACCTGGAACTCAGTGAGGGACAGGGTGGAGCAGGGGGACTGTGTGCTGGGGGGTGTGGGTGAGGGGGGTGGGTTGAAGAGGTGAACTGTAGGGGGTGGCTGTAATATCACCTGAGCAGTGGGGGTTGGCCGTGAGCTGATTGTTGTAGAGGGGGAGGGGGAGGAGGGGGCTACAGCATGGAGGGCTGGGCTGGGGGGGGGGGGTGGATGCCTGATCGAATCTATTGCAAAAATTGTTTAGGTTATCTGCCCACTTCTGGTCCCCAGTGACCTGGCGGTCGGGTCCTTAATGGCCTGAGATGGTCTTCAGGCCCCTCCACACCTCGCTGACGTTGTTCTGCTGCAGCTGGTCCTCCATCTTCCTCCTGTACATGTTCTTCCCCTCTCTGATTTTCCTCCTCAGCTCCCTCTGGACAGCCTTCAGCTCGTCCTTGTTTCCAGACTTAAAGGCCCTTTTCTTCTCCTTAAGAAGGGCCTTAACGTCCGGGGTGATCCAGGGTTTGTTGTTGGGATAACTTCTTACAGTCCTGGTGGGTACGGTGTTATCCACACAGAAGTTAATGTAGTCAGTGACGGTGTTTGTGAGACCATCAATGTCGTCCTCATGAGAATCACAGAATAAATCCCACTCTGTTCTGTGGAAGCAGTCCTTCAAAGCGTCTTCAGCCTCGTCGGACCATCTCCTCACAGTGCGGGACACAACTGGTTGCCTTTCCACAAGAGGCTTGTAGACGGGCAGGAGATGAATCAGGTTGTGGTCCGCTCTTCCCGGGGGGGGGGGGGGGGGTGATGATATGGATGCCTCCTTGGTGTTGGCATAGCACAGGTCCAGTATTTTACTGTCTCTGGTGAAACAAGTAACATACTGGGTGAAGGTGGGCAGAGTGGAGGACGGGGGGGCATGATTAAAGTCTCCAGAGGTGAGGATGAGGGCCTGTGGGTGCTGTGTCTGCAGCCTGCTCGTTAGGGAGTGGAGGACGTCGCAGGCTGCATCCGCGTCGGCAGAGGGGGGGACATACGCAGATACCACAATGGCGTGTGACAACTCCCGCGGCAGATAATACGGCCGCACGCCGACCGCCAACAGTTCAATGTCCCGGCAGCAGTGCCACTCTTTCATAGTGATGTGTCCAGGGTTACACCACTGATCATTCACGAACACTGCCAGCCCTCCTCCTTTCCTCTTTCCGCTCTCCCTCGTCCTGTCCGCCCGCACCAGATCAAAGCCGTCCAGATGAACGGCCGTGTCTGGAATCGTCGCGCTCAGCCATGTCTCCGTGAATACCATGACACTGCACTCGTGGAAGTCCCTCTGATGCCGGGTCACCGCCACCAGCTCATCCTTCTTGTTGGGGAGAGATCGTACGTTCCCCATGATGATGGACGGGAGGACGGGTCTGAATTTCCTCCTCCTGGCCTGGCGTGCAACTCCGGCACGTTTCCCCCGCTTCCTCCTCCTCAGCTCCCAGGGGATTTCGGGTTTCTCCTGGGGCAGCACCGCGTTGCTACGGAGCGCCAACAGCTGATCCCTACTGTAAACAATAGGGCCCTGGCTGCGTATGAGGTCCACACACACAGTCGTGACCAATGTAAAAAACAGCATGAAGACCAGCGCAAGTACAACAAACTTGGTCTCCATGGCACACTACTTAGTTACTTAAAAATAAATGGGGAAAAAAAAGAGGTAAGAAAAACAGTTAAAAGAAAGGAAACAAAGACCGGTGTGGGAGAGCTGCCGTAATCAGTCGCCACTAGTGCAGCGTCATTTCAGAGGAGAACCAGGCAGGGATGCCCTCTGTCTGTCCTATTGTTTGCAATACTTATTGAACCAGTGGCAGTAGCAGTACATCAAAACCCAAATATCAAAGGCATCTGCTCTCAAGAGTCAGAACATAAAATTAACTTAAATGCCGACAACATTTTACTTTATCTAAAAAAACCCAAAACATCGGTAAATGAAGTATGTAAACTAATTGCAACATTCTTGTATCCTTCGGATCATTCCATTAACCGGTCAAAGTCAATCATACTTCCATTAACAGAAAACTTGTGAAATTCTGCAGTCCAAAACTCATTTATATTTTCCCATGGATAATATTAGACATCTGGGTATAAATATTTCTAATAAACTCTCAGAACTAGTAAACTTGAACTTCACCAGACAGAAAGTCTCTGATGATCTAAGGCATTGGAATAACCTTCCCATATCCCTCTTGGAATGAATAGCTACTGTAAAAATGAAAAAATCCTCAAATAAACTACCTTTTTTCCATGATCCCATTTAAACCAACATCGAAGTGGTTCCAATCCTTAGACTCAGCCATTGGTATATTCTATTCATAAAATAAAACAGCAAAAATTAGCCTGACAACTCTTCAAAAAAATAAATCTGAAGGTGGTCTGAAGGCAACCAACTTTATGCAGTAGTACTTAGCAAACCAATTACAATATCTGATCAAGTGGATCCATCCACATGATGATTATAACTCCTGGCTGGAACTAGAACAGAGATACTGTAATCACATCAATCTCTCTGATCTTCCCTTTATAACCTCAACCCTTAAACACCATCTGTGTTTCAATAATCCTTTGATTGCCTCCACCCTGTCTTCTTCTTCTTCTTCTTTTCCTTTCGGCTTTTCCCTTCAGGGGTCGCCACAGCGAATCAATTTCCTCCATCTAACCCTGTCCTTTGAATCCTCTTCTCTCACACCAACTACCTTCATGTCTTCCCTCATTACATCCATAAACCTCCTCTTTGGTCTTCCTCTAGGCCTCCTGCCTGGCAGTTCAAAACTCAGCATCTTCCTACCAATATATTCACTATCTCTCCTCTGGACATGTCCAAACCATCTCAGTCTGGCCTCTCTGACTTTATTTCCAAAACCTCTAACATGTGCTGTCCCTCTGATGTACTCATTCCTGATCCTATTCTTCCTGGTCACTCCCAGAGAGAACCTCAGCATCTTCATCTCTGCTACCTCCAGCTCTGTCTCCTGTCTTTTCTTCAGTGACACTGTCTCTAGGCAAAACAACATTGCTGGTCTCACCACAGTTTTGTACACCTTTCCTTTCATTTAAGCTGAAACTCTTCTATCACACATCACACCTGCCACTGTCCTCCACCCGTTACATCCTGCCTGTACACGCTTCTTCACCTCTTTTCCACACTTTCCATTGCTCTGGACTGTTGAGCCTAAGTACTTAAAATCCTCCACCTTCTTGATCTCTTCTCCCTGTAACCTCACTCTTCCACTTGGGTCCCTCTCATTCGCACACATGTACTCTGTCTTACTGCGGCTAGCCTTCATTCCTCTCCTTTCCAGGACAAACCTCCACCTCTCTAGCTTCTCCTCCACCTGTTCCCTGCTCTCACTGCAGATCACAATGTCATCTGCAAACATCATAGTCCATGGAGATTCCTGTCTAACCTCGTCTGTCAGCCTGTCCATCACCATAGCAAACAAGAAGGGGCTCAGAGCTGATCCCTGATGCAGTCCCACCTCCACCTTGAACTCCTCTGTCACACCTACAGCACACCTCACCACTGTCTTACAGTCCTCATACATGTCCTGCACTGCTCTAACATACTTCTCTGCCACTCCAGACTTGCTCATACAATACCACAGTTCCTCTCTGGGCACCCTGTCATAAGCTTTCTCCAGATCTACAAAAACACAATGCAGCTCCCTCTGGCCTTCTCTGTACTTCTCTATCAACATCCTCAAAGCAAATACTGCATCTGTAGTACTCTTTTTTGGCATGAAACCATACTGCTGCTCACAAATGTTCACTTCTGCCCTTAGTCTGGATTCCACTAATCTCTCCCATAACTTCATTGTATGGCTCATCAGCTTTATTCCTCTGTAGTTGCCAGAACTCTGCACATCTCCCTTGTTCTTAAAAATGGGCACCAGCACACTTCTCCTCCATTCCTCAGGCATCTTCTCACTATCTAAGATCCTGTTGAACAACCCAGTCAGAAACTCTACTGCCACCTCTCCTAGACACTTCCATACCTCTACAGGTATATCATCAGGACCGACTGCCTTTCCACTCTTCATCCTCTTCAATGCCCTCCATCTTCCCATCACACTACTGGCACCTGTCAATAGACTTCCATCCCTATCCTTAATCACCCTAACCTGCTGCACGTCCTTCCCATCTCTGTCTCTCTGTCTTGCCAACCGGTATAGATCAGTCTCTCCCTCCTTACTGTCCAACCTAGCATACAAGTCATCAAAGGCTTCTTCTTTGGCCATTGCTACCTCTATCTTCACCTTACGCTGCATCTCCCTGTACTCCTGTCTACTCTCCTCAGTCCTCTCAGTGTCCCACTTCCTCTTAGCTAACCTCTTTCTCTGTATACACTCCTGTACCTCCTCATTCCACCACCAAGTCTCCTTATCTACTTTCCTTCCAGAGGACACACCAAGTACTCTCCTACCTGTCTCCCTGATCACATTAGCTGTAGTTGTCCAGTCATCTGGAAGCACCTCCTGACCACCCAGAGCCTGTCTTAACTCCTTCCTAAAAGTCATGCAACACTCTTCCTTTTTCAGCTTCCACCATTTCGTCTTCTGCTCTGCCTTTGCCCTCTTGATCTTCCTTGCCACCAGAGTCATCCTACACACCACCATCCTATGCTGTTTGGCTACACTCTCACCTACCACTACTTTGCAGTCACTGATCTCTTTCAGGTTACACTGTCTACACAAGATGTAGTCTACCTGTGCGCTCCTACCGCCACTCTTATAGGTCACTCTATGTTGCTGCCTCTTCTGGAAGAAAGTATTCACTACAGCCATTTCCATCCTTTTTGCAAAGTCAACTACCATCTGTCCTTCTGCGTCCCTCTCCTGGATACCAAACCTGCCTATCACATCCTCATCGCCTCTGTTTCCTTCACCAACATGTCCATTGAAGTCTGCTCCAATGACAACTCTCTCACTTCTAGGCATGCTCTGCATCACTTCATCAAAGTCCGACCAGAATTTATCCTTCTCCTCCAGCTCACATCCTACCTGTGGAGCATACCCGCTAACAACATTGAACATCACACCTTCTATTTCTAGCTTCAGACTCATCACTCTATCTGACACTCTTTTTACCTCCAGGACATTCCTAACAAACTCCTCCTTCAACTCCTACTCCATTTCTCTTCCCATCTATACCATGATAGAACAACTTGAACCCTGCTCCTAAACTTCTAGCCTTGCTACCTTTCCACCTGGTTTCCTGTACACACAGTATGTCTACCTTCCTCCTCTGCATCATGTCAACCAACTCTCTACCTTTTCCTGTCATAGTTCCAACATTCAACGTCCCTACTCTTAGTCCTATACTCTTGGTGTTTCTCTTCTCTTTCTTCGAGCGAACGCACTTTCCTCCTCTCCTTCTTCGACCAACAGTAATCCAATTTCCACCGGCGCCCTGTAGGTCAACAGCGCCGATGGCGGTCGTTGTTAACTCGGGCCTCGACCGATCCGGTATGGAAATCATAGGTTTGATTCGCATCTTTGATTTGGCAAAAGTTTTACGCCAGATGCCCTTCCTGACGCAACCCTCTGTATTTATCCGGGCTTGGGACTGGCACAATAAGACACTGGCTTGTGTCCTCTTGCGGCTACATTGCCTCCACCCTGTCTGCTTGGTGGAAAACCCTTGATATCACAAGGTCTCAATTACAACTTGGTATACTTTCCCTTACTCACACAACCCGGACTTTGTTAACAATAAAAAACCTTTCTATTCAGCACATGGGCAGAGAAAGGGGTCACCCACCTCCATGACCTTTTCCAAGATAACAAATAACATATACAAACCTCTTTGAAAAATTTGAAATAAGAAATAGAAATTTTCACCGATAACTGCAGATAAAGAAGACCATCATGAAAAACATTCCACAGCTTCAGCCAACCTCATCTCCACCTGATTTACAACTACCTAAATTCATAAAATACATTATAAAGCTGTCCCAAAAACTTAAGAAAAATCTCTCAAAAATATATAGGTTACTCTCAAAAACTGGCTCGATACATCTACCAACCGCAAAATGGGTAAAAAAAAGATTTAACCATATTTTTAGACTATGACTCTTGGACCCAGATTTGTGAAAACACATTTCACATGACAAAGAATACTAACAACTAATTCAGTTGAAGGTACTTCATAGAGCACATGTAACGCAACATACATTACATAAAATGTTTTTTTTTCCAAATCAGATTTATGTACCAAATATGTACAGAACACAATCGACACTTACTTTCATGCCATTTGGCTATGTTCACCTGTCCATCGGTTTTGAATCAGAATCAGCATCTTTATTTGTCATGCTGACACACTTTTTAACATGGGACAGTACGAAATACCCCTCTGAAGGTACCAGGTAGCCCGTCGAATAAATAAGAAAAACAAAGAAAGAAACAAAAAGTTAAATATGTAAAATATATACAGTGTCTGAACAGCAATTTTATGTACAGTGTAACAGCTTAAAGTGTGTGGGTGCTCAGTCAGTTGCACTTAAAAAAAAGCACCATATCACACTAAATCCCTGTGCGTTTGTGGTGACACACGGGGTAAGGGTGACTGCAGAGCACCACTGGAGTTCAGCTGTCAAACAGCCTCTGTAAAGAAGTTGTTTTTCTGCCTGGTGGTCCTGCTCTGCAGGCTCTGTAGTCTCCTGACTGAGGGGAGGGGTTGGCATAGACTGTGTGCTGGGTGGGTGGGGTCTGCCATGATGTGGGTGACCCTTCTTCTACATCTATTCATGTAAATTTCTGTGGTGGTAGGTAGGCCACCCCCTACAATCCTCTATGCAGCCTTCAATACCCTCTGCAGAGCTTTCCTGTCTGCTGCAGAGCAGCTTCCATGCCACACAGTGATGTTGGTGGTGAGGATGCTCTCCACCACACCTCTGTAGAAGCATTTGAGGACGGGGCTCTCCATTCCAGCACACCTTAGCTTCCTGAGGAAGTAAAGCCGCTGGTGGGCCTTCAGCAGGTAGGAGGTGTTACAGGTCCAGGTGAGGTCCTAGGTGAGATGAACCCCCAAGTACCTGTAGCTGGAGACCACTTACATTGCTGCTCCTCTGATATGAAGGGGGGGGGTTCTTTTTTTCCTGAAGTCCACCACCATCTCCTTGGTCTTCCCCACATTGATGCAGAGGTTGCTGTGTCAATTTGAGTATCAATTACTCAGAAACTATCCTCTATATTAGACTGCAGGATTCCACAATCTTCAAACATCTGCTTGATTAGCAATCCAACAGAAATGGTCTTACCTCATGTTCAATTGCAGTGCACACTTGTAGCTCTTGCCATTGCCAAAAAAAACCTATTTTGGTCAATTGGAAAGATAAAATAGCCCTACACATCACCCATTGGCTGAATCTCCTCATTGATCCCATTTCACTTGAAAAAAATATCTGCTACCCAAAAAAACAAAAACAATTTGCATTGTTTATAGATAAATGGTCTCTATTTATTAGATCTTTATATAAAAATATATAGCTTTCTCTTGTATGTCAGCGTATGCCTCTTACAGACGTTCCTGAACATATTCTTCCAATCTGTGATGTCTGTGATCATGATCTGATCACTAACTTATGTCTCTTTTGCCACCTTATAGTTGAATGTTGGATCTGGGGACACCATGATGGTGTGCATGCTCTAGGGGACCCCTTTCCATGTTACAGCTGGGTTTGCTCTCTTGATCTCCGAGGCCTGCCTGGCTCTGGAACCTATCCCGGGTGGCTATTGTATCTGTTGTCTTGCCTTTTGGGCCCTGTGGGTGCTTTGTTCCTTTGGTCTCCGGGGATCTCGTGGGTGGCTGCGCCTGTCTCCTCTGGGGTGCTCCGGGTTGGCCTTTGGGGTCGATTTGCCCGGGGGCAGGTATGCAACCCTGTACTGGCTTGAGGTGGGGGCCACGGTGGGCATGGGCATGTGGCCCGGATCTTGTCACTGCTGAGTCCCCGGGTATGGGCCTGGTGACTCACCCTGGTCTGGGATTTGCTGGCTATCCAGATGAAGTGGGGGTTCCAGGCGGGCGAGCAATTTTGTGTTTACAATTCTGCAATTTTATCAGCCCTGCAGGCAGTCTCCTACCTCTAGATGGTAATAGATAATATGTCTCAATCTGGTCTGGATCTATAGTTATCTCCAGAGCCCTCAGTTGAGAACTTGTTGCTCCACAGTCTCGATGACACCACTGTGATCAGTTCCTTCTCCCCTGGCCACAGCATGTGCATAATTCCTCGGCTTGAATTTGGTGCTTGTGATGATCACATCATTTATATGAATGCTTTGTTCAAAATCATCCATTCTTTGTTGTCCCTGTTCTAAGACAACAATTCTTCGGTCTTTTTCATCTGTCTTTCTGCATTTTCTTCATTTCATCCTTCATTTCTTCCGTTGCATCTGGCACCGGTTTTTCATTTTCTTCCATCTTTTTTATCAACGTCACTCTAACTTTTCTAAGTCGCTCTTTAACCTGCTCTTTAGCTCTTTCATAGAAGAGATCATCCGGTCTAGAGTATCCTTCATATTTTGGTCTCATCCTCCTCCAATTTTCTTCTTCATCTTGTCATTTTGTAGAGTCAGTGAGAGTCGATATGTCCCAACAGTAAACAGTACAACAGCACCGATGCAGTTACGGGACAGATGATGGAGAATAAGAGGGAGACGGAGAAGTTGCGGTAGTTTATGATGCAAAAAAATTTCAAAGGTTCAAAGTTTCAGAGCATGCTCTGAAAATAGCTTCAGCCAATGATTCATTCATCATCTACCGCTTTGTCCGCCGACTCAGGTTGCGGGGAGCTGGAACCTATCCCAGCTGGCTTAGGCGCGAGGCAGGGAAAATTCCGGACGTTACACTTGTGTGCCGCTGAGCCACAAAGAGAAACGGATAAAACACACGCACACACTCAGGCCTACAGACACTTTGAAGCCTGCCAGTTAACCTGAAGTGCATGTTTTTGAGGATGGCAGGAAGTCGGGGAACCCAGAGAGAACCGACGCAGACACGTGGAGAACATGCAAACTCCGCACAGAGCGGGATGCAGACCCGGAACTGCCTTGCTGTGCGACACTGTGCCACAGTGCCACGCTGCTGCCGATGAGTTAATGTCTAAATCAAACATTTTTTTTAAAGATTGACAGACTGTGTTGTTTATCTGTTATGAATATAAAGAGATTGTGAGGCTGCTTTTTCCTTGACTGCTGACGATATTCCTCAATTTCTCTCCGTTCTCATCACATGTTGAGTGAATGACAGGAAGTGAAACATGAGGTCTGATAATTTTTTCAAGAATGAAAAAAGGGCATTAGCTGGCTACTATTATTTTAAATAATCGGTTATGTTCCAGAAAATTTAAAACATGTAAAGTTTTGGTTTCATTTTCGCTCCTGGCAAAATACAAACGTTTCTGGTTTTCCTATTTGTTCCATAAACCAGATCAAAGCCCTGCATTATTGTGTTTGCTTATGCTTGAGGTAGGTTGGTATATCATTAGGGGTCTTGCCTAAGAACCTTCACTGGATAGCGTTTGCCCTCAATGGGATTCAAACCCATGGCCTCCTACATATGAGTGAGTTGACCGGACAGTGTTCGCCCTGATCAGGATTCAAACCTACAACCTCCAGCATTCAACCAGCTCCGGAATCTTATCATAGTGAGGAAGGGTACGGGTCCAGACCACGTTGGTTCTAGGCTCCTCAAATCCTGCACAGACCAGCTGAGTGAGATTGTTGAAAGCGTGTTCAACCTGTGTATGAAGCTTTGGAGGGTTCCACAGTTGTGGAAAACATCCAGCGTGGTTCCTGTGCTCAAGACTCCGCACACCAAATTACTTAACAGCTACAGGTCGATGGTACTAACATCCTGGAGCGACTGGTCCTTGGTCATCTCTGCCCCCTAGTGAACCCATTGTGTGTAAATGTTGTTACTCATCACATGATCCAATGAGACACATGCTGTATATTGACCATACATTTGTTGTATGTGAATAAAATGGATGAACAAAATGTCATGCTTAATGGCCACACAGTAGTGTAGATAAGCATGCGTTATTAGCTGAAACCGCCAACATAATTAGATACAACTCCAGCCACATAGCTGTCCTATGGCATTATATCCTAGACAAATACATTAGTAAACATAAATTCATCCATCTGCTTTCTTGTAGATGAGACAGTTGCTTTAGCATTGTCTACAGCTGCTTACCTACCTTGTTGGTCACAGATTTTGCTTGAGCCTATCTTAGCTGGCTACGGGTGAAGGTTGGGTTACACCCCTGACAAGACCCCAGCTCATTGTGTGGCAGTATGATAGACAAACATGCACGCATACCTATGGACCATGTAGCGTGACCAATTCACATTAGCTGCATGTTTTTGGAGAAGTCACACAGACACAGGCATAACACACAAACTCCACACAGAAAGGCATAAAACCCGGAGCCTTCTTGTTGTGAGACAACAT
The DNA here is from genome assembly GCF_040054535.1 of Antennarius striatus. Classification (NCBI taxonomy): domain Eukaryota; kingdom Metazoa; phylum Chordata; class Actinopteri; order Lophiiformes; family Antennariidae; genus Antennarius; species Antennarius striatus. The sequence continues at coordinate 13,184,889 of NC_090783.1, read as the reverse complement.
AAACATAAGCACGAACACAAATATTTATCTTATTTCATCACACTAGAAATTCTGTTATCTTTCACAATTTCTGCTTCAGATGCTGAAAAAATTTTCTACGGGCATACTGCAAACAGCCAACTTACCAATCTCAACTCTATGTGGTGCCATTCTTGCAACAGCTGGTGATCCTGGCTCGCCTCTCCCTTTATTTTCATTTAAGGCAGCACTTGCTGCTATCCCCAAACAAGGGCTGTTGGTGTCCCTGCCTGCACTCAGCCTTCTTCCTGTCTCAGCATTGATTTCAGAACTATGGGGCATGGGCAAGTTGATCTCACTCTTTGAAATGTGGTGTTGTGCTGTGATGCTTCCTTCTCCATCTGTCTGGATGTTTTTCTCACTAACTGATTTCTTTTGCAACAGGTTGCTGATCTCCATGATGTTACCAATGATTTCCACAGGGCCTGAAAGGGTCTTCTTTCGAGGGAAGTCTTCTTTCACCTTCTTCAAGTAGGAGGCAGGGGCCCATCCTTCTATCCCCAAGTGTCTGTGAGTAGAATGTATAGAGAATATTCTTAAAATTGTACCTTGGATGGAAGAATGCACTTAATGCCAGGGAAATGTACTGAGATGATTGTTCATGTTTTGTAAGCTACAGTGAAATATGACAATTTCCTTCATGAAAATGCTGTGATTCAGTTCGTAGAACAGAACCATGCCAAGCTGAGACTTCCAAATGACATAGGTATGGAATTGTTTTCAATGGCAGGGTGAATTTAAACAAATTAAAGCACATTATTAAATTTAAATTGAAGATGCTATTATAAAGGTACCAGTTACCATTTCTTTCCTCTAGAATGCAAGACTATCTTCTGTCATTACCAACTGCTCTATTTTTATTGAACTTCACTTACTGAACTGCTTGAGATTTCCCTTCAGCTTCACGATAGCGATCCTGAGACTTGTTAAAAATAAGAGCCATAATAATGTGTTCAATATTAGTATCAGGAAGATGATTACAATGTCACAATTCACTTGAATTCAGTAATGGATGGATGGATGGATGATAAAGAGTCGATAAACACTTGACGGCTGTTGTGCCAGGATCTTTAAACTATTTTGGTGGGATGGGGGAATATTGGAGCTTTTCATTTTCTTAGTCTGCTGGTATTTGCAGATAATTCTGAGCCTTCCTGAGGGATGGATGATGAACAGCAATTATCCAGGGCATGAGGCTTTTGTGGAGACAGAAGGTGTCATGCTGTTGTGGGATAGAAAGCTGTGGCAGGTCATTCCTGCCTGCTGTGCTGCAGTTGTAGTATTAGACTGTAAAGCGACATGTGAGAATAGACCTGAATCTTCAATGTAAAGGCCAACTCAGTGCAACAAGTGTGAGAAATACATTCGTAATACACACTCCCAGGTTTCATTGGGCCAAATGCCAGGCTGATCTATGGAGAGCACTAGGGTTGAACTGTCTTCATGCCAGTCACACACAGCGCCTGTCCCTCCCTACAGAAACATTCTGCTCCACTCTCACTCACACACTGATTGATCTCTCTGTGCGTGGCTTTGCTGTAGCTCATTTTGTTCTCCTTAGGTTTTCTTCAACTTGTCTCTATTTCGGTCTATTTAAGGTTACTTGGCGAACTTGTTTCTTGTTTTGTTTTGTTGCACGTACGCGGTGCATTTGACCAGACAAAACTGAAAACTGCTCGTGTCACATCGCCTCCTCTCAATTATTTTGTTTTTTTACCTGCTTGCTCTTACTGTGACACTTTCTCACTTCAGTTCAAATTAATAATTTGTATACTGTATAGATATTTTATCTGTTACATAGCACATGCACACACGCACATGCTCTCTCTCTCTCTCATATATATATATATATATATATATATATATATATATATATATATATATATATATATATATATATATATATACACACATGCACAGATACACACAAAAATGCAAGCACACACACCTTAATAAACTTTAACTTTGTGTGAAAAAATGGAAAGAACATTAAGTGGTAAAAAATAAATACATAATTGAAAAAAAAAGTTTGATCATAAAAAAAAATTAAAAAGAAAAAAGTTAGAAATTTGTGTTGAGTATAACAATCCTTGTTCATGCATACTTTGTAGTTCATAATTTCCTATTGCAAGTGTTGTATTCATTAATGCACTTCATCAATTTACTATTGTGATCAAAAACATTGAATCTCAATTCATGAAGCTGTTCTGTAAATATTCATTCATACTTTAAAAAAATACTTAAGAAAGTTGTTCTGTAAATAGTTCTCTTACTTTTGTGATCAAAAACATTGATTTGAATCTCAATTTTGAGGCTGATCTGTAACTAGTTTTAAAGTAAACAATAAATATAGCAACTTCTGATCATTCATTAATTCATTCATTGTCATATGACCACCGCTATATCCGCTGCAGCGGGTCACGGGGAGCTGGAGCCTATCCCAGTGGCATAGGGCGTGAGGCAGGGGACACTCCGGGCACGACGCCAGTGCACCGCGGAGCCACACACAAAGACATACAACCACTCACACACACACACTCACTCCTACGGGCAATTTTGGGACCAGCCAATCAACCTGAAGCGCATGCTTTCGGAGGTGGGAGGAAGCCGGAGAACCCGGAGAGAACCCACGCAGACACGGGGAGAGCATGCGAACTCCACACAGAGCGGGACTCGAACCCGGGTCCGCCGTGTTGTGAGGCGGCAGTGCTACCCACTGCGCCACCGTGCCGCCCAACTTCTGATCAATCCATATCAATTTCAGACTTAAAATAATGTACCAATGTAAGCCCCACCCATTCCTGGTCAAACCACACCCACCTCCGGTTTAGGCCCCACCCATCGTGAGTACGGATACGGATACAGATAATTTAGATGGTTGAACAGATACAGATACAGATAGTGGTGTACTTGCTCATCACTAGAGATCACCCTTCCCGTGGTTTTGTCACATTGTCATTGTACAAATGAGATGTGCCATGAAACCACATGAAGAGATGAAGACAGCAATTTTTCTATGTCATTTATCACTATGAAATTACTGGACATACAAACAAGGCAGAAATATTTAGAGAGATCACATTTCTTGACTCTCAAACATAGTTTACTCACCTGACGAACCACCAGCCCTCCAGATTCTTTTGGATAACCTCCACAATGACCCCTTTCTCAAAGCTGACTTCATCTTTGTCTTGACTGACGTATGGTTGTATTGTCACGTACTTCTCCTCTGTGAGTCAAGAGGAAAGAAAATAAATAAATGTAGTCATCAAACAGTTCTACACTGATAAGTTAAATTACAGTGCAGTTAACAGTTTCACAGAGTTCATGAGGATGAACTGATAAGCATGACCTATGAACAACAATACAAATAATCATACACTGTAACAACATCCATCTTCCACTAATGCATGATGATTTTTAATTTCTCAAAGTGTTTTATTCACACAAGAAATTATAGCCTTGGTCCTTGATCTTCATCAAGTTTTTCCTCCAGGCTTTGTATAAGACATTTGTAGCATCGATTGCACTCCTGCTGGGTCAAAACTGGATTAGGCTTTCAGGGCTATGCAAAAAATGTGTGTGTGTGTGTGGGGGGGGGGCAGCTGAAGGTTAGACAAGTTATATACACCAAGACAAGAGCTGAGAGCAGACATGGAAACAAAAGACTGGCAGATGGGTGCGGGGCCAAACTTTCTAGTATTTTGAAAAGTTGATCAGTGGACACCACCCTAAATAGAACTCTCTCTCTCTCTCTCTCTCACACACTCACACACACACATATATATATATATATATATATATATATATATATACACACACACACACACACACTGATTAAGTTAACTGACTAGAATGCAGGAGGTTTTGGGTTCGAATCCTGGTCAGGGCAAGTACTGTCCAGTCAACTTACTCAAATGCAGGAGGGCATGGTTTGAAACACAGGAGGGCGTGGTTTTGAACCACAGTCATGGCGAACACTATCCAGTGAGAGTCCTTAGGCAAGATCCTTAATGCTATACCATCCTACCTCAATTATGAGTGAACATAATAATGACAGAGTCATACCGGCTTGGATTTCACCTGGGTTAACAAAGTCCGAGTCAGTTGCTATGGAATCAGGGCAATCTGATGAGAAATGGGTTACTGGAACAAGACGCACTTGGACAAGGGCAGAGAATACGGAGTTGTTGGAATGCTACCATACAAGTAATCCCAGAAAGACGGGATATATGGGGAGGATGTGGGACAAATGGATGCTTCGAAACCCATAATCAAGGCTACCAAAGAAACAGCTGGTAGTGCAGTGTTCCAACACATGTAACAGAAAACTGCTATCACAACTAGAGATCAATGAACTACAACAACAATGCTACGGTAAGGGGGAGCCAGGACGCCAGGTCAGTGGGGGGATTTCACCATCACCCTCACAATCCGAGATTGGGTACCAAGCACCAAGAGACATAGACAGCCTCAATACAAGAGTTTTTTTTTTTTTATTTTAATTTTTAATTTTATATACTGGTTTGATCCCCGAAGGGAAATTAAGAAAGCACACTCTAGCTACTGATTACAAACGCATGCATACATATTTGTGAGTACAGGCCCCTGTATCACACACACACAAAGGGGCCTGTAGGCATGCAGGGGAGGTAGAGTGGCAGGCAGCTCCTTCTTGGTGCGCCTCAAATGAGCAATTTGTAAAGGGGACGGCACCTTGCTCAAGGGTGCCTCGGCAGTGCTCCGGAGATGAGCTGACACCTCCCACTGTTAGCTCACCTCCGGGTATTTTTGGGGGGGCGGGAGCGGGAATCGAACCGCCGATCTTAAATCATAGGACGACCCGCTCTACCGCCCGCTTTACCACTGAGCCACTGCCGCCCCAATTATTGACTTGTTAAGCAAGATTGTGACCCAATAAGAAACCTGGAGCCTCTAACAAATACTGAAGCTGAGTTGTCAAGCACCTTCAGAAGATCTGCTAGAAGATGTGAATGCTACAATAACAACCAGCCCAACAGCTGATTCACAGTGCAGCGACAATAATCCTCAAGATTCTGGGATATAAGGCATAACAACCAATACCCTCTATGGAAGAGACTAAAGAGTAAAGAGTATTACAAAGAGCACAGGGTAAAGAGTTCTACAGATGCAGTATTTGCTTTGAGGATGTTGATAGACAGGTACAGAGAAGGCCAGAGGAAGCTGCATTGTGTTTTTGTAGATCTGGAGAAAGCTTATGACAGGGTGCTCAGAGAGGAACTGTGGTATTGTATGAGGAAGTCTGGACAGAAGTACAGGGAGATGCAGTATAAGGTGAAAATGGAGGTAGAGGAGGCCAAACAAGGGGCTTAAGATGACTTGTATGCTAAGTTGGACAGTAAGGAGGGAGAGACTGATCTATACAGGTTGGCAAGACAGAGACACAAGGAGATATGGCAAGGACGTGCAGCAGGTTAGGGTGATTAAAGGTAGGGATGGAAGTGTATTGACAGGTGCCAGTAGTGTGATGGGAAGATGGAAAGAGTACTTTGAAGAGTTAATGAACGAGGAAAATGAGAGACAACAAAGACTAGAAGAGCTGGCTGTTGTGAACCAGGACGTAGCAAAGATTAGTCAGGATGAATTGAGGAGGGCATTGAAGAGGATGAAGAGTGGAAAGGTACTCGGTCCTGATGATATACCTGTGGAGGTATGTACGTGTCTAGGAGAGGTGGCAGTGGAGTTTCTGACTGGGTTGTTCAATAGGATCTTAGATAGTGAGAAGATGCCTGAGGAATGGAGGATAAGTGTGCTGGTGCCCATTTTTAAGAACAAGGGGGATGTGTAGAGTTGTGGCAACTACAGAAGAATAAAGCTGATACAAAGTCATAAAGGGGCAGCAGTGGGGCGGCAGTGGCTCAGTGGTAAAGCGGGCGGTAGAGCAGGTCGTCCTATGATTTAAGATCGGCGGTTCGATTCCAGCTCCCGCCCCCCCCCAAAATACCCGGAGGTGAGCTGACAGTGGGAGGTGTCAGCTCATCTCCGGAGCACTGCCGAGGCACCCTTGAGCAAGGTGCCATCCCCTTTACAAATTGCTCATTTGAGGCGCACCAAGAAGGAGCTACCTGCCACTCTACCTCCAACGCATGCCTACAGGCCCCTATGTGTGTGTGTCTGATACAGGGGCCTGTACTCACAAATATACGTATATGTATGCATGCGTTTGTAATCAGTAGCTAGAGTGTGCGTTCTTAATTTCCCCTCGGGGATCAAACCAGTATATAAAATTAAAAAAAAAAAAAAATTAAAGTTATGGGAAAGAGTAGTTGAAGCTATATTAAGGGCAGAAGTGAACATTTGTGAGCAGCAGTATGGTTTCATGCCAAGAAAGAGTACTACAGATGCAGTATTTGCTTTGAGGATGTTGATAGAGAAGTAAAGAGAAGGCCAGAGGGAGCTGCATTGTGTTTTTTTAGATTTTGAGAAAGCTTACGGCAGTGGTATTGTAAGAGGAAGTCTGGAGTGGAAGAGAAGTATGTTAGAGCAATGCAGAATATGCATGGATTGTAAGACAGTTGTGAGGTGTAATGCAGGTGTTGCAGGTGTGACAGATGCGTGCAAGGTGGAGATAGGACTGCATCAGGGATCAGCACTGAGCCCCTTCTTGTTCGCTATGGTGTTGGACAGGCTGACAGAAGAGGTTAGACTATAGACTATGGACCATGGACTATGATGTTTGCAGATGACAATATGATCTGTAGTGAGAGCACAGGTGGAGGAGAAGCTAGAGAGTTGGAGGTTTGTCCCGGAAAGGAGAGGAATGAAGGTTAGCCACATTAAGACAGAGTGCATGTGTATGAATGAGAGGGACCCAAGTGAAATAGTCAGGTTACAGGGAGAAGAGATCAAGAAGGTGGACGATTTTAAGTACTTAGGTACAACAGTTAAGTGCAATGAAGAGTGTGGAAAAGAGGTTAAGAAGCGTGTGTAGGCAGGATGGTATGGGTGGAGAAAGGTGCCAGGTGTACGTGTGATAGAAGAGTTTCAGTTAAAATGAAAGGAAAGGTGTACAAAACTGTGGTGAGACCAGCAATGTTGTGTGGTCTAGAGACAATGTCACTGAGGAAAAGACAGGAGATAGAGTTGGAGGTAGCAGAGATGAAGATGCTAAGGTTCTCAGCCAGTCACCAGGAAGGATAGGATCAGGAATGAGTAAGTCAGAGGGACAGCACATATCACAGGTTTTGGAGATAAAGTCAGAGAGGCCAGAATGAGATGGTTTGGACATATCCAGAGGATAGATAGCGAATATAGTGGTAGAAATATGCTGAGTTTTGAACTACAGTATATGTGTGTGTGCTGAGAGGAAGACCAAAGAGGAGGTTTTTGGTGATAATGAAAGATGACATGAAGTTGGTGTGAGAGAAGAGGATGCAGAAGACATGGTTAGACAGAGGCAATCAATTCGCTGTGGCGACCCCTGAAGGGAAAAGCCGAAAGAAGAACAACAAAAAACTGTAATTTAAATAATTATGAATGAGTGACGTGCGGTGATATTCATGGCGGTGAATTACTGACGTTAAAGTCAGTTATACGAGTCAAACAGAGTATTTGTCATTAAATTAGCAGGCTGACAAACCGGTTAAAATAAAAAAAAACAATTTAATGAATTAGTAGTGTACCACTCAGTTTGAACAGGGTGATTTATTTCCTGAGCTGGAGTTCGAAGCAGACATTTAAGCTACAATGTTTGTCTTCTTTTATTAATGAAATGTAGGTTTGATCGATTGGTAGTCCTATCTGAGGTGAGGCTCAACTGCTCGCAGCTGCAATGTGTGTCACTGTCATACTGAGGCCCCACATGATGCCGGAACTTTTTTTTTGCGTTTACGCCTTCTGTCCACACGACAACACAGATATCCGGGACAAAAACGCAACTTTTTGAAAACGATGGCCAAAGGGAACTTTTTTGAAAATGCTGGGTCTGCTTTGTCATGTGGACGCTGTATCTGGAATTTTCTCTATCCGGGGGTCATGTCCCTGTGTGTTGATCAACGCACTCATGCAGATACTTGTGGACGGAGATCTTTTTGAACGCTGTTGAGTGGACGTGAATATTTTGTATGGGAAGTAAAAAAAGTTTTCTTTTCTAAAAGTCCACAGTGTGGACGGGGCCTGATATAGTTGCTTTATAGTTTCTTATGGCCATAAGTAAGGTCAGCATGTATTTAGCTAACGAGGTAGTTCCGCTTCGGTCCATGTTTGTATAGCACTGGCTACGTGTGTGTGTGTGTGTGTGTGTGTGTGTGTGTGTGTGTGCGCGCGCTTGTCAGTGCATGGCGTATCCTCAGCGTCATAGTGAAGACACACAGGGACCATTTTTAACTGTTAATAAGATAAAAAGTTGCTATGAGTATAAGTAAACTGCCATATTGATACATTATTGATTCCAGAGGGAGGAATTGATTTTTGTTATATTTGCTTGTGACCAGAAAAATAAATATATAGAGAATGATTGAAGAGCTAAGAAGACCTAGTACTAAACAGAAAATAGATAAGCGAACAAAAATATGTATATACTCAGGTATGTACAGTTTTTTAGTATCATAGCCATCATCCATCCTCTACCTCACCGACATGTAGAATTATCAGACAGAAACAATATTGTGACTGTAATGCTATGGGCAATGTGGGCACGCACGGGCCACGCACAGGCGCCCTCAAAAAAGCAAGTTTAAAACAGAGCTTGTTAGTTTTTTAGATTACTTCTCATTTCCATGTCAAGTTATTGGAGTGAGTGCTGAGGTGACCTTATTGTCACTTCAACTTGCTGCTCAGAGTTCTTCAGGTTGTGTGTGTCTGTTTGGACACTGTCCATAACAGTGTCCAAACAGACACACACAGGGGGGAGGGGGGCAGGGGATAGATCGATGCCAGGACACACAAAACAAAGTGCTTCTAAATAAATTGTATTTTATAATTAACATAGACCCATATGCATACATGTAATTGATTGGGTCATGGGAGAAATGTAGAAAAATAATCTACATAAATGTTTTTACATCACATGACTCTGTTTGATTGATAGGTGATAGGTATTGGTAAAAGTTAATGTGGAAGGCCATGCTATATGATGTAAAGTCTTAAATGAACATCAAGAATCAAAGTACAGTGTGCCCTCGTTACTCACTGTTAATACGTTCCAAGAACCACACGCGATTAACAAATTCCTCGATATTGTGACAAACTATTTTCGTATTTACAGTAATTTAAATGTCGATGAACCCTCCCCATACTGATACCATACCACCTTCTATATGTATTACCTTTGCCCACACTCTTATCGACTGTTTAAAGCACTTTTGTGTCTCATGGATGTGCGTTGCATTCCGAGACTCACAGAACGTAGCGCACCTCCGGATGCCGTCAGCCAATAGAATGTGCGTACGGTATCACATGACTACCTAGCAAAAATGTGCGATGAGGTGAAGTCGCGAGCATTAATTCACAAGGACGCACTGTACATACATTGGGATATACACTGAGTCAGTGTTCTATTTTTTGGTTAGAGTTTTTATCCAATCCAAATTCAACTATTTTTGGTTGAGTGAAATCTGTCAAAGGACTTAAGAATTTAATTTGCAGGTGTCCCTGCCCTTTGAGTGCATGGGAGCATATAGTTAATAAACAGATGTGATAACCTATCAAATAACGAGTTGGCTTTCCAAGGCCTTCTTCTAGCTTCACGTTGACCGGACATGTACGTGTCCTGTGATTGGATACTACTGGCAGCAAAATACAGACACTGTGCAGACGCACATTTGAAGAGAAACTAGCTCTTGTGAGACGCAGGTTGGATCCCTGAACAAGCTGACCTGTTCTAGCGAACAAAGTGTTCTTGAGGAAGAAAAGGACAATGGACTTTGTCTTTGAATAAGCCATTTGAACAGCTGTTCTGGTTAGTGCAAGCATTTTATTTATTTAATCTTTCATATTTAATGTTCTTATAATTAAATTTTTTATATATGAAATTAATTATAACTAAATTAATCGACAAATATACTAAAAATGAAAACAAATTCTTGCTCTTCTGCAATGTGTGTAAATAATGTGGCGTACTTGCGCAGCTGTATGATTGAAGGGTAAAATAGCCCGTGTTATACACAATTGAGGTGATGCAACTGGTTGGTGTGTTAGTGTTTTCTGGATTTACTTTCTCCAGCTATGTTGTCATAAATAATGGACATGACAGTGTGTAAATGGCCCAACCAGTTTTGTTTTCTGTCTTTTTTAATATCTGTAAAAGTTCTGGCCATGGGTCCTTCAGTGCAACTGACAATAAAAGGAGTATGAACGACGCATCTCCAAAATATCGGTTTATAAATGCCTCAGTCCTCAAACGCTACATTGGTGGTAGCGGTGGACACTGCTTACAGTATTATGGGATGTATTTATTCAAGTTTGACGAAGTAGAACATCACTTAAGGCCTATGTGTGAAAATCAATGCTTACTTGTAAATTCAGTCGAAATTCTGAAATACACTGGGGCTGTACCACCCCACTGGCCAAAATGAGTAGTCAGATACTTGCACAGCAGCCACAGGTCTGTACATGCTGATGATGAGTAACTTTTGTGTTCCCAGCCAGTTGTGTGCTTTTTTTGTTGCTGAGATTTTTGGGTATTATATAATTTTTATTAATCCATCTTCCCAGTGGTGAACGCTGCGTAAAATGGTCTTTAGGGACAAAGTTTGTGGACTGCAATGTTACTGGTGAAAAGGGGAGTTGTGTTTATGCATTATTTTGTTTGAATGTTCAAAAACACATGGTGCCAGTGTGCGAAACGCAGGAGTTGTTCTTTCATTATTTTCATTTTGAATACACCCTGATAAAATAATTTGGCTTTTATTGGACAAATGAACCCCTTAAGCATATTAAATACATGACGGATCAAGGTTGAATTGTCATACAGAGATACGAAAAAGTTTGGGTACCTCTGGCAATTTCCTCTTTTTCCATTTATATATCATTGGGTGTTTGGATCAGCAGTTTAACTTTTATTTATCAAAAAATATTGACATAAAAGTAAGGCAAAGCTCTCCATCTACTGTTCAGTCTTCGTTCCTACCCTCACCTATGGTCATGAGTGATGAGTCATGACCGAAAGAACGAGATCGCGGATACAAGCGGCTGCAATGGGCTTTCTCAGGCGGATAGCTGGTGTCTCCCTTAGAGATAAGGTAAGAAACACTGCTGTTTGTGAGGGGCTCAGAGTAGAGCCGCTGCTCCTTCGCGTGGAAAGGAGTCAGTTGAGGTGGTTTGGGCATCTGGTGCGGATGCCTCCGGGACGCCTCCCTAGGGAGGTGTTTCTGGCACGTCCAGCTGGGAGGAGACCTCGGGGCAGACCCAGGACCAGGTGGAGGGATTATATCTCAACACTGGCCTAGGAACGCCTTGGGATTCCCCAGGCAGAGCTGGTGGATGTGGCCGGGGAAAGGGAAGTTTGGGGCTCCCTGTTGAAGCTGCTGCCCCCGTGACCCGACTACAGATAAGCGGTGGAAGATGGATGGATGGATGGTAATATTTCAGTAGTGAAACCAGGTTTATTAGACTAACAGAATATGTTTAATATGCATGAAAACATTAATTAAACAGGTGCGACATTTTTTGCACCCCAACTGTAAAAAATCAGACCAATATTGAGTAAGCAATCCTTTTGCAAAAAAAAAAAAACAAAGTAGTAAATTTTGAATATTGGTTTGGGTTGTCGTGTTAAAATATCCAGCCCCTGGTTAGCTTCAACTTTGTCACTGATTGTTGAACATGATTCTCAAGAATAATGAGTACAATCAATGTGACCCTCTAAGAAGATTCCCAGTATCATGACTGGCCACACAGCCTCACTACATGATGGATCCTCCACTAAATTTTATTGTGGGTAGTAAGTGTTTTTGTTGGAATGCTGTGTTCTTTTGCTGCAGGTACGAGGCCATGGGAAGCTCATTGCAACACACAGTATATTCCTGCATAAAAGCATTTGAGATGAAACTACCGCTGGTTTCGGAACAAGTGAAAAAGCACAACTTCACCCCCCTCCCTGCTACCCAAAATTAATCTGCATAGAACCCAGGAGTCCCGTTTCCAGCTGAAATGTGTGTGGAGGCACTGGAAATGCTGTACAATTCCCTGTACAATTCTGTGAACTACATTCTAATGCTAAAGAAGTCCTCCTTTTCCAAAACCCCTTTGTTGCCGACATCAATGAAGCCCAGTTCTCTTATCAGTTTGAGGTGGCCGACTTACAAAACTGCGATGTTCTGAACAGCACATTGAAGACCGACAGTCTCATTGGCTTCTATCTAGAGTTGAGCCGGGTACTTGTTTCAGATGAGTATCCGGTACGGATAACGCATTTTTGACGAGTACGATCATGATACAAGTAAAACTCATTAATACTCATGCTCTTTCATTCATTTTCCTGACCTGTTCATCAACTTGCATGGGTCACGGGGAGCTGGAACCTATCCCAGCTGGCATTGTTGAAGGAAAATCCTTAGAACTGACCGTCTTTACGCTCTATGACTGGCCAGTCACACACAGCGCTCGCCCCTCTCTACAGACACACATCACCACAGCTAGAGTTGTCGTTGGCCCACACAAACACAGACATTGACTGAGCTCTCATGTGTGGCTCTATTGTAGCTTATGTTGTTCTTTTTTCTTTAGCTTGCCTCTATTTATTACTAACTAAACTTCTTCCCTGGAGTCTCTGTGCTCTATGTCCTCACAGGTTTTTCTCAGGTTCACCCCTCATCCACCCATCTGCTATGGACCTGCTCTTCCCATCCCACCAGTACCACCCCTAACCTAATTATCGGCTGGGGTCCGGCTTCCTTTTTCCTCCGCGCCACCATACTGTTCCACCCCTCATCCGGCCATCCGCTGTGGACCATCTGCTGTGGACCTGCACCTCCCATCCACCAGTATCACGCCCCACCTATCCATCGACTGGGGTCCTGCTGCCTGTCTTCCTTGGTGTCATCTTACTTTTCCACCCCTCATCCGCCCAGCTGCCGTGGACCTTCCTCTGTGGACCTGCACCTCCGAGCCCACCAGTATCACCCCCATCTCTCCATGTGCTGTGCACCTTATCCTCCAAGCCCACCAGTACCACCCCTCAACTATCCATCGGCTGGGATCCTGCTTCCTTTCTTCCTCCGTGCCGCCATACAGTCATCCACACAGCTGTAATTGTGCCTTGACTTTAGCAACCTTAACCATATTGATACTGTCTCTATCTGGCCTATCTGTCACTCTCTCTCTGTCTCTCTCTCTCTGATGCTGTTCTTGTCTTCCTTTGATTTCTTTTCCACCCAACCGGTCGAGGCGGATGGCCGCCCAAAAGAGTCTGGGTCCTGCCCGGAGTTTCTTCCTCATGGAGGGAGTTTTTCCCCGCCACTGTCGCTTATGCTTGCTCTGGAGGGTTCAGTTGGGTTTCTCTGTCTGTTAAAGCGCTTTGAAATGTCTGCTGTCATGATTAAGCGCTATATAAATAAAACTTGATTGATTGATATTTTGGTCTATTTAAGGTTACTTGGTTATTTTGGTCTATATAAGTGTTTTTTTGTTTGTTTTTTTACCTGCTTGCTCTTAGTTTGACACTTTCTCATTTAAGTTCAAATTAATAATTTATATAATATATAGATGTTTTTAACTGTTTTATAGCGCGTGCACACTCACACACACACAGACACACACACACACAATCACACACACATGCTCTCTCTTTCGCTTTTTCTCTAACTCTCCCTCTCACAAATCCACTCAGTCACACACACATGCACACACTTTAATCAACATTGTTTAATCGAAAAACGAGGCAGTCAGAGACTGCAACATCCCGCGACACCCATGATTTCAACATTTTACCCTGAGCTACACATTTTTGTACCTCTAGCTTCCTGAAAATGTTGCTTTTTGTTTTGTGATTATATCTCATCAGGTTTCGGAGATGTGTACCTAAAAGGGTATACAGTGTGCCCTCGTTCCTCGTGGTTAATGCATCCCAGGAACCACATGCGATTAACAAATTCAGCGATAGAGCGACAAATTCATTTATCTTATTATTTACGGTAATTTAAATGTTTATGACCCTCCCCATTCTGATATTAAACCACCTTCTATTTGTATTATCTTTTCCCACACTCTTATCGACTGTTTAAAGCCCTTTTGTATCTCCGACACTCACAGAACGCAGTGCACTTCCGGTTGCCGTCAGCCACTAGAATGTGCGTACGATATCACGTGACTGCCTTCCAAAACTCTGCGAGGAGTAAAAAGGTTGAAATTTGACCTTGACCTAGTTTTCTCAAGGTCAGAGTCATCATCTCATTTTCATCCTCTTTGCTGCCAGAGTAATGTGATTTTTCTTTCATCTTTCTGTCTGCAACAGTTGTGAAGATATTTGGTGGACGAACGGATGGACATACACTGACAATTACAATACATCACCACTTTGTGGGATTTAAAAAACAACAGTTTGATCATAAACATTAGAAAAAAAAAAGAAAGTTGTGTTGAATATGACAATTCTTGTTCGTGCATACGTTGTAGTTCATAATTTCCTATTGCAGGCATTGTATTCATTATTGCAAATCATGTTCATAAAAATACTTATAAACTTATAAATATTTCCTTTACTATTGTGATCAAAATGCTTTGAATCTCAATTCTGAGGTTGTTCTGTAAATATTAATTCATATACTTAAGAATGTTCATGTTCTGAGTTCATGAAAAACTTATTCTGTAAATAGTTGTTTTACTTTTGTAAACATTGATTTGAATCTTAATGTTGAGGCTGTTCTGTAAATAGTTTTAAAAATAAACAATGAACCCAGCAGGACCCCAAGGAAATTCCAATAATATCAGACTTCATACCAAACATATGAAAACAAATCTATTGGTATTATAAACCATGCGCACCCATCACAGAGTTCTCCCAACAGCAAATAGCGCATCCCAGTCTGACCCAGAACTGGCGTTGCCGTCTTCGGCGAGGAACTTGAATGAATGAATGAATAAATAATCTTAACTTTATGACTCCTAAAGAAACAGACGAACAATTATGCAACTGTCAAGCATGTTTATCAACGCGTCTTCGACATGGAGCTGTTACACGTCAGAAAATATCCGGCTTTAACGACGTCCATTCTGTGTGTACATGTAGACACGGGTCACATCACAGCGGTTTTCGTCACAGGGGAACGCCCCCTGGATAGAAAAAGTTTTGGTTACTGCGTCAGCATGCAACGCATACCTGTCATTTCCAAACAAACTTCACTTCGGCCAGTGTTTTCGTCTCGGATATCTGCGTTGATGTGTGGACATATTGTTCACGTGATTCCTTCTGGCAGATGCGCCATAATTGGTTGGACGCTGTGATTGGTTGGGCGCTTGCTTGATACGTAGTCGGTGGTGTTAAAATGATCAATCCATTTCAATTTCAGACTTTAAAAAATATACTAATTTAAGCCCCACCCATTTTCGGTCAAACTATACCCACTTTCAGGTTAAGCCCCGCCTATTCCAAGTACAGATACGGATACAAATAACTTTGATGGCTGAACAGATACAGATAGTGGTGTGCTCACTCATCCGTACTTCCATGCCACTTTCTTAAATGACATGGTAACAGGAAAGGCTTATTAATATTTGGTTCTGGAAGACAATAAATGTTTACATTTAGGCACCCATCAAGTTTTCTATTACAAACTGACCCGGCCCCCCATCAGAGAAGGGGAAGGTTATGTGGCCCTTACAGGTAAAAGTTTGGAGATCCCTGGTATAAGGTATCAACTTGTTTTCCTTTCGGCTTTTCCCTTCAGGGGTCGCCACAGCGAATCAATTGCCTCCATCTAGCCCTGTCCTTTGCATCCTCTTCTCTCACACCAACTACCTTCATGTCCTCCCTCATTACATCCATAAACCTCCTCTTTGGTCTTCTTCTAGGCTTCCTGCCTGGCAGTTCAAAACTCAGCATCCTTCTACCAATATATTCACTACCTCTCCTCTGGACATGTCCAAACCATCTCAGTCTGCCCTCTCTGACTTTATCTCCCAAACCTCTAACATGTGGTGTCCCTCTGATGTACTCATTCCTGATCCTATCCTTCCTAGTCACTGCTAAAGAGAACCTCAGCATCTTTATCTCTGCTACCTCCAGCTCTGTCTCCTGTCTTTTCCTCAGTGACACTGTCTCTAGACCAAACAACATCGCTGGTCTTACCACACTTTTGTACACCTTTCCTTTCATTTTAGCTGGAACTCTTCTATCACACATCACACCTGACACTTTTCTCCACCCGTTCCATCCTGCCTGTACATGCTTCTTCACCTCTTTTCCAGACTCTCCATTGCTCTAGACTGTTGACCCTAAGTACTTAAAATCCTCCACCTTCTTGATCTATTCTCCCTGTAACCTCACTCTTCCACTTGGGTCCCTCTCATTCACACACAAGTACTCTGTCTTACTGCAGCTAACCTTCATTCCTCTCCTTTCCAGGACAAACATCCACCTCTCTAGCTTCTCTTCCACCTGTTCCCTGCTCTCACTGCAGATCACAATGTCATCTGCAAACATCATAGTCCATGGAGATTCCTGTCTAACCTCGTCTGTCAGCCTGTCCATCACCATAGCGAACAAAAAGGGGCTCAGAGCTGATCCCTGATGCACTCCCACCTCCACCTTGAACTCCACTGTCACACCTACAGCACACCTCACCACTGTCTTACAGTCTTCATACATGTCCTGCACCGCTCTAACATACTTCTCTGCCACTCCAGACTTCTTCATACAATACCACAGTTCCTCTCTGGGCACCCTGTCATAAGCTTTCTCAAGATCTACAAAGACAATGCAGCTCCGTTTGGCCTCCTCTGTACTTCTCTATCAACATCCTAGAAGCAAATACTGCATCTGTTATACTCTTTTTTGGCATGAAACCATACTGCTGCTCACAAATGTTCCCTTTTTGCCCTTAGTCTAGCTTCCACTACTCTTTCCCATAACTTCATTGTATGGCTCATCAGCTTTATTCCTCTGTAGTTGCCACAACTCTGCACATCTCCCTTGTTCTTAAAAATGGGCACCAGCACACTTCTCCTCCATTCCTCAGGCATCTTCTCACTACCTAAGATCCTGTAGAAAAGCCCAGTCAGAAAATCTACTGCCACATTTCTTTGACACTTCCAAACCTCCACAGGTATATCATCAGGACCGACTGCCTTTCCACTCTTCATCCTCTTCAGTGCCCTCCTCACTTCATCCTGACTAATCTTTGCTATGTCCTGGTCCACAACAGTCACCTCTTCTAGTTTTTGTTCTCTCTCATTTTCCATGTTTATCAACTCTTCAAAGTACTTTTTCCATCTTTCCATCACACTACTGGCACCTGTCAATAGATTTCCATCCCTATCCTTAATCACCCTAACCTGCTGCACGTCCTTCCCATCTCTATCTCTGTCTTGCCAACCGGTATAGATCAGTCTCTCCATCTTTACTGTCCAACCTAGCATACAAATCATCATAAACTTCTTGTTTGGCCTTTGCTACCTCTACCTTCACCTTACGCTGCATCTCCCTGTACTCCTGTCTACTCTCCTCAGTCCTCTCAGTGTCCCGCTTCCTCTTAGCTAACCTATTTCTCTGTATACACTCCTGTACCTCCTCATTCCACCACCAAGTCTCCTTATCCACTTTTCTTCCAGATGACACACCAAGTACTGTCCTACCTGTCTCCCTGGTCACATTTGATGTAGTTTTCCAGTCATCTGGAAGCACCTCCTGGCCACCCAGAGCCTGTCTTAACTCCTTCCTAAAAGTCATGCAACATTCTTCCTTTTTCAGCTTCCACCATTTCGTCTTCTGCTCTGCCTTTGCCCTCTTGATCTTCCTCACCACCAGAGTCATCCTACACACCACCATCCTATGCTGTTTGGCTACACTCTCACCTACCACTGCTTTGCAGTCACTGATCTCTTTCAGGTTACACCGTCTACACAAGATGTAGTCTACCTGTGTGCTCCTACCGCCACTCTTATAGGTCACCCTATGTTCCTGCTTCTTCTGGAAGAAAGTATTCACTACAGCCATGTCCATCCTTTTTGCAAAGTCAACTACCATCTGTCCTTCTGCATTCCTCTCCTGGTTACCAAACCTGCCCATCACTTCCTCATCACCTCTGTTATCTGCACCAACATGTCCATTGAAGTCTGCACCAATGACAACTCTCTCACTTCTAGGCATGCTCTGCATCACTTCATCAAAGTCCAACCAGAATTTCTCATTCTCTTCCAGCTCACATCCTACCTGTGGAGGATACCCACTTACAACATTGAACATCACACCTTCTATTTCTAGCTTCAGACTCATCACTCTATCCGACACTTTTTTTTACCGCCAGGACATTCCTAACAAACTCCTCCTTCAAGATAACTCCTACTCCATTTCTCTTCCTATCTACACCATGATATAACAACTTGAACCCTGCTCCTAAACTTCTAGCCTTGCTACCTTTCCACCTGGTCTCTTGGACACACACTATATCTACCTTGATCCTCTGCATCATGTCAACCAACTCTCTACCTTTTCTTGTCATAGTTCCAACACTCATGGTATAAGGTATCAACAATGAATGAAAAACAATTTTGCTCATTTGAATGTGCTGGAAAGCTAACTGACAACCTCTGCTGCCGGCTGACCGTCACTAATGTCAGTAAAGCATGATAAACTGTGTACAAATCATCACTGTGTGAAACTAATGTCATCCAAGAATGCATATATACAGTATACAGTACAGTATATCCCTGCAATTCTACACTGCAAGTCTATGTCCACATGTATAAGCTGGTTTCTGTCCAGCTGTAGAAACAGAAAGCAATGGGAGCTTCTGAATTTTTTGTGTTAAGGCTTGCATGTATGCACAGACCCAAATACTCTATGTAAACAGTTAATTATGTGTATGTGTTCACCTCTGCTTTGCTGACGGTTAACTAGACCCCCAAGGGTCCAGCGGCGGTCCAGCCTCTTCAGATGGGCCTTTCGTCTCTTAGTGACTAATGATGAACATCCAAGAGGGAAAAAAAAAATGGCAAACTTAGAGTAAGTATACAAAGTGTATTGCACATTAATGGACAATGGAACAAAAGAGACATTATTACAGTATTAAACAAGAAGATAATGTCAAGTAGACAATAAACTCTGCATGTCAAGTACCAAACCAGGAGACTAACTTTCATGTTGCACAAATTTACTCAGATGAGCTTATAACTTTAGTGCAGTGACCTCTGCAGTACTCTACTACATGTGTCTGAGTGTGTGTGTGTGTATACTGTGTATATATATATAATATATATGAAAAAAAAATGTCCCTCTCACCCTTGTGAGTGAGAGGGACATTCTGTGAGTGTCGGAGATACACCCTTGTAGGGTGGTATCTGTGTGTCATCCTCAAGCTCAGAGCTTGAGGCCTGGGAGTCTGACAGTTCTGCGCAGTATTTTAGCTGTTCCTAGGACTGCGCTCTTCTTGACTGAGGCTTCAGATGTTGTTCCTGGAATCTGCTGGAGCCACTCTTCCAGTTTGGGGGTCACTGCCCCAGCTGCTCCGACTACCACGGGGACCACATATCTTGATCTTCCACAAATGTTCCAGCTGTTCTTTCAACCCTTGATACTTCTCAATCTTTTTGTGTTCCTCTTCCTGATGTTGGCGTCAGCTGGGATCACCACATCTATCACCACTGCTCTCTTCTGCCCTTTGTCCACCACCAATATGTCCGCTTTGTTAGCTAGCAGCTGTTTTTCAGTCTGGAAGCTGAAGTCCCACAGGATCTTCGCCTTGTCATTCTCAGCCACCTTTGGTGGTATGTCCCATTGGGATTTGGGTACTTCTAGTCCATACTGGGTACAGATGTTCCCGTACACTATCACAGCTACTTGGTTGTGCCTTTCCATGTATGCTGAGCTGGCGAGCATCTTACACCCTGCTCCCACATGCTGGACTGACTCTGGGGCTTCTTTACATAGCCTGCACCTTTTGTCTACTGTGGTAGATATTGGCCTCTATTGCTCTTGTACGTAGGGCCTGTTCTTGTGCTGCCATGATCAGTGCCTCTGTGCTGTCTGTCAGTCCAGCTTTATTCAGCCATTGTTAGGTCTTCTTGATATCAGCCACTTCCTCCATCTGACGGTGGTACATGCCGTGTAGGGGCTTGTCCCTCCATGTCATCTCCTCCTCTTCCTCCTCAGGTTTCTGCTGTCTAAGGCATTCACTGAGCAGTTCATCTGTTGGGGCCATCTTCCTGATGTACTCTTGGATTTTTGATGTCTCATCCTGGACAGTGGCCCTAATGCTCACTAGTCCTCGGCCACCCTCTTTCCGCTTAGTGTACACCCTCAGGATGCTGGACTTGGGGTGAAACCCTCCATGCATGGTGAGGAGCTTTCGACTGTGAATCAGGGCCGTGGTCAGTGGCGGCGGCGAAAAGCAGCAGCTAGCCTCCACCAGCCCTGCAGCAGCTAGCCTCCATCGACTGGGCCTCTCCTGGGAGCTACAGCCCAAGCCTCTACTGCGAGTTATAGCCCGGGCCTCTCCTGCGAGCTACAGCCCGGGTCTCTCCTGCGAGCTACAGCCCGGGCCTCTACTGCGAGCCACAGCCTGGGCCTCTCCTGCGAGCTACAGCCCAGGCCTCTACTGCGAGCCACAGCCCGGGCCTGTCCTGCGAGCTACAGCCCGGGCCTCTACTGCGAGCTACAGCCCGGGCCTCTCCTGTTAGCTACAGCCTGGGCCTCTGCCTCTGCCTGCCTGTTTGTTGACTGGCTAAGTCGATAAATTTCCTCCTCCTTTCGGCTCTGCTCTGCAATACTGACAATGAAATTCTTTCTTGTGTTGTTTATTTTGCCTTTGCTTTGGAGATATGAATCAACTTTTTATCATTGGAGATGTGTACCAGAGGAAGAACACTCTTCACCGGTTGTGCCAAACGCACATACTTGTACCTTGCCTCATTGCATGGACATATGCTGAGACTTTTTCATGCGACTCCTTTAAATTCCTTTGAGTTGCTTCGCCTTTTGTGCCTCTCCTTTCTGAAAAGTTGTTTTGTGCTTTCTGAGAATTATCTTGTTGAGTTTGTAAATATAGTACATTTTAATAATGAATCTCATGCGACTCCTTTAAATTCCTTTGAGTTGCTTCGCCTTTTGTGCCTCTCCTTTCTGAAAAGTTGTTTTGTGCTTTCTGAGAATTATCTTGTTGAGTTTGTAAATATAGTACATTTTAATAATGAATCTCCCTCTAGGGTTACAAGGCAGAGATACTTCATTGTTCTGTTATTGTTAATCTCCAATAACATACAGCCCAAGCCCGGCCCAGTTGATGCTGATATTAAGACTTGTAATACCCCAGCCGATTTTAAGTGTAGGTCTGGTTTGGGTATTATCCATCTGAACATTCATAGTGTCCTTTGTAAAATTGATATGTTACATATCTGGGCTAAATCAACTGATGCGGACATTATTGTTCTATCGGAAACCTGGCTCACTAAATCTATTGTGGATAAAGCCATCTCTATTGATGGGTATAATGTCTGTCGAACTGATCGCCCCAAGAGAGGGGGCGGGGTAGCCATTTTTGTAAAGACCAAATTTCCTGTTAATGTTGTGCACTCTAAATCTGTCAGTAAACAATTGGAGTTCCTTGCCCTAAATATTGTGGTTTCGAAAGGGTGTAATATTACTGTAGTTGGGTGCTATAGACCTTCATCAGCAGTTGATGGAGCTCTCCCAACACTGTCGCAGTTACTATCACAATTGCAGTACAGTGAGATCATTCTGACAGGTGATCTAAATTGGGATTGGCTAAAGCCTATATCCAATGATTTTAGAGACTTCTGTAGCTCTCTGAATCTTACTCAAATCATCGAGAGCCCTACACACCCTAACCCCAAGCATCCAGAGAAATCCACTTTAATTGACTTATTTTTTAACAAATGCCCCCCACAAGTACTCTGAGACTGGTGTCTTTGCAAGTGATGTGAGCGACCATTGAGTAATTGCTGCAATTAGAATGGCCAAAATTCCCAAGTGCAAGCCCTGTTTTATTATCAAACGTGATATGACGCAATTTTCTGACCAAGATTTTTTACATGAATTATTTTATTATGATTGGGAAAAAATGATCCTGTTGATGACGTTGAAAATGCTTGGAAACTTTTTTTATGATTGGTTCTCACAAATTGTAAATAAACATGCACGTGTAAGGAGGTTTAGAGTAAAACGTCGAGATAATGCTTGGTTCTCCCCTGACCTTACAAAGTTACTCCGTGAGAGAAATCAGGCTTGGGCAAAGGCTAGAAAAACAGGAACAGAGGCAGATTGGCTTCATTTTAGGCAACTACGCAATTGTTTTACTTCATTTATTAGACGAGCCAAATCTGAATTTTATTTGTCTGCAACAACTGATAATAACCCTAGAAAATTCTGGAAAATTATTAGATCCATTTCAGCTACTGTTATTCGTAATGAATTTCCCCCTTGCAATTATTAAGGACAAAGGATCTATCTCTGAAAGGTCTGTCATGCTCAAATGTTTTAATGAGCATTTCATTGCCTCAGGTTCTCTGTTCAACCAGTCCCCACCCTTAAAACACTCGCCTTCCTCGGATATTACAGATGAGTTTATTTTTTAAATGGTCAGTCCTTCCATTTTGTTCCTTTTTCTGTGGATGAATTTCGTAGAGCTCTCCTCTCGCTGGACACTAAAAAACCTGCAGGTCCAGACAATTTGGAACCATATTGTTTAAAACTTGCAGCTGATTTTATTGCAAAACCTTTAACAAGCATTTTTAACCTCACTCTCACTCAAAATGTCATCCCAAAAATGTGGAAATCTGCCCATGTACTACCACTTTGAAAAGGAGTGGAACCTACTTCACTCAACAACTACAGACCTATTTCCAATCTATCTGCTCTGTCGAAGGTTCTTGAAAAGTTGGTAAGTAATCAATTGAAGGACTTCTGAATGCTAATAACACTCTATCCTCGTACCAGTCTGGATTCAGAAAACAACATAGTACCATCATGGCATCCTTAAATGTTGTCAATGATATAATTGTGGCATTGGATAATAAGAAATTTTGTGTTGCTCTTTTCATTGATCTTTCAAAGGCCTTCGACACTGTTGACCACCTCATCCTGAAGCAACGGCTGCTCAACATTGGGCTGTCCGAGCACGCTGTTGGCTGGTTTGAAAATTACCTCTCTGAGAGAACTCTGTGTGTTAAATGTGTTAAATATGATAATATTCTCTCTAGTGAATTACATGTCACATCAGGGGTCACCCAGGGTTCTGTCCTGGGTCCACTTTTATTTACTAGTTATGTTAATAACCTGGGTGATAACATTCCATATTCACAGGTTCATTTTTATGCTGACGATACTGTCATTTACTGCAGTGGTGCTACCCTTGCTCAATCTCTCAAGTATTTGCAGGCTGCTTTTGATACTATTCAACTACGCCTGCTTGGCTTAAAGCTTGTGTTGAATGCCTCAAAAACTAAAATGATGCTGTTTTCTAACGCCAGGATGAGAGCAGCTTATCTTCCTACCATTAAAACCCTGCAAGGCAGTCATAATGACCTTGTGACACAATACAAGTACCTAGGTATTGTATTTGATGAACATTTAACTTTTAGACCACATGTAGAAACTAAAGAAGCTTAAGCTTAAACTAGGTTTCTATTTTAGAATAAAATTCTGTTTTTCCTATGCTGCCAGGAAAAATTTGGTTGAGGCTACGTTCCTCCCTTTGCTTGATTATGGTGATCTGCTGTATATGCATGCCCCTGCTCAATGCTTACATTGGTACAATTTTATTTATATGTCTATCTTTGGTCTGTTCCCCTCTTACCTTTGTGGGTATATTTTATTTAAAAACTAGTAACTATTGTCTGCGCTCCAATGACATCCTTTTATTGCCCTAAGGTTCGCACTGAACTTGGCAAACAGGCTTTTATGTTTTCTGCTCCTGCAGCCTGGAATCAATTGCAGTCTGAAATACAGCTTCAAAAGCTGATCCCGATCAGGGATTTTAAAAATTTGGTGAAGGAGGCAGATTCCATTGGAGTCTATAACTGCTTTCCTTCTTAGACATTGATGATTTATCCCTGTTAATGTATGTTTTATAATATATCTGTTTTTGTTTTTTTTAAATGCTGTATGTAACTGTAACTGGTGCTGCTGCCGTCTTGGCCAGGGCTCCCTTGCAAAAGAGATCTGTAATCTCAATGGGACTCACCTGGATAAATAAAGGTTCTAGTCTTAATATATATGACTTCTATCTCCTCCTTTGGCCAGCTTATGATCCCAGCAGGGTATCTGATGACTGGCAGTGCATACATGTTGATGGCTCGGACCTTGTTCTTATCATTCAGCTGACTTCTCAGGACGTGCCTTACTCTCTGGAGGTATTTGCCTGTGGATGACTTCCTTGCGGCCTCCTCGTGATTGCCATTAGCCTGTGGGATTCCAAGGTATTTGTAGCTGTCCTTGATTGTCTTCTATCCTGCCCCCTGGTAGGTCAACCCCTTCAGTTCTGATCATCTTGCCTCTTCATGATACCATCCGGCCCTTGTCTATTCCGAATGACATCCCTATGTTGTCACTGTAGGTCCTGGTGGTGTGGATCAGTGAGTCAATTTCTCGCTCATTCCTGGCATACATATTGATGTCATCCATCAAGCTGTATGCCAGAGGAGATGACTGATTGTTGTCACAGTTCGGAATCGGTATCCGTAGCCACTCTTTGTGATGATGTGACTGAGGGGGTTCAGGCCTATTCAGAACAGCAGTGGTGATAGTGCATCCCCATTGGTATATGCCGCACTTGATGTATACACACACACACACACACACACACACACACACACACACACACACACACACACACACACACACACACACACACAGCATATATGCATTGAAGGGTATATGTGCTCATGTACTAAAATACAAAATACAATTCAGGATTGACAAACAATTCAGGATTGACAAACTCATGGAGTCCTCAATTCTGGGGGACAGTATCAACCTTTCACCTTTTTACAACTATCCACCTTTTGTCTTTACAAGATTGTGTGAAGCTGCTAAGCCAATCATGTAGTTAGTTAGAGTAGGAAACACTAAATATGGTGTTAGATGGGGATTTTCTGCTTATATTGTTGATTTGGCATCAACAATATAAGCAGCCTGATCTATTGTTGGGGGTTCCCGTTTCGTGATTGCGACAGAGTGACCGAAGCAGGAACCCAAGATCTCGTATTCCGTATTCAACTCAGACCACTCTACAATAAACCATTTGTTTAAACTCTGAGGTAAGCGCTATTAATTTTTAGCATGTAGAAATTTTATCTGAGACGAGAAGTAGATTCTAAGTGTATGTATATAATATGTATATACAAATTCACACACACACTCACACACACACATATACTGTATATATATATTATATATATATATACACACACACACACACACACACACATTTTACGTATATACATGAATATATATGAATCACCAAGCTGATGATTGTTTTGTAAAAACTTATAAGTACGCACATGCTCATTCAGAAAAAATTACGCTTTAAAAAAAGCTAATTATTTCAGAACTGCAAGTCAGTCAGAGCATTGCAGTGTTGCACATGGTAGTGAACTACACATAGTAACACATTTGATTTATGGCACTTTAAAAATTTCTGCGTTTGCTGCCCTCTACAGCTTGAAAATATTTGGTGAAAAAAAACTGAAAAACTTATGTTTGGGGTGAAATACTTCTGAGACGAATGATTAACAAGTAATTTTCTCTAAATAATTAATTTAGAGGATAGTAACTGCTTAGCTATGTAGAAATCCACGGCATTCTAACACGGTCACTTGATATTTAGTTAACATATTTTGAAGGAAGTGTGATCACAAATGACAAGATTAAAAGTTTAAATCTGTCCACTGACCACATTTGCAATTTGTTCCGGTAAACATTATTTTCAACAACATACAAAATTACAATTGGAAAAAAAAAAAAAGTCAGATGTGATGCTTTACTGTTTCATGAACTACAAATAACAGCATGTTTAATTTTGAACGTACAACCATTCTGTGAAGGGTCCTATGATGGCAGTGTTTGCTGGATTACTGAAGAAACAAATAACCAAGTGAAACGCCAAAAAATTGCAACAAAAAAAAAACAATTACAAACAGTATTCATTAAACAAGGCGGCATGGTGGATAGCCCTGTTGCCGCACAGCAAGCCGGTTCTGGGTTAACGTCCCGCTCTGTGCAGACTTTGCAAGGCGCTTAACTGCTTGGGTTCTGTTGTTGCGGAGTGTACACTAACGCTCTCTGAAGGGTAGGGGTGCCTCCCAACTGTTGGAGTCATCCATTAAGACCTCCCTGTCCATTATTTCCAGAAAAGGCTTTGTCCAACCCCTATCCAGGAGTTTGGTCCCAGAACTGAGGCTGTGCATGGAGGCAAGCCCCACTAGATCCAACTGGTAATGCTCCACCTCCAACACACGCTCCGGCTCCTTCCCTGACAGTGGTGTGACATTCTATGTCCCCAAAGCCAGCTTCTGCCACATGGGTCTGGTCCGTCGTGACCCCCTGTCATCACTGCCACCCATATGGCAGCACAGCTGATCCCATCAATCTGCCCTGCGGGTGGTCGGTCCACAGGGTTGGGAAAAATCCACGTTACCATGTTGGGCCCCCTGGCAAATCCAGTCACCAGGCACTCGCTGACGGGCCCTCCATCCAGGCCTGGCTCAAGACGTGGGCCCTGGGCTTCTTCCGAGCAGGATCACATTTTTCCCTTTTCGGTTTCTCATGGGGTCTTCTGAACCATTCTTTGTCTGGCCCTTCACCTGAGACCTGTTTTCCTTGGGTGACCCTACCAGGAGTACAATAATCCTGACAACATAGCTCGCAGGATCCTTAAGGCACACAAACCTCTCCACCACGATAAGGTGATGGTTCCTTGGAGAGATTACCATCGGCCTGTGACCTGTAGCGCTCACTGGTCCGGTTTGCATTAGAGTGTGAAGCGGCTGGGATGAGGATCAGCACCTCCAAATTTGAGTCCACGGTCCTTAGCAGGAAGCCAGTGGATTGCCTTCTCTGAGTGGGGAATAAGGTCCTTCCACAAGCGAAGGAGTGTAGGTATTTTGGGGTCTTGTTCACAACTGAGGGAACAATGGAAAGTGAGATTGGACAGAGAATTGGGGCAGCAGGAGCGGTATTGCAGTTGCTTTACCGCACTGTTGCCACAAAGAGGGAGCTAGACCAAGAGGCAAAGCCCTCCATCTACCATTCAATCGTTCTTACCCTCACCTATGGTAATGAGCCATGGGTCATGACCGAAAGAACAAGATCGCGGATACAAGCGGTGTAAATGGGTTTTGTGAGGAAGATTGCCAGTGTCTCCCTTAGAGATAGGGTGAGAAACATTGATATTTGTGAGGGGCTGAGAGTAGAGTCACTGCTCCTTCGCGTCAAAAGGAGTTAGCTGAGGTGGTTTTGGCATCTGGTGCGGATGCCTCCAGTGCGCCTCCCTAAGGAGGTGTTCCTGGCATGTCCAGCTGGGAGGAGCCCTCAGGGGCAGACCCAGAACCAGGTGGAGGGATTATATCTCAACACTGGCCTGGGAACGCCATGGGATCCCTTAGTCAGAGCTGGTGAATGTGGCCAGGGAAAGGGAGGTTTGGGGCTCCCTGTTGAAGCTACTAACCCGTGACCCAATTCCGGATAAGAGGTGGAAGATGGATGGATGGATGGCTTTGTCCTCCTCAGACATAGTAATTTTATCATTGTTGTGTTCGCTGGAAGACTCCTTTACCAAGGCTGTCTTACTCATCAAGCATGTCTTTCGGCACGTTAGCCTTTGGAGAGTGAGACAATGCACTGGTGTTTCTCGCTTCTCTTTGATGTGAATACTTTTAGTATAAGGGTCAAACAGGCATATATGTCCATTACTCAGCACATTAGTCCGGTAGCCGTTAGCATGATCTGATTTGTGGACTCTTCCAACACAAACCTCTCCCACGATAACCCAGCCCAAGTCGAGATGCTGGGCGTAGGAGGCATTATGGGGACCATTAGATTGTTCTCGAACTTTGTGTGCCTGTGGCAGGTCTCGGCCAAGTAGGATGAGGATGGATGCAGAGGGTTCGAGAGCTGGGATCTTTTCCACAACCCACTTGTGATGTTAATAGTGTCTGGGAATCTCAAGTGTAGAGATTTCTGACTCGCCATCTGGGAGCAAGTCACATTTGATCAGAGTGGGGAGTATAATGCAAATTTTTCCATCTAGAGACTCCACGATGAAGTTGCTAGCTCGCCGCCCTGTGGTTTCAATGATTCCTGAGCAGGTCTTCATGATGTACGGTGCTGTGCCCTCTGTGACACCAAAGAGTTAAAAAAAAACTTCTGATTTTGCCAGGGACTTATTGTTCTGTTCATTAAGAACGACATAAGCTTTAACTTGACTCTTTCTCCCCACATGCTGGATACACCCTGACGAGAGCATGATCTTGACTTGACTGTAGGCTCACAGATATCGGTGCATTTTGATGTGACAGTTTGAGGGATTCCTTCGTTTTGCTCCCTGCCTTGATATTGTGGTTGCAGAGATCTGTCATCCAAAGCACTGGATAACTGAAATCTCATGACTAGGTGTAATGCTGTAGGATGGCTGTATCTCTTGCATTCTCTGCACTGAACGTTTTTCCCACAGTCTTTAGCTTGGTGGCTGGTTGATACACCTAAAACAAATTATTTTCTTCAAGTTATGCTTTCCTCTCATCCAAAGATTTACTGATAAAGTAACAGGTCTTTTCATGCTGTGTTTAAAGCACTGCTCCACCTTTCCCATGACCGAACCACCTGTGAGTGGAATAAAGCTTGGATCGTTGAATATTTTGGTTTGATCACAAAAAAAACTTGGCAAAGAAGGAGAAAAGTGGATATGATGTGTGATATGTTTCTTTGTAAAAGGATGCTTTAGAGATCCATTTGTCATGCATGAAATATGGAAGCTTCTGGACAATTGGAGTAATGCCACAGGACGTGTCCAAGTAATTAAGACCAGGAAATAATCCATCCGCCCTGGCCGCTTCGTGCTCCAAGAGAAGATCTGCCAGCTCTTTCAGTCTTTGATTTTCTCGATTTGATATTCTTGGAAACTCATCCACTTCTTGCGCAGTGCCTTTTTTATAGCTTCAGGCGACCCATAGCAGTCTTCCAACCTTAACGTAATCACACCTGCTACTACATCATAGATGTGAACTGCCCTTATTCTCTTTGCATGTTCAGATGGCCCAAGTCATTTTCACAGCAAATCCAGCTCCTCCCTTGCTGTCAGGTTTAAGTCCACAGTAGAACTGTGAAAGGGTTCTTTCCAGGCCCAGTAATTTTCAGGACGGTCATCGAACCTCAACAGACCGGAACCTATCATGCATTGCATTACACCTATCGCTCCTTTATGGAGCATAGGCCGTTGACCACAGTCTACCAGAGTCCTCTATCCTGGGCCTTCCATTCTAGCTGCTTCCACGTCAGTCCACGCTGCTTCATGTCAGTCTCAAGGTCCCTAAGCCAGGTGTTCTTTGGCCTCCCTCTCTTTCTCGTGCCTTGTGGGTTCCATCTAAGGGCTTGTTGTGTGATGCTGTTATTGGGCTTCCTGAGTGTGTGTCCAATCCATCCCCACCTTCTCCTCTTGATCTCCTCTTCTACTGGCGGTAGGTTGGCTCTCTCCCAAAGGTCCTTGTTGCTGATGGTATCTGGTCAACGGATCCCCAGGATCCTCCTTAGGCAGCTGTTGATGAATTTTTGCACCTTAATTGTTGTTGCCTTTGTTGTCCTCCATGACTCCATGATCCATACAATAGTACTGACTTGACGTTTGAGTTGAATAGACTGAGCTTTGTCTGTTGGCTGATTTGTTTCGAACTCCTTAAAGTCTTCAGTTGGGTGAAAGTAGCTCTTGCCTTACCTATTCTTGCCTTGACATCTGCCTCTGTGCCTCCCTGACTATCGATAACACTGCCTAGGTATGTAAAGGCTTTCACTTCCTCGAGTGCTGTTCCCTCCAGTGTCACTGGGTCTCCGTGTGTTGTGTTAACCTTGAGGATTTTTGTTTTTCCTTTATGGATGGTGAGGCCAATTTTTGATGAGGTGTCTGCCAACACTCTTGTCTTCTCTTGCATCTGCTTTTGGGTATGTCGGAGCAGAGCAATGTCATCCGCAAAGTCTAGGTCATCGAGCTGTGATGTAATTGTCCATTGGATTCAGTTTCTCTTATGTGTTGTTGTGACCTTCATTATCCAATCAATCAATGAGGAAGAGGAAAGGAGACAGTAGGCAGCCCTGTCTGACTCCAGTCTTCACGTAGAATCTTCGAGTGAGTTGACCTCTATGGATAACTCTGCATGCTGTCCCTTCGTAGGAGTTCCTTATCAGGTTAACCAGTTTTTCTGGGATGCCATAGTGTCTGAGCAGTTAACAAAGGGTGTTTCTATCAACACTATCAAACGCCTTCTCGTAATCTATGAAATCTATGTAGATTGGAGAGTTCCATTCAACTGCTTGCTCAACAATAATACGGAGAGTTGTAATTTGATCAACACAGGATCTATTCTGCTAGAAGCCTGCTTGATGGTCTCTTAGCAGTGGGTCTACAGCACTCTTTATTCGCTCCAGGATAATTCTGTTGAAGATCTTCCCCGCCGCTGATAGCAACATGATTCTCCTGTAGTTATGGCACTGACTGAGGTCTCCTTTTTTGGGGAGCTTGACCAGGTACCCTTCTTTCCAGTCTTTTGGAATTTCCCCCCTTCTCCCAGATCTCCCTGAACAGTGGGTGTTACATCTCTACAGAAGCATCTATGTCTGCCCTCAGTGCCTCTGCTGGGATGTTGTCCAGTCCTGTCGCCTTTCCATTTTTTAGTTGAGCAATGGCCTTCTTGATTTCCATCTTAGATGGGATTCCACAGTTGATGGGAAGGTTTGCTGCTTCTATCTCTGGTGGGTTTGGTGGTGTAGGTCGGTTTAGTAGCTCTTCAAAGTAAGATGTCCATATTTCCTGTTATTGTTGTGGTTCTTTGCTTGTATTTCCCTCCTTATCTTTCACTGGTCGCTCTGGTTTTTCAGCTTCAGCTTTAGTATGGCAACTACAAGATGGTGATCTGATGCTATATCTGCTCCCCTCCTTGTTCGCACATCCTGCAGTGATCTTCTGAATTTCCTGTTAATACAGAAGTGGTCAATCTCATTTTCTGTCATTCCTGGCGAAACCCAGGTTGATTTGTGTATCCTCTTGTGGGGAAAGACACTTCCTTCGATAATTTGGTTGTTTAGGGCACAGGTGTCCAGGGACCTCTCTCCATTGGAACCTATCATCTCTAGACATATTAACTACTTAGCCAGATCAGTGGTAGATGATGAGCTATGTCCACTGGTTCGGGGAGTGACACCCATATTTGAGTTTGGAGATTGGTAGCTACTGCTGGTTTGTCTTGTGTTTTGCAATTGCATCTGATGGCTGTAACTAGGATTTGAACTCTTTGAGCACTCACCTTTGCTGGCTACACTTTGTGTGTGAACGTAGTTTGGAGTTACATGGTAGCTGGGTTCGTATCCGCTTACCTTGCTTGATTCGTCTTTATCTTCCACCATGATTTCAGCTGTTTCACCATTGTCCATTGTTAGTTGGTGTGTTGGTGTTTCTGTGGGTTCTGGTGGCTTTGAGTCTTGATGAGGCTTAAGTGTCAGATCATCAATTTGCTTATATCTAGTATACTCACTTTTAAGCTGGCGCCCTCTAGCTCTCCAAACTCAGTCTCAGCAGTCTCAGTTGGGGACCACTGAATTAGCACACCTACCCTGATCTCTTAACCGGCACAGCGAAGTAGGGCGTACACCATTGGTTGAGATGGCACATTGAAGTTTGTTGTCTGGCTCACCAGTGCCGTCTATTTAACTGGTGAGCCCTGCCTTTTACCGGACAGGAAGAAGCAAAAAGGCCAGACCGACCACAGTACAAGCAGAGATTTCCTCGCAGGCAATGCTTTCTCCGCTGGAGACAGACGAGCCTGACCTAGTTGCACAGGCTCTGACTGACCCCTAGGGACATCCTCGCCTGACGGCGAGGAAGATGGCGAAGACGCAGATGCAGCGAAGAACATCCGGACTGCTCCAGGACGGCAAGCTCTCTCCCTCCTGTACTCCCATTGATGGACATCAATGCGAGTGGCCAGAGTGATGAGGGAGTCCAGATCCGCGGGAGGGTCCTGCGTCGCTAATTTGTTTTTTATACGGTTTTATAAAAGACGTCGAACAGGGAAGCGGGGTTCCGGACGCTGTCCCCGAGGTGTGGAAATCTATGGAGTAGTCCACCACAGATCCCTCTTGGGATAAATTCAACAGGCTCCTGGCTGCCTCTCTCCCAGGAATCACATTATCGAAGACCTTCTGCAACTCGGCGGAGAAAGACTGGACAGATGCACAGACAGGAGACTGCCGCTCCCACTTGGCGGCATCCCAGTCTTGGGCACTACTGTGAGCAGTGAGACGATGTACGCTACGTGGGCTCGCTCAGTTGGAAAAGCCAAGGGATGCTGCTCAAAGATAAGGGTGCATTGGACCAGGAAGGGATGGCAAGTACCTGGGGCCCCGGAACAGAGTTCCGGTGGCAGAATCCGAGCCTGAGAACCAGTCGCTGATCGAGCAGGTCAGCAACTGGTTGAGTGAATGACTTTGGCTAAAAGCTGGAGGTGATGGTCATAGCACTAGGTCAAGTTGGGTGCAGATGGTGGGTTTTGCTGAGCAGGACGTCTGTCAGGTGGGTTCATTGTGGCAAGATTGTTCTGTCACGGCTCGAACAAGACTGGTGGTGAACCCAAAAGTAAGACAGACAAATGGGCAGGTCAGGAGTCTCAAAAAGGGTTTAATCAATCAGACCAGAGTCAGGTATTGGGTAACCAGTCCAAACTGCAGATGAATCAGACAGACGCCAAGCAAACAGGAAGAGTCCAAAAAAAACAACAACAGGCAGACAAATCTGAGGTGCAGTAACAAAAAACAGGGTCCAGGAAACAGACTGAGTAAAAACATAAACTAGAACAACGTGCAGGATACAAATCCTGGAAGGTCAGGGTGAACACTAAACAATCCGTTATGAGAGCAGAAGGCTGAGTTGGCATATGTAGGGTGGAGGCAGATCGGGGAATGGGTGCAGATGTGTGGAGAGAAGGCAGATGACAGGAATTAACTGATTGCAAATGAGGGCAGGATCGAAAGTGACATGATATGTTAGTAAGATGAAAACTAACATAAACTGTAAGACACAAGGTTTGACAGAGACAGGTATCACTTAATGATATTTGTGCCATTGCTGCCACTGACACAACCCAGTTATACAGTAGATGATACTGAACAACCGCTTCCTGGTTAAAGTAGACGATTATGATGCGTATTATTTGTGACCTCATTGATAATGAAGTGTTTTGGTTGTGGTGAGGAGGGACACACCGTGAGGGCCAGTCCGGGACATGGCGACCGGCACTGCTAGTTCTGGGGGTGACGGCTGCCACTGGGCCACTAGGTCAGGCGGATGTGGGGGCCGGTGCTGTGGGGTCTGCGATTGTGCGACCAGTTGTGACTCCCCACACTTGGCTGCGTCGTGATGCTGCCATGTCTGGTGTGGTGCACGAGGTGTCAGGGTTTAGGTTCACGGGGTGTGTGAGGGTGAAGAGGTTAGAAGTCAGGTAAAGGCATGTGAGGTTAATGATAAAAAAAGGTCAGAAACAGAAAGAAAATAATGCATGTGAAGAACAGGTGGATATGGTAGGTGAGATCAGTGAGGGTGAGACAGGAGAAACACAGGTGGAGGTGGCAGGTGAAGTTAAGGGAACATGGGCTGAGCAGGTGGAGGAAGCTGATATGGAGAACGGAGCGATAGTAAAACAAAACGTCCCTCAAAATCGTAAAAGGAAAACAAAGAACATTAACTGTGAAGCTAAAACTAGCAAAATTGGGGTAAATACAGACATGTAAGTGGTACAGACTAATGAAAGTGAAGGGGAGTGTGTATCAGATAGCGATATTCCAGGGTTTACTCTAAACAGTCATCAGAGAAAGACATTCTGCTGAACAGATTAATTAATTTTTACAACAAACTAAAAGTCAACGTGGTTAAGTAGGTGGGGAATTTTTCCCTGAACTCACTGCTTTTTGCACAAGTCAGACCCAAATGAATTAGAAAGAAGAGTCTGGCCTCACTGATCAGATTAAAAAAAAAAACTGGTGGTCAAACAAAAAAAAACAGCAACAAATGAACAGTGGTGAAGAGCTGCAATGTCTCTTTTAGTTAATTATTTTTTTTATTTTAAACATCTCACTCAACATGGACATTTTTAAGGTGGGGAGTTTAAATGTTAATGGAGCCAGAAAAGCAAGAAAAATAGCACACACAACAGTTCAAATGCCTCACAGTGACTGTGAGAATGAGGCTGACTGGAGGAGAGAATGGGAAGGGAAAGTCATTTTAAGCAACAACACCTCTCTCAGTGGAGGAGTGGGATTCCTCTTCTCAAAAACTCTTCAATCTCACTAGAGTCTCACTGGAGGTTCTGCATTGAGCTACATCAGGTGCGTGAGAACAACAACTCCCAGCTCATGGAGCCATTGATAATGCAGGAGCTGCAGGCTCCCTGATGGGTTCCTGCCATTGAAAGCATCACATCCAGTTCTACAAAGCCTTCTGGGACATCATTGCTAAAAATCTCTTAGATGTCTACAACAAAAGTCTGTATTCTGGGTCCATGCCTGTGTCCTGTCACAGGGCTGTCCTAACACTCTCGTCAAAAGAGGAAACCTACAGGACATAATAAAACTGGTGTCGTGTGTCCTTGCTATGTGTGGATTACAAGATTCTGTCCAGGGCCTTGGCCAACAGGCTGAGAGAAGCTATGGAGAAGATCATCCATCGGAACCAGACCATACTGTGTGCTTGACAGGGCCATGGTAGACAATGTCTACCTAGTTCGGGATGTTTTGGAGGTCTCCAAGTAATTGGGTTTAAACACTGTCTCTAGACCAGGAAAAAAGTTTTTAACCACATTGAGCACAACTTCCTCTGGAGAGTTATGGAGAAGTTTGAGTTCAGCGCAGGTTGTATAGCTAAGATCAAGGTGTTGTACAGTTTTGTTGAGAGTGTGCTGAAGGTTAATGGTAATCTGTCTGCTCTGTCTGTGATGCTTTATGCACTCTCCCTCGATTCCCTCCCGAACAAAATATGCTCTAGCATTCACGGACTGATTTTACCAGGTTTTAATAGAAGCATTGTTTTATCAGCATATGCTGATGATATCATTGTTTTTATTGGAAACAAAGGGAAGCAGACATTTTAACCAATGCCAATGACCAGTTTTGTGTTGTTTCAGCAGCGAAGGTGAACTGGCAAAAAAAGGAGGCTGTTGGGGAGTGGGGAATGAAAACATAGTCCAGAAGAACTGGGAGAGTATAACGGACAAAGTCAAAAGAAAACTCCGAATGGAAGTAGTTGCTTCCTGTAATGTCTTTTAAAGGTAGGGTTTTTGTTTTAAACAATCTTGTGGCATCACAACTGTGGCATAAGCTAACATCTGTAGACCCCCTATCAGGCTTATTAGCAAAGATACAGAAAAAAAAAAAAACAGTAGATTTTTTTTGGATGGTCTACACTGGGTGCCACAAGGGGGTTTGTTTTTAACCAGAGGGAAGAGGGGACAGGGCCTCATCCACCTGGCCAGTAGAACTGCCATTTTCAGAATTCAGCTTATACAGAAGTATCTAACAGGGTCAGCTGATTTAATGAGGAGAGATGTGGCCAGCTGTATTCTCATACGTGCGAACAAACTAGGACTGGATGTTGCTCTGTTTTTAATTGATACCAATTTTTTTTTTTTTTAAGTTAAGTGTACAGTCTATGTTTTATCAGGGTGTCTTTAAATAGAAAAGAAAGGCACCAAAAATCTGACTCTCTACACTGTTTGTTGCAGGAGCCACTAGTCCATGGAGCCAAGCTGGATGTCAGCTGCAATATCACACCTGACCTGACAGCAGTGCTGTGAAAATCTAAGACCTTGTGCCTGCAGCAGTTAGTAGATGCTGTGGGACCTGGACTATGTGATGCTGAGGCCCTGGGCTCTCGACTGGGTCTGCACTCCTTCTGGGTGGCAAAGAATGTCCTGGAGCTCTGAAGAGGGAGGCTGTGCCATTAGGAGAAGAGCCTACTTATGGACGATAAACAGAAGAAAATTGAACCAGACCCAGCAGACCTCTTTACGGAGATCAGGCTGAGCCCAGCACTGGGGTATCTGACCTGCTCACCATCACCAACTCAGAAAAAATGACCTTACACAGTGCTGACAAAAAGACGATGGACTACAACTGCATGAAATACATCAACAAAAACTTACTGAGCAACAGACCCCCCCCCCACACGGTGTGGACAAAGAGATTGGCTGAGGGGAGCCAAATCCAATCCATAGTGTAGGGTCCTGTTTAAACCTCCCCTTAAAAAAACTTAAGACATAAGTATATGTTTTATTGGTGTTTTTGATGAATTGCGCATTAATGGCACCTTTTTCAAAAACAAAACCAAGACAGTGCATGAGCTCATGTGAAATTACCTACCTGCACATCAGTGTGACTTCTGCTGTTGTTATTGAGAGACCAGTTCAAATATGCATGGCTTCACCTTGGCAAGTGCTACTCTGGTCATTTTCACAGCAAAGTCTGTTTCTTTTGTTTTCCATGCAGCTTAAGGAAGTGTTCCTTTATTTTTGCCAATGCAAGACTAGAGTTGCTCAACTTAACATTGCAAATCATGCAGAACGCTGACTCCCATCACGTTCTGTTATACAATACATGTAAATTCACGTTGCACATATTCGTCCGAACAATTTCGTTTTTTGCTCAGCATAGGTACTATGAATTAAAATATTAAGAAAGCAATCAGATGACGTACCATCATGACAGGCGCACTACTACTGAGTGTGCAAAATCCCATGCAGCACAGGTAGGCTAATCGATGTAGTGTGATCACCTGCAGCCCGTGATGGCTAAGGGTGGCGTGTCATTACGAATAGATAGATGTATCAATGTTCGTGTATGTCTTGACCTCCATCTCCGCCGAACCCCTGAGACCGACTCACCGAACCCCTAGGGTTCGATCGAACCCAGGTTAAGAACCACTGCTCTAATCCTTTTATCCCTGTTCTTAATCCTACTGTTCTTAACAAGTCTCCCTTGTGTGACTTCCGGGTAACTGTGTTTCATGTTTTTACAAAATGCCGGACACTCATTGAGTTCTTTCCTCTTTTAACTGGTTTTTAGTTGGTTTGATGTAGTTCTTACTGAAAGTGTTTTCCTTATGCAGCTGGATACAAAAATTTAATAAAGAAAAATGGCAACTCTTAAATTTTGTTCCAGAAGAAGCAAAAATGGCAATCTATGCGTTCAAGGAACCACCCGCAAAGAAAGAAAAAAAATTCTGCGATGTAGCAAAAAACTTTTTATCTTCTTATTTACAGTAATTTAAACAGTCATGATCCCTCCCCATACTGATATTAAACCACCTTCTATCTGTATGACCTTTTTCCACGCTCATTTAGACTGTTTAAAGCACTTTTGTGTCTTACGGAAGTGCGCTGTGGTCCTCATGTAATGCAGTAAACTTCCGAATGCCGTCAGCCAATGGAGTGAGCATACGATATCACACGACTACCTAAAAAAAAATCTGTGATGAGGTGTAGCTGCCCGTGTTGATGCACGTGTTGATGCGCATGTCGATGCGTGTATTGATGCACGAATGCGCGGTTACTGTACATCAGCAAAAAAAAAAAAAACGGAGAAAATACGGGGACCAGAGGCCAGCTCAGTCTGGCTCTGTAACATCAGGGCCAGACTGAGACTACAATACAGTTATTTTTAAACAAGAGAAACGTGGATGATTTTAATTTGTCTTTGGTGCTACAAAAACCTTATCTGTTCTATCATTGGAAATCAGCTAGAATTTAAACATGTTTTTAGTGGTTGATTTTTGAAAGTGTGAAAGATAAAATTTCTCTCTCTCTCTCTCTCTCTCTCTATTTGTGTGTGTATAGCAAGATAATAAGTTGGTCAGAAAAATATATGTCATTCTATGTCTCATGAAGGTATTAATGATGTATTTGTGTTTGTGAATTCACTAACCTTCTGTCCTGGAAGTCCCCAGATCTAAATCATCTCTGGTTACATTATGTGAATCCAGATATGTGGCTGGCACCCAACCCTGCTCCTCTGCGTTGCTGACAAACCACCAGCCTAATAAAGACAGGAGGAACAGGTTGAAGAAGATACAAATGAAAATACAAACATAAATGATAATCGTAATTATCATCACACCATAATATGTGATGGATAAGTAAAACAAAACAAAATGATACAAATGGTATAAAAACTGGTGTTTTATATACAATAATAAGCATGAAATCACTGTGTACTTGTCAATCAATCAATCAATCAATCAATCAATCAATCAATCAACTTTTATTCATATAGTGCTTAATCACATCTGAAGACATTTCAAAGAGCTTTACAGATAGAAAGCCAACAATGCCCCCCAGAGCAAGCTTAAGCAACGATGGCGCGGAAAAACTCCCTCATTGAGGAAGAAACTCCGGGCAGGACCCAGGCTCTGGAGGGCGGTCATCCGCCTTGACCTGTTGGTTGGGAAAGAGAAATACACTGGGGAAAGAGATAGGTCAAGTAAAATAGACAGAGAGAGAGAGAGAGGGAGAGAGAGAGAGAGAGGGAGAGAGAGAGAGAGAGAGAGAGAGAGAGAGAGAGAGAGAGAGAGAGTGGCAGATAGGCCAGTTTGACTTTAATGTCTATAGTGCGCTTTCGCTGAATTGGGGGCAGGATTTCCAGGCCTTTGGATATCCTGTCTTCCATCCGCGTTCTGCACCTGTGGAACAGAGGCACAAAGACAGCGGTATCGTGCAGACAAAGAGTGTGATTTGACAGTAGTAATAACTTCTAGGAGCAGAGAAACATAAAGAAAGAGAAGGAGAAGTGACAGGAGCTCCAGAGTATCTCCCTTTAATCAGAATCAGAATCAGTTTTATTGGCCATCGTTTGTTGAAAGCAGACGAGGAATTTGTTTCCGGCAGGTGGTGTCTCAAACTGTGCATTCATAACTTGACTATACTAAATACTTTAAATATTATAATTAACTATACTAAATACAAAATGCAAGATGCAAAACGCAGTAGGTGTGGGGGTGGGGGGCACAATGTACAGGTGCTGAGTGCATGTTGCAGGGACTTGGAGACAAATATTTAACGTTTATTGTTCATTGTCTTATGGCTTGGGGGAAGAAACTGTTTTTAAGTCTGGTTGTTTTTGAGAGGAGGGCTCTGTAGCGCCTGACTCTGTAGCGCCTGACTTCCCTGCCTGACTCCTAATTCTTGAGGAGTACAGCTTTTGGAGGGAGGGCAGGGAGGTCCCAGTGATCTTCTCAGCAGACCTGATTGTCCTTTGTAGTCTTGTCCTGTCCCTTTGGGTGGCAGCACAGAACCAGACTGTGATGGAGGAACACAGAACTGATTCAATGACTGCCGTGTAGAACAGGACCAACAGCTCCTGTGGCAGACCGTGCTTCCTTAGCTGCCTGAGAAAGTACATCCTCTACTGGGCCTTCTTGAGGATGCAGCTGATGTGGAGTGTCGACTTCAGGTCCCGGGAAACAGTAGTCCCCAGGAACTTGAAGCTCCCCACCGAGTCCACAGGGCTGTTTGCGATGGTGAGGGGGAGCAGAGGGGAGGGTAACTTCCTAAAGTCCACTGTCATCTCCACAGTCTTGAGCGTGTTCAGCTCCAGGTTGTTGCGACTACACCAGTCCACCAGCTGTCTCACCTCCTGTCGGTATGCAGACTCATCCCCGTCCTGGATGAGTCCAATGACAGTTGTGTCATCTGCAAACTTCAGGAGTTTGACGGCTGGGTGCGTAGATGTGCAGTCGTTGGTGTAGATGGAGAAGAGCAGCGGAGAGAGGACACAACCCTGGGGGGCACCGGTGCTGACTGTCCGTGTGTCTGAGGTGATCGCCCCCAGCCTCACCTGCTGTGTCCTGTCTGTCAGGAAGCTGGTGATCCACTGACACATGACAGAGGGGACTGTGAGCTGGTGAAGTTTGGAGGATAGCAGCTCAGGGATGATGGTGTTGAACGCCGAGCTGAAGTCAACGAACATGATCCGTGCATATGTCCCTGGGTGGTCGAGATGATCCAGGATGAAATGCAGTCCCATGTTGACTGCATCATCCACTGACCTGTTTGCCCGATAGGCAAACTGCAGGGGGTCCAGCAGGGGTCCTGTGATGTCCTTCAGGTGGCTCAACACGAGGCGTTCAAGGGACTTCATGACCACAGATGTCAGAGCGACAGGCCGGAAGTCATTTAGTCCTGTGGTGGAGGGTTTCTTGGGGACTGGGATGATGGTGGAGCGCTTGAAGCAGGAGGGTACCTCACACAGCTGGGAGGATCTGTTGAAGATCTGTGTGAAGACTGGAGCCAGCTGATCCGCACAGACCTTGAGGCAGGAGGGGGAGACACCATCAGGGCCTGGCGCCTTCCTGATCTTTTGTCTGTGGAACTGCTGACTCACCTCCTGGACGGTCACACTGAGGGGGGTTGGGGGTGGTGTGGGCTGGGGGTGTGAAGGGGATGGGGGTGTGGAGGGGAGGGGGGTTGGAGGTGGGGCAGGCAGGGGGTGTGAAGGGGGTGGGGTGCAGACAGTCTTTGTTGAGGGGAATGGAGGTGTGAATGGCGGTGTGATATGGGCTGCAGGTAGTGGAATGGGGGTGGTGGGTGTGAAGGCCTTTTCAAACCTACAATAGAATCTGTTGAGGTCGTCAGCCAGGTTCTTCTTGGCCTCAGCAGGGGGGGACGGGCGTCTGTAGCCGGTGATGTTCTGCAGACCTCTCCACACCGACGAGGGGTTAGTGGCTGAAAGGTTTCCTTTCAGCTTATCAGAGTAACTCCACTTAGCTACTCTGATCTCCTTAGTCAGTGTGTTCCTGGTCTGCCGGTACAGAGCCCTATCCCCAGATCTGTATGCCTCCTCCTTAGCCAAGCGCAGTTGTCTCAGCTTGGCTGTGAACCATGGCTTGTTGTTGCTGTATGTGCGGAAGGTCTTGGTTGGCACACACAGGTCCTCACAGAAGCTAATGTAGGCTGTCACAGTGTCTGTGTAATCACCCAGGTTGTCTGTAGCAGCTTCAAAAACACTCCAGTCGGTGCAGTCAAAACATTCCTGTAGTTCCTGCTTTGCCTCGTTGGTCCATTTCTTCACCGTTTTCACCACAGGCCGAGATGTTCTCAGTCTCTGCCTGTAGGCTGGGATGAGGTGGACGAGGCAGTGGTCAGAGTTTCCCAAAGCTGCGCGGGGGACCGAGCGATAAGCGTCCTTAGTTACAGTGTAGCAGTGATCCACCGTGTTGTTGTCCCTCGTCGGACAGGTCACATGCTGTCTGTATTTAGGGAGCTCGTTGTTTAGTTTCGCTCTGTTGAAGTCCCCCAGGATGCTTAAAAATGAGTCCGGGTGTTTCCTTTCAATGTCCGTGATTTGTTCCGCTAATGTTTGGAGTGCGACATCCACATTAGCTTGCGGTGGAATGTAAACACCGACGGACACGAAAGAGGAGAACTCCCGCGGAGTATAAAAGGGCTTGCAGTTGATGCAGAATGTCTCAATGTTCGGTGCACAGAACCTGCTGAGCACTGTGACATCCTTACACCAACCTTCGTTGATGTAGAAACATATTCCACCGCCCTTGGTTTTCCCCGACTGCTCCTTGACGCGGTCCGCTCTGTGAAGTTGGAAGTCCGGCATATGCAGAGCGCTGTCGGGGATCGATTCACTGAGCCAAGTTTCAGTGAAACACAGGGCAGCGGAACGTGCAAAGTCCATATTTTTCCCGCAGAGGAGCTGCAGCTCGTCCAGTTTATTGGGCAGTGAGCGGAGGTTAGCCAGATGTATTGATGGTAGCGGGGTCCTGAATCCCTGCTGGCGGAGTCTTACCAGCACGCCAGCTCTCTTACCCCGACATCTGCGTGGCCGCAGCCCATAAAGGGCCACAGCTCCGCCGATCAAGATCTCCGCAAAACTGCTTGGATCTGACGCAAACTGCGGAATGAAATTACCGGGTAAGAACTGTCTGATGGCCAGCAGTTCCTCAGAGGAGTAGGTGATGGGATAGCACTCAGAAACAGACCCGAAGGTCGACAAAAAACACAAAATAAAGTAGAACAAGAGAGAGCTCTGTGCCGAGGCGTCCATCCGCGGCGCCATCGTGATCAAGAGTCAGGAGAGACGATGAAAAATACCCTCAGCAGCCTAAGCCTAGAGCAGGATATCTAGTGGGGTGTGTGTTATTTCTAATTGTAAGCTTTATCAAAGAGGAGGGTTTTTTTGTCTACTCTTAAATAAGCTAAGGGTGTCTGTCCCCCGGACCAAGGCTGGGAGATCCTTCCAGAGTGAAGGAGCCAGATAGCTGAAGCTTCTGCCTCCTGTACTACTCTTAAAAACCCAACGGGTAACCAGAAGTCCTGCATCCTCGGATCGAAGGGCCCTGGGTGGGTGATACACTTCAATAAGATCTTCAATGTAAGATGGAGCCTTACTGTGGAGAGCTTTATATGTAATCATAAGGAGTTTGAATTGTATTCTATAACTTGTATAACATCTATAACTCTATAACTGTTCTATACTTGTAAGCAACATTTTATCAGTGTCATCATAACATCGCTCCAACAACATATCATGAGTAACATTCTATTAGCTCTCGCTCTCTTTTCTCACATTTTAAACAAGTATAAATAAAATAATAATAAAACAAGAACAATCATCATCATCTAGGGCAGTGAGAGACATTAACACCCAAAGTAGATAGATAGATAGATAGATAGATAGATACTTTATTAATCCCGGAGGAAAGTATGTTGCTGATGTCCAGTTTTCCTGATACTAGTTTTGTGACCCATTCCTCATCACAGCTTAGTCATAGCAGTAGGGTTAGCCTCAAAGTACAGAATGGTGCTTTTCAGTGTGCTTACATTTGCTGATGTGGTGACCTTCAGTAATTGCTTCTGTCCTTCTCGTTCATACTTTTTTTTCTCTTGAATTACTCCAAAGGCTTGTATTTTAACGTAGAATGCTTGACCTCCAAATGGCATATCAGTTTTGAAGTATTCCTTGCTTTATTACAGAACACATATAATATGTACAGTGGGTTTGGTGCATGGGAATCACTTGTTGCAATAAATCCATATTTTAAGTAAGGCTCCTGGTATTGTCTGTAAAATGGTGTTTTCTATTTCTTTGAAGTAATAGGTTCTTCTTCTGTTTTCTTACTGGGCTTTTCCAGTGTTATAAATGTTTGTTTTTTTACTCATTATGGTAGCTTGTGGGATTGTGGTGGTAATGTATCATGACAAGTGTCAAGAGTGAGTCATAGACAGATTTAACAGGGAAAATTCAGTTATTTTTTGAAATACAGTAAAATATTGTTCAGACTCACACAGTAAATGAAACAGAAATAATGTAAATAATTATTATATCTTGTCAATCCTGAACCAAATGGTCCACAGTCTGTAGCCGAGGGCTGACGATCGCTACTGTATAGGATTCAGGTCATGTGAGTTTGTCGTACAATCAATCACAGTACAACCCTGGTCAGCAAACCAGTTCTAAGTAATACTGTGAACTGATGCAATGTCAAGCTGGAAAAGGAAATCAACATCTCAATGAAGCTTGTCAGCAGACAAAAAAACCCCAAACAAACAAAAAAAACAAACACCTGTGTTGATGGGTTTGTTGAATGTAGCCACAAGAGGACACAAGCCAGGACACAAGCCAGTGTGGGTTTGTTGGCTGTGTTGATTTTGAATCTGGTGATATTCAATGAGAAGGTCATGGTGGCTCAGTATTACTGAGCTGTATTACTGAGCTC
Source organism: Antennarius striatus (assembly GCF_040054535.1). NCBI lineage: Eukaryota > Metazoa > Chordata > Actinopteri > Lophiiformes > Antennariidae > Antennarius > Antennarius striatus. The sequence goes on along the minus strand of NC_090783.1, from coordinate 13,140,748 downwards.
AGATTACTCTATATTCGGTTTTATTCAGAAATATATGCAACACAAGAAACCTCATAGCCCTGTTTTATGGGCTCATTGACCATTGTGTAGCTGCAGTACAGTCAACGTGCCAAAGAGGGCATCCATGTTCACAATGAATGGGGCGCCTAGTAATGAAACAGCGTTCGCACAATTGTCCCAAACAGTTTGAAGCCCCACGGGGCGCCATTAGGACATCACTAGTTGTGACACTTCATGCTCTGATTTACTGCAAATTATTTGCAGCTAATTATAATAAAGTGAAAGCTTGATTTATGATTAGCTTGTACCATTGATTTTGGTCCCGTTAAGGTGTAACGCACCTATATAAACTGATGTAATTTCTACACTGTTCACCTGATTTTGATGTCAATACGCTAAACTTAAAGGTGGAAGTCTGCAGTTGACGCACATACTGTTTATTTCATTATACTTGTTATACTTGTTGTATATGTTTGTGTATACACCCCTCCTGTAACAGTCCTCCTGGTTTGGACTAATAATAATGACCAAAACTAATGTAACTGCATTGCTTAAATAAGCATAACACATCCAATTCACTCATCACCTCATGTAAATCACCTTGTGGAAGATTTTCAGTTGACTGCACCAAGTGACGCAGCTCTGGTGCTGAAGTAATTGTCTTAGACAATCGTAATCATCGTAGACAGATCGCCCCAGCCACCGGTGGATCGAATCCCACTCCCGCCATGATGTCACCAGGAGTGTGAGCTGAGGGTGGGAGGTGTCAGCTCACCTCCCAGCCACTGCCGAGACGCCCTTGAGCAAGGCGCCATCCCCCCCTACAAGCTGCTCAATTGGGGCGCGTTCCAGAAGCCGCTGCCCGTCACTCTGCCTCCCAATGTGTGTAGTTTGATGTCTATGTATTAATTGCATGCTTACAGGCCCCCTTGTGTGCTGTGTTCAGGGGGCCTGTATACTGTTAAAAATACTAACCTGGGTGACTATGCAATTTCCCCTTGCGGGATCAATAACGTATACTTCTTTTCTTTTACCTCCTTAATTACATTTGGCCTGAAAACATCCCATTTCAGTTGCAGCCTGGAAGATATAATGTGTACACAGCTGTGCATCACAACATACAGTACATACAGTAAGTAAATGCTGTGCCTATAAAATGCATGATTATTATATAGCCTTTCTCGGCAAATGGAACCTTGGGGGAAGGAAACAGTGTCACTGTTCCAAGATAATACTCTTCTCTGGCTACTTTGGTTGGGAGTTCCTTGAGAGGAGATATCACATTACCTAAATTGATGTGATGGTCATATACAGTAGTTATTTGACAAGAAGATATGTGGCAACAAAACAAACATACAAGTAATAGTCATGTGAGACACCATAATATCATCATGTCAATAGTCTTCAGTCAGTGTTGCTGTTGCTAGATACTCCTGTAGATCTTCTTCCACACTGTATTTGCTCTTACGGCCTGTTTTAATCACCAAATAATTAACAAAAAAATGTATATATATGAGGATGTTAACAGATAACAGAAGACTGCAGACATTTGTTGAAATAATGTCAACATGTTATGAAACACAAGTCAGGGTTTGTTACAATATTTCGACTTGTTTAGCAGACACTGTATCAATAGTATTCTCATGTCTTATTTTCTTACTAGGGTCTTCTTGTGTGATAATAATTGTTTTTTTTGATCCACACATCTCAGAAGCAGGTGTCTATTCAGAAAATCCCAAGGGAAATGAATAGGAAAAAGTATGTGAAATATGTCATACAGTACAGTATATATATACAGCTTTATACAGTACTAGCGGGGACCCGTGGGAATTCCACGATAAAACAATGACAGCAGACTTCATACCAAACATATGAAAACAAATGTATTGCTATTATAAACCAAGTGCTCCCGTCACAGACTTCTCCCACCAACAGGCAGCGCATCCAGGTTTGACCCAGAACTAGCGTTGGCTTCTTTGGCGAGGAACGTGAATGAATGAATGAATGAATAAATACATGTATAAACTTTATGACTCATAAAGAAAAAACAGATAAATGAATATCCAACTGTCAAGCATATCTATCAATGTGTCTATGATGTGAAGCTGTTATACTTCAGAAAATAGCTGGTTTTTAATCCGTCCATTCTGTGTGCACATGTAGACATGGGTCACACACGCTAACATTACATTAGTTTACATCGCATGCTATACGAGCCTACCTCAAACATGAGTGAACACAATAATGACAGAGTCATACCGGCTAGGACGTAGTTGGATGGAATCTACCCCATCCAACTACCGGCCAATAACCTGTCTCAGTACAACATGGAAGCTCCTGTCAGGCATCATGGAGGCTAAGATGAGTAGGCACGTGGATCAATACATGAGTGGGACACAGAAAGGAGTTGGCAGTAACACCAGGGGAGCCAAGCACCAGCTACTGGTGGACAGAGCAGTACACAGAGACTGTAAGAATAGGCAGACCAACTTGTGCACCGCCTGGATTGACTACCAGAAAGCCTACGACTCAATGCCACACACGTGGATACTGGAATGTCTGGAACTGTATAAGATCAACAGGACACTAAGAGCCTTCATCAAGAACTCAATGGGGAAGTGGAAGACAACCCTGGAGACTAACTCCAAGCCAATTGCCCAAGTTAACATCAAGTGCGGCATACACCAAGGGGATGCACTATCACCACTGCTGTTCTGCATAGGCCTGAACCCCCTCAGTCACATCATCACAAAGAGTGGCTACGGATACCAATTCCGAAGCGGGACAACAATCAGCCATCTCCTCTACATGGATGACATCAAGCTGTATGCCAGGAATGAGTGAGAAATTGACTCACTGATCCACACCACCAGGATCTACAGCGACGACATAGGGATGTCATTCGGATTAGACAAATGTGGCCGGATGGTATCAAGAAGAGGCAAGATGATCAGAACTGAAGGGGTCAACCTACCAGGGGGCAGGATAGAAGACCAGTATCACCCCCATCTCTCCATGTGCTGTGCACCTTATCCTCCGAGCCCACCAGTACCACCCCTCAACTATCCATCGGCTGGGGTCCTGCTTCCTTTCTTCCTCCGTGCCGCCATACAGTCATCCACACAGCTGTAATTGTGCCTTGACTTTAGCAACCTTAACCATATTGATACTGTCTCTGTCTGGCCTATCTGTCACTCTCTCTGTCTCTCTCTCTCTCTGATGCTGTTTTTGTCTTCCTTTGATTTCTTTTCCACCCAACCGGTCGCGGCGGATGGCCGCCCAAAACAGTCTGGGTCCTGCCCGGAGTTTCTTCCTCATGGAGGGAGTTTTTCCCCGCCACTGTCGCTTATGCTTGCTCTGGAGGGTTCACTTGGGTTTCTCTCTCTGTTAAAGCGCTTTGAAATGTCTGCTGTCATGATTAAGCGCTATATAAATAAAACTTGATTGAACTTGATGAAGACATCAAGGACAGCTACAAATACCTTGGAATCCCACAGGCTAATGGCAACCATGAGGAGGCCGCAAGGAAGTCATCCACAGCCAAATACCTCCAGAGAGTAAGGCAAGTCCTGAGAAGTCAGCTGAATGGCAAGAACAAGGTCCGAGCCATCAACATGTATGCACTGCCGGTCATCAGATACCCCGCTGGGATCATAAGCTGGCCAAAGGAGGAGATAGAAGCCACAGATATCAAGACTAGAAAGCTCCTCACCATGCATGGAGGGTTTCACCCCAAGTCCAGCATCCTGAGGCTGTACACTAAGCGGAAAGAGGGAGGCCGAGGACTAGTGAGCATCAGGGCCACTGTCCAGGATGAGACATCAAAAATCCAAGAGTACATCAGGAAGATGGCCCCAACAGATGAACTGCTCAGTGAATGCCTTAGACAGCAGAAACCTGAGGAGGAAGAGGAGGAGGAGGAGGAGACAACATGGAGGGACAAGCCCCTACACAGCATGTACCACCGTCAGATAGAGGAAGTGGCTGATATCAAGAAGACCTACCAATGGCTGAATAAAGCTGGACTGACAGACAGCACAGAGGCACTGATCATGACAGCACAAGAACAGGCCCTAAGTACAAGGGCAATAGAGGCCAATATCTACCACAGTAGATCTGACCCAAGGTGCAGGCTATGTAAAGAAGCCCCAGAGTCAGTCCAGCATGTGGTAGCAGGGTGTAAGATGCTCGCCAGCTCAGCATACATGGAAAGGCACAACCAAGTAGCTGTGATAGTGTACAGGAACACCTGTACCCAGTATGGACTAGAAGTACCCAAATCCCAATGGGACATACCACCGAAGGTGGTTGAGAACGGCAAGGCTAAGATCCTGTGGGACTTCAGCTTCCAGACCGACAAACAGCTACTGGCTAACAAACCGGACATTGTGGTGATGGACAAAGAGCAGAAGAGAGCAGTGGTGATAGATGTGGCGATTCCAGCTGATGCCAACATCAGGGAGAAGGAACACGAAAAGATTGAGAAATATCAAGGGTTGAAAGAAGAGCTGGAACAGATGTGGAAGGTTAAGGTTAATGTGGTCCCCGTGGTAGTAGGAGCACTTGGGGCAGTGACCCCCAAACTGGAAGAGTGGCTCCAGCAGATTCCTGGAACAACATCTGAAGCCTCAGTCCAGAAGAGCACAGTCCTAGGAACAGTCCTTTTCCTTTCGGCTTTTTCCTTCAGGGGTCGCCACAGCGAATCAATTGCCTCCATCTAGCCCTGTCCTCTTTTCTCACACCAACTACCTTCATGTCTTCCCTCATTACATCCATAAACCTCCTCTTTGGTCTTCCTCTAGGCCTCCTGCCTGGCAGTTCAAAACTCAGCATCCTTCTACCAATATATTCACTATCTCTCCTCTGGACATGTCCAAACCATCTCAGTCTGGCCTCTCTGACTTTATCTCCAAAACCTCTAACATGTGCTGTCCCTCTGATGTACTCATTCCTGATCCTATCCTTCCTGGTCACTCCCAGAGAGAACCTCAGCATCTTCACCTCTGCTACCTCTAGCTCTGTCTCCTGTATTTCCCTCAGTGACACTGTCTCTAGACCAAATAACATCGCTTGTCTCACCACAGTTTTGTATACCTTTCCTTTTATTTCAGCTGAAACTCTTCTATCACACATCACACCTGACACTTTTCTCCACCCGTACCATCCTGCCTGTACACGCTTCTTCACCTCTTTTCCACACTCTCCATTGCTCTGGACTGTTGAGCCTAAGTACTTAAAATCGTCTACCTTCTTGATCTCTTCTCCCTGTAACCTCACTCTTCCACTAGGGTCCCTCTCATTCACACACATGTACTCTGTCTTACTGCGGCTAACCTTCATTCCTCTCCTTTCCAGGACAAACCTCCACCTCTCTAGCTTCTCCTCCACCTGTTCCCTGCTCTCACTACAGATCACAACGTCATCTGCAAACATCATAGTCCATGGAGATTCCTGTCTAACCTTGTCTGTCAGCCTGTCCATCACCATAACGAACAAGAAGGGGCTCAGAGCTGATCCCTGATGCAGTCCCACCTCCACCTTGAACTCCTCTGTCACACCTACAGCACACCTCACCACTGTCTTACAGTCCTCATACATGTCCTGCACTGCTCTAACATACTTCTCTGCCACTCCAGACTTCCTCATACAATACCACAGTTCCTCTCTGGGAACCCTGTCATAAGCTTTCTCCAGATCTAAAAAAACACAATGCAGCTCCCTCTGGCCTTCTCTGTACTTCTCTATCAACATCCTCAAAGCAAATACTGCATCTGTAGCACTCTTTTTTGGCATGAAACCATACTGTTGCTCACAAATGTTCACTTCTGCCCTTAGTCTAGCTTCCACTACTCTTTCCCATAACTTCATCGCATGGCTCATCAGCTTTATTCCTCTGTAGTTGTCACAACTCTGCACATCTCCCTTGTTCTTAAAAATGGGTACCAGCACACTTCTCCTCCATTCCTCAGGCATCTTCTCACTATCTGAGATCCTGTTGAACAACCCAGTCAGAAACTCTACTGCCACCTCTCCTAGACACTTCCATATCTCTACAGGTATATCATCAGGACCAACTGCCTTTCCACTCTTCATCCTCTTCAATGCCCTTCTCACTTCATCCTGACTAATCTTTGCTACATCCTGGTCCAAAACAGTCACCTCTTCTAGTCTTTGTTCTTTCTCATTTTCCACGTTCATCAACTCTTCAAAGTACTCTTTCCATCTTCCCATCACACTACTGGCACCTGTCAATAGACTTCCATCTCTATCCTTAATCACCCTAACCTGCTGCACGTCCTTCCCATCTCTATCTCTCTGTCTTGCCAACCGGTATAGATCAGTCTCTCCCTCCTTACTGTCCAACATAGCATACAAGTCATCATAAGCTTCTTGTTTGGCCTTTGCTACCTCTACCTTCACCTTACGCTGCCTCTCCCTGTACTCCTGTCTACTCTCCTCAGTCCTCTCAGTGTCCCACTTCTTCTTAGCTAACCTCCTTCTCTGTATACACTCCTGTACCTCATTCCACCACTAAGTCTCCTTATCTACTTTCCTTCCAGATGACACACCAAGTACTCTCTTACCTGTCTCCCTGATCACATTAGCTGTAGTTGTCCAGTCACCTGGAAGCACCCCCTGACCACCCAGAGCCTGTCTTAACTCCTTCCTAAAAGTCATGCAACACTCTTCCTTTTTCAGCTTCCACCATTTCGTCCTCTGCTCTGCCTTTGTCCTCTTCATCTTCCTCACCACTAGAGTCATCCTACACACCACCATCCTATGCTGTTTGGCTACACTCTCGCCTACCACTACTTTACAGTCACTGATCTCCTTCAGGTTACACCGTCTACACAAGATGTAGTCTACCTGTGTGCTCCTACCTCCACTCTTATAGGTCACTCTATGTTCCTGCCTCTTCTGGAAGAAAGTATTCACTACAGCTATTTCCATCCTTTTTGCAAAGTCAACTACTATCTGTCCTTCTGCGTTCCTCTCCTGGATACCAAACCTGCCCATCACATCCTCATCACCTCTGTTTCCTGCACCAACATGTCCATTGAAGTCTGCTCCAATGACAACTCTCTCACTTCTAGGCATGCTCTGCATCACTTCATCAAAGTCCGACCAGTATTTATTCTTCTCCTCCAGCTCACATCCTACCTGTGGAGCATACCCGCTAACGACATTGAACATCACACCTTCTATTTCTAGCTTCAGACTCATCACTCTATCCGACACTCTTTTTACCTCCACGACATTCCTAACAAACTCCTCCTTCAAGATAACTCCTACTCCATTTATCTTCCCATCTATACCATGATAGAACAACTTGAACCCTGCTCCTAAACTTCTAGCCTTGCTACCTTTCCACCTGGTCTCCTGTACACACAGTATGTCTACCTTCCTTCTCTGCATCATGTCAACCAACTCTCTACCTTTTCCTGTCATAGTTCCAACATTCAACGTCCCTACTCTTAGTCCTATACTCTTGGTGTCCCTCTTCTGTTTCTTCGAGCGAACGCACTTTCCTCCTCTCCTTCTTCGACCAACAGTAATCCAATTTCCACCGGCGCCCTGTAGGTCAACAGCGCCGATGGCGGTCGTTGTTAACCCGGGCCTCGACCGATCCGGTATGGAAGTCATAGGTTTGATTCGCATATTTGATTTGGCAAAAGTTTTATGCCGGATGCCCTTCCTGACACAACCCTCTGTATTTATCCGGGCTTGGGACCGGCACAAGAAGACACTGGCTTGTGTCCTCTTGCGGCTACATTATATATATATATATATATATAAAATGTCCCTCTCACCCTTGTGGGGTGGTATCTGTGTGTCATCCTCAAGCTCGGGTCCTCTACCAGAGGCCTGGGAGTCTGAGGGTTCTGCGCAGTATTTTAGCTGTTCCTAGGACTGCACTCTTCTGGACCGAGGCTTCAGATGTTGTTCCAGGAATCTGCTGGAGCCACTCTTCCAGTTTGGGGGTCACTGCCCCAAGTGCTCCTACTACCACGGGGACCACATTAACCTTAACCTTCCACATCTGTTCCAGCTGTTCTTTCAACCCTTGATATTTCTCAATGTTTTCGTGTTCCTTCTTCCTGATGTTGGCGTCAGCTGGAATCGCCACATCTATCACCACTGCTCTCTTCTCTCTTTGTCCATCACCACTATGTCCGGTTTGTTAGCCAGTAGCTGTTTGTCGGTCTGGAAGCTGAAGTCCCACAGGATCTTAGCCTTGTCGTTCTCAACCACCTTCGGTGGTATGTCCCATTGGGATTTGGGTACTTCTAGTCCATACCGGGTACAGATGTTCCTGTATACTATCACAGCTACTTGGTTGTGCCTTTCCATGTATGCTGAGCTGGCGAGCATCTTACACCCTGCTACCACATGCTGGACTGACTCTGGGGCTTCTTTACATAGCCTGCACCTTGGGTCAGATCTACTGTGGTAGATATTGGCCTCTATTGCCCTTGTACTTAGGGCCTGTTCTTGTGCTGCCATGATCAGTGCCTCTGTGCTGTCTGTCAGTCCAGCTTTATTCAGCCATTGGTAGGTCTTCTTGATATCAGCCACTTCCTCTATCTGACGGTGGTACATGCTGTGTAGGGGCTTGTCCCTCCATGTTGTCTCCTCCTCCTCCTCTTCTTCCTCAGGTTTCTGCTGTCTAAGGCATTCACTGAGCAGTTCATCTGTTGGGGCCATCTTCCTGATGTACTCTTGGATTTTTGATGTCTCATCCTGGACAGTGGCCCTGATGCTCACTAGTCCTCGGCCTCCCTCTTTCCGCTTAGTGTACAGCCTCAGGATGCTGGACTTGGGGTGAAACCCTCCATGCATGGTGAGGAGCTTTCTAGTCTTGATATCTGTGGCTTCTATCTCCTCCTTTGGCCAGCTTATGATCCCAGCGGGGTATCTGATGACCGGCAGTGCATACATGTTGATGGCTCGGACCTTGTTCTTGCCATTCAGCTGACTTCTCAGGACTTGCCTTACTCTCTGGAGGTATTTGGCTGTGGATGACTTCCTTGCGGCCTCCTCATGGTTGCCATTAGCCTGTGGGATTCCAAGGTATTTGTAGCTGTCCTTGATTGTCTTCTATCCTGCCCCCTGGTGCACAGCACATGGAGAGATGGGGGTGATACTGGTCTTCTATCCTGCCCCCTGGTAGGTTGACCCCTTCAGTTCTGATCATCTTGCCTCTTCTTGATACCATCCGGCCACATTTGTCTAATCCGAATGACATCCCTATGTCGTCGCTGTAGATCCTGGTGGTGTGGATCAGTGAGTCAATTTGTCGCTCATTCCTGGCATACAGCTTGATGTCATCCATGTAGAGGAGATGGCTGATTGTTGTCCCGCTTCGGAATTGGTATCCGTAGCCACTCTTTGTGATGATTTGACTGAGGGGGTTCAGGCCTATGCAGAACAGCAGTGGTGATAGTGCATCCCCTTGGTATATGCCGCACTTGATGTTAACTTGGGCAATTGGCTTGGAGTTAGTCTCCAGGGTTGTCTTCCACTTCCCCATTGAGTTCTTGATGAAGGCTCTTAGTGTCCTGTTGATCTTATACAGTTCCAGACATTCCAGTATCCACGTGTGTGGCATTGAGTCGTAGGCTTTCTGGTAGTCAATCCAGGCGGTGCACAAGTTGGTCTGCCTATTCTTACAGTCTCTGTGTACTGCTCTGTCCACCAGTAGCTGGTGCTTGGCTCCCCTGGTGTTACTACCAACTCCTTTCTGTGTCCCACTCATGTATTGATCCATGTGCCTACTCATCTTAGCCGCCATGATGCCTGACAGGAGCTTCCATGTTGTACTGAGACAGGTTATTGGCCGGTAGTTGGATGGGGTAGATTCCTTCTGTGGGTCTTTCATGATCAGGACTGTCCTGCCTTCAGTCAACCATTCTGGGTGCGTCCCATCCCTTAGCAGCTGGTTCATCTGTGCTGCTAGACGCTCGTGGAGTGCTGTCAGCTTCTTTAGCCAGTATGTATGGATCATATCGGGGCCCGGTGCTGACCAACTCTTCATCTTTGACACTCTTTCTTGGATGTCTGCCATTGAGATGGTTACTGGTTCTTGTTCTGGGAGGCAGCTGTGGTCAGTCCTTAGGTCCACTAGCCACTGGGCATCGGTGTTGTGTGATGCTACTCTTTCCCATATGCCCTTCCAGTATTTCTCCACCTCAGCTCTTGGTGGGTCTGGCCGGATGCTATTTCCCTGCCACTGAGAGTACACCTTTGCTGGTTGAGTGGAGAAGGTCTTGTTTATTCTCCTGGCCTCAATCTCCTTGGTGTATCGCTTCAGTCGGGTAGCCAGAGCTGTTAGTCTCTGTTTGGCAGTTTGGCAGCAACTTAGCTTCGGTATTTGACGGAGGCTCCATGTTTCCATTTGGGTCACGATCTTCCTTCGCAGGTCAGCAGCTCTTGTATTGAGGCTGTCTATGTCTCTTGGGGCTTGGTACCCAATCACGGATTGTGGGGGGGGGTGATATCCCCCCGCTGACCTGGCGTCCTGGCTCCCCCTTGCCGTAGCATTGTTGTTGTATTTCATCGATCTCTAGTTGTGACAGCAGTTTTCGGTTACGGATGTTGGAACACTGGGCTAACAGCTGTTTCTTTGTTAGCCTTGATTGTGGGTTTCGAAGCATCCATTGGTCCCACATCCGCCCCATATATCCCCTCTGTCTGGGATTACCTGTGTAGTAGCATTCCAACAACTCCGTATTCTCCGCCCTTGTCCATGTGTGTCTTGTTCCAGTAGCCCATTTGTCATCAGATTGCCCTGGTTCCCCAGCATCTGACGCGGACCTTGTTAACCCGGGCGACGTCCGAGCCGGTATAACTCTGTCATTATTGTGTTCACTCATGTTTGAGGTAGGCTCGTATAGCATTAAGGGTCTTGCCTAAGGACCCTCACTGGATAGTGCCCGCCATGTCTGGGGTTCGAAGCCACGCCCACACCCTCCTGCATTCCAGACCACGCCCTCCTGCATTCCAGACCACGCCCCTTTCCGCATTTCACGTTGACTCGATAGTGTTTGTCCCGACCAGGATTCGAACCCACAACCTCCTGCATTCAAGTCAGTATATATATATATATATATCCTCACCATGCATGGAGGGTTTCACCCCAAGTCCAGCATCCTGAGGCTGTACACTAAGCGGAAAGAGGGAGGCCGAGGACTAGTGAGCATCAGGGCCACCCGGTCCCCAAGAGCCACTCAGTACTTGAGGTACTTGAGGGTTCATCTCACCAAGGACCTCACCTGGAGCTGTTTCACCTTCTACCTGCTCAGGAAGGCCCACCAGCAGCTTTACTTCCTCAGGAAGCTGAGGCGTGCTGGACTGGGGAGCCCCGTCCTGAAGGTCTACTACAGAGGCGCAGTGGAGAGCATCCTCTCCACCAACGTCACCGTGTGGCATGGCAGCTGCTCTGCAGTAGACAGGAAAGCGCTGCAGAGGGTTGTGAAGGCTGCACAGAAGTCTGTAGGGGGTGGCTTACATACCAACATAAATATCTACATGAATAGGTGAAGACGGATTGCCACCCACATCGTGGCAGACCCCATCCACCCAGCACACAGTCTGTTACAATCCCTCCCCTCAGGCAGGGGACTACGGAGTCTCTGGAGTAGGATCACCAGGCTGAAAAAAAGGGCTTCTTTCCAGAGGCCGTTAGACAGCTGAACTCCATTGGTGCTCTGTAGTCTACCTCACGACACCATGAGGCCCCAGATGTTAACACAAAACCACTGGGATTTAGTGCAATATGATGCTTTTTTTAAGTGCAATAGACTGAATACTCACACACTTGGATGTGAGAGACAGGTGGATTTGAGAAACAGGTGGATGTGATGACACACTGAAAGAAGTCACGCGGAAGTGAAATTCAACATGGCCGTCCCCATCTGCTAGAATAACTTTATTCAAAAATAGCCATTTTATATATTGAATCTTCAGCTTTCAGTTAGTAAGGTTAAAATATAAGTTGATATATGTACATAGAATTATACTCACAGTGGAGGACTTTGAGAAGTTTATCAACGAGTATTTTTACCGGTGTGCCATGGAAAGCCCCAGCGTCGCTACCTCCTGGGAGAATCCTAACAAAAGGAAAAAGAAGGACTCCTCCACTGACACCCAGGACCTGGACATCTCGGGCATCCAGCTCAGCATCCTGGAGTCTATAAACAAAAAGCTTGATGTCCTCGGGATCCTCCACGAGGAAATTAAAGAACTCAGAGCCAGCCTGGAGTTCACCCACTAGCAGATTGTCGACCTGCAGCGGGACAACTCCGAGCTTCCCTCTGCGCTGACGAATGTGAATACCGAGGTAAGTATCCTACAAAAAGAGAACAAGTCCCTGAATGAGACCTTCCTCGACATCCAGACGAGGAGCATGCGGGACAACGTCATCTTTTCGGACATCCCAGAGTCCACACAGGACAACCCGGAGTCCCAGATTAAAAACTTCACAGAGGAAACGGTAAACACCATCACATTCCACCACGTCCATCGTCTTGGACCCCGGAGAGGAGACCGTCACCTGCCCATCATTGTAAAATTCGAGCACTTTCAACAGAAAGTGTTCGTTAAAAGCAAAGGTCCTGAGCTGAAGGGCACATCATACGGGATGAACGACCAGTTCCCCAAGGAGATAAATGAGAGGTGAAAAGTGCTCTATCTCATCATGAAAGAGCACAGACAGAAGGGTAAACGGACTGCTCTGGTCGTGGATAAACTTTATATCGATGGCCAGCTGTTCCGTGAGCCCTCCGCCACCCCCTGGCTTTTCTGATGAGTCAGATAAGTATTCTTGAACGGCTCTGATATGTTAATAATAATAATTAGTCAGTCAGTCATTTTCTGAACCCGCTCAATCCGCTTACGCAGGTCACGGGGGAGCCAGTGCCTATCCTGGCAGTCTCAGGGCGTGAGGCGGGGGACATTCCGGGCACGACGGCAGTGTACCATGGAGCAACATAGAAACAAACTATCACTCACACACACTCACTCCTACGGTCAGTTTGGGACCGGCCAATCAACCTGAAGCGCATGCTTTTGGAGGTGGGAGGAAGCCGGAGAACCCAGAGAGAACCCACGCAGACACGGGGAGAGCATGCGAACTCCACACAGAGCGGGACTCGAACCCGGGTCCGCCGTGTTGTGAGGCAGCAGCACTATCCACTGTGCCACCGTGCCATCCCTAATAATAATTATGATTTATATTTATATATATGTTGCACTTCCCCAAACATTCTCCCACATCTAGGCACCACCCTTCTCCTTTTGTCTTTACATATACCGTATGTATCCCCATCCTTCCCCCTCCTACACACTCATCCCTCTCACCCTAACTCTTCATACCCCTTTTATTTATTATAATATTATTTTTATTGTGTTAACTCTTAGTTTATCAGGCAGTGCTGTGCTTTGTTTCAATGTATATATACAGTGCATTTCAATATGCTGTATATGTTTATCTGCAACATACACATATCTTGGATTCAACAACTGACACCTCAACATCATGATGTGCATAGGTCAAAAAGATCACACAGACACGCATGAAATTATGTTACACCATTGTTAATCTGAAGACAGAACATCTATTCTTATGTCTAATTTAAATTTAGTTTCCTGGAATGTACACGGCATACGCTCACAGACAAAAAAGAATTAAAATCATGGACTATGTCTCCAAACTAAAAACAGATATTTTCTTCCTACAAGAAACACATTTACTACAATCTGAAGAAAATAGTCTCACGGATCCAAACTATAATATCATCTTTTCATCTTGTTATAACAACAGACAAAGAGGAGTCTCTAATCCATAAGATAATTCCTTTCACTTTAAACAGTACAGTTACAGACCCTGAGGGCAGATACATTATTGTTCAGGCAACAATCTTTGATAAACTATACGCAATCGGTAATTTATATAATGATATTTATTATATGTATTTCAATCCCGATGTCAATCAGCCTAATTTAAATTTATTAAATATGTCATTCAATTATTACTCTGAACTGCAAATGAACACACTGTATAAAACCCTTACGGAAACCAACCTGTCTAAAAATGTTTTTTTGACTTTCCACTTGAACATTCGTAGCATGACAAAAAATCACAATGAATTGAAAACTTTCTTGTCCACCTTAACTTTTCTTTTTTCAGCCCTGGCTTTCTCAGAGACTTGGATGACTGATGATATACTTAATTTTTACCCCCTGCCTAATTATGAAGCATTTCACTCCTGTAGAAATGACAGAAGAGGAGGGGGTATGTCACTATATTTTTTGAACGCCTATAATGCTATATCAAGAAAAGAGCTCACTGCTGACTTTGACACCACCAACACAGAGTCTATATTCATTGAAATTCCACCATGTCAGCAATTTAATGGCAATAGTATTTTGATTGGTTGCATTTATAGGCCACCAGATTCAGACATCAACACATTTATTGACGCACTCTATTCCACTCTTGAAATAATAACCAAAGAAGGTAAATTATGTTTTTTACTTGGTGATTATAATATCAATTTACTCAAATGTGATGTCACACCAACAGTCGATTTTCTAAATGCACTTTCTTTCTTTAATTTATTTCCTCTAATTACTAAACCATCCCGAATCACCTCCTCATCTGCTACTCTTATTGATAACATTTTGTTCAACTCTTTTGATTTTGAGGTTAGTTCAGGCCTCCTGATGTGTGATGTCTCTGACCACCTACCTGTCTTCCAATTTATCCAATCCCGCTCTACTATGTCTAACAAGATGAATGAGCCACTAAAATACCGTAAATTTTTCAGAAATAACTTTGATAATTTCAAATTAGCCATTAGCTCTATCATATGGGATGAGGTTCTTACGTTGCAATAGGTGCATAAAGCATATGAATTATTTGTAAAGACCTTTAATAAGGCCTTGGATGCATCATTTCCCTTGGTGTCCACTAAATCTAGACACAAATCCTCAAGAGGGAAGCCATGGATAACTGATGAATTAATAAAGCTCTCTCGGAAGAAAAATAAACTTTATAAGAGATCTATTCTTAAACCGTCTCCTTTGAATACTGAAACTTATAAAAAATTTAAGAAACAATTTTCAGCCTTAGTAAAAAAAGTAAAGAAAACATACTATTCTAATCAATTTACTCAAGCTTCCAATAACATCAAAACAACATGGAACCTCATCAATCACCTACTGAATCATACTAAATCCTAATCAGCTGCACCCATTGAAATGAATGGCAAGAATGGGGTCCTCACTAACCCTAGTGACATAGCTAATGGCTTTAATGATTTCTTTATATCAGTTGGCCCGGAATTAGCATCTAGCTTTAAAGACTCAAACGTAGATCCCTGTTCCATGATTAAAGGCCAATATCCTTCACTCTATAATTTTGACCCACCAACAATGCAAGAGGTCCGGGATATCACCATGTCACTAAAAAACACAGCCCATGGTCATGACAGCATTAAGAGTGTCCTTCTAAAGGAGACTATTGACTACATTATCAAACCCCTCACTCATATCCTCTCTCTGTCTCTCAAAACTGGAAATGTCCCCCAGGACTTAAAAATCGCAAAAGTCATACCCATTTTCAAGACAGGCAACTCCAAGGAATACAGCAATTACAGGTCAATATCTATTCTACCATCCATATCCAAAATCTTGGAAAAACTATTCCAGATTATCAAATCACCTAGCAGTTAACAATATTCTATATCAACACCAATATGGTTTTCGCAAAAAACATTCCACTGAACACGTCCTTATACAACTCGTAAATCATATCTCATCAGCTCTTGATAATAAAACATTTGCCCTAGGAGTGTTCTTAGATCTGAGTAAGGCATTTGATACGGTCAGTCATGACATCTAGCTGGTTTTTCCTCCAAGAAATTATCAATATAGTTTGGTGTTCCCCAAGGATCAATCCTGGGCCCTTTATTATTTTTAATTTATATCAACAATATGGCCATGGCATGCACCAAACTCCTCCCAGTATTATTTGCAGATGATACCAACCTTGTAACTTCACACAAAGATTTCATTATTTTAATTCAAACCGTCAATCAAGAATTATCTTCCATCACAAAATAGTTTCATTTGAACAAATGAAAATGTAAAAAAAAATAATTTCATTTCATTTCTTCTGTAATACAAACAAACATAATCCCATAGATTTAGCCAAAATAATTATCAGTAATGCTGAAATTGAATTAGTTCACCGTACTAAATTTTTGGGAGTTATTATAGATAGCAGTCTCAAATGGTCTGATCATATTGACCTTGTCTCAAGAAGGTCTGCAAAAATGCTCAGCATATTGAGGAAGGTCTGTCCCTTAATTCACTCCACAGCTCACTTAACTTTATATTACAGTTTTTTGTTTCCATTCATCAATTACTGCAACATCGTCTGGGCAGCTACATATCCTACATACTTAAGAAAACTATGTTTCATAAAAAAAATACCTTAGATTGATTTCCCACTCTAACAGATATGCACCCTCGGCACCCCTATTCAACAAAGTCCAAGGACTATCCATTGACAAAATAAATATTTATGAAACATGCTTATTCACACACAAATTTATATTTAGGAATCAAGAACTTCCAGTCACCCTACAGAATGTATTCACCCCCACTACACATGTCCATACATATTAAACTAGACACAGCAATAACAGTCTGCTTTTACCATATACCCAAACTTCAAAACACCAATTCAACATCACTTTTAGAGGTCCTAAGCTCTGGATTGAATTAAGCCCAACACTGCGATCAATATCCTCCTTCTCTGTTTTCAAAAATTGTCTGAAAAAATACCTTCTGTCTTCCTCATCTTTGCATTTGTTCAGGTAACAGATTTGTTAATCCATTCTTTGAACTGCTTGTGCGTGATTTGTCTTTGCTGCCTTCTTCTTATTGGAATTAATATGCAATTTTTTGTTGTTTTCTTCAGTTGATTGTTTAGCCTGCCTGTCTTGAATTTGATACAGGCAGGTGTGGAACTCTGTCCAAGCCTAATAAGGCTTCGTTCCCACCTTGCACAGTTTTTGTACTCGTACTGAATATGTGCTAAACAAATAAACTAAACTAAACTAAATGCACCCAATAACAATGATCCAGCTTTTTCCATACAGTCTTATGTCATTTAGCTGACTTATCAGCTAACTAAACAACTGTTATTGGTGGGGACTTCAACATAGTTCTGAATCCCTCAGTGGATCGATCCAATATTTCAACAATACAAGTAAAACAACTACAATCAGTTAAAGTTTTACAGTTTTATGAAAGACTTTGGATTAGATGACATTTGGAGACTTAAAAACCCAACAAAAAGGAAATACACTTTCTTCTCTGCGGTGCATCAGCCATTTTCAAGAATTTACTTTTTCCTCACAAATAATTCTATCACACATAAAACTTCTGTTAGAATCCATCCAATCATTATTTGTGACCATGCACCGATATCCCTCAGGCTACAAACAGCTAACTACCATAAACCTCCACAGACTTGGCCCTTCAACATTTCTCTGCTTAATGATCCAGAATTTGATAAGGTAATAAGGCAAGAATGGGCAGAATTTTAAAAATATAATGAATTCCCTGATTCCTCTCCTTTCTTACTTTGGGAAACTGGGAAGGCTGTAATCAGGGGTAAAATAATATCATAGTCCTCATACGAAAAAAAGCAAACAAAACAGGAACAAGAAATGCAAACAGAAATGGACGAAAAACTCAAACGTCTAACCGAGAATTATGCTGTAAATCCAATTGAAAAATTATGGTCTGAACTACAAAATGAATGCAAAACTGAATCTTACTAACATCCTGATAAAGAAAACAGAATTCTTACAACAACTGAAATATAACAATTTTTAGCATAACAATAAATCATGCAAATTTCTTGTAAACCAACGCCAACGCAAAAGAGAAAAATCTTTCATAACAACAATCCAGGATTCCTCTGGTAAGTATTCACAATAACCTTTAGAAATTAATGACGTCTTCTATAGATATTACCGTAACTTATGTAAAACCAAACACAGAAGATATCCACAATTTCCTCGCCATTCTAAACCTACCCAAGCTAAAGTCTTAAGACAGAGACATTTCAGACTCTCCACTGACTATCAATGAATTACAGAGTACGCTGGACAGTATGCCAGCAGGCAAGGCACCTGGTCCAGATGGTTTCCTTGCTGAATTTCTCAAACATTTCTGGTCAGTGTTAGCCCCTCTCTTCCTCAGAGTAGCAATAGAAATTAAAAACAATGGTTATATAAGTGGTCACATGAATACAGCCGCAATAAAATTGTTATTAAAACCAGATAAAGATCACACTCATCCTTCTAGCTAATGACCCCTTTCACTAATCAACACCTACATTAAAATAATATCTAAAGCACTTGCCTCCAGATTGGAGAAAATTATTCCATCAATAGTTCACAGTGATCAAGCAGGATTTGTTAGGGGTCGACACGCTACCAACAATGTTATAAGACTACTCAATCTGATTAGCTTGACACAGCGCTGCACCAGGAAAGCAATTGTTATATCACTTGACACTGAAAAAGCCTTTGACAAAGTTAATTGGACTTTTCTTTTCTGCTTCATAAATTTGGCTTTGGTGAGTCATTTATCCGGTGGGTATCAACCTTATATAACTCACCTGAGGCCACAGTCACCACTAATGGGATAATTTCACCAAATTTCACGTTAGAAAGAGGAACCAGAGAGGGATGCCCTCTGTCTCCCCTATTGTTCGCAATATTTATTGAACCACTGGCAGTAGCAATACTTCAAAACCTGAATATTAAAGGTATCTGCTCTCAGGTGTCGGAACACAAAATTAACTTATATGCAGATGACATTTTACTTTATCTAGAAAGTCCAAATACATCGGTGAATGAAGTATGTACACTAATTACAAACTTTTCAGATCTTTCAGATTACTCCATTAACTGGTCAAAGTCAATCATACTTCCATTAACAGAGAACTCATGAAATCCTGCAATCCTCCACAACTCACTTTATTCTTTTACCATGGGTAATATTAGATATCTGGGTATAAATATTTCTAATAGACTCTCAGATCTAGTCCACTTGAACTTCACTCCACTTTTACAGAAAGTGTCTGGTGATCTAAGATGTTGGAACAACCTCCCCATCTCCCTTCTGGGAAGAATAGCTATTGTTAAAATGAAAATATTACCTCAAATCAACTACATTTTTCCGATGATCCCATTTAAACCAACATCAAAATGGTTCCAATCATTAGATTCTGCCATTGGTAAATTATATTAAAAAAAATAGCTAAAATCATCCTGACAGCTCTCCAGAAAAAGAGATCTGAAGGTGGTATGGAGGCACCCAACTTTGTGCAGTACTACTTAGCAAACCAACTACAGTATCTGATCAAGTGGATCCATCCACATGAGGACTACAACTCCTGGCTGGAGCTAGAACAGAGACTGTAATCAAATCAATCTCTCTGATCTTCCTTTTATAACCACAACCCTTAAACAACACCCTTGCTTCAAGAATCATATGATTGCCTCCACCTTGTCTGCTTGGTGGAAAGCCCTTGATACTGCAGGATCTCAGTTACATCCTGGTATACTCTCCACAATTTGGCACGACCCAGACTTTATTAACAATAAAAAAACCTCTTTATTTTAGCACATGGGCAAAGATAGGGATCACCCACTTCCACCACCTTCTTCAAGATAATAGACTAATGACATATACAAAATTGTTCGAAACATTTGAAGAAATGGAAATGTTCTCCAAAATCTGCAAGTAAAGAAGACAATCATAAAAAGTATTCCAAAGCTTCAACCAACCTCATTGCCACCTGATTTACAGCTACCTGAATTCACAAAATACATTACAAAATTGTCCCCAAATCGTATGAAAAATCTTTCAAAGATATATAGTTCACTCTCAAAAACTGGCTCGATACATCTACCAACCGCAAAATGGGAAAAGTATTTAAATGTTTCTTTCGACTATGACTCTTGGACTGAGATTTGCGGAAATACATTTAAGATGACAAAGAACTCTAACTTACAACTAATTCAATTTAAAGTACTTCATAGAGCACATGTAACACAACATAAATTATATAAAATGGGTTTCTGTAAATCAGATGTATGTACCCAATGCACACAGAATGCAATTGACACTTTCATGTCCTTTGGCTATGTTCACCCGTCGATCAATTTTGGGTATCAGTTACTCAGAAACTGTCCTCTATGTTAGACTGCAGCATTCCACAATCTCCAAACTTCTGCGATCTAACAGAAATGGCCTTACCTCACGCTCAGTTACAGCCCACACTTGTAGCTCTTGCCATTGCCAAAAAAAAACATTTTGATCAATTGAAAAGATAAAAGAATCCTAAATATCACCCATTGGTTGAATCTCCTCATTGATCACATTTCACTTGAGAAAATATCTGCTACTCGAAAAAAAAGCAAATGGCATCATTTACAGAAAAATGGTCTCCATTTATTAGATCTTTAAATAGAAATCTATAGCTCTCTCTTGTCTGTCAGCGTATGCCTCCATTCTCACACTTCAGAAATGTTCCTGAACATGCTGTCTGTGCTCATGATCTGATAACTAACTTATGTTTCTTCTACCACCTTATAGTTGAATGATGGATCTGGGACACCATGGATATGTGCATGCATTAGGGGAACCCTCTCCATCTTACGCCTGGGTTTGCTCTTTTGATCTCCGGGGCCTTCCTGGCTCTGGCGCCTCGCCCTGGCGGCTGTTGTATCTGTTTTCACGCCTTTTGGGCCCTGGGGTTGCTGAGTTCCTGTGGTCTCTGGGGATTTGGAGGTGGCTGTGCCTGTCTCATCTGGGGCGCTCTGGGTTGGCGTTTGGGGTGTGGGGTGGGTTGGCCCTCCTGTTGCTCCCTTCTCCCATCTCTGCTCCACTTCCTCCTCGTCTCTCCTCTCCTTTCTGCCCGCTCCTTCTCGTCCGTCTCCTGCCTCGCGCAGGCTGGGGGCCCTCCGCTTCCTAGGGGTTGGCTGGGGGGCTGGGTGTTCCCTTTCGGGGTGATAGGCAGGGATGGTGTGGAGTTGGGCGGGGGGGATGACACACCCCTCCGCGGGATTTGCTTGCTATCCAGGTGTAGCGGGGATTCTGGGTGGGCCGTGGGTTTGGTCTCCGTGTCACTGTTTGCGGTGGGTGGTCTGCTGGGAGCTGCTGGGCCTGTCGCGCTGCTGGCTGCCGAGGCTGGCTGGAGGTCGGGCTCTGTTGGTGGCCCACCATCTTCTGTCGGCTCATGGGGGTGTTTTGTTGGGCCTACGCTTGACCTTTGGTTTGGCTGGTGGACCGATGGTGGCACTGAGGGATGCCTCAGTGTGTCGGGGGTGAGCTGGCTGCTAGCTGTTGGCTGGCAGTGTCCAGTTGGCGGTGGTTGGTGGGCATGTGTTGCGGTTCCGGGGTGCCCGGCCTGGTGCGGGTGGCTAGCTCGTGGGCGGTGTGCCCCCGTGGGTTGGTTAGGTGGTTGGTCGTGGGGGGGGGTGGAGTTGGTGGGAGGGTTGGGGGGGTGGGGTTGCCTGTACGGTGGCTGCTTCCCCTGGATGGTGTGGTGGCTTTGGGCTACTCGCTGGTCTCGGTCCTGCGGGGCTGGCCCCCTGTGGCCCGGTGGCCGGGCCTAGTGGGGAGGGTCATGCATCATCTTCATTCCCCACAGTGATGCCGTGGTGGTGCTTCTCTGGGTTGTTGTCGCGGGGCGGCTTGGTGGCTTGGACCGGTTGCCGGTTGGTCATCAGTAGCCTTGATGGTCGCCAGACGCCTGTGGCCGTACCGGGGCCTTGGCGGTTGTTGCCGGGCCGGTTAGGGGGCTCGGGCTGGTTGGGCGGCTGTGATGCTGGTCACCCTTAGGGCCCTGTCCATTTGGACCGGGCCGACACCAGAATGCCTCCTAATAATTACTTCACATATGTCATGGTGCACAATACATAATAACCTCAAGGCACATATAGGGCACAGTTAGGGCTTTGGGACTGGATGGGTGCTGGGGCAGTGGGCTTGATTGTTGGGCAGACTGCAGTGCTCTAGGGCGCTGCGTAGTCCCTATATATGCCTTTATGGTGATGGATGGTTGTCGGCGGCTGCCGGTGTAGGATCACCGGTTGTCGGTCGTGGCCATTGATTCACTGTGTGGCGATGATGACCAGGGGTGTGGCGCTGCGGAGCTGCTGTGGGAATGGTGTAGTGTGTGGGCCGTCTGGCCTGGCCCGGGGGTGGGGTTGCCTTGGGGGTGTGGCGGGGGATTGGGTGGTGCAGAGTCATAACTGCATTAGGTGGTGGGAAAGTTGCTGGGCGGCTTGGCTTCTGCCCTGTGGACCAAGTCTCCTGTTTAGCTTCGGGTGCTGCACGGCTCACCTGCTGGCCTATCAGGCATGGCGGGTCAAGTCGGCATCGAAGCGTATGTCTGGCTGCCGCTGTTGGCCGGGGGTCGGCAGTTGTCGATTTGCTTGGCTGGGTGCTGGGGTGTGTGCTGGCATCGCTGTCGGTTTACCCGATGGACCTGTGTTTTAGGCGGGGCTCGGTGGAGGGGCACCTGTAGGCGGGTTGGCCACGGTGGGCCTTTGATGGGGCCTCGCATGGGCTACCTGGGACGGCCAGCAGCGTGCTGGGGCTGGCGGACTCTGGTCAGCTTTCCTCAGTGGGTGGCAGTGCGGGGGGGCTTGCGGGCCACTGGGGATTTCTGCTGTATCTGGTGTTTTGGGGTAGCCCCTATCTCCGGTCTGCCCTGGCTTAAGGGAGGCCTGACGGGCATATGGGGTTGCAAGACCCTGTACTCGGACTGGGGGGCTATGGAGGGGGGTGGGTCGCATGTCGGTCAGTCACTGCGGCTGGCCCCAGGGGCTGTGGGGGGCGTTCCTGTCTCCTGGGGCTGGGGGGATGGGTGGGATGCCGGTGGGTGGGATGGGTGGGATCTGGGATGGCAGATGAGGGTTGGGGGGTGGGGTGGGCTGGTGGGTTACGGGGGACCTCCTTGCCCTGTGCCCCTTGGGCCTGCCCCGTGCGCCCTGGCGGTGGTGGCTGCTGCCTCCTTTGGGTCTCTGGGTCTACGTGGTTCTCGGTGCCCCCGGTGGCTCTTCAGGTGATGACTTCTGGGTGCTCCTGGCTGGCGGGGTTGGGGGTACTCAGCTAGCGTGGCCCTGTTAGGTTCTAGTTGCCTATCTGGGCATTGGTTTCCATCACACGTGCATGTTGGCTCAGGGCTTACCAGCTACTGTCGAGTCCAATTATTGAAAACCATTGGGTCCCATCAGAATGTGATGAGTCTTCAGACATCACAATCTTATGCCCTCTATCTTCCTCCTACACTGTTTTTTTCTGGTGGTCTATTCTATACTGTCAGGACCTCCACTAATCTGGTGTTTTATAACATTGGTATTAAGGTATCAGTTCTAAGATATGATAAAACAGCCTAAACCTTTTTCACTCCAACAGCACTGCCTGTCTATCCAGTACCTTGTTTGTGTTCTCTCTTCCTGTCTCCTTTTGCGTTCCCCATTAACGCACAGAGGTGCAGCACTTCCCTCTCTGGCTCACAATAGGAAATTCTAATAAAGACTGACAATTTAGTTCCCAGAGAGGACTGGTGATGGTCACATGCATACATTCAAATATGTAACAGATTTTGCTGCAAGACTAAAATAAGCATTGATCTCATAAAAGGTTGACCCCCTTTTATGGGGTTAAACTATGAGAATACATGCAGACAAGACAAAAAAAAGTGTCCCATTGTACATAAAATTGCTGTTCGGATACTGTATATATTTTACAAATTCAATTTTTCTTTTTTGTCTTATATTTATTCAACGGGCTAACTGGGACCTTCAGAGGGGTATTTTGTACTGTCTCATATGGAAACGTGTCAGCATGACAAATAAAGATTCTGATTATTTTTCTTGTGTTTGTTTCTCTTGTTAATAATTGTTGATTTCTCTGCGCTGAGCGTGGAGCTGATTTCTCAGTCAGCCGAACGTGACTCCGTGGCCGTGGCTCCATTGTGTCAACAGGAGATGGCTGATCGTACTGAGACCACCGGTAAATATCTCAAAGAATTTAAAACAGTGTTTGCAATGGGAAAAAAATCAGTGGCGACGGTAACATGTTCACAGACAGGAGGTAATTAATGCTGTTTCTCGACAATCGTCACAGACAATGAGAGATTACTGGGAGCACAGTGTAAATGAAACATGGGAAAGTTACGCTAAAGTGTTTGAGTACTGTATATTAAACTGGCTGTTGGGCGGACGTTGTCCCTATTTTCTTTATTCTGCATCCACTAACCTACAGTGAAGAACATGCACATGTATTACATCCTGTAATCCATACAGTGTCAGTCACTTCTATGTCAGTCAGATTACCAGTCTGGGCTTGACTTCTTAGGACACAGCTGGAACAGGGAAAGGTTATGTGCGTGTGCGTGTGTGTGTGTATGTTTGTGAACCTATCCAGCCTTTGTCTCTCACAAGGTTGGAAATGAGTGATAATCTCATCATTTCATTGATTTCCCCCTGGAGTATTTCGCATGCAAGGTTTACGTCAGTTGAACGTAACCTGATTGGTAAGAGTGAATATCTGTCATCTGTCATCTTCAGATTACCACCGCTGTATCCGCTGTAGCGGGTCATGGGGAGCCGGAGCCTCGGCGGCATAGGGCGCGAGGCGGGGGACACTCCGGGCACGACGCCAGTGCACCGCGGAGCCACACACAAAGACATACAACCATGCACACACACAGTCATTTATATTCTTACGGGCAATTTGGAACGGCCAATCAACCTGAAGTGCATGCTTTTGGAGGTGGGAGGAAGCCGAAGAACCCGGAGAGAACCCACGCAGACATGGGGAGAGCATGCAAACTCCGCACAGAGCGGGACTCAAATCTGGATCCGCCGTGTTGTGAGGCAGCAGCGCTGACCACTGCTCCACTGTGCCGCCCTGAATATCTGTTAGACAGCCTCAGCCCTTATTTACAGCCTGTTTATGAGCAGTGTGGATACACGCAGCTGTGTTCGCTATGACGATGAGGATACGCCTTAAGCGGAAACACGCACACGCGACTGAAATGGAGGTACCTAATTAGCCAAGTACTAGCTGACTTCAACAGCTTGTGAGGAACTTTCAGTATGTAACTCTGAGCCAGGTCATTGCCACACACTGCTACCGTACCCTGAACGCGAACCCCTCCACACACCCATACACCTGACTGGAGCAGGACCAACTAATTAGCCAAATGTTAGATGACTTCAACAATTTGTGAAGAACTTTCAGTGTGTAGCTCTGAGCCAGGCCGTGACCAATGTTCTTTAATTTTAATGTGTCTGGGCAAACACACAGGCTTCCTGAGCTCACTGAGAACCGCTGTGAGCGACATCAGATGTGCACGCTGTGACCTTACACCACTATCACACTTGTTCAAAACCTTGGATCATGGCCAGTTGCATGGCTTATTAAAAGTCTCAAACTACAGTAGCAATTTTCATTTGTTTTTTGTATGTTTTTCATAATTTAAGTGATTTGGCCTACTTGAACAAAAAAAGAAAAATACTGTTCTTCATGAGGATGTGTAGTATGTTATAAGTGAGGTTCTTGCTTTGACCATGGAATTAGTGCTGCTTTGGGTTAGGTGAGGTCAAGTTGTGGTCTGGCTTAGGGTCCTGTTCTGCAAGAAATGACACAAATACACCTTTCAGACATCACATTTTGTTATTATTAAAACATTCACATTTTGCCCAATGTAATATTACAATCTAATATTACTTTTTTTATTAGCATTTCTATTACCCACAATTATCCAGTAGTAACATTGTTTAATGATTATTATCCATAAATAAGAATAAAAAAAAATCTTAATAAATGTCATTAGAATATGGACAAATCTGACTTAAACCTTATTTACATTGTTTTCCATGTTGTTATACATTTTGGGGGTGCACTTTGCCACCACCCACCTGCTTACCCAAGAATGTTACCTTCCCGAACTCGCACTTCGCAAGGTTGATAGGTAGCGAGGTGTCAGCTAAACGTTGAAACACAGCCTTAAGTGATTACATGTGTTCTTCCCAGCTATCCAAATGGACCACAACATCATCTAAATATGAAGTTGTGTTTGGAACATCACCCAACACAGTGTTCACTAATTTCTGAAAAGACACAAGCGCGTTCTTCAAGCCAAACGGCATTTCGGTGTACTAAGGAACATGTCTGGTGTTGCAAAAGCCGAGATGTCTGATGCCCGAGCTGACGAAGGCACCTGCGAATAACCTTCAGAAGGTCTAACTTTGACACAAAAGTGGCAGACCCAATCGTGTTAACACAATCGTTGACACACGGCAATGGAAACGAGTCTGATACCATGATGTTATTCACCTTGCAGTAATCGGTGCAGAAACAAAGAGTCTGGTTTTGGGAACAGCAAACAGGGACTACTCCAAGGACTAAAGCTAGGTTTTGCTAGACCATGCTCCAGTAAGTACTCTGTCTCCTGTTTCATCACCACTCTTTTGACCTGGTCAACACGGTAAGGACGCTGTTTTATAGGACAAGCATCACCTACATCGACCTAATGTACCAACACATTAGTACGAGATGGCGTGTCCCTAAACAAAACCTAGAACTCTAAAATCAAAGACTCTATCTGTGATTGTTGATCTGCACTTAAGTGCGACATCAGACTGGGAAAAAATCTCTGAATTGGACAACTGGGGAGTTTGCTGGTGAAGTCTACAGGAATCCAACCCGTCTTCATCACAGCCTGACTCCTGAGAGTCGTGAACTACCACTCCCACAACGGCCACTGGAGACGCACCAACCAACTTGGGACCATCCCTGACCACTCATGGTCATGAGCCAAGGACAACACTGTCTGTCGATGTTTTACAGGAATGACAACTTGAACCACCACACTTGATTCACTGTCAAGTTCTGAGTGGGACTTCCACTTCCTCAGACGCAACCCATCCTCAACAGTGTACATTACATCTGTTTTTTACTGGGTGTGGACTCTCAGCTGCAGCATAGCACTTTGACAAACTACTGTCAGCTCTCTGTACTTCAATAAGGCTGTCACGAGTCATACATAAAGACGCTGCATCAAACAATGTCTCCTTCAGAATGGGCTTATTGGTATTCTGTGTTCTGAACAGTAGGGCATTAGTTCTCATGTAGACTTTCAACAAACACAGTGTCTGATTAATCGACTACATTACCCAACTTTCGGGCCTGCGCATGAGTGACTGCGCATACTGGGAACACGTCAGGGAAGACCCACCGCAGGTCATCTGACTGCAAGACATCTGGTTTGACCAAGACCTCCAGAACAGGCATAACCTTTCCCCCAGCAATGTTGTTCCTTAAAAGAAACGTAACACCTCACATGGGTAGTGACGGCCGGACACCAAAAGCAAAATGACCGCTCACCAGATCACAGGTGAGGTTAACATGATGTAACAGTACAGAGATGTACTCCATTCCAATCCCCTGAACTAAAACGCTCGACTCACATGTTGACTCCTCATTGAACAGTAATACAGTACTCAATATGAATGACTGAGCAGCAGTTTTTCAGCTTCAAACTCGACAAACGTTTCCTCTGGAGCTTTCCCATGCTGCCGAAAATGTTGTCGGTACACCTCGGAGCAAAGACTATAAGTGTGCAAGACAGTCTCTTTTAAAACCAGATAATTAAAACTGTCACTCAGAGGCATTTTATTCATTATGTAATGGGCTTTCACTGTCAACTTGCTTTGTAGCAAGGGTGCCCAAGCCTCTTCTGGACATTTGAATGCCGTGGATACTCCTTCAAAGGACTCAAAATACTGGTTCACCTCCAACTCACGGAAATCTGGAACCAGAGAAATTTGTCTGCTGGCATCAAACACTTTAGATGAAGAGCGATCACTTTGAGTTCATTCAAGCTTTTTCAGCTCAATTTGTAATGCACTTTTAGACTACAACTCTAATTTGTACATAGCCTGTTTGTGTCTATACTCACTTTCCCTTTCTCTCTCCTCGCTCTCTAGTTTCAACCGAGCTAGATGCACCTTTAACCGAGTAGACGTACTACGGGACCCCTCCAAAGACACTCTTCTACTAGGTGGCAGGGTTTTTTCCTTCTCATCAGGAGGAGTTTGCTCCTCTGCCAGAGAAATCAATGGTCACTCTACCTCTACTTCCATAGAAAAGCCAATTTTGTTTAACAGCATTATGACGGCTTCTCTTAACTGAGTCCAGGTGCTTCCCATAGAGCGCTCAGCTCCAAAGTGAGCACCAATTTCACAGAAGTCTGCCTTTCTACACCGATCCAACCCCTCTAAAGTGGGCCTGGCCAAAAAATCTTTAGCACTGAAACCTGCGATCATTTCAGTGTTAGATCTGCTCCTTAAAGTGTCTTAAGTCACCAAACACCAAATACAGTAGGACCTAAACTACACAAGCCCCCCTACACTTCTGCTACAAAACCAAGGCAGACCTATTAAAAAAACTGCTTAAGACAAAACTATCAAAAAACAATTTCCCATACTTTCACCAATGCACTCCAACATCCACACTCTTGCTGTCTTGGCAAAATCACATAGATCCTGGACGAGCCCCCATTATGTTACGCCCTCCTATGATGGTCAGGCCGCTAGCGTAACATAAGACAGCAAGAGTGCGATTGAAGGAGGCAGGACAACCAATGTTACTAATTAACAAGGATTTATTTACAAAATAAATAAAATAACATCTCCACGGGACACAGAGCATGGACACACATAGACTCCAACCGCCTAAGCTATGCACTGGTCACTAAAGAAAAGAGTCCCAGAAGAAACTAAACCCTTATTCCCAAAATAACCCCAAAACTGAGCCTAACGTAACAGGCACCGTAGTGTCCCCAAAAATACAAGGGTTGGTGCCAGCACTCTAACTAGTGTGTATAACAGGGGATTGACTACATGAGGTGGGAAACATAATGTATAACTGCAGGTGTATCCAATCCAATCCAAACTTTATTTGTTGAGCACTTTACCACAACCGCAGTGGACCAAAGTGCTGTACAGGCGAATGTATAAAAAAGAACAAACATTATAGATAAAAGACAAAATGGCTCAAATATTATAAGTAAAGTTAATCAATTAAAAACATAAAACATAAAATATGGATAAAAACAAAAGCATATAATCAGAGCAATAAAAAGTCAGATAAAAAAAGATAAGACAAAATAAAATCTGGTGTCTATCTAGATGTTAAAAGCCAAGGAGAAATGACCAAACAGCTAAATGACTACTTGCTAGAAAATCTGTTAGAGGAATTTCAGTCAGGTTTTAGAACAAACTACAGTACGGAGACTGCACTGCTAAAAGTCACAAATGACCTTTTAACAGCGTCAGATAAAGGCCTTCTGTCTGTTCTAGTCTTGTTAGACCTGAGTGCAGCATTCGATACTGGTGATGCTACCCCATTACAGTGGGTAGCATCACCCACTGTAATGTTACCTACTACAATGTTACCCACTACACTCTCAACGACTGTACTGTCACCCACCATACTGTCACCCACTGTACACACCATTGAGACTGTGTCTGTCCCTCGACCGTTTAAAATTAATTCACATAAAATCAATTCATTTCAAGTCCAGAGGAAAGCAACTGGACATCCAAATTTAATAGAAATCAAAACCAAGACTCCAACAGCTCCAGAGTACAAAACAATAAAATGTGGTCTCTGAATATTAGATCTCTGTCTTCAAAAGCTGTTTTAAGCAATGACATTATATCAGATAATGATATACATTTATTCTGTTTAACGGAAATCTGGCTAAGTGAAGATGAGTACTTTTCCCTAAATGAAGCTACTCCTCCTACTCACCTAAATTATCAGATCCCTCGAGTGTCAGGCAGAGGTGGAGGAGTTGCATCTATTTTTAATTACTTGCTACAATTGAGCCCTAAACCAAAATTGATCTTTAATTAATTTGAAACCACTTCACCCTCTATTATTTGTCATAATTTATTGTCCTCCTAGTCCATACAGTGACTTTCTATCTGAATTTGCCAATTTCTTAAGTAGTTTAATTTTTAAAACTGATAAGGTCATTATTGTTGGTGATTTCAATACTCATGTGGACAACAGTAATGATATCCTCAGTAGCGCATTCATTTCGTTACAAGTCTCCATAGGCTTTAGTTAGTGTGTACAGGAATCTACTCACAGGTTTAAGCATACTCTGGACATAGTCCTGATTTAAGGGATTGAAATTGAAGAGTTAGTCATCTTTCCACAAAATCCTATTCTTTCTGACAACTGCCTGCTAACTTTTGACATTCGGCTATTGTGTAATTCCCTTCCTGCAAAAAATGTTTATACTAGAAATTTATCAGATCATGCTATTTCTTGATTCAGGGAAGAAATCCTAAGTATGCTTAATTTAATCCCACAGCTGAACTACACAGTAGGTCATTTTCCGAACTCAGTTAATTTTACTCCATCTCAAATTGATGAGTTTTTTGACATTAGTACGGACTCAAAAACCTTAGATTTAATTGGTCCACTAAAAAATAAGACTAGGTGTTCTATCTGTTCTAGTCTTATTAGACCTGAGTGCAGCATTTGATACTGTTGACCATAACATTCTTCTAAGGAGATTGGAAGAAGAGGTTGGGATTAAAAACTCACGAGACTGGTTTAGGTAATATCTATCCGGCTGATTTCAATTTATCCATGTCAATAATAGATCTTCAGATCGAGGGACTCTCCCCTATGGAGTACCTCAAGGATCTGTTCTGGGGCCAATTCTGTTTAAATTATATGTGCTACCATTGGGAAATATTATAAGGAAACATAACATTAATGTTCATTGCTATGCAAATGATACGCAACTATATTTATCAATTAAGACAAATGAATCTGACCAGCTAATTAAATTAGAAACCTGTCTCAGGGATATTAAATCCTTGATGCATCACAATTTCTTAATGTTGAATAGTGACAAAACTGAAGTCATTATTATTGGGCCTAAGCATCTTAGAGATGATTTCTCTAACATTGCAATTCACTTAGATAGCATTGCACTGTTTTCCACAAATTAAGTCAGGAACTTGGGAGTGATTTTTGATCAAGATCTGTCTTTTGATTCTTATATCAAGTCTGTGTCTCGGACAGCCTTCTTTTACGTACGAAACACTGCTAAAGTTAGAAAATTCTTATCCTTTAAAGATGCAGAAAAAAACATTCATGTCTTTGTTACTTCCAGACATGTTATGCAGCCGGAGTGACAGCGCCGAGGCACCTGTGGGGCTATTTTGTCTTTGAGGGAATTTTTCAAGCGGCGTTTGGAGCTTCAGAGGCAGACTGAGACATTCTTATTCACATCCGATGTTCGACTAGACGGTACCGACAGGACGGAAACACCAAATGGTTTCCGCTACCCCGCCGCTAAGACATTCAGACGCGAGTCAGGGCGACCGAAAGCGAGACAAATCAACGATATCTCAACAACAAAGCCTGATTTAAGTTTAAAGATGGCAAAGAAGATGGCAGAGGATATGGAGGAAGTGAAAAAATCACTTAACTTTATGTCATAGGAGTTGAGTTCGTTGGTGACGCACAAGACTTGGTGAAGTTAATTGAGGAAGTGCGACAACTGAGGGATATAATCAAGGAATAGGACAAGAAGACTGAAGAACTACAAAATA
Source organism: Antennarius striatus (assembly GCF_040054535.1). Classification (NCBI taxonomy): domain Eukaryota; kingdom Metazoa; phylum Chordata; class Actinopteri; order Lophiiformes; family Antennariidae; genus Antennarius; species Antennarius striatus. The sequence goes on along the minus strand of NC_090783.1, from coordinate 13,108,997 downwards.
AAGTGGATGACTTGGAGCAGTACACACTGATGGATGACTTGCTGATAACTGGTTTGGTGACAAAACATCGCACCTATGCCAGGACTCCAGCAGAAGAAAAAGATGATGAAAATGCTCCAACTGGTGAACTACACACTCTTGAACAACAAGTCACACACTTCTTCCAGAGTAAAGACATTCCTCTTGAAAGTAAGAACATCTCTGCATGCCACACTCTTCCTCAGAAGCAGAGAAACAGCCCTGGGATAATTGTGAGATTTGTTAACCGAAACCATAAAGTTGAAGTGCTAAAGTTAACTAAAAATCTCAAGGGCTCTGGAGTATATGTGAATGAACATCTAACAAGGAAAAATCCAGAGCTGGCATGGCAGACTAGAATGCTGAAGAAACAAAAGAATATCCAGGACACATGGACAAGAAACTGTAAAATAATGATCAAACTAAATGGAACACCGTAGCAGGCCAAAATCCTGACTATAAAGGAAATGGAAGACTTGGTGAAATTTAAGTAAAACCAAGATAGACAGTAAAATGACCTGCTTGGCTAAGAAAAAAAAAAACCTGGTAGCCTTGCAAAAAAGAAGTCGCTAGTCTAATAAAATGGAGGACTAAACAGACTTTAAACCATTTTCATTCCAAGACTACAAATCCTATGATCTGGAAACTGACATTGATCCCGACTCTTATCTGTCAATTAATTTAAATATGAATTGCAAATAATACTACGAAGATGAAGTTAATGCACTGACTGAGCACTTTTCTTTGATTCACTTCAACAGCCGGAGCCTCTATAAAAATATGGACAAAATGAAAGATTACCTAAATAATTTTGAGTTTAAATTCAGTGTTATAGCCGTATCAGAGACTCGGCTTTGTGAAAGTAAAGATTTGAATTATAGCTTAGAAGATTATGAATTAATCAAGCAAAATAGGAATAACAAAATTGGGGGAGGAGCTGCTCTATTTGTGAAACAGGGTATACAGTGTGAAGTCATGGAAACAATGACTTTTTCGGTTGATGACCTAATGGAATGTGTAACGGTTGAAATAAGAGATGAAAAGGTAAAGAAATTTATACTGATTAGTTGTATTTATAGGACTCCCGGATCATGCATTGATGAATTAAAAAAAAAATCTTAGAGTTGTATTCTAAAATAAAATAAAACAGAAAATCTGCTGGTATTTGGGGGATTTTGATATTGATTTGCTTAAATCCTCTGAACATGTAAAAACAACAGATTTTTTTACTAACATATTGAGTATGGGGATGTACCCTTTAATATCTAAACCAAGTAGACTAACCAGCAGCAGTGCAACTTTGATTGATTACATCTTTGTTAATCTAACTGACCAAAAATTTAAGAGTGGATTATTGCTGACAGATATACAGTAAGTGATCATTTGCCAGTTTTTGTCATATTTGAATTTAATTTAAAGATAAAGAAAGAAGTTTACAAGTTACAGAGAATAAGACATCCTAATGCAATGGTAGCTTTTAAAGCAGCACTCAGTGACCATGACTGAAGTGAGGTTTATGTGGAAGACACTAATGACTCATATAACCTATTTCTTGACACATTTATGTAAATTTATGATTATTATTGTCCAATTAAGAAAATGAAAGTGAAACAAAAAAGCAGACAGAATAAATGGATGACAAGTGGACTGGAAAAATCATGCAGAAAGAAAAAAATGCTTTATAAAAAATGCATTAATTTTCCAACAGCAGAAAATGAAAAAAAGTACAAACAATATAGAAACAAACTGACATCAATTATAAGAGAACAGAGACAGAACTACTACAGTCTGCAACTCCAAAGATTTAAAACAAATATCAGGGCAACTTGGTCAGTCATTAAAGAAGTGATTGACCAACACAACCCTAAACATCCCTTAAAACAAATAACAAGTAAAGGTAAAATAATCAGTGATGCAAATGAAATTGCCAATGCATTGAATGATTTTTTTGTTAATGTAGGCCCAAGTCTAGTAAGGCAAATGCCACAATCACAGACTGCATATGAAAATCTTGCCATTGAAAATAATACAAATTCAATGTATCTTGGGCCAGTGTGTGAGAGTGATGTGTTAGAGGTAGTAAGAAAATGTAAGAGCAAGAAATCCACAGACAGTAATAGTTGTCATGATCCTGTTTTGTTAAGTGCTTTATTTGCTTCCCTATGTTTCATGTCTTGTCTTCCTGTTTTATTTTGTGATCACTCACCCCTGTCTCTGTTCCAGGTTCCTGTCTGCCCCCTCCCCCCCTCGTCTGCGTACACCTGATCCCTGATTGTGTTTCCCGCACCTGTCTCCAATCATCCCTATTAGCCCTGCATGTGTTTGAACCATTCTTGTTTTTGCCTTTTCGCCTCCCGCCTTGGACACCTCTGCCTGGATTGACTGCCTTACCTGTGTACCGAACCTCGCCTGGAATAAACCTTGTTTTGTCATTTTACCATTCAGTGTCGTGCACTTGATTCCTGCCTCCCTGCGCTACGTTCATGACAATAATATAGATATGTAAATGATTAAAGAGGTGATCCACTCTGTAGTTAAACCTCTTACCTACATTTGTAAGTTATTTTAAAAATAGAATATTCCCTGATAACATGAAGCTGGCTAAAGTCTTTCCAATCTATGAAGATGAGGACAAACAACAAGTAAACAACTTTAGGCGGGTTTCTTTACAAGATCAATTTTCAAAATTATTAGAAAAAATGTTCATCAATCAACTAGACAGTTTTTTGGAAAAATATAACATTTTGTGTGACCAACAGTATGGATTCCACAACAATAGCTCAACATCCCTTGCAGTAATGGATTTTATTGAAAATGTATTAAAGAACAAAGATAACAAAGAAAACACATTTTATTGATTTACGTAAAGTGTTCCATACTATTGACCATGATTTACTTTTATGGAAATGCAACTGCTATGGGATCAGTGGAGTTGTAAATTGTTGGTTGAAAAGTTATTTAAAAAAACAGACATCAATACGTGGATGTCAATGGAATAGCATCACAACAGAAAAAAAAAAAATCACCTGTGGAATACCCCAAAGCTCTGTCTTGTAGCCTAAATTATTCATTCTGTATCTCAATGACATATGCAAAGTTTCTGAAATTTTAAAAATGGTAATTTTTGCAGATGATACCAATATGTATTGCTCAGGACTGGACATTTCTCAGTTAATTTCCCAGGTGGAATCAGAGCTGATATCTTATTTAATCAAACCATTTTTTAAATTTTATCTTTAAATGAGAAAAAGACCAAATTCATGATTTTTTCATACAACAAGTCAAGCACAGAGGTCAATTGATTTGGAATGGGGTTGAAATTGGAAGTGTTTATGAAACAAGGTTTCTGGGAGTGATCATAGATCATCAGATCTGCTGGAAGCAACATATGCAGTATATCAAGAATAAATTATGAAAGACACTAGGTATATTGTATAAAACTAAATACATATTGAATAAGAAATGTCTGCACATATTGTATCCGTCACTTGTGCTTCCATATCTTTCTGTAGTAGAGTGATATTGATGTGGGATTGCAGGGCTGGCCTTTGGGAGTGGCAGCACAGGTTGGGGAGTAGTGAGGGTGGAGCTTTAACCTTTGACCTGTATATATATATATGTCCTCCAGGTGTTAAGGAAGTGTGTGTGTAGGTGTATGCAGTAAAGATTGAAGCTAAAATTGTACCTCCCGACTCTGTCCCCTTTTTCTTATAATATCCCAAAGATATTACATCTTGGCGACGAGGAGACCAAGCGAGCTCACTGTGTGTTGTACAGAGGAAGCATCTTGTGGTGCCCGGCTACGCGAGGGACTCGGTTGATGTCGAGCGGCGAGGAAGCTAAGTAAAATAGCCTATTGGCCTAAAAACGTAAAAAAAAAAAAAAAAAAAAAAAAAAAAAAAGGTCGAGATGGCTACGGCGATGGTGGGGACACTTGTGGCTTTTGATAGCCAGGTGCAAGTCTGGGAGGAGTACGTCGAGGTGATGGAGCATTTCTTCGTGGCAAATGGCATCACAGACGCTGGGAGACAGCGGGCTATATTGTTGAGCTCAGTGGGCAGCCGGACGTATAGTTTAATGAGGAACTTGTTAAGTCCGGAGAAGCCTGGGGATAAGTCATATGACGAGTTAACTCAGCTGCTGCAGTCGCACTTCAACCCGAAGCCCAGTGAGATTGTTCAGAGATTTAAGTTCAACTCGAGGATGAGGACGGTGAATGAGACTGTGACGGAGTATGTGGCGGTGCTGCGGGAGCTGGCTCAACACTGTAACTACGGCGACAGACTGAAGGAGATGCTGCGCGACAGGCTCGTGTGTGGAATTGCGGACGATCGCATCCAGCGGAGGTTGTTGGCGGAACCGGAGCTGACTTTTGAGCGAGCGTTGAAAGTCGCACAAGCCATCGAGACTGCGAGCAGGGACGTGCTGGATCTACAACAGAAACAGGACGGTAATGCAAGTAAGCCCTCAGCTCATTTGCAGGTGCACACTGTGAAAGCAGGACGGAAGTGGCAGGAAAAAACTGCGGCGCTAACATGTTACAGGTGTGGAGGTGAACATATGGCACGGGACTGTAGGTTCATCAACGAGAAGTGTCATGGCTGTGGAAAAAAAGGGCATGTGAAAAAAATGTGCAGATCCTCACCTCCTCCAGGGCGGCAGCTAAAGGGGGGAGGGAAACATAAGCAGTTTGTAAAAGGGGTAAAGGAGGATAAAAAACAGCCTGCACATCACATAAGTGAAGTCCCTAGGGATCTCTCTAGTGATGAGGATGTGTTTACACTGTATAGTATATCAGAGCCAAAGATAGTTAAAACAGACCCCATCACTACTCAACTGAAGCTAAATGGTCACATAGTATCATTTGAAGTAGATACGGGGTGCAGTGTAACTATTGTATCTAAGACAGAGTATGTTAAGTTATGGGCAGCCGGGGGCGCACCTGAGTTACAAGATTGTTCATTAAGTCTTAAAACGTACACGGGTGAGAGAGTGCCCACAGTAGGTGCAGCAGAAGTAACGGTACAGTTCAAAGAGCAAACCAAGCAGCTTCCAGTGGTGGTCGTAGCAGGGCCTGGGCCAAACCTGTTAGGCAGAGCCTGGATTAAAGAGCTAGGTATGAACTGTGTGCTGCTTAATAGCATAGAGCAGAAACACATCAAATTGCAAGAGATACTAAGACAGAATGAGGATGTTTTTAAAGAGGAACTGGGAACGTGGAGGGGCCCCCCAGCAAAAATATATGTAAAGGAAGGGGTTGCTCCGAAGTACTATAAACCCCGCCCAGTCCCTTATGCCATGAGGAAGAAAGTGGAGGTAGAGTTAGAGAGACTAACCAATCAAGGGATAATTGAGGCAGTGAAATTCTCGGAGTGGGCTACACCAATTGTTCCTGTGCTGAAGCCGGACAATTCAGTGCGCATCTGTGGAGATTACAAGCTCACAGTCAATTTGGTGTCAAAGTTGGAACAGTATCCAATACCAAAGCTAGAGGACTTGTTTGAGAAACTGTCTGGTGGTGAAAAGTTTAGTAAATTGGACTTAAGCCACGCCTATCAGCAGGTAATCTTGGATGAAGCATCCAAGCGCTTTGTCACCATTAACACACACAAAGGTCTGTTCCAAGTGAACCGTCTGCCTTTTGGGGTTTCCTCCAGTCCAGCCATATTTCAAAGACTGATGGAGAGTCTGGTGGCTGGCATCCCAAAAGTAGCAGTGTATTTGGATGATATTTTGTTGACAGGCCGAAGTGACCAAGAACATCTGGCAACATTGAACCAGGTGCTGACGCGGCTGCAGGAGGCTGGTCTTCGCCTCAAACGCAACAAATGTACATTCATGGAACAGGAAGCAGAGTTCTTAGGACACAAAGTGGATGCTTCAGGGCTCCATCCCCTACCCCACAAGGTCAGTGCCATACAAAAAGCACCAGCACCCACTAATGTCACTGAACTGCGTGCGTACCTGGGATTACTCAACTATTATAACAGATTTCTGCCGAACTTGTCCACATTGTTGTCTCCCTTGCATGAACTGTTGAGAAAAGAAACAAAATGGAGATGGGGAGCAGAGCAAGAGAGAGCATTTGAGGAATCCAAGCGCCTCATGCAATCCTCAGAAGTCTTAGTGCATTATGACAGTCAAAAAGACTTGATCTTGTCATGTGACGCCTCTCCCTATGGAGTGGGGGCGGTGTTGTCACATCGACTGCCGGATGGACAAGAGCGACCAATCAGCTTTATGTCAAGGACGCTGACATCAGCTGAATCAAACTATTCTCAATTGGACAAAGAAGGTTTAGCGGTGATGTTTGGCATTCAGCGGTTCCATAAATACCTGTATGGTAGGAAATTTGTCATTTGCACTGATCACAAACCTTTGTTATCACTTTTTAGTGAGATGAAAGCTGTGCCAAACATGGCATCTCCTCGCATTCAGCGATGGGCTGTAACGCTAAGAGCTTATGAGTACGAGATTATCTATAAACCGGGAAAACAGCATGGTAATGCTGATGCCATGAGTCGCCTTCCTTTGTCACAACCTTCAGACAATGCAGAGCAGGAGGAAAGAGTGCTCATGATGGAGACTGCAACTCTTGTGTCAACAAGGGAAGTGAGCAGGTGGACAACCAGAGACCCTGTATTGTCCAGAGTTGCACAGTTTATCCAACATGGCTGGCCGACACACGACTTAGATGCAGTTTTTCAACCTTATGCTGTGCGGAAAACAGAGTTGAGTGTACAAGATAAGTGTGTACTGTGGGGATCACTTGTTGTGATGCCACCACAAGGGCGGGAGGCCATGTTAGAGCAATTACATCATGGACACACTGGCATTACTCGGATGAAAGCTTTGGCACAAAGTTATTTCTGGTGGCCAAAGTTGGACGCAGACATCGAGAATATTGTCAAGTACTGTGTCACATGCCAAGAACACCGTAACCTGCCTGCGCCAGCACCACTTCACCCATGGGAGTGGCCAAGCAAACCGTGGCAAAGATTACATGTTGATTATGCAGGGCCTTTTATGGGACATATGTTTTTGATCCTGATAGACGCGCATTCAAAATGGATGGAAGTTTTTCCTGTAACAAACGCCACCTCAGCCGTCACAATAGAATGCCTGAGAAAAAGTTTCAGTTGTCAGGGAATACCAGAAACAATTGTATCTGACAATGGTACTTGTTTTGTGAGTGCAGAGTTTACAGACTTTCTGAAAAGAAATGGAATTGAGCACATCACATCCGCCCCATATCATGCATCATCAAATGGCTGTGCTGAGCGCGCGGTCCAGACATTTAAGTCAATGATGAAGAAGGCTGGTGGGGGCAGCATTGCTACTAAGGTGTCAAGAGTTCTGTTTAATTATCGCATCACACCACAATCCACCACAGGGCTCTCACCTGCAGAATTGCTACAAGGGAGGAAGTTGAGGTCCACCTTGGATTTGATTCATCCTGACCGCGGAGGAAAGGTGGAGCGAAAACAGAACAGTCAAAAGGAACAGCATGACAACCTGAAAAAAGAGAGAGGATTCCAGGAAGGAGATCCTGTGGTGACAAGAAACTTTAGTCATGGTCCTAAGTGGATTCCTGGAGTCATCACAAACATTACAGGTCCTGTCTCGTACAAGATCATGTTGGGAGATGGTAACATTGTGCGGAGACATGTGGACCAGGTCTTGTCACGTGCTGTAATAGGGGACTGTGTGGAGGCGGAAGTCACAGAGCCACTGGAACTGTCTGTTTCACCTGCAGCGGTAAGGGTTGCATCAGAGACTTCCACTCTGACAGGAAATAACAGTGTTCAGGAGACCCACACCCAGAGTGTCCTGAGTCCTGCTCAGAAAAAAGCAACTCCTGTAGTGTTAGACAATCCACCTCCCAACCCTTCAGGGCCGTCACCACCTGTGATAGCTCCTTTGCGCAGGTCACAAAGGGCCGTGTGCAAACCAAGTTATTTGAAAGATTACCAGTGTTAAATGCAATGGTTTATGATTGTTATTGTTTAAAATGTTAAGTGATAACAAAATCTTTAAGTGCCCAGTAATTGTTATTCCAGTATCAGTTGGGGATGCTTAGAAGGTTACATAACACTTTTTGTGGGGCACGGTGATTAGTAGCTTAAGGGGGGGAGGAATGTAGTAGAGTGATATTGATGTGGGATTGCAGGGCTGTCCTTTGGGAGTGGCAGCACAGGTTGGGGAGTAGTGAGGGTGGAGCTTTAACCTTTGACCTGTATATATATATATGTCCTCCAGGTGTTAAGGAAGTGTGTGTGTAGGTGTATGCAGTAAAGATTGAAGCTAAAATCGTACCTCCCGACTCTGTCCCCTTTTTCTTATAATATCCCAAAGATATTACACTTTCCTACTGCTGTGAAATCTGGGGAAACACATGTAAAACATACAGTATATAGATCATCTCATTAAATTGCAAAAAAAGGTCAATAAGACTAATTAATAAAGTAGGGTTTCATGATCATACTAATGAACTTTCCATAAAATCAAATCTCTTGAAATTTGTAGATATTGTAAAGTTAGACATGTTAAAAATTGTATTTCAAATTGTAAATCAGGACATTCCTATAACCATTGTCTAACTTTATCTAAATGTTGTGTAGTAACCTATTATATCCACAAGAGGGAATTACGGTTACACATTCTTCAAGAACATAGTTTTTTCCGTAATCATAAAGGTTTTTGGTGGTTATGTTGTACTTAAAGCACATCAGTACTTCTGTAAATTGAATTACAGCGTGGACGGAACTAACGTTACTATTATTTGGAGGACATCGCAGGACTGCAGGGGTACCACCACTGGAGGGACAAAGATTCTGCTGTTTGCTTTGCTGGGCGCAACTGCAACTCATCCGATTCTGTCTGCGTGTTGGCGTGGATGCAAGGCTCTGTGTCACACATGGACGGCTGATTCACACACGTTACCGACCTAACAGCGTGTTAGTATTCAGGGACCGGGGGAGACTCTGTGCAGACACCGGGCTGTGAAACTGCCAGTCCGGGTCGTGGCGGTCGCCGGGGTGGTCGCCGGGGCTCCGTGAGGCCGGAGGACCGGAACTGCTCCTGCTGCCAGCTGGAGTTCGAACGGACCGGCCGCAGCTTCATCTGGAGGGCGGTGCACACCTTCACCATGCCGGACACCATTCTCAGGGTCTTCCCGGATTCCAACGTAAACGAAAAGTCCTGCTTGTGTTAGACCTGCGCGCAGACCGTCAGGAGCAAATGTCGGCGCCGGCAGAGCAGGAAGTGGTCTGTGTGGCCGAAACCCCCCCGCGGTTAGAGAACTCCACAACACTTCACGTGAGTCAGATACTGCTGGGTGTTTAAATATGTCTCTTTTCATCATCTTACTCTTCCTTCTAAATGCCCGGGATACTGGGACCCTTATTACCCCCAGGAAATCTCCTGTTCAAGAGACATTATTACCTCGATTGTCATCCTATGGCCGTGGTACATTGGACTTCACTTTTACACCTAGGGATGTCTCTTCCCTTTGGACTACAATGTCTGTTGGTCTTGCTACTCGGTGTGTAACAGCTCTTGTTCCATTGTATTCTGTCCTGCTATTGCAACAGCTACGTAGTTCCAATTCCTTCATCTCAACCAAGCCCCTAATGAAAGATAATAACTCTCATTGTTTTAGCACTGCTTTTTGTCGCTTGTTAATCATTCTCATGTTGGCCATTTCAGGCAATGTTCATTCAAATCCAGGGCCTGCTACAGTTAATGTTAGTCCTACTGCTCCTAGTCTGTCATTTGATGATTTTTGTAAACGAAAATCCCTTGGCTTTTTACACATCAATATCCGTAGTCTTTTACCTAAACTTGATTTGCTAAAATCCTGGATACACACTGCAAATCCTGATGTTTTAGCGATTTCTGAAACATGGCTTAGAAGGAGCATTGCGGATGTTGACACTTTAATTCCAGGTTGTAATGTCTTTCGCAAGGACAAAGCTTCCAAGGGTGGGGGCGTGGCTCTCTTTGTGAGGGACCATCTGCAATGCTCTATTTTATTGTCAAAGACTGTTCCCAACTATCTCGAACTGCTGGTGTTAAAAATCAATGTCAAATAATTTTTCTCTTTCTGTTGCTGTCTGTTATAGACCACCCTCTGCCCCACCATGCTCTCTAGCTGTACTCAGTGAACTTCTTGCCCCGTACATCTCCTCTGAGTTTATTCTACTGGGTGACCTAAATTGGGACATGTCTAACCCCCCAGATATGGTCATGCAACAATTTGATGCCCTAAACCTCTTCCAAATTATTTCAGAGCCTACCAGACATAATTTGAAATCTCCATCTTCTGCATCTCTGATAGATGTGATCCTCACAAACACCCCTTCTAATTATAAATCTGGCGTCTTTAGTCAGGATCTGAGTGATCATTGTGCTATTGCCTGCATACGCTCTGGTTCCTTAGTTAAACGTCCACCTGTGACTGTAACCAGACGCTCCATGAAGAAGTTTAACCGAGACGTCTTTCTCCATGACATTGCTGCAGTGAACTGGGATAGAATTAATACGTTTCCAACTATGGATGCTGCCTGGTCCTACTTTAAGTTGACCTTCAGTCAGATCATCAACAATCACGCTCCTCTCATAAAATCTCAAATCAAGGATCGCTTCAGCCCCTGGTTTTCCCGTGACTTAGCCACATTAATCCACAAGAAGAACACCTTATGGCGGAAAGCCCGTTCCTCCCAGTCACCTATCGACTGGCTTGCCTTTAGGCAGTGCAGGAACACATGCACTCAGGCTGTCAGAAAAGCCAAAGTCACTCATTATCTGGACAAATTTGCACCCTGTGGTTCTGATTCCAAGACATTCTGGAAAACGGTCAAGTCCATGGAAAATAAGCTTACCCCACCCCGTTTTCCTAGTGCAATGACCTTTGGTGACTCTGTTGTCACTGATAAGTCTCACATGGCCTCACTTCTCAATCAACACTTTGTAAATACAGTCCATGCCTCTTCTGTCAAGTCCCCCACTACTACCCCCTCATTTTCACCTACACCTTCCAGCTCAGGCACCTTCTCCTTTAATCCCATCCTGACCTCGGAGGTTTTAGAGGAACTCACCAAACTCGACTGTAACAAGTCAGCTGGATCTGATGGGCTCGACCCCTTATTTTTAAAAACTGCTGCTCCTGTCATTGCCACCCCCATCTCGTATCTATTCAACTTATCTCTGGAGCTGTCTGTTTTTCCTTCAGATTGGAAATCTGCCTTGGTCGTTCCACCTTTTAAAGGTGGCTCTAGCTCTGATCCCAACTGTTACAGACCTATATCCATCATGCCGTGCTTGGCCAAGATCCTAGAAAAATTGGTTCATAGACAGCTCAGCCACTTCATTGCTTCAAACAATATTCTGTCCAACCTCCAGTCTGGGTTCTGGCCTGGCCACGGGTGCACTACAGCCACTTTGAAGGTTCTGGATGATGTTGTTACCTCCTTGGACTCCAAACAGATCTGCATTGCTGCCTTTATTGACTTATCCAAAGCCTTCGACTCTGTCATCCACTCCATCCTCCTGCAGAGGCTCACTAGCATCGGTCTGTCATCACACTCCTGCAACTGGTTCGCTAGCTACCTAAACAACAGAGTTCAGCAAGTAAAGTCTGTAAATGTCTTGTCTGACCCTCTTCCCATCGTGAAAGGGGTGCCTCAAGGTTCCATCCTGGGCCGAACGTTGTTCTCCATCTACATCAACAATGTAGCTAGGTTTGCCGGTAATTCCAAGATTCATCTATATGCTGATGATACCATCTTATACTCAGAGAGCCCTTCTCTCCACTCTGCAGCATCCACACTCCAACTCAGTCTCACTTCTGTCGAGCAGTACTTTCATGGCCTTCATCTCTCACTCAATTCCAAAAAAACCAAATGCATTATTTTTGACCGGAAACATGATTCCACCACTGCCCCTAAAATCCTCTGTGCCGATGGCTCTGAACTGGAGTTTGTGACCAGCTATAAATACCTTGGTCTCTGGTTGGACTCATCCTTCTCCTTCTCCACCCACATCAAGCACCTGCAATCAAAAGTCAAAGCTCGCCTGAGCTTCCTCTACCGGAATAAGGCCTCCTTCACCCGTTCAGCCAAGCGCACGCTTGTGAAAATGACCATCCTGCCCATATTCGATTATGGTGACACCATCTATAGGATGGCTTCTCAATCTACTCTTAGCAAACTGGACACTCTCCACCACTCTGCCATCCATTTTGCCACAGGAGCTCCATTCAGAACTCACCACTGTGACCTGTACAACCTGGTAGACTGGACATCCCTCCACACCAGACGGCTCCACCACTGGCTTCACCTCATTTACAAATCCATACTAGGAAAAACACCTCCCTACCTCTCCTCCCTTCTACACCACTTCTGTCCTGCCCGCAATGTTAGGTCCAGCAAGCTCATCAAACTCTCCATCCCTAAAGCCCGTACTGTCTTTGGTCGCAGTGCCTTTCGATTCGCTGCAGCTAATGATTGGAACAATTTTCAAAACTGCCTCAAACTCACTGTCCCCATATCACTCACTGCTTTTAAACAAAACCTACATGAAATTGTAACTGACAGCTGCACTTGTTGAGTGTCTCTCTCTCTTTCTCTCTCTTTCTCGGCCTCGTTCTCTTGTCTTGTATTTTTTTTATTTTTTTTATTTTCTGTATAGTGTATGTCTTTGTGTTTATTTTAGACTTCCTCCCCACCCCCACACCTCTAAGAGCCACTGCTCTTAGCTCAGGCAGCATTTGTAAATAAGAACCTGTTCTTAATTGCTTGCCTGGTTAAATAAAGGTTAAATAAATAAAATTCAATATTTTTACAAACTAAGAAAGAGCACATATAACCTCCAAGGTCTACTGCAATTTGAGTCTGTTAAAGCAAGAACAAATGTCAGGTAAAAATGTGTGTCTGTACAAGGAGTGAAACGCTGGAATAATTTGGAAGATGAAATTAAATTGATAAAATTTTTGTCTAAATTCAAGAAAAAATTAAATATGACTTAATTGATGGTTATAAATGTTTGTAAATTTGCTGAGGTGAAGTCAATGGATAGTGATGAATAAATCAATGTATGTGAATGTTCTTAAAAACCCAAAGAATGTTGATTTTGTTGTCGTGATTAAGTTATGTTAACCAGGGTGGGCTTATATAAGCAATTTGATTCAGCCCAGTCCTTTTTTGGTTACTATTAATACAATCAAAATATGTTTTGTTTTTTAAATGTGAAATATGAACAACCAAAATAAATTTAATTAATTCATTGGATTATTCATTATTATCGGCTGTTCAAGCTGCTCTATTAGGACTCTGCCTGCTGCCTATTAGGCAGCTGCCTGCTTACTGACTTGAACTGGGAGGACAGAGCACATCCTGTCCTAGCATCCCTACATTGGCTCCTGATTAAATCTAGAATACAATTCTAAGTCCTTATGATCACATTTAAAGCTCTTCACTGTAAGGCTCTTTCTTACATTGAAGATCTCATTGAAGTGTATCACCCTCCCATGGCCCTTTGAGCCGAGGATTCAGGGTTTCTGGTGACCCGTCAGGTTTTTAAGAGTAGAACAGGAGGCAAAATCTTTAGCTATCTGACCCCCTTACTCTGGAACGATCTTCCAGCCTCGGTCCGAGGGACAGACACCCTTAGCTTATTTAAGAGTACACTAAAAACCCTTCTCTTTGATAGAGCCTACAATTAAAAATGACACACACTCCACTAGATATGCTGCTATACGCCTAAGCAGCTGAGGGTATTTTCCCCCGTCTCTCCCAATAAAAGGAGATACTCTGTCACTTCTCTTTCTTTACCTTTCTATTTTTTATTTATAATTTACTACTCCTGTTAAATCACACTCTTTGTTTGCAAGATACTGCCACTGTCTTTGTGCTTCTGTTCCACCGGTGGGGAACATGCATTGGAAGACAGGAAATCCAAAGGCCTGGAAATCCCGCCCCCACTTCAGCAACAGCTCACTATGGACATTCGACTCAATCTGCCTATCTGCCACCCCCCCACCCCCCCACCCCCCTCTCTGTCTCTCTCTCTTTTCCTTGACCTGTCTATATCCCCAGTGTATTTCCTTTTCCCAACCAACAGGTCAAGGTGGATGACTGCCCTCCAGAGCCTGGGTCCTGCCTTGAGTTTCTTCCTCAATGAAGGAGTTTTTCCCCACCACTATCGCTTATGCTTGCTCTGGAGGGCACTGTTGACTTTCTATCTGTTAAGCGCTTTGAAGTATCTTTAGATGTGATTAAGCACTGTATAAATAAGTTGATTGGCTGACTGATTGGTTTATAACACCTCAGTTCTCTCCATCCTCATGGCCTCTCAACCAGACCCAGAATTGATGGCTGATACTGGAGCACTGCACTCAATAAAGGGTATAAAATTGCAAGACAGTCTCCAACGCCATGCTGCAGGAACACACTCAACAGCCTCCTGAGTCCCAGTTAGCAGCACATTGTCAAATGCACTGGTATGGCAACATCAAAACGCTCCCCTTAGAACAGTGGTCCCCAACCTTTTTTGCGCCACGGACCGGTTTCATCTAAGACAGTATTTCATGGACTTAATTTGCTCTATAATTGTTAATGACGCCAGGACAGCTGTAGTCTAATAATAAACCATCCGCAGTGGTTTTATGTGAAATGCAGACATCAACAGACAATAAACAAACCAACAAATGCCGCTTCACAAGGACAGGAGTTTGGAAATGGAAACGGAGTTTGCGATACTTTTTGGATGATCTCAGGATAATCTGCCTTGATTTTAATCCAGTACACTGGACCGGTGGTGGGCGCTTAATTTGGGGTAATCTGTCACTTGATCGAGACCGGTCAAGCATGACAGACGTCACTTTTCAAAATAAAACTTCTTTCCGACTCCGAAATAAATAAAACTGAAGTAATGTAAATCATTTTTTAAATTCTGTGCGGCCCGATACCAAATGACCCACGGACCAGTAGCGGTCCGCGGCCCGGGTGTTGGGGACCACTGCCTTAGAACACCCCACTCATGTTTTCCTACACTTCTAACCAAAAGCTGGAAACACCACCGTGGTGGCCCCGCACACGATGGAATGATGCTGTCACTAGGGACCTGCAACATATGGGCCGATTGCTTGCTGAAGCCAAGCACCCCAGCACTGGACCAATCCAAATGGAGAAGATTGGTGAAACTGGTTGGCTCTACGCATGGCAACACCGTCGTCCCCGAGCAAGAGACCTTATGATGAGTACAGCAAGGGTCAACCTGGGGAACTGGTTAGAAACGATCAAAATAGGCCACTTGAAACTGGTTATGCTAAAGCTAAATATTTGCTTCGAGAACACTCTAGATACGCTGTAATTTTCAGTGAACTACCAAAGTTCTCATATGGCCAGTAATACAGTCTGAGGATGTGAAAGCCCTGGACGCCTATAGCTTCTTGTTGTGCAGGTGTTACAATGCGATCAAATCCAGTCATGAGTTAGATGTCCCATGCAAAAGTTGTTAAAAAAACCTCAAAGATCAGTTCAGAGATAAGTGGAGGGATGTTGGCTGTGATTTACAGGAAAGGTTTAGGCATAGAGCCACTTTTTGTAATTAACGGGTGGCAGTGGCTCAGTGGTAGAGCGGCCGGTAGAGCAGATCCTCCAATGTTCCTAAGATTGGCGGTTCGATTCCTGCTACCGCCCCCCCCAAAAAAAAACACTTGGAGTGTGAGCTGACAGTGGGAGGTGTCAGGTCACCTCTGGAGCACTGCCTAGGCACCTTTGAGCAAGGCGTCGTCCCCCTTTATAAGTTGCTCATTTGGGGCACTCCACAAAGGGGCTGCCTGCCACTCAACCTCCCCCTGCATGCCTTCAGGCCCCCTTGTGTGTGTTTGCATGTGCTACAGGGGCCTGTACAAACTACATGTATGTAAGTGTTTGAAGTATCTATTAATTAGAGTGTTCTCCTAATTTACCTTCGAGGATCAGATTAATACATAAAATTAAATTTTAAAAAAATGTTTGAGTGTATTGAAAGGTAAATGAAAAGTCTAAGTGGCCCACTGTTTTGGGGTCTGCAGGATCCTTCTGCAGTTGTAAAAGGGGATATGAGGCACTCTGAATCTGAGTTTCTCTAAGACAAAGGGAAGTACCATATTTATTCGAGTATAACGCGCAAAATTTTCTACCTAAAAAAGAACTCAAAGTTTGGGTGCGCGTTATAAACGAGGACTGGGGTGACACACTTAGATGTATTAGTATACAGTATTATTTGCGCAATGACTTATTTGTCGAAGATATCGCTGACCACAATCGCAAAACATTGAATGCAACCACATCTCTCGACCCACAAAACGTCCATGGTCGATTTTTAGTAACAGTATCCAAATCATTTGCGTGGGCGATCTAAAATAAATACCGGTAATTCATGATGGCTCATGCGCATCACTCCTGCAGAGGCGAGGCGTATCTAAGGAAATGGTATTCAATAATCAAATGCGTCATCAGCAGACCTTGTCGGATGGTGTCATTTCCGAGAATTCTTATTATCCGCTGTGACGTATGATATTTGATTATTGATTAGCATTTTATTAGCTACGCCTTGTCTCTTCATTTCCTTTCCTCGCCTCGGCCACACTGAAACGTGAGTTACCGGTAAGCATAGCTGGTGTATTTGATGATGAATCGGACTTTGAAGGATTTTAAATACCGGTAAATATTGTTAATTTTATTTCGGTATTGTGTTCATAGTTTACGTTGTCAATAAATGATTTTTATTATGGACGCACGTGTTTAACAATGTTTGGCACTTACAATGCTTTGTCTGAGCCGAGAAAAAGTGAAACAAAATTTTATACCGATTTTTAATCGAAAATTAGGGATGCGCGTTATACACGTGTGCGCGTTATACTCGAATTAATACGGTACCTTTGCAACTACATTTGCTACAGTAGACGAGAAAATTGGATCTGGAATAACAAGAGAAAAGACCCCAACTGTTAAAGTGTGCTTGTTTTGTGGAGCTTGACGTACTTTGGATATGTGCCTTCTATTGGAAAAGAAGACACATAGTGAAAAAATGTCTTTCTCTGTTTTGGCAGTCTATTCATTAGGCACAGGAACAAAGATTGTTGTACACATCTTCCACGTAAACTATGCAATTTGAAGCATCCCACCATTCTGCATGTCCACTTGAAGGAAAAAAAGTTGGTTCTATGCAAGCTAAAAACGACACAAATGGAGCAAATGAAAAAGCCTTAATCTCTGTGCAATCCAATCCTTACTGGGGCCGGTGAGCGAGATTTTACACTATATTACCAGTTCAAGTGAAGTCTCATGTGGGGCAGGAATTTATTGGTTACTTTTGCTTTCCTGGATCCTGGGAGCTGGGCATTGTGTTGTACGGAGGGGCTCATGAACAGGCTTAATCTCACTGGGAGAAGAATAAGAATTCTAATGCGGACAGTGGGTCAGGAGAATGTGGTCAGTAGCTACATTGTGCCAGGTTTGGAGATGGACATTTTGGATACAGCCTATTATTGAGAGTTGTCAGGTATTGTTACTGGACCTTGAATTCCTTTACAAGACAGTGACAATCCTAAGCATGATGATATTCAAAGATGCCCACACCTTCACTATATTAAGATCAGGTCAAATTCACAGACTTTTAAAAATGATTGAGTTGAAATGAGGAACAGCATAAATATTTATGATAGCAGAAGTGTTCAACATTTAGAGGGCTAAAATCATATGAAGCAAAATGCGAATTTCAGCCTTGTTTGGAGAAGCCTTCAGTTGTCTAGGCATCACTTCTGAGTGATGTAATTAACATCATTATTACAGCTGTTGCTTCACTTCTTTGGCAACAGCAGCATACACATCCTGCTCAAGGAAAAAAATTCTGGAGGAATTCTGAAATTCGCTCAACATACATTTTATGTCAACATTCAGAAAGGTAGTTTTAAAGTTGACTGGTGAGCATATTTGACCAATTATGAAAAATTGGATCACAAAAAAACGTTAATGTAAATAAGGAACAAATGTGAATGTGGATATGGACCACTCATGAAGGCACATAATTGGTCAAATATATGGAAAGAATATGTTTCAGTGAGAATTAATTCATGTGTGTGTGTGTGCATATTTGAAAGCCAGGACAGAGACTGTTCTAAGATTTCTGCTAACCTGAGCTCTTCACAGACTGCTAGCATGGAAAACAAGATCTAATTCTGGGATTGCTAAAAAGAATTTCCCGAGTTTGGGGGGAAGGTAAAACATTAAGTATTTCCTCTTTGAAACTGAAACTTTGAAACTTTGAAACACTATCAATACTCAATTGGCTGGCATTATATGCAGAGTTTGTCCCTTCAGTTCATTGCATGCATACTGGGTCCCACTTCATCCACATGAATGCTGACATTACATATTTTATGCAGGGAGAATCAATCCGAAATTAGCAAATTGTTATTATGATGATTATGATTATTGTGATTATTATTTAAATTTAAATTTGACATTCCTGTTTTCAAACTGAGCCCAGACACACACGAAAAAACATACACATGCGCATATACAGACACACACACACACACACACACACACACACACACACACACACACACACACACACACACACACACACACACACACACACACACAGACTGATCAAGCAGCCCCTCCACCTCCAAGTGGTTCTATGCCTCAGCTATGAGAAGGGAGGTATGAAGAGATGATAAATGGTTAGAAATAGAAGGGGTTGGATTTTAGAGAGCAAGAAGAAAGCAAAGAGATATTGAATAACGATGTTTATATAATTAATATCTATTAACACAGAAGAAAAAAACAAACTAATAATAATAACAATGGATTAGATTTATATAGCGCTTTTGTAGACACTTAGACACTATCTTCTCCGACCACCAAAGTATATATTATTTAAAGAATGAAGTTTTTCAGTGTGTGGATGGTTGACAAAGATACTTCTTATACTTAAACCAAAGATGAATCCACTCACCACTTTCACTCTTTTCAATGATGTCAACCGTCTCCCCAAACTTCAGGTTGATCTCTGAATTCTCCTGCCTCTCATAGTTGGCCACTGCAACATATTGCTCCAGCACCATGGGTTCTGAGCTGTCAGCCTCTGAGGAGAAGAAACAGGCCGTCAGCAACCTGCCTGCAGTGGTACACCCCAAATGACTGCTGCAAACCACTGCACTGCTGCCACTGTGCATCCAATACATAGATGTTTGCCAACCGCTGCTCCCTGCCAGCATAACCAATAAGAACTCAAGATTGTGACTTGACTGTATTGTCCAAAATGTCTGGTGATATAAGTGAGTCAAACCTGAGCCACTCTGTACTGAGAAGCACAAAATAGAATTTAAACAAAAGGAGAAACATGATGAAATTGCGCATGAGGACATAATCTCAAATCTAATGTGGGTCCATGACTGAACAAAAAACAAAAAACAAAAAAACAAAAAAAAAAACAGTCCAAACAAAAGAAGGATGAGCTGCTAATGGTTAGAAATGGTTGGGACTGCAGTTAGAAAATCCACAATGCCATTAAAAGGAAAGACCTCCTCTCCAATGCCTTTGGGGGTCAGTTGTTGGACAGACAGTCAAAAGGAGGTTTTGTACACATCAATCATAGTAGTCTGCACTGCTGGCCTTGAATAGAAACATATGAGTAGAGTTGAGTGAGAAGAACAGGCAACGGAGGCTGGATCTATGTTTGTGTGAAACAAAAGAAGAAAATGTTTCAGTAGGAAATAGGCTACTCTTTCTTTTCTTGTGAGAGGAGTGACTGTGAAGCTGCTGAATGTGGATGTTTGTTTTTCTTTACTTTGCTTTTATTTTTTCAGTGGGAGTATAGCGATGTTTCTGTTTAATTGTTATATTATTTTGATTGTTTTGTGCGGCAATGGCTCAGCGGTAGAGTGGGAGCCCTATGATCGGAGAATCCCGCTCCTATAATCGTTCCATTCCCGCTCCCGCCCAACCAGCCCCTTACAGGCTGCTCATTTGGCACACACCCCAAAGTCTCGACCCGTCACTCTGCCTCCCTGTATATATACTGTATACTGTTTGCTGTGTACCGATTGCTACAGGCCCTAGTGTGTTGTGTTTCAGGGGCCTGTACACAACAATGTATTTAAGTATGCATGATGTATGTGGAAGTGAAATAATGCATGGTTAGGTCACACTTCAAATCAGGAGGAAACAGATTTTCAAGTTTGGCAGAGGAGAACCAATTGTACAAAACAAGAAAGACAGGAAGGGGGTCATGGTGACTTTAGGGTGGTGACGAAGATTTGGATGTTCACCTGGAAATCCAATCCGATGTGTTCTTTTTTCCCAATAAAACACACACACACACACACACACCTACATTCGTACACAAGAGTGGGGACCAGCGAGTATAAAAGGGTCATGAGAGATGAGTTTGCGGGCTGTTTCCCAATTGATCTGTAGTGATGAGCTGAGAATCAATTAAAGAATTCCCGCTTTGGCTGGAACACCATTCTGTGTTGTACTGCGTTTTTATTTTGGTATTTGCTGGAATAAAACACCCTCAACACATGTAACACATACAATATATGTATGTAACTGTACATAAAGTTACATATACTCTTTTATTTATTAAGGAGACATGACGTGAAGGTAGGTATCGGCTGTCCTTGCATTGTGGCATGCTAGGAGTGGAGGTGATCATCAGGCATAACACTGTTATGTCTACTGCTCAGATGAACATAGCTGTTATTTGTGAAGAAAGTGAACCATAGGTGAAACGGTGTCGGTGGAAAAGCAAATATCTGTAAACAGCGTGTTGGAACAAGTTTGCCTTTGTTGCAAATGGTGTCAAAAATCACTTTGTCCAATGAGCCCCATCTCATCAGTGATAAGTTCCTGATGCAAAGAAGTTTGATGTGGCTAAAAGCAGGATGAAACACTGTAGATGGTGCACAAACAGGAAAGCCAAAAAGTAAAGTGTTCAAATCTTGTATATTCTTATTTTGACATGACGTAAACTCTTCATCGGTAGGATGCTAATGTTATGTTTTACAGACTGTTCGCATTAGGCCGAATCATCTAGCGATGTTTGTGTGATTGGCCCTTATCTATGGTCCTGAAGCATAATTAGGCCATCCTCCATAGTATGGTCAGCACAAAAAAGTTAAATGTTTCAAGTCTTTTATAAGTTTGTTAAATATGATTTTTCAACTCATTAGAAATTATAGGCTATCCTCACCCTAAAAAAAATTAGCCCTGTTGATTTATTTTTTCATAATTAAAGAAAAATTCCCTCTCCCTCTTCAGTTTTATGAGAAACTCATTATAACTTACAGATAAAGAAATATCCCAACTTAGAAAATATAATCAAAATAAGAAAATAGCTAAGTTCTTAATTTGTTTTTGTCCAGTTTAAGGTTCTCTCCCTTCTTACATCCTGCTTCAATAAACAGTTAAGTAGTAGCTCAGTCCACTAATTCTTGGGGTGGGTCACAGGAAGTCACCGATGGGCCAAAACATCTGGAGTATGAGTTGGCAGTGGGAGGTGTCGGTTCACCTCCTGAGCACTGCTGAGAGGTCTTGAGGAAGGCAAACCCCCCCCCCCAATCAAATTGCTCATTGGGGCACATCAAGAAGTAGCTGCAGGTGGCTCTGCCTCCCACTGTATTTAAATTGGATGTGTGTGTGTGTGTGTGTGCGCGCGTGTGTGTGTTTCTGGGGGCTGTATACACATGTACAAAACCCAAAACCAGTGAAGTTGGCTCATTGTGTAAATTGTAAATAAAAACAGTACAATGTTTGCAAATCCTTTTCAACTCCTATTCAATTGAATACATTGCAAAGACAAGATTTTTAATGTTCAAATAGAGAAACTTATTTTCCTTTGCAAATAATCGGTCAGTCAGTCATTTTCATATTACCACCGCTACATCCGCCGCTGCGGGACATGGGGAGCTGGAGCCAACCCAGTGGCATAGGGCGTGAGGCAGGGGACACTCCGGGCATGACGCCAGTGCACCGTGGAGCCACACACAAAGACATACAACCAATCACACACACACTCACTCCTACGAGCAATTTGGGACCGGCCAATCAACCTGAAGTGCATGCTTTTGGAGGTGGAAGGAAGCCGGGGGAACCCGGAGAGAACCCACGCAGACACGGGGAGAGCATGCATGCAAAGAGCGGGACTCGAACCTGGGTCCGCCGTGTTGTGAGGCGACAGCGCTAACCACTGCGCCACCGTCCCGCCCGCAAATAATCATCAACTTAGAATTTGATGGAAGCAACACATTGCATTTTTACCACTGTGTTACATCACCTTTCCTTTTAACAATAACAGTATACGTTTGGGAAGTGAGAAGACCAATTTTTGAAGCTTTTTGGGAGGAATTCTTTCCTATTCTTGTTAGATGTACAGCTTAAGCTGTTCAATAGTCCGTGGTCTCCGTTGTTGTATTTTACGTTTCATAATGTGCCACACACTTTCAATGGGAGGCAGGTCTGGACTACAGGCAGGCCAGTCTAGTACCCAAACTCTTTTACTACAAAGCCCCACTGTTTTAACACTTGCAGAATGTGGCTTAGCTGTTAAGAATTGTTCAAGTCTGGGCCCCAAGGAGCAGAGACTGACACAAAAAGTAAAAATCAACAGTTTATTGCTCAGATTGAAAACACAAGTGAGCAAAGGGAACCAAAAGCAGCTGAGTAAAAAAACATGACAAAATCCACAAACTAACAGCACTCACGTCACTAAAACAGGACAAAATTATCTGGCACCCTTTAGTAGAGGACCAGGCCTTTTGACAAGAGCCTGATGAGCAGAGGGGGAACTGGTGTGCCTCGTAAGCTGCTAGGCGCTAGCCACACGCCCTGCCACACCCTGACCTGACAGGAGAAAACGAGCTTAACACAGAAACAGACCTGCCAAGAATTCTAAAAGAACAGAACCATGACAGTGGGCATACTTGACCCAGGGAAGATGGGTTGACCAGGAAACAAGGTTCTGAGATGCCACACAACGAAGAGCCGCTTCCAGATCCTGATTCGCCCGCTCTCTCTGGCCATTGGTCTGTGGGTGGTAACCGGATAACAAGTTGGCCGATGCCCCTAATGCCTCGCAGAAAGCCTTCCAAACTTGGGACGAGAACTGTGGACCTCTGTCAGAAACAATTTCTTGGGGAATGCCATGTAACCTAAAAACATGCTGAATAAGGAGAGTAGCAGTTTCCAAATCAGAAGGTAACTTAGGCAAAGGAATAAGATGCACAGTCTTGGAAAAGCAGTCAATATGATCGTATTCCCCTCTGATAGAGGCAAGCAAGTGACAAAATCCACAAATCTACAGAATGTGTGACCACGGTCGATGGGGAATAGGCAGAGGGCGAAGGAAGCCAGTTGGAGCATTGTGAGATGCCTCATTGCGGAAACAGACAGGACAGGCGGAAACACTCCGTAATGTCCGCACCCATAGATGGCCACCAGAAGTGCTGTTGAAGGAGGGTCAGAGTCCGATGAAACCCGGAATGGCATGCAACCTTATAGTCATGTCCCTATTGGAGAACGGGAGTTCGGAGAGGTAGTGGTATGGACAGCCGATCTTGTGGACAGTTCTCAGGCGTTGGATTATCCTCTTGCGCCTCCTGAACCAGTCTCTCAATGTCCCACGTAGCTGCTTCCACCACACAGGAAGAGGGCAGGATAGTTTCCTCGAAAGAATCCTCTCCTGAAGGTGCAAACTGATATGACAGTGTATCTGGTTTGATATTCCGAGACCCAGGCCGGTGAGGGTAAAATTAAAATGGCCAAGGAACAGGGCACACCGAGCCTGATGAGAGTTGAGTCTGCAAGCACAGCGAAGATAGGATAAGTTTTTATGGTCGGTCCATACCACAAATGGGTGAGAAGAGCCCTTCAACCAGTGCCTCCACTCCTGAAGTGGAGAACGAGCAGCTCCTGGTTCCCCACATCATAATTCCTCTCCGCTGGGGATAGCCGACGGCAGAAGAACACACAGGGATGCACCTTCTGCTCCAAGTTAGATTGATGGGAGAGGACCTCCCCCACCCTTGAATCAGAGGTATCCACCTCCACCGCAAATTGAACTGCAGGATCAGGTTGAGACAACAGGAGCAGAGGAAAACAGACACTTAGACGTATCAAAAGCAGCCTCAACTGCAGGCGACCACTCAAAGGGGATCTTGGTGAATGTGAGTCTGGTTAGAGGGGTAGCAACCTTTCTGTAATCCCAAATATATATATATATATATATATATATATATATATATATATATATATATATATATATATATAGTGCATCCTCGCTTATCCGCTCATTAACACTCACGACTCCACCTCATCGCGGATTTATGGTAGGCAGTCATGTGATACTGTGCATGCTATTGGCTGACGGCATCTGGAAGTGCGTTCCGTTCTGTCAGTCTCGGACTTTCGTGAGACACATTACAGTACGGTGACTGCACTGCCAAGAGTTACAAATGACTTTTCAACAGCATCAGATAAAGGTCTACTACTTAAATTATGTTTTAGTTTCATTAGACCTCAGTGCAGTGTTCAACATTGTTGATCATAATATTCTTCTGAACAGATTCAAACTTGATGTAGACCTTAAAAACTCAGCATTAAATTACTTTAGATCACATATGTGAAAGTTAAGGCCTGCGGGCGAGATCTGGGCCGTGATACATTATTTATGGCCCGTCGGATGATTTTTAATTACTATTAGGACCACTTTGGCCTGCTGGTGTTTTGCACGCACCAAAACTACATTCCCCACAATGTAACGGTAGCAGAAGTCACTCCTACTCAAGTCCCCTACTCAAAAATGGCTAAAAGGAAGGTGGATGCTGAGAGCAGGGGGTTTCAAGCCAGGTGGGAGTGACAATATACAGTATTTTCAGAGAGGTAAAAGGTAAACCTTTGTGTCTTTTGCTGAGTTTGTACATTTCATCCCTGACACAATGCCCCAGCTGCGCATCAAAGTTGCTCGGACGCTCTCTATGTTTTGCAACACAGACGTGTGTGAACAATATTTATCTCTGATGAAGCAGAACAAAACATCACACAGTCTGACTGATAAACACCTTCACAAAATCCTGAGGATTTCCTCAGCTCAGAGCCTGACCCCAAACATTGATGAACTTGTATGAAAGATGATAAACCATCAAATATCAGGCTCAGCCTCAGACAAGTGAGCGTCACAGAGCAGTAACGTATTTTCAGTTTTAAATTCAGTCAAATTTTTACATTTGTTTCCTCAAGATGTGATGTCTCCTGAAAGGAAGTATTTTTTTTGTCTGTGTGACATACATTTTTGTATTTTATGTATTTAAATGCATTTCAGTTGAATGGACTCAGGGAAAATTGCAGATGAAGTGAGAAAGGATACAACTGATTTGATTTTTTTTTTTTTTATTTTACTGTCTGAAAGCAGTGATTCATAGGATCGTACAGCAGCACAATACAGTATATTTAAGTTTTTTTGCACAATAATGCATTATAAATGTGCTCGCACAACATTATTATTGTTCATGCAATGATGCATGCAATTTAATTTTTATATTTATCTTGATATTAAGGAACCCATTTTGTTTTGAAGGACATTTAGTTTTTTGCTGTTTGCCTGTTGAAAAGGTTTCGTTTTGCAGTTACTGACAGACCCATGACAAAAATAATGCTTTATTTATTTGATCATTACATAATATACACTGCATTAGCTCTTGGTTCAATAGGCTACATTCATTTCAATATTTTTTAATAACCATTGAACCGGTCCGGCCCTCAGCTTGTAGCAAATTTGTTTTTTGGCCCTCTGTGTATTTGACTTTGATACCTCTGCTTTAGATCATATCTGCCTGAGCTACTTATTATTTACATGAGCTCTTCATGTAAATAATAAATCTACAGTATTAATTGTGAAATATCTCAAGGATCTGCTCTTAGGCCAACATTGTTTAAGCTGTATGCCATTACTATTAGGAAATATTATCAGAGAACTTAAGATTAATTTTAACTGCTATGCTAACGATAATTAATTATATTTGTCAATTAAAACAAACAAATCTGACTAAATAACAATATTGGAGACTTGCCTCGTGAATATTAAGTCTTGGATGCTTCACAACTTCTTAATACTAAACACAAATAAAACTGAAGTTATCATTTGTCCTTAACGCCTTTCCATACTGTAATTCACTTAGATAATATTGCTTTAACATCTAGTAGTGATGTCAGGAGCTTGGGAGTTATTTTTGATAAGGACCTCTCCTTTAACTCCCATATTAAGTCTCTGTCTCAGACAGCATTCTTTCATTGAAGAAACACTGATAAAATTAGAAATTTATTTTCCTTTAAAGACAGAACAAAATCATTCAGGCTTTTGCTATTTCTAGATTAGACAACTACAATTCCTTGCTACCAAGCTGTTCAAGCTCCTCTATTAAGATGTTCAATTTGCTTAAAATTGATTTATTTTGAGCAAATTGGCCCGGAGTTTGCCCCACGCCCTAAGCCGGCTGGGATAGGCTCCAACTCCCTGTGACCCACTATGGTGGATAAAGCGGTGGAAGAAAATGAATGAATTTGCTCAAAATGCTGCTTCCTGCTTACTAACTCAAACTGGGCGAGCACATCTGTTCAGTCCTGGCATCCTTAAATTGGCTCTGGATAAAATCTAGAATAAAATTCAATATCCTTATGATGACATACAAAGCTCATCACTGTGAGACTGCAGTTTAAAATTAAGATCTCAAAGAGCCCTCTCCCAGGGCTCTTTGCTCTGAAGATGTAGAACTTTGGTAACCTGCCAGATGTGTAAGAGTAGAACAGGACACTGCAGTTTCAGGTATTGGGCTCTTTTACTCTGGAATGATATCCCAGCCTAGATCCAGGGGGACAGACACACTTAGCTGATTTAAGAGTAGACTCAAAACATTCCTCTTTCATAAAGCCTATAATTGTGAACAAGATTCATAGATTCCTTTGATAAGCGGCTTTAGGTCTAGACTGCTGAGGGTATTTGCTTTGTCTCTCCCATTAAATAGACTTTAATTAATTAATTTAGGAGCTTATTTTATTCCTTTTTCTTCTGTTATTTGCTTTTCTAACTCGTACAACACTGAACCTTCACATGCTTGTAAGATACTGCCGCCATTGATGCAAACATTCATTATAATCATATTTGTAGTATTCATTTAGTCTGTTCTCATTTTAAAATGATTGTTTAATAAAAGTCTTTTATAATTGGAAATCACACTCTTGTCCTGTGGAATTTTCTCGAACTGTGTGCCTTGGACCAAATTGAAGCCTGTTTATCTGTAAATCTTGTTCATATCCTGGGGTGAAAGCCCCCAGGTGGCGTTGTCAGCAACTGCTTCATACTTCTCGCCTTGTCACACTTTGCTGGCGCTTTAGCAATTGTGAGAAACGGAAAGCCATTCACAGATGGGGACTATGCCAAAACATTCATGCTTGATGTTGCCAATGAACTTTTTGACAACTTTCCATATAAAGACAAGATAATTAAACGGATAAAAGACATGCCTCTGTCAGCAATAGCTGTTCACGATTGTACCATCATGTCAAATCAAATTGAGGAAACGCAAGCGGCACCATTTTTTTCTCTTGTTTTGGATGAGTCAACAGACATAAGCAATTTATCCCAGTTCAGCGTGATTGCAAGGTATGCTGTGACATTTTACATGCGGAAAGTCTTGCTGTTTTGCCTATGAAAGGGACAACAAGAGGGGAAGATTTATTTAAGTCCTTCATTGGGTTCGCTAAAGAAAAAAGTCTACGGATAAACTTGTTTCGGTGTGCACTGATGGTGCTCCGTATGCTGGGAAAAAACAAACGATTCATAGCGCTTCTTTGTGAACATGAAAAAGACACATTTTTCTTTGCACTCTACATGTGGAGACACTTTGTGCTCAGATGTGTGGCAAGCAGCTTGGTGAGGTGATGTTGTTGGTCGTTCGAGTGGTCAACTTTATTGTTGTGCAAGCTTTAAATGATCCACAGTTTAAAACACTGCTGGAAGAAGTTGGAAATAATTATCCCAGTCTGCTTCTGCACAGCAACGTACGTTGGTTGTCAAGAGGAACGGTGCTCAGTGATTTTGCGGCTTGTCTGAGCGAAATTCGGACTTTTCTTGAATTAAAAGATGTCGAGCATCTTGAGTTAGCTGACACTGATTGGCTGCTGAAGTTCTACTATCTTGTGGACATGACTGAACATCTAAACCAGCTCAATGTAAAAATGCAAGGCCTTAGAAATATGACCTTATCCCTCCAACAAGCAGTGTTTTCATTTGAAAGCAAGCTAAAACTCTTCATCACTGACATTGAAACAGGTCATTTACTACACTTTGAAAAACTGACAGTTTAAAGGTGCATGCACAGCAAGTGACCCTGCTCAACATCTTGATTTTCAGCAGCTAGCAGGCTTCACATGTAATGTCCTGCAGTCATTCAAAGTGCGCTTTGGAGAATTTTGCGAGCGCACTTGTCTTTTTAAGTTCATCACCCATCCACACGAGTGTGCAGTGGACAGCGCTGCCTTGAGTTACATCCCTGGTGTCACCGTCAGAAAATTTGAGCTACAAGCTTGTGACATGAAGGCGTCAGACATATGGGTGGATAAGTTCATTTCACCGAATGAAGATTTGGAGAGACTTGCACGACAGCAAGCAGAGTTGAGAGCGAACACAAGTGGGGAGAAATTTTAAAAAATTCAAACCGCAGACCAGCTGATTGTTAAAACTTGCAATGCTCTTCCTGTCACATACCACACACTGCAACGTGTGAGTATTGCCGTACTGACAATGTTTGGCTTTACGTATGCATGTGAGCAGTCTCACATCTAAAGAACATTAAGACAACCTACGATCACGTTTAACAGATGGAAGTCTCAACGCCTGCATGAAGCTTAACCTCACCACGTACAAACCAGACTTCAAAGCCATCAGCAAAACCATGCCGCAACAGATGTCGCATTAATGGTAAGAAATACTTATTATTGATTAGCAACAGAATAACAATGTTATTAAAAGGAATTCTAAGATTTATTGTAGTTTAATAGTATGGTATAACATAAAATGCGCACATTTATTTCTATTTACTTTTAAAAATATTGTATGGCTCTCATGGAATTACATTTAAAAATATGTGGTGATTTTGGCTCTCTTAGCCAAAAAGGTTCCCGACCCCTGGGGTAAGGGATTACTGTACATACTTATCATTATCACTATAGTCATCTTCATCCGCATTACCAGGAGTTGGGTCGCAGGGGCAGCAGCTTTAACAGGGAACCCAAAACTTCCCTTTCCGTGGCCCGTCAACCTGCTCTGACTGGGGGGAGGGCGGGGGGGGGGGGGTTCCTGAGACCTTCCCAAGCCAGTGTTGAGATATAATCCCTCCACCTGATCCTGGGTCTGCTTCGAGGTCTCCTCCCACCACCCCCCTGGGGAGGCGTCTTTGGTGGCATCCGCACCGGATGCCCAAGCCACCTCAACTGACTCCTTTCTACACAAATCAGCAGTAACTGTATTCCGAGCCTCTCGCGAATATCAGTGTTTCACACCCTCTCTCTAGGGGTGACACCAGCTACCCGCCTGAGAAACCCCATTTTGGCTGCTTGTACCTGTGATGTCGTTCATTAGTCATAAGTCATCGCTCATTACCATAGATGAGGGTAGGAGGAAAGATTGAACGGTAGATGGAGAGCTTTGCTTCTCAGCTTAGCTCCTTCTTTGTGGCAAAAGTGACTGCAATACCACTCCTGCTACTCCAATCCTCCATCCAATCTCACGCTCCATTGTTCCCTCACTTGTGACCAAGACCCCGAGACACTTGAACTCCTTCAGTTGAGGCAGGACCTCATTCCCCAGTCGGTGAAGGCAATCCGCTGGCTACCTGCAAAGAACCATTGCTTCAGATTTAGAGGTGCTGAATCTCATCCCTGACAGTTCACATTATAGGCTGCAAACCGGACCAGTGTGTGTTCGTCCCTGGGGATCCAATCGTAGTCCGCAAAACACCCAAGTCCACAAAACACATGTAGACTGATTGGGCATATTCCCAAGCCCCCTCCTGGATCCCTGGAAAAGTAACAAGCTGGTCCATAGAACTAGGATGCAATCCACATTATTCCTCCCCAAACTGAAGTTCGCCAATCAGCCGGACCCTCCTTTCCAACACCTTGGAGTAAACTTTCCCATGGAGGCTGAGGAGTGTGATAATCCTGTAGTTGGCACACATCCTGTGTTCCCCCTTTATAAAAAAAGAGGAGTCACCACCTGAGTATGCCACTCTTTGGGTACTATCTCAGACTTCCACGTAATGTTCAAGAGGCGTACCATCCATGACAGCCTCTCAACACCCAGAGCCTACAACAGTTTCAGAGTGTTCCATCCACCGACTGACAACGTCCTCAGTGGAGGTCAACAGTGTTACATTCCTACTGTACACAGCTTGAATAGTCCCCCAACCCACCCCCCACCCCTCAGAGGTGTCAGACAGTCTTCAAGAGCAACTTTGGTGCCGTCCAAAAGTCCTTCTACATGTTCTCTTCCCACACCCTATGTTTTTTTTTCCACCACAGCCAAAGCTACAGTCCTTCTGGTCTGTCAGTACCCTGCAACTGCCTCAGGAGTCCACAGGGACAACATGCCTGAAGGCCTCCTTCAGGGGCATGTCAAACGGCTTCCCTCATCACCGGGGTCCACCACGGTGTTCAAGGGTTACCGCCCCTTTGAGGTACACACCACAGCTCTCAGCTGCAGCTTCAGCAGTGGAAAATTTAAACATCAACTGTTTAGATTCAGTGTCCTCTGCCTCCACTGGGATGTGAGAGAAGCTCCTTCGGAGATGGGAGTTGAGGATCTCACGGAGAGAGTTGTCCTTCAGATGTTCCCAGTATACCTGCATTACTCGTTTGGACTTATACATATTCCCATTGTTATTTATCATTATATTTATCCATTAGCCATTTCTTTGTCCTGTTTTTTTTTTTTTTTTCACCCTTATCAATTGTCACTCTGTTAAGAGTTTGTATCTGAAAAGACTTTATTTGGAGGGCCATCTGGAGGGTCAGGTAACCACGCACTCACAGGACATGTTACCCTACAGGACCATGAAAAGAGAGTGGTATATCCAAACGGCAGGGGCAAGAGGGAATTGAAATTGAACCTTAATATATTTAATCAAGTTGTGAAAATTTTGAAATAGAACAGAATAGAAATAAAATAGAAATAGAATGCTTTTAAAATCATTATGCACAAGTGCACAACGAAATTCTTCGACAACTCTGTACAAAAGGTTCAAGTATAAAGTTACTATAAATACAAAACAAGAAAAACAAAAACATAACAAAAACGAAACACAGGTACAACAACAAGCAATATGAGACAATATTTACAATGAGCCTTCAAGATTATACAATATACTGTGCGGCAGAGAGAGTTACAGTACCTTGACAGTTTTAATTGGCAATATACAGTATATTTATGAGGTCTTCTAGTACCTGAAGTGCCGGTACTATTCACAGAATCAATTCAGGCATGAGAAAAACCTGTTTGAGCTCTACTTATCATCCGCATCTCATTTACAGCCACTCCACTTCTCAAAATCTAAAGTCGTAATTTTTTTCTGGCAAATTTGTATGAACAGCCAACTTCAACCTTTAATTTCAAGACAATCATAGATTCAGCAACTGTTCAACTGAACCACCATTATGTCTATTACATATCATAATATAATATAATAAAATACATTCATTTTCTTTTTATTATTTATTTATATTTTTATAAACCAGAGAAACCTTTTAAAAATGCATGGATAAACTTTCAAAGGTCACATGAAGTAGAACAGGTTGTTGTAAACCCTGTTCTTGGAAGTCAAGACCTAATAAAATTTGAGCCACATTGGATGTAATTGCTTATTCTTGATACATTTATATCCTGCTGCGTTCTTGGTCAAAAGACTGGGTTGGTATGATCAAGTTTGGATTTTTTTAACACATTCATTTCATTGATTCATTCATCTTTCGAACCACTTTATCCGCTGTAGCGGGTCACGGGGAGCTGGAGCCTATCCCAGCTGACTGAGGGCATGAAGCAGGGCAAATTCCAGGTGGGACGCCCATACCGTGTAAATAACATTTCAGACATTAAGTGAAATGTATGTCAACTTTGGTAAAGACAGCAAATAGAAGTCCGTCACTGATTGGTAAGATAGGGTGTGAGATGATAAAGCAACCATTATTTGTGAAATCTTTGTGAAAACTTTTAAAGACTGCAAACTACGAAGCACTGATATACTGTACTGTATTTAAGCAAATTCACAGAAAAAGTGCATTCTAGTGTACACACTAAAGCAGTGGTTAATAAATAACACAACCTGTACAGAGTAATATTTTTTTCAAAGACTTTAGCTTTGTAAGTATTTTCAATGTATCATGTTGTTGTTTTTTAGTTTTTGTTTTTTTTAATGTCTTTTTAATATTCAAATGTGGTCTGGAATGGTTCTGTGTTGTCTGTGTCATGTTACTCTGCATTGCTGGAGTGTGGCAGGAAGTGGAGCCAAACTTGTGGGCAGACACTTAGCTTTGCACCTGTGTATCGTCAGGCTGATTAGCCTGAGGCTTTTTTACCAGCTTCTCCTTTTTTTCCTTACTAGATTGTTACCAAAACGTTCCACTAGTGATGTTTGGATGGTAACCCATGGGGCTTTGAACCATTTCAGACAATTGCGCTGAAAACTGTTTCATTACTCGGCGCCTCATTCATCGGGAATGTGGGTGCCCTCTTTGGCAGGGTGTCTGTACTGCAACCACAGTAGAAAACAGCACGTTGACCTTTCCTGTATTGCATGTATTTTCTGAATAACACTGAATATAGTTGAATTTAATGTGTTAATGCTTGCCTGCTATATTTTAGTCATATATTATAGGACATTGTTTTATGATCACAGGTCCTTGCAGAGTTCAATAAAGCAATAAGAGATATAGATTACATGTTCATGCATGTATATGTAAAATAAATATAAACATACTAGCAGGAACCCGTAGAAATGTAGTCAAAAATCGACGTGGTGACGTAACAACTTTGTGTTGGCAAATCATGGATTGCGCTGGGCAGGTATTGCGAACCCGTAGATGAATGTTAGCAAGCTAACTGGAGGAAGAAGGTTAACTAACTGTGAGATTGGGAAAGGAGCTAACGTTAAAGGAAAAGGCACCTGTCAAAAGAGTAAGTGGAAAATAAATTTTAGAGAAGTGATAGTTCTGTTAGCTGACTACATGGAAGCACTGTATGTAGTTACTTAAAAACCATTTTTGCCAGATGACCGAGGAGCATTTTGGATACTACATCGATTGTCTCATTCTAAACGGAAATCATAGCTGGACACACTGTTCTTGCTAGCCAGCTAGTTTCATTCAAAAACCGTTGCCGTTTTCTGTGTTGTTCCTGCTGTTTGGACTTTATGCTCAAAAACATAAAAAATTTTGGAACAGTAATGACACTCTAAAATTATGTTAACTGGGAAGTCCATGTGTATTTAATGATGGACAGATGAAGCCCCATGAAGCATTGAAGCTTTTCCTCCCAATCGATTCACTGCGGTTCAAAGCTTCATGACGCTTCATTTTCTCTAGTACGACATCTACTGGATGCTAAAATATCAGTTGGCATGACTTTTAAGTGTGTGGCATTTGCAGAAAGCCTGTGAATAAAAATGGCAGCAAAATAAAGAAGTATGCAAGACTGGATCTCGTTCTCGTTGGTGGAGTAAAGACGTAGCTCGTGTGTTCTTGTGACTTTTGCATTTCTTTCATTCTTTATCATTGTTTGCAAAAGTACATAATTATATAATTACATATAATTAATTATACACAAGTCATCATGTCTGGTTGTTTTCAATTTAATAAATCTATTAATAATTCCCATAGGAAAATTACTTTTAACTCCAAATGCTTGTACACAGGGTGGCGCAGTGGGTAGCGCTGTCGCCTCACAACACGGTGGGTCCGATTTTGAGTCCCGCTCTGTGCGGAGTTTGCATGCTTTCCCCGTGTCTGCGTGGGTTCTCTCTGGGTTCTCTGGCTTCCTCCCACCTCCAAAAGCATGCACTTCAGTTTGATTGGCCGGTACCAAATTACCCGTAGGTGTGAGTGTGTGCATGGTTGTCAGTCTTTGTGTGTGGCTCCACGGTACACAGGCGTTGTGCCCAGAGTGTCCCCCGCCTCACGCCCTATACCAGCTGAGATAGGCTCCAGCTCCCCGTGACCCGCTACGGCGGATGGAGCGGCAGAAGATGAATGAATGAATGAATGCTTGCACACACATTCAGTATACACACACACACACACACACACACACTGTCAGTATGGAAAATTATCATTTGGACATGACGTAAATGAAAATAAAGTAAACATGTACAGTGGAGGGTGGTTGGGGTTGGGGTAAGGACAATGATTGTGCTTTTGTAACATTGAGGTACAGCCAGTGATTATGCTTGGGTCATATCATTGTTTTTGTTTTTGTTTTGTTTTTTTAATTGTCCACTGTATAAACAGACGAACAAATATCCTCATGTCAAGCATGTTTATCAACGCGTCTTTGACGTGGAGCTGTTATACTGTATGTCAGAAAATAGCCGGTTTAACTCTGTCCATTCTGTGTGTACATCAGTGACGTGCAGTCAGGTTCATGGCTGGTGATGCACTGATTTCATCATAATTAGATTTACAGAAATATGAACCTACAGTGTAGCTTATTCACCATTTAATTAGCAACAGTAAGAAGGTTATTTTTAAAGTCCCATACCAGAATTATAACACACAATTAGCACATGTTATGTATTGTGTAAATTTTTGCTCTTATGTTACGTTTACTTATAAATGAAGTCCATGTGCCACTCCTTCTGAACAAAAGCATCAAAAAAAATTTGAGTCGAGATATGTAATCCTCCATTTTTATAGTAAGGCAAGGCGAGTGGAATACAAATGAATGGCTGTAGTTTGCCGTTAGTTCTTCTACAGCCGTGGAGAAGAATCCTCGGCCGAATCCCTGGGATCATCAGCACCCTCCACCAGGTCCCTTCTCAGTATTTCAGCGATAAATGTGAAAATTCAGCGATTTTGAGTAAAATTAACCTAAAATTGGTGACATTAAATGAAAATAACTATATAATACACATCACTGGATAAATGTAACCATTTAATTTATTTTTTCAGTTTTTCATTTTTTCTGTCATGATGGCAGGTGTGGCCATGCCTCACTTCCAAATTCACTTCATTGTTATGCTTTCTGAAACATGTCACTGAGGTATACAAGTTTCATGGGGAACTTCTTACAGCTAAAATTGTCTAAAATTGTGGGATTTCAAAAAGATGTGGCTTTCATCACGCAGCTCAGAAACCCTGGACAGCCCCTTCCTTGTGACAGTCATCGGAACTCGCTATGAAACAGAACAGCTGTGTGGTTGGAGCCCTTTTCCTTCAAAAGTAATGAAAAAATACAGGCTTTCACAGGGTGGATTTTTTTTTTCAAACAGTAAGGAAATTTGTGTTTGGTAAATTATTTCAATGTTGGAAATAAATGTTATGTTCTTGGAAAACTTGTTCATTCCCCCTTTAAATGCAATGAACATGCATTTGTGGGGTGAGCAACAGATGCAAGTATCTGGAGTGTGTCCATGAAAAATGTGACAATGACAGCAAGGGCTGTTCTACACGTGTCGCAGACGATTATAATCTGCAACTTTGTATGCAGAGCAGGATGGGCTGAATTTGAGAAAATGGGTGGAATGATAACAAGATAACAATCAAAACAAATGTCAAGGTGAGCTCAAGTGTGAAAAGTGAAAATATTGAAAATTTAAAAAACTAAAATGGAAGCAACAAGCATGTTTGCTCTCACACAAGCACATACTGCATGCGTGAAATTACCGCAATTTGTTTTTTTAAGGACAAAAGATTACCTGAGGCCTCTTTCCTTTGACTATCTGTAAATCCATACATCCATACTGCAGACAAAGAGTAGGAAAAGGAGAAGCAGAGGGAAAATATTACTATTTGACAGCGTGTAGAAGCACATATATGACACAGGAATAAAACTCATTGAGCCCAAAATGTAAAGAGGCTGAAATACCAGAAAATTCAGGCCTGAATTGTCTGTAAGAGGTAAGTTAAACCTTGAGGGCTTTGCAAGCTTTTTATCATTACTTTTGCTTTCTCTGTCTTTAGGCTTTCAACTTTCCCCGATTCTTACATTGATCTCTCAGAATGTTTGAAATGGAGATCAATAAGTTTTTGAATGTTTTCTGACACTTCAGTCCGTCTGTCCTCACAAACCTAAGCAGATCCTGACTCAATGCCGTGCACCATGGGAGACAGGGACAGAGGAGCTGGTGATCAAGATTTAGTGTCTACCAATCTACTTCATTATCACAAGCAGTTTTAGAACCTGTTGAAGGAAGTTAGACAGACAGATACTTTATTTATCTCAGAGGAAATTGCACATATCCATTGTTCAGGGATTCATAACGAATAAATACTGGATAAACACCAGGAAAAAAGGAAACACTGACAACACAGGACAGACCACAAGACATACTGTACACTACAATAACAGACACACACAGCACTAACAGGATATATACTAAACTAAAATATAAACAGTATAAAATAGAATAAAAACTGAAAGCGGAGATAGCAGGAGGCTCACATGGTGGGTAAGGTACACCCTTCTTACATTGTAAGGCATGTCAATATCTAATGTCACAACATCACAACACCTTGCAGCACAGGCTGACATCCCATATCTTCCCCCCCATTCAAGCACATGCTGACCCCCCCCCCCCCCCGCTACTCCTGAGAGAGTCATTGTACCCCCTGATGGCACGGGACACAATGGAGGACCTCTGCCTCTCTGTGGAGGCGCTGTGTGACAGCAGTCTGCCTCTGAAGATGCTTCTCTGCTGGGAGATTGTGGTGTGCAGGGGGTGGCTGGTGTTGTTCATGATAGCCCCGACTTTGGACATGGTCCTGCAGTCCTGAAGTGTCTCCACAGAGTCCAGGCTCAGCCCGACCACTGAGACTGCCCTGCGGATGAGTCTGTTAAGACGGTCCATGTCTCTTTTCCTGGCCCCCACCACCCCAGCACACAATGGCCTATGACAGCATAGTGGAAACTACGTACTGATAGAACATAAGAAGTAGCTTAGGGCAGATGTTGAAGGAGGCCAGCCTCCTCAGGAAGTTGCTCCTGCCCCTTCTTGAACACACAGTCCATGTTGATTGACCAGTCCAGTTTGCTGTCTAGTTGCAGTCCCAGGTACTTATAGTTTCCTACCACCTCCACCTCACTGCACTCCGTGATCACTGCCTGTGGAGAAGGGGGTGCCCACCGGAAATCCAGCACCATCTCCTTCGTCTTGGAGACGTTGAGCTGGAGCTGGTTCTGTTGGCACCACTTCATGAAGTCAGCCACCAATGCCCTGTACTCCCCCTCCTCACCCTCATATACATGCCACAATCGCATTGTCATCGGGATACTTCTGTATGTGGCATGTATCAGAGTTGTGCTTGAAGTCATGCGTGTAGAGGGGGAAGAGAAGGGGGAAGAGCACGGTCCCCTGTGGCACCCCCGTGCTGTTGGTCACCATAGAAGACAAACAGTACCCCATACGGATGTATTGGGGTCTGTCTGTTAGGTAGTCCGTGACCTAGCTCACGAGGTAGTCCACAGCAATGGAAGTCAGTTTATCCTGCAGGAGCCGGGGCTGGGTGAAGTTGAATACGCTCAAAAAGTCAAAGAAGAGCACCCTGACAGCACAGCCCCCGATGTCCCGGTAGGAGAGCACACGGTGGAGGAGGTACAAGATGACGTCGCCCACTCCAACCTTGGCCTGATAGACAAACTGGAGAGGGTTCATCGCACCCTGCATCTGTGGACGCATGAGCTCCAGGACCAGTCGCTCTAGGGTCTTTATTACATGGGAGGTAAGAGTGACCGGTTGGTGGTTGTTGAACTCAGTAGGGGTCCTTTTTTGGGTACAGGGATGATGCAGGTTGCACAAGTTGTCATTAGCCCTTTGGAAAAAATAAACCTAACCCATCCTCTCATCAATCAATATAGGAAATACTTCGTTGTGTTTGCCTTGCAATCGTGGGTGCACGTCAGACATCTCGTAAGGGAGCGGTCCAGCTGCCAGATATCCAACTACACTATATTTAAAATGTCTTGCTCCAAAGTGATTTGTGGTCCTCAATATCTTTGATTGAATATTGATAAATTCACTTCCACTCTCAAAAGGTATGTTTTAATGGGGGGGTAGCTCTCAGTTCCCTATCTCCACCCCTCCCCTATCTGAGCCTTCCCTCTCTCCCTTCCCCTTCTGAGCTTCCCAATCAACACTGCCACCCCCCGTGCGTTCACATTTGTTTGTGCCAGTCGAACGCTTCTGCATTATAGATTGATCGATCAGCATAGTCTGGAACTTTTTTTTAACTTTCAGTAACTTTGCTGCTATTTCTTCTCTAATTCTTCTCGTTTTCCACTCTTGTTTTTCATGATATAACGGTTGATTTTTCACAGCTAAGTGTGGACGTGCTCCTCAGTCTTTGCTGAACAAAGACTTGTGGCTCATTGTGTAAAAATGATGAGACCAGAGATAATTACAACCTGCTTCAAAGCGGTGGTGATTTGTGATTCTTAAAGCTGTGTTTTCCAAAAATCATCATGGACTATGACAGATTGTTGATAACACAGGAGCTAAGCTAACACAAACTAATGAAACAAGTTTTTCTGTTGTATTCTCGTGTGTGTGTGTGTGTGTGTGTGTGTGTGTGTGTGTGTGTGTGTGTGTGTGTGTGTGTGTGTGTGTGTGTGTGTGTGTGTGTGTGCAAGCTCTCCGATCACGTAGAAGAACTAAAGCTGCTTTCATTCACCAAAAAACATACAACTTTTCTGAATTAGTAATTAATGTGCAACTGGTTACGTGTCTACTCCCGGTAGGACATGCCCAGAACAGGCGTCCAGGAGCTGTCCGGGATGCCCGAGCCACCTCAACTGGCTCCACTGGAGGCGGAGGAGCAGCGCTCACAAACACCCACATACACGCACACACACACACACACACACACACACACACACACACACACACACACACACACACACAGACAAACACACACACATGACTGAAGTGGACCTAACTAATTAGCCAAATGTTAACTGAGTTCAACAGTTTGTGAGGAACTTTCAGTGTATAGCTTTGAGGTACTACACAATGCTACAAACAAACCTGAACAAACTCCCCCCTCGGAGATTGATACACCCTTGGGCATGTCAACCAATCAATATCGTCAATCACTCTGTTCAATCACAGAGCACCATTTGTGAAGTCACAAAGGGCAACTCGAGCAAAATCCGATTGCTTTGGTTCTGTCCGGGCCATGTATTCCTAAAACTCCAAATATCTGTTGATGTGGGAAGCATTTTAATACCAGGTTCTAGGAGTTGGTTGGGTTGGGAAGGACCACTATGCATGTGTAGAAACCTGAAAAAGTGTGATTTTAATAATAAGGAATCATTAGCTGCTATTGCCCAAAAAAATATATTGATGCAATATTGTAACATATTTTTTATTAAACTTGTGAGAAATGTTTATATTAAAGTTCTGGGAGTCATTGTGCCTTTTGGGGGTGTGACATGATTTGACATGATGGCTTGAGACTTAAAGTTCCCATATTATGCTTTTTTAAATTCATGTCATTGCTGCCAGATGTACAAATACACTGTACTTGAAATGTTTTGCCCCAAAGTGATCCATGGTCCTCGATTTCTTTGATTGAACATTGACAAAATCACTTCCACCCCAAAACGTTCTGTGTTAATGGGTGTTAGTGCCTCTGAACTCTATCAACAGCTCCCTTCTCCTCGTGTTTTTTTACACGCACCTAATGAACACGTGTGCTACCATTACCGCTATCATTCATCCATTGTCTCGAACTTTTTTAAATTTCTGTAACTATGTTACGACGTATTTTGCTTTTATTTTTTATATTTATTTCTCAGTCTCCTGAACATAAGTTGTGGCTCATGGTGTAAACACGATGAGACCGGCCGGTGAATGCAGCCGGAGAAAGAGACACAGTGGGTCCGTTTCACAAAGCCGGTTTAGTGGAAAACCTGGGTAAGTTAACCCTGAAATCAGGGAAAACCAGGGCTTTCGGTGTCACAAAGCGAGGTAACTTAACCCAGAGTCAGAGGAGTAAACCTAGCCTGTGTCAGAATGTAAACCTCTTGGTTTGTTACCACAGTAACAGACTCTGAAGCTAGCCTGGTCTGGAGGAGGGGCCCTGTCACAAAGCAGGTCCAGAGTAAGTTAACCCTGAAATCACGGTTCTCGGTTTCACAAAGGGGGGTAACTTAACCCACAGTTAGAGCAGTAACCCTGGCTTGTTTCACGTAGCGAGGTAAAGTGAACCTCTGGGTTTGTTACCGCAGTAACAGACTCTCTGAACATAACCTGGTCGGGAGCAGGTTTTATTCCACAAACCCAGGGTTTCTTTTGACTCCGCTCCCTTTCACCACCGCTCGCGCGGCTTCATTTCCTGGTTCTGTGAGACGGAGAGTTTTACTGAAGTAAGGTTTTATAAATAACTCCGTATTTCAGAGGTGTTTTAGAGGCGAACATGTCATGTCCGTTTGACGTGGAGACCCTTGATGGACTTTCCGCATTCATTTACAGAGAATTAAATATGTTTGTATCGCGTTCATATGTCCCGTCATATCCAGACAGTTCTCTTTATGATCGGTAAATACACAAAAACACATCCATCGTCACATCTGCAGCAGCGCTGCGTGTAGCGCTCCGTTCAGTTTTTCATGTTTTATTAGCAAACAGTACTTTTCCTATATAATGTGGGGGATGCTCAGTGCGCCTCGCCTTTAAACTTTTACCAAATTGGATAAACTTCTCTAACAAACAGCTGGAAATACAGGAGGAGGACATCAAAACATACAGTTGCATATGAATGCCACAGCAAGAACCGCTGGTGTTCACTGAGCATCTATCTGTACATTGGATGTGACGGACTGTCCTGCTTGCTCTGTTAAAAAAAGATGAGAAAGTGTTGATCCTTCAGTGGAGGCTAAATGTCACTCTGAATTGCACCAGAATGTTAAGGAATAGGAACAATCGGTAACAGAAAATATTTGACCACCTTTATTAACTTCAATTTCCTGTTAATTTCTTTTTCTTTTTATCAATTATGTATTATTTGACTAAAAGACACAGAGAATTGAACATGGAATGCCTATAGATGAGAGCACATTTATGTGTGTGACAAGAGCATTCTGTTGGCGATAAAACAACTGAAAAGCCGAACGTCCACTTATTATTTACTGTACAATGACATTATGTTAAAATGAGGAAGAGGATCCCTAACGAGATGATGCAGAAATCTGACCTGTGTGAATGATGTTTTTAAACTTCGTTCTCAGCTGTTGACATGTGCGCTTCTCCCCCGCTGGATTGCATCTAATAAAATAATTTAATAAACTATTATTCAAGCCGTTTACCTCCGTAATTGTACCGTGAGTCCAACGGACTACGTTTAGGGGCGGCAGTGGCTCAGCGGTAGAGCAGAAGTCTTCAGACCAGACATCGCCCAGACATTGGCGGTTCAAATCCCACTCCCGCCAGACATCCTCGGAGTGTGAGCTGACAGTGGGAGGTGCCAGCTCACCTCCAGGCCACTGCCGAGGTGCCCTTGAGCAAGGCGCCGCCCCCCCCACAAGCTGCTCATTTGGGGCGCACCCCGAAGTCGCAACCCTTCACTCTGCCTCCCCATGTACCAACAGTTGTACTAACCGCATACCCACAGGCCCCTAGTGTGTGTTGTGTTTCTTCAGGGGCCTGTACACAACTTTGTATGCATTGTTTGATACATATACGCATGTAAAAAATAGTGTAAAGATAATTTCCCCGTAGGGGATCAATAAAGTTGACTTTCTTCTTCTTTCTTCTTCTTCTAGACGTACGCATCGACTTGAGCAGCAGTCTCAAGTCATCTCTCTCTTCTTTACAGCTGCAATGCTGTTCCTCTTTTCATAACATGTCCTCTAAGTCTTCATACACTTAGATTACAATCTGCACTTCAACTGCGTGAAGTAACGCGGAGCGCGTCTCGTCCGTCGTCATGGTGACTCGTCGAATCTGGGCTCCATTGATGATAGCTTTTTAAAGTGGCGTCGCGCCTGTTAAACTGCGGGTCAACTTATCCTGGGTTACAAAAACTAACCCCGAGAAGCGCTTGTGAAACCGAAAACCCTGGGTTTCCAAGTTCAGGGTAAAGCAACCCAGAACCACAGGTTGTACTCAGGGGTCGTTACCCCTGCAGGTTTAGTGGACAACCAGGGTGAGGTCACCGTGAAATCAGGGAAAACCAGGGCTTTCATTTTCACAAAGGGAGGTAACTTAACCCAGAGTTATAGCAGTAACCCTGACCTGTTTCATGACGCGAGGTGAACTGAACCTCTGGGTTTGTTACCACAGTAACAGACTCTCTGAACATAACCTGGTCGGGAGCAGGTTTCATTCCACAAACCCAGGGTTTCCTCTGACTCCGCCCCCTTTCACCGCCGCTCGCGTGGCTTCATTTCCTGGTTCTGTCGGACGGAGAGTCTGACCGAAGTAAGGTTTAATAAATAACTCCGTATTTCAGAGGTGAACATGTCATGTCCGTTTGACGAGGAGCCCATTGATGGAGTTTCCGCATTAATTCAGTTTTTTTTTTTCTTTTGTATCGCGTTCAGATGTCCTGTCATATCCTGTCCGACAATTTATCTTTAACAGTTCTCTTTAAAAAGGGATGAGAATCTGTTAATACTTCAGTAGAGGATAAATTTCACACTCTGTTCTCTTCCCATTGCTTCACATTCTGGTGGAATACAATCAGTAACATAAAATATTATCCCACCTTTGTTTTCTTCAATTTCTTTCTTTTTTTTAATCATTATTAACTCCTGTGTGTATCATGTGACTAAAACAGACAGATAATAAAACCTGGAATACCTTAACGCGGTTATAAGCAGTACAATGCCACGGCCACTGTTGTATGAACTAAAGCAGTTTTGGCTATGACTGTATGAAACGAGCTAATGTCAGGTCTTGATTTCAGTTCTTAGATAATATAGGTGTACG
Organism: Antennarius striatus; assembly: GCF_040054535.1. NCBI lineage: Eukaryota > Metazoa > Chordata > Actinopteri > Lophiiformes > Antennariidae > Antennarius > Antennarius striatus. The sequence goes on along the minus strand of NC_090783.1, from coordinate 13,065,736 downwards.
CAATGGTGTGAATATCCTTCTCAACTGTTTTTGTAACGTGCATATGTCGATTTACTGTTTTATCTACACAACAATAAAATGTTTTAATGTATTTCATTATTTAACAGAACCTGATATAGATGAGAGCGCATTTATGTGCGTGAAAAGAGCGTTATGTTGGCCATGACACAACTGAACAGTCAAACGTCCACTTAATATTTATTGTACAATATCAAACATAATGAGGATGAAGAGGATCCATAACGAGATGATGAAGTCTGACCTGTGTGAACGATGTTTTTATTTTCATTCTCAGCTGGTGACGTGCCCTTCTCTCCCCACTGGATCACACCTCAATAAAGTAAATTAATAAACTATTCTTGAAGCCATTTACTTCCGTATTTTTACCGTGAGTGCAACGGACTTAGAACTTACGCATCGACTTGAGCAGCAATTTTGCTCTTCTTTGCAGCTGCAACGCTGTTCTCTTTCTTCTGAAAATGTCCTCAAAGTCTTTCTATTCATAAATTAAAATCTATTGACCGACTTCCGTGTGGAGCGCGTCTCGTCCGTCCTCATGGTGAATCGATGAATCGGGGCTCCAATGATGATGCCTTTTTTTAAAGTTGTCGTGTCTGTTAAACTGCGGGTCAATTTACTCTGGGTTAGAAAAACTAACCCTGAACCGCGTTTGTGAAACCAAAATCCCTGGTTTTTCCAAGTTCAGGGTAAAGCAACCCAGAACCACAGGTTTACCTCAGGGTAGGTTAACCCTGCCTTCGTGAAATAGGCCCAGTGTTACCAAATGGGAAAGAAATCAGTGGAGATGACAACAGACGTTTACGGACAGGACGTAATTAAAGTTGTTTCCCGACAATCATCCCAGACGATGAGAGATTGATGGTTAACAACACGGGAAGCCAAGTCCAAAAGTATTGTATTTGTGAAGTATATGAAACTGTTGGCCAACTTTAACTCTGTCCACTAACCTACGTCCCAGTGACAAGGAGGAGGAATGGATCAATAAAGCACTTTATTCATACGCAACTGTAAATAAGATTAAAAAAAGTGTTTGTTTGGTGTGTGTATGTGTGTATGTGTGTGTGTGTGTGTATGTGTGCGTGTACAGGTAGTCGTCAACTTACGACCGCGATTGGGCCCGACTTGGGCCTAAATCGACTCTTAAGTAAAAATTAAATCCAGCAGCGCTGGTTCTTGGCTGGGGGTCGTCCGGATCGTCAGCTGGGGCAGCGTGTGGGTTGGTGGGAGCGGGAGACGATCTTTTCATAATCATTGTGAGCTTTGTCTGAATTGTTCGTTTCTTTTTCTCCTCATAAATTTCACAATATGGACGGAAAGCGTCGTTTGCCATCCGTTCAATCCTTGCAAATGTTTCTATGTTCTATGTCCATTTCTTCAAAGTGTGCACGGAGTTTATTTAACAGGGAAAAGCCTTCTGACAAGCCTTTAGTGGTGAACATTTTTTCTGTTTCCTCCTCTTCTTTCTCTGCTTCTCTTCGCTCTTCTTCTTCCACTCTTTCTTCTTCCAGCGCGATCAGTTCTTCTTACAGCGCGATCATTCGTAAGTTCTCCAAGGAGAGGTTTCTTGCCAGTTTCACTATTTTCTCCCGAATCTGATCAAGTTCTTCGTCACTTTCAAATCCAGCAGAAGAGTTCACGTAACGCTTGACAGTTTTTCCATACGCCATTCATACATTTCTCCGTCACAGCCTCCTAAGCAGCCCAGCCCATCAGTAGTGGGCTGGGCTATTGATCTCACAGTGTGACTGAACAGCGTGTGTGCGCCGTGGGGACTGAAGAGAGCGCGGGAGCCTCAGAGCGTGAGTACTGTGGCTGGAGGGAATGCCCGCGTTACCCGGACATTGTGGTCGTAAAGTCGATCGGTCGTAAGTTGCATAGGTCGTAAGTCGACGACTACCTGTATATCCGCCTCCATTCCCAGCCTTTTTCTCTCACAAGGCTGGGAATGAGTGATAAATTCACCTCTTGATTTATGTCTGCATTTTTTCAGATGCAGGGCTTAGGTCAGTTGAACATTACCCTTGACTGGTGACAGTGAGATCTATTAGGCTGTTAATGAGTGCTTTTGTCACTTTGGGTATAGGCAGCTCTCAGATCTCTTAGAAAACTAAAGCTGCTTTTTTTTCATAAAAAACCAGATAACAGTTCTGAATTAACAGTGTATTTAACTGCTATGAAACTGGTTTTGTGTTAGCTTTGAAGCTGAGGATACGCCTTAAGCGGACACACACACACACACACACACACACACACACACACACACACACACACACCTGACCAAAGCAGAGCTAGCTAGTTATGCAAATGCTAGTTTACTGCAACAGCTTGTGAGGAACGTTCAGTGTGTAGCTCTGAGCCAGGTCATTATCACACACTGCTACTGTAGCATGAACAAACTCCACATCGGGGATAACCACACCCATATCCAGGTGGACAATGAAATACGACTCAAATATGAATCAAATATGATGAGTGAATTCTGCTGTGGATTTTTCATTTTACACATCTATATAGTGTGTACAGGCCCATAATGGAAACACACACACACACATGGGGTCTGTGGGCATGCAGGTGAGAGAGAGGTAGAGTGGTAGGCAGCTCCTTCGTGTGTGTGTGTATGTGTGTGTGTGTGTGTGTGTGTGTGTGTGTGTGTGTATATATACAGTACAGACCAAAAGTTTGGACACACCTTCCCAATAAATGAGTTTCCTTTCTTTTCATGACTGTTGACATTGTAGATTCACACTGAAGGCATCAAAACTATGAATTAACACATGTGGACATATGTACTTAACAAAAAAGTGTAAAACAACTGAAAATACGCCTTATATTGTAGTTTCTTCTAAGTAGCCACCTTTTGCTCTGATTACTGCTTTGCACACATTCTGCATTCTCTTGATGAGCTTCAAGACGTAGTCACCTGAAATTGTTTCCACTTCACAGGTGTGCCCTGTCAAGTTTAATAAATGGGATTTCTTGCCTTATAAATGGGGTTGGGACCATCAGTTGTGTTGTGCAGAGGTCAGGTGGATACACAGCTGATAGTCCTATTGAATAGACTGTTAGAATTTGTATTATGGCAAGAAAAAAGCAGCTAAATAACGAAAAACGAGTGGCCATCATTACTTTAAGAAATAAAGGTCAGTCAGTCCGAAAAATTGGGAAAACTTTGAAAGTGTCCCCACGTGCAGTCGCAAAAACCATCAAGCGCTACAAAGAAAGTGGCTCACATGAGGACTGCCCCAGGAAAGGAAGACCAAGAGTCACCTCTGCTGCAGAGGATAAATTCATCCGAGAATCAGAAATCGCAGGTTAATAGCAGCTCAGATTAGAGACCAGGTCAATGCCACACAGAGTTCTAGCAGCAGACACATCTCTAGAACAACTGTTAAGAGGAGACTGTGTGAATCAGGCCTTCATGGTAGAATAGCTGCTAGGAAACCACTGCTAAGGACAGGCAACAACCAGAAGAGACTTGTTTGGGCTAAAGAACACAAGGAATGGACATTAGACCGGTGGAAATCTGGTTTGGTCTGATGAGTCCAAATCTGAGATCTTTGGGTCCAACCACCGTGTCTTTGTGCGATGCAGAAAAGGTAAACGGATGGACTCTATATCCCTGGTTCCCACCGTGAAGCATGGAGGAGGAGGTGTGATGGTGTGGGGGTGCTTTGCTGGTGACATTTGTTCAAAATTGAGGGCATACTGAACCAGCATAGCTACCACAGCATCTTACAGCGGCATGCTATTCCATCCGGTTTGCGTTTAGTTGGGCCATCATTTATTTTTCAACAGGACAATGACCCCAAACACACCTCCAGGTTGTGTAAGGGCTATTTGACCAAGAAGAAGAGTGATGTGGTGCTGCGCCAGATGACCTGGCCTCCACAGTCACTGGACCTGAACCCAATCAAGATGGTTTGGGCTGAGCTGGACCGCAGATTGAAGGCAAAAGGGCCAACAAGTGCTAAGCATCTCTGGGAACTCCTTCAGGACTGTTGGAAGATCATTTCTGGTGGCTACCTCTTGAAGCTCATCAAGAGAATGCCAAGAGTGTGCAAAGCAGTAATCAGAGCAAAAGGTGGCTACTTTGAAGAACCTAGAATATAAGATATATTTTCAGTTGTTTCACACTTTTTTGTTAAGTATATAATTATAATAATTATAATAGTCCACATGTGTTAATTCATAGTTTTGATGCCTTCAGTGTGAATCTACAATTTTCTTAGTCATGAAAATAAAGAAAACTCTTTGAATGAGAAGGTGTGTCCAAACTTTTGGTCTGTACTGCATATATATATATACTGCATATATATATATATATATATATATATATATATATATATATATATATATATAGTGGTAGAATTCTCGCCTGCCACGCGGGAGACCCAGGTTCGATTCCCGGCCAATGCACCAATGCAGCTGGATAGTACAGTGGTTAAGTCAACTGACTTGAATGCAGGAGGTTGTGGGTTCGAATCCCGGTCGGGACAAACACTATCCAGTCAACGTGAAATGCAGAAAGGGGCGTGGTCTGGAATGCAGGAGGGCGTGGCTTCGAACCCCAAGACATGGCGGGCACTATCCAGTGAGGGTCCTTAGGCAAGACCCTTAATGCTATACGAGCCTACCTCAAACATGAGTGAACACAATAATGACAGAGTCATACCGGCTCGGACGTCGCCCGGGTTAACAAGGTCCACGTTAGATGCTAGGGAACCAGGGCAATCTGATGAGAAATGGGCTACTGGAACAAGACACACATGGACAAGGGCGGAGAATACGGAGTTGTTGGACTGCTACTACACAAGTAATCCCAGAGAGAGGGGATATATGGGGCGGATGTGGGACTAACAAAGAAACAGCTGTTAGCCCAGTGTTCCAACATCCGTAACCGAAAACTGCTGTCACAACTAGAGATCGATGAAATACAACAACAATGCTACGGCAAGGGGGAGCCAGGACGCCAGGTCAGCGGGGGGATATCACCCCCCCCACAATCTGCGATTGGGTACCAAGCCCCAAGAGACATAGACAGCCTCAATACAAGAGCTGCTGACCTGCGAAGGAAGATCGTGACCCAAATGGAAACCTGGAGCCTCCGACAAATACCGAAGCTAAGTTGTCAAGTACCTTCAGAAGATCTGCTAGAAGATGTGAATGCTGCAATAAGAACCATCCCCACAGGGAACATAACTGAGACCAACAAGCTGATCCACAGTACAGCAACAGTAATCCTCGAGATGCTGGGATAACAAACAATACCCTCCATGGAAGAGACGGTTAGAGGCCAAGATAAAGGCGACACGGAGAGAAGTCAGCCAGCTAGCCGAGCTACAGAAGGGGAACATGGTGAATAAAGGGGCACCCAGGAAATACAGCAAGCTCTCCATACCTGAAGCACTCGAAACTGCCAAACAGAGACTAACAGCTCTGGCTACCCGACTGAAGCGATACACCAAGGAGATTGAGGCCAGGAGAATAAACAAGACCTTCTCCACTCAACCAGCAAAGGTGTACTCTCAGTGGCAGGGAAATAGCATCCGGCCAGACCCACCAAGAGCTGAGGTGGAGAAATACTGGAAGGGCATATGGGAAAGAGTAGCATCACATAACACCGATGCCCAGTGGCTAGTGGACCTAAGGACTGACCACAGCTGCCTCCCAGAACAAGAACCAGTAACCATCTCAATGGCAGACATCCAAGAAAGAGTGTCAAAGATGAAGAGTTGGTCAGCACCGGGCCCCGATATGATCCATACATACAGCACTAACCTGACAGCACTCCACGATCGTCTAGCAGCACAGATGAACCAGCCGCTAAGGGATGGGACGCACCCAGAATGGTTGACTGAAGGCAGGACAGTCCTGATCATGAAAGACCCACAGAAGGAATCTACCCCATCCAACTACCGGCCAATAACCTGTCTCAGTACAACATGGAAGCTCCTGTCAGGCATCATGGCCGCTAAGATGAGTAGGCACATGGATCAATACATGAGTGGGACACAGAAAGGAGTTGGTAGTGACACCAGGGGAGCCAAGCACCAGCTACTGGTGGACAGAGCAGTACACAGAGACTGTAAGAATAGGCAGACCAACTTGTGCACCGCCTGGATTGACTACCAGAAAGCCTACGACTCAATGCCACACACGTGGATACTGGAATGCCTGGAACTGTATAAGATCAACAGGACACTAAGAGCCTTCATCAAGAACTCAATGGGGAAGACAACCCTGGAGACTAACTCCAAGCCAATTGCCCAAGTTAACATCAAGTGCGGCATATACCAAGGGGATGCACTATCACCACTGCTGTTCTGCATAGGCCTGAACCCCCTCAGTCACATCATCACAAAGAGTGGCTACGGATACCAATTCCGAAGCGGGACAACAATCAGCCATCTCCTCTACATGGATGACATCAAGCTGTATGCCAGGAATGAGCGAGAAATTGACTCACTGATCCACACCACCAGGATCTACAGCGACGACATAGGGATGTCATTCGGATTAGACAAATGCGGCCGGATGGTATCAAGAAGAGGCAAGATGATCAGAACTGAAGGGGTCAACCTACCAGGGGGCAGGATAGAAGACATCAAGGACAGCTACAAATACCTTGGAATCCCACAGGCTAATGGCAACCATGAGGAGGCCGCAAGGAAGTCATCCACAGCCAAATACCTCCAGAGAGTAAGGCAAGTCCTGAGAAGTCAGCTGAATGGCAAGAACAAGGTCCGAGCCATCAACATGTATGCACTGCCGGTCATCAGATACCCCGCTGGGATCATAAGCTGGCCAAAGGAGGAGATAGAAGCCACAGATATCAAGACTAGAAAGCTCCTCACCATGCATGGAGGATTTCACCCCAAGTCCAGCATCCTGAGGCTGTACACTAAGCGGAAAGAGGGAGGCCGAGGACTAGTGAGCATCAGGGCCACTGTCCAGGATGAGACATCAAAAATCCAAGAGTACATCAGGAAGATGGCCCCAACAGATGAACTGCTCAGTGAATGCCTTAGACAGCAGAAACCTGAGGAGGAAGAGGAGGAGGAGGAGGAGACAACATGGAGGGACAAGCCCCTACACGGCATGTACCACCGTCAGATAGAGGAAGTGGCTGATATCAAGAAGACCTACCAATGGCTGAATAAAGCTGGACTGACAGACAGCACAGAGGCACTGATCATGGCAGCACAAGAACAGGCCCTAAGTACAAGGGCAATAGAGGCCAATATCTACCACAGTAGATCTGACCCAAGGTGCAGGCTATGTAAAGAAGCCCCAGAGTCAGTCCAGCATGTGGTAGCAGGGTGTAAGATGCTCGCCAGCTCAGCATACATGGAAAGGCACAACCAAGTAGCTGTGATAGTGTACAGGAACATCTGTACCCGGTATGGACTAGAAGTACCCAAATCCCAATGGGACATACCACCGAAGGTGGTTGAGAACAGCAAGGCTAAGATCCTGTGGGACTTCAGCTTCCAGACCGACAAACAGCTACTGGCTAACAAACCGGACATTGTGGTGATGGACAAAGAGCAGAAGAGAGCAGTGGTGATGGATGTGGCGATTCCAGCTGATGCCAACATCAGGAAGAAGGAACACGAAAAGATTGAGAAATATCAAGGGTTGAAAGAACAGCTGGAACAGATGTGGAAGGTTAAGGTTAATGTGGTCCCCGTGGTAGTAGGAGCACTTGGGGCAGTGACCCCCAAACTGGAAGAGTGGCTCCAGCAGATTCCTGGAACAACATCTGAAGCCTCAGTCCAGAAGAGCGCAGTCCTAGGAACAGCTAAGATACTGCGCAGAACCCTCAGACTCCCAGGCCTCTGGTAGAGGACCCGAGCTTGAGGATGACACACAGATACCACCCCACAAGGGTGAGAGGGACTTTTTTTTTTTAATATATATATATATATAGGAATAAAGCTGATGAGCCATACAATGAAGTTATGGGAGAGAGTAGTGGAAGCTATACTAAGGGCAGAAGTGAACATTTGTGAGCAGCAGTATGGTTTCATGCCAAAAAAAAGAGTACTACAGATGCAGTTTTTGCTTTGAGGATGTTGATAGAGAAGTACAGAGAAGGCCAGAAGGAGCTGCATTGTGTTTTTGTAGATCTGGAGAAAGCTTATGACAGGGTGTCCAGAGAGGAACTGTGGTATTGTATGAGGAAGTCTGGAGTGGCAGAGAAGTATGTTAGAGCAGTGCAGAACATGTATGAGGACTGTAAGACAGTGGTGAGGTGTGCTGTAGGTGTGACAGAGGAGTTCAAGGTGGAGGTGGGACTGCATCAGGGATCAGCTCTGACCCCCTTCTTGTTCGCTATGGTGATGGACAGGCTGACAGACGAGGTTAGACAGGAATCTCCATGGACTATGATGTTTGCAGATGACATTGTGATCTGTAGTGAGAGCAGGGAACAGGTGGAGGAGAAGCTAGAGAGGTGGAGGTTTGTCCTGGAAAGGAGAGGAATGAAGGTTAGCCGCGGTAAGACAGAGTACATGTGTGTGAATGAGAGGGACCCAAGTGGAAGAGTGTGGTTACAGGGAGAAGAGATCAAGAAGGTGGAGGATTTTAAGTACTTAGGCTCAACAGTCCAGAGCAATGGAGAGTGTGGAAAAGAGGTGAAGAAGCGTGTACAGGCAGGATGGAACGGGTGGAGGAAAGTGTCAGGTGTGATGTGTGATAGAAGAGTTTCAGCTAAAATGAAGGGAAAGGTGTACAAAACTGTGGTGAGACCAGTGATGTTGGTTGGCCTAGAGACAGTGTCACTGAAGAAAAGACAGGAGACAGAGCTAGAGGTAGCAGAGATGAAGATGCTGAGGTTCTCTCTGGGAGTGACCAGGAAGGATAGGATCAGGAATGAGTACATCAGAGGGACAGCACATGTTAGAGGTTTTGGAGATAAAGTCAGAGAGGCCAGACTGAGATGGTTTGGACATGTCCAGAGGAGAGATAGTGAATATATTGGTAGAAGGATATTGAGTTTTGAACTTCCAGGCAGGAGGCCTAGAGGAAGACCAAAGAGGAGGTTTATGGATGTAATGAGGGAAGACATGAAGGTAGTTGGTGTGAGAGAAGAGGAAATTGATTCGCTGTGGGAAAAGCCGAAAGGAAAAGAAGAAGAAGATATATATATATATATATATATATATATATATATATATATATATATATATATATATATATATATATATATATATATATATGACCCCATATCTGCATCCTTTCCATGCATATCTCCTATTTCAGATAAGGAAATGGGCAGATCGGCAGAACAGTGAGACGGGTTCAGGGCAATGTACGCTGCCGCCAAGGAGTTTGGGGGGAAAGAGTATCAGGCACAATGTTTTGTAAACCTTTACGATAATGGACTTTAAACGAGAATTGTTGAAGTCACAATATCCACCGGGTCAAACAGGAAGAGGTCTTAGGACAATTGAGGTTAAGGCTGTGTGGTCGGTATGTACAGAGAATTTGAAACCCTCAAGGTAGTGTCTCCACTTTTCAACTGCCCACACGACTGCAAGACAATCCTTTTCCGAGGTGGAATAATTGCATTCAGCTTTGTTTAACCCTCTGGAGGCATAAGCAATGACCTTATCCTCCTCATTAGTCCATTGGACTAGCACAGCCCCTAAACCTACATTGTTTGCATCGGACTTCAAAGGGAACAGCATGATCAGGTTTGGATAGGACGGGAGCATTAACAAGTGCTGCTTTTAGTTGGTCGAAATTCTTTTCACCCCATGCCCATTGCACATCCTTCCTCTCCAGGCGGTTTAAAGGGGCTGCCAAGTCGACAAAATGTTCAATGAATTTATGGTACCACCCAACAAGACCAAGGAACCTCTGCAAAGAAGTGACGTTGGTGAAGGGTCGGATAACATGTCACGGCCCCTTTCTCTGAGACCACATGACCCAAGAATGTCAGTTCAGGTTGGAAGAAGAGACATTTCTTTAAATTGAGCGTTTGATTTGCCTCATTGAGCTTTTTCATAACAGCATTTAGATCTTTAATATGTTGCTGAGCAGTGGCTGAGTACACTGTAACATTATCAATGTATACACAGCAAATGTGACCCCTTAACTCGCCTAAGACCTTCTCCATCAGCCTTTGAAATGTGGCCCCAGTATTTTTTAGACCAAAATATTGTTTTAAATTGGTAAAGGCCCATAAGTGTGATTACAGCTTTCTTGGCCCTACTTTCTGGTGACATGGCCACCTGCCAATAATCTGATTTTAGGACAAGTGTGCTGAAGAAGGGTGCTCCATGTATGAACTCCAACAGTTCCTGAATAAGGGGCATGTGGTAAGCGTCTGAGTGTGTCTTAGCATTAAGGCGACGGTAATCCACGCAGAATCTAAGTGACCCATCAGGTCTGCAGCAGCACACCAATTTCAGGAGGATATTCAATACAAGTAAGAGCAGTTGATTCAGATGAGGTGATAGACGCTGAAGGTGGAGTAGCTGGAACAGCCACATAAAGACTTGCAGTGTTTTACTGGGTCATGCTCTAAAGAGGGTGGTAGAAATGGATGGAAAGCATAATCACTGGCCCCTTTGACCCCATATGTCTGGGGTCAAAGGGGCAAACTACACATGGTGGAGGTCTTGCTGAGAAAGTCCAAACCCAGGACGATGTAGAAGGCGATATGGTCTTCAGCCATTATGTAATATCCAAGGACCACAATGTATCATGCCAGCCGAACAATAACTGAACCTTCCCTTAGGCACTATAAATTCTTCCATCGACAAGGGCAAAGTGCTTATTTTCACTTGGTACCAGTTTCTCACCTTCCCGTGCCACTTCCAATCTGTCTCAATTCATAAGAGAGAATATACACCCGGTGTCAAACACGGCCCGGAACAGCTTCCCTCTGACTTCTATGGGGACATGCAAAAGACTTAATGGAGCTCTCTTTACATTGCGAACCATAGACACCTCGGCATGCTATTTTTGAATAATTTTCTCACTCGGTTTCTGTTGATCTACCTTTCCCCAGTATTTCCCCAGGATGAAGAACTACGGTCTTTTTCTACCAGGGTGCCAATATTAGCAAGCTGGTCCACATTAGTGACAGTACCTCTAAGGCACTGGGGTTACAGTTACAGTGGTACCTCTACTTACGAATGTCTCTACATACGAAATGTTCTACTTATGAAACGCCTCAACAGGAAAATATTGCCTCTAGTTACGAAAGAAATTTCGAGTTACGAAAGGTAAAAATACAGTATGGGCTGCTACTCACAGCTCCCAAAGGTTCCTGAACTCAACATTCTTGTAGCTGCTCTGCCATTGGGTATTACCTAGCATCTTCCTGGCATCTCATTGGCTAAGGGGGACCTCTGTATGTAGCTAGATAGGTGTCTCTGCAGCGTCCTCATCATTCGGCCCTCGACCCATGAGGTGTTCTGATAGTTCAACGCAAATATGTTAACTTTTTGAGTATTTGCTATGGACCCTAAGAAAGTGACGGAGAAAAGAGGAAAAGAAAATATGGGGAAAAAGAGTTTTGTTGTCCATACAAACAAAGCAAGAGATAATAGAAAAGCATGATAAAGGGATGAGTTTGGTTGATCTCGCCAAAGAATATGGCCGTAATGCATCTACAATCACCACGTTATTAAAACAAAAGGAAGTTTAAGGAGTTTAAGGTATCACGTGGGTTGTTGGAGAAGTTCAAAAGGAGGACTGGAATTCACTCTGTTGTTTGGCATGGTGAGGCAAGAGCACATGAACCAAAGAGGGCAAAAAACAATGAGGACAACAGTTAAAAAGTAAATGACCATCTTTTTGTTCTTTACTCTATTGTTTTTTACATTATGCACAACTCTCATTTATTGTGTAATATGTATTTATTACATGTTTTGATGCATTTTTATGCTTTATAAAACATTTGTCTTAATATTAGGGGGCTTGGAACGGATTAGGGCATTTGCATGGAAAACACGTCTCTACTTACAAAATTTTCTACTTACAAATTTCTTCCAGAACCAATGAATTTCGTCATCGTCTGATAAGAGAAAGAGAAAGGGGAAAGAAAGAAGAGATAAAAATTAACATTCTCTTCATTCTTGCCATTCTAAGAGGTTTGCAGTTTCATACATGCAATGGGCATATGAATATGAATGTACATTCATACGCCTCCTATGGGCAGATCAGTGTGAGTATGAATTTGTGTGACTGGGTGGCAGTGATGACGGGGGTTCTCGACAGACCAGACCTGGGTGGCAGAAGCTGACTTTAGGGACGTGGAATATCACCTCACTGGCGAGGAAGGAGCCGGAGCTTGTGTTGGAGGTGGAGCATTACTAGTTGGATCTGGTGGGGCTTAATCCACTCATAGCCTTGGTTCTGGATCCAAACTCCCGGATAGGGGTTAGACCTTGTTTTACTCTGGATTTGCAACAAGCATGAGGCGCAGGGCGGGTGTGGGGATACTCAGAAGCCCCCGGCTAAGCGCCACTGTGTTGGAGTTTACGCCGGTGGGTGAGAGGGTTGCCTCCCTACGCCTTAAGGCTGTGGGAGGAAAAACTCTTGACTGTTGTTTGTGCGTATGCACCAAATAGCAGCTTGGTGTATTCAGCCTTCTTGGAGTCCCTAAAAGGGGTCCTTCATGCGATCCTTGTAGGGAACTCCATTATTCTCCTGGGGGACTTTGATGCATACACCGGCAATGATGGAGAGACCTGGAGGGACGTGATGGGGAGAAGTGGTTCCCTGATCTTAACCCAAGCAATGTTATGTTGTTGGACTTCTGTGCTAGTCAACAATTGTCCATAACTAACACCATGTTCAAACACAAGGATGCTCATAAGTGTTCCTGGTACCAGAGCACTCCAGGTCAGTGGTCAATGATCGATCTTGTGGTTGTATCATCTCACCATCTACCGTGCGTTTTGGACACTCAGGTGAAGAGAGGAGCAGCGCTGTCAACTGATCACCACCTGGTGGTGAGTTGGGTCCGTTGGCGGAGGTAACCTTTGGATACACCTGGGAATCCCTGTTGGGGCTGGGGACATTGAACCTAAAAGGTCAATGTTCAAAGCCTCCATTGCTGAAAATGCAGCTGAGAGCTGTGGTCTCAACTTCTTTGGTGCCTAAAGGGGCGGTAACCCTCGAACACCGTGGTGGACCCCAGTGGTCAGGGAAGCCGTCTTACTGAAGAAGTTACAGGGTACCGACAGGCCAAAAGGACTGCTGCCTCGGCTGTAGGCAAAACAGAGGGTGTGGGAGGAGTTTGGAGAGGTCATGGGAAAGGTTTTTCTGACGGCATCAAAGTTGTTCTGGCCCGAAATTGCTGAATGTTCTGGGTGTTAAGGGGCTGTCATGGATGACACTCCTCTTAAACATGGAAGGAACATGTGGAAGTCTGGGATAGTGCCGAAAGAGTGTCAGACTGAGGTGGTAGTTCCTCTTTTTTAAAAAGGGGTGCCAGAGGGTGTGTGCATTACAATCCTCAGCCTCCCTGGGAAAATTTACTCCAAGGGGCTGAAAAGGAGGGTACAGGCGATTGTCGAACCTCAGATGGAGGAGGAACAATGTGGGGTCCGTCCTGGTCATGTAATAATGGATCAGCTCTTTTTCTCTCGCTGTTCCTGTTGCGTTTGCTTGCCTACGGCGTTTTAGTACGCTGTTGTCATGTGGTGGAAAGTTTTTAATACAATAAAATAATATAGTAAAACAATATCATCTAAGTGAACCAAAGATCTGGATTGTTGTGTGTGTCATATTATTCAGCTCTTGTGAAGGTGGCCCCAGGATGTCTCGAGGTCATGAAGACGCTGCATGAAGATAATTCCTGTTAGACCATATTTGGAAATGCTTGCATGACTGTGGGTATCCTTGAAGAAGTTAGACACTGACAGAAGCAGCTAGCCAGATCATTTCAGACACTGTACCTGAAATTAGAATGTATGTTTCTGTACAGGGTCATCCAGAGAATGTCTGCAGCAGATCCTCACAGGGTTCACGTGACTAATTATATTATGTCATCAAATAGTTTTGTGCAACTGTCGACTTGATATTTTTGGTAACGTCTGGAGGTCATGACGTACCAACTGAGAGCCCATAAAGAACTGGTTGAAAGCAGATGGGCCGAGGTTAATACCTCCCCCTAGTCACACCTTTAGGGTATAAAAAGAGATTTGATTCATTATTTTAGTTTGTATTTGAAGTTTTCATCTACCCAGAGTACTCTGCAACAACACACCGGAGGACTTTTTCATCGTCCCCAGAGCTCTCATCATGCTTAGATAAGTATTTGTTGAACTTGTCTGTTTGTTGAACCTGTCTGTCTGTCAATATCATCGATGATGTTATTGGACTCATACTCAACCTATTGATGATATTATTGTACTGCTACTCAACCTAAACATGATTTGAATTGACAAATAAATATCTTGTATTTTACACTGTCTCCTGTCCTTAAGAAAAACGAAACCCCCACCACAGTCACATAATCACTGTTAAAATTTCGTGCCATTTTAGAACTGTAGAGTGAAGAGATTTTTAAACATAAACATGCTATTCATTATTTTGCTGGCCGCATAAGTATTTAGTTTCAATCGTACAATAAACTTTTCTATCACTCTGTCTCAGTAATTTTACACACACACACACACACACACACACACACACACACACACACACACACACACACACACACACACACACACACACACACACACACACACACACACTTTCCATTTACAGGACGGAGGCAAACTCATCTCACACACACACACATAGTTACAATAACAATTCCATTTGTAGGACACAGGTGGCGGTCTCAGTTCTTTATTCACAGGATGAACCGGAAACCACATTCCAACCGGAACCGGAAACCACATTCCAACTCCCATGAAGGACAAGCTGCCAAACACGAGTCACAATCTAATTGGACCAAAAGACATCATATCGTAATCCATCTAGAGCATTACGCTCTCAACATACTGGCCTACTGGTGGTTCCTAGAATTTATAAAAGTAGGACGGGGGCTAGAGCCTTTTGCTATCAAGCCCCTCTATTGTGAACCACCTCCCTACCTCAGTTCGGGGGGCAGACACCCTCTCACTATTTAAGACTAGACTTAAAACTTTTCTTTTTCATAAATTTTACATTTAATGGCAACTTAGGTTACTACGTTTATTTTCATATAGACCTACACTGCTGGAGACTCAACATCCAGACTCACTGAGTTCCTCTCTCCTCCTCCTTCTCTCCAACCATCTCTGTTACTCCTCCTCTTCTCCGATCTCACTCTCCAAGTCTCCAATCACACCCTACTAACTAAACTTCTTCCCTGGAGTCTCTGTGCTCTACGTCCTCACAGGTTTTTCTCAGGTTCACCCCTCATCCACCCGTCTGCTATGGACCTGCTCTTCCCATCCCACCAGTACCACCCCTAACCTAATTATCGGCTGGGATCCGGCTTCCTTTTTCCTCGGCGCCACCATACTGTTCCACCCCTCATCCACCCATCCGCTAAGGACCATCTGCTGTGGACCTGCACCTCCCATCCACCAGTATCACCCCTCACCTAACCATCGGCTGGGGTCCTGCTGCCTCTCTTGCTTGGTGTCATCTTACTGTTCCACCCCTCATCCGCCCAGCCGCCGTGGACCTTCCTCTGTGGACCTGCACCTCCGAGCCCACCAGTGTCACCCCCATCTCTCCATGTGCTGTGGACCTTCTCTTCCAAGCCCACGAGTACCACCCCTCAACTATCCATCGGCCAAACAACTTCCTCCATGCCGCCATACAGTCATCCACGCAGCTGTAATTGTGCCTTGACTTTAGCAACCTTAACCATATTGATACTGCCTCTATCTGGCCTATCTGTCACTCTCTCTCTGTCTCTCTCTCTCTGATGCTGTTCTTATCTTTCTTTGATTTCTTTTCCACCCAACCGGTCGAGGCGGATGGCCGCCCAAAAGAGTCTGGGTCCTGCCCGGAGTTTCTTCCTCATCGAAGGAGTTTTTCCCAGCCACTGTCGTTTATGCTTGCTCTGGAGGGTTCAGTTGGGTTTCTCTGTCTGTTAAAGCGCTTTGAAATGTCTGCTGACATGATTAAGCGCTATATAAATAAAAATTGATTGATTGATCGTCTCATGCAAATCTTATCTGAATTGTAACATGGTGAGAGGGGGAGACAAAGGATTGTCAACTCTGTGACGATATCAGCCATTAACAGTGGTGACGACCTAGGATGAGCCAGTCCAAAACATTATTCTTCATCTCCCAGTGGCCACAATTAACCAAGGTAAGCAGAAAACCTTTTGTAATAACCACATTTCTACAATTGAACTGACTAAATTCAGGGAGATGAGTAATAATGTTACAAGATTAGGTTTTTAAGAATAGAATTTCTGGTTAGGTTGGAGGCATTCTGACAGGAATTCAGTAAATTTCACTTTGGGTTTGAGGCCCTCTGTCAGCAATTCATTAAATTATACATAGGTTGGACGCCTTCCGGAAATATTCTGGGAAAGAACCATTGTAGGTTGGAGTCCTTCCAGTAAAGTACCATTGTAAGATGATCTGAAATTCACGCGGGGTGTAATTCAAAATTGTGTTTACTTCAAATTGTGTAGAAAAGAGCAGAACACACCTCCATGTTCTGTGTGTGGTGTTGTGGTTGGCAGGGGGCGGGCCCTCCCGCGGCGGCCAGAACCCATGAACAAGGATAATAGTTTTAATAAAGATAGGGAGGCATTTTATTTTGAAAACAAGGGTAACATTCCATTCGAGAACAGGCCAATTTAAAGTAGGGAAAGGGAGGAGAGAGAGAGATGTGGACAAATACCAAAATAAATTTACTGATTTAGAAACTGACTAATGAAAAATACAGTTGCAGAGGCAAGGCAGATGATTTCTACATGCTCCAGGACGTGGCAGAGGGGGCATCTATCCATGGGCACCAAGCACCCAGTGGCCGAGGGGACTGCCTGAACCACAGCAGCGTGATCAATACTGCACAGGTTAAACGGTGCCACAGGAGGATGAGGACACCTGCTGGACAGCCTAGGGTTGCCTGGGCAGCCCCGGAAGCAACAGAACGCCGGAACCAATGCTTCCTATGATAGTTTGCGGTAAGACTGTCAGCGGCCTAGTAGACACTGGAGCCACGTATTCCACTTTCAATACATCTATGCCAGTCAATGTTAACATCAGACAGCATATCATTGATGGGCTTCAGCCTATCATTGAAGTTCTGCCTTTCACCAAACCGTTACCCACTGTGTTAGCAGGTAGGGATGAACGAGTACACCACTATCTGTATCTGTTCAAACATCTAAATTATCTGTATCCATATCTTTACTCTGAATGGGCGTGGTTTAAGCCGGAAGTGAGCGTGGTTTGACCAGAAATGGGTGGGCCTAAAATCGCTATTTTATTTTAAGTCTGAAGGTTCAACCAGAGACACCCTCCGCTGACCCTGGTGTGTATTCCGTGTATGCCATTAGATGCCTTAGATTCAGTCCTGTGCTCCCTACCTGCCCCCCGTCAAGCCTCAACATTGCACACTGTTTTATTATAGGGACCATGATGAAACATACAAAGATAGGTTCAGATCACACATAGACACTAGTTGGCAGTTACATTCCGAGCACATTTACATCTCAACTGAAGGCGTTGCGACACACAATTTTGACACCACAACAGAACACATTGTTTGAAATGGGAAGCACATCAGTTCCCCATATTTCATTAGCTGTGTCTTCAGGGCATGAGTCGAGTGAACTGGGACCCATGGTCAAACGCTTAATTAGCCATACTGATTGGCAGGATTCACAAATTCCATAAATTCAATTCTCACCATCAATTAAATCACACAGAATTTTAGATCCCATGACTGATACAGCAACACTGCAACATCACCTCATTTCACTTGAACATGGCAGAGACTTAACAGATCACGAGGATTGCGAGGTAATGTTAGATTCTATCCCCGAAGGGGTATGGTCTACAGGCCCATTTGATGTAGGGCATTGTAAAGATAACACTGTTCTTGTACTAAACTTTTCTGATGCACAACTTGTTTGCAGAAAACATTATCCAAGGCCAGAAGCAGCAAACGAAGGGATGGAGAGTACACTATATGGACAGTGGGATGCTGGTGTTCTGGAAGAATCATACTCACCTTGGTCAACACCATTGGCCCATGATTTGAGAGCCACCAATGATGTAAGGCTAATTCCAGTTCTAACTGTACCTGATCCACATAGGGTATTGACCTCACTCACACCTCAATTTAAATGGTTGACAGTTGTGGACTCTGCAAATGCTTTATTTTGCTTACCTCTACATCCAGACTCCAGAAAATACTTTGCGTTTTGGTATCATGGAGTCAATGGATGGAAACAAATTCACTATACACAGTCACAGTTCGACAGGCTCGGGGGCGTGCTGCCAGTCAGACAGTCGCCCCGACTGACTGCTTTTAAAGTCCAGGCCAGGTGACGAAGCGGATCTCAGGTCTGTCAGGAAGACGGCACACCAATCAGGAGATGGGCATGGCGAAGGGTGTGGCCAGGAGTCCCAGAGACACCACACCAGGTACTGATGAGGGAGGGCGGAGTATCCTGGATCAGTGCAGTGCCAGCAGCTCAGAGGCAGGGTCGCAGAAGGATACACAATGGGCCCATTTCACAAAGCCGGTTTAGTGGAAAACCTGGGTAAGTTAACCCTGAAATCAGGGAAAACCAGGGCTTTCGGTTTCACAAAGGGAGGTAAGTTAATCCAGAGTCAGAGGAGCAAACCTAGCCTGTGTCACGAGGCAAGGTAAAGTAAACCTCTAGGTTTGTTACCATAGTAACAGACTCTGAAGCTAGCCTCACGAAACAGGTTCAGTGGAAACTCTGAGTATGTTAACCCTGAAATCAGGGAAAACCAGGGTTTTCGGTTTCACAAAGGGAGGTAACTTAACCCAGGGTTAGAGCAGTAACCCTGACGTGTTTCATGACGCGAGGTAAACTGAACCTCTGGGGTGGTTACCGCAGTAACAGACTCTCTGAACATAACCTGAGGCCTGTACCATAAAGCTTGATGAACCTAGCCGGGCTTCATCTTACTTATCTGGCTTCACTTACCGAGACATCCGCCCTCCAGATTTTCGGTACCATAAAGCCGGCTATCAACTCACTAATTCAATTCAGGCATGTCCACTCTAGATCTGTGCGTGCTCACATAAAAAGGGCGGAGGTTGCTGTGACCAATCGCAAACATGCAACAAACTGGCCCGAGCCGCATATTTCACAACGGAGGAGCAAACAATAATAATTAATAAATACGAGCAATACAAATCAATAATCCAGGCAAAAAGCAAAACAGTTACAGCTGCCAAACGGCGCAAGGATCGCTGGCACAAAATCGCCGACTGTGTCAATGCGGAAGTTAGTGCCATTATAATATTAATTCTCCACTATGACTGCACTTGTATATCTGACTACAGTAACATTCGTGTGTTCCATAAATGTATGTGTGTACATTTTTCGTTATGGCATGTGATTGTAGCCCCCGCGACTTTATGAATAACTCTACATACTGTGTTCTTCCCGAGGTTTTTGGCATCGCCAACAAAATACATAAAAGTACCTATGAATGAATGAATCAATCCATGATTTACTTAAATAAATAATTTATTAATGGCATTTTATCTGTGGATTGCTTGTAACCCATCCAACGAAGGATTTAAGGACATCATAATAATTACAAACATCACTAAGAAATATATTAACTGTGGCAAAGAACATCAGTGCAATGCACACAGTGTGCGGGACTGTCAGCACGTAGTTGCGGTGCGTTACATTACTGATGTAAGGCTCCAGCAGCTGACAGATGTAATGTAACCCCTCTCCCCAAAACCTGTACCTTTCGTACAGTTCAGGCAATTCGAACGGATTACAGCGATCTCTAAATATTCTCTCGCGCCTGAGCGCTCTTCGGACAAGCTGTGCACCAAGATCCACCGGGTTCTCATAAAACGGACAGCCCATTTTCCAAGAGAACTGATTGGTCAGTAGGTGGGGCTGTTATACCCGCTGAGCTCTGATTGGTCAGTAGATGGGGCTGTTATAGCTGCTGAGCTCTTATCGTGAACTTATCCTGCTCCGGAGCAGGTTAGGTGTTCAGCATAGGTTACCGCGACAACGTGGCCCGATAGAAAGTCAGCCACCTTTATGGTACCGAAAAGCCAGGGTTAAACCTGAAGTTATCTCGCTAAGCCGTAATCCAGTTTTATGGTACAGGCCTCTGGTCGGGAGCCAGTTTTATTCCACAAACCCAGGGTTTCTTTTGACTCCTCCCCCTTTCGTGCGGCTTCATTTCCTGGTTCTGTCGGAGAGTTTTACCGACGTAAGGTTTTAAAAAATAACTCCGTATTTTAGAGGCGAATATAGCATGTTCGTTTGACATGGAGCCCCTTGATGGAGTTTCCACATTAATTCACAGAGAATTAAATATTTTTGTATCGCGTTCAGATGTCCAGTCATATCCAGACAGTTCTCTTTACGATCTGTACCGATTCACTTCCCAACACACGTACACGTACACACACACACACACACACACACACACACACACACACACACACACACACACACACACACACACACACACACACACACACACACACACACACACACACACACACACACACACACACACACACACACACACACACACCTGATCCATCCTCACATCTGCAGCAGCGCTGCATGTAGCGCTCCGTTCAGTTTTACATTTTTTATTAGCAAACGGTAATTTTCCTATATAATGTGGGAGATGCTCAGTGTGCCTCGCCTTCAAACTTTTACCCCAGTTTTTCTATTTCCCTGGAGAGAAAACCATCAGAATCATCAAGGATGAGTTCCACAGGACTGCAGGTGAATGATGTAGAAATCTGATCAATTCAGTTGAAAGTATGTTCTCTTAATGATATTGTGCTGCAATGTTAGTAAAATTAATGTCTTTTCGGATGTCCCAATGTAATTTGCTGCCATAGATGGTACCCATATCCCCATCAAGGCTCCCTCACATTATGAAGGTGATGTGAAGAGGATGACAATTCACAGCAAATATAAGCAGGTACAAGTAGATTGACTACTGTTTCAACATGTTAAAGACCGCATCATAGATAAAATAGCATCTGTCCAGATCACATGTGACGCTGCAAACTACATTTCCCGCCCTTATTTGTATTGCGCCTAATCATATCAGCAGACATTTCAAAGAGCTTTAACAGACAGACACCCAACAGAACCCTCCAGAGCAAGCATAACCAGCAGCTGCGGGGAGGAACTCCCCTCAGTACTGATGTGGAGACAGAGTGGTCCTGATCGGTTCCTGACTCACGGGTGTATGATGAGTCTCACCTGAGCAACAGACTAATGCAGTAACTAAAGATTAGCACAATAATTCACTTGTCTCCATCGTTTAATCCACTCTAATGAATCTACTTTCCATCACAGCAGAGCCTGATGGTTGTTTTCTGGGGGACAGGGGTTACCCATGCCAACCGAGGCTGCTGACCCCTTGCTAACCCACGTCCCCAATAGAACTTCAAATGGGTTCACTGCAGAACTAGAGCCCAGGTAAAGATGACCATAGGCTGCTGAAAGTCTGTTTCCAGTGTCTATGACACCTCAGGATGATTCCTGAGAGGACCTGTGTTGCACTTCTGTTCTTCATTGTAGTAGCCACTGAGCCACTGCCGGGGGCGGCAGTGGCTCAGCGGTAGAGCGGATGTCTTGGAACCAGACAGTGCCCAGCCATCGGCGGTTCGATTTCCGCTCCAGCCAGACATCTTTGGAGTGTGAGCTGACAGTGGGAGGTGTCAGCTCACCTCCCAGCCACTGCCGAGACGCCCTTGAGCAAGGCACCGCCCCCCCCACAAGCTGCTCTTTGGGGCGCACCCCCGAAGTTGCGACTCGTCCCTCCACCTCTCTTGTACTCGTCATTAACTGCATGCCTACAGGCCCCTAGTGTGTGTTGTGTTCAGGGGCCTGTATACGATGTTGTGTGTGTGTATTCTGACTAACACACACATATATATATATGCATGTACAAAAAAACTGGAGTGGAAAACATAATTTCCCCATTGTGTGGACGAATAAAGGTGGATTATTATTATTATTATTATTACTATTATTATTGCCACTATTAGATGAGAACAACACCCTACCCCACAAACTGAACACCCTGATAATGACCCCGTCCACCTGCCAGCTATCCAGGGTGACAGAGCAGTGACTCCATCTGCCAGAATCATTTCAGAGTCTGTGTAACTCACCATCACCACAGTGGGCAATAAAAACATACAATATACATTTCATTTGGTCATCTTTATTACTTACAAATACAAAGTCATTTCTTAGATCGTTTCAGTGGTGAACATTCTAATATTCAACATGAGTCACTTGTGAACAACACCCACCTCTAACTTGTGCCCCACAATTTGTATGTTCAAATCTGCCCTCCTCATCTGAAGGTCCAAATAAACCATTTTTTTATGTGATGTCTGTATTTCATAGAAAGTGAATTTGATAAACTTTAACAAATAGCTGGAAATACATGAGGAGGACATCAAAACATACAGTTGCATATGAATTCCACTGAATTAACTGCCGGTGTTCACTGAGTGTCTATCTGTACATTGGATGTGACGAACTGTCCAGCTTGCTCTGTTAAAAAAGGATGAGAAAGTGTTGATCCTTCAGTGGAGGCTAAATGTCCCTCTGTATTGCACCAGAATGTTAAGCAATAGGAACAATCGGTAACAGAAAATATTTGACCACCTTTCTTTTCTTCAATTTCCTGTTACTTTCTTTTTCTTTTTATCAATTATGTATAATTTGACTAAAAGACACAGAGAATTAAACATGGAGTGCCTAAAGATGAGAGCACATTTATGTGTGTGACAAGAGCATTCTGTTAGCAATAAAATAACTCAAAAACTGAACGTCCACTTATTATTTACTGTGCAATGTTGTATGTTATAATGAGGAAGAGGAGGATCCCTAGCGAGATGATGCAGAAGTGCGACCTGTGTGAATGATGTTTTTAAAGTTGGTTCTCAGCTGTTGACATGTATGCTTCTCCCCCACATCTAATAAAATAATTTAATAAACTATTATTCAAGCGGTTTACCTTCGTAATTTTATCGTGAGTCCAACGGACTATGTTTAGACGTACGCATCGACTTGAGCAGCAGTTTCAAGTCATCCCTCTCTTCTTTACAGCTGCAAAGCTGTTCGTCTTTTCGCAATATGTCCTCAAAGTCTTCATACACGTAGATTACAATCTGTACTTCAACTGCGTAAAGTAACGTGGAGCGCATCTCGTCCGTCGTCATGGTGACAAGTCGAATCTGGGCTCCATTGAGGATGGCTTTTTAAAGTGGTTTCGCGCCTGTTAAACTGCGGGTTGACTTACCCTGGGTTACAAACACTAACCCCGAGAAGCGTTTGTGAAACTGAAAACCCTGGGTTTCCAAGTTCAGGGTAGAGCAGCCCAGAATCACAGGTTGTACTCTGGGTTCGTTAGCCCTGCTTCGTGACGTGGGACCGTTCAAAAAACAGGTTTAGTTGAAAACCAGGGTGAGTTCACCGTGAAATCAGGGAAAACCAGGACTTTCATTTTCACAAAGGGAGGTAACTTAACCCTTACAGCAGTAACCCTGACCTGTTTCATGACGCGAGGTAAACTGAACCTCTGGGTTTGTTACCATAGTAACAGACTCTCTGAACATAACATGGTTGGGAGCAGGTTTTATTCCACAAACCCAGGAATTTTTCTGGTTCTGTCAGACGGACAGTTTGACCGAAGTAAGGTTCTTACAAATAAATCCGTATTTCAGAGGTGAACATGGCATGTCCGTTTGAAGAGGAGCCCCTTGATGGAGTTCCCGCATTAATTCACAGAGATTTTTTAAAAAATTTGCGTATCGCGAATGTATCGCGTTCAGATGTCCAGTCATAGCCCGGCCAGTTGTCGTTATGATCGTTACCGATTGATTCACGTCCATCCATCACACACATCCATGACCTGATCCATCCTCACATCTGCAGCAGTGCTGTGTGTAGGTAGTGGTCCGGTAAGTTTTTTATTTTATATTTGCAAACGGTATTTTTTCTATACAATGTGAGAGATGCTCAGTGCGCCTCGCCTTGAAACTTTTACCTCAATTTTTCTATTTCCCCGGAGATGAACCCGACAGAATCAGGAGTTCCACAGGATTGCAGGTGAATAATGTAGAAATCTGATAAATTAATTGCAAATGATACTGTCTTAATGACATTGTGCTCCAACCGCAAAATCGGATTATTAACTTCAATTTATTTTAGGATTTCCCAATGTAATTGGCTGCACATATGGTACCACATCCCCATCAAGGTACTTGTAGACTGAACATTGTTTCAACATGTTCAAGACTGCATTATAGATAAACATCTGTCCAGATAATGTGATGCTGCAGACTACATTTCTGATGTGGAGCTCTTGGATATATGGTCTTACCTGAGCAGCAGACTGTATTGTGGTCAGTAAGATTTGCACAATAATTCACTTGTCTTCATTGTGAAATCCAGTCTAATGAATCCACTATACATTGCAGGAGAGAGCTTGCGACACCTCAGGACGATTCCTGCTATCCAGGACGGCAGATCAGTGACTCCATCTGCCAGAATAATTCCACAGTCACCATCACCACCATCACATCGGGCAATAAAAACATACAATACACATTTCCTGTGGGCATATTTATTTCTGAAAAATACAAAGTATTTTTTGTATCATTACAATACTTAACATTCTAATAGTTAACATGATTCACCTGTGACCATCACCCACCTCTAACGTGTGCTCCAGTATTTCTATGTCCAGATCTGTCCTCCTAATCAGGAGGTCCTAGTAAACCATGTCTATTTTCTGTACTTTTTTAGAAAGTAAATTCTATAAACTTCTTCAGCAGATTGATGGGAATACATGAGTAGGACATTAAAACATAGTTGCATATGCATTCCACAGAATGAACCGCTGGTGGTCACTTGAGTGTCTATTTCACTGTGATAGTCTGCAGTTGGGACCCTTCTGCTACTGTCCATTCATGATCTGTTAAAAACGGATGAGAATTTGTTAATACTTCAGTAGAAGATAAATGTCACACTCTGTATTCCACCAGAATGTGAAGCAATGGGAAGAGAACAATCAGTAACATAAAATATTAGACCACCTATGTTTTCTTCTATTTCTTGTTAATTTGTTTTTGTTTTTATTGATTATCAACTCCTGTGTGTATCATTTGACTAAAACAGACATAAAATAAAACTTGGAATACCTTAAAGCGGTTATAAGCAGTACAATGCTACAGTCACTGATGTAAGAACTAAAGCAGTTTTGGCTATTACTGCATCAAACGAGCTACATGTCAGCTCTTGATTTCAGTTCTTAGATAATATAGGTGTACGCAATGGTGTGAAAATGGTGTTACTGCATTGGTCTGTTGCTCAGGTGAGACTCATCATACACCTGTGAGTCAGAAGCCGATCAGGACCGCATTCACCTGCAGTTCTGTGGAACTCCTCCTTGATGATTCTGACGGTTTTCTATCCAGGGAAATAGAAAAACTGGGGTAAAAGTTTGAAGGCGAGGCACACTGAGCATCTCCCTTTATACAGGAAAATTACCGTTTGTTAATAAAAATTGTAAAACTGAACGGAGCGCTACACACAGCGCTGCTGCAGACGTGAGGATGGATCAGGTGTGTGTGTGTGTGTGTGTGTGTGTGTGTGTGTGTGTGTGTGTGTGTGTGTGTGTGTGTGTGTGTGTGTGTGTGTGTGTGTGTGTGTGTGTGTGCGTGCGTTTGGACGTGAATCGGTACCAATCATAAAGAGAACTGTCTGGATATGACTGGACATCTGAACGCGATGCAAAAATATTTAATTCTCTGTGAATTAATGCGGAAACTCCATCAAGGGGCTCCATGTCAAACGAACATGCTATGTTCGCCTCTAAAATACCTCTAAAATACGGATTATTTATTAAACCTTACGTCGGTAAAACTCTCCGTCCGACAGAACCAGGAAATGAAGCCGCGCGACTGGCAGTGAAAGGGACGGAGTCAAAAGAAACCCTGGGTTTGTGGAATAAAACCTGCTCCTGACCAGGTTATGTTCAGAGAGTCTGTTTCTGCGGTAACAAACCCAGAGGTTCAGTTTACCTCGCTACATGAAATTGGCCAGGGTTACAGCTCTAACCCTGGGTTAAGTTACCTCCCTTTGTGAAACCGAAAACCCTGGTTTTCTCTGATTTCAGGGTTAATTTACGCAGAGTTTCCACTGAACCTGCTTTGTGAGGCTAGCTTCAGAGTCTGTTACTATGGTAACAAACCTAGAGGTTTACATTACTTCGCCTCGTGACACAGGCTAGGTTTACTCCTCTGACTTTGGATTAACTTACCTCCCTTTATGAAACCGAAACCCTGGTTTTCCCTGATTTCAGGTTAACTTACCCAGGTTTTTCACTAAACCGGCTTTGTGAAACGGGCCCACTATCCAAAAAGGAGTAGGGAGAAGTGTAAACTTGTTAAACTCCTACCCCCTTATTCTCAAAAAATACTCATTACAAAATACTTGCTGATAATATTTACAGAAGTAAATCAATCATTTAAACTGCATAGTTATAGAAAGATAAAAATTTAAAAAAAACAAGAACAAAGTAAAACAGAAGGAGATAAACAAACAAACAGAAAAACAAACAGATAAAATAAAACAGTATAATGATCAAAAGAGGAACATAATCATTAAAGACAAAGACTAAACCTTTAACTGAAAATGTCTTAACTGTTACTTGGGCTGCAACAGCAGGCCTTCTTCTTTCAAATACCTCCCAAATATAATCTTTTTGTATGACTTCCTGAACTGGTTGATGTTTGGACTGAGTTGAACCTCCACTCTCAGTCTGTTCCACAGTTTCACTCCATTTTGTCATTTATCTATAATGTTTGTTATTTTTATTTATTTGTCTGTACAGCACTTTGGTCGACTGCGGTGACTGTGGTTGTTGGAAAGTGCTCAACAAATAAAGATTGGATCATCTTTCACATACCTTGGAAGCCAGGTAACATTAGATGGCAGAGCTAACCAGGACATTTTGGTCAGACTGTGAAATGCAACCACAGCATTTCTAAGACTGGGAAACATCTGGAAGATGACACACATAACTAGAAACACCATGATAAAGCTAAAGAACAGCTGTGTGCTATATGTCCTATTATATGGTTCAGAATGCTGGAGAATGACAAGAAAAGACCTAGGCAAGCTTTGCAGCTTTCACATCACCTGCCTCAGAAAGACCATGAGGATTTTCTGGCCTAGGAAGATTACAAACAGTGATTACATAAAACAACAGGATGTTTGGACATGGAAACAACACTGGTGAGAAGATGATGGAGATGGCTTGGACATGTATTAAGGAAACCATCTGATGATATGACAATAGTGGCACTGCATTGGACACCAGCAGGAAAACACAAACGAGGAAGGCCCAAAACAACTTGGAGACGAACAATTTAAGGATAAATTAAGGCAAGAGGATACAGCTGGAGCAGCATTGAGAACAAAGCCAACAACAACAGAGATGAGTGGAAAGCATTAGTCCTTGCCCTATGTGCCACTAGGACTAAGTAAGTAAAGTATATACACAGTTATATGTTATTACAGTTTGGTCGAATATGTAAAGATATGTTCAAAATATTAGCAGTTGTGGAAGCGAAATAATACATGCGTAGGTCACATTTCAAATCAGAGGAAACTCATTTTCAAGTTTGGCAGCGAATAACCAGATTGTCCAGAAAACAGGAAGACAGGAAGCGGGTCAACCTGACATGGGGTGGTTACCTAGGTTTGGATAGTTGCCGGGAACAATTGGTTTCCTGTTTTCTCATGAATAGGACACGTACAAAGCTCACGTACACACAAATGAAGGACTGTGACTATAAAAGGGTCAGTAGACATGTATCCAAGGGCTGTTCCCGATTGATCTGTACTGATGATCTGCGTATCAATAAAATAATTCCCATTTTGGCTGTAACATCATCCTTGTTGTATCTTGGTTTTTATTTTGGTATTTTGCTGGACAAAACACTCTCACCACACAGTCTGTTTAAAGAGGCCCTATTATGAAAATCACATTCTTTCAGGCCTCTACATATACATAGTGGTCCTCCCTAACCCGACCAACTCCTAGAATCTGGTAAACAAACACTTCCTGCATCAATAGATATTTGGAGTTTTAAGAAGTCATGGCTCTGAACGACTCGAATCGATCATAAAGCACTAGAATAGGTATTATTGACGTCAGACTATGCACTCTGAGCTATTGGACAGAGTATTGGATGATATGGATTGGTGGACATGCCCAAGGGTGTGGCCATCCCCAAGACTGAGTTCTTTGTGTTGGAGGTGAGGCAGCAGTCTGTTGAAATGGTTTCCGTGAGAAGGAGACAAGGTAGTTGCTCAGTTGTTGATTGTACAAATCAACACCAGTGTTCATTTTTAATCCCATCCCATGAAGAACAGAAGAGAGCATAGTTGCATTTCATTTTAATGGCAATGTGCCGGCTACAACGCCTGCACGTTTGTGTGTGCGAACCACTTCACTTCAGTCTGTTTTAGCAATGAGGTTCAGTACAGAAGTGGCTTTGCCTGAGACTGATCCTCATTCAAGGATCACTCCCAACCATACGGGACCAAGGAACTTCACCCTGGTTACAGGTAAGTCTCACCACATTTATCTTTTTAGCAGTTGTCTGTTAGCATGAGTGATCAGTCCTATTTGGCTGATTAGGTGGTACTGCTTTGTTTTGCATTTGCGTGTGTGTGCTCCAAGATGTGTGTGCGTGCTAAACCTACAGTATCTAGGTACAACACACATAAGTTGGGCTCACATTTTATCTTTTTTCCTGTTGTCTGTTAGCATGAATGAAGTCATGTTATGCTAGGCTATGTAGGGAGGTCTCCTTTGTTTCGCGTTTGCGTGTTGCGTGTGTGCGTGCACGCTCAAACACGTGTGTGCGCTGGACCTACAGTGGGTACAACACACATAAGTTGGTCTCATATTTTCTTATTGTTTGTTAGTATGAAGTCATGCTATGCTAGGCTATGTAGGGAGGTCTCCTTTGTTTTGCGTGTTGCGTGTGTGCGTGCACGCTCCACCATGTGTGTGCGCTGGACCTAAAGTATAAAGCTAAAACGCACATAAGTTGGTCTCATATTTTCTTTCTATTATTTGTCAGCAAAAATAAAGTCAACTTATGCTAGGCTAAGTAGGGAGTTGTGCTTTGTTTCGTATTGTGTGTGAGCTCGCACGTGTTAGTCGATTGTTTGTTCGGCGTCATAGCGACAACGCACACAGGTCTGTCCTTCTTATCCAATATCAGAACATTGGTGTCCTGAAATTAGTGTCCTCCTTCCTTGTGCATCCATTCAGCCTACAGCTTCAAAGGACGTGCCATGCCAGACTGACCCAGTGGACACTCGTACTGTTGGTACACAGCTGTCCTTCAGGACTCTTCATTCCCACTATAGAAGTAAAGGTATGTACAAGTCATATTCCATACAATGATTTAATAAAATTGGTTAGACTAATTTTTAAATGTTGTCTACAGGTTTAAGTGAGTGCACATGTGTTGATAGTAGTTCAGTAAAAAATAATAGTGTTGTGTATTAGAATATTCCAGCAAGACAGTAAGTGGATAATTTAGTATGAAATTTTTTGAGACAGATTCATGCATGTCATATATTGTTTTGGCTCCTTATTTTGTTACGTTTGGTGTACCCCTCTACAAGATCCACTTTACAAAGGCTTTTGAAGGGAAAATGCAGAGTCAAACCTCACAAGACAGAGCCAACATTCTGTTAGTGTTGCATGTTTTGAAATTCTGTCAGTAATTGCTCTCAACAAAACACAGTAAAAAGTAACCATACAAATAAATAAATTAGTAGCAAGTACCAGGATGTATTTTGAACAATTTTTTTCTAAACAAAGAAATGAATCAAACAATATCAATAACAGTAAAGATATATATTTGTGTTTTATTGACAGGTTTTTTAGCTGACATGTTGGACCTCATATTTGACAAAGTCTTGGTGGACCCCATGCCATACACAGATGAGATGTGGTCCATTCCTGTCCCAGAGAATCTGTCTGCCCAGTGTGAGCGTCTGGACAAGGAAGAGGTCATTGCCAGCTACATGACCAGGTTCAACCGAGACTCAGTCTAAATCCGGCGTAGTGGCCTTCATCTTCAGGAAACTTCTGGCGTATGTGAAGGACCATACAGGCTGGAATGACGACCTGGATTCTGCACCCTAAGTAGCCCCAGCACCAACCAACAAAGGTACAATAGGCCAGATGTCTGCACCGTCTACAGAAAAAGGACACAAAATTATTTATTTCACAATGTTTTCAATCATGAGTATTACAACTGTTATTGATTTCCTGATAGGATGGCCCTGTGTTCTCATTATTGTTATTGGATGTATTGTTTTATGTAAATAAATGCTTGTATATGTCAACAGAAATGGATTGTGAATACCAAAAAATGTTCAACATGTCAATTAATAAGACAAAAATGAAGGTGTCGCAAATATAATATATATTAAACTCTTTTGTACCTATATTTGTCATGTGTTACTGCATTAATAAAGGTATGCCTAATGAAGCAAAATAGATAGATAGATATAAAATAAGACATAAAAGTAGTTTTTATCCTGAATTTTTTCAAAGAACGACTTACCGATGTATTTGTCTCAGACGTGAAGGGCCGTACTCAGCACTCAGTACATGACTGGCCGTTTGTAGGGTGTACACATTTAGGCACGCAGGCTGGTACCCAGGATGTTGAGTCATGCACGGAACCTCATCAACCTCCTGCAGACAGCTCCTAACCTACATTGAAAAACATGGTAAAGGTCATTTGAATTTATAATTGTAAAAGTAGCTAAATAGAGACATAACTCTATGGCTTAGCTGTGAGCTTGCTACCTGTGGTATTTCCAAACAGCAGATGTTTACTGCTGTTGGCATCCATTCAGTGTCCACAGGAACACCTGTACAACAGGTGAAGACATCTCAAAATAGAGTAGATAAAGGCTACATCAATTCACCATTAACCTGGTGTGATGGTGGCAAGTGTCAGCTCCGTGTGTCTTGTCACAGAGGACTGCCTCAATTATTTTGCAGCTTAGTAACAGGTTAAATCGATGTGATATAAAAATAAAGTAACTTAGCCGTGAGCAGAAGCTAGCATTAGCCACATGGTAATAACTATCAAAACCACCATCAGACTTTACAGTCACTTATACAGTAGAAATACAGCAACATTTTAGCCTTGAATGTCCGTATTTATACAACATACAAAATACACAATAAGACATATGGCATTATTACTGTGCCATGAGAGGCAGGAGTAGAAAAAAATGTAGCCACCGGACGATGCTCTCCGGTCCTGTGAGGACATAGGTTACAAAACAAAACACAACACAGAACCAACTAAGTAACGTTCACACGCACTAACCATTCAGAAACGTCCTGCTGCAGTCACAGTCGGTGTTTCTTTAGGAGCCCCCGCTTCTGGGTCCGACTCAGGGTCATAAATGTACGGCGACACGATGGGTCCTGCGTATGCCATAATAACAAATGTAAAGCTGGTCAGTGTCCCGTTAGCCTAATGCTCTCCTTTAGAGGGCGTGACCAAGGTGAAGGAGGTGTTGACCAGCAGAGCTCATTAGCATACTAAAGCCAGAGGCTTGAAGCGTTTTGTGAGTAGCTCCGATGAGTGATTTTGAAAAGCTGATATTTATAACCACAGATAACTTTAGGTCAAAATATTTGGAATACAGTCTTCTTGGACATCTGGCAGCTGAATGACATTAAGTTAAAAATACATAATATGGGACGTTTAAAATGGCAATTCGCTGTGGCGACCCCTGACGGGAAAAGCCGAAAGGAAAAGAAGAAGACGTTTAAAATGGTGAGTAAACCTCAACATTGTGTGCATTAACGTTAAGGGGTGGTTTGCGTTTGGACCACAAGGAGCAGAGACTGACTCAAGTGAAAAAAAATTATAATTTATTTGCTCAAGCTGACAACACGAGTTAGCAAAGAAAACCAAAAGCAGCAGAGCAAAAAAGACAAAAATCCACAAATGAGGAAAAGGAGAAGCAGCTCAGAGATAACTAGGAACACTATCAGTGACACAGGACATAATTATCTGGAACCCTCTTAGGAGAAAGCCAGGCCTTTGAGATGAGGCTGATGAGCAGAGTGAGGACTGGTGTGCCTCATCAGCTGCTAGGAGCCAGCAACACCCTCTGCCACAGCCTGACCTGTCAGGGGAAAATGAGCTAAACACAAAAAATAGACCTGCAGAGCATACAGAAGTACAGAGCCCCTAAAGTGACATGGAGAAGAGAAAAAAAAAAAAAAAAAAGCTCTATCTTTGCGAGATCTCGCAAGACTTTTGCGAGATCTCGCAAAACTACAACTGTATATACTTCCGGGTCGTTTTGGCTTTAAGGAGAAAAAACAGTGGCGGACACCCACCCGTATGAGCGGTTTATTTAGTTTTATTTTGAAATCGGCCTAAAATATAAGGACATTCAAGAAGTTCTTAGTAGGCGGCACAATTTTCGCATAAGCCAGAGACATTTGAAAAGGATTCTCGCCGCAAGGGGACATACTCGTTGTAAATCCTACTCGGGCCTGCCCGTCCTGATAGACTTCATACGCAGTGAACTCCAGTCCTCTGGGATGCTTCATGGGTACCGCTGGATGTACGCAAAATGCAGGGATCACGGTCTGCGTGTGAGGAAGGAGGATGTTCGCCTGTTGCTGAAGGAGCTGGATCCAACAGGAATGTCCCTGAGGTGGACAAGGCGTCTTAGACGGCGGAACTACTTTTCTAAAGGGCCCAACTTCATCTGGCACATCGACTCCTATGATAAACTCAAGCCATATGGTGTTTGTATTAATGGAAGTATCGATGGTTTTTCAAGGAAAATTGTCTGGCTAAATGTTTACACAACAAATAGTGACCCGAAGCTGATCGGAGGATATTACATTCAGACCGTACAGCATTTAAAAGGCTGCCCCAGAGTTGTGAGAGGTGATCTTGGAACTGAAAATGGTCATGTTAGAGACTTTCATCGTGTCCTCGTCCCAACTCATGCGGACGATGGCATCGACAGCTACCTGGAAGGAGCCAGCACCGCCAACCAACGGATCGAGTACTGGTAGGGGTTTCTGCGCAGCCAATGCGTGGAGTTTTGGTGTCTGGTGTGCTGCATTAATTTGTAAATGCAGTTGATAGCTGAAACAACAAGTTACGGGAAATTGGGGAGCGCATTTAGGCTTGTGTATTCTGTCTGCAGCGACGTGCAGTGAGATTCACAGCGGTGAGACACCGACGTTAAAGTCAGTTCTAGGAGTAAAACAGTGTCACATTTGCCAGTAAATTATCAGCCTGACATTAAAAACTGGTTAAAAACTGTTTAGGACACACAGCAGCAAATAGCTGCACCTCACCTCCGACTGGACTACCGATCGATCCAAACAATATTTAATTTATAAACGAAGACGAACGTCGGAGCTTAAATATCTGCTTCGAACTTCAGATCAGGAAATAATCTGCCCTGTTTGAACTGAGTGGTCCACTGTAATGAATTTAACCAGTTTTTAATGTCAGGTTTTTTAATATGCGTGTTGATTTCTTTCTAAGATGGTAAAGTGATCAAGTGATCAGGTCCCTGATGAGGCTCAGAATGGCTTCATTGAAATAACACAAGGGCCATTCACAGCTGACTAAAGGTACTCACAGTCATGAATGCTCTATCTAGTGGACGGATAGTGCAACTACAGTCACTAGTTTTTTTTAAAATCTATTTTAAAATTTTCTTATTATATTCGCCTTAAAATCTGGTGCGGCTTATGTATGAAATAAATTATAAAATAAACAGTTCATTAAAGGTGTGCCTTATAGTGCAGAAAATACTGTAATCATTAAAAAAAATAATGCCTGTTTATATGAAGCTCTTAAAAGGACAGATCTCAAAAATTCACAAAATATCATGTCAAGATAGTTGCTGGACAGGATGTTGTCAAACTCGGTGTGAAATTCAGGGTAGGAACCATAAGTGCATGGTACTTCAAGGGTTGCTCCACAGGTGTGATCAACCGGTCTCCTGCTGAGCCCTATTTCAGCATTGAAGCACACCATGATTTTTTCAACACAGATGATAGATGAGCCTGTGCAGAAACGAAGGATTTTTTTTCAGCTTGGCCTTGGTTAGCATTTTTCATAAATCGTTGTAAATAGTTAAACCTTGTTTCTTCTCTCTGAGCAGAAGTGTTTTTGTTGTTTGAAGCAGCTTAGACACTCATTTGCCTGTAGCTTTCTTTGACTCATAGAGAGACAATACACACTGACTGTTCGACAGTTTTACCTTTATAAGTGCCATGGGTGAAGAGAAGCAATCAACAATATACTTTGGCTCTTGGAGAATGACTTTATGAGCCATTGTTTGGATGGCAGGCTTGATAGCATTCATTGGAGGTAGGTAATGGGAACTTATCCTTGTAAACAGATCAAGCAGGTGTTCTTCATCACTCTCCTCCACTGATCCTTGGAGAGCCTTCTCAATAGCTGATCTCTCGAGGAGAAAGGCAGTTAAGAAAAGATGTCATCAGGATGTCTGCATCCACTGTGTTGATACCATGGATGCAAAAACAAAAGCTTTTGAGAGCCTCACTGGAAAGATGCCATGGTCAAGTAATCCTTTCACCCATATCCGTCCAACTGCTTGCCATTCATCCTCACCAAAATCTGGCCTCAGCCTCGGAACTCGCTCTGTTTCACCCTCACATTGATCAAGAAATTGCTCCCAAAATGCTGTGTAAATGTCTTTTGACACACCAGCATAATCAAGAGCTTTTTCATTTACAAAGTTCATCTTTAGAGTTACATTCGTTATGCTGCTGTCCATAAATACCGATAATAAATCCTCAACAACCTTAATCCTGTGAATAAATACACTGTGACCCCTGCGGATCTCCTGAATTATCAGCAGAGGTTGATGGGGAAAGCTGGCTGTTTGAATATAAAAGAAAGTCTTGTGGAAAGACATTCACTTCATTGTCCTGTTAGAAAAAAAACAAAAACATATACAAATAAACATTATGGAATGATTCATGATCAAAGCAGAGGCCAAACTAACCTTTTTGTATGTTAAGTATGAATCAAAATCCAAATAAAATTGGTTGACAGTAGTTCAAAACAAGTCTATTTATTATTATTTATTATAATAATAAATAATAATATATACTATACTATATTATTATTATAATGTATTATGCTTTTAAATCAAAAATGTTATGTTATAATACAAAAAAAACAATCAAATCTTGTGTAAAAACCCATTTCAATCCTCCTAACTCCTAAAAAGTCCCTGATTTTGTCATATTACCTGAGAAACATTTCAATCATCGATGTTGCTCAGTGTTATCACAACAATGTCATCGCTGGCTGCTGTGCTGAGGTCATCTTCTGGATTCCACACATCTGCCTCAGTGGGCTCTGGAGCATCTTCAAAAGTTTAAAAATAGACTTCCTCATCATTAGTTTGAAAGTGCTCAGTGGGACCTGCATTACTCTGATCAGTTTAACTGAATCGAATTAAAAAAAGAAAAACTAAACTATGGCATACCAATGGTGTTGTGTAAGTCAAAGTTAAAATGTATTCTAGTCCAAGTAAAACGTACAAGTAAACATTGAGTAATATTTTGTATGACTGTATCTTCACATAGTGAATGCAAGTTTTCAATTGTTGAATCTCGCATTTATACCTGCATAAAGTAGGATAGAAATAAAGATAGTTCAGCTTGAACTATTGACTTCAGTGTATTTTTGTAGGTAAACTGAACAGAAGAGTTTGCCCTCAGAATGCACCAGAACGCAGGAAAACAACCTCATTTTCTAAAAAAAATTCCCAGGAGGGAAAGTCAGTCGTACAAATATATTATTTAATGTTCACTTGTAAATTTTACTTGGACTAGAAGACATTTTAACTTTGACTTAGACACTTCGTTTTGAATAAATTTGATTCTTGGTATTACTCAATGTTTACTTGTAAGTTTTACTTGCTATTATAGCAAGCCGCTGTCTTGGACACAGAATATGGCTTTTTGTGGCTTACTCAATTATTTTACACTGCGCCACAGTGGCTTAGTCATACTAGCTCCTAGTGCAAGCCCAGAGTTACTCATAAATAGTAGTCACTCACCCAAGTGACAGGACATTCCTGGCTCTTCCTCGGTCACAGCTTCAGATGTTGCTTTGGGCTTTTTGGATCTTGGTTCCATCTGGATATCCAGCAACAAAAACATGAACAAAACAAAAATTAAGATTTTAAATATTGTTTCCAGCAGTAATTGCAACATTGTATGCAAAATACGACTGTCCCAATGAAGTGCTTATAAAGCCAACCATAGATTTGTATTCACCTTCCACAATAACCTAGATAATACATATCATATTCTTTACTATTACAGTTGATAACATTTTTCAAACAACTACCAACCTGTTCTCTGATGTCAACCTCGAGTGAATGTCCATGCTCCGGGAGATCACTATGTGAATCATCTGTGAGAGATCCCGTTAACTGAGAATGAAGTTCCTCATTGGTGATGACAGATGTAACATCAGAAAAGGAATCTTCTAAATCTTCATCCACTTCAGACGAAGACTGCTCAGGTGAAAGTGATTTTTCTTTTGTGCAAACATAAAATCTGACCAGCTTCAATTTGGTTCGGTCATACAAAGTTCCAACTGTGCCATCTGACGCAATTGAATTTCTTTTGAAATGACAGACATCAAAGGTGAAATCTTTAGCTCGCCCTTTTGAGGACAGGCCACCTGGGAAAAATAAATCCTTTCCTATTTGCAAAATCTGAGCGACAGTTGTTGTTTTCTCCACTGACACATGTCTTTTTCCTCCACCATTTCTGGTCCGCACTTGATGGTATTCATCACAACTGAAATGAAGCCATCCAATTTCAATCTTCCTGGAGGACTTCTCTCCAGCATTATTCCGCTGTCTTGCCATTCCTTCAGCCTGGTTTTGGAACAGTCCCGTAGTCTTTGATTTAATTTTCCTTAATCCAATTTTATCTCTCAGCCTCTGGAAAAGAGTATCTTTATTCGTACTGTACTGTGTTTGCTTACAGAAGGAGAGAACAGCGACTCGGTCTCCATAAGAGGTGATGTATCTTGACAACACAGCTTTGTCAATCTGTAAACAACAAATTTGACACTTAAGATAAATGGTGGATACACACTTATCATCCAAGTTTAAAAGACCTGTCATGGGATGCTTTCTGTGTTGTAGTTGTAACTTTCCTACTTCTTTTGTGATGAACCAACCACTGTTTTCTCAATAAATATTTTGGTGCCGATTCAGCTGTACTGTGGTTTCTGTGATGCTTCAGGTAAACAGTGCACTGTCAGTAGTCTAATAGTTACAGCTTACACATAAGCCCAAAGTAATTCAATAAAATACCATTGTAATGAACTATTTTCAGTTCTTGTTTAGAGTTTTGAGAAATTGACAGTAAATAATGTACTTTTTACTGGGCTTTGCCCACATGAAACGTTGAATCACAAAATTACATCAGTTAATCGCACAATCTTATCCACGATTTCATTAAAGAATAAGTGCGTTACGCATCGATGTTAAAGCATGGGAGCGATGAGCACTCTCTTAAGCTGAAGTCACCGGGACATTCTACGTTTACCGCCCACCTTGTCTCTTTTCATGTGCAGTATGTCCTCTTGAGGGGCGTCTCTTGACCGCAGGAAATCCTCCAAATTCTCATCCATAGCAGCTTGAACTTGGCTCTGTCTGCCATTGTGGTTATTCTATAAAAATGAATCACGCGGGTGGGTGTTCACCAGTCTTTGTTATGCCAAAAAGACCCGGAAGTAGCATGTGGCAAAAGTTTTGTGAGATCTCGTAAAGATGGAGCTTTTTTTTTTCTTCTCTCCATAGATTTTTTTTTCCATGTCACAGAAGGAACAGAACCATGACACATTAAAACACTATTTGAATGCACACAAATACATCTGGGACACTTCACATTCCATTTCAAAGAAGAACTACCTGTCAATCAAGCGCCCAACCAATCAAGGCGCCCAACCAATCACGGTGCATCTGCCAGAAGGAATCACGTGAACAATATGGCGTAAGGCATCGGGCAGCGAGGTTTTTTGTTGGTGTTACGCCTTTCGTCCACACGACAATGCAGATACCCTGGACGAAAATGCTGGCCAAAGTGACGTTTTTTGAAAATGCCGGGTCTGCGTTGTCGTGTGGACACTGTAACCAAAGCAAAACCGCTGTGACGTTAGTGTGTGTGTCCTATGTCTACACGTACACACAGAATGGACAGATTGAAAACCGGATATTTTCTGACGTATAACAGTTCCATGTCGAAAAAGCCTTGATAAACATGCTTGACAGTTGGATATTTGTTTGTCTTTTTCTTTCTTTGTGAGTCATAAAGTTTAAATATTTATTTACTCATTCATTCATTCACGTTTCTCGCCAAAGACGCTAACGGCAGTTCTGGGTCAGACCGGGATGTGCTGCCTGCTAGTGGGAGAATTCTCTAATGGGTGCACTTGGTTTACAATATTTTCATATGTTTGGTATGGTGTCTGTCATGATCACTCCATTTCCTGCAGTCTGCTCCACAGTTTCCACTGTCCCACCTCCCAGCCTGACCACACCTCCCGCTGATCACCCACACCTACAGCCCATCTGCAATCAGTCCGGTATTTAAACCCACGTCTCACACTCAGTCTCTGCCAGATTGTATTTGACACATGTCCTACTCTCCAGTGTTCTACTCCGGATTGCCTGCCTGATCACGACCTGTTTCGTCCCT
Source organism: Antennarius striatus (assembly GCF_040054535.1). Taxonomy (NCBI): domain Eukaryota; kingdom Metazoa; phylum Chordata; class Actinopteri; order Lophiiformes; family Antennariidae; genus Antennarius; species Antennarius striatus. The sequence goes on along the minus strand of NC_090783.1, from coordinate 13,026,695 downwards.
AGACTCTGCCTCTCGTCTGCCTCCCAGCCAACCTACCCGCCCTTCGTCCATGGATTCTGCCTCTGTTCCGGTAAACCTGACCCTCGCCTGTCCAACGACTCTGCCTCCTGTTCCAGCCCCGGTAAATTGACGAGCCTTCTGTCCCTTGACCTCGTCTCCTGCCTGCTCCCTTTCTCTGGAGTGATCCATTGAGTCCCCAGCGTGCTCCGCTGGCCTAGCGGTTACCTGCCTGCCTCCCGCCTGGGAGACCCAGGTTCGATTCCCAACTCCGCCCGGCCAGAAAATAAACACTGTTGAACTTAACTCCTGTCTTGTCTCTTTGTGCTGCCCTTGGGTCCTGTTCACACCCCATAACAGTGTCTGATATTGTGTTACCATAGAATTTCCATGGGTTCCCGCTAGTGTACTGTACAAATTAAGAAATTGAACTTCCCTAAAATCATAAATCCATATTTAGTTGCATTACCACGGTTTCTGATCACTGTTTCATATCTGTGGTGCATGGAGTCAACCAACTTCTGGTCCCGCTCAACAGGTATTGCACCCCAGGACAACTGTACTATGTTCCACAATTCCTCTGCATTCCTTGGTTTACCTCATGAACACCATTTTTTTTATTATGTCAGCCCACAAATTTTCTTTGGCATTACGGTCCAAGCATTGTGCTGGTCACTCAATTACTTCAATTTTGTCTGACTGGGATAATTATTTTGCATGCTTGGTGTGTTTGGGATCATTGTCTTACTGAAACACTTTTCAAGCACATTTCCTCTTCAGCATATGGAAATATGACTTATTTCAGTAATCTGATGGACTCAAACTAATCCATGATCCCTGGTATGCAAAAAATGGGACCAAGACCATAGTGTGAGAAACATCCCTTTGAAAATCATGATGCTTACACCACCATGCTTCACTGTCTTCACTGTGTGCTGTGGATTGAATTCAGTGTTTGCAGGTTGTCTGACAAATTGTGGCCCTCAAACCCAAAAAGAACAAACTAATTTTCAACAGTCCACAAAATATTACACCTAAACGTCAAGGATTCTTCATATAATCAAATATAGTTAAACTCAAACAGCTTGAACAGTTTATTAGCTATGCAAAAAGTGTAGGGATTTTTGGTTGACTATCTTCAGAGATCATCTGACAGACTGTAATTACATTTACTTACTTCTAATAAGCTGTCAGAAAAACTCTTGTGGAGGCAGGATGGCAGGAAAATGCAGTGCTGGAACAACTCAAATTAAAATCCCTTTCACCAGAACTCAATACAGTGGTTCAGAGCACAATGACAGATCCAAACAATAGAAATAAACTGATAAGCATATGCATAATGGAACACTAAGAACATGTCAGGATTTGTAGTTGACTCTCTCCCGCTCTCCCTCCCTTCCATAGTGATGTGACGCTGGGGATCAAAGCTCCGAAGCGTGTGCCGAACAGGAGAGGGGCGTTCTCGCGAAGCGCGAATCGAGGCTTTCTTTATCGATGGGAGGAGCTGTAACTGATGACATCCAAAGCCTCGCCGGCAGTGAAGCATCAGACGTGTCTTCCGTATCGACGCTCCCATCACGGGAACACCCCGCTACGCAGCCGATTCCACGTGACTGATTCGGCAAGCGACATGCGCTCCAACACCGATATAAAGCGATCACACTCCATTCAGAATGTGGTTGTTTGGTGGAGAGTTGTGGTTAGATAGTGTGGAGACAGTTAGGAAATTAGATAGTGTTAGATATATTCTGGAGTGAGGTATAGATATTGTGGAGAGAGTCAGTTTAGGAGAGAATCAGGAAAAGGAACCTGCCACAGTGGAGAAAATGTTGTTTCTAAATACAAACCAATGATGTCACAAAGCATAATCGCTGGCTATAACTCAATGTTACAGAAACACAATCATTGTCCCAACCCCAACCACCCTCCCCTCACTGTATTCAATATTTTTTCACTTAATTTGCGTTCCATTGTCTATGGTACGAGTTATGGTACCGTAAACTTCGGTGCCAAAGACGACGATAACTTGCATCTTGGGCTAACCAGATTTCTTTCTCATGTTTGCTTCTTTCTTTTACATTTCTTTCATTACTATACAATTTGATATATAAATGACATAACATGTTGAATTACCAGAACAGGTAATTGTCTAGCGTCTTGGAATGGATTAAGACCATTTACATAATTTGAAATGAGAAAATTATATTTGGAATGCGAACAAATCCGGAAGAAATTGTGGTTGTTGCTGACAGTTTTACTAATAGGCTTTCTGCAAAATGCTGCACACTTCAAACTCATGCCACCTGATATTTTAGAATCCAGTAGATGTCGTACTAGAGCAAATGAAGCCTCAAGAAGCTCCGAACCACCGTGAACCGATTGGGATGAAAGGCTTCAATGCTTCATGGGGCTTCATCTGCCCATCACTAGGTTTCCACCGACCTGGGTGTGGCTGCAGTAGAGCAGCACACCTGTCTCCAATCACCAATCTCCAGACCTTCATGAAGACCAGCCTCCCACCATTCATCACCAGTTTGTTTGTACTGCTAGTCAGTATTAGCACCGTGGCTCTCGTTACTCAACCCTTGACATGTGATAACTCTGTTCTCTCCATGTTCCTAGTTCTGGTCTGCTGCCTGTTGTCTGATCAATTTCCAGCCCACCGGTCTGCCTCAACCACTTACCTCCTGCCAACTCAACCACTAGGCCTGGTCATCTGGTCCAACATCTCTCCACATTTTGTTAAATCTTTTTCTCTTACCTCACATGCTTCGCATTTGGGTCCTACTGTAAATCCTGACAGAACATGCCCATTTGGTACAGGACTTTTTTGGCCAAAATTGCTATGGCTTTCTTGTTCTGATGTTAGCAGAATTAATTCAAGAATCCAACAGTAAAAATGGCCTGCAGACAAAGAACTGTCTGCAGGCCATTGTGAAAAAATTTTTTTTTCAGGTCTCTACATACATATAGTGGTCCTCCCTAACCCAACCAAATCCTAGAATCTGGCAAAGAAGTGCTTCCAGCATTAATACATATATTTAAAAATGAAAAATCCACAGTGAATAAGCTCGGAATGGTAACAGTTCAGTGTGTGGTGTAACAAACTGAATGATTGATAGAGTACATTGACCTATCCTGAGCAGGGCTTTGAACCGGTTCATGGAACAAAAACGAAAACCGAAAACTTTTGGTATTTTGGCAGGAATGAAAATGAAACCGAAAACTATATATTTTGTTTAATGTTCCAGAACAGAATGGGAACAGAAAATAATTGTAAACCGGTTAATATCGGGGGGGGGGTTTCGTTCTTGAAAAAAAATATTTGACCGCATGTTTCACTTGTCATTCACTCGACGCAGGATGAGAGTGGAGAGAAGCAGCGGCTATCAGCAGCAGTTAGGAAAAGGACAGTCTCCCAGTCACAATTTAATCATAACAGTGCAGTATGTCAATCTTAAAAATGTATGATTTAGACATTAACTCATTGGCTGCAGTCATTTTCAGTGCAGTGTGTTCCCATACTGCCAATGTTTTGTGGCAATACTGAGCTATGGGAGAAGCACAATGAAGATCTGTTGTTAAGCAATAAATGACATGGCCGAAGTTATTCTTGTCTTATTTCATGTAGTGTCTAAGTAAGAGGCATAAGCCTTAACTACAGCAATATATCTTGTATACAGCAGTGGTGTAGCGCAGTGGTAGTGTTTACTGTAGGGCAGGGATATATCTATAATTACAGTCTACAGCAGCGGTTCCCAAACTTTTCAGTCCGCGCACCCATTTCTACCTCCCGACTTAGCTGACGCACCCCCAATGCCCAAAACATGAAAAAAAAGAAAGAAAAGGCATAGTTTTTATAGCCATATAGGTATCAAGTTTAATAATATAGGCTCCTGTTAACACAGAATAGATTGTGCAATAATGGGCCGAATGATCTCTCACTTTAGAAACGGTGGGGAGAATAATAGTAACAATATAAAATGACAATAATAATATTTTAAGTCAAAATGGTCGCTGAGCGAGCCGACTACAGATGAGTAATGAACAGCAGCTATTACTATGCAGGGCTCGAAATTAACTTTTTTTCTTGGTAGCACTGGTGCTCCCAAATGTAGAAGTTAGTAGCACCAGCAAAGACTTCAGGAGCACCTACCCAAAAGCAAAGCAGTGACGGAGCGATAGAGTCGCTCCGTCCATCTCCGTTCCTCCTCTCTCCTCCAGGAGAGTAGCCGCAGCTGCACTCTCATTGTTTCCTGGAAGGACTGCAGGAGCGCGGTCTCACAAAAAAAGGCGCACCAGATTTTTTCCCTAGTCGCACCGGTGCTCCAAAATATATTTAATAGTCACACTGATAAAAAATTGGGCGCATCTTCTTCTTCTTCTTTTCCTTTTGGCTTTTCCCTTCAGGGGTTGCCGCAGCGAATCAATTGCCTCCATCTAGCCCTGTCCTTTGAATCCTCTCACACCAACTACCTTCATGTATTCCCTCATTACATCCATAAACCTCCTCTTTGGTCTTCCTCTAGGCCTCCTGCCTGGCAGTTCAAAACTCAGCATCCTTCTACCAATATATTCACTATCTCTCCTCTGGACATGTCCAAACCATCTCAGTCTGGCCTCTCTGGCTTAATCTCCAAAACCTCTAACATGTGCTATCCCTCTGATGTACTCATTCCTGATCCTATCCTTCCTGGTCACTCCCAGAGAGAACCTCAGCATCTTCATCTCTGCTACCTCCAGCTCTGTCTCCTGTCTTTTCCTCAGTGACACTGTCTCTAGACCAAATAACATCGCTGGTCTCACCACAGTTTTGTACACCTTTCCTTTCATTTTAGCTGAAACTCTTCTATCACACATCACACCTGACACTTTTCTCCACCCGTACCATCCTGCCTGTACACGCTTCTTCACCTCTTTTCCACACTCTCCATTGCTCTGGAGTATTGAGCCTAAGTACTTAAAATCCTCCACCTTCTTGATCTCTTCTCCCTGTAACCTCACTCTTCCACTTGGGTCCCTCTCATTCACACACATGTACTCTGTCTTACTGCAGCTAACCTTCATTCCTCTCCTTTCCAGGACAAACCTCCACCTCTCTAGCTTCTCCTCCACCTGTTCCCTGCTCTCACTACAGATCACAATGTCATCTGCAAACATCATAGTCCATGGAGATTCCTGTCTAACCTCGTCTGTCAGCCTGTCCATCACCATAGCGAACAAGAAGGGACTCAGAGCTGATCCCTGATGCAATCCCACCTCCACCTTGAACTCCTCTGTCACACCTACAGCACACCCCACCACTGTCTTACAGTCCTCATACATGTCCTGCACTGCTCTAACATACTTCTCTGCCACTCCAGACTTCCTCATACTATACCACAGTTCCTCTCTGGGCACCCTGTCATAAGCTTTCTCCAGATCTACAAAAACACAATGGAGCTCCCTCTGGCCTTCTCTGTACTTCTCTATCAACATCCTCAAAGCAAATACTGCATCTGTAGTACTCTTTTTTGGCATGAAACCATACTGTTGCTCACAAATGTTCACTTCTGCCCTTAGTCTAGCTTCCACTACTCTTTCCCATAACTTCATCGTATGGCTCATCAGCTTTATTCCTCTGTAGTTGTCACAACTCTGCACATCTCCCTTGTTCTTAAAAATGGGCACCAGCACACTTCTCCTCCATTCCTCAGGCATCTTCTCACTATCTAAGATCCTGTTGAACAACCCAGTCAGAAACTCTACTGCCACCTCTCCTAGACACTTCCATACCTCTACAGGTATATCATCAGGACCGACTGCCTTTCCACTCTTCATCCTCTTACGCTGGACTGTGTGTACTCCAACCTACGTGGCGCATACAGGTCCCTCCCCCGACCACACCTCGGCCTATCAGACCACATCTCCATCCTGATGGCTCCAGCATATCGTCCCCGGGTGATCCCTCAAACCCACGAGGAAAACTGTCACTGTGTGGCCCCAGGATGCAGTCCCGGTGCTCCAGGACTGTTTCCAGCACACAGACTGGAAGATGTTCAGGGAGGCAGCCACACAGGGGCAAGAGATGAACCTGGAGGAATACACTTCCTCTGGCCTCGGGTTCATCTCCAAGTGTGCGGACGATGTCACTAACATCAGAACAATCACCGTCTACCCGAACCAGAAGCCCTGGCTGAATGCAGAGGTGAGAGTTCTACTGAAGGCCAGGGATGCTGCATTCAGGGTGGGGGAGGCAGGGACACCAAGGGCAGCGAGGAGGGCTCTGGATAAGGGAATAAAGGAGGCCAAATCCACTTATGCTCAAAAGATCCAGGGTCACCTGACCTCAGGGGACCCACGGAGCATGTGGAAGGGCATCAAGTGCATTACTAACTTTAACACCAGGAATGCACAGGGCCCGACACACCCCTCCCTAGCAGATGCCCTCAATAAGTTCTATGCCCGCTTTGAGGACCCCAACCTCAAAGCGGGCATAAAACTTAACTCTTATCTTATTTATCGACCAGGCTTACTGGGACCTTCAGAGACGTATTCCGTACTGACATATGTGAAAACGTGTGTCAACATGACAAATAAAGACTCTGATTATCTGATTCTGATTAAAGACAACTCCTCCTGTCAGTTCTGCACATCCAATCATTTCAAAATTTGTATATGCCTTACTTGGGTCTCGTGGAGGTGATTTCTGAAATGATAGAGCTATTGCAATGTAGGAAATGTTGGATGCTCTTTATGAATAGGGAAGAATGCTTGACAGTCAAATATTTGTTCCTCTGTTTCTTTCGTTATTAGTCAAAGTTTATCATCTATCGATCCATCCATCCATTTTCAACCACTTATCCAGGGCTGCGTCACGGGGCTAGGATAAGAGGGTCCCGGTCCATGAAGTTTATTTATTCATTCATTCATTCATTCACGTACCTCGCCTAAGACGCCAACGCCAGTTCAAGGTCAGAACAGGACGCACTGCCTGCTGGTGGGAAAATTCCATGATGGAGGTCATCCTCCAGGAGGAAGGGCATGAATTTCCACGCGTCCCTGTCCTCTCTCCTGTCGTTCTCTGAGTTGTTACGGAGTTGTTATGCTTATAAATGTGTTGATCAATGCACTTATGCTGTTACAAGTAGAAGGAGATTTTTTCAAAAACGCTGTTGTGTTAATGAGGACCTCTCAGAACCGGCTGAACAAATTATTTTTTACGTGGGGAAAAAAAGTTGCGTTTTCAAAATGATCTGGCTACGTGTGGACGTAGCCTGAAAGTTCCTCACAAGCTGTTGAAGGCAGCTAGCATTTGGCTAACTAGCTAGCTCTGCTTTGGTCAGGTGTGTGTGTGTGTGTGTGTGTGTGTGTGTGTATGTGTGTGTGTGTGTGTGTGTGTGTGTGTGTGTGTGTGTGTGTGTGTGTGTGTGTGTGTGTGTGTGTGAGAGAGAGAGAGAGAGAGAGTGTATGTCTGCCTAAGGCGTATCCTCAGTGTCAAAACGAACACATAACCAGTTTCATAGCAGATATAGATGCTGCTAATGCAGAACTGTTGTCTAGTTTTTGATGAAAAAAAAAGCGGCTTTACCTTTTCTGAGTGATCTGAACGCTGCGTGTTGCCAAAGTGACATCACCGCTCAAAACACACGGCCTCAGCCTTTATTTACAGCCTAATAGATGTTCACTGTCACCAGTCAAGGGTTGCAGTCAAGTGACCTAAACCCGAATGTGAACTAATCCAGGCCGAAAGCAGAGGTGAATTTATCACTCATTCCCAGCCTTCCGAGAGACAAAGAGTGGAGGTTGATATGCGCGCGCGCACACACACACACGCACACACACACACACACACACACACACACACACACACACACACACACACACACACACACACACACACACACACACACACACACAGATATAGTGAGATAGAGCGAATGAGCATGTTTTTATTTTTTTATAGTTGCTTATGAGTATGACTAAAGTGCTATGTAGGTTAGTGGACGGAGATAAAGTAGGGAACAGCCAACAGTTAAATATACTTTCTCTTACCTTTCATTAGATTGCGTTATCTTCGCTCCCCGGTGTTGTTAGCAAGCAATGACAATTATCGGGAAACAGAGCTTTTATTACATTCTGTTTGTAATCATCTCTTTACAGCGATGCATGTAAATGTGTATTCACCTCGCTTGATATTTTTCATGCTTTTTTAAAGTGAAATGAGAAATCATGTTATTGAATTAAAAAAAATAAAATAAAATAAACTATGGCATACCAATGGTGTTAGTGGTGGTCAAAGTTAAAATGTCTTCTGTAAGTAAAACTTACAAGTAAACATTGAGTAATATTTTGTATGACGATCTTCACATAGTGAATGGTAGTTTTCAATTGTCGAATCTCACATTTATACCTGCATAAAGTAGGACAGAAATAAAGATAGTTCAGCTTGAACTGTTGACTTAAGTGTATTTTTTGTAGGTAAACTGAACAGAAGATTTTGCCCTCAGAATGCAGAAAAACAATCCCATTTTCTAAAAAAATTCCCAGGGGAGGCCCCCCGGACTAATTGCTTTAGTTGCCAATTTAAAATTCCTTAAATTACCGTATTTTGCCCACCATTCGGCTCATTGTATAAGACGCGCAGTCTAAATAACGGAATTATTTCTGTGCTTTAACCGGACACACGGGGCACCTTATTGTCCGGTGCATGCTTGCTAACGGAAGCAAAAGGGTGACTGGTTGAACTGTATTGTACTACGTATTCAAATTTAAAAAAAATACAACATTATTTTTTAAATATGTTTTTATTTCTTTATTTTTTGATAAATCTGTGCTAAATCCTTCCAAGTCCTCATCTTTGGTCTGCATTGAATAGCTCAGTAATTTCACTATCGCTGACCGTCTCATTTCCGGGTGGCTGCCCCGAATGATGCCGGCTTTTGCAAAACATCGGACAAAAGTCGAAGCAGATACGTTAGTCCAGACATCCGCAATCCATGCACATATTGTGGAGTAACTCGCTCGACACTGTGTGTTCAACGTCTCTCATCCATCGCTCCCACGACACACGCAGCTTAACTTTAAAGGCTGTTTACACCAACGTCCAGTGGTTGGAGTTCTTGGGATGATGGCAAGCTCCGAGTTCAGCGGCTTGACGTGGTTTTCTAGAGAAGCAGTGGTATGGGCATGCATGGAGTCACAGATCAAGAGAGACGGCGAAGCGTGAAAAAAGCCACCCAGTCTCTTTACGTGTACTGGAACAAGCTGAAATGATAGCCTGGAGTTTACATGTTGCGTCGTAAGCATGTCTCTACGCTGACGCCATTGTCGGGGGTCTTTAGCCAAACAAATGTGGTGATGCAGAATACTTGTGGTACAATACTGGCACACACTGTACTGTATATCGGTACCTACCGGAGGTGTGTCGGACGTAGCTTCTCGTCATGTTCTCTAATGGTCCATCGCTGCCGGCGTACATAGTGACGTATTACGTCCTAGGTCGGCGGACAATGGCTGATCTGGCAGATCATTGACTAATCTCACCAAAATTTTTTTTTACAGATTTTGAAAGTCAGTGTGCACATAGGACACTTAATGTTAAAACGCACAGCGTTGAATTTTGAGAAATTTTAGGGCTTTTAAGCGCGTCTTATGGTGCACAAAATATGGTACCTACTTATATTTACATGATATTTACATTTATTATATTAACCGGTTCAGGAACTATATTTCTTTGTTCTAACCGGTTCAGGAACATCGGTTTATGGGTGGAACGCAAACCGGAAACATTATACTTCCGTTTCTGTTCGGAATGAACCGATTGGCAAAAAATTCTGGTTCAAAGCCCTGCCGTGAACACACGGGGGGCGGGTGGGGGGGTGTTGGGGGTGTGTTGATAGAGGGGGGTGTTGATAGAGAGAGCTCAGAGACCTGCCCAATGACACACAGCATTTCAGACCGGTAGTGATTTTAACCATATTCAATCAAAGATCAGTTTGGGGCAAGACATTTCAAATACAGAGTAGTTGGACATTTGGCATCTGCTCGACATGAATTAGAAAAAGGCATAATATACTGTAGAACCTTTAAGACTGGTTGTAAATGGAGTTGATGACATGGTGCACTCTGCAGATCACTGACTAGAAAAAGTACATCTGTTTATTCAAAGTTCATTCAAACCCCTTTCATCCTACAGAATCCCGAACTGAAAAATCAGTCTATTTCTTTAAGTAATGACTCAGTAGCTATAATAGTTTGATGGCATGATTGTGTAACCTTATTCATAAGCTACCATTAAACGAAACAGTAAGTGACAGGTGACAATGTACCATGATGTAATATTTATGTTCAAAATACATTTTAAGTGCAAGAGCAGCAGAGAGAACATTAATGGTGTTAAAGTAAATGTAAATGGGCCGACTATTTTTGTGCAGCCTTTCTGGTATCATGATGAGAAGCTCAGGGTTCATACAGATGGATTGTACTGCTGCAATAAGATGTGATTGATGACATCACTTAAGTTTATGTTACAGCCCTCAGCGGCCCTCAGCGGCATTTCCCCCGCCTCACGCCCTAAACCAGCTGGGATAGGCTGCAGCTCCCCACAACCCACAGCAGCGGACAGAGCGGTCAGGAAAATGGATGGATGGATGGATGGATGCATGGATAGTGATAGTATTAGTAACACTTCACATTCTAAGTCTACATAGTAACAAGTAATGAAATATAAATAGTACAGATATACAGTAAAAACTAAACAAGGAGAAATTAAATATTGATGTAAATGTATGATTGTTCAAGTCAGTACAGATGAAACCATGAACTGTGATGGTCTTTTTTAAATAGCAGGAGTAAATTAATTTTCATGTCATGTGCTGTTGTGGTAGTTTATGCATTGGTATTATTCTCATGTTGGATTTTCTTCTCAACCTGAATTGACGAATAGATATTTTATACTTATGTGCTTTGTCCTGTCTTAAAATAACCCCAAATTCTACTTCACTGCACTTCATAAAGTCACCAAGTGTTTAACATTATACATCATTATCAATTATTGTTTAAGCTGATAAAACAATAGTCAGTACAGATGAAATTCACCTTGAAAGTTGTTGTGTTTGTTACCTTCCGTCTTGTGGTTATTTTCGGTTCTTACTTTGTCTATTTTGTAATTTTTCTCAAAAGGTGACTCAGTTATTTTTTTTTAATTATTAATTTTTACTCTACATCTGGGTTCTGGTTTCCTTTGTGTAGTAACACGGAAGTATTTATTGCCCTATGCATTGACGCATATGTAGGGTACTAATGTCTATTCATTAAGCTGATAAAAGCCATAAAAACCACAGCTCTTCCTTCTGTGCTCTGTCTGGTTCCCCTGATGCATCAATTCTTGGCTGCCTCAATAGGTATGACTGCTTCTCTATGCTGGCTGTTTTGTAATATTGTTTCATGCTGACAGTTCGGCATTGCAATTTTATAGTCACTGCTATGCTGCCGATATGTGCACTTGTGTCTGCCTGTGATAAGCATCTACTTTTGTGTCTCCCTCTGTTAGCTTGATAGTATTTATCATGTTACTAAAGCTAGTGTGGTCACAAGTGAGCTACCTGGTGGCTATGTGGAGCCCTGTCGCGTCCTCCCTCATCTGTGCATGTGTCCGCCTTTGTTAAAAGGTACTGTATGTGTGTATTTGACCTAACAATTTACCATATTATGTTTTTTACTTGGCTTGGCATGCTAATATTTTTGCACAAACACACAAACACACACACAGGGGGCCTGTATGCATGCAGGGGGAGGTAGACTGGTGGGCAGATCTGTCCACTGCCCTCAGACTGCTCTGTACCTCTGGCTGAGAGCAGTGGACATATCTGGCCTTCAGGGCAAGTTTAAGGCATGGATATACCAGCATGGTATCGTACCAAGGATACTCTGGCCACTGCTTGTCTATGAGGTCCCCATCACCACTATGGAGACCTTTGAGAGGAAGGTCATTACCTGCCTCAGAAAATGGTTGGGGATGCCCAGGAGCCTTAGTGACATAGCCCTCTATGCGAACACCACAAAGCTCTGGTTGCCACTGAATGCTTTTCAAGGTGACTCATACTAGAGAGGTGCTGCTGTACCAAGACTCGAAGGACCCAAAGGTGGCCCAGGCAGGAGTTGTGATGAAGACCGGGAGGAAGTGGAGTGTCCAGTCTGCTGCGCACTCTGCTGTGTATAGATATCTGGTGGGAGTAGTGGCCCAGAGTAGAGCAGGTCTGGAGATGTTCCCAACACCACCCCGACACAGGGAGTGCAAGGTAAAGGAAAAGCGAAGGCAAATACAGGTAGAAGTCAGGACTGCAGTGGATGAAGGGAGAACAAGCAGAGCAGCTGGTCTCAGGCAGCAGGGAGCCCGGAGCAGATGGGAGCACGCCATGGACTGGAAAGTCACCTGGACAGACCTGTAGCAGGCTGACCCACATCGTATCAGCTTCCTAATCCGAGCAGTCTACTACGTCCTACCTAGCCCAGCAAACCTCTTCACTGAACTGCCAACTGTGCTCAGGGAGAGTAACGCTGCAATACGTCCTTAGCTCCTGCCCAACAGCACTCGGCCAGGGCCAGTACACCTGGTGCCACAACTAGGTGCTGAAGCTGATTGCTGAATCCATCAGCAGGGGAATCAGCAGCTGCAGTCAGGTGTGCAACGCCACCAACAACATCCCTCTTGTCAAGGTAGGAGCTCAGCCAAAGGCAGGTGGCAAGAAGGGACCAGTAGGGATCCTGGCAACTGCCCAAGATTGACAGCTCTCGGTAGACCTGGAGAGGCAGCTATGGTTCCCCTAGCACGTTGTCAGCACCACTCTGAGGCCAGACATTCTTCTGGTCTCAGAGAGCACTAAGAACATTGTGATCATGGAGTTGACAGTGCCATGGGAGGACGGCTTGGGGGAGGACCAGGAAAGGAAAAGAACCAGATATGAACATCTCTGGTCATAGAGTGTCGCTGCACATTGGCTGGTGCATTAAAATTCACTGATCTATCCTTGGACTAAAGACGCCTATCATGTCTTAAAACCACAAGATAGATAATAGCTACTTCTAAGCATATACCCTCAAAGATTTTCTAATAAACATAATTATTTTGTCTTCTTCAAAAATATTAATAGATTTTAGCAATTTTCAAAAGACACACTACATAGCACTTCAAAAAAGCCTTGATGTTCCACATTCAAGACTAGTCTTGAATGTGGAACAGCAAAACCCTGTTGACGACACAGTTCATTAATCTTCTAAACTTGCTTCATCCACTGTCGTGGTAGCCCATCCTAGCCTACTGAGGGCGTGAGGCAGGGTACACCGCAAGTACACCGCATGTATTGACCTAATTCTCTTTTGAAACCTAAGGAGCTATCAGGCAATTAAGCAGCCCTGTCCTTTACTGCAATAGAAGTCTATGTCCAGAGGCAGACAGCATTGCAGATTCTTGAAACTAATAATAATAATAATAATAATAATAATAATAATAATAATAATGGATTAGATTTATATAGCACTTCTTGTCTGGACACTCAAAGTCACTTACATTGGATCCATTATTCATTCACACCTCATTCATACTTGGTGGTGGTAAACTACTTATATAGCCACAGCTGCCCTGGGGCAGACTGTAGTGGACTCTAAGTCTGCATTTGGCAATTGGATAAGTAAAAGAATGACACTTTGAATGGACAAAAGAGAGAAAAGAAAAGATATATGGAATGCAGCATTGATCCTCTCTTGAATCTGAATGTTTTTATTGGGATCAATAGCTCACAAAAACGGACAACATATGCAATTTTGACTCTTTGTCTCAGTGAAGGACCACAGGCAACTTACCTGACTTGCGCTTGTAGCCATAGTCCCTGAGGGAGAAGCAACACAAGAGCGACATAGTTAGTGACAGCATACATCCCATGGTCATCAGCAAAGCACAGAATCATGTTGCATAGGTTCAGACACTCTTCAATGAAAAATATTGGCAATTAACTGCACTCTCAACAAAAGACACGTATGTCCTTGGCATTAACAAAACGTGTTCAAACAAATGCACTCGTTTGAGGGAGAAAAAAAAAAGAATGAAGGCTGGAAAGAGAGGAATGGCTAATTTTGTCAAGCTGGCAATTCTCCCAGGAGACACACATAAGTCGAGTGACTCCAGAACAGCAGCACCATCCTCTTCTCATTTTGCATCTCCACCCCACTCCCTTCAGGGTGAAAGTTTTTGAAAAAGAGAAGATCATGAGGGATATGAAGAAAATTGACAATACCACAGAGAACGGCTAACAAACTAGCAAGAGAGTTTGCTAATTTAACTGATAATTGACACCTAGTATATGACAAGTTTGGAAACAACCCTACAAGAGGAAGTGTTGGACAATTCTGAAATAAAAAAAACGATTAGATGATACAGAAAAATAAATAGATGACATACAGGACTTTATTCAGAACATCAAGGAAGCAAAGTTGGAGCTTCTTGAACTACAAAGAACGTTTGGTTGGCTGACCAGGATCAATGCACAAGTAGACACAGTGGGCCTGTTTCACAAAGCAGGTTTAGTGGAAAACCTGGGTAAGTTAACTCTGAAATCAGGGAAAACCAGGGTTTCCAGTTTCACAAAAGAAGGTAACTTAGCCCAGAGTCAGAGGAATAATCTTGACCGGTTTCACAAGCTGGTTTGTTACGGCAGTAACAGACTCTCAAAAAGTAACCTGTTCAGGAGCAGGTTTTATTACACGAACCCAGGTTTTCCTCTGACTCCACCCCCTTTCACAGCCACTTGCACCATTTAATTTCCTGGTTCTGTCCGACGGAGAGTTTTACTGAAGGTTGGTTTTATAAAAAACTGTATTTTAGAGGCAAACATGGCACGTCCGTTTGACGAGAATCCCTTTGGTAAAGGTTCAGCATTAATTCACATGAAGGGAGAACAAGCAGAACAGCTGCTCACAGGCAGCAGGGGGCCTGGACCAGATGACAGCACGTCATGGACCGGAAAGTCACCTGGACGGACCTGGTGTCAAAAAAACTAAATAATAGATGTCCCGACATATCATAAATATAACTGTCTGGAGACAGTACCAATCATAAAGATAACTGGAGACAGTTATCCTTGTATGTAAGTTAAAATATCTACACCCTAAATAAATTATTATTTTGAACTGAAGTGAGAAAGTGTCAAACCAAAAGCAAGCAGTTAAAAAAAAAAAGGCTGGAGTGGAGGCAGTGACCGATGCGACACGAGCAGTTTTCAATTCTGTCTGGTCAAATGCACCGCGTAAGTGCAACAAAACAAAACAAGAAACAAGTTCATCAAGTAACCCTAAATAGACCGACAAAGAGGCGAGCTGAAGAAAACCAGTGATTTGTTTCTGTAGGGAGGGGCAGGCGCTATGTGCGACTGGCCAATCACAGAGCGTAGACAGTCAGTTGTGAGCAGGGGTCCCCAACCCCTGGGCCGCAGAGAAAGAAAAAAAATTACATTACAGTGTGCCCTCGTTCTTTGCGGTCGATGCGTTCCGGGAACCACACACAATTAACGAATTCCGCGATCAAGCATTGAACTATTTATCTTATTATCTACAGTAGTTTAAACGTCTATGACCCTCCCCATACTGATATTGAACCACCTTCTATCTGTATTACCTTTTCCCATGGAACCGAGAGCACTTCCGGATTCCGTCAGCCAATAAAATGCGGGTACGGTATCACGTGACTGCCTACCAAAAATCCGCAATGAGGTGAAGTTGCAAGCGTTAATGCGCGCGGGCGCAGTGTACTTCGGCTTTATTTATTTTGGAGTCTGAACAATTTTTATTTTGAAAAATTATCAGATTCTCTGTTACATCCGTGTATGTCAGTGGTCCTCTACCACCGGGCGGCACAGAAAGTTTGACTTTCTTTTTTTTATTGATTACCAGTCTAAAGACGTTTTATTTTGAAGTGACATCTGTGCAGAATGACGCACAGATGAATACTTGCGTCTGTCCCGCTTGACAGGTCTCGGTCACTTGACAGGTTACCAGCTATTGCCCCTAAATTAAGCCCCCACAACTGTGCCAGTGTTCTGGATTAAGTTACGGCAGATTGTGTTGAACACCCTGCCTCCATTTCCAACCTCCTGTCTGTGTGAAGCGAGATTTTCTCTGGTGACTGTAAAGAAAACACACTGCGGAGTAGACCGTAAGTCTGGAACACACTTCAGGTGTCATTGTCTCCCGTTAACCCTAGACCAGCGGTCCCCAACCACTAATTCTCATTATTGTAATTGTTATTATTGGATTGACTTGTTCACCCTTTTATTGGAAATGACCGGTATTTCTCCTATGTTGAATGCACTGATTGTAAGTCGCTATATTTCAAATTAAACCTCATCACTGCAGTCACTTGAATCAAGTTTTTATTATAATTATTTCTTACAATTATTTTGTTTACAGAGATATTGATTATCAATTTATTAAAAAAAAGGTTGTTTATTGTCTGTTGTCTGCATTTTACATAAAACTACTGCGGATGCTTTATTATTAGTCTACAGCTCTCCTGGCATCATTAACAATTTTTGAGCAAATGAAGGCTAGTCCATAAAAATATTGTCGTAGATGAAATTATTTCAGAAGAACAGTGCAAAAAAAGTTGGGGACCGCTGGTTATGTAGAATGACGAGTGGAAACTATACTTTACAGAGCATGCCTTTATCAACGGCTGGAAACAGAACATGTCCAAGAGCGGGCTGGCACACAACAACACGCAGGCATTACGCTGTATACTTATGGTCTTGCCATAAAGCAGTGTCACAAGCTGTTGTAACTAACGAACGACACTGTAGTGTCCTGTATCGCTACACGACCGGTTATGAGGATTTTCCTTCAGTCCGAGCACGAGTTTTGACAAGTTTTACTCACATCGTGCTCATACTTGTTAAAAATGCTTTTGTAGTGGACACTAGAGAGAGCTGTCTCACACCAGGCAGGCACAAGGGAGGTGTGACGTCACAGGGTTAAAGGGTGTGATAGGGGAAGTGGGTATTTAAAGGAACTGTGTTGGTTGTTGAATGGCGCTTGTGAATAAATACACTGCAGTCACCCGTACCCTTGCCTCGTTCCTGCGAACCTCCCCATTGGTGACCCCGACGTGATCATGGATGCCAGTCACGACACCCAGCTGGGGAGTTTGGCGAAGGTTCCTGCCGCTTCGCCCACAATTTTTGTGGCTACAGTTAAGCTGCCGGAGTTTTGGCAGCACGACCTGGATCCCTGGTTCCAACATATTGAGGCACAGTTTCACCTCCGTGGGATCACTGCTGATGAGACCAGGTATTTCCATGTGGTCTCAGCTCTGGACTCCTCCACCACCCACCGCATCATGGGGCTGCTGAGAAACCCGCTGCTGACCGGGAAGTACGGCGCGCTGAAGGCCATGTTGCTGCTGGTGTTCCAGCTGTCCAACGCCGAGCGGGCGGAGCGGCTGCTGTCGCTCAACAGCTTGGGGGATGCAAAGCCCATGGATGGAAAATATGCTGACGCTGATGGGATCCAGTGACACTTCCTTCCTCTTTATCCAGCTGTTCCTCTGCCAGCTTCCACCGCCGGTGCGCATGGCCCTCGCCACATCGCCTCTCACGCGCACAAAGGATTACCAAGGGTTGGCGGAGAAGGCCGAAAGGATTCTGCTGGCGTCCGTTGCTCACACATGTACGCTGTGTTCCCAGGACAGCCGCAGCCCCCACCAGAGGATGGGGCTGCGCCGGCTGTGGCCACAGTGGCAGTGCGCCAGACGGGCAATCGGGAGCTCTGTTTTTATCATCGCCGTTTTGGAGCTGGGCACTGGAGCAGCAGAACGGCTGCTTTTTGTGGAGGACGAGTTATCCGGGCGTCGCCTGCTAGTGGACTCAGGCACTTAGCTGAGCATCATGTCAGCGTCCGCCGTAGATGCCCTTGCTGGCGGCGTCAGACCTCTGCTCGACGCGGCTAACGGGACGCCCGTTAGCCGCGACTGTGTCTTTTAATGGACGACAATTCAGGTGGGAGTTTATTGTGGCTTCTGTCTCGGTACCCATACTGGGTGTGGATTTCTTGTGCGCACACAGACAGCTAGTGGACGTGGCGAATTGACGCTTCATTGACGCTGTTTCGTTTGCCACCTGCCCCTGTACGCTGAGGAGCCCCACGCAGCTCGCCCTAGCCAATATATCCGCTAGAGGGGACGTATACCAGGGGCTCCTTGCCGAGTTTCCGGCCCTGACCATTCCGACTTTCTCTGCTGTGGTCACGAAGCATGGTGTGGAGCATCACATCACCACAGCCAGTCCGCCGGTTTTCGCCCGGGTGCGGCGTCTGGATACCGCCAAGCTGGCAATTGCAAAGAGAGAATTTGCCACAATGGAGCAGCTTGGCATCGTGCGCCGCTCAGACAGTCTATGGGCATCCCCCCTGCATATGGTTCCAAAGCGGGAGGGGGATTGGCGTCCCTGCGGGGATTTCCAGCGCCTCAATAATGCTACCACCCCGGACAGGTACCCCGTCCCGCACAACCAAGATTTCTCTGTGCACCTGGCAGGGACAGTAATCTTTTCGAAGGTGGATTTGGTGAGGGGTTACCATCAGGTGCCAGTCCACGCGCAGGACATTCCTAAGACTGCTGTCATCACTCCGTTCAGATTATTCAAGTTTTTGCGGATGCCGTTCGGCCTTAAAGGGGCAGCACAGACATTTCAAAGGATGATGGACTCCGTCCTGCGAGACATGCCCTTTATTTTCGTTTACCTGGATGACATCCTGGTGGCCAGTACTTCTGTAGACGAGCACCTGTCACATCATTGTTTTCTGTTTGCTCTGTTAAGTGAACATGGACTGATTGTGAACCCGGCCAAGTGTTAGTTTGGCCGGACTGCTATTGACTTCCTGGGAGGGGGCGGTCTGCGAGAAGTGGGTGAGAGGCGCATGGCAGTCCCTGACCTTCTTCAGCCGGACGCTGAGGGACAGTGAGCGGCAGTACAGTACATTTGACAGGCTAAACTGGCTTTTCCTGGCTAAACGTCAATTCAGGTTCCTGCTGGAGGGCCGCGAGTTCACCGCCTTTGTGGACCACAAGCCTCTCACCTTTGCTATGGCCAAGACTACTGAGCCATGGTCTGTGAGGCAGCACCACCTCTCTGCCATTTCGGAATTTACAACTGACATTCGCCATGGTTGCTGACTGCCTCTCCAGGGCACAAGTCACCTCTGTGCATTTGGGGGTGGACTATTCTGCCATGGCCACTGACCAGCTCACAGACGGGGAGATCCAGGCATTCCGGTCGGCCGAGACCGGGCTGCGCCTGGAGGATTTGGCTTTTCAGGACCATGCAGGGCCATGCTTTTCTGTGACGTTTCCCTAGGGCAGCCCCGCCCCTTGGTTCCCTCCAGCTGGGCGCCGCAGGGTTTTTGACTCTGTGTATGCCCTTTCACACCCGGGCGTAAAAGCTTCGGTAAAGCTGGTAGGGGCAAGGTTCATCTGGTCGGGCCTCCGGAAGGACGTCCGGGGATGGGCTGCTTCATGCGTGCCCTGTCAGTGTGCCAAAGTGCACAAACACACTAAAGCACCTCTGGAGCCGTTTGTCATCCCACAAAAACGGTTTGACCATGTCAACATGGACCTGGTGGATCCGCTTCCCCCATCTGGGGGTTTTACTCACCTCCTCACCATGGTAGACAGGACCACCAGGTGGCCGGAGGTGGTGCCCCTGTGTTCCACCGCAACATTGGAGGTTGCCCAGGCGTTCATTTTTGACTGGGTGGCCAGGTTTGGTACACCCTCTGACCTGACGTCCGACCGGGGGCCACAGTTTACCTTTGAGCTCTGGACGGCAGGAGCGGAGAGCTTGGGCGTGAAGCTCCATCGCACCACGGCGTACAACCCACAGGCCAATGGACTATGCGAGCGCTTTCACCGGTCCATGAAAGCAGCGTTCCAAGCCACACTCACAGACGCAAATTGGATCGATCGTCTGCCATGGGTATTGCTCGGCCTGCGTTCCGCTCCAAAAGAGGACCTGCAGTCTTCATCGGCGGAGCTAGTCTATGGCCAGCCGTGGAGGGTCCTTGGGGAGTTCCTGCAGGAGGCTTTGGCCCCTGGGCCAGCAGTGGTTCCCCGGCCCGTGCCCCCTAATGCTGACCGCGTTTGTGTCCCTGTGCCTGTTCACCACCACTGTCTCCCCAGATCGTACATGCCGAAGGACCTTCTCTCTGCGGAATACGTTTTCATCCTGCACAATGCTCATTGTTCTCTACTCCGGCCTCCTTATGACGGGCCCTTCAGGGTGATTGAGGCAGGGCCGAAGTCCTTCACAGTAGAAGTGGGGGGACGTTCAGAGCGGGTTTCTGTGGACCGCCTTAAGGTTGCGCATGTATTGTCAGAGGAACCGGTCAAGGTGCGTCAGCTCCCGTGACGCGGCCGGCCGCCCCTTGCTTCATCAGCTCCACGTAAAACTTCTGCTCTTGTTTCAGGTCGTGCCTTTCAGCCAGCCCACTGGCTGAAAGGAGCTGCCCCCGACCCCTTCACGGCCCCTGCCCGCTGTTAGGCATAACTGTTGGGGCTGGATTATCAGGCTGCCCGTGCGGGGCTGAGACTTTTCCGGTGGTTGGCCTGTTCTGGATGTTCGGGGGGGGGGGGTAGTGGACACTACAGAGAGCTGTCTCACACCAGACAGGCACAAGGGTACTTTATCCGTACCGTATACTCCTCTGAAACAAGTACCTGGCTCAACCCTAATATTTATACAGTGCGCGTCGAGTACAGAATGCGTCGATGCATTCGCGCATCAACGCTCATGACTTCACCTCATCGTGGATTTTTGGGAGGTAGTCACGTGATACTGTAAGCGCATTCTCCTTGCTGACGGCATCCGGAAGTGTGCATGATTACCAAAAGTCGTCTTTCACACGAACATTTACAATCACCTCATTGAACCACAACAGTCATGATGGTCAATGCATAAAAATATATGTTGATGTGTTAACTGAGTACAGTGTAACACTCACTCGACTGGGGGGTTGATGTCTTCAGCTTTTGTTTCAAAAAAGCGCAACACGTCCTCACTTTGAGAGATCTGAGGAGGGAGTCTGACCAGTGCCTGGGGAGAAAGACACAGAAATGGTGTTCATGGAATGACAAACATCAACTAGAATAAACGTTTTTTTTTTTAATCTCTTAAACTTGCAATTTTTTTGAAAATTGAATAGCAGGGTACTCTTCAACTAATAATTAACCCCCTATTCCTATATAATAATAGAGGACACTGCAAAGCATCATCATGGCTGGGAAAAAATGAGAAAAAACAAATTATTCTCTCCACCAGCTGTGATTAAAGTCTGTCAACTAGTGTATGCATAACTGACAGTAATGATGAAAAGGAGATATTTCAATGTTTAAGGAAGTGTGTGTGTGTGTGTGTGTGTGTGTGTGTGTGTGTGTGTGTGTGTGTGTGTGTGTGTGTGAGAGAGAGAGAGGGGGGGGGGCTCATGAATCCATTACTATATCTGAATTCAGTCTTTTCTTTACTACATCACCCACCCATCTAGAAACATTCAGAAAAATCTGTCAAGTGGTTTAAACGTGATTTGCCATTTTTGTCAATGTTATAATATTAAAGAAAGTGATTAGAAATCCATTCCAAAAACATGATGACATTGTTTTTTATTTAAAGAAACTCATTGAAAAGTACTATTTATTTTGTTTATCATTATGAAAAAAAAACCCACTTCCATTGTTCCAGCCCTCCATTCCAGCTCTCCATTGTTCTCCTTGGGGACTTCAACACTCATGTAGGCAATGACAGTGAGACCTGGAAAGGGGGGATTGGGATGAACGGCCACCCTGATCTGAACATGAGTGGTGTTCTGTTATTGGACTTCTGTGCTACTCACACTTTGTCCATAACAAACAACTTGTTCAACCACAGGGATGTCCATAAGTGCACATAGCACCAGGACACCCTAGGCTGGAGGTCGATGATTGACTTTGCTGTTGTAGCATCAGACGTCCAACCACGTGTGTTGGACACTCGGGTGAAAAGAGGGGCAGAGCTGTCAACTGATCACCACCTGGTGGTGAGTTGGATCCGCTGGCAGAACAGGGGACTGGACAGACTCGGAAGGCCCAAACGTGTTTTGAGAGTCTGCTGGGAACATCTGGCAGAACCCTCTGTCAGTGAGGTCTTCAACTCCCACCTCCGGGAGAGCTTCTCCCAGATCCCGCAGGAGGCTGGGGACATTGAGTCAGAGTGGACAATGTTCTCCACCTCCATTGTTGAAGCGGCTGCTCGGAGTTGTGGTTGCAAGGTCTCTGGTGCCTGTTGCGGCGGTAACCCCCGAACCCGGAGGTGGACACCGGAAATAAGGGATGCCGTCAAGCTCAAGAAGGAGTCCTATCAAATCTTGTTGAATTATGGGGCTACGGAGGCAGCTGACAGGCACAGGCAGGTCAGGCGTACTGCAGCTCGAATAGTCGCAGAGGTAAAAAAATCGGGTTTGTGAAGAGTTCGGGGAGGCCATGGAGGAAGACTATCGGTCAGCCTCGAAGAAATTCTGGCAAACTATTTGGCGCCTCAGGAGGGGAAAGCGGTGCACAGCCAACACTGTTTACAGTCGAGACGGAGAGCTGCTGACCTCGACTGGGGAAATTTTCGGGCGGTGGAAAGAATACTTTGAGGATCTCCTCAATTCCGCCGCCATGTCTTACACAGAGGAAGCAGAGGCTGAGGTCTCAGAGGTGGACTCGTCCATCACCCGAGCTGAAGTCACAGAGGTGGTTGCCAAACACCTCCGTGGCAAAGCAGCGGGGGTGGATGACATTCGCCCTGAGTACCTCAAGTCTCTGGATGTGCAGGGACTGTCATGGTTGACATGTCTCTGTAACATCGCATGGCAGTCGGGGACAGTACCTCTGGACTGGCAGACCGGGGTGGTGGTCCCTCTTTTTAAAAAGGGGGACCGAAGGGTATTTTTCCTAACTATAGGGGGATCACACTCCTCAGCCTCCCGGGGAAAGTCTATTCCAGGGTACTGGAGAGGAGGATTAGACCT
The DNA here is from genome assembly GCF_040054535.1 of Antennarius striatus. Lineage (NCBI taxonomy): Eukaryota > Metazoa > Chordata > Actinopteri > Lophiiformes > Antennariidae > Antennarius > Antennarius striatus. The sequence continues at coordinate 13,003,634 of NC_090783.1, read as the reverse complement.
ATAGTCGAACCACAGATTCAGGAGGAACAATGCCGTTTTCATCCCAGTCGTGGAACACTGGACCATCTCTACACTCTCCATCGAGTGCTCGAGGGTTCATGGGAGTTTGCCCAACCAGTTCACATGTGTTTCGTGGATCTGGAGAAGGCATTCGATCGTGTCCCTCATGGTATCTTGTGGGGAGTGCTTCGGGAGTATGGGGTCCAGGGCCCTTTGCTGAAGGCTGTCCGGTTCCTGTATGACTGAAGCCAGAGCATGGTTCACATTGCTGGAAGTAAGTCAGACCTGTTCCAGGTGCATGTTGGACACCAACAGGGCTACCCTCTATCACCGGTTCTGTTCATAATCTTTATGGACCTCGAAGAAGACCTAGGACACGCTGGAGGGACTATGTCTCTCGGCTGACCTGGGAATGCCACGGGCTCCCTCCGGAGGTGCTGGAGGAGGTGTCTGGGGAGAGGGAAGTATGGGTATCCCTGCTAAGACTGTTGCCCCCACGACCCGGCCCTGAATAAGCGGTAGATGATGGATGGATGAAAAAAAAAACTTTTCCTGATGTTTGGCATCATCTGTGGTCTCTGGACACCTTAAAATCTATGCTGCAGCAGCTCCGTCACATGGGGTCATGGGACGACAGCCGTCACTTCATCAGTCAGGGCAGCCATTACAGCACAATCTGATAAAATCAGATCTATTAAATCACACAACACCGATGCCCAGTGGCTAGTGGACCTGAGAACTGACCAAAGCAGCCTCCGTGAACAAGAACCAGTCACCAACTCAATGGCAGGCATCCAAGAAAGATTGTCAAAGATGAAGAGTTGGTCAGCAATATGATCCATACGTACTGGCTAAAGAAGCTGACAGCACTCCACGAGTGTCTAGCAGCACAGATGAACCAGCTGCTAATGGAATGCACCCAGAATGGTTGACTGAAGGCAGAACAGTCCTGAACATGAAAGACCCACAGAAGGGATCCACCCCATCCAACTACCGACCAGTAACCTGTCTCTGTACAACATGGAAGCTCCTGTCGGGCATCATGGCGGCTAAAATGAGTAGGCACATGGATATATGAATATACTATGAGCGGGGCACAGAAAGGTGTTGGTAGTAACACCAGGGAAGCCAAGCACCAGCTACTGGTGGACAGAGCAGTCCACAGAGACTGTAAGAACCAGCAGTGACTGCTTGGAAAGACTACCAGAACGCCTACGATTCAATACCACACACGTGCATACTGGAATGTCTGGAACTGTATACGATCAACAGAACACTAAGAGCCTTCATTAAGAACTCAATGAGAATGTGGAAAACAACACTAGAGGCCAACTCCAAGCCAATTGCCTAAGTTAATATCAACTGCGGCATTTACCAAGGGCATGCACTGTCACCACTGCTGTTCTGCATAGGCCTGAACTCCCTCAGTCACATCATCGCAAAAAGTGGTTATGGATACCGATTCCGAAGCGGAACAACAATCAGCCATCTCCTCTACATGGATGACATCAAGCTGTATGCAAGGAATGAGCGAGAAATCGACTCACTGATCCACACCACCAGGATCTACAGCAACGACATCAGGATGTCATTCAGATTAGACAAATGTGGCCGGATGGTATTGAGAAGAGGCAAGATGATCAAAACTGAAGAGGTTGAACTTCCAGGGTCCCGGATAGGAGGCATCAAGGACAGCTGCAAATACCTTGGAATCCCAAAGGCTAATGGCAACCATGAGGAGGGTGCAAGGAAGTCAACCACAGCCAAATACCTCCATAGAGTAAAACAAGCCTTGAGAAGTCAGCTGAATGGTAAGAACAAGGTCTGAGCCATTTGATGGTATCTGATGACTGCCAGTCATCAGATACCCTGCTGGATCATAGGCTGGCCAAAGGAGGAGATAGAAGCCACAGATGTCAAGACTAGAAAGCTCCTCAACATGTAAGGAGGGTTTCAGCCTAAGTCCAGCACCCTGAGGCTGTACACTAAGCGGAAAGAGGGAGGCCAAGGACTAGTGAGCATCAGGGCCACTATCCAGGATGAAACCACGAAAATCCAACAGTACATCAAGAAGATGGCCCCAGTAGATGAATTGCTCAGTGAATGCCTCGGACAGCCAAAATCTGACAAGAGAATGGAGGAGGAGGAGACAGAGGAGACAACATGGAGGGACAAGCACCTATACGGCATGTACCATCGTCAGATAGAGGAAGTGGCTGATATCAAGAAGACCTTCCAATGGCTAGACAAAGCTGGACTGATAGACAGCATAGAGGCTCTGATCATTGCAGTACAAGAACAGGCCCTAAGTACAAGAGCAATAGAGACCAATATCTACCAAGATCTGACCCAAGGTGCAGGCTATGTAAAGAAGCCCCAGAGACAGTCCAGCATGTGGTAGCAGAGAGTAAGATGCTAGCCGGATCAGCATACATGGAGAGAACACAACCAAGTAGCTGTGATAGTGTAGAGGAACATCTTTACCCAGTATGGACTAGAAGTACCCAAATCCAAATGGGACCTACCACCAAAGGTGGTTGAGAACAACAAGGCTAAGATCCTGTGGGACTTCAACTTTCAGACCAACAAACAACTCCTGGCTAACCAACCAGACATAGTGGTAACTTCTCAAACATAAATACACAAATATCTCTCTAAATAACTACTAGATAAAGAAAACACACATTAGGAAAAACACTGACAATTCAGGACATACATAGTATTGCAGAAAATACAGTATAAAGAAATATTCAACTAAGAATAATGACTTAACTGATTCAACTAAACAAGGCAATACTACTACAAAACATATAAAAAAGACACATAGCAGGGTTGCCAAATAGTGGGAAAGGCATGTTCCTTGCATTATAAGGTAAGTCATTGTCCCAACTGTATCATTAACACAACCCATCTCCTCCGTCCATTCATCTGCTTGCTGCCGACCTGGCTGCCCCCCCCCCCCCCCCCTCTCTCCTGAAAGATTAACTGTAACTCCTGATGGCATGGGGCGCAAACGAGGACCTCAGTTTCAGTGCTGTGTGACAGCCTACTACTGAAGGATCTTTTCTGCTGGAAGAAGCCTGTGGTGTGCCGGGGGTGGCTGATATTCCCTATGACTGCCTTGGCTTTGGACATGATGCTACTTTCCAAAGCTATTCACAGAGTCCAGGCTCCTACCGACCACTGAACCTGCTCTTTTGGATTAAATAATTAATCCATCTCCTTTCTTCTTCCTGGCGGTGTTTGTTTCTTGTGCCTTGGGCACAGGCCCGTTTCCATGTCTCACAACCAAACAAGCTGATCTACCTGTAGTGCAGCTCGATCCTGCACAGTGTCATCAATTTGTCCAACTTGTTTGGCAGTGAGTTGATGTTGCCCATAATAACAGAAGGGATTGGAGACTCGAGAGCATATTTCTCTTGTGTTGGCTTCTCTGCACTGGCTTCCCATGAAAGCTAGGATAAATTATAAAATACTCCTCCTCACTTACAAAGCCCTTCTTGGCCAGGCACCGACCTATCTGAAGGAACTTTTCGTTCCATTTAATCCATTTAGAGCATTACGCTCTCAACATACTGGCCTACTGGTGGTTCCTAGAATCTACAACAGTAGGACAGGGACTAGAGCCTTTAGGTATCAAGCCCCACTGTGGAGGAACCACCTCCCTTCCTCAGTTCTGGAGGGAGACACCCTCTCATTATTTAAGACTAGACTTAAAACATTTTTTTTTAATTCAAAGTTTTTTTCTTATAGACCTACATTGCTGGAGACTCAACATCTATACTCACTGAGATCCTCTCTCCTTCTTCTCTCTGATCATCTGTTACTCTTCCTCCTCTCAGACCTCTCTCTCTCTCATAGTCTCCAATCACACCCTACTAACTCAACTTCTTCCCTTGAGTCTATGTGCTCTATTTCATCACAAGTTTTCTCAGGTTCACCCGCCCATCCACTGTGGACCTGCTCTTTCCATCCCACCAGTATCACCCCTCATCTAACCATCTGCTGTGGACCTGCTCCTCCAAGCCCACCAGTATCACCCCTCATCTATCCATCGGCTGGGTCCGGCTGCCTTTCTTCTTCTGTGCCACCATACAGTCATCCATGCAGCTGTGATTGTGCCTTGAATTTACAAACTACATGAAGGGGAACGTGTATTGAAGGCAACAACCCAGGAGTCGGTGGACGCAGCCTGACTTTCCCGTCCCCAATTCAGCACCTGCATCAAATTGTCTAACTATAACCATAAAGAAACAGACTCTTTCTGGCTTATCTGCCATTCTCTCTGTGTCTCTCTTTCTCTTACCCTGTCCTTATCTTCATTTTATTTCTTTTCCGCCCAACGGGTGTCCGGAGTTTCTTCCTCAACAAGGTAGTTTTTCCCCGCCACTGTCGCTTATGCTTGCTTTGGAGGGTTTAGTTGGGTTTTTCTGTCTGCTAAAACACTTTGAAATGTCTGTTGCCATGATTAGGTGCTATATAAATAAAACTTGATTGGTTGATAGAAGGTCTGGATTGCCTACTGCTAGTTGCTCTGGCCATTAGCCCATCCTTTTCAAATCTTCCCACTTGACAGCCACAATATCTTTTTCAGAGCTTGACTTGGATAAGATCACGTATTACTGACCCTCAAGGACAGTAACCCCTACCTGGCTTACACTAGTGCTGTCCTTTTTAAAAGTAGACGAAAGGAAAGACACAAAAATCACACAAAAAACCCCACACAAAAACACTTGCACAGAGCAGAAGAAAGCTGCAAACTACTCACACATGTGCACTACAATGACATTAGTACTACAATGACATACATTATCACGGCTCGAACAAGACTGGTGGTGAACCCAAAAGCACGACAGAAAAACGGGCAGGTCAGGAGTCTCAAAAGGGTTTAATCAAACAGGCCGGGTTCAGGTATAGTGTAATCAGTCCAAGCAGCAGACGAATCAGACAGATGGCAAGCAAACAGGCAGATTCCAATAATCCAGACAGGTTCATACACAAGAGGTAGTCCAAAAAACCAGGCAGAAAAATCAGAGGTGGAGTAAACAAAAGGCAGGGTCCAGGAAACAGGTCGAGTCAATCACATAAACTAGAACAACAGGCAGGATAAAAAAGGCTGGAAGGTCAGGGAGAACACTAAACAATCTGGCAGAGAGTAGAAGGCTGAGCTGGAATATGAAGGGTGGAGGCAGTTTAGGGAGTGGCTGCAGGTGTGAGGAGAGAAGGCAAGTGATGGGAATGAACTGATTGCAAATGAGGGCATGATCTGAAATGACATATGTTAGTGAAAAGAAAACAAACAAACTATTAGACACGATATGTGACATTAATCTACCATCTTATGTCGTTGCTTGCCCAAAATTCCTTCACAAAGCCAGCTCACCATCAAAAAGAAGATTATATATCTGATTGACCATCTATATTTAATGAACTTTCAACAGCCAGCTCTCACCATGGAAGAAGCCCATGTGCAGTAGTGTGATGACATATGTAGTTTTTTGTTTTTGTTTTCTTTTACAGTTTTTCTGTTAAATCAGTAAAGCTTGAGCTAACCTATTTCAATCACTGCGGCTTTTCGTACTGAAAGAGCCTTGTGTCTGTAATCAAACAGGCACACGCCAAAGGCTATACAGCGCATGCAACACACAATCTAGAGAGAGCATGCTTTCTTAAAAAACACTGGGTATTTGTCTTTTCTATTTTTTGCCTCATAACTGGGATGTAGGAAATAAATAGCACAACACAGTCCACAGTTGGGCATGAAACAATTCACCATGGCAACTTTAATATTAGAGTGCATCATAGAGGCTTATCTGGGTAGTGAGGAAGCTTTTTCTGATATTTCATTTTGTTTTGTTTGTTTTGGGTTTTTTCATTGTTATAAGCTGATCCACTAGTTAAGTTTTCTGCAGGCCATAGCAATGATCAGTACTTGTATACGGAGGAACAAACATTAGAGCCCAACTTTTGATTAATGCATACACTCCAAACTTCGAATGTGGCTTGTGTACTCAGAGGAAGGAAGGAAGTGGGGAGGGCATGAGGCAGGACAGAACCTGAATTTTGAGGCAAAGCAAATAAGACAGACAACAGAATACAACGCGTCTCCCTAGAGAAAGTCTTCTTAATGTGGCAGGCTAATGTGTCTGATCTGTGTTTAATTATGAGCTGCTGTGTAGAGTCACTGTCACCCAATGACCTCATGGTGGCACTCCATAAAAGGAAGTGTTGGCGGTCTCCCCTTCCTCTTGCTTTGGCCGTCCTTGTTGCTTCCGGGTCCTGTAGTTCCCTCCTTCTCGCTGTTACCGGTGCAGGTATGTTAGCAGTGGCTGCTAGTACTGCCCCTTTAATTCTTTTTTTGCTCTGATATGCCTGGTTGGGCTTGCTTTTAGACACCGTTATAGCCTGCGGCTCTAGAGATCGCCATCGTGTAGTACCTTTGACGCGCTCGCCTTCCTCCTCTCCCTCTCCTTCAGGGTGATCTCCAACGGGGGCCTGACTGGTAGGTGACTGATGCCGAGCCTGCGCTTTTCCTCTGCTCTTCCACTATTCCTCCAGACCTCACTAAAGTCAATTATTTATTTGTAACAGGGGCTGTGAGGACCAGGTGTGTTGCTGGGGAGTTCCAGCGGCGCCAAGTACAGTTCCAGCAGCGCTAGGTTACCGTAAGCACACCATAGCTTGTTTCTGCGTGTATGCCGCTTTGCCCTGCTTCGCTGCTGCTCTGCTTTGCTCAGCTTCGCTAGTTTTCGCTGTCTTGACCCTGTCCTCTTGCCTGTGTTGCTGGCCTCACTTCGCTGCTTTCTCCTGGCTTTATTTGTCCGTGGCACCTGTCCTGACTCGGGAGTCGGCATCTCCGTTTTCGACTTGGCCTGCTGCAGTTACAAGGCTCTCAGGTGCTCCGTGCAGTCGAGCTGCGGCTGCGAATCCAGCTTGGGACTAGAGTCGGTCGCTGTCGGAGCGCAAGGATGAAAATTTAGCAGCTGAAGCGGCATAGTGGACTGGACCAATTATATTGTGGGCGTAGAGCTGACTTTCTCCCAGCTTGTTTTTTAAACATAGTCTTAATGACTGACTGAGATCAGTGGGGTTATTTTGGGTTGTAATTACTTGTTTGTTCTCTTTTCGGGTTTTTCATTTCATTTTTGGTTGAATTTGTTTCTATGAGTTGGCTAAAATAATTTCTCATTGCTTTATTACTTTATTACTTTTCTAAGTACTTAATTATTTTCCGAGTGTTTGATACATTTATTTTTTTTCATGTAACTGAATATTGGTTTGGGTTGAATTATTCAGTTATTTTGTTTTCGGTTAACCTTTGGTGTGCGTGACCCACTAATTCCCTTTTTGTTTTCACCTTTTCAGTTGCTGAGAGCTGACGGTGGTGGTCCCTGGTGCCCTGGTGGTGGTTCCTCTTATTGTGTGCTGTGATCCCGGAATTTGAGTTTTTCACAGAGTGTGTGTTAGTGTGTGCCTCGAGTGATTGGAGTGCTTTTCTTCCATGGGAATCCCGTTTTGTGTTCCACAACCACTGCACCGTCTATGAGCCTCAGCACCTGAAGAAGGTTGTCCCTCCCTGTGTGTGTGGTCAATGTTTAAAAAAATTATTTTAAAACTTGTTGAAAATAAAATTGTTTGATCTTGGAACCATGTCTCATGCCCTAATTGAATAGAACGAACCTGTGTGTCTCAAACTGTTTGGGTCGATAAAACTATCTCCCTGGGCAAAATTCCCAAGGTGGCGTTGTCGGCGATTACAAATTAAAGGACAGTTTTAAATTAAGTAAACTTGACCCCAAAACTGCCCTCGAGCTGCCACATTAAGTTGTGTTGAGATGGTGATTTGGAAGACATATTTTAATGTCATGAATCAAATAAAAGGAAGATTATTAATGAATGACCCTTCAGGTCTTTCAGAATAGCTTGGATACATAGTTCTGTACTGTGAGGACTGTGTATCCTATTAAAGCCTGTTAATGGACAGTATAAACTGTGACTATGACCTAGACAAGATCAGAGTTATTCAGGAAACTGGAAGATATTGACATTGTTGCCACTTTACCCTGCAGTAGTCATCGATGAAACGCAACCTCTTCATTGCCACGTCTCGTACATGACTCCTGCGGAACAGGATTTTACCTGCGAAGAGGAAGACCAAAGCATACATCTAGATGAGGTAGGAAGATCATGGTAGCTGGAGAGGTAATTGACAGAGTGACAACAAAGCTTACTGATATTTTTAAAGTCCACACTTTCAGCTAAATACAAGAATTACAACCATTTAATCAAAGAACAAATAGCATTTATGAGTTTGAGCTGAATTTCACTCTCTTAAATAATTGACTACCATATTAATCTGCGTGACACTCAGCTCCAGCCTTCCTGGAGGATACTTTAGAGGGAACCAGCTACAAAGTAGCGCCATTCCTTCGTTCCAATGATTGAGAAGTCAGGGCTGCTATGGACCTCCACCAAATTTTACAGTGGTTTCTAGATACCCAGCCATAGTGCACCGTTTTTAGGGTGCTGTTATGCAGTATGCGCCAGCGCTTCTCTTCTCACACAGAGGACACCCGAGTAGGAAAAGCAATAGTAATACAGTAATCCCTCGCGCATCAAGACGCACGGCTTCACCTCATCACGGATTTTTGTAGGTAGTCACGTGATACCATACGTGCATTCTATAGGCTGAAGGCATCCAGGAGTGTGCTGCGTTTTGTGAGTCTCGGAACGCAGTGGACTTCCGTGAGACAGTAAAGTGCTTTAAATGATCTGCAAGAGTGTGAGAAAAGGTAATACAGATAGAAGGTGGTTTAATATCAGTACGGGAGGGTTCATAAATATTTAAATTACTGTACATAATAAAATAAATAGTATATATCACAAAATTAAATTTTTGCAGGTGGTTCCTGGAACGCGTTAACCAAAAGTAACAAGGGATCACTGTATTCTAAAAAAATCTAATATTTTGTTACAGAAATACAGATTCTTATTTCCATTTTAAAAATACATTTTTGTGTAATCCCTGTAAATCCACAATATCCCTTATTAATTTGGTCTGTGAACCTATTTTTGAATATTTTTGATCAAAAGAACAACTACACAACAATCACTGTATATATCTACAATGCATATTATTTACTTGTACTAAGTAATAAATGCTGATATTAATGTATTGTTAAATGCTCATACATAGAGTGTCTTGTTTATACATTTTTCATATATACAGTATATTTGCACTTTACTGTTTCTGCACCTCTAAGATGCATCGACAAAAACTATGACAAAGAGCACATTGAATTGGCATGGCAACTGACATGACTGTTCCAAGTTAAATATAATAAAAAACTTAAATGTAAAAAAATCAAGAATCATCTCATCAAAGAACAAGTAACTAATAATGAGTCTGAACTGGAATTCATTCTGTTGTTCTCCACATATTTCGTAAATTAAATCACTGATACCCTTCCAAACACAAAATAAAATGAAAACGATTTTGTACCTAATGTGTGTTTACAACTTTTTTAGTGGACAGACACCTATTATCTGAAATATTGCCTGAAATTCCCCTGTTAAATATTTTATGGAATTTATCCTGAAGCAAATGTCCTGAATCAAATGCAGGCACCAATGGTGCAACTGACCAGAGGAAAGTGGGTCTTTGGTCAGTTTCTAGGTTTATTTAACTATTTTATTTCATTAGATTTTATTTGTTAGTATGTGTCTGAAAAATCCAAAGATTTCCAGAATGAAGAGAAATTTATTAGCGACAGTGCCGGAACGTGTTTGCTACGGGACAGAATAAGAGCAATTAGGGGAGACATGGACCAGACAAACAAATACAAATTAACCTGCAGAAATATGCACTGCAAACACACAGGCATACAAGGATCAACGATTTTGCCAAGAGTGTTCGCTCACCTGCCTTGACTCGCATATGACATATGACAAGTGTCATCTCATTCCTAATCCATAGGGTTCAATATGTCGGTCCACGCTTTGCAGCTATAACAGCTTCAAATCATCTGTGAAGGCTGTCCACAAGGTTTAGCAGTGTGTTTATGGGAATTTTTGATCATTCTTTCATAAGTGGACTTGTCCCACACACTAATGTGGGACAAGAAGGCCTGGCTCTAAGTATTTGATCTAATTCATTCCCAAGGTGTTCTATCGGGTTGAGGTTGGGACTCTGTGCAGGCCAGTCAAGTTCATCCACACCAGACTCGGTCATTCATATCTTCATGGGCCGTGCTTTTTACATTGGTGCAGTCATGTTGGAAGAAGGGGACAGCTCCAAACTGTTTCCATACTGTTTAATGTCTTAGTATGCTGCAGCATTCAGAATTCCTTTCACTGGAACTAAGCAGTCAAGCCCAGTTCCTGAAAGACAATCTCACACCATAACCCCCCTTACACCAAACTTTACATATGGCACAATGCAGTCCAACAAGTATTGTTCTCCTGGCAAAAGCCAAACCCATACTAGTCCATCATAATTCCAGATGGAGAGGCATAATTTGTCACTTCAGGGAACGCTTTGCATTACACATGGATGATTCATTGCTTGGATGCAGCAGCACTGTTATGGGAACCCATCCCATGAATGTTTTTGAACTGTTCTTGACCCAATTTGTCTAATTTCTCTATGCGCCTCAACAGCGGCTAACCCCGCTCTGTCAGTTAATGTGGCCTACCACTTTGTGGATGAGTTGCTGTCACTCCCGCACACTTCATTGTAATACAGCTGACAGTCGACTGTGGAATATTTTGGAGAGAGGAAATGTCACGACTGGATTTGTTGCATAGGTGGCATCCTATCACAATCCCTTGCTATAATTGTCCTAGAATCCTTAGATGACCCATTCTTCACTTGTAAAAGCAGTGTGCATGCCTATGTGCTAGATTTTATGCACCAGTGGCCAAGGAAGTGATTGGAACACTTGATTCTGATTAAGTGGGTGGTGGTCCATTTTCTTCCACTTAATCCGCCGCTGGTTCAAGGCCCATGTGGACCAAAAACTTTAGTAGTGTGAGCTGGCAGCTCATCTCCTGAGCACTCCCGTGGTTCTCTTTAGCAAGGCACCACCACCGCTACAAGCTGCTCATTGGGGTACACCAAGATGGAGCTGCCCACTGCTCTGCCTCCCACTGTATATATTGCATGCCTACAGGCTCCTTGTGTATGTGTTCTTGTTTCAGGGGACAGCACACACATATATGCAAGTCAAAAATATATAGAATAAACATGAGTAGAAAAAAAATAACTTCCGCAAGAAGGATAATTTTATTCCATTCCAGCCTTGTAAAAAAGCTCCAAATCACCTAAATTATGCGGAAAAAATAACTTTTATCAGCCAATAGATATGTCTACATTATGTATACATGTATACTTATACGTAAATGTATACATACTCTTTTTGTCTATAATGTATATATAATTTACTTAATCTATGAAAAGAAATGCAAAATTCACACACAAGCTACATCTTTACTCCATGGAAAACATGTGGGAAAGAACAAGATGAGGTCTCAGCCAATGTATCCAACATGAAAGTCATGAATGTCCTATGTCAAGTTATGACGTGACTTTTGTTGTTGGACACAATTAACAACTGGTGGAGAGTTCCTAGAAGTTTTTGTTCTTCTCCTCAAGGATTAACCTTCGTCTGGTATTTGCTTTTAGTGTATTTTAGAGACAATTTAAAACATGGGTCGAAACGGACCCGTTAACATTAGAAATGGTGACAGAAAGCTATCATTTTTCATCCAATTTGTTTCTCATCTCTTGGTTACATTGTTAGGCTTCCTTATCCAGGGAAATATTGGTATTACTATTTTTGGTGTGCGCCTCTGGGACTTTTTGTGTCAGTATAGCCCTCTATTTCAATTTTAAAAATTTGTCAAATGAGCCTCAAGAGACTCGTATAACTAAATAAAAGGTTGTTGTGTTACATGGCTATTATTGAGGGGTATTAGAACACATCTCTTGAATAAATTTGTTTAATTTATTTTTTCATTTTAATATTATTAACTATAGTAACATATATGGTGTTACGGGTCAATTTCGACCCATATACATTTACTTCAAGGAAATGGAAAATAATTATTTTTTTCAGCAACAAAACTTTAATACAAACAACATGAAAAGCAGAACAAGTCACAATACAAATAACCTATACTTTAATCATCCCTCTTGGGGAAATTCTTTTTACACTCACACTTAACACATGTACATATATATGTGTTAATTTCACACACAGGGTTACAGGCCCCTGAACACAGCACACACTAGGGGCCTGTAGGCATGCAATTTGTACAGAGAGGACATATAGAGTACAAAGGAGGTGGAGTGACGGGTCACGCACGAGGGTCGCGCCCCAATGAGCATCTTGTAGGGGGGAGGCGCCTTGCTCAAGGGCGCCTCGGCAGTGGCCGGGAGGTGAGTCGACACCTCCCACCGTCGACTCACACTCGGTTGGATGTTCTGGCGGGAGCGGGGCGATCCTGTCTTCAAGACGATTGCTCTACCGCTGAGCCACTGCCGCCCCGTCTAGGTTGTCCACTCCTGCTTTGTTCTTGTTGTAGTCAAGGATAATTGTGGGCTTTTTATCACTTCCTGATGACACAGCTGCATCTTTGTGAAGAGTAGAGAAGTTCTTGTCCAAGGTCAAAGCTGGTAAAAAAACTGTCACCAGTGCTATTGTGACCCTGCAGTCCAGTAGTCATATCAAGGACCACACATTTTCCTTGGTTCTTCTCAGGGATGCCACTCGCAGCCTTGCCAATATTAATCTGTAGGTTCCAGGCATAGCTGTTTTTGGCATCGCAGGCTGCCGAGTTTTTTATGCCGTACTTCCCTGGCTTACTGGGTATGTATTGCCGGAAAGGGAGAAGACGCTTATCCACTGTCACCTCTGGCCCTGGGTTGAACATCAGCGGAAGGAGCTGCACCCATTTCTCTCAGACATCCCTGATGGGGGCAAGCTTGTCAGATCTTGCTCTGGTATCCCTGTTGTCAAATCTGAGGACTCGTGATATCATTCGAAAGGTCTGAAGTGACGTTGTTGCCCGGAAAATCTTTCTGCCTGTCGATGCATTCCAGAGACTATCAGTGGCCTCATTGCAAGATCTGTACACTCCAGTAAGAAGAACACCAATATAAGCATCCAGGCATTCCTCATCCATGTCTTTCCACATGTCACCATGGACTTTTTTCCCTTCAAGGTTTTTCATAGCAATTATGACTCTTTTTTTATTGACAATGGCATAAATAGCTCAAAACATGTTTTGATATCACTGACTCTTGTCACAGCAAACCTTGTGATTCCAGAGGTCTTTTTGATGACATTTTCAGCAGCTGCCCTGCCATGTACATCATGAGGTACTGAGCTCCAAAGTCTTTCCATTTTTGGACTTGAATTTTGCAGCAGGAGCAGCTTCAGCACCAGTCACCTCCCCGTCAGACTCACCAGATGTGTCAGTGTCTTCTGGATGATGCTCCACATCGTCTTCCTCCTCAGAAACCTACTCCTCTGCATCACTATGCTGCTCATTGTCGTCTCTCTCATTTTCAACAAAAACATGGTCCAAAACTTGGCTTACTGTAAATCTTGTCATCTTTGCATGCTGCAAATTGGAGATGTGCACTCTGCAAGTGAAATGAATGAATGGACATGCCCGACTTTATTTGTTTTTGTTTCTGTGCAGGTAAACTGGAAAACAAAAATCCAAAATGAGAATCCACTAAAGCTCACATGACTAGGAGAGGAGCTGGCTGTCTGACAGTGAGTGCACTTATGATTTCAGTTTTGGCTCGAATTATTGCTTTATAAGTTTATTTCATAACTGGGTTGAGACCGACCCTAACACCTCAAAGGTAACAATTTCAACCAGAGCATTTTCTAATTTAGTGAAACATTTTTTTTGGATATTGTTTTGTTGAAATAGAGGTTCCTGACAAAGTAAAAAGCCTTGATGCATAAATGCATTTCTGTGGTAGTTTTATGAATTTAAAATCAAGAATGGGTCTGTGGCAACCCTAACAACAGACAAATGTTAAATTGCGAGGGGCAAAAATTTACCGTAAACTAATCTGAATTTAAAGCTATCTCGTAATTTACTTAACGCTTACCAGTACATATTGGAACTACACATACTTATTTTAATATGATTAATTTTCATCCTTATCTATTGTGGAGTAACATGGTATTGTGTGCTTGAAATGTTTTGCTAGTGATGCTAAGAGTCCAGTGTTTGTGTTTATAAGATGTTAAGTTCGATGAAATGTGGTAACCTTTTGACTATTTCTCCATGTGTTTCTTTAAACTGATATTTAATTGAGAAAATATTACAGAGATGCAAACACACGGGATGATTTAGACAGTACCTTGTCTGCAGAAACGTGGTACCGTAAGCATCTACAAAATACTCTGACACAAATATGCAGCAAAGACTGGCATCAGGTCAGATTGATGCTGCATTATTTCTAGCCATACATTATAATATGGGTGGCTGCTTGAAAAAACAAAAAACAAACAAACAAAACAATAAAAAAAACCACCTAGAGCTCTAACTGCTATTACCTGGGAGAAAAGGGATAATCCTCTTCTTTGGGTCTTTCTGTCCTCCCTCAATTGGAAACTTGTCAAGAAGCTGCATCTATATTAGTAAGTAGGAGAAAAACAATTTAATAGATTAACATTTGCAGAAATGTTATGGTTTATATGATCAATCAATCTAAGTCTTGTTTGACATTAGTTACAGGTGGAAACAGGAGGCAATTTATTAGCTCAGCTTATTTTGGTTTCACAGCGGTAAATGGACCTCTTCACGAACTACCAGTGATCTTTTTCTCGAGGATATTTGAGCAATGCCAGTGATTGTCTGAGCCCCTGTGCTGAATTGAAGATTTGTGTATTTATTACCACCAAGCTGGTCATTTGGTCACTTTGTGTCTTCAGACACCTAAAACCAGGCTTTTTCACAGCTGAGACCCTGTAAACGAGCCAGATCACACCTGCTATTAGGTCTCCCACGTGTAGTTGTGCCCTCCTATCTCCTCTAGGAGAAGATCTGCTCATTGATTCTGGAGCTGATGACAACTTTATTGAGGACGATTTAGTCAGGCAGCTTAGTCTACCCCTTGAACCTCTATCTTCAAGTGCCTCCCGAGTACCATGACCAGTCTATAAATTTTAGTAAGGCCTTGGCAACCTCTCTTCCACTCCACTAGACATAAACCTTTTACCTGATGCTACATTCCCCTGTAGTAGGCTGTAGAACCTGTGTTGCCCTGAGAAGGAAGCCATGGAGACCTATGAGACTCCAGGAACAGTCTTAATCCGTCGTTCTTCATCATCCCTTGCTGCAGGGTTATTCTTTGTCAAAAAGAATGAATGCTTCCTTGCTGCCCTGTCTAGACTTCTGTAGTTTTATGACATCACATTGAAGAATAAGTAACCTTTTCCCCCTTTTGATCCTTCTTTAGGGCCCCTCTGCTCTGCCCACATATTCCCTAAACTCGATTTTAAGAAATGCCTATCATCTCATCTGGATAAAAGAAGGGGAAAATGAATGATAGGATTCAACACCTCTGTTGGGCACTTTGAGCATCATGCCATTCATCCTTACCAACGCCCTCACAGTCTTCAAGATATTTGTTAATGGTATAATACGATATGTTGCACCAGTCTGCCTGGATGAAACCCAAATTTTCTTGAGAACTCCTGAAGAGCAGTGACAACATGTCCAAGTTGTCCTCCAACATCTCCTGGAGAAACGCCACCATGTGAAACCTGAAAGATTTTAGTTTCACTCTTCCTCGGGGAGATTCCTGGAATATTTCATAAACTGAGGGGAATTTCAGTTGAACCCAGCAAAGATCCACGCTGTGGCTGAATTCCTACCACCAGTATAAAACTCGAGAGGTCACCATGGTTCGCCAACTTTTATCGAAGGTTCATTAAGAACTGCAGTAAACTCACCAGATTAATTTCTACATAATCTCCCTTCCAGTGGACCTCAAAGGCTTTAACTGCATTCACTCAATTGAAAGTTTTATTCACAAGCGCATCTGTGTTATGCCACCCTTTTCTTGATTTCCAGTTTATCATGGTTGTAGATCCGTCTGATACCAAAGCAGGGGAAGTGCTGTCCCAAAGAGACCCTGAAATTCAGAGGATTCACTTCTGTGCCTATTGTTTCAGTTGCACCTCTGCCACTGAAAAGAGCTATGAAGCAGAAGCTAGGAGCAGAGAGTTGTTGGCTGTCATGTGGTCCCTGCAGGTTTGAAGACACTGGTAGAGGATTCTAAACTGCCCTTCATTATTTGGATTGACCTACCTCTGTTCTGCATGGCACCTAAATCCCAGATAGGTGCGATGGGCTGTGTTTCTGAGTAGTTTCGACTTAATTCTGTCCTACCATCCCAGATATAGAAATATTAAGCCTGACGCTCTTTCCAGACAATACAACTCTTCCATGGACTCAGAGGTACCAGACCTCATTCTACCCCTAAGTGTGTTGTCGACACTACTATGTGGGAAATTCAGGACATTATCAGGAAGGCCCAAGGGTGTCAGCAAGACCCTCAGACATGCCCCCCTAATAGACTATGTTCCTGAATCAGCTGGATCACAGCAGCTGGATCTCCAGTGGTGTCATGTATCCAAGCTCACATATCACCCAGGATTTGCTCGAATATTACAGTTTGCTTGCAAAAGTATTTGGTGGCCTGGAAAGGCTAAATAGACCACGGCCTCTATTTAACCCTGTCTTCTGCATACTTTTCTCTCACACCAACTACCTTCATGTACTTTTTCACTATATCCATAAACCTCCTCTTTGGTCTTCCTCTGGGCCTCCTGCCTGGGAGTTCAAAACTCAGCATCCTTCTACCAATATATTCACTATCTCTCCTCAGCATCTTCATCTCTGCTACCTCCAGCTCTGTCTCCTGTCTTTTCCTCATTGACACTGTCTCTAGACCAAACAACATCGCTGGTCTCACCACAGTTTTGTACACCTTTCCTTTCATTTTAGCTGAAACTCCTCTATCATACGTCACACCTGACACTTTTCTCTACCCACTCCATCCTGCCTGTACATGCTTCTTCACCTATTTTCCACACTCTCCATTGCTCTGGACTGTTGACCCTGAGTAGAGTAATTTCCACACTGTAATGCACACCTAAAAGCCTATAATTTTCTCATAAACCCGCAGTACGCTTTATAATCTGAAGCTCCTTATACAGTGATACCTCTGTACTCGACCGCCTCTATACTCGACCAAATCGGTGCTCGGCCAAAAAATTTGAGTAGAAAATGTATCGGACCCCGAACAGATTTTCGGTACTCGACTAGCCGAGTCGACCCGAACGCGCTTCTCGGCTGCGCTCCTCGGCCAGCGGGTAAGCGTCAGTTCGACTCAGACCGCCAGCGGAGTAACACGTACGCAAATTACGTACGCAAAGACGTACGGAAATTATAGCAAAATATGAAAGTGGTGTACGAGCCATTTCCACTATCTTGAAGCAGAAGCAACTGACAATGGACAGGTTCCGTCTTAAAGAATAGAGGAAGGCTACTGCCCAGCCAGATTCACCTCCACGGAAGAGAGAGAGAAGGGAGAAAACCCCTGGAGGTGCGTTACCTAGCATCATCATGGAAGGGGATTCCCCTTCCATGATGACGCTAGTGCCATCAACCGCTCTCTAAAACGTAAAGTAAATTATACAAAATGGTTTATAATGCTTTATCTTTATCATGTACTGCTTGTGCACATTTACGTATTCATTGTTGTTTAGATACACGTTCTTATAATATTTTAGGTATTTTTCTAAATGGTAAGAACGGATTAAAATACTTTCCATTATTTCTTATGGGAAAATTGGTTTCGGTGGTCGAACAAATCGGTGCTCAACCACCACCTCAGAACGGATTATGGTCGAGTACAGCAGTATCACTGTATATGGATTAATATTCATATTAATATTGGTTAAAAACATGATCGCTGAAAAAAAGCCGGCAGTCTGGCTGGCAGTCATGTTGCACTACGCCACCAGAGAACACCCGAATGAGGCACTCGGGCCTACGCCTCCTAACAACGGTAGTCAAGGGGCGTCACCGAAGTGCCGCTCTCACTGACCTGCTGTCTGACGGCAGAGCAGCCTGCGGAGAACACCGGTACCTCGATACGATTCCGTAGCAAAACATAGGGAATTTTCAACAATTCTATTAATAACGTTTGACTGACTGACTGATATCAGTATTTCCCAACTACTGTGGCGCTGGAAATAACCCACTTTAAACTTAATTGGTCTAAAAATGCTATTGTCGAGTGTCAGTGCTGTAATCTGGAATCTAGAGACGGTCCATTCTATTAGTCTGCAGAAACACACAGAGAAACAGGTATAAATGTGAATAAAAAGACCCTCAAAGCTGAACTTCCAGCCTTTCCTGAAATTTCAAGAGCAGAATCACTGCTAGACAAAGGTGCCTGGTGGTGCTGCAATTGATTTGCAATTGTAGTTGATACCTGAAACTACACGTTACGGGGGGGCAGGAGGGTGCATTTAGGCTAGTGTGTTCTGTCTGGCAGCGACATACTGTGAGATTCACGGCGGTGAGACACCGACGTTAAAGTCAGTTCTATGAGTAAAACAAGGTCGCATTTGCCAGTAAATTAGCAGCCTGACATTAAAAACTGGTTAAAAAATTGTTTTGGACACAAAGTGCAGCAGCAAATTGCTGCACCTCACCTCCGACTGGACTACCGATCAATTGAAACAATAATAAACAAAGACGAAAGTCGGAGCTTAAATATCTGCTTTGAACTTCAGATCAGGAAATAATCAACCCTGTTCAAACTGAGTAGTCCACTTGAAATGAATTTAACCAGTTTTTGATGTCAGGTTTTCTTAATACGGAGTAGTTTTCCAGAAAGAGTGGCAAATACGGCACTTTGTCTGGCTCACAGAACTGACTTTTACGTCGATGCCTCACCTCCGTGAACCTCACCATACATCACTGAGAGCTATAGAAATAAAATCAAATTTGACTGTTTTTAGATAATTTTGTACTACAGTATTTTGTACTACTTTTATCAGTACATCTCAGTAGCTAAGGAAAAAACCCATGCGTGTTGACTTCTTTCTAAGATGGCAAAGTGATCAAGCGATCAGGTTTCCTTGATGAGGCTCGGAATGGCCTTATTCCAATAACAATAGGGACCTTCACAGCTGACTAATGGTGCTCACAGTCATGAATGCTGTATCAAGTGGACGGATAGCGCAACTACAGCCACTAGTTTTTGAAATCTATTTCAACTCCTCCGAGCCTGTGCTTCGGAACTAGGGGACCCCCTGCAACAATTGTTCAACCTCAGTCTGCGGCTGGGGAGGGTCCCGTCACTGTGGAAGACCTCCTGCATTGTCCCTGTACCCAAGAAAGGACGCCCTACTGAGCTCAACGACCACCGACCGGTCGCTCTTACCTCCCACGTAATGAAGACCCTAGAGCGACTGGTCCTGGAGCTCATGCGTCCACAGGTGCAGGGTGCTATGGACCCTCTCCAGTTCGCCTATCAGGCCAAGGTTGGGGTTGACGACGCTGTCTTGTACCTCCTCCACCACATACTCTCCTACCTGGACGCCGGGGGCTGTGCCGTCAGAGTGCTCTTCTTCGACTTTTCGAGTGCCTTCAACACCATCCAGCCCCGGCTCCTGCAGGATAAACTGACCTCCATGGCTGTGGACCCCTACCTCGTGAGCTGGATCACGGACTACCTAACGGACAGACCCCAGTACGTCCGTATGGGGGACTGTTTGTCTTCTATGCTGACCAGCAGCACGTGGGCGCCACAGGGGACCGTTCTATCCCCCATTCTCTTCACCTTCTACACATCAGACTTCAAGCACAACTCTGATACATGCCACATGCAGAAGTACTCTGATGACACCGTGATAGTGGCATGTATCCGGGAGGGTGATGAGGGGGGGTACAGGGCATTGCTGGCTGACTTCGTGGAGTGGTGCCAACAGAACCAGCTCCAGCTCAACGTCTACAAGACAAAGGAGATGGTTCTGGATTTCCGGCGGGCACCTCCCTCTCCACAGCCGGTGATCATCAAAGGCAGTGAGGTGGAGGTGGTAGGAAACTATAAGTACCTGGGACTGCAGATAGACAGCAGACTGGACTGGTCACTCAACTCGGACTGTGTGTACAAGAAGGGGCAGAGCAGGATGTACTTCCTGAGGAGGCTGGCCTCCTTCAACATCTGTCCTAAGCTCCTTCTCATGTTCTATCAGTCCGTAGTCTCCAGTGTGCTGTCATACGACATTGTGTGTTGGGGTGGTGGGGCCAGGAAAAGAGATATGGACCGTCTGAACAGACTCATCCACAGAGCGTGCTCAGTGGTCGGGCTGAGCCTGGACTCTGTGGAGACAGTTCTGGGGAGCAGGACCATGTCTAAAATTAAGGCTATCATGAACAACACCAGGCACCCCCTACACACCACCTTCTCCCAGCAGAGAAGCACCTTCAGCGGCAGACTGCTGTCACACAGCGCCTCCACAGAGAGGCTGAGGTCCTCCTTCGTGCCCCGTGCCATCAGGGGGTACAATGACTCTCTCAGGAGGAGCGGGGGGGAGGTGGCGAGGTCAGCACGGGGTTGAAAATGGATTTAATTTAATTTAATTTAAACTTAATTTTATACTGTTTATATGTGTGTGTATATATATATATGTGTGTGTGTGTGTATGTATATATGTGTGTATGTATATATGTGTGTATGTGTGTGTATGTGTATGTATATATGTGTGTATGTGTATGTGTATGTATATATGTGTGTATGTGTGTGTATGTGTATGTATATATATAATTTATTTATTTATTTATTTTTTATACTGTTTTATATTTTAATTCAATTTTATACTGTTTAGATTTTATTTTATACTGTTTATATTTTAATACTGTAATATTTTTAAATTTTATACTGTTTATATTTTAGTTATAGTTAAGTATATAAGTCCTGTTAGTGCTGCATGTGTCTGTCTGTTAGTGTAATGTATGTCTTGTGGTATGTCCTGTGATGTCAGTGTTTCTTTTTCTCCTGGTGTTTATCCAGTATTATTTGTTATGTAATGCCTGAGCAGTGGATATACGCAATTTCCTCCGGGATTATTAAAGTATCTATCTATCTATCTATCTTTTTTTTTATTATATGCACCTTATAATCCGATGCACCTTATATATGAAATAAATTATAAAATAAACAATTTGTTGAAGGTGCGCCTTGTAATCCAGTGTGCCTTATAGTGCAGAAAATACTGTACTTAAAATCCTCCACTTTCTTGATCCCTTTTCCCTGTAACCTCACTCTTCCACTCGGGTCCCTCTCATTTACACACATGTACTCTGTGTAACCTCTGTGTAACCTTCATTCCTCTCCAGGAAAAACCACCACCTCTCGAGCTTCTCCACTTGTTCCCTGCTCTCACTAAAGATCAAAATGTCTTCTGCAAACATCATGGTCCATGGAGATTCCTGTCTAACCTTGTCTGTCAGCCTGTCTTTAACCGTAGCGAACAAGAAGGTGATCAAAGCTGATCCATGGTGCAGTCCACCTCCACCTTGAACTCCTCTGTCACACCTACAGCACACCTCACTACTGTCTTACAGTTCTTATACATGTCCTGCACCACTCTTAACATACTTCTCTGCCACTCCAGACATCCTCATAGACTTCCACATGGACTTCTTCAATAACTACCAGTGATCCTCTCTCAAGCATCTTTAATCAACACCAGTGATTGTCTTTTTGAACTTGCGACTTACTCGTTTTTCTGTTTTCCAGTGCCTACTTCCCTGCCTCATGAGAGTCAGCCACAAATAGTCTCTGTATTGGACATTACCTTCTTGGATTCACATTTTAATCATTTGTGCTTCACAATAAATCTTCTAAACCTTCATAACATCTTTGTTTTATTGGATTTCCCACAACCACATGTGACATTTGCATTCATATTATCATGTTGCTTTTTGGCTTATATCAAAGTTTATAATTGTGACAACTTCACTCCATGTATAATGAGGCCCCATCCACACGATAACGGATATTTTAAAAACGCAACTTTTTTGTTGCGTTAACGCCTTCCATCCACATGACAACGCAGATATCCGGGATGAAAATGCAACTTTTTGAAAACGCTGCCCCCCGTGTTTCGTTGTGACAACAACATTTGACTCAATACTGCCACCGCATGGTTTGGCATGCTTATAGCTGTCTTCGAAAACGCACTGGTGCGTTTACGTGTGGACGGAGATTTTTTTTTAAACGCTGTTGTGTGGACGCAAATTGTTTTTGATGCATTTTTAAAAAGTTCCGTTTTTAAAAAAATCCGTCATCATGTGGACAGGGCCTGAGTTTCAGTTGCAGTGGGCATTTCACACCTGTGAAATGCTGGGCATTTCACACCTAGCCCAGTGATGTTCTACTTAGTTAAACTTAGATAAATACTTCTCATAATACTGTAAGCGGCTCCCACCACTGCCATTAATGTAGCATTCGAGGACTGAGGCATTTATAACTTCTCTCAAATGGGACAAAAACAAGAACCTTTGGAGAGGAGTCAGCCCTACTCCTTTTATTGTAGCTTGCATAGAAGAACCCCGAGGCAAAACCTTTTATAGATGTCTCTTAACTATGTTACAGAACAACTAACTGCTGCACCATTATAACACTGTACCACAACTCTGTCCAGACAACTTTCATATTCCTCTAGAAAGGACAATTGAGAGCAGCAATGTCGTCAGCTCGCTGGCACAGGATTTATCCTGATATTTAACAAAACGCTTGTTAACACCTAATTCCTTTACTTTGTGCAAGACAAGAGTGAGATGTGCGGCGTTACCTATGTCTGTTGTCTAATCCACCATTACAGCAACAAAAAGAGATTTTTTTTATTTCTGTTTTGATACCTTTTCCAATCACTTCTGAAAGGGCATAATGAGCTCATTTTGTATTTTGCCAGATGTCCCTGTGTTACTGGACAAGTGGTAATGCAGATCTGTCATGCCCAGCAAGAAAAGAAAAAGTGTTCCATGTAGCCTCAAAATCTACTCTGATGAGTGTGTGTGTGTGTGTGTGTGTGTGTGTGTGTGTGTGTGTGTGTGTGTGTGTGTGTGTGTGTGTGTGTGTGTATGTACACAGTGTGCCCTCATTCTTTGCGGTTAACGTGCTCCAGGAACCACACGTCATTGAGGAATCCAATATCGAGAACGCTTTCTATTTATCTAATTATTTACGGTAATTTAGACATTTATGAACCCTCTCCAACCACCTTCTATCTGTTTTACCTTTTTCTACACTCTTATCGACTGTTTAAAGCACTTTTGTGTCTCACTATGATCTGAGACTGACGGAACGAGCGCACTACAGTATCACGTGACTGCTGACCAAAAATTTGCATTGAGGTGGAGTCACAATTGTTGATGTCTGATCGCGCTTGGGCGCACTGTGTATGTATACATATACTGTAATTTATATACATATATATATATATATATATATATATATATATATATATATATATATATATATATATAATATATAATATTTATTCCAGATACACAATATTACCACTTCTCTCAAACATTGTTCACAAATCTGTCTAAATGTGTGATAGTGAGCACTTGTGCTTTGCTGAGATAATCCATCCCACCTCACAGGTGTGCCACATCAAGATGCTGATCTGACATCATGATTAGTGCACAGGTGTACCTTATACTGCCCACAATAAAAGGCCACCCTGAAATGTGTGGGGGTTTTTTTTTTTTGCTTTATTGGGGGTCTGGGGACTCAGAACCAGTCAGTCAGAGTTTATCAGATTGTATGTTGTGGCCTGTGGAATGTTGGTCCACTCCTCTTCAATGGCTTTGCGAAGTTGCTGGATATTAGTGGGAACTGGTACACGCTGTCATATACGCCAGTCAAGCACATCTCAAACATGCTCAATGGGTGACATGTCCGGTGAGTATGCTGGCCATGCAAGAACTGGGACATTTTCAGCTTCCAAGGATTGTGTACAGATCCTTGCAACATGGGGCCGTGCATTATCTTGCTGAAACATGAAGTGATGTTCATGGATGTATGGCACAACAATGGGCCTCAGGATCTCATCATGGTATCTCTGTGTTTTCAAAGTGCCATCAATAAAATGCACCTGTGTTCTTCGTCCATAACCTGCCCATACCATAAACCCACAACCACCAGGGGCCACTCGATCCACAACATTGACAGCAGCAAATCGGTCACCCACATGACGCCACACACACTGTCTGCCATCTGCCCTGAACAATGTAAACCGAGATTCATCCGTGAAGAGAACACCTCTCCAACGTGCCAGACGCCATCGAATGTGAGCATTTGCCTGCTCGAGTCTGTTATGGCGACGATCTGGAGTCAGGTTAAGACCCCGATGAGGACGCGAGCATGCAGTTGAGCTTCCCTGAGACGGTTTCCGACAGTTTGTGCAGAAATTGTTTTGTTATGCAACCAATTGTTTCAGCAGCTGTCTGAGTGGCTGGTCTCAGATGATCTTGGAGGTGAACCTGCTGGATGTGGAGGTCCTGGGCTGTTGTGGTTACATATGGTCTGTGGTTGTGAGACTGGTTGGATGTACTGCCATATTCTCTGAAATACCTTTGGAGACGGCTCATGGTGGAGAAATGAACATTCAATGCATGAGCAACAGATCTGGTTGACATTCCTGCTGTCAGCATACCAATTGCACGCTCCCTCAATGCTTGTGGCATCTGTGGCATTTTGCTGTGAGACAAAACTGCACATTTCAGGGTGGCCTTTTATTGTGGGCAGGGACACCTGTGCACTAATCATGATGTCAGATCAGCATCTTGATGTGGCACACCTGTGAGGTGGGATGGATTATCTCACCAAAGCAGAAGTGTTCACTATCACACATTTAGACAGATTTGTGAACAATGTTTGAGAGAAATGGTAATATTGTGTATCTGGAATGAATTATAGATCTATAGATCTCATGAAAAATGGGAGCAAAAACAAAAGTGTTGTGTTTTTATATATATATATATATATATATATATATATATATATATATATATATATATATATATATATATATATATATATATATATATATATATATATATATATATATTATACAGCTGGATAGTACAGTGGTTAAGTCAACTGACTTGAATGCAGGAGGTTGTGGGTTCGAATCCCGGTCGGGACAAACACTATCCAGTCAACGTGAAATGCAGAAAGGGGCGTGGTCTGGAATGCAGGAGGGCGTGGTCTGGAATGCAGGAGGGCGTGGCTTCGAACCCCAAGACATGGCGGGCACTATCCAGTGAGGGTCCTTAGGCAAGACCCTTAATGCTATACGAGCCTACCTCAAAAACATGAGTGAACACAATAATGACAGAGTCATACCGGCTCGGACGTCGCCCGGGTTAACAAGGTCCGCGTCAGATGCTAGGGAACCAGGGCAATCTGATGAGAAATGGGCTACTGGAACAAGACACACATGGACAAGGGCGGAGAATACGGAGTTGTTGGACTGCTACTACACAAGTAATCCCAGAGAGAGGGGATATATGGGGCGGATGTGGGACCAATGGATGCTTCGAAACCCACAATCAAGGCTAACAAAGAAACAGCTGTTAGCCCAGTGTTCCAACATCCGTAACCGAAAACTGCTGTCACAACTAGAGATCGATGAAATACAACAACAATGCTACGGCAAGGGGGAGCCAGGACGCCAGGTCAGCGGGGGGATATCACCCCCCCCACAATCCGTGATTGGGTACCAAGCCCCAAGAGACATAGACAGCCGCTGCTGACCTGCGAAGGAAGATCGTGACCCAAATGGAAACCTGGAGCCTCCGACAAATACCGAAGCTAAGTTGTCAAGTACCTTCAGAAGATCTGCTAGAAGATGTGAATGCTGCAATAAGAACCATCCCCACAGGGAACATAACTGAGACCAACAAGCTGATCCACAGTACAGCAACAGTAATCCTCGAGATGCTGGGATACAAGATCAACACAGGGCATAACAAACAATACCCTCCATGGAAGAGACGGTTAGAGGCCAAGATAAAGGCGACACAGAGAGAAGTCAGCCAGCTAGCCGAGCTACAGAAGGGGAACATGGTGAATAAAGGGGCACCCAGGAAATACAGCAAGCTCTCCATACCTGAAGCACTCGAAACTGCCAAACAGAGACTAACAGCTCTGGCTACCCGACTGAAGCGATACACCAAGGAGATTGAGGCCAGGAGAATAAACAAGACCTTCTCCACTCAACCAGCAAAGGTGTACTCTCAGTGGCAGGGAAATAGCATCCGGCCAGACCCACCAAGAGCTGAGGTGGAGAAATACTGGAAGGGCATATGGGAAAGAGTAGCATCACATAACACCGATGCCCAGTGGCTAGTGGACCTAAGGACTGACCACAGCTGCCTCCCAGAACAAGAACCAGTAACCATCTCAATGGCAGACATCCAAGAAAGAGTGTCAAAGATGAAGAGTTGGTCAGCACCGGGCCCCGATATGATCCATACATACTGGCTAAAGAAGCTGACAGCACTCCACGATCGTCTAGCAGCACAGATGAACCAGCTGCTAAGGGATGGGACGCACCCAGAATGGTTGACTGAAGGCAGGACAGTCCTGATCATGAAAGACCCACAGAAGGAATCTACCCCATCCAACTACCGGCCACTAACCTGTCTCAGTACAACATGGAAGCTCCTGTCAGGCATCATGGCCGCTAAGATGAGTAGGCACATGGATCAATATATGAGCGGGACACAGAAAGGAGTTGGTAGTAACACCAGGGGAGCCAAGCACCAGCTACTGGTGGACAGAGCAGTACACAGAGACTGTAAGAATAGGCAGACCAACTTGTGCACCGCCTGGATTGACTACCAGAAAGCCTACGACTCAATGCCACACACGTGGATACTGGAATGCCTGGAACTGTATAAGATCAACAGGACACTAAGAGCCTTCATCAAGAACTCAATGGGGAAGTGGAAGACAACCCTGGAGACTAACTCCAAGCCAATTGCCCAAGTTAACATCAAGTGCGGCATATACCAAGGGGATGCACTATCACCACTGCTGTTCTGCATAGGCCTGAACCCCCTCAGTCACATCATCACAAAGAGTGGCTACGGATACCAATTCAGAAGCGGGACAACAATCAGCCATCTCCTCTACATGGATGACATCAAGCTGTATGCCAGGAATGAGCGAGAAATTGACTCACTGATCCACACCACCAGGATCTACAGCGACGACATAGGGATGTCATTCGGATTAGACAAATGTGGCCGGATGGTATCAAGAAGAGGCAAGATGATCAGAACTGAAGGGGTCAACCTACCAGGGGGCAGGATAGAAGACATCAAGGACAGCTACAAATACCTTGGAATCCCACAGGCTAATGGCAACCATGAGGAGGCCGCAAGGAAGTCATCCACAGCCAAATACCTCCAGAGAGTAAGGCAAGTCCTGAGAAGTCAGCTGAATGGCAAGAACAAGGTCCGAGCCATCAACATGTATGCACTGCCGGTCATCAGATACCCCGCTGGGATCATAAGCTGGCCAAAGGAGGAGATAGAAGCCACAGATATCAAGACAAGAAAGCTCCTCACCATGCATGGAGGGTTTCACCCCAAGTCCAGCATCCTGAGGCTGTACACTAAGCGGAAAGAGGGAGGCCGAGGACTAGTGAGCATCAGGGCCACTGTCCAGGAGGAGACATCAAAAATCCAAGAGTACATCAGGAAGATGGCCCCAACAGATGAACTGCTCAGTGAATGCCTTAGACAGCAGAAACCTGAAGAGGAGGAGGAGGAGGAGGAGACAACATGGAGGGACAAGCCCCTACACGGCATGTACCACCGTCAGATAGAGGAAGTGGCTGATATCAAGAAGACCTACCAATGGCTGAATAAAGCTGGACTGACAGACAGCACAGAGGCACTGATCATGGCAGCACAAGAACAGGCCCTAAGTACAAGGGCAATAGAGGCCAATATCTACCACAGTAGATCTGACCCAAGGTGCAGGCTATGTAAAGAAGCCCCAGAGTCAGTCCAGCATGTGGTAGCAGGGTGTAAGATGCTTGCCAGCTCAGCATACATGGAAAGGCACAACCAAGTAGCTGTGATAGTGTACAGGAACATCTGTACCCGGTATGGACTAGAAGTACCCAAATCCCAATGGGACATACCACCGAAGGTGGTTGAGAACAGCAAGGCTAAGATCCTGTGGGACTTCAGCTTCCAGACCGACAAACAGCTACTAGCTAAAAAACCGGACATTGTGGTGATGGACAAAGAGCAGAAGAGAGCAGTGGTGATAGATGTGGCGATTCCAGCTGATGCCAACATCAGGAAGAAGGAACACGAAAAGATTGAGAAATATCAAGGGTTGAAAGAACAGCTGGAACAGATGTGGAAGGTTAAGGTTAATGTGGTCCCCGTGGTAGTAGGAGCACTTGGGGCAGTGACCCCCAAACTGGAAGAGTGGCTCCAGCAGATTCCTGGAACAACATCTGAAGCCTCAGTCCAGAAGAGCGCAGTCCTAGGAACAGCTAAGATACTGCGCAGAACCCTCAGACTCCCAGGCCTCTGGTAGAGGACCCGAGCTTGAGGATGACACACACAGATACCACCCCACAAGGGTGAGAGGGACATTTTTTTTTTTATATATATATATTTCCCTTTCTAAATTACATAATGTGTTATTGATATAACAAATGTCCTCTTAACAGTAGAACTCCCACGACAGTCATTTTGACTGCTTTCAAAATTTGCAATGTCATAAGTTGGTTTTTAAAAAACAGATGTACCAATAGGACCCTGACTTTTCCTAAATGTACGTATATTTTATTCTGACATTATTTGATCATTAAAATTTCAGTACACAAAGGAGATCATAGTGGTTCTACCTAGAACTCTCATAAGCAATAATTTGACTGCTTGGACATTATTTGAATATAATTTGGATTATCATTAAAATATCCAAGAATGTAGCCGCAAGAGGACACAAGCTAGTGTCTTATATTGCCGGTTCCAAGCCTGGATAAATACAGAGGGTTGTGTCAGGAAGGGCATCCAATGTAAAACTTTTCCCAAATCAAACATGCAAATCAAACCTACGACTTCCATACCGGATCGGTCAAGGCCCAGGTTAGCAACGAAATTGGACTATTGTTGGTTGAAGAAGGAGAGGAGGAAAGTGTGCCCATAGGAAGAGAGAAAAGAGGAATGCCAAGAGTATAGGACTGAGAGTAGGGACGTTGAATGTTGGGACTATGACAGGAAAAGGTAGAGAGTTGGTTGACATGATGCAGAGGAGGAAAGTATATACTGTATAATGTGTGTCCAGGAGACCAGGTGGAAAGGTAGAAAGGTTAGAAGTTTTGGAGCAGGGTTCAAGTTGTTTTATCATGGTGTAGATAGGAAGAGAAATGGAGGAGAAGTTATCTTGAAGGAGTTTGTTAGGAATGTCTTGGAGGTAAAAAGAGTGTCAGATAAAGTGATGAGTCTGAAGCTAGAAATTGAAGGTGTGATGTTCAATGTTGTTAGTGGGTATGCTCCACAGGTAGGATGTGAGCTGGAAGAGGAGGAGAAATTCTGGTTGGACTTTGATGAAATGATGCAGAGCATACCTAGAAGTGAGAGAGTTGTCATTGGTGCAGACTTCAATGGACATGTTGGTACAGGAAACAGAGGTGATGATAAGGTGATGGGCAGGTTTGGTATCCAGGAGACGAATGCAGAAGGACAGATGATGGTTGACTTTGCAAAAAGCATGGAAATGGCTATAGTGAATACTTTCTTCCACAAGAGGCAGGAACCTAGGGTGACCTACAAGAGTGGAGGTAAGAGCACACAGGTAGACTATATCTTGTGTAGACGGTGTAACCTGAAGGAGATCAGTGACTGCAAAGTAGTGTTAGGCGAGAGTGTAGCCGAACAGCATAGGATGGTGGTGTGTAGGATGACTCTGGTGGTGAGGAAGATGAAGAGGACAAAGACAGAGCAGGAGGTAGCAGAGATGAAGATGCTGAGGTTCTCTTTCGGAGTGACCAGGAAGGATAGGATCAAGAATGAGTACAGTACATCACTGGGACAGCACATGTTAGAGGTTTTGGAGATAGAGTCACAGAGCCCGGACTGTGAATATATTGGTGGAAGGAAGCTGAGTTTTGAACTGCTAGGCAGGAGGCCTAAAGGAAGACCAAAGAGGAGGTTTAATGATGTAGTGAGAGAGGACATGAAGATAGTTGGTGTGAGAGAAGACGATGCAGAAGACAGGGTTAGATGGAGGCAATTGATTCGCTGTGGCGACCCCTGAAGGGAAAAGCCGAAAAGAAAAGAAGAAGAACAAGAATAATTAAAATATCCAAGAATAAATTATCGGAATAGGTAAAAACACACCAGGACACTAAATTAAAAGTATTGTGATTGACTGTTTTATTTATTCAATTGACACAACAAAGCTTATCTGCAATCACACATCCAAATTCAAACTTTGAAGTTAAAATAAATGTATCTCTGTTAAATAAAAACAGTTGTATCCTACTTTGAAATAGGTTGGTGTCATCATTATACCTTAACAATGAAAATCATTAACTATTATGAACAATCGAAAATGCTGTGATGGCTGCCAGGCAGCTCGAGAGACTGATGTTACGATGCCAAAATGGTTTGCTTGTGGCTCCCAATCACTCACAGTCAACACCGGTAACCTGTACCTTACATGTGCAGTTCCCACTGCTTTATGACATTTGACACAATTGTCCTTTGCTTTATTTTTATTACACATTTGCTTTATTTTCCTTACACATTCTTCCCTTATCATTGCCTTCTCCTTTCCATCTTTTGCTGCTCCAACCAAGGCTCTCGCACCATCATTTTGCTTTCATGTGTCCTGAGCAAAGTTCCTTTGCAAGTCAGATTGTGATGTTCCCTTGTGTCATCATCTTATTGGTGCATTTCTTGGACAGGATCAAAACATTTATGGCAGCCAGGTCAAGAATATTATGAAACACCAGTCATAGTAATAGTCATAGTCAACTTTATTGTCAAATGTACCATATATGGATAACATACAGCACCGATGAAATTGCAGTCCTCTCAGACCCACAGGGCCATCTTCATTTAGCAGCTTTCAGTGAATATTTCCTCGCCATTTGATCAAACACATTTACTCCAACCTTGGTTCTGTTGTGGAATGTAACGGCCTCCAGTTTAGCCTCATGGCCACTTGTGATAATGCCAGCTGTGTGGATTGTGATTAGAATGGAAATGTTATTCCTTGGTTACCATTGATATACCTTTAGGGTTGCACTGTCACATTTCAGCACTCCTATATTGTGCAGAGCCCTTTGCTCCTCTACATATGGAACAAGCTCTTGTCTACTCTTATTTGTTGGACCAACCAGGCTGGGTTTTTTTATGGGCCTTGGAAAGTTCAAAAGAAGTAGTTATCAGCAGTGATACCCCGCCCCCCCAACACAAGTTACCTGTGTTGAATGGGGGAAATACCAGTGTTTGTGAGCCATAAGCAAACCACCTTGGCGTCGTAACATCAGTAACTCCAGCTTGCTGGCAGCCATCACAGGATTTTGGAATGTTCATAATAGTTAATAATTGTCATTGTTACGGTCTAATGATGACACGAACCTATTTTGAAGCAGGATACAATTGTTTTTCTTTCACAAAGATACATTTATTTTTATTTCACAGTTCGAGTTCGATTTTTTGTCAGTCATCTTCAGATTACCACCACTATATCCGCCGCAGCGGGTCACGGGGAGCTGACCCTAACCCAATCTCGGCAGCATAGGGCGTGAGGCGGGGGATACTCCGGGCACAATGCCAGTGCACCGCGGAGCCACACACAAAGACAGACAACCATGCACACATACATTCATTCCTACGGGCAATTTAGAATGGCCAATCAACCTGAAGCGCATGCTTTTGGAGGTGAGAGGAAGGCGGAGAACCCGGAGAGAACCCACGCAGACACGGGGAGAGCATGCGAACTCCACACAGAGTGGGACTCAAACCCGAGTCCGCCGTGTTGTGAGGCGGCAGCGCTAACCACTGCACCACCCTGTCGCCCACCACCTTTAATGTAATGTTTAAGCTGTACAAGGCAATTGAAAAACAAACCAAAATCTTTCAGGTAGGTGAACTAAAAATAAACAACTGAGATTATGTGGTTGCATAAGTATGCACACCCTGTCATAACTGGGGATGTGGCTGTGCTCAGATTGGATCAGTAACATTTAAACTCATGTTTAACTGGTGTCAGCACTCACCTGTCACCAATGAAGGTTCTGATCAACCCTTAATAAAGTTCAGCTGTTCTATGTTTTTCCTGGCATATTTGTATCCACATCTTCCAGCACAAACCGTGGTCCACAGAGAACTTCCAAAGTGTCACAGGGATCTTAATATTCAAAGACATCAATCAGGGGAAGGCTAAAAAAGAATTTCCAAATAATTAAATATACCATGGAACACTGTGAAGAGCATCATCATCAAGTAGAGAAAGTATGCCCTAACAGTGACATTGCCACGAACAGGATGTCAGTCCAAAATTGAAGATAAGACGAGAACAAAACTAGTCAGAGAGGCTACGAAGAGGCCAGCAGCTACTCTGAAGGACTTGCAGAAATATCTGGCAAGTACCGGCTGTTTAGTGCATGTGACAACGATCTCCCGTATTCTTCATTTGTCTGGACTACGGGGTAGGGTGGCAAGACGGAAGCCTTATCTAACAAAGAAAAACGTCTGAACCCGGCTGGATTTTGCAAGAAGACATCTGCGGTCACCCAAAGACTTGTGGGAAAATGTGTTATTGTCTGATGAAACCAAGATTGAACTTTTTGGACATAATTCCAAAAGATATGTGTGGCACAAAAACAACACCGCTAATCACCAAAATAACACCATACATACATTGAAGCATGGTGGTGGTAGCATCATACTTCGGGTCTGTTTTTCTTCTGCTGGAACTGGGGCCTTAGAGTAGAGGGAATTATGAACAGTTCCAAATCCTAGTCAGTGTTGGCACATAATCTTCAGGCCTGTGTTAGAAAGCTGAAGATGAAGAAGAATTTCATGTTTCAGCATACCAATGACCCAAAGCACACATCCAACTCCACAAAAGAATGGCTTCACCGGAATATGATTAAAATTTTGGAATGGCCCAGCCAGAGTCCAGACCTGAATCCCATCAAACATCTCTGGGGTGATCTGAAAAGGGCTGTGTAAAGAGATGCCCTCGCAACCTGAAAGATTTGGAGCAGTTTTGAGAAGAAGAGTGGGCAAATTTTGCTACCTCAAGATGTGCCACGCTGATAGACTCCTACCCAAAAAGAGTGAGTGCTGTAATAAAAGCCAAAGGTGCTGCAACAAAGTATTAGTTTGAGGGTGTTTATATTTATACAACCAGGTTATTAGTAGTTTTTTGTTTTATATGTTTTATTTCTTAAAAGTTTAAGTTTGTTTTTTAATTGCCTTGAACAGGTGGAAAACCTGAAATCATTTGTCTTAATTCATTTTTTTGCATCACGAAAACGTAGCATTTGAACAGGGGTGTTTAGACTTTTTATATCTGCTGTAGTTGTTGCAGAATTCTGGGAGACCATGTGTTCATTTTATTTTTGAGTTTTTGTACATTTCAAGACAGAAATTTCAAAATCCTTTCAGTAAGTAAAGAGTCTCTCAGCGCTTGAGTTCATATCCACTCACCTGACCATATATCTGTCAACAGCAACAACAACAACAAAGTGTCTTCCAATCTGATCTAGGTATTAACATAGTTTTCTTCTTATTAATGTTTCTACGACAGAGAATAAACCATAGTCAGGCTGAATGTGAATGTTTCTATAATAAAAGGTTAATGCAGAAAAGTCCTATAATATACAGTACTTGTCAACATTTTTCATGAAATATGGCCTTCACTCCCTTCAAAGGCAGTCACATCCTTGATAAAATAGGATTTTAATGCAGGAATTTGCCCAGTCTGAATCACTATACTTCAAAGTATGACTCAGCCAGATTTCTCGCTAATATCCAAATTTGAACAATATTTTGCCTCATGGCAATAACAGTCCAAATCAAAGTACTCTTGACCAAATGCTTTAATTGGCGGTACCTTGCCTGGTACGAATGCCACCACTAGGGGTCCAAAATTATCTTTTTGACTCACCAGCCAAATAGACAGGTAGATGAAAAAAAATCCAACTGTAAAGCATATATTTTTTACTGGTCAAAATAATTAAGTGCATGTATGTGTTTGATATACATTGATTTAATTTCAGTGAAATGAAGTATTATGTTGAATACAATCTTATAGAAGAGACCAGAGGAAATATGAAGAAAAATGATACTATAATGTGCAGCTAGAAATGTAGTTGAAAAAGAAATTTAAAATAGTTAAAGGAAATCTGTTTTTAATTTCATTTCTATAGGATAATCTTATAGGAATGTGGGTGGAAACGTGTATTCAAACAACAAATTATTTTCTCCTAATAGATGATTCTAACAAGTAAAGAAAAAGTGGTTCGTTATAGTGCACAAGATAATGTGGATCCTGAAACAAGGGCAAATTACCTAGATAAAACTGCTCTTTATATGTTACTCAAGCTAAAGTGGCTGATTGAAACACCTATATTGGATTTTACCATGACAACTTTAAAATCATTCTTGTCGGGTTCTGTCAGAAAAACATTTTGTTGATTATGAGCTTTTTTGAGTTCCTGAAAGCACTATTTGTGACAGGACCAACCAGAAGTCTATGTAAGGCTGGTGTACAAAGTGTTGCTACAATGAGGTGAAGTTTGAGGACCGACTAGATAACAGCACCATCACAGGAGAGCAGTGGGAAAGGATTGTTGCTGCAGTGGCGGAGACCACTACACTCCTTTTTTTAAATTATTTTTTATATATATACTGATTCTCATCCCTGCAGAGAAATTAGTGGCACATTCGAGTTAATTGGATATCATGCATATATATGTGTGTGTACAAGCCCTAAACACACAAACACACAAAGGGGGCCTGTACGCATAAAGGGGAGGTAGAGCGGCAGGCAGCTCCTTTGTGGTGCTGCGCCCATGAGCCACTTGCTCTAGGGCGCCTCGGCAGTACTCCAGAGGTGAGCTGATGCCTCCCACTGTCAGTTCACCTACGGGTGTTTTTTTTTAGGGGGGCGGGAGCGGGAATCGGACAATGTCAGAACATTTGACGACCCACCCTACCGCGTGCTCTACAACTGAGCCACTACCGCCTCTTCTGTAGTAGATTAGAAAATTGAAAACAGTGGCAGGATGGCAGATCTTGTCATTCTCCTGAAAAAAAAGAAGCTGGACACCTTCACACACCACCACCTTGTTTAAGTCGCTGCACCAGACCCAATCCCTCACAGAATCCAAACATCGGGCCCTTTTCACGAAGGCAGGGTAAACAAACCCTGAGGAAAACCTGTGGTTCTCGGTTGACTTACTCTGAGCTAACCAGGGATTTCGGTCTCACAAACGCTTCTCATGGTTAGTTTTGTTAACCCAGAGTAAGGTGACAACTCTAAGAAAAGCCATCATTAACGGAGCCCCGATTCGACTATTGACCAATCGTCGAATTAACACATTGTCATCCTGTTTTAAAATGGACAGTAGCAGAAGAGTATGTCATATCCACTGCACAGTGAGATAGACGCTCAGTAAACACCAGCGGTTCATTCTGTGGAATTCATATGCATCTGTATGTTTTAATGTCCTCCTCATGTATTCCCAGCTATCTGTTAAATAACTTTAATATAATTCACCTGAGTGACTATGTAATTTCCCCTTGCAGGATTAATAAAGTATACTTCTTCTTCTTCTATCAAAAACATTTAGAAAACAAATATATAAATGGGGGCGGCACGGTGGCGCAGTGGTTAGCGCTGCTGCCTCACATCACGGCGGACCCGGGTTCGAGTCCCGCTCTGTGCGGAGTTCGCATGCTCTCCCCGTGTCTGCGTGGGTTCTCTCCGGGTTCTCCGGCTTCCTCCCACCTCCAAAAGCATGCGCTTCAGGTTAATTGGCCGGTCCCAAATTGACCATAGGAGTGAGTGTGTGTGTGAATGCTTGTTTGTTTCTGTGTGGCTCTGCGGTACACTGGCGTCGTGCCTGGAGTGTCCCCCGCCTCACGCCCTGAGACTGCCAGGATAGGCACTGGCTACCCCGCGACCTGCGTTAGCGGATTAAGCGGGTTGGAAAATGAATGAATATATAAATGGTTTACTTGGACCTCCAGTTTAGGAGTGCAGATCTGGAAATATAAATACTGGAGCACAAGTTAGAGGTGGGTGATGGTCACAAGTGAATCATGTTAACTATTGGGAGAATGCAAAGACTAACTTTGTATTTGTAAGAAATAAAGAAAACCATCGGTCTTGCCCGCTAAGACTTTGAAATGATTCTGGAAGATGGTGTCTGTCACTGCTCTATCGTCCTGGATAGCAGGAATCATCCTGAGTGAACCCAGCTGAAGTTCTGTTGGGGGCCTGGGTCAGTGTCAGGGATCAGCAGCCTTGGTTGTCATGGGTAACCCCTGTCCCCCAGCAGAAGCCATCAAAGTCTCCTGTGATTATAGTGGCTTCATTATAGTGGATTAAACAATAGAGACAAATGAATTATTGTGGAAATCTTTAGGTTACTGACCACAGTAGAGTCTGCCGACCCAGACCACTTTTCCTCCACATCAGAAATGTAGTCTGCCGCATCACACATGATCTGGACAGAAGTTGGTTTATCTATGATGCAGTCTTTAACATGTTGAAACAGTAGTCAATCTACATATACCTTGATGGGTACGATGGGAATGTGGGTACCATCTATGCAACCAATTACATTGGGAAGTCCTAAAAGAAATATAAGTTACTGATCCAATTCTGAGGTTGCAGCATAATATCATTAAGAAAATATAATTTCAAATTAATTTATCAGATTTCTACATCATTCACCTGCAACCATGTGGAGCTCCTCCTTAATGATTTTAATGGGTTTATGTTCAGGAAAATAGAAAAACTGGGGTAAAAGTTTTGAGGCGAGGCGCACTGAGCATCTCCCACATTGTATACAAAACTACCGTTTGCAAATAAAAAAAATAAAAGCTGAAGGCCGTACTAGACCCAGCGCTTCTGCAGATGTGGAGATGGTTCAGGTCGTGGATGGATGTGTGTGTGTGTGTGAGAGAGAGAAAGAGAGAGAGAGAGAGAGAGAGAGAGAGAGAGAGAGAGAGAGATGGATCGGGAAGTGAACTGGTACCGATCATGAAGATAACTGGATATGACAGGACATCTCAACGCAATACAAAAATATTTACTTCTCTGTGAATTAATGCTGAAATACCATCAATGAGATCTTTGTCAAACGGACGCGTCATGTTTTCCTCTGAAATAACTCTAACATAAGGAGTTATTTATAAAACCGACCTTCTGTCAAACTCTCCATCCAACAGAACCAGGAAATGAAATGGCACGAGCTGCTGTGAAAGGGGGCGGAGTCAGAGGAAACCCTGGGTTTGTGGAAAAAACCTCTCCTGACCAGGTTAGCTTTCGAGAGTCTGTTACTGTGGTAACAAACCAAGAGGTTCGGTTTACCTCGCTTTCATGAAACAGGCCAGGGTGACTCCTCTGACTCTGGGCTAAGTTAGCTTCCTTTGTGAAACCTAAAACCCTGGTTTTCTCTGATTTCGGGGTTAGCTTACTCAGGTTTTCCACCTGCTTTGTGAAACAGGATCATTCTGTGTGCTTTATTGGTTTTTCAGAAAATCGTGGTGCAAACTAATCACAAAATACAGCCATTCCTTTTGTTGGTGTAGTGGGTTGAGAATCAGTTAAGTTTTGAATAGGAAATAAGCACCCCCTTTATTTTTCTGAGACGTTGTTAAGAGTTATGTTAGACTGGGAAGTGACTGGGATGCACTTGCAACGCCAAGTCAGTGGGTGGCGCTCGCGCGCTCCTGGGGATCTAGGGGAGCGGCATCTTCGCAAGCTTAATTGGCGCAAGTCATTAATAAAATGACTTGTTACTTGTGAGGACGTTAATCCTTGTGCTCCGCTGTTGATCCGCAGGTACCGTAGAAACATTTGATGGCTCTCTGGGTTGTGGCTGCGCAGGTGTAGATGAGTGGGAGATGTCTGTTCTGTGTTCGGGATGACTGTGGTGGATGGAGAGCGGTTACTGGTGGAGTTTGTTGTGTGTTTCTGATGAGTGTGTGAATACTGTTAGCATGCTAGTGGTGTGCCTCATGGAGTGAGTGTGACGTCGTTGCGTTGGAGTGTTTGTATGACAGTGATATTTTGGTTATCCTTAATTTATGTTCCAGTTAATTTATTTTGATAATTATTAATTTATTTGCTTTTATTGTACTATTGTTTATTTGTTGTTTTGCAGATTATTGGTTGTTTCTTTTATTGGTGAACATTTAAATATTTTTTTTATGTTTTATTATTAATAAAATGACTTGTTACTTGTGAGGACGTTAATCCTTGTGCTCCGCTGTTGATCCGCAGTACACAACCACCGATTCGCAGAGCATTTGGCCTGTGCATTGTATGAGCCGGTCCAGATTCCCCTAGGTCTGGCGCCGGTTACATTGGCAGCTGGAAACAGGCCACTAGTTACGTCTTTGTGGTATACATAGGTGATTGCCACTCATACTTTTGCCACCAGCTGTCACAGTAAAGGTGCACCTGATGGAGTTTGGGCCACTGTGTCTTGCAATACAGC
Source organism: Antennarius striatus (assembly GCF_040054535.1). NCBI lineage: Eukaryota > Metazoa > Chordata > Actinopteri > Lophiiformes > Antennariidae > Antennarius > Antennarius striatus. Next base: position 12,964,779 of record NC_090783.1, on the reverse strand, counting down.
GAGAAAAATATTTGCATGTTTATGACTCCTCATTAAACAGAAGTGTACTGCTAGATTTTTGTATGTGCCAGCTGTAAAGATCACTCTGAAGCTACATGAAGTCACCTCCACGAAAGCTAGCCAAAATTCTGTGCAGACATTTCCAGCTTCTGTTCGAGATCAGCAACCATTTGCAAATGTTACAATCCATCTACAGTAGACTTCAGAAATGTGTCAGAAGTCACAGAACCATCCAGCCTGAATCTGAAAAGTAATGTTTTGTTGTTGTGAATTTTGAGAGTTATGGAGCAGGTTATTGAGGTTGTGGATGATGAGAGCATGAAACAGCTGGGTACAAAAAAATGTTTTCCTGGTCTGTGCATGTGTGTGTGTGTGTGTGTGTGTGTGTGTGTGTGTGTGTGTGTGTGTGTGTGTGTGTGTGTGTGTGTGTGTGTGCTCAAAAAATTAGAGGAACACTTCGAGAACACATCAGATTTAAACGGGGAGAAAACAATCTTTAATATCTTTCCTGATAATAAGTATGTGATGTATTAGTAACAAAATGATGCCACATAATTTGGTAGAAATGAAAATGACCACCCTACTCCACCGCATAGAGGGGGGGAAATCAAAGACACTGCAAAAATGACAGTGAAAAATTATGCAGCAGACTTGTCCATTTTACCAAAATGTCATTGTAGCAACTCAAAAGGATTCTCAGCAGTTTGTGTGGTCCCCACCTGCTTGTATGCAGGCCTGACAACGTCGGGACATGCTCCTAATGAGACGGCAGATGGTGTCCTGGGGGATCTCCACCCAGATCTGGACCAGGGCATCACTGAGTTCCTGAAGAGCAACCTGGCAGTGCCGGATGGACCTAAACATAATGTCCCGGAGGTGTTCCATCGGGTTTCGGTGAGTTGAATGTGGGGCAAGTCAATGGTATCAATTTCTTCATCCGTCATGAACTGCCTGCATAATCTAGCCACATGAGGTTGGGCATTGTCGTGGACCAGGAAAAACCCAGGTCCCACTGCACCAGCATAGGTTCTGACAATGGGTCTAAGGATTGTATCCTGATACCTAATTGCAGTCAGGATGCCATCATCTAAGCTGTAGAGGTCTGCGCATCCTTCCAGGGATATACCTGGCAGGATGGAACGGGTAGAGAAAAAGTGTCAGGTGTGATGTGTGATAGAAGAGTTTTAGCTAAAATGAAAGGAAATGTGTAAAAAACAGTGATGAGACCAGCGATGTTGTTTGGTCTAGAGACAGTGTCCCTGAGGAAAAGACAGGAGACAGATCTGGAGGTAGCAGAGATGAAGATGCTGAGGTTCTCTTTGGAAGTGACCAGGAAGGATAGGATCAGGAATGAGTACATCAGAGGGACAGCAGATGTTAGAGGTTTTGAAGTCAGAGAGGCCAGACTGAGATGGTTTGGACATGTCCAGAGGAGAGATAGTGAATATATTGGTAGAAGGATGCTGAGTTTTGAACTGCCAGGCAGGAGGCTTAAAGGAAGACCAAAGAGGAGGTTTATGGATGTAGTGAGAGAGGACATGAAGAAAGTTGGTGTGAGAGAAGACGATGCAGAAGACAGGGTTAGATGGAGGCAATTGATTCGCTGTGGCGACCCCTGAAGGGAAAAGCCGAAAGGAAAAGAAGAAGAAGAATGAAAATAATCAAGAATAAATTAGCGGAATAGGTAAAAACACATCAGGACACTAAATTAAAACTATAGTGATTGACTGTTTTATTTATTCAATTGACACAACATAGCTTATCTGCAATTACACATCCAAATTCAAACTTTGAGCTGGAGACACTGATGTTACGATGCCAAAATAGTTTGCTTGTGGCTCCCAATCACTCACAGTAAACACAGGTAACCTGTACCTTACATGTGCAGTTCCCACTGCTTTATGACATTTGACACAATTATCCTTTGCTTTATTTTTATTACACATTTGCTTTATTTTCCTTACACATTCTTCACTTATCATTGCCTTCTCCTTTCCATCTTTTGCTGCTCCAACCAAGGCTCTCGCACCATCATTTTGCTTTCATGTGTCCTGAGCAAAGTTCCTTTGTAAGTCAGATTACAATGTTCCCTTGTGACATCATCTTATTGGTGCATTTCTTGTACAGGATCAAAGCATTTATGACAGCCAGTTCAAGAATATTACGAAACACCACCAATGCCCATAGTCATTGACATAGTCAACTTTATTGTCAAATGTACCATATATGCATGACATACAGCACAGATGAAATTACAGTCCTCTCAGACCGATATAGATATATAATGCATTCTATTAGCTGATGGTATCCCAATGTGCACTTGTTCAGTCTTGGACTTTCGTGAGAGACAAAAATGCTTTAAACAGTCAATCAGAGTGTGGGAAAAGGTAATACAGATATAAGGTGGTTTAGTATCAGTATGGGGAGGGTTCATAAACATTTAAATTACCGTAAATAATAAGATAATTTAATTTTAATTTAATTTAATACACTGTTATAATCCCCGAAGGGAAATTAAGAATGCACACTCTAGTTTTTGTTAGTCAATCAAATCACACGCATGCATATTACTGTGTAACCATTGCAATAGATTGTGATCTTGATCGCAGATTCATCAATAAACTGTGGTTTATTAACGCATTAACCGCAAAGACCAAAGGCGCACTGTATACATGTATACATGTATATATATATATGTTGATGGCTCGGACCTTGTTCTTGCCATTCAGCTGACTTCTCAGGACTTGCCTTACTCTCTGGAGGTATTTGGCTGTGGATGACTTCCTTGGCCAAAGGAGGAGATAGAAGCCACAGATATCAAGACTAGAAAGCTCCTCACCATGCATGGAGGGTTTCACCCCAAGTCCAGCATCCTGAGGCTGTACACTAAGCGGAAAGAGGGAGGCCGAGGACTAGTGAGCATCAGGGCCACTGTCCAGGAGGAGACATCAAAAATCCAAGAGTACATCAGGAAGATGGCCGCAACAGATGAACTGCTCAGTGAATGCCTTAGACAGCAGAAGCCTGAGGAGGAAGAGGAGGAGAAGGAGACAACATGGACGGACAAGCCCCTACACGGCATGTACCACCGTCAGATAGAGGAAGTGGCTGATATCAAGAAGACCTACCAATGGCTGAATAAAGCTGGACTGACAGACAGCACAGAGGCACTGATCATGGCAGCACAAGAACAGGCCCTAAGTACAAGGGCAATAGAGGCCACTATATACCACAGTAGATCTGACCCAAGGTGCAGGCTATGTAAAAAAGCCCCAGAGTCAGTCCAGCATGTGGTAGCAGGGTGTAAGATGCTCGCCAGCTCAGCATACATGGAAAGGCACAACCAAGTAGCTTGATAGTGTACAGGAACATCTGTACCCGGTATGGACTAGAAGTACCCAAATCCCAATGGGACATACCACCGAAGGTGGTTGAGAACGGCAAGGCTAAGATCCTGTGGGACTTCAGCTTCCAGACCGACAAACAGCTACTGGCTAACAAACCGGATATAGTGGTGATGGACAAAGAGCAGAAGAGAGCAGTGGTGATAGATGTGGCGATTCCAGCTGATGCCAACATCAGGAAGAAGGAACACGAAAAGATTGAGAAATATCAAGGGTTGAAAGAACAGCTGGAACAGATGTGGAAGGTTAAGGTTAATGTGGTCCCCGTGGTAGTAGGAGCACTTGGGGCAGTAACCCCCAAACTGGAAGAGTGGCTCCAGCAGATTCCTGGAACAACATCTGAAGCCTCAGTCCAGAAGAGCGCAGTCCTAGGAACAGCTAAGATACTGCGCAGAACCCTCAGACTCCCAGGCCTCTGGTAGAGGACCCGAGCTTGAGGATGACACACAGACACCACCCCACAAGGGTGAGAGGGACTTTTTTTTTAAATATATATATATATATTATACATACTGTATGTATACAGTACATACTAGCCTAAAGTGTAGCTTATTAACCACTTCATAAGCGACAATGAGTGGGTTATTTTTAAAGTCTCATTCCCAAATTATTTATACATACAAACTAACACAAAAATAAGCACATTTAATTAAAAAAACCTGTTACGTTGTTATCTACATGTTTTTTTATATGTTTCCTTATAAATCAAGTCCATGCACAGCTCGTTCTGAACAAAAGAATCGAAAATATTTTGAGTTGAGATATGTAATCTTCCATGTTTATTGGCCTTGTTCAGACTACACACCTGCATCCAATTTTTTGCCCATCCAGATTGATGTCATATGTCTCGCATGTGGTCTGAACAGTCCCAATCGGATTTTTGCGAGACGGATTGAAACCACCTGCGGGAGATAGTTTCGTGTCGGATAGGGACAGATGTGTCTGCAGTCAGAACAGCCACAACACTCCAATCAGTTATGGCGGACCACGACGTCATATTCGCAAAGCGAGAGGGAGGCGCCAGGAGGAAGAGCATCGAGCATTACGGAGCGGTAAAACACGGAAGAAGAAATTGACGATGTCTGTGTGTGTTTTCTCCACCTCTACCAGACAATGATACCGCCAATACGCTAAGGTAACAAAACGTCACGTTCATCGTTGTTGTTACTGTTGCCGTCGTCGCAATTTTATGACCTCACACATTACGCGCACTGAACGACGACTCCGCCCTGACATTGTTGCTACGGCAACCTTTCAGATCGGCCTATAACGTGGCCCAGTCTGAACAGAGCTCGATCGCATGTGGTCACTTCTTAAAAACAGTGTAAACAGTCATCCCTAAATATCAGAAATGGAAGGAAATCTGATATGCCTGCAGTCTGAAAGGGGCCATAGTAAGGCAAGGCCAGCGGAAAACAAATGAATGGCTGCACTTGACTCACTGACTACAGCTGTGAATTGCGGTCACTTCTTCTATGGCTGAGGAAAAAGAATCCTAGGCCAAATCCCTGGGATCACCAACGCCCCCTACCATGAGGCACAAGAATTGCGTGCCTCACTTCGTATCTTTTCCCAGTGGTTTCAGGACCCATCAACTCAAGAAAGACGTTACACATATGCAGTTGTTGACAAAAAAAAGTGTACATTATATACATTAGCTAAATAACGGAAATTTGGTTCATAGAGAAAACATGTTTGAACATTTTAATAGCAATATATAGAGAGAAGGCATTACAGTCTCACTGTATAGCATGTCAGCACAGCTAGTCGAGCCACTGCTTAATCCATGGTGAGGCATGGCTGACTGGTGTCTCACCGCTGGTGTCTTCTCAATATTTCAGCGGTAAATGTGAAAATTCAGCGATTTTGAATAAAAATAATGTGAAATTGGTGACTTTAAATGGAAAGTAACCAAATAATACACATCACTGGATAAATATAACCATTTAATTTATTTCTTCCATTTTCCTTTTTTTTTTTCTTTTTTATGACCGCTCGTCACTAGGAGAAATAGGTGACAGACAGAGACAGACTAATTAGAGGGAGTTATACATGAGACTTCAGGGGTAAATAGGTTTGAAATAGGTTGGTGTCATCATTAGACCTTAACAATGAAAATTGCTAATCTCAAGTCAGTGTTTTTCATGGCTTCTTTGTTTCTCCTTTGAAAAAATTAGAGCAATACTGGATCTACTACGGAGCAATATCTGAGACACTCACCCTTCCTCTCATGCCCGCATACACATCCACCCCTGTGGCACTTATAATAATGTCAAGACATCTTTAGTGATGAACAAAATGTGAATTTGAGACTTTATTCAAATTCATCACAGTAGTACATCACAAGTAGTACATCACAGTAGTACATCACAAGTACAATTACTGATTATTTTGAGTATTTCAAGTAGCTGCAATAACATTAATAACAATAACACTAACACTAAAGTCAAAGACAGTTTAAACAAAGCAAAACCTATTCTAAAATAAAATCTGAACTGTAAATGTGCATTTTTTTCAACAAAACTGTTTAAAAACAGTAACAGTGTCTAACAGTTACACAACATCAAACAAGTCTTTCAGGTTAACATGAAAGAGTTTTTGAATAGGATTTTTGAACAGGATAATCAAAAGAACAAAAGTCTCTCCGTATTTACAATATTGTGGCCCTGATGTGGCATTTGTTCATGAAGGCTTCTTTTACCTTACTCTTCTCAACCGGTGTCCAACCATCCAGTGTACTGCAGTGCATGATGTAAGCTGCAAGAATAAAAGACAAACTACAAATTGTATAATGCAACAGCAGTTACCACAACAGATAAGAACTTTATTCTGATATGACCAAATTCACACTGTAATATCTCTATGGATTACAAATAGTGAAATTCAGTAAAACTGAAGGAACTGACACAATCCCAACATTTGACGTAGATATGAGATAAATGGGGTTTCAAGAATTAAGAAAGTTTGCCAGATATGGTGATGAACTAGGAAGAGGCAGAAGAATGAGGGGAAATCAAACCAGACAGAAAAATTAGAATTAGAGAAAGTAATTTTTGAAAATAAAGTATGCTTATGTGTGTTGAAAAAGCTGATGGTCAGATGCATGTTGATCAGTAAGATGAAGATTGTTGAAAAAATAAACCTTATGTTGAGGTTAAAACTAATTTTCTGAATCTGCAACTAGGCTTGGTTGATATGGAAAAATATGCAGTGCACCCTCGATCCTCGCGGTTGATGCAGTCCAGGAACTATACACGATTAACACATTCCGCAATCGAGCGACAAACTATTTTTACTTATTTACGGTAATTTAAACATTTATGACCATCCCCATACTGATATTAAACCACCTTCTACCTGTATCACCTTTTCCCAAACTGTTATCAACTGTTTAAAGCACTTTTATGCCTTACGTAAGTCTGAGATTCACGGAACCGAGCACACTTTTGGATGCTGTCAGCCAATAAAATGCACATACGGTATCACGTGACTGCCTAGCAAAAATCCGCAATGAAGTAAAGTCGTGAGGGTTGATGCGCGAAAGCGCAAGGGCACACTGTATCACGGTTTTGTAAGTTAACAAAGAATCTCTGAACTAATCTTTCTTTTTTTGAATTTCTAATCGTTGTTATCACAAGTATTTATAACATTATTCACATTCTTATAATCTGGCTGTAAAATGTCTCTGGCTGAATTATGCATTATGAGTATCAGTTTGTGGAGAAACATCACATATTATATCTTATTTTATTGTTCTATGCATGTGAATTAATTTCAGTGTTTGATCTTACTGCACTTCACACACCTGCAGGTTGTAACCTGGAGACAATTCTACAATATTTCTGTTTTGGCAGATCATCAACATAATTAAATCCTGCACGGTTTATTATCGTCATATCACACACCTTTATCTGCCTGATTAGTTGAATATGTCTGTGTAGGTTCTCAGTCATCCAGGACATGGTTATCCAAGACCTGTTTAAGTCAATCCACTGGACGTTAAGAAAATTTGTGAAAACGTTTTGTCTCTCATCCAAGAGCCTTCATCAGTTCAGAGAGTGGCTGATAATGTCCCAGCTTATAAACCCTGTGGGGTGTGGTCAGTGCTTTTCACATTCCAACGACCGTCGTTGAAACACATCTGGCTCCTCAAGAGAGCAAGTACAATGGTCTGGAGTGTCTGAAAAGCTGAGGAGCATCTTTACCACAAGGCCCCTGTGTATTTTAAGCCGGGCAACACCCTGGTCCACCCAAAAGACCCTACACCACACAGTCAGAAGAGCAATCTGGTGTCTTCTTCTTTTCCTTTCGGCTTTTCCCTTCAGGGGTCGCCACAGCGAATCAATTTCCTCCATCTAGCCCTGTCCTTTGAATCCTCTTCACTCACACCAACTATCTTCATGTCTTCCCTCATTACATCCATAAACCTCCTCTTTGGTCTTCCTCTAGGTCTCCTGCCTGGCGGTTCAAAACTCAACATCCTTCTACCAATATATTCACTATCTCTCCTCTGGACATGTCCAAACCATCTCAGTCTGGCCTCTCTGACTTTATCTCCAAAACCTCTAACATGTGCTGTCCCTCTGATGTACTCATTCCTGATCCTATCCTTCCTGGTCACTCCCAGAGAGAACCTCAGCAGAGAAGAGCAATCTGGTGTATGCAGTTAAATGCAGCGAGGAATGCTCAGATGTCCACATAGGTGTCTGTGTAGGTTCTCAGTCATCCAGATCATGGTTATCCAAAAGTTGTTGAGTCGATCCACTGGACGTTAAGAAAGTTCTTGAAAACGTTTCGTCTCTCATCCAAGAGACTTCTTCTTCATCCAAGAAGTCTCTTGGATAAGAGACGAAACGTCTTCAAGAACTTTCTTAACGTCCAATGGATCGACTCAACAACTTTTGGATATGTCTACATAGGGGAAACCAAACAACCACTACACAGGTGCATGGCTCAACACAGAAGAGCCAACACATCAGGACAGGACTCGGCAGTCGTCCTTCACCTTAAGGAAGAGGGACACTCATTTCAGGACACTGATGTTCAGATCTTGGACAGATCTTTCTCCCATTTATAATCATGTCCTTTCGAAACTCCCAAAAAGATTGTCTCAGCAGATTGACCCAGGTGATGTGTCTCATGCTAATGACCCTCATTAGCATACAAAGGTGAAACTCACATCTCAAAGACCCCCTTTGACACCCCCACCAAGAATCATTGAGGAGCCAGACGGGTTTTAACGACGGTCTTTGGAATGTGAAACGAACTGACGACACCCCACAGGGTTTATATACTGGGACATTATCAGCCACTCTGAACTGAAGAAGTCTCTTGGATGAGAGACGAAACGTTTTCACGAACTTTCTTAACATCCAGTGGATTGACTTAAACAACTTTTGGATTAGTTGAATAGTTGTAAAGTAAAATTATATTCTAGTTTGCCCAATCTAAAAATGAAACGGGTAAAAAAGATCAGGTTGAATAATTGAATTGTGACCTTACAAAAACGAAAGTATCAACTCAAGCATTTTGAGTAGGGTGACACATATGCACAGCAGAGAACAGCAACAGACAATTTAACTTCTGATCCGATGAACTATGTCATGAACTACACATGATGTTTGTTCATTTATTGCTATTCAAAATGAAACCCGATTAAAGAAAAATAAGTCAGAAAATAGTGAAGTAAGGGAAACCAGTTAGTAAACTTATTGTCTCATCTTACACAATGTGTTTACACATCTTACAACATGTTTGGCAGTCTGGGAAAACCTGTCAGAAGTCACTGACGTTCGTCTATTGCAAAGAGCTCAAATAGAAATAGAAAGATTTGGGCGATTTTGATATTTTCTTACGAGTCTCGTACTTTCAACACTGTCCCAACTACTGTACATCATGATGAATACGTATTTCAAAAAAACCAAAAGACAAAGTACTTATTTTAAAATTTGTGTGTCCCTATGTTCAGCCATCCATCTGCAAATCTATTGAAAATTACCGCACATCATATTATGTTATTCCTGGGTGATATTATGAACTGTCTTCTTCTTTTCCTTTCGGCTTTTCCCTTCAGGGGTCGCCACAGCGAATCAATTGCCTCCATCTAGCCCTGTCCTTTGAATCCTCTTCTCTCACACCAACTACCTTCATGTCTTCCCTCATTACATCCATAAACCTCCTCTTTGGTCTTCCTCTAGGCCTCCTGCCTGGCAGTTCAAAACTCAGCATCCTTCTACCAATATATTCACTATCTCTCCTCTGGACATGTCCAAACCATCTCAGTCTGGCCTCTCTGACTTTATCTCCAAAACCTCTAACATGTGCTGTCCCTCTGATGTAGTCATTCCTGATCCTATCCTTCCTGGTCACTCCCAGAGAGAACCTCAGCATCTTCATCTCTGCTACCTCCAGCTCTGTCTCCTGTCTTTTCTTCAGTGACACTGTCTCTAGACCAAACAACATCGCTGGTCTCACCACAGTTTTGTACACCTTTCCTTTCATTTCAGCTGAAACTCTTCTATCACACATCACACCTGACACTTTCCTCCACCCGTTCCATCCTGCCTGTACACGCTTCTTCACCTCTTTTCCACACTCTCCATTGCTCTGGACTGTTGACCCTAAGTACTTAAAATCCTCCACCTTCTTGATCTCTTCTCCCTGTAACCTCACTCTTCCACTTGGGTCCCTCTCATTCACACACATGTACTCTGTCTTACTGCGGCTAACCTTCATTCCTCTCCTTTCCAGGACAAACCTCCACCTCTCTAGTTTCTCCTCCACCTGTTCCCTGCTCTCACTACAGATCACAATGTCATCTGCAAACATCATAGTCCATGGAGATTCCTGTCTAACCTCGTCTGTCAGCCTGTCCATCACCATAGCGAACAAGAAGGGGCTCAGAGCTGATCCCTGATGCAGTCCCACCTCCATCTTGAACTCCTCTGTCACACCTACAGCACACCTCACCACTGTCTTACAGTCCTCATACATGTCCTGCACTGCTCTAACATACTTCTCTGCCACTCCAGACTTCCTCATACAATACCACAGTTCCTCTCTGGGCACCCTGTCGTAAGCTTTCTCCAGATCTACAAAAACACAATGCAGCTCCCTCTGGCCTTCTCTGTACTTCTCTATCAACATCCTCAAAGCAAATACTGCATCTGTAGTACTCTTTTTTGGCATGAAACCATACTGCTGCTCACAAATGTTCACTTCTGCCCTTAGTCTAGCTTCCACTACTCTCTCCCATAACTTCATTGTATGGCTCATCAGCTTTATCCCTCTGTAGTTGCCACAACTCTGCACATCTCCCTTGTTCTTAAAAATGGGCACCAGTACACTTCTCCTCCATTCATCAGGCATCTTCTCACTATCTAAGATCCTGTTGAACAACCCAGTCAGAAACTCTACTGCCACCTCTCCTAGACACTTCCATATCTCTACAGGTATATCATCAGGGCCAACTGCCTTTCCACTCTTCATCCTCTTCAATGCCCTCCTCACTTCATCCTGACTAATCTTTGCTACATCGTGGTTCACAATAGTCACCTCTTCTAGTCTTTGTTCTCTCTCATTTTCCACGTTCATCAACTCTTCAAAGTACTCTTTCCATCTTCCCATCACACTACTGGCACCTGTCAATAGACTTCCATCCCTATCCTTAATCACCCTAACCTGCTGCACGTCCTTCCCATCTCTATCTCTCTGTCTTGCCAACCGGTATAGATCAGTCTCTCCCTCCTTACTGTCCAACCTAGCATACAAGTCATCATAAGCTTCTTGTTTGGCCTTTGCTACCCCTACTTTCACCTTACGCTGCATCTCCCTGTACTCCTGTCTACTCTCCTCAGTCCTCTCAGTGTCCCACTTCCTCTTGGCTAACCTCTTTCTCTGTATACACTCCTGTACCTCCTCATTCCACCACCAAGTCTCCTTATCTGCTTTCCTTCCAGATGACACACCAAGTACTCTCTTACCTGTCTCCCTGATCACATTAGCCGTAGTTGTCCAGTCATCTGGAAGCACCTCCTGACCACCCAGAGCCTGTCTTATCTCCCTCTTGAAAGTCATGCAACACTCTTCCTTTTTCAGCTTCCACCATTTCGTCCTCTGCTCTGCCTTTGCCCTCTTGATCTTCCTCACCACCAGAGTCATCCTACACACCACCATCCTATGCTGTTTGGCTACACTCTCACCTACCACTACTTTGCAGTCACTGATCTCTTTCAGGTTACACCGTCTACACAAGATGTAGTCTACCTGTGTGCTCCTACCGCCACTCTTATAGGTCACTCTATGTTCCTGCCTCTTCTGGAAGAAAGTATTCACTACAGCCATTTCCATCCTTTTTGCAAAGTCAACTACCATCTGTCCTTCTGCGTTCCTCTCCTGGATACCAAACCTGCCCATCACATCCTCATCACCTCTGTTTCCTGCACCAACATGTCCATTGAAGTCTGCTCCAATGACAACTCTATCACTTCTAGGCATGCTCTGCATCACTTCATCAAAGTCCGACCAGAATTTCTCCTTCTCCTCCAGCTCACATCCTACCTGTGGAGCATACCCGCTAACAAATATTGAACATCACACCTTCTATTTCTAGCTTCAGACTCATCACTCTATCTGACACTCTTTTTACCTCCAGGACATTCCTAACAAACTCCTCCTTCAAGATAATGATATTATGAACTGTATGTATGCAAATAACTTTAATAAGGCTTAACTACAAGATGAGTCAGCCAGCAAACAACCTCACATTACACTTCCTTATGTTACACATACCTATGGGGACAATAGGATTGAGGATGCTGAGACATAGCCGAGGAATCCTGTGGCATGTTCAAACCTATTTTTCTAGCTTTTATCTTTTTTACATGGTAGAATAAAATGCTCATGACTTTTGATCTGAAATGGCTAGCAATCATTGAAAAAGTTATGATTAGCTGAGAAAGTCTATTAATAAATAAAATAAATTGTATCAACCTGGCTGTTTCATTCACAAATCTATCTTAGCTGACATGTTTATGCAGAAACTCGTATTCCTTTTCAGAGGGGAAGCAAAGTCTCGATGGACAATGTGCATCTGACTAAATGCCAAAACAAAACACGCACAGGGTATCGTGTTAACACTAGCTTCAGCAGCTCTGGGTAGCATGACGTTACTTGGGCAACACTTGGGTGTGTAGTATTATAAAGTGTGCAGTAATTCACCTTCTCCTCCAGCCCTTTGGAGCATACCCACTAACAGCATTGAACATCACACCTTTGATTTCTAGCTTCAGACTCATCACTCTATCTGACACTCTTTTTACTTCTAGGACATTCCTAACAAACTCCTCATTCAAGATAATTCCTACTCCATTTCTCTTCCTATCTACACCATGATATAAAAACTTGTACCCTGCTCCTAAAATTCTAACCTTGCTACCTTTCCACCTGGTCTCCTGGACACACAGTATGTCTACCTTCCTCCTCTGCATCATGTCAACCAACTCTCTACCTTTTCCTGTCATAGTTCCCACATTCAACGTCCCTACTCTCAGTCCTATACTCTTGGCATTCCTCTTCTCTCTCTTCCAACAGGCACACTTTCCTCCTCTCCTTCTTCCGACCAACAGTAGTCCAATTTCTACCGACACCCTGTAGGTGAACAGCACTGAAGCCCCTCGTAGTTAACCCAGGTCTCGACCGATCCGGTATGAAAGTCATAGATTTGATCCGCATGTTTGATTTGGGAAAAGTTTTACATCAGATACCCTTCATGACACAACCCTCCGTATTTATACGGGCTTGGGACCGGCACAATAAGACAATAAGACTGTTTTAATTTAAAGTTCTATTTTAAAATGGAAAATGTGTAATTCATGATAATTCAAACAGGATTAAAAAGTTTAGATGTCTCATGCAGTTCATAGCCATACACATTTTTTTCATAACCAAAGTCCCAAAGGATCCACTGTGAGCATTTCTTGGCTCTCTATCTTAGATTCCTACACATTTTTATGAACAAATTTCGACAACTTTTCTGTGACCGTTCCATTTATCCATCCATCCATCCATCCATCCATCCATCCATCCATCCGTCCGTCCGTCCGTCCGTCCGTCCATCCATATTCCGAACCGCCTTATCCACCATAGCGGTCAAGGGGAGCTGGAGCCTATCCCAGCTGTCTTAGGGCGTGAGGCAAGGCAAACTCTGGCGCGACGCCAGTGCGCCGCGGTGTAACAGCTCCATAAATCATTAACTATCAAATAGCCATTGTATTTACTTAAAATCTGTCTGACTTTGAGCTGATCCAGGACCATTTTCCCATCTGGCACTTTTCCGTATTTCCCAAATGCCACAGCATTCCGACACTCCTCTGCAGTGAAGAATTCATCAAAAAGATGGAATAAGCGAAGGCAGTGCTTCTTTGCTTCTGCATGGATTGCAGCCAGGTAAGTAGAAGAAAAGTGGAGGATACAGCTCTTTTGTCCCAGATCGTATTGTAGGAACTAAAATACCAGCCTGAGTTTGAATCTGTACCATTTTGTCCACCAAGCATTTTAATCCCCCAAGGTAATCACCATCTGGGACACAAAAGATAAATTACCTCACAGGGATACAGCAGCAATCATAAAGTCAAGAAAAGTAAGAGACATGTTTGGTCAAAATCGTAGCCCATGTATTGAAATCTTTTGATTTTTTTTTTAAATTACACTGGTAGTTATTGGGTGCTAGAGATGAAACTTAATAGTTTTGACTATTAAGTTTCATCTTCAGCACCCAATAACTACCAGTGTCCAAAGTAACAACTTTTTGTCAACCTTTACAAATATCTATGATTATAATTTCATGTTGTACAATTGATCATTGCCCAGATTAATTGCATTATAATTCATTTTACAATGCTTACAGTACAGTACTGAATAGCAATTGGGTACCTTAAGAAAACTGTGATAGAAAAAAGAAATAGTGATAAAGGATTTAATATCAACAGAGACAAAATAAACTTACTTATACTATTCTGGAGTTTGGCTTTCTCCTTTAATTTTTCCACCTCTGCCCTGCATGCTCCACATGGCGTCCATGATCTGTTTTCTGCTGATTCAGGCAAACTGAAACATGGTTCTCCACATTCTGGAATTGGATCACGCTGCAGAATTAAAGTATCTGAAGATGAGCTTCAAGAAGTCTCATGTGTATACATACTGGTTTGAATCTGGTCCTCAAGAACAGCAGGTTTTTGTTGTGTAACAGGACTGTGCAACATTTTGAGAAAGGTTTCTTTGGCTATTACAGTTGGAGATGGTGGCCATCTCTACTGGTCTAAATCTATGGTCTAATGGTGAGGGCAGTACCATGTGAGGCTGATGATGCTGTGAAGGGTAATATTGATGCATATGTGCAGATGACTGAGAAACTGGAAGTTGGAACTCTGGCAAGGCAATTATGGGCTGATGCTGTGGCTGGACAGGTACAGATTATTCGGTAAATGGAGGTGGGTACACTGGGCAGGCAGTTGGAAACTGGATGATGCCGTGTTCCACAGTATGTGGGGGATCCTGTGCAGAGGTGGACTGACCTGATTGAGGTAAGGATGAAAGGTTATAGAATGTTTGAGGTGCTGCATCAATTTTTTAATGTCCTTTTTTGGCCTTTTTTTTTAATCCACTGTCTTGTCAGCTGTTCCAATGAAGTCCATGGTGACACTGTACAACTTGTTGTCAGATCATCTTGCAAGTACTTCTGCTCCTGGCTTGAAATCTCTGAGGCAAGCGATGGGTTTATCATCTTTGCTTAGTATATCACAGACATTAAAATGTTTTGCCGTGTATCCTCAAATGTCAAAAATGCCAAATGTCCTAAAAATGAACACAAAAGTAAATAAAGGAGATTTTAAGTAAACCAGTACAGGCTAAAAATCAGTCTTACTTAAACATGCCATCTTATTTGTCTCTTGTTTTATCCTTTCAGACCTTGGCAAAGCTAAAATCTCTCTCTTCACATTTGTCTTTAACTTTATTCTTTTTTGCATTTGTGTCACGCTTCTTTTCTCATACAGCTTTTTGAATTACACACTTTTCTTTTAACTTTGCTTTTTTTCTTATTCATTATTTAATGATTATGCATTTTTTTCCTATACTTTTACACATTTTCTATGAAGTACTTGGTGCTGGAATTCTTTGTTGTAAAGCACTTTGAGCTGCAATTTTCAAATAAAAGGCATGTTACAAAGTAATTTCATTATCATTATTAATTTATGAATCAATAATCTGCTCAAAATTGGGTAGGGTACAATAGGGCAAAAAACTGTGCGGTTGTGTTGTGGGGAGTATTTTATCACTTTTTTGTATCTTACTATGTTATTAGAGTGGTTGTCAAAAGTATCTACACTCAAAAAGTATTGTTACTCAATTACTGTATCTGGATACAACATTTAATTGCAAAAGTATTGATACTGACAGTACACTCCATCACAACACCTCTTGAGTACTTTAGCTGTGCCGGCAGAATCCAGCTGGCAAAGTGCACATATTGTTTCTCTTAAAATAACAGTTGAAGCTGATAAAATTTTAGCTTACTTATGTAACCCTGGGTTCTCTGATTACATAGTGAGGTAAATTGAAATGGGCATCCTGTTATTATTTGATATTTAGGTGGGAGTCATTGATGTTACAGTTCTGATCTTTATTTTCTGCACAATTGAAAATGGAATCAAGTATTCAATATTTTTTCTGGGTATCAGTATTGAGTTGGAAATTCTATTATCGTGACAACCCTAGTTCTTAGATGAAAAAAAAAACGTTATTAATATTTCAGCATTTTAATATTTGCTTTTCCTGTTCTTGATGTTTTTGTGAAAAAGTTGTTTTTTTTGACGAGAATCTCTCCCCTCCTATACATTTGAATAAGCTCACTTCAAAAAGTCTCACGCTGTCACCAACTCTACCCACTATCTGTCAATCAAGCACTCAACCAATCACGGCGCATCTGCCAGAAGGAATCACGTGAACAATATGGCGTAAGGCATAGTCAGTAAGTACGCATGGACTTCACAGCTAACATAATTTCAGAGTATCATATCTGTTCCAACAATTTTCATGTTTTTGAGCAAAAAGCCCAAACAGCAGGAACGACACCAAAAAAAAGCAACAAATTCTGAATGAAACTAGCTGGCTAGCACGAACAGTCTGTCCAGCTATGGTTTCCAACAGAAACCAAAGCTGGACTATGACAATAGTTGGAATGGAACAATCAATGTAGTATCCAAAATGCTCCTCGGGCATCTGACAAAAACGGTCTTTAAGTAACGACATACAGTTCTGTTCATGTGGTCAGCTAACAGAACTATCACTTCTCTAAAATTTATTTTCCGCTTGCTCTTTTGACAGGTGCCCTTTACTTTAACATTAGCTCCTTTCCCACACTCACGATTAATTAGCTTTCTTTCTCCAGTTAGCCTGCTAAACATTCATATATGGCTTTGCAATGCCCGCCCAGTGCAATCCATGATTTGCCAACACAAAGTTGTTACTTCACCACTTTGATTTTTGGCTACATTGGGTGCGCTTGGTTTATAATACCAATACATTTGTGTTCATATGTTGGGTAGGAAGTCTGATATTCTTGTTTTATAGTTGAATTTCTATTATTAAATCAATTATTAAATCAATTTCCCATCTCCAGATGCAGTAATATTTTGACCAATAAAGTTTCAAATTTCTGTCACTAAAAAGTACAAAGTTTCAAGTGAGGGTTGTGTGCTCCCTTCTTGTCTTGACAATTCCTAAAAAAACAAAAAAACAAAGCATAACTGTAAGTCAGTATTTGTGCCTCGTTTGCCAACATAGTGATGATAAAAATCCCAATGAGACGAGAGACTG